>NC_091445.1:63654497-64854497 GCF_964237555.1 Oryctolagus cuniculus | reverse complement strand
CTGGCGCTCACATGGGATATCAGCGCCACAGGTGGAGGATTAACCAAGTGAGCCATGGCACCGGCCCCTAGAGGAAGTTTCATTTGGGGTGTGTTGAATATAATAATTGACTAGAAAATTACAATAGCATGACTATCCATGGATGAGGCAGAAGAGAACTCCATAGAAGCACAATGAACCGTGACCTAGCTCAGTCCGCAGGGTTTGTGGAGAGCTGCCCAGAAGGCAGTGTCTAAATCAAGATCTCAAAGACTAGTGGGAAGGATTAACCACTCACAGGGACAAGGCAGATCACTCTTGTTCTTGAGTGATAAATACACGAGGTAAAGGAAATAGGAGGTAGCAGGAGAAATGTTAGCACTATTTTCTGGCAAATGCAAAGACATGCGCCCTACTGCAGAACAGGAGGACGTGAAGTCAACTTGCACTGGTTCATGAGTGGTCTTGTACACTGTGCAGAGGAATCCAAAATTGAGTCTGTGGACACTGGTGGATGAGTTAAAAGTCTTCAACACAAAGTGACAAGATCAATTCAGCCCTTAATTATAAGTTGGTTTACCTTGGTTTTGTAAGAATCAAATTAATCACATATATTAAAAATTTGAATAGTAAGAAAAAGCTTATCATGAAAAACATTAATTTCCTGCTCAGACCACTTCACTTTCCATCTCTGATCCTGATAGGAAACTGTCATTAAAACTTTCAGTTGTTTTTTCTTGGAGTCTTCTCATTAATCTTTAAGCAATGCTGCTGATTCTTTTTGACCCAATAAAGTCTTGGAACTTCTTCTTTGAGCATTTTAGTACTAATTAGGGCAATGGAGCCAATAGTAACAAAAAATGCATTCAAAAAGAAAGCAAAAAATTGAAGAGAACTTGGAACTTTAGCAGTATGTTTTTCATCCTGTTTACTACTTTTACTATTATTGTAATTCCAAGTGATAGAATCGAGTCATGCTGCTGCTTTCTAATGCACGGTTTTAGGTATTATCCAGTGATTTAGGCTTTCTTCCTTTGTACCACCTTTACACCACCTTCACTTCTCCCCATTGATGCTCTTAGGATTGTGAAAGTACCGTCTCTGGCTAGATCACCATCTCCAGCTACATCACCATCTCTGGCTACATCACCATCTCTGGCCACATCAGTAGTGTTCTTTATTGTACAGAAATGCTCCATTGGATGCACCATCTTCTTTTCACTTCCTCCCTTGGCCAGTTATCTCACCAGGAATACTTTGTGGGAGTGAGTATCCCGCCTAGTAGATAACACAACTCATGTCTCACTTTAGAGTCCCTAGGTCCCATTTCTGGGTCCAGCTCCTGACACCAACTTCCTACCATTTAATAAAGACTCTGGGAGGTAGCAGTGATGGCTCAAGGTATTGGGTTTTTGCCTCCCATGTGGGATCTCTGGCTCAGTCTCAGACACAGAGGCCATTTGGGGAGCGAACCAGCAGATGGGAGCTCTCTCCACCTGCATGTCTCTCCCTGTCTCTCTGCCTCTCAAATATATACCCCTATAATATGTATTTTTGTAAAATAAGTAAATGAATGACTATTTTGCTGCAATCCCCTCTCCATGTGTTTCCTGACTGTCCTCCTCAGAGACCCCTTCTTCCTTGTTCTCAATCATGTGAGAGCTGATCTCAAGACCTTACACAGGCCTCCGTCCTGGGATTTCCCTTTGTCCCTCTCCTACACTGAAAACACTCCTTCTTGAATCCTGGGTACCTTTTTCTTTTTTCTTTTCTTTTCTCTTCTTTTTTTTCCTCCTGAAGTATATTTTCTAATACCTTCCTAAATTAACAGACATAAATTTTCTGAAAATTTCTTTATTCTAGTCATTTCAATTAGTCTCCATGTGTCTGAGTTTGGCCAACTAGTTCCAATTTGGCTTGGTTACAAAACTCTAGGTTGCAATAATTTTCTTTCACAATATTGAGAGTATCTCCTCATTTTCTAACATCTGGTTTTAATGTTTGGGAGTGTGATTTCATTTCTAAATTTTATTCTTTGAGTGTTAATCTCTCTCTCTCTGGAAGTGTATCGGATCTTTCCCACGGTCACAGTTTTTGATGAATTTTAGTGCGAGTCTTTTTCATTCATTGTACTGAATACTCTGTTTCATCTTTTCCATCTAGAAGCCTATCCATCAATTTGGGTAAATTTTCTTGAGCACTCTATGATTTTCTCCCTCTACTTCTGTTCCTGAAACTCTCCTTAATAAGGCATTGGGTTTCCTAGACTGATCCTTTAAGATTTGTAACATTCAAATTTTCCATCTCCACTTCTAGGGGCATTCCTAGAATTTATAGTCCATCCCTACTTTCTGTTTTTTATGGGAGAAGTAGATCTATATTATTTGTAACTTCTAAGAAACCTATTTTTTGTCACAGCAATTTATCACTAGTGATGGGTTTATGTGCTTTTCAAATCTCCCCAGGAATATTAGTATTCATTATCCTTGCATCATCTCCAATTTCTTCTCATTCCTTGCTTTTACCTTGTCTACTCTGGCCCCTCTCTTCCATGGCAAGAATGTCCCTTTTCTGATGATCCAAAGTTGTTCCTTTATATTCAAGCATGACACTTGAGAAACTGGTTGAAAGCTCAGTGCCCATGGCCAGGGTTAGCTGACTCCCTGTCCTGGAGATCCTGCAGGAACCTGGCCACTCCATCCAAAGCCCCCCAGTTACAGGTAAGTAGGAGTCTTCCTTCTGAGTGATTCAGTTTTTTTCTAGATAAATAGCCTTCTTTCCTTGTTACCAGCTTCCTTGTTACAGTGTTCTGTGCCTGGGATGGCAAGAGGAACCATGAGCATTAAACTCTTCTAACAGTATCTTTTTTTTTTTTTTTTTTTTTTTTGACAGGCAGAGTGGACAGTGAGAGAGAGAGACAGAGAGAAAGGTCTTCCTTTGCCGTTGGTTCACCCTCCAATGGCCGCCGCGGCTGGCGCGCTGCGGCCGGCACACCGCGCTGATCCGATGGCAGGAGCCAGGAGCCAGGTGCTTTTCCTGGTCTCCCATGGGGTGCAGGGCCCAAGCACCTGGGCCATCCTCCACTGTACTCCCTGGCCACAGCAGAGAGCTGGCCTGGAAGAGGGGCAACCGGGACAGAATCCGGTGCCCCAACCGGGACTAGAACCCGGTGTGCCGGCGCCGCTAGGTGGAGGATTAGCCTAGTGAGCCGCGGCGCCGGCCTCTTCTAACAGTATCTAATAAAAGCAGACTTGTATTGGTTTCCTCGAATTGAGCTGAGTCTCACCTTCACCCTGCACTACAATGAGTGTTTTTTAATCCCCAGCTACTCTCATTCAATTTCTTCAGTGAATAAACTGAAGCTCTGGCCTCCTGTAATAGCAATGGGGAAAGAAGAGTGTGTTAGAGACATTGATGTTCTGTTCGCAGTGGGCTTTAGGGAGTTGGAAGGGCCTGGTTAACAGTGCTCCACTCCTTGGAGAGAGGGTAAGCTTTTATAACTTTGCCATTCACTCTCTGTTATAGCCACTTTCCTCACCTGTTTCATCTACTCAACCAGCTACTTCTGTGGCTCAGCAGAACAAACTGCCTGGCTACAGTTGGTACACTCCCTGCGTGGGCATGAGCTTGGATCCTCTGCACACTCACAACCCAGAGTCTGCACTTGCATCCACATTCCATCATTCAGTATTTATACAAAGAGACTCAAATAATTTGCCCACTGAAGCCTCTCCTGTGTTCTCTCTGTCCTTCTGCGTTTAGTCTTTTACTTACTTACTAACACTTTTGGGGTTCAGAAGAGAGAGAAAGAAGGTAAACATGTGAGCTCAGTCTGTATTCTTGAACTGAGCACTATATATTTGCAATTTAGATTTGCAGTTTTAGCTCAAGTAATTCCTTAGGCTCATGAATGGGATAAAGATATTGTCTGAACCATAAATTAATACACATGATATGAACAGTATGAGAGACATAAAAACAGAACATTTGAAGTTGGAATTATCCTGAAAAAAAAAAAACTGGACTATATGGCCATAATTCCTACCCAACGTCTATTGTCTGCTTTCCATTATTTTATATTTGTGACCTTAAATTTTCCAAAGTCATAAGCTGACATGGAATGCTAATGTCAGAAATGTTGAACCCATGAAACTCTCACTCCTGATTCCAGCTTCCTCATTTGGTCTCTCCAAAGTACTTCCATCAATACTTCAAGGGGTTTCTTTGTAAAATTTCCAATTCAATCAAAAGTTTTAGTCTACATAAAGGTGAAATTTTCACTCTTACCTCAGAAGGACATTTCTTTTTACTTTTTGCATATTTACCACTGCACAAAGTTTTCACTTGTGTTTGTCTCAGTTCTTTAAACCCAGTGCCCACTATTTCTTTCCTCAGTTATTGGTATTCTTCCTTTTCCCTGTAAATTTTCACAAGTGTTCTACCAATGGGGTAAGCGGAAAAGATTGTCAAACACCAAAAGTGTTTATATATATATATATATATATATATATATATATACACACCATATATCCTCCCCAAAGAAGAAACAGGTTTTATTTTAAATCTCTTGGTCAGCCACTGGGGTGGATGGTAAGAACCTGAGGGCATGAAGAGGCCTCAGGTGAAAGTGAGAGGAGATATAAGCAGGTCACCACAAGGATGTGACATCTGGCAAATACAGGGAGAGGAGAGAAAACAGACTTTTAGATTACTTTATATAGGAAGAGAATAGGAATCTGAGAATAGGAAAAGAGTATGGCCAGGCAAGGAAGCAAAGAAGAAGATGTTTACAACCATATGTTGCTTAATGACAACAGTATGTTCTGATAAATGCACCCTTAGGGGATTTCGAGGTTGTTGGATTATCAGCAAGTGCACACACACACACAAATCTCAATGGTAGAGGCTGGTGTGCACGAAGGCTAGATGGTGCAGCCTGGAGCTCTTAGAGCCAAACTGAACAAAACAAGACAAGATTCAATCAAGTACAGGAGAGATGATGCAATCAAAAGCGATGTGTAGAGCACAAGATGTATGTGTATGAGGCCACTGCTGGGATAGCATTGCGCAAGTTTTATGCTAACCGTATTTCTCTTATAAGTAGAAGAAATACTCTCTAAAATAAGGATTAAAGTAGAATACATCCACAAACCAGAAAAACAGCCATTTACTAACAATAGGCGGTGTTATGTGTTGTGCGTAGTTCTGGGTGCTACACTTTCACATAGCTGGCAGTGCAGTAGATTGCTTTACACCAGCATCACCATAAGCACATGAGCTATGCATTGCACCAGGATGTACAGCAGCTCCCACGTCTCTGAACAAATAGAAAATGTTCAGTTCCATTGTAATTTTATGGGACCCCTGTCACAAAGCACATGACTGTGATTATAGGAATGTCTGATATTTAAACTAACATCAAAATAAACATATGTGTTTTGGTGCTAATGTTGTGGCTCAGCAGGTTAAGCTTCAGCTCACAAGGCCAATAATGCATATTGGAACACTGGTTCAAGTCCCACCACTTCTGATCCAGCTTCCTGCTAATCCTCCTGGGAAAGCAGCAAAATGTGGTCCAAGTACTTGGGTCCCTGCCATCAATGTGGGAGACCAGGATGGAGTTCCTGGCTCTTGGCTTCAGCCTGGTCCAGACTGTCTGTTGTGGTCTTTTGGGGAATAAAATAAATATATGCATTTTTAATATAAAATATACAATATAAATATAATAAATACATATGAATGTCTAGAGCAAGGTCAAAATAAATCCTGTTCATTTCCACACACACAAGACTGCTTCAGTCATAAAGGTCTTGGGTTCAGTGGGTTTCATGTGGGTGTGGAGTGAACTGATTAAGGAAGGATGTAGAGCTCAACACAGTACAAAACAGAGATGACAAAGGAGCAAACCATAAGCTGGAAAAAAAAAAATAATCAGCAGAAACGAAAGCCCCAAGCAAGCATTGCCCAGGAAAACTGTAAATCTTCTCTTCTTGAGAATCCTCAGAGGCAGGAAGGAACTCCGGGTTCCCACTCTGAGTTCCGAGTACATCGGCTGACATCTGGGTTAGTTTTATGCAATGTCTCTGAGCCTTCAAAAAATGCAAGCAAAACCTGTAGCTGGCTGAAGGAGGCGGAATTTTATGGCGTAGAGGCTTTTGAAGAGGACCCAACAGAAAAGGCGCTCAACCAAGTGAGGACGCAGTCTATGCCTCGGACAGCCCCCTTTGCTGAGTGTCTTCTGGGGTAAGTTGAACAGCCCTTGGGGACAGGGAAAAATATGGATAAAGCAGTGTAAGGCCTGGAGGGGAGGCTGGACAAGTTGCCCCCTGAGTTCTAGGAAATCCCAAGAGGCCTTGCTTCTAGGAGCACAGCCAACCCAGAACATTTCAGTTTTGCACAAATGTGACTGAAACAAAGCTGATTGAGAATAGAATGCCTCAAAGCTCTGGTCAACACCACATGGTGGTTCCCTATGCCAGTTCAAGCCAGTGACCAGGGAATGGAAGTCTTGCAAAATCTATTCCAGTATTTCCTGTTGGATCAACGCTGTCACTCTCTAAAATACCAGAAAGAGACGTGAACAGAATCCAACGTGGAGAAGCTTCGCACACCAGGACAGAGAGGCCAAGCTGGGAGAGTGGGGTCTGTCAGTAGGGCCTGACTTTTTTCTTTTCTGTGGAGACGGTCTCCTTGCTAAGTTATTCTTTGCACTTAGGATGCTTTTTCATATACAACCTCTAGGGACTTGCATTTCAATTCAAGATGCAGACTTTATTTTAGGAATAAATCAGTAAAAAGGGTCCATACTAACCTGTCATTTTCTTCTATTTTGAAGCTCTCCGTATGGGAGTTAACTTCTCCCAAAAAAAGCGCTTGGAAAAGAATTCCTGGTTAGGCCACGTGCTTTGTCAATGACGTCTGTGGTCAGATATAACATATATAGCCAGCTTTCTTCTTATTGCTTCCTTTTTCACGCATGTTTTTGCTATTTTGGCATCTTTATGGAAGTAATTAAATACTATTTAGTTTCAAGCTGGTGTAGAAACTATGGAGATGGAGAAAATAGGCTCTCACTGAAATCTAACATACACGCACACCCATGCAAACATCAACACAAACACATACGCGGTCAACATTTCTCAGAATAAGTCCAGATAGGTTTTGCTCGAAGGGAGGGAAATGAAAGTCAATATGATTTCTCTTTCATCTGAGCCTTGCTTTCTAATAGAGGCAGCATTCTTGGGAAGCCCAAGTTTCCAGCTTTTACACAGAGTTAAATATTGCAGGGACGTTGTTTCGAGTGTTTTTCAGAATGACTGAAATATTTTCACAGAGTGTCACCTTCCAAGCCATAATTAATGTTTAGAGCTTTAATAGCATGTTGTATTGCTTTAGTAACTTTTATAGGGATCATTTTTCCCCACCCTACCCTCCTCCCAAAATTATAAAGCTGAAAGTAAATCCTGGTATTTAGAACAAAAATTCCTGAAACACTTGATAGTATTTAATTAGTTCCCAAAAGTATTCCCAAGAAGCAGAATGTTTTTTTTTTTTCATAGTAAGTCAGGATTTTAAAAATATTTATTTATTCATTTATTTAATTTGAAAGGCAGAAAGGAAAGAGATATGAGAGTGAGAGAAAGCGAGAGACAGAGACAGAGAGGTCCCCAATCCACTGGTTCACTCCCACAAATGCCCACAACAGCTGGGACTGGACCAGCCTGAAGGCAGGAACTCAATCCTGGTCTCCTATGTGGGAGGAAGGGATCCAAATCCTTGAGCCAGCACTGCTGCCTCCCAGGGTACACATTATTAGGAAGCTAGAATTGGGAGCAGAGTCAGAACTTGAACCTAGACACTCTAATATGGGATGCAGGCATCCCAATGGCATCTTAACATACATTATTATAATTATTATTTAGTAAAGTCATATTTAGAACACTCTCTTACCTACCCATTTTATTTGTTTCAAGACCTAAATGAATCTTCTAACATGCTTGCTAAACAGGTGATACTCTATTTTCAATGGTAGTTGCTTTAAGGGGAGGCATTTGTTCCACCTCTACAGACATACTGTATCACTGATGCAATGATGACATCTTACTCTACCTGGTCTTGCATTTGTGATTTTCAGTAGGATTAAGAAACATGAACTGTTCTAAGCAACCTGAAAATTAAGATCTGTAACCCAGTACATTATCAAAGCATGTCTAGCTTAAAATGATTTATGATTTATGTAATCAATTGGGAGCAAACATGTATTCCATAACAAAAATGTATAGTGATAGCTCTTTCAGATATGGAAGTATTTTATATAACATCTCTGTCATGGTTGATTTTACCACCTTTATAATGATATGCAGGACAGGTATTTTTTAAATGTAAAGAATGCCATTCTTCTAACATGTCATAAAATTAAACATTCAGCAAACTACACCCCAGTCTGGGTACACCCTCTCTCTTTTCTAATAAACTTTAGCCTCCCTCATTATGATTGTATTTTCTTATTAGCTTTTATGTTCTTTAGAGTAAGTATCTCCTATTGTACATATTTTAAGGAGATCCATTTAAAGGACCAGCACTGCGGCATAGTGGCTAAAAAGCCTCTACCTGCAATACCAGCATCCCATACGGCCACCAGTTCAAGTCCCAGCTACTCCGCTCCTGATCCAGCTTCCTGCTAATGTGCCTGGAAAAGCAGTGGAGGATGGCCCAAGTGCTTGGACCCTTACACTCACATGGGAGACCTGAAAGAAGCTCCTGGCTCCTGGTTTTGGTCTGGCCCAGCCCTGGCTATTGCAGTCATTTAGGGAGTGAACCAGAGGCTAAAAGATCTCTCTCTCTTTCTCTCCCACTCTGTCTTTCCCTCTCTCTGTAACTCTACCTTTCAAATAAATAAAATATAAATCTTAAAAAAAAAAAAAAGAACAACCATTTAAGTAAAAGACAAGTCTCTACTTCCTTAGTTAATATACTTCGTATTTCCAAGATTCCTTTTCAAAACTTTTTATTTATTTATTTTCAATTTATTTGAAATGCAGAGAGACACAGGGAAAGGAGAGAGAGAGAGACAGAGAGAAAGAGATCTTCCATCCACTGGTTCACTCCCCAAATGCCCACAACAGGCCAGGACAGGGCCAGGCTGAAGTCAGGAGCCCAAACCTGAATTCAGCCCTGCTGCCTGGGTTGCAGGAACTCCAACACTTGAGCCACCATCTGCTGCCTCCCAGTGTACACACTGCCAGGCAGCTGGGTGAGAAGTGGAGGAGCCAGGACTCAAACCAGGTACTGTGATCAGGGAAACCAGCACCCCAATGGGTGTCTTAACCCCTGTGTCGAACACTCACCTCCCCAAATCCTTGAATGTATGCCATGTTCTGACTTACGTGGAAATTCAGCCTGGAGACTCTAATAAAAACGAACAGTACGAATTCTCCAAAAACACTGTTTCAGCCCACAATGTTTTCCAATCTAAAGGGCAAGTTTTGCACTAGATTCCTATCAGGTTTTAACCTTTCTGTAAGCAGCATTCCTTACCATCCCTGTTCTGTTCCCTCACATTTTTTCCATGCTTGGGTGGAAGGCTGTGTCTCCACGAGTCTTGCTCAGAACTGCTGTGACCGGTGGGCCTTCCTCAGCTAAGAAAAACCAGATGGTCACTTGGACTCTAATCTTCCCCGTCACATCTCTTCTGGGTGATCCTGCTTCACATTGCACGAGGATGCTCACTCAGGGCTGCTTTGGGACTTTCCACCAATGGGAACAAAGGGCAGTTGTCCAGTCTTGCTGGCAGGCATACGTCAGAGGGATCCTACTTTTATGGCTCAAGAAATCAACTTTTTTGGGCAGGGAAGACACCCTAAAGCAAAAGATGAAGACAAAGGGCTGAGTTGTACTGTGTGCTACATAGGGTACCAAATATTTTCCGGCCCCATTAAAATATTTTAGGCAAAAGACAAACAGAAAGCATTATGATTTTACATTTTCATCCTCAAAGATACTTAGATATTTTTAAAAATATATACATCTA
The DNA here is from genome assembly GCF_964237555.1 of Oryctolagus cuniculus. Classification (NCBI taxonomy): domain Eukaryota; kingdom Metazoa; phylum Chordata; class Mammalia; order Lagomorpha; family Leporidae; genus Oryctolagus; species Oryctolagus cuniculus. The sequence goes on along the minus strand of NC_091445.1, from coordinate 64,844,488 downwards.
GGGAAAAAAACTAAATTGAAAGCAGCTGTGCCAATGGAGACATCATTGATAATTTTAAAACTCTAATATCTGTATCTTTCCTCTTTATCCTTCATCAAATATTTAAGAGATTGTGTCACACAGAATAGTTGAAAAGTCCTTGGCCAGAGTAATAAAAGTTAAGAGAATTCCTGGCCTGCACCCCCTATCAGAGTGCCTGGGTTCACGTCCTGGCTGCGCTTCAGGTACCAGCTTCCTGTCCAGCATACCCTGGAAGGCAGAGGGGGATGACCCAAGTAGTTGCATTCCTGCTTCTCACAGGAGAGACCTGGATATTGATTTCCTGGCTCTCTGCTTTGGTCTGGCCCCGCTCCAGCTGTTGTAGATACTGGGGGAGAGTGAGCCAGGATAGGAAAGATTCTCTCTCTCTGTCTCTCTCTCTCTCTCTCTGTGTGTGTGTGTGTGTGTATCTGCCTTTCAAATAAATAAAAAGTAAACAAAAATATTTTTAAAAATAATAAAACATGCAAATAACACACACTCAGCACCATCTTCATCAAGATGAAAGTTGTTTCCAAACTATCCCCTTTCTGGTTCTGCTCCCTGTTGAAGGTGCTACTCCCACAGGAAGATACAAGACTCTCAATTACACGCAGTGCCTGCGTCAATGTAGAATTGCCTTTTGCGGCCCTGTCCTGAGATACCAAATCTACTCTGAAAGAAAACCTCCTCAGAGCTCTGTAGGTTGGTTTCCCAACTTCCTGAAGCCAGGAGAAAGAAAAGCAGGCTCCGGACATCTCATTAGAAGAGCACATGACAGCAATGCAGGCCTCTTTCTAGGGCTCTGAAGCCAAACAGACTTTGTACCTATTTGTTCTCCTGGCTCCCGCGGTGTGAAGCAGACAGGAAAGATGAGGGGTCATTTTGTAAATCATCTGACTGCAGCCCTGAATCAGTAACCCAAGAGGGGCAAGCACTCGGAGAGCTCGGGAGCATGGCGAGGGGCCCTGGCTGGGCCTTCTGATAAGGCCTGGTGTGCAGGGTCATTAATATGGCTCAGTGGGTCCTTGACCCCAGGAGGCACCTCTCTGGCACACACAGATGTTCGGCTCCACCTGTGGAGGGGAACTGGGAAAATAAAGCTAAACAGTGTCTTAGCCATGGGATGCTATATGATACCTGGAATCTGAATTCTGAGTTTCCAAATGCTGAACAAATATTGAGATTTTCTATTAAAAAAAAAAAAAGAAAGAAATTTCAGTGTAGGAAATTGTCAGAGAGGGAACAGCACAGAAATCCCAGAGTGAAGCTGTGACTGAAGTCCAGCACCGGAGTAACAGGCGCACAGAAGACGCGGAGTGAAGAGATAAAGGGATGAACTCCATGGTAGCACTGATCTTCGGTGATTCATGATGGAGACTTCCATACACTCACAAAAACAGACAGAATTGTATATGGAGCCTACATATACCCGTCACTGCTTGCCTGAAGTTTTGTCTACTTCCCGTCAGTTTCAGGGGTAGGATGCGGTCATTGTGAAGACCTGGACATTTCTGACCAGGGTCTCAGGGACTTGAGGCATGAGAAAGGCCGGGTTGTTCTCGCTGCCCCTGCGGATGTGAGCTTGTTTGTTTGGGGGAGGGGGGAGCAGACGCGGGGGCGAGGAGACCTTGGAAGCCAAGGTGGCTGCTCCCTGAGGGACAGGATGGCGCTGGCCAACACAATCTCCCAGAGGAAGCAAATAAAGCAGCAGGCTCCCCACAGCTTCCTAAGTCGCGTAAGCCTCGCCTTCCTTGGCTGGTGACTTGCTGGTTCATCTGAACTGCGTCTTGTTTACCCATGGATTAGCAGGAGAGCCCAGGACACATGCTGATGTGAAGGCATGTGCAGCCGTTAACAAGGATCCCGTCCTGGCTGCTGCAAAGGTCACTCTGCAGAAGAGCAGAGGTTAGAAGCCGCTTGTTGAACATTACCGTTAGTGGGGCATTGAGCCTTGATCCTAGAGTGGACTGAAATTATGTTTAAAGGAAGGAAGGCGATGGAGGGAGGGAGAGGGGAAGGAAAACATGATTATCTTAGAATTGCACCTAGGAAATACATGAACTCTGTTCTCTTTATACTAATAAATTTTTTAAAAAGTTGAAGAACTTTCTTTAAATACAGTCCCTTATTTTAAGTGGTAACAGGTCATAAAATCACTTTTTATGGATCATTTTATATTCTGAATTAATATTGGGACCGGCACTGTGGCATAGCAGGTAAAGCTGCTGCCTACAGTGCTAGCATCCCATATGGGTGCCAATTGGAGTCCTGGCTGCTCCACTTCCGATCCAGCTCTCTGCTTAGGCCTGGGAGAGCAGTAGAAGATGGCCCAAGTGCTTGGGCCCCTGCACCTGTACGGGAGACCCAAAAGAAGCTCCTGGCTGCTAGCTTTGAATTGGCCCAAGTCCAGCCACTGAGGCCACTTGGGGAGTGAACCAGCAGAGAGACAATCTCTCTCTCTCTCTCGCTCTCCCTCTCTCCCCCTCGCTTGCTCTCTCGTTCTTTGCCTCTGCCGTTCTATAACTCTGCCTTTCAAATAATAATATTTTGAAGATCCTAGTTACAAAGAGTGAGGGAGAGACACAAAGAGAGAGATCCTCCCTCTGGTGGTTCACTCCTTAGACAGCCACAATAGCCAGCACTGGACCAGGCCAAAGCCAGGAGCCAGGAGTTTCATCCGGGTCTCCCACGTGGGTACAGGGACGCAAACACTTGAGCCATCTTCTGCTACTTTCCCTGGTGCATTAGCAGGGAGCTGGACTGAACGCAGGGCAGTCTGGTCTCAAACCAGCGATCGTATGGGATGCCTGTATCACAGGTGGCACCTTTACCCTCTACACCACAACACCGACCCCTGCGTTCTTATTCTGTATTGTTGCTGTTGCAGTATATTTTATATATCTAAAATGAAATGTTACAGAACAAAGCTTGAAGACATGTACTTCTTAGAATTAAGTTAATGGCCGGCGCCGCGGCTCACTACGCTAATCCTCTGCCTGCGGCACCAGCACCCTGGGTTCTAGTCCTGGTTGGGGCACCGGTTCTGTCCCGGTTGCTCTTCCAGTCCAGCTCTCTGCTGTGGCCTGGGAGTGCAGTGGAGGATGGCCCAGGTACTTGGGCCCTACACCTGCTTGGGAGACCAGGAGGAAGCTCCTGGCTCCTGGATTCAGATCCACACAGCGCGCCGGCTGTAGCAGCCACTGGAAGGGTGAACCAATGGAAAAAGGAAGACCTTTCTCTCTTATCTCTCTCTCTCTCTCTAACTCTGCCTGTCCAAAAAAAAAAAAAAAAAAAGAAAAAAGAGTTAAGTTTATGTGTGTTTGGATTTAGCCTGAGTTAACTACAGAACTAATTCAATCTCTGAAGAAAAATGAAATTCAGTCAAATCTAGATGCACCTTGAATACTAATTTTAACTTTTAAATTCCTTCTCAAAGCAACACAATCTACTTTCAGTGTAATGCCAGTGGTCATGATACAATTTTTCAACTGGAAAATGTAAACATCAGCTAGGTATTTTCAAAACCCATCTCCTTCCCTAAACCAAAAAAGAGAAATTACAGAGAAAACTTTCAAGTCACGTGTATCTAACAGATGAATCTCTCCCTGAAAGATTTATTTAAAAGTTTATTGTGTATTATCTAATAAATATTAACTTTTTGTTTTGAATTAATTATAGATTATAACATGAGGTCGCAAGGACAGTCTAAAATTGTCCTGTGTATCGGTTTCCCCTAATGGTTGCATCCTATGTAATTATACTACAGTGTCAAACCCTGCATAATTATAATACAAAATCAATAGGAAACACTATCACACACGGAATGATGCTTGTGCATTTCTATGCCATTTTACCACATGTGTAGAATCATGTTACTACTACTAAAATCAGTATGTACCACTATTTCTTTTTTAAAGATTCATTTATTTATTTGAAAAGCATAGTTACAGAGAGGCAGAGAGGAAAGAGAGAAAGAGAGAGAGAGAGAGAGAGAGAAAGAAAGAGAGAAAGAGAGAGTGTGTGTCTTTTATCTGCTGGTTCACTCCCCAGATGGCTGCAATAGCTGAGTGGAGCTGATCTGAAGCCAGGAGCCAGGAGCCTCTTCTGGGTCTCCCATACAGGTGCAGGGGTCCAAGAACTTGGGCCATCCTCCATTGCTTTCCCAGGCCATGGCAGAGAGCAGGGTCAGAAGCAGAGCAGCCGGGTCTTGAACTGGCACACATACAGGATGTGAGCACCGCAGGCAGCAGCTTTAGCCACTACACTACAGTGGTGGCCCCATCACTATTTCTTTAAAAAAAAAATTTACTTATTTATTAGAAAGGTAGAGTCAGAGAGAGGGAGAGAGCAAAATCCTCTCTGCTGGTTCACCCCCAAAGGCCACAATGGCCAGGACTGAGCAAAGCCAAAGTCAGCAGCCTGGAACTTCATCTGATTCTCCCACATGGGTTGCATGGGTCTAAGCACTTGGGCCACCTTCTGCTGCTTTCCCAGGCATATTAGCAGGAAGCTGGATAGGAAGTGGAGCAGCTGAAACTCAAACCAGCACCTATGTGAGATGGCGACATCACAGGCATTGGCTTAAACCACTGAGCCACAGTGCTGTCTCTTAGAACTATTTCATCCCCACAAAATTCTCCCTCATGCTATACCTTTATAGTTATGCCTCCCCCACCATGGCACCCACCCTGTCCACAACCCCTAACCCCTGGCAACCACATCATCTTTATTGTTTCACCACTCAAGTTAATGTTCTTGTGTTCCATTCAAATTGTTGTATTTATCAGTAGTTTGTTTCTTTGTATTAATGAGTGGTATCCTGTTATGAGAATATACCACAGTTTGTCTAACTATTCACTTAGCAAAGCACATTTGTGTATTTCTAATTTGGGGTTATTACAAATAAAATTGTTATGAATAGTTGTGGAGGGGCTGGTGCTGTGTTGTAGCAGGTAAGGCCTCCACCTACAGTGCCGGCATCCCTTGGGGCGCCCGTTTGAGATCCAGCTGCTCCACTTCCAATCTAGCTCTCTACTATGGACTGGGAAAGCATTAGAACATGGCCCGGATTCTTGGATCCCTGCACCCACGTGAAAGACCCAGAAGAAACTTTTGGCTCCTAGCTCTGGATTGGCTCAGCTCCGGCCACTTGGGGAGTGAACTAGTGGATGGAAGACCTCTCTCTCTCACTCTCTGCCTCTGCCTCTGCCTCTCTGTGACTCTACCTTTCAAATAAATAAATAAGTCTTTTTAAAAAAAAGTTGTAGAAAGGAAAAGTCCAAGATATCATATAATTTCACCCATAATTCATGATACTTCTGTAACATATATATAATGAATTCACACCCTTGACAAAACAAAAAATAATTCCTTAATGTCTTCCAAAATTCTAATTTCTGTCTCAAAGAAATCTCTTCACAACTGATTTGTTGGAATCTGTATCCTCAAGGCTCACAAATTTGCATATCAGAACCTTTCCCACCACACCCCACTGCATTTTCCTAAGGCCGCTCAGTTGTTGGCGTTAGCAGGTCATCTGTGCTATAAAATATGCCAGGTTCTGAATTTGCTGACATCCCTGGTAGTGTCATTTGATTTGATTCTCAACTGTGTATTTTCTCTAAACTGGCAGGTGTATCTCGGGGGTTTCATCAGATGTGGCATACTTCAAGTTGACTTCATAGTTTGCTTCCTACTGCGTTCCACAGAAGTGATCTTTTAAAAAAGCACTGAATCAGGGCAGGTGTTTGACATAGCAGTTAGGGTGCTGCCTGGGATGCCCATATCCTGTATCAGAGTGATGAGGTTCGGGTCCTGGAGATGCCTCCAATTCCAGCCACCTGTTAATGTGCCCCTGGGAAGGTACTGACTGAGCACCCAGCTCCTGACTCTGACCTGGCCTATTGCCAGCTGTTGTAGAGACTTGGCCTCTGAACCAGTGGCTGGGAGATCTCTCGCTCTTGCTGTCACTCTCCCAAATAAAAATAAATATATAAATAAATATTTTTTAAAGTATCGAGTAACCAGAATCAATTTGGTCTCTCTCTATGCCAGTATGGAATATAACAGTATGGAATATAACTCTAGACCTACTAGAAATCAGGTCTTCAAATTAAACAATATGTACTCTTTGTGGTGGGGGGAGTTGTTGTTTTAATGGATCTATATTAGTACAATAACAGACCATGTGTTACTATTATCAAACCAAGGACAAGAGGGACAGCAATAGTTGGGCCAGTTCAGTTGATATTGCCTTCAACAGAGGAGGAATGCCACCCATTGTAGATAAACATTTCTGACCTAGAAGAGTAAGTGAGTAGAGAAGGTTAAGTTGTAATGTTTGAGGACTAGAGTGATTTGCTGACAGTCGTGGGCAGTAAAACCTTAGGGATTCTCTGCTTTGTCAGTGATAGATGCAATGGAGAAAATGCAGGTCAGAGAAGAGGAATGAGCTACTAGGGCAGCAACTTAAATATGATGGTTGGATTAGCCTTCTAGGGCTGCCATACTAAATGACCAAACCCCAAGTGGTTTAAAACAAACTTCTTGTCTAGAGACAAGAAGCTCAAAATCAAGATACAACCAAGGCCAAACTCCCTCCAAAGGGTCTAGGGAAGCATCTGTTCTATGATTCTCCCTTCATGCCTGGGGGCTTCCAACAATCCTAGGTGTTCTTTGGGTCATAGCTACCTCACTCCAATCTCTACCTCCATCATATCACCTTCTTCCCTGTGTGTCTATGTCCAAATTTTCTTTTTTCTTATAAAGACACTGGTGATAGAATTTAGGGCCTGTCCAAATCCATTATGGCCTCATCTTAACTTGATTCCATCTGCAAGCATCCCATTTCCAAATAAAGCCACCTTCACTGGTCTGGGTAGAAAATTTGGAGGCCATCACTTGACCCAGTACAATGATCAAAAAGATACTCTCCTTGAGAAGGTGACATTTAAGCAAATATCTACTTATCTAAAGTAGCTAAGGGACCTAGCCTGTCATGAGTCTGAAGGAAGGCAGTCCAGACAAAGATCAAGTGTAAGGGTCAGAGATATGAATGGTCAGGTGCTCAAAAAACTGCAAGAAGGCCATGTGTCTGGAGGGAGGCAAGTGATGAGATCAGTATGAGCAGATGTTAAAGAGTTCGGGTTGGGGCCAGCATTGTGGCACAGCAGTATCCCATATGGGTGTCAGTTCCATTCCAGCTGCTCCACTTCTGGTCAACCTCCCTGTTAATGTGCCTAGGAAAGCAGCAGAGGATGGCCCAAGTGCTTGGGCCCCTGTCATCCATGTAGGAGGCCAGGATGAAGCTCCTGGCTCCTGGCTTTGGCCTGGCCCAGCCCTAGTCATTGAGACCACTTGGGGAGTGAACCAGTAGATGGAGGATCTCTCTCTCTCTCTCTCCCTCCCCCTCCCATTCTCCCCACCCCCTTTCTCTCTCCCTTTCTCCCCTTCTTTCTCTCTCCCTCTATCTATATCTCTTTCAAATAAATAAATAATTTTTTTTGGTAAAAGAGCATTTATTTTATTTGAAAGGCAGAGTTACATAAAGGCAGAGGCAGAGAGAGAGAGAGAGAGAGAGAGAGAGAGAGAGAAGTCTTCCCTCCACTGGTTCACTCCCCAAATGGCCACAACGGCCAGAACTGAGTCAATCCAAAGCCAGGAGCCAGGAGCTTCTTCCAGGTCTCCCACGTGGGTGACAGAGGCCTAAACACTTGGGCCATCTTCTACTGCTTTCCCAGGCCATAGCAGAGAGTGGGATCAGAAATGGAGCAGTTGGGACTTGAACCAGCACCCATATGGGATGCCAGCACTGCAGGCAGCGGTTTTACCCACTATGCCACAGTGCTGGCCCCAATAAATACATCTTTAAAAACAGAGAAGTTAGAGTAGGGGCTGAAGAGCTTATCAGTACGGCCTTGGAGGCCATTGGTAAGGACTTAGACTCTAATGGAGATGGGTATTGGGAAGAGTTCTGAACACAAGTGTGATGTTATTAGGAATATTCATGAGGCTCACTGTCCATGCTGTCGACTGTCGACCGTGGGAAGGGCAAGAGCACAAGCCAGCACAGGCTATTTCAGTAACCATGTGAGAGACAGTAATTCGCTCATGTCACATGATAGCTTGAAATAAACCGCAGTGGAAGATTTTTGCCACAAAGAAATCAGCATACACAGCAAATGAGGGTTTTTTTTTTTTTTAATTCAGAAATCTAGTTGACCAGACTGCCTATAACTCAACTGAATCACAATAAAATATAAAGGTACTAGAGGAGGTGGAGAGACAAGGGGCATGGGGAGAGACAGGAAGAGGAGACAAAGATTATTAGCAACATGCTGGGCGTGGCTGATGTGGAATGTCAGTTTCTAAACTGCAGGATATTTGCTTGAAGCCATAACAACACAACTTCTCTCCTTGTCAGATAAAGACATCTCAAAGGTCGGCTTAAACCTTTTCTGGATGCTCAGGAAAGAACTGCACTCCAAGTAAGAAAGAGCTTACAGTCCAAGTAAGCATTTTCAGCAGTGGCTTGGAGAATTCTAGACTCACTTTACCCCCTCCCAAACCCACCTCTACCACAGCTTCCCAGGTGGTTTCTTCAGCAGAGACAAGTTTGGGGAGCTCAACTCTTCCCCCAGAAGACTGAGGGACAGCAAGGCAGCAGAGACTCAGCCTGTGGTTCTTGGGAGTGGTGAGGTCTCATTCCCTGGGCTGGCCTGGGATAACATCCTTCCACCAAGAGAAGCTCGGCGGAGAACTGTCTGAAGCTCCACCGTATCAGTATGATTTCCTGTTGTTAGGAAAAGTCAGAGTGGCTCCCTGGAGGTGGTGTTATGTCTGCAAGTTAGGTAGACAGTGGTTAAAGATCAAGGGTTATTTTGGATTACCCCCACAACTAGTGTCTTCTACCAGTATTTCTTCCCAATAGAAGCTTATCTCTTGAACTACCACAAGCACACATGCACAACATATCTGCTACCACCTCCACTTCCGCCAAAATTCTCTTAAACCCTTTCTCGGGTAAACACTTCTCTCTCAGTGGCCGTGCTCAGCTGTAACATGTAACTGTTTTTTCTTCTCTCCCACAACAACCATTGGTCCAATCAGGGCCAGAACCAGGCACACAGACAGAACATGTTTTCCTTACAGTCCAAGTCCAGATGCCAGCCATGGCTGCACAAGGGTGCTGGGGTCACCTTCAAAGCCAGACAAATGGATCCAAACAAAACCACTGATGCAGGGAGAAGGGAAGAACAACAGGAGCTGAAATTCAAGCCAAAGTGGAAAGAGGAGGACAGGGAGCCTGGAAAGCCGAGGGCTCAGGGCAGCAGTGGGAACAAGCGAATCTAAGCAGCAGGCAGCCAAGTGGGGTGGGGAGTCCATGCCTTTCTACTTGTAAAATTATTCTCTAAAGATTTATTTATTTATTTGAAAGGCAGAGATACAGAGAAAGAAATGGGGGGGGGGGGGGTGATCGAGAGGGAGGGAGAGGTCCTCCATCTTCTGGTTCCCTCCCCAAATGGCTGCAACAGTCAGAGCCAAGCCAATCTGAAGCCAGGAACCAGGAGCTTCCTCCGGTCTCCCACGTGGATGCAGGGGCCAAAGGACTCAGGCCATCCTCTGATACTTTCCCAGGAGCATGAGCAGGGAGCTAGATTGGAAGTGGAGCAGCCAGGAATCAAACCCTCACCCATGTGGGATGCCAGTGCTGCAGGCCGGGGCTTTAACCAGCTGTGTCACAGCACCAGCCCTGCATATACCATTTTATTTCAATGCATATGTGTGAACTATGGCTGTCAATAGCCTTTTCACTTTAGCATGGCTCTCTGACCCTTTCTCTCCTCTTGTCTCTCTCATCTCTACCAGGCCCCTGGTAATACATATTACAGCCTAGTCTGGAGTCTCCTTTATCATCATGAACATACACCTCCCCCTAGCCCCAACAAACATGAGTAGGCAGTGTTTTTATATTCTTAAAATAAACATACCGTCCTTCTTTTCTGTATCTTGCTTTTCTCACTCAACAAAACCTAATAAAATACTTCTTATTATGAGGTTTAATTCCAGTTTTTTCTTTAAATGGTTGCATATGATTTATCAGTGCACCTGAATCGTAATTTATTCGATCCTTGCCCACTATTGGGCATACTATGCTCCCAGATCCCTGTTGTTATGAGCAGTGGAGCAGTTAACATTCTTGCATATTATGATATGTGCTTTATTTCTAAGGGATAGATTCTTATAGGTTACAGAACTGTATAGGTGTTTGCTGTAATAACACATAATATATTTGCAGGGTTGTATGTACTTTCATTTTTGATAACTCTTGCCAGTTGCTTTTCCAAATAAGACAATATTTACTTACTAAATATTTATTTTATTTATTTGAAAGGCTGAGTTACAGAAAGAGAAAAGGAGAAACAGAGAGAAAGAGTTATTCCATCTGCTGGTTCACTCCCCAAATGGCTACAACAGCTGGGGTTGGGCCAGGTTGAAGCCAGGAGCCAGGAACAGGGCTATCCTCCACTGCTTTCCAGGTACATTAGCAGGGAACTGGATTAGAAGTGGAACAGTTGGGAGCTGAACCAGTGCCTATATGGCATGTCAGCACTGCAGGCAGTGGGCTCAACCCACTATGCCACAGCAGTGGCCCCGACAAATTTATTTTGACAATAATTTATATATGAACACTTTTTCCCTTTATAGCTCTCCTCATTATAAAAATTTATATTTTCAGGAAAGTGTAATTAGTTGCATAAATTTATAATATTGACCCTCAAAAGTCCTCTGTTTCACAATGTTCCAATTTGTCCAGGAACTATGTTTCTGTACCATCTGAGTTTCACTAAAATTGCACATCACAAGCGAAAACGCGCGGCACTGCAAGGGGCCAAAGGGGTGGAAGCAGGAAAACCACCAAGAGTGAGACTAACCTCTTAATATTTTAGATTTAATAGGTAGGTAGATAGATACAGATATGGGGGGGGGGGCGTCCAGTTTTTGGTCTTGCCAGCAACCAAACCTGATAGTTTTTCTGTGATGTTAAATATACAAGACCAGTCAAGGTCAAAGAACATATTCTGGGAACAATAGCCATTCTCTTCATTTTTTTAAATAATGATACAGAGGAGGGGCAAAAAGGAGAGGACCGCGCTAAAGTCACTTCAGCCAGTCTTTGATTTGATTTGAACATCTCTGGCTGTTCAGCAAGGCGTCAAGGTACGCTTACCTTATGGCCAAGGAACTGGCCAGGTTCAAAATGGAAAATTTAAGGAGGACAAGAGCAGTGGAGAAGAGGACGGAAGAACTGGAGAAGGAGAGAGGCTGTTAGGTCTGTGAGCAGAAGAAGGAAAAACAGTTTAATTATGGAAGAAAAGACACACACATAGGATCGCTCGCCCAGGCAGAGTTGCTGCGGAAGCACATTCCAGGAACATCTTAAGAGATTACTTTAATAATAAACCATGCATTCTTCAGCAAGCCATCGCGGGATTAACTACCCCTTTCCTAGGCTAGGAGCACAGGCGTCGGTTTTATTTATTTTTTCCTTCTCCCTCACAGGCAGGTTTTGTGCAAGGGACAATTGTAATGTAAGGACTACAGTTGTTCAGGCATTGCATTGAATTTTCTTTACTGAAAATTTCCTAAACATAAATTTTGGTAGTGATTAAAAAAAATGATTTAGGCCAAGGTGAACATGTGGGTGGACTTGAATGTGATTCTTAAGACGCAAGGTTGTTCCTTGTAGACCTACTGAAAACAAGCAGTTCAGCTGTGACAGCACACAGTATTGTGTGGGATAAAAAGAGTTAAATCCATTTTCATTCCTTTTTTTTGTTAACGTGAGCAGGACATTGAATTACTGCCAGAAGCAATATCAGAGCCCCAGAGATATAAAAATATACTTGAAACCAGAATTCTCGGCTGTCAACTCTTAAGATTTCTGTGTAAAACAAGCACTGCCCGTTTTCAGCTGTATGTGGGAGCCCACCACTCATAGCCCAACTGTTTTCACCCAATTCTGCTCTTCAAGCTACAGCTCCTAGCACATGAAATCACTTTCCACCCTTCGTTTCTTAGACAAATCCTTCCCATTTGGTGGGCAAGCCAAGTGTCACAGAGCACTTCTTGGTTAGAATCTTCCCGTTCTGAAGTCCTTACTGGAAACAGCTGCTCTCTAGGTGTTTAAAAGTAACACCCGTTTACGTAGTTCGTTGTTTCATAGGAGTGGTTACATTTGGGGAATGGCCTTAAAACTGAGGTCTAGGACAGAAAGCTGAAGTCACTGGGTGGTGGTGGTGGGGTGGGTTGTGAGGAAGTATGCACAGAAGGGTTACCTTCCTGTTATATTGTTCCGATTGTCTATCCATTGTTATATACGTGCATTTTAGTTAATATTGCTGTGTATTAAAGATAAATAAGTCCTAATGCCCAAAGTATGTTAAAAAGTAGAGATAATAGGGCTGGTGCCCTGGCTCACTTGGTTAATCCTCCGCCTGCGGCGCTGGCATCCCATATGGGTGCCGGGTTCTAGTCCTGGTTGCTCCTCTTCCAGTCCAGCCCTCTGCTGTGGCCCGGGAGGGCAGTGGAGGATGGCCCAAGTGCTTGGGCCCCTGCACCCGCATGGCAGACCAGGAGAAGCACCTGGCTCCTGGCTTCGGATAGGCGTAGTTCCAGCCATAGCGGCCATTTTGGGGGTGAACCAACAGAAGGAAGACCTTTCTCTCTGTCTCTCTCACAGCCTGTCAAATTAAAAAAAAAAAAAAAAGTAGAGGTAATAAGATAATCCCTATATAAACGCCCCTTTTGGTAGTTTTTAGGAAGGCCTGTCTGCTGGGAGTAACCCTTGCTAGCCCTCCTGGGAGGGAGATGTCCCGGTCCTGGGCTTGGTCACTGAAATGGTGAAAGGGGAGGGTGAAGGGAAGGGCTCATTACTAGTATTTCCATAGCTAGAAAATGCTTTTAGATTAGACCAGTAGGTGTATATGTGTGTTTTTGGTAAATATCCATGTTTGTGGTGGAGAAAGTTCATTCTTTACAACAGCTATGCTTTATAGATGTCTTGGGTGGCAATGTAGGATAAAAAGCAGAGCTGGTGAATTAGGTAGTTTGTTATCTTTTTTGCTAGAGTTGAAAGAAAAAATGCATCCTGGACCTGGAATCCTTAAATCACCTGTGAGCAGTCAGCCTGTATCAGAACTTCCTCACTGGGCTGGCAGCAGAGGGGCAGAGGAAGTACAAAGCGAGATCTCTCCTATCTACACGTTGATGCTAGCCATTGGTGGATGTGCATTTCTTTTGGCTGGGCTGTAGAAGAACCTTAAGTAAGTGAATGCAAACACGCCTTCTTGCTAATATTTTGATAACCCCAATCTGATCATGAATTCTCATAGAAACAGAACACTTAGTACGCACCGTTGCTGTGTGTCACTGTAAGGGAATACAGAATATTAATTGTAACTCAGCCAAAATTTGTATTTAGAGGCCTGCTGCCATTTTTGTCTTTTACAAAATTTTTATTCCCAAGAAAATCAATTACATTTTTTTCTAACAGATTGAGTTGATGTAGTATATTTTTGGTTATCAAAGTACTCAGACAGCTTTGGGATTTTGAATTGGCAAATATTCATGAAGTGTGAAAAAGTGTGATCCATACATTCCCTAGCTCAGGCACATAAAAGCAGATGTTGTGTGTGCACGCAGGGACCCAGAAGGACACGTTGAACTTAACTGCTCGTGATTGCGGATGACTTTGTTCTTTGCTTCTTGTGTTTTTAAGTTTCCTGCAATGCACTTATTAGCTTTGAGAAAATAAAGGTTATTTAAAAAAAAAATCTTCCAGTTTCAAAGCATAGGCTTGAGTGGGCCCTTCTGAGTTGCCACAGTAAGACATGGCGAGACGCGTGTTTCTTTGCCTCCATGCGCCTCACATCGGCCGCCCTTTTTGCAGCTGCTTAACCTTTAGAAGTGAAACTATCCCCTCGGGACTTGCGGATTTTAGAAGCCAAGCACCACATCCTCAAATGTGCCAGAATTCAAGTCCTCTGCTTCAATGCATAAACACCAATCTAGGACTAACATTTTGTGACGCCTCTTGTCATTCACATAAAGTCTTCATTTTTTTTTCTCAAATAATAACAAATTACCTCAGAGCAACTCTGAAAGCTGTCAGCAGCCCCAGGTGTGGGGGCATGAGCCTGGCAGAAACACTAGAGGCTGGCAGAGGCGGTGTCCCGCCGGCGCCCCCCAGGGTCCCCTGCACGCTGCCTGTTCCAAGCCTGACCTACTTGAGAGCAGTGACTGCCACTCACGTTGCGCTCCCCTAAATTACACAGTGGCTTCGCAGTGAGGGCTAGGCAGGGACCACAAAATGCATCCTCGGTGTCCCATAAGCCGGATTTGAACCCTCAGTTTCCAGAGAGAAAACGCAAATCCCTTGTGTCCCTTCCTCGATAAAATCAGTAACCCTCCTCCCAGCACTGGAGTCACAAGTTCGCATTTTCACATTTAGTGCACCTTGCCTCCGACTTTAATAAAAGAAGAAGCATGCCTTTCAAAAGAGTAACAACTTCATAATTCTTAAAAAGCGGCAGAACTTCTCCGGATGTTTTCCAATTGTTGCTGTTTTTAAAATATGGAGACAATGAAGTCCCGGTTTGGTCATGGTCTCTAGGACATGCAGAGTGGCTTCCAGGGAGCAATGCATGTGAATATTTTAAGCTATTTCATTGTACCCATCTCATGTTTCCCATAGAGATACAGGAAGCGCTAAGGAGAGTAGGACGGATTAAATGGACGCAAGAACACACCGGGAGGGAAGCCAATACACAATCTCTGTCTAACTCGGAAACAGGGCTCATTAACAGGCGTGATTGAGGCGTGAACCTGTTTTCCTTCTATTGGTTGCACAGAGATGCTGCTTTTATATCCGTCTACGCAGGGTGACATTTCATACACAAACACCTAGACACACAACTCCCGCCAGCTGAAGCGCGCATCCGCATCCGCAACGAAGGCGCCTGGCTTCCTCGCAGGGGCATCGCCGTCCTACTTTGCAGGACAGCAGCTCGGCGCTCAGCCCCGCCGCGGTGAAGGCTGCCCTTTGTTCGCAGGCCCCCACGGGTGCCACATCACCCCAAGTGGCAGTCCAGGGAACGAGGCTCGGCGGGGCCCTCCCCTTTCCTGCAGAGTTTCCCTTTCCTGTCCTGATGTGCACCCTTCCCGGCCCCCACCCCCACCCCGTCATCCGCGTCCCCTGCCCCGCGCCGCCCGGGGCTTGGCCTCCGCCCCTCGCCCGCGGCGCCCAGCGATCGCCCCCCGCTGGCCGGGCGCGCCTAGCCCAGGGAGCCGGGCGCTCTGCGCGGCTGCGGCGCGAGTTAATAAACAGTTAAGTTTGGAAGACTCAGCAGACACGTTGAGGGGGAGTTACCAAGCCCAGGCAGCAAAAACATCCCGGCACATTCCTGGGGAGTCCTCAGCTGCCAGCATCTGATTAGAACCATATCTCTCGCCGGGAGTGGCCGCGCGGCTCCGAGGCTCCCGGCCCGCGGCTATTTAAGCCGGTCCCGCCGAGTCGGCTGCGCTGCCGCCTGGAGGCTCTGGGCACGGGGGAGGCATGCTGGCTTCGCGGAGGCGCTAGCTCCTAGCCCGTGAGTAGCTTCGCGAGCCTTCTCCCCTTTGGCTTTGGCTTCATTTTTCTTTTTTTGGCGACCTCCTTCCCTCCTTTGCTCCCCACCACCCTCCCCTTCCACCCGCCCGACCCCTCCTCTTTTTGGGTTCAGACCTTGGGCTGCGGGAAATCTTAGAAATGAGACAGGGTGCTTGGGGGGAGACCCGCGTTTGTGTGGCCTGACATCTGTGGAATGCCTTCTCGGAATGCAGTTACTTTTGGGGGTCGGACTCCAGATGCCCGGCTTGTGACATTTAACAGCCGTCTCCGTCTCTCTCTGTGTGTGTGTGTGTGTGTGTGTGTGTGGTGCTCCCTTAAGGACTCTGCGGACAGCCCTGGTGGGGCTCTGTTGTGGCTGCCGACCCACCGCCTAATTAACTCCTCAAATGATGTTTATTTTTTCCCTGTGACAAAGCCGGGGGACCTGGTTTGTGCCCACAAGACAGAAGACTTTTCCTGGTGGCTGACAACATATGGCATTGAAATGTGAACTTTGTGTTACACCAGCATTCCTCACTGAGGTGTCTGCCCAAGGGACTTAACAAACTTGTTTTCTATCCCCAAAGCAAGGAGTGGTGTGTAAATAATAGTTGCTCGCCTGCCTGCCCTTAGCCGGCTAGAAAAGATCGAGTCAGAATCCTAGAGAAGCAAGGGGAAAATGAATGGGTTAAATCCAGGGAGCCCCGGTCAACATAGCGGTTTTCATAGCATAGAGCTGACTCTGTTACTTGTCTGTGCCTTCTTTCCTTTTTGACTTAATTCTTAGCCTGGAATTCAGGTCGGCTGTCGATTTCAGCAGGGAGCTGTTTGAATCCAAAGGGAAATTTAACTGGATTAGAAACACTTAGAAGAATCTGGAGGCTATCTCCGGCACATGCACCCCCTCCGCCTTCCCTCTTTCTTTTGAGCTTGTGTTTGGAAGGAAGAGAGACGCTCTGTAAAACGAGAACAGAAACAAGCTTCCAGACACATGGAAAGACTTAAACATCACGGAGGGGCGGCTTCATGAATAGTAAATGTTGCTATTGCTCTATAAAGCGACTTAATGAAAATACTTCTGGCTCTAATCAGGGCAAGCAAGGGAGTGGGGGAGAAGGAGGAAGGAGGTACTGCCGCTCCAACAGGAGCCAAGGCAGAGGAAAGCAGGGAACTGCAGAAAAGCCTTGGCGATGTCTGATAAGGGCTCCCGGAATGGCTTTGAGGAGATGCAAGCTTGATCGTTCTTACAATCTTCGCTTGGCTGCCCACACAGAAGCATCTGCTAGCTGTGTGTTGGGAAGTGGGGAACTAGCAGCGGACAGGAGACTAACCACAGGAGCTACCAAATGACTGGGTCCCTCTGCTTGCCTGATCCCAGCAGTCAGCCTTAGTTAGCCTGCGCTTCTCTGGGCTGGTGGTGTCCTCGTCACCCTCTCTCCCATTGCTCCTCTCAAATAAGGGAGGTGGGCCTCCGTGATACCTGTAAGAAAGGACTATTGCCTTGAGAATTCAGGAGCTTTGAGGTTATGAGCTCTTCTTAATCTTGGGGAAGCATCTATTCTGCTACAGTGCTGGTTACATAAATAATAGCACAACACAACGTGAGAGCGCGGTGTGGAAAGCCTCTGAGAGCTAGCACAGAAGGGGTCTTGGTGGGCTTTTCCGACGACGTGTATTTCTGGGACAGAGCGCTTCTTCCAAATTCCTCATCAGTTTCTTCCTAAGGCTGACTGTATTCATTCTCCTGTTGTTGGTGAATGACTTGACTTCTCCTTTCCCTTCCCACTCCCAGCTCACTCCTCTCTGATCCAAATGACTGCCCCAGAACCCAGTGCGTCCTAAGCCTAGTCTCCTGCAGTTTACCATGTGAACCCAGTAAGCGGACGGTAGAGAGCTGTCTCCCTTCTCTGAGCCCCAACACGCGTGCATGTCTTGGCCATTCTGGTGATCTCGGCCATGGCTGATCCTCACTGGAGGATGAGTGAGGGAAGGGAGCCCCAGCACTTGTGAAAAGCCTTACCTACTTTATGAGGTACAAAAGCTGGAGTTTGTGTTTCTACTACAGGCTTCATGATTTTAGATTAAACTGCAAGTCTGAATTCCTGTGCGCAAGGCCTCTTTGGGCTCTAGCTCCAAAGGTTGCATGGATTTCAGGCACCTTGTTGAGGTTGAAGACTATTGCTTTTAAGGCACTTGTTGGCATGATTGTGGGACAGGGACTTCTGGTTATTGGTTATGGGGGGGCGGAGAGGGGGGCAAATGGAGAGATATTTATTGTGCTCAGCCAGATCTCTATTACCTGAAGATTAACAGGAAGACATATGCCATGCTGAGTGGCTCCTGGCCACCCAGAGGCTTTGGAGAGACAGGGGCTTCTGGTGGTATCCTGAATAAAAGAGGGCAACAAGTTTGTGAAAAGAAAAAAAAAGGATTAAAAAATACATTTGCTTTTGTGCACAAAAATTTTTTGAAATCCATGCATAGTTTTTTAAATTTTGAGCATTTTCCATGAACTTATGGATGATCCCATGTATACTTGGATTTCAAAGTTTTTTTTTAACATCAAGATAAACTCTTACTTCCATTTCCAATGGACCTTTTGAAGTAGTGTCATGCATGCTGCTTCGTTTCCATTTCTACCCCTGTGCTCGTGAGCCTGATTTTTCTGTCACTCTGTCTTTACTGGGATAATTGTAAAGGCTCCATGTGTTACTCTTCCTCATTCTCTTGACTTGGGCATTGAATCATCACCTTAGGCCAAAGCTAAGATACTGAAATACTTGGGAAAGCAGCTGACGACTGAGGGCTTGTCTGGCCTTCAAGTGCCCTGATACCCGTCCTGCTGGAAGGCTTGAAAGCCGGCCGGCCAGGAAAGGTTAGCTAACTGGTCAAACACACAAGATTTTCTACCCTTCGGACAGAACCAGAGTGGAACCAGATTGGCAACATGAAACACCTGGGTGACAGGAGCGGGTATTTACAATTCTGCCTGCTGTCTTGGTATGTTCATTCTGAAGCTGAAGCTGCCCCACGGATTTGCACAGAGGTTGGCCCAAATCACATTGAGATGAAATGGCTTTAACATCGGATAGGTACAGTGAAGGCAACCTAACTCCTAATAATGTATCCTGACTGGATTAATCCTGTGAGTCAGAAGCAAAGCAGGCTAGCAGGTCTCCTAGAGAAAGGAAACAGGCCCGTTCCTGACCGAGGGGGCCCAGTGATGCTGGGTGTGGACATAGCTCACATCTCCTTGCTGCCTCCCACCTAGCACATATGGGGTAGCAGTTAAAGAGGGTGGGTTCTGCAGTCCCATTGCTTAAGCTCAAGTCCCAGCTACCTAAACGCTGGCTGCATGACCTTGGGCAGTTGCATAATCGCTCTGGACTGCAGCTGTCTTATCTGGGGAGAATAATAGTACCTAGCCTAGGGTTGTTGAGAAGACAGTTAATCTCATATATTTAGAAAGCTTTATCTGATTAGGGAAGTTTTGCTTCTCTTTTGAGCCTTGTGTTTTTGTCAAAACTCAAGGCAAATGGAGAATTTCTTCATCAAAATTGGATAGCATTCACCTACCTGAAAAATGCTAATCATTCAAGCACTTAATAATAACAAAGCCGGTGTGTTTGCTTGTTTTCATGCTAGAACAGACAGGGAGTTACTCGCTGTTCCCAGCCTGGAAGCCGGCTGTTTGGTTTGGTCAGAATGACCTCCGCTGGTCTGGTGGAAGTCTTCCCCACACCCTCTGAGACGCCCTGCAGAGAAGGAGCACTGGTTCTCCCTGAAGTCAGCATTCTAGCAGGAGGAAGTGGGAAGGGAGGGACCACCCAGACTACACTGAGCGGCCAGGCTGGAAATACAAACTCTTCAAAGTGCGTGTGTGCAGGTGCGGGTACGGGCCCCCTACTATCCTTGCCCACAAAGTTGGGCGTGTTGCCATGGCTACTTCCCTCCCCGCATCCTTCTCCTACCCTGGAAGGAAGCCTGCCACTCTGGGACAGGCAGAATTGGAACAAAGTGCTTTCTGGTTTAAAAATGGAAGTTACTAGCCAAAAAGAACCTTTTCTCTACTTACGTTGCCCTTTTCATGTCCTCCAAACCTGTTTTAACCCCAATATTTAATTTTCTCGTCCTTGCTAGTTTTTGCATCAGGTAGATAGCAAAACCTCAAGGCATATAAAATCTCAGGAACATAAAAGTACCTGCCACAGTCTAGAAGCAGCTTGGGAGTTTTTATCTACGATCACTGCTTCTACAAGCTAACTAGAGGCAAGTGACCTTCAACTGCCTTCAACTGCGTTCAGCTGGCAAGAAGTCTGATTCCTGGGGCACGCTGAGGATGGCGTGTGTGGAGTTGCTAGGGAGCAGCATGGATGAGGGCTGTGCAGCTGGGTTTTCAGGTAACCGCAGAGCAAAGGGAAGAGGTAAATCAGGAGGTAGCAATCCCAGAAAACTGAGTCTGAAGCACTGTTCAACTTGTAAAAATATCCAAATGATATAGGGTGAACGCTTTCTCTTAGCAAAAACACCTCCCTGTTTCTTCCTGCAAAGTGTTACTCAGAAACAGATTTAGGTCTCTGTGTGATACATGAACTGCTTCAGGTAGGTTTGCACTGCATGAATTCAGTCCTTCATGACTGGGCATTTGTTACTGTGCTGTGTCCTTCAAGGCTGGCAAGAACTCCAGGCGGACAGTGGTTCTCGGAGTGCAGTCCCCAGAGCAGCACATGATGTCACCTGGGGGCTTGTCAGATCACCAAGTCCTCTTCCCCATCTCACACCTGCTGTACCCAACGTTAGCAGGAGGGCCTAGGCATCTGCATTTCAACAAGCCCTCCACTGACCCAAGAGCAGCGTTCCCAGTTCAGCTGCTTTTTTAACTCAGTTGTTCATTGGAAAACACAACTAGATTTTTTAATCCCTGTAGTCATAGAAACAGTAGGGCAAGCACACTTAAATACAGTTCAATTGATGATGCATAGACCTCGGACATTTCTCCCATTATTTTGAGTATTGCTTTCTCTACCCCAGGAATACCAGTGCTCTCTTTCCTTTTATCTTTTCACCTCCCTCCCAAATCATTTTCCCTCTACTGGGATTTTTACAGAGTCTAAGTAATCTCCACTTACTAGGAGACTGTCTCAGTTACTTCAGAAAAACAGTTTCCAGTAAAATTGATCATTATCCTTGAACCAGATGGTTTCCTCTTACCTATAAAACCTTTTATTTTGTCTTTCATGCCATGTCCAGAGGTACAGATGAAGGTCTTTCCATACATGAATCTACTGCACTTAGTTTTTATTGAGCTTTATGTCTTATGAAGCACTGTTCTAGTCTCCCATTTGACTTTCATGTTCAGCAATTTGTGATAGAAAAGATATCTATTCCTTAGTCCCCATAAGATCAGGAGTTATTAGCTTACTCGAGGTCATATCACAAAGTGGGAGAGCCAGGTTCATGCAGGAATCTTTATGATTTGAAGCTTGATGTTTATCTGAATATGTACTAAGTATCTATAGGTGAATTGTGGTGCTAAGTTGGCAATGGAAAAACTCCCAGTAAGTAGAAACCAATTCAAAGTCTACGTCATGTGAGGCAAGAACATAGAATGTAGAGTTAACCTGACCTGCATTGGAATGGCTGCTCTGCCGTATCTTAGGCATGCTATTCAATGTCTCTGATCCAAAGTTACTACACCCACTTTGCAAACAATCCTAGGAATGGCTGGTGTGTAGCATGGATCACACATTAAAAAAAAAAAAAAAAAAAAGATTTATTTATTTGAAAGGCAAAAAGAGAGGGAGAAACAGAGAAACAGAGCTAGAGAGATCAACTCTCTACTGGTTCACTCCCTAGGTGGCTGTAACAGCCAGTTCTGGTTCAGGCCAAAGCCGGGAACTCCATCTGGGTCTTCCATGTGGGTGGAAGGGGCACAAGCACTTGGGCCATACTCTGCTGCCCTGGGAGACACGTTAGCAAGAAGCTGGATCAGAAGTGGGGCAGCTGGGAGTTAAACTGGCACTCCAACATGGGATGCCAGCATTGCAAGTTGTGACTTAACCTACTACACCATAGCGCCAGCTCCAGAAATCACATCTCAGGCTGAAAACTGCAAGGGTTTGATGTAGGAAGAAGCAACATAGGATGGTAGATAAGAGCCTGGAGTCTAAATTACACATGACTGTGTCCACAACCCAGCTTTGTCATACAAGAAAAGATGGATAACATCTGAGCCTCATTTTCCCCATCACTAAAAAGTTAAAGGAGAAGGCAAAAACAAACAAACAAACAAACAAACAAACAAAAAAAAAACAAACCTTTCTCAGTGCAGCACCTACTTAAGCAGTGTAGCTGTTTTAGAACTATAATTCTCAGTGTAGTAGCTAAGCTGACATTTGCTAAAGGGTCATGCTCTCATTGTGTGTGAGCTTTAGGCAAGCTGAAGTATAGAGGTGAACACGTTCAGGCTGAAAAGTAGAAGACTGGCATCCTTGGATACCTTGAAACTATCAAATGTGAGGATCAAAGAGAAAACTGTGACAGTAGAGAGACACAAATGTTAACTTTTAAACAAGATTTATTTATTTGAAAGACCTAGTTACAGAGAGAGAGGGAGAGACAGAGAGAGATCGTCCCTCTGCTAGTTCACTCCCCAAATGGCAACAACAGTGGGGTCTGGGCCAGGCCAAAGCCAAGAGCTTCATCTGGGTTTCCCATGGGTGCAGAGGGCCCAAGTATCTGGACTATCCTCCATTGTCTTGCCAGGAGCATCGCAGGGAACTGGATCAGAAACGGAGCAACTAAGGCTTGCAGCGGCACTTCTGTGGGATTGGCATCGTGGGCAGCGGCTGTCGCGGCTTCATCGGCTGTACCCAATGCTGGTCCCAAATGTTAATTGTTAAGGTACCGCTTACTTATCTGAATAGGACAGTGGAGTCCTCTTAAGGTCTAAAGTTAACTCCTGTGCAAAGAACTAGGAAGTAAAAGTAATTTATTCCCTAAATATGTCCATACTGAACACAACAGCCCTCCCTGCTCTAAGTATGTCATCCAAATGACTTCACTTATTTTTCATATTTTAAATATCTGCTTAGGGGATCAAATCTGTTCTGTTCTTCTGTAATAAGTAACTTACACGCCAAAGTGCCTTTTTTGTTACCATTTAGTAGAGCAGCAATAAACCAAAAGTGCTTGAACATATGTAACATGAAGAAGCCTGAATCTGTTTGGCTGTGCAGTGTAGTTCATCTCCCAGGGAAATGTACAAGGAAAGTTCATGGAAAGTACATTTTATGGAAAAATGCGATTTAAAGGTTTTTTGCACCAAATTATAGTTATCTCTGTTTTTTTTTTTTTTTTTTTTTTTTTTTTTTTTTTTGACAGGCAGAGTGGACAGTGAGAGAGAGAGACAGAGACAGAGAGAAAGGTCTTCCTTTACCGTTGGTTCACTCTCTAATGGCCGCTGCGGCCAGGTGCTTCTCCTGGTCTCCCATGCGGGTACAGGGCCCAAGCACTCGGGCCATCCTCCATTGCACTCCCTGGCCACAGCAGAGAGCTGGCCTGGAAGAGGGGCAACCGGGACAGAATCCGGTGCCCCGACCAGGACTAGAACCCAGTGTGCCGGCACTGCAAGGCGGAGGATTAGCCTATTGAGCCGCGGCGCCGGCCTTAGTTATCTCTTCATTCCATTTTCCACGAATTTTTGAAGTGCCCATGTAAAATCGTCCTGTATGTCAGAGGATCAGAATTACAGTGGTTAGGCCTGAAAGATGCTCAAATGTTTATTCTTTACAGGAAATTCTAAACTATATTTTAGTTTCACCGGCATTAGGTTATGTTGTTATTTGGTTTTGAGTGTCACCATTTTCCTTAACGCTAAAGTGAAATATCTTAAACGCAATTCTAGTTTGAAAATAGAAAACAAATATTTAGTTGATAGAACAGGCTATTCCATTAATGGTTAATGAGGATAAGAACAATATTGATTTCTGCCTACAAGTTTCAACTATAGCTAACGCTCGTTCAGCAAGCATTTTTGTATATGCATTCAAATGACAGATAATTTTATTTAATGTGCAAGTTGTCTTCTTAAGCCTATCTTGATACAGGGATACTTGCTTAATTGCCTGATCACTTGTTCTTTGAGATCTGATTTGGCTGTCTAAAGTTCCCAGTGATTAAAAGTTGTAATTGAAAGTTGCATGGAAGTAGATACTGACCACCTGCTAGGAGATAGATGTCAATCACTGCATATAAGAAATTTAGAGGGGCTGGCGCTGTGGCAGAGCAGGTAAAGCCACTGCCTGCAGCGCCGGCATCCCTTATGGGCGCCAGTTTGAGTCCTGGCTGCTCTACTTCCAATCCAGCTCTCTGCTATGGCCTGGGAAAGCAGTAGAAGATGGCCCAAGTCCTTGGGCCCCTGCACCTGTGTGAGAGACCAGGAAGAAGCTCCTGGCTCCTAGCTTTGGATCAGTGCAGCTCTGGCCTTTGAGGCCAGTTGGGGAGTAAACCAGCGGATGGAAGACCTCTCTCTCTCTCCCTATTTCTGCCTCTCCTTTCTGTGTAACTCTGACTTTCAAATAAATAAATAAATCTTTTCTTTAAAAAAAAAGGAATTTAGAGAAAAGGACAACTATCAACTAATATACCATTTTATTATAATAGTTCCAGAGAAAGAATAAGATACTAGGATGATAATGGAATAGGTCTTTATATATTATATTATTATATATTATAATACATATTATATAACATATATTTTATATATAATTTATATATAATATATTTATATAATTATATTTATATGTATATGCATTTATATATAAATATATATTTATATATATATATGTACTTGAAAGGCAGAGTTACAGAGAGTGGGAGGGAGGGAAAGACAGAGAGAAAGAGAGAGAAATTTCCATTTCCACTTGTTCTCTCCCCAGTTGGCCATAACGGTAGGAGCTGGGACGGTCTGAAGCCAGGAACCAGGGGCTTCCTCAGGGTCTCCCATGTGCATGCAGGGGCTCAAGCACGTGGGTCATCCTCTGCTGCTTTCCCAGGAGCATTAGCAGGGAGCTGGATTGGAATTGGAGCAGCTGGGACTTTTATGATCAATGTGCATATGCACTGCCAGTGCCCCTTTACCTGCCTCACCACAGCACTGGCCCCTGGAGTTGGTCTGTAAAGAACAGTGGAAGTCAGATAAGCAAAAGCAGGAAGAGAAATACATCCTAAGTAGAAGCTCACAAGCAAATCATGCACATGGCTAAGTATAAGACATGCCAAAGAATACAGTAGCCAGTTTGTTCAAGAAGGGGGTGCAGGTGGCAGAGAGCTAAGAGGTGAGAGTTTGGAGAGGTGGATAGCATGTCAAGAACTTAGATGTTTATTTGCTAAGTAAATCTCTTCCTTAAAGCAGGAAAACAAAACAAAATCTTCACTCAGATAAGTTAACTTGTCCATACTGGCAGGATGAATTTGAGTAGAGATTGAATGGCAGTTGAAGAAAATCTGTACTTCATTAAAAATGACCAAAGTAGAAGTGAGTGCTTAGCCTAGTGATTGCAATACCCACACCCCACAAGAGAGTACCTGGATTTGATTCCCAGCTCCAGCTCCTGACTCCAGCTTCCTGCAAATGCAAACCCTGGGAGGCAATGCTGATGGCTCACTTAATTGGGCTCCTACAACCCATGTCAGAGACAAAATGTGTTCCAGGCCAGCTCTGGCCATTTCTAGTATTTGAGGAGTGAATTAGTGTGTGAGAGTGCACTCTGTTTCTCTCCCTCTTTAACTCTTTCTCTGTCAATCAATAGAAAAATAAATAAAATTTTTAGAAATCATTAATGAATAGAGTAACATTTCTCTAGCCTAACATGAAGAAGCAGAGGGGAAATATCTATTATCCCTAATGTTTTAAGTACAGTGCTTTTTTTTAGCAGACAATATAGAGCCTTGAAATGTCAGGCAAAATTTCCTGACCTCAGAGCTTTATTAAGCTGAGCAGAGTTCTGTACAGATCACAGGACAACAGTCATTCATGGCAAATGTGGGGAAATGGTCTGACTGGGTGTGAGGCTGGTGGCAACTTCCTCGAGGACACACCTGTTGAGTGCATTTTGAATGAGAGGTAGGAATGCAAGTAGGAGACCATAGTAGGTACTGCAGGCTAGGGTGACAACACCCGGAAGACATGGTGCGTCCATGCATCTGACCAACTCCTCTGCAGCTTAAGTGGTGGACATGTGTTTGTAGAGTCTGCAGCCTGCTTAGGAAGGGCTTTGAAACTCAGCTTGAGTGTGGATGCAGGAATTGGACACTGATGCCTGATTTTATTCAAAATTATGAATGCTGGGAAGGGGCCAGTGCTGTGGTGTAATGAGTAAAGCCACTGCGTACAGTGCTGGCATCTCATATGGAAGCCAGTTCAAGTCCCAGCTGCTCCACTTCCAATCCAGCTATCTGCTATGGCCTGGGAAAGCAGTAGAAGATGGCCCAAATCCTTGGGCCCCTGCATCTGTGTGGGAGACCCAGAAGAAGCTCCTGGCTTTGGATTGGTGCAACTCTGGCATTGCAGCCATCTGGGGAGTGAACCAGCAGATGGAGGACCTCTCTCTCTCTCTCTCTCTCTGCCTCTCCTATCTGTGTAACTCTGACTTTCAAATACATAAATAAATCTTAAAAAAAAGAATGCTGGGAGGCCAGTAAGAAAATTTTATAAAAAAAATCAGCCATAATATTTACCTGGCAGGGGAGATACCTTGATCATGAAAAATTGAGCCATCATGGCAGGTCAGTTACATTGTATGATGCAGTGCCTCACAGATTATATTCTCCCTGGACTGTTTCAAGAAGATGGGAGGAAGAATTTTTCCCACAAACAAGTTTTTTTTTCTAATATTTACTTATTTATTTACTTGAAAGGAAAAGAGATGGGGAGGTGGAGACAGAGCAGAGAGAATCTTCTGTCTGCTAGTTTACTTCCCAAATGGCACAACAGCCAGGGCTGGGCCAGGCTGAAGCCAAGAGCCAGGAGCTCCATCTTGGTCTCCTGTATGAGTGACAGGTCCTCCAACACTTGGGATGTCTTACTCTGCCTTTCCAGGCACATTAGCAGGAAGCTAGATGGAAAGCGGAGTAGCCAGGACTCTGATACGGAAATGCCGACATAGCATGCAGTGGCTTAACCCACTGAGCCACAATGCTAGCCCCCACCCTCCAAAAAAAGATTTTTCACTGCAAGCATTTTAACTATATTAAAGAGTACCTGTGGTATGTGTGTAGACAAGATCCAAAAACCACTATAATATGGGTGGGCATATTGTGAGGGACAGTGTATATGAGGTTGGTATAGCTTTCTGCAGAGGGGAGGAATGTGGGGCCGCAATGAGGCTAGGCTGGGAGAAATGCTGGAACTCAGTCAGAATATGGAGGGGAGGGAGGAGAGGCCTGAAAATAAAGGGTAGTTATGAAAAAAATAGAGGTTTGGCCAGATTCGGCAGACTTGTGAATAAACTAGGAGGAAACCTTAGCTTCAAGCTAAGCTACAGACAGTACTATTGTGGGTCTTTTAGGCATATCCATTACAAAATAAATTCTCTAATTCTTTTCCGAGTTACTGTATAGCAAGCAGATGTCTAGCTTTCTACACAAGAACTCTTTCATAGAAACAATGGACACAACCGTGGTCTGTTAAAGGATCTGAACTCATGCTTCCTGCAGCCAACAGTGGTGGAGGGCTGTAACTATGTGGGATGATGATCAAGTCCATTTTCTTGATGAAGGTTGACATTAACCAAGTGCTACCTGGTATTCCCCTGTTAATACTCTTGTTACTAGGTAGTGCTCTTTAACCAAAGCCAGCTGTGGGGGCCCCTGGTTGCATTTTCATAAGATTGTTTCATTGAAATCTGAGATTCAGTAGTTTGGCCTGATCTGAAAGTGATCTTATTGTATTCGTATAAAATCGGGTAATTTAGAGCACACCAGACCTTGTTTGGTTCCAGAATATAGACATCCATGTCCCCTTGGAATTGCTTGCTGTTCTGCAAGGGCGAAACTAGACACCAAATGAGCCTAGTGTTTCCTTCTGGTGTTTATGAAGAGAGTGTTGATTCAGAACTTTGGATTTTAAGATAGCCTTGCAGGAAACATCAGTGATCCTCTTTAATGACTTCATGTGTTACACAATTCTTCCCTTCCCTGGAACAGTCACGAAAATGCTCTTCCACATTGCAATGTGGTTACAAGAGACTTGGAAACATTAAACATAAACATCCCTCATCCCACTAATAGTGTAAGTGTATGTCATCATTTTAAACTGTTGAAGAGGGTCCCACTCTGTGGCTCAGCAGGTTAAAGCTGGGACCTGCAGCACCGGCATCCCATATGGGTGCCAGTTGGAGATCCAACTGCTGCACTTCTGATCGAGCTCCCTGCTAATGTGCCTGG
This sequence comes from Oryctolagus cuniculus, assembly GCF_964237555.1. Lineage (NCBI taxonomy): Eukaryota > Metazoa > Chordata > Mammalia > Lagomorpha > Leporidae > Oryctolagus > Oryctolagus cuniculus. The sequence goes on along the minus strand of NC_091445.1, from coordinate 64,816,371 downwards.
GAAAGCAGCAGAGGGTGAGCCAAGTGCTTAAGCCCCTGGCACCCACATGAGAGACCCTGGCTCCTGGCTTCGGCCTGGCCGTTGCAGCCATTTGGGGAGTAAACCAGCAAATGGAAGATCTGTCTCTCCTTTCTCTCTCGGTAACTCTGCCTTTCAAATAAGTAAATTGTTTATAAAAAATGTTGAAATCCTAATCATTCCTTTAAAACAAAATTTGCGTTGTTCTATGCGTGGTACTCAAAGCAATTTATATAGAATTTCTTAAAATAGTACTAACTGTGCTTTCTCTTACTAAATATTATCAGTGACGATGAAGCTTTCTACCCTAATAGAAATATTTCCTTCAAGACATTAGCGGCAGTTCTATTACCTGCTTCTTCTTTTTCCCTGGCTAGACTGTTTACCCCCTGAGAGTAGAGATCATGACTCTTTCATCATTGTAGACATAGCCTAATTCAGTGTGTGGTACATAGTAGGTGTTCAATAAGCAATAACCAGATGGCCAGGTGAATGAGTAGCACAAGCCACCCTCATTTACAATATTAATTGTAATTTATTATAGAGAGAACAGAACGGAAAACTTCAGCTTGCATTATCAAATGTTGCTGTAAGTAAAACAGTTCTGAGTCCCTGCCCTACCTCCCCCTTTTAGCTTTAAGTTTCTATATAATGAGCCATATCCATATGTTCTTAGAGTTTATATCTGCTCGGGGCCTGAGAATGGCAGACAAGCTGTTACTGAAATTCTCCAGATGGTGTGGTCTATCCAAGTCATTGGTTTAACTTCTACCACTCAAGAAGCTGTTGCTCATACATCTATCTAACTGAGAGCTGTAATCAACTAGCTAACTATAATTAGTTTCAGCCTACTATTTCAGCATCGTTTTCAACCTAATATTTCATCCAAGGATAACTTCCTGTTTTTCTTCTGTTTCTCCTTGTGGAAGTATTCACCAAACTGTTTCTTAAGTAACTAATAAAATTTGGGAAAATAGATGAGATCTTTTGGCTCAGGCTGGATAGTCAAACTTAACTGCCCAAATCGAAGACACCTGCTTGTTAAGTTTGACTGTGATGCTATGTTATGGATTCAAATGTGATATCCGGGACCAGTGTTGTGGCATAGAGGGTGAAGCTATTACTCGTGATACCGGCATCCCATGTGGGCACCGATTTGAGTCCCAGCTGCTCTATTTCTGATCCAGCTCCCTGCTAATGCACCTGGGAAAGCAGTGAAAGATGGCCCAAGTGCTTGGGTCCTTGCACCCACATGAGGGACTTGAATGAAGTGCCTGGCTTCCGTTCGGCCCAACTCTGTTCATTGCAGCCATTTGGGGAGTGAATGATTGGATAGATCTCCCTCTCTCTCTCTCTTTCTCTCTCTCTCTCTCTTTCTCTCTCTCAACACTGTCTTTCAAGTAAGTAGAGCTTAAAAATATGTGATATCCTTTGCACTCTTTAAAATACTGAAATCAGGTTGTTAATTCATTACTGTGTATGCAGACCCCAGCATGGCACTGAACCCCAGGCTGGAAGATGGGTCATACCCTGACCAACTTTCAAAATGTAACATAAAAGTTCTTTCCAATCCTAGCTGTCATTCATTTTTAAAGCTTACTATTGAATTTTTTATAAAAAGACTTATGTGCTTGTTTATTTGAAAGGCAGAGTTGCAGAGAGAAGGAGAGAGAGAATCTTCCATCCTCAGGTTACTCCCCAGACGGCTGCAGTGGCTGGAGCTGGGCTGATCCAAAGCCAGGAGCCAGGAGCTTCTTCTGGATCTCCCACATGGGTGCAGGGGTCCAGGGACTTGTGCAACTTTCTGCTGCTTTCCCAGATCTTTTAGCGGGGAGCTGGATCAGAATTGGAGCAACTGAGACTTGAAGTGATGCTGGTGCTACAGGTCATGGCTTAACCCACTGAGCCACGGCACCAGCACAACTATTGGGTGTTTAGTAAGAGCTTCTTTTGACAACACCGGATGGTTAAGTATGTTAATGATGTCTAAGAGAGTTGTGCTGAAGACTCTTATCCCAAACTTAACTCCTAACACCAACTCCAACTCTATACATGCCTGCTCTCCTTGTAGGTTCCCTTAACTGTTGAGTTTAAATGAACTTGAATGAATCTGAGTATTTTCATGATTCTATCTTTAGCCCAAGTTAGACTATAGATTTACCTATACTTTAAATAGTTACTGATAAACTAGCAGGTCTCTAAGGAATTTAATTGTTACTGTTAATTAACTAACTTACTTGAAAGGCAGAGAGACTGCTATGGCCAGGGAGTGCAGTGGAGGATGGCCCAGGTGCTTGGGCCCTGCACCCCATGGGAGACCAGGAAAAGCACCTGGCTCCTGGCTCCTGCCATCGGATCAGCGCGGTGCGCAGGCTGCAGCGCGCTGGCCGCGGCGGCCATTGGAGGGTGAACCAACGGCAAAGGAAGACCTTTCTCTCTGTCTCTCTCTCTCACTGTCCACTCTGCCTGTCAAAAAAATTAAAAAAAAAAAAAAAAAAAAAAAAAAAAAAAAAAAAAAAAAAAAAAGAAAGGCAGAGAGAGAGAGAGATCCATCTTCTGTCTGCTGGTTTACTTCCTAAATGCTCTCAACAGCTGGGACTGGACCAGGCTGAAGCCAGGTGCCTGGAAATCCAGACAGGTGTTCCATGTGAATGGCAAGGAATCAAGTACTTGGACCATCACCTGCTGCCTCCCAAGGTGCATTAACAAGAAGCTGGACCAGAAGCTGGGGCATACCATGTTGTGACTTAACCAGCTGTGCCACAATTCCACTTAAATCTGATAATTTATTTTTTAGAATAAAGCAAGGCACGTGTCACCCTACTGTCAGTTATTCTAAATGTATAAGAAGCAGAAATTGGTCTCTCACCCTGCCACCACCCTCTTAACCAGCATTTCCTTGGCATTGATCTTTCTAGATTCTAAGTATGTGAGGAAACATAAAATGGGAAACTGCTATCTATTCGGCTTCAAAAAAGAAACTGTGTCGACATTACTAAAGTCCATAGTTAGCTGCTGGGGATGACTCTGGTGAGCAGGTAAAGCTGCCCTCTGCAATGCCAGCATTCCGTTTAGGTGCCAGTTCATGTCCTGGCTGCTCCACTTCTGATCCAGCGCCCTTCTGATGCACCTGGAAAAGCAGTGGAAGGTGGTCTAAGTGCTTGGGCCCCTGCACCCACCTCGGAGACCCAGAAGAAGCTTCTGGCTCCTGGTTTCAGCCTGGCCCAGCACTGGCCCTTGTGACCATTTAGGAAGTGAACCACCAGATGGCAGATATCTCTCCCTGTCTCACCCTCTCTCTCCCTGTAACTCTGTCTTTCAAATAAATAAAATAAATCTTTAAAAAAAAGTTACCTGCCTTTTACAAAAGATTTTTGCCAGTATTATTTTAAGGTACTTGTACTTTAAAATATCATTTTATTTATAAAATAATTATGTAAATTATTTATGTAACATATTATGAATTATTTATTATAATACATTACAATTATGTTTGCATAATATTATAAATTGTTTACATTATTTTATATAGTTATATAAATTATTTATATATCACTTATATAAATTATATAATATATTATAAATTATTTATATAAATATTTATGAAACTGATATTAGAATAATCTTTTTCCTTTAGGATGAAGTGGATCTAATGGTCTTTGATTTTTTTTTTAAAGATGTATAAAACACTTTGTTTACTTGAAGTTTGAGGGTCATTGAGCATCCTAGCTTGGCAAGATGGGAAAACCTTGGATCTGATATTTGATTTGAGATTGTTAGACCTTAACCTTTCAGTTAAAAGGCTGCATTTCCAGAAGATTAGCCAAGTATTTAGATGACAGAAACCAGTTGGTGTTGAGTCACTCAATGTGGCAAGTCCCTGTAACTACAAGCTCTGTGACTCCCGGATGCCATGTCCCTGTGCCCAGGCTTGCCACCACCCCAGCCTCCACACCATGGCCTGAAACCTCCCACTCTCCCTCCCAGGGCTGGCTAGCCTCAAGGCAGCACTATGAACACACCCTAGTCCACCCTGACCCACCTTTCAACACTTTCCCTGGTCTAACCCACCACAGCCTCTGTATTCTAGCCAAACTGACACGAATAACCTTTATACATTGCTAGGACTTCCTGTTTCCCAAATATATTTTCTGGCTAGCGTCTATCCCTCCCTTCTCTTAAAAACTAGCTCATTTTTGGTTTGGCCTGTGTTGTTATAAAGCAGCGAGGGCAGGCACAGACCTTGGACCCATGTGAGATGCAGAAGGGTGCTTGACTTCAGCTTCTGCCACAGCAATGATGTCACCTTCCCCTGAGAACTACGTGAGAGTCTTCTCATCTTACCTGGGAACGATACATGTTCAGCAAATTTACCTTTTACAAATATCATCTAAGGACGATCTCTCGGGAGTCTGTCCAAGCCTGCACTTCCAAATCTACCTGACTCTGCTCCCCTCTTCCCCCCGCAGAGATTTCTCATCTTCCAGAAGACTATGGTCCATTTATGTTTTTCTCCCTGCACGAATTTAAACCATGTAAGAAAATTGATCTTGCTTTTATCAGTGATACATCCCAAGCTCTGGAAGGATGACAGGCACATAGCAGGAACCCAGGTTTATTACATGATTTCATTTGCTGGTACAGATCACTGGCACTCAAGGACAAAATTTGTATTCCATCTTTAATCATAATGGCTTCGAGCAGGAATCAATCGCAAGACCCTATGTGCACTGAACCAAAAAAGACCATCAGTAATTGAAGACCTGTTTAACTCTCTGATACTCATAGGCTTGGAACAAACAGGGTAGCTTGCTAATGACTTACCCAGTGAGTTTAAGCTAATGACTTAATGCAGAGTCATTCTGGCTAGACACAGTATAAAGTAGATGATACGCTCTTAAAAGAATGTCTTAGATAGAGGTGCAAATAGAGAATGAAAATAGGGGTTTGGGTTGGGGTGGGGGCAGATGTTTGGCGCAGCATTTAAGACGCCACTCGAGATGCCTGCACCCCATGTTGAAGTGCCTGGGTTCGAATCCTGACTCCACTTCCAACTCCAGCTTTCTATTAATGAGCACCATGGAAGCAGCAGGTGATGGCTCAGGGACTTGAATCCCTGCCACCCACGTGGATTGAGTTCCTGGCACCTGGCTGCACTCTGGCCTGGCCTCAGCTGTTGCAGGCATTAGGGGAGTGAATCAGCTCTGTCTCTGTCTCTCTCCCTCTGTCTCTCTGCCTTCCAAACAAATAAATTAAATTTAAGAAAAAAAGAATGGAAATTATGGTAGGGACTCTCGATGCCTCTGAGAAAAGAACTTTATTCACATCTCACATCTAATAATTAGACTTAAAAGTAGGTCTTTGCTTGTTTTAAAGGGACTAAGTAAACTTATATTGTTTTTCTTGGTGAAACTAATTATTTACATATTTTTATTGTGTATGAGTTAAGGAAAACATTGCTAAGTTTAAAAAAAAAAAAAACACTGCAACTGTCAATATTTTCCCGGCTTCAAGTTTTGCTGTAGTGTAATGCCTCTGTGTGGTGTGGAAGAGCTTGATCACTACTTTTTGGGGATTAGTCTTAACCTCCTTGTCTGCAATATTGAGTCTTTTTAATAAAGATTGGATTAGGAACTTAATAGTGGCTTTCAAAGAAGACTTGTCTCTGTATAGGGCTATAGAGTTCAGTTAAGGAAACAAATGATCTAACTGCATTTTCTAATGCTAAAAATCCCTACATAATAGAACTGGAAAAAAGTAGAGCCACCCTGGAGTGAATCCTTCTAAAGCTTCAGGAACAAATTCAAGCTACTTTTATTCAATGACTGGAACAGGGATCATAAAGACAGGCTACAAATAATGCCCCTATCTAATCACTTACATCCATCCCTGTTTTCCTTAAGTGTTAGGGTGCCTGTTGCTTAGCAGAGACAGAATTTTGCAACAGGTCATTAGTGGTCCAGAGTAGAGGAGATTTCTCTGAAAGAACATAAAATCTAATGAAACAAATTGCTTAAATATTACGTTTTTATGAACCAAGGAAACATCCTTTGTAGGGAGTCACCAATGTTGACATTCCTGTGCAATCTAACCAGAAGCCTTTTGTGGTACAGTGTGAATAGGACTATGTGGTAAAGGCCAAGAAATCTCAGTTGAAGCCCAGCAAAGTGGCATTCAGTAAGGATCAGTTCTCATTAGTTTATCGCGTGCTAGAACCTTATAGATCCCAGAGTGGCACCCCCATCATCAGTCATCTTACAAAGACAATGAAATGTAATGGAAAAAGTGCTATGTATTCCACAGTCCTAGAGAAGAGAGGACCCTCATCCTTTCTATTCTACTTCCTCTAGGAAAGCCTTCCAGGGTTAAGACATGTTTTTGACCAAACCCTTGACCTGGAGTCAAGCCTTGACCATTTAAATGCTTTGTGTAAACTCTGAGTGCCAGACAAGTCAGGTGTATACAGGGTAACTTAGGAAAATTAGCTAGTATTCTAGAACAAGAAAATAGAATATAAATCATAAGTGTTTTTGAAAAACTTTTATTTATTTATTTGAGAGGCAGAGAGAGAGAGAGAGAGCACAAAGATCTCATGTGCTGGGTCACTTCTCAAAGGCCCATTACTCAATCCAGGTCTCGCATCTGGATGCCCAGAATCCAACTACTTGGGCCAGCACCTGCCACCTCCCAGGGTTTGCATTAAAAAGAAGCTGAAATCAGGAGCAGAGCGGGGAGTCAAGTCCAGGCTCCTCACTATTAGTTGTGAGTGTTCCAACCAGCCTTACTGCAGGGTCAAACACCTACCCCATTTTCGTTTTGTTTTGTTTAGAGTTTACCCAATATTATATTCACATGATTATTTTTTTCAAGATTTATTTATTTATTGGAATGTCAAAGTTTCAGAGAGAGAGAGGGAGAGACAGAGACAGATAGAACTTCCATCTGCTGGTTCACTCCCCAGTTGGCCTCAAAAGCCAGTACTGGGCCAGGCTGAAGCCAGGAGATTTTTCCAGGTTTCTCACATGGGTAACAGGGACCCAAACTTGGGCCTTCTTTCACTGCTTTCCACAGGCCATCAGCAGGGAGCTGTATCAGAAGTGGAGCAGCCGGGACACAAACTGGCACCCATGTAGCATACTGGCATCCCAGGTGGCAACTTTCCCTGCTATGCCACAATGCTGGCCCTAGATTTACTTTACGAATGTCTGCAACCTAGAAGAAGCTAATGGCTCCTGGCTTTGTGGCCATTTACAGACTGAACCAGCTGATGGAAAACCTCTCTCTCACACTCTCTCTCTCACTCTCTCTCTCTCTCTCTCCCTCTCTGTCACTCTTTCACATAAATAAAATAAATAAATCTTTGGGAAAAAAATTAAAGACTGTAACTTGAGATGATTCTGAATAACACATTTAAAAGACTCCTAGACCCAATAATTATATCTTTATAGTCTAGAAAGCCAGAAAAAACAGATTGTCTTAGTATATAAATTTATCATATCAAGTGAGATTAGTCAGTTCACTTGATGTGACGATTTGTTTAGTTAATGCATCACCTTTTAAAATATCCAAACTGACTTACATGGCTAGTAGTTAAAAGGTTTATAAGAAGAAACGTGTTTCATGGAATATTATTTAATATTAATATAAACTGAAAGCACTAATTACTTCAGTCTTATAGAAATGGTATCTAGGTCAAAAGTTAACATTATGTTGCAATTGAGGAAGAAAACTAGTATTTTTCTAGGATCCTCAAAGTTGTTGGTTAATACTCTCAGATGCTTATCTTAAAAAGGGAGGGGCATATGAAACAGTCAAGACTCGAGCTTCAAATGCTTCTAAGAACATAGCCAGGACTGTTTTCCTGGACATCTTGTTTTTAATGCAGCTAGTAACATTTCTATCTTTCTCTTCCCAACCCTGGAATACTTATAATGCTGAAAGAGTTGACTTACAAAAGCAATCCAGTGGAAGCCATATCTTAGAAGATCTACAAAGCCACTCTTTAAATTCTGCAATAAACTTTTCACAATCTGTCCAGATTAAGGTGATACCTGAGATCTTTTGTTCTTAGTTTATTACAATCAAGAAAAGTCTGACGAGCTGTATATTCCAAAGAAGTCACAATGCTCAGAAGCACCATCCTCCATGTGAATCCTCCTAGAAGAGGTCACAAATGCCTTGCCAAAAGCGACATAGAAATTGACTTTCTGAAAACTTCTTTAGATTAGGAGCAATGTTTGGTGTTTGGGATCGAATAGGAGTGGCTCTTTTCTGAAATCTCTACTATCTGCCAGATTTCTTGAATTACTCCTCCTTGATTGTGTGTGTCTGCCAGCATTGCTCATCTTGCACTTACCACTGCAGGAACTTCTTCAGAGTTTATTTCATAATTATAAACACAATTTCAAAGCAAGTAGGATAATATTTCAGGATCTTTTTGGAATCTTCTAAATTTTTCAGACTTAGACAACATTAATATTTTACCTTAAGAAGCAAGATAAGGCCAGCGCTGCAGCTCAACAGGCTAATCCTCCACCTGCGGCGCCAGCACACCAGGTTCTAGTCCCGGTCGGGGCGCCGGATTCTGTCCCGGTTGCCCCTCTTCCAGGCCAGCTCTCTGCTGTGGCCAGGGAGTGCAGTGGAGGATGGCCCAAGCACCCCATGGGAGACCAGGAGAAGCACCTGGCTCCTGACTTCGGATCAGCATGGTGCGCCGGCTGCAGCGCACCAGCTGCTGCAGCCATTGGAGGGTGAACCAACAGCAAAGGAAGAGCTTTTTCTCTGTCTCTCTCTCTCTCTCACTGTCCACTCTGCCTGTTAAAAAAAAAAAAAAAAAGTGGGGGGCAAGATAAGTGTGCAGAGTCACTGTTTTCCCTTGTATATCAAAATCTGAAATTTGTCTCATCCTCGCTAGAGATTTCTTACCTATCAACCTATCTAATTTGGCCCAAGACCAGAGTAGGCAAATGAGCTTTATATTCTTATTTCTTCTAGAAAGGCTGTCCTAGCCTTTTAGATAGCATTCTGGAAACTTCCTAAGTTTCAACATTCCAGAACATTGGTATTGGAAAGAGAGAGGGCTGGTCCACTGATTTTCTATAAAGCTAACTTCAACAAATAAATAGAATGCCCCTTGATATTTTTAAATGATTCCTTTTTCTCTATCTTATTTGAAAGCATTTCCTAGGGAAAAGCAGCTAAATCATGAAGAACCATCCATTAATCATCAGTTATCCATGATAATTGATATACTGAGCATACAAGATAACAGGAAACATCAAGTAAGTTTTAAAATAATAATTTTTAACTATTGGGGTCAGTAGGGTCACAAAGTATTCTTGGAGATGAAGCCTAAATGTTCTCTTGGCTGTGTATGCCTTGCCCAACTAGAATAGATCATATCAGACACGGAAATGTGAACCAATAGCAAGTCTCTCATGGATGGTTAATGCCAACCCTAAAGGGTAGATTGAACACCAAAACAAAGGGTGTATTCTACCAAAAGGCCAGCTAGGACGTAGAGACAATATATTACAATCAGGTAACTTCAACCTATCTTGTGCTAAGTCTGTGTAAGTATAATAATTTTTTTGGTTTTGGTCTATATATAGACATGAAATAAAAAATAAGTTCCACCTGTCTGTAATACACTTGCCATCTACACCCCAGTTTGACTTTCCTGTGCTGATGTTACAAGGCAGCTGGGTTCTTCCTTCTTTAAATTCTTTGAAACACATTGTGTCTCTGAAACATGAGTTGCAGAAAGGTACAGCAACACTCAAGCAATGGCTTTGAGGATTATATAAACGTGGGGCTCTGCCCAGGAAGGAAAACCACACTGGGATTTTGTATAATTCAGCCAGGCTATTAAAGAAGAAACCAAATATGAGGCAGTATTTCTTGCACTGGCTTTTGGAGGAGCAAAAGTTTAAAGTTACCTGCCTGCTTTTAAAGCAACCTGATGTGGTATCATAAAATACTTCTCCTGGTATATGTAGCTCTTCACTCATAGCAGATGTTCAAAATGCACATGTTTCTAAATGATGTGCTTTCTTTAATACCTCTAACATCACATAGACTTACACAATAACTGCTGTAATGGTGCTTGAGCAGAAAGTGGGAAGTCTTTAACAATTAGGTGTATGTGCCTTCACATCAGAGGTGAAGCCACAGAGAGACTCAGATGAATAAATGATTGTATCCTGAAGTTCAATGGTAGATACGCTGCATATCCATGTTGACTCAACTCAATGTTATTTCATAGGGGGATGAGAAAGCACAATGTGATGTATATTTTAGGAAACAAATAACTAAGATTTATTTATGTGACCATATTAATACTAGCTTGGTACTTAGAAAAGGAGTTGGTTTTGGTGGAAGTGGCCAACTTAATGTAGGAAGGATAGACTTGAAAGTGATAAACTACTCGCTAGTCAATTTGATAAGTATACAAAAAGATGTGGGAGGATTCTTGGGAAATGAAGAATAAGGTCAGTATATTGGCCTAGGAAGTAAATGGAAACATAATGAAGCCATTTTTTTTACCATCACTCCTTAGCTTTTGACGATCTTTTCCTTCAATGATCATGTATTTTTACACACTGTACATTTAGAGGCCAAATTTAAGGCAAACTCTGTGTTCACTGTGTTTTTGTATGAGTACCATAACGCTTCTCCTTAAATAACTGCTCCAAAGACTTTGCACTAGAAAAATTTTAGAGGCTTCTATGTCATTAAAAATATTTTCAAAAGCTGTAAGTATTAGGTATTAATTATTCATCCTTTAGAATACTTTCTTCTCTGGAATTTAGGATGGGGGGGGAACAGAAACAAATCCAGATCTTGTTTGACTTACGATGGGAATATGTCCAGATGAACCCATAATAAACTGAAAATTGTAAATCCAAAATGCATGTAATATAAGCAGTCTTGAAAAAGTTCATTGAAATGTGTATTATAAAAAACTATGCATGGATTTCAAAATCATTTTGCAAAAAAATAAACAAACTCTTAATTCCATTTTAACATAAACTTTTTGAAGTAGTCGTGGATGCCCAGCCTACCAAACATCATAGCTTAGCGACACAATACACTGTAGAGTTTTCATTGTTTCCACTCATATGGCAGAATGGGAGCTGTGAGTTGCTGTTATTTCCCAGGACCAAAGGAGTATGTCATACTGCATGTGGCTAGCTCAGCTGAAGTTCTGTTCTTTGTGTTGCTTTCATGCCATAAAGTTGAACAATTTTAAGTCAAACGATCATAAGTCAAGGCTCATCTTTATGGAAACCTCCATACAGTTCAATTTAGAGTTCATCTAAATTCACATTTTAAAACTGGTTTATTACGTTCACTAATTCCAGTTACTGATGGACATTTTAGCTTTTTAAAATCCAGTCTTCCTTCCATGTGCTTTTCTGTTATACTTTCTGGCTGCTATCACTTCAAAACTAGAAACACCAGACCCTATGCACGTCACCTTCTGACACTCACACTGTGGCATGGCGTCTCCTGCTTTGTCACGGCTGCCCAGTGCAGGTGACTGCTGCCGCTAAAACTGGAGAGCTTCACCCACTGAAGAAAGTGCTCAGGTGATCAAGGCAGCCGCCACCCTCACTGGTCCTGCAGTTGTGTCCTGGAGTCAGGGAGAAGTGCTCTTCTTGACTGGGCTAGATGGCAGCACTGGCATATGAGCCCAGTTGATGTTTGGTCTACATTGCTCAACTTCTGCCCATGAGGGGTTTTCCCTGGATCCCCACTCCCATATCAGACGCTTCAGCCTCTTGGCCATTTCCCAGAACTGCCTTGGCTCACTATACGAACCGGCTCACTAGGTTTCCAGCCACCTTTGAACTATGAGACCTAAAATATAAAAGGAAAGGCAGACTTTCTCAAGCACCTCCTGGGGTAGATGACCCAAAAAAAAAAATGATAGCTGTACTATTTTTTCTCCCCAAATTGTGTGTTCCTAATAGCTTTTGCTCAAAATGAATAGCAACCACCCATGGCTGCTTTCATAGGTAATTTGATTTCTCTGTAAATAGAAAAAGAAACCATTGAGATGATGGTTCAAGATGGCACTTAATATTATGACCTTGGGCTCAAGGGTGCAGTCGATCTGTCTTCCCAACGTGGCACAAAAGAGACAACAGCAGACAAGGAAACAAACATCAGCATTAGGAGGATCAGTGCCCAGTAACTCTTGCATGCAGAGCTCTGGCAAAGCTGTGTTGAAACATACAGTAGAACACTAGGTCAGAAATTCCTCCTTCTCCCTTCCATGTTGACTTGCACCTGCTACATTACTCTGCCCAGCTCACTAAGCACTTGCTGCATAGCCTTGTGGGGCCATAACCAGATGGGCCCTGGTATAAGGGTAACCGTGGCAGAGTGTAACACAGATGATCCCATACCAGCAGTGTAAAGCAATGACAGAAGCGTGATTTTTGAACTTGCATAGTTCCCATAAGTCAAAGTTTGAAAGTTACTTGCTTCCCCTTGTAGAAGTGTTAAATAAGAAATTTGGATTCCAGTTTTCCTCTTCTGTTTACTACTCAAGAACTCAGGAGAAATACAAGGTTCTTCTCCCACAAATGGTTGGCTGCAGTGTGAAAGCTGAGTCTCATGTGTCCACATGCACAAAAATTTCCTATGATCAAAAGACTACTGGGATATCGCAGCACTACCCTGTTCATGGAATCCGTGTCAGCATAGGGAAGGATTCTAGAATCAGTCTTCCATGTGTATCTGTGTTCACACAAATGTATTTACTTTTATGCAATTTTGCCCAGAAGCTAGAACATACTTTGATTATGAAGACCATACTCTCTATTTTCTTACTCTAGTGGCGTAAAGTGTTGAAACTAATAGCCATTGCCCTGAAGCAATTGAGTAAAAATATGATTACAAAACTGATTAGAGGCGGGCGCCATGGTTCAATAGGCTAATCCTCTGCCTGCGGCGCCACACCCTGGGGTTCTAATCCTGGTTGGGGCGCCAGATTCTGTTCCAGTTGCTCCTCTTCCAGTCCAGCTCTCTGCTGTGGCCTGGGAGTGCAGTGGAGGATGACCCAAGTGCTTGGGCCCTGCACCCGCATGGGAGACCAGGAGAAGCACCTGGCTCCTGCCTTCAGATCAGTGCGGTGTGCCAGCCGCAGCGTGCCAGCCGCAGCGGCCATTGAGGGGTGAACCAATGGAAAAAGGAAGACCTTTCTCTCTGTCTCTCTCTCTCACTGTCCACTCTGCCTGTCAAAAAAAAAAAAAAAACAACAACACTGATCAGAAACTTAGTATTCCAGTTCAGCTTGTGACACTTTCAGGGAACTGGGTAACGCTGAGCTGTGTGAAGAGTGGGCCCTTATTTGGGTGCATAAAGCTTCTTTAAAACTTAGTCTGTTACTACTCCATGATGATGACTGTTTCTGAAGCTGTAATGGGAGATATTCTTAATAAAAAATTATTTTAGAAACAAAGTAGGTGGGGGTGGACACAAAACTACAAGAGGTCATAATGAGTTTGGAATATTGACAGTTTCTAACTCAAGAACTCAGACTTCAACCAAAACTAAAAGGTCAAGCACTGAATAGTAGAGAATGTACTGAAATAAATTCAAATTCTTTGATCTGTGAGTTGAATCTCAGATCTAGCCAAAGCAGCCCAATTAACATTAATAAGCCAGTTAGGCCAGATATGGCTCCTGCTGCACAGGCAAAAAGAGAATCCAATGATGATGTATACATAGACCATGTTAAATCATTTTTTTCCGCTTTGGTACAGAAAATATCTATAAATAACCAGGTTCAAATTTCTCTGATAGACTATTTTCTTACCCTTTTGCTTGCTCTTTCTACTAAATGGAGAAAATACTCTGTTCATATAATACTTTGTGCATGGGGCTGGCGCTGTGTCACAGTGGGTTAATCCTCCACCTGCAGTGCTGGCATCCCATATGGGTGCCTGTTCTAGTCCGGCCGCCACTCTTCCAATCCAGCTCTCTGCTATGGCCTGGGAAAGCAGTAGAAGATGGTCCAAGTCCTTGGGCTGCTGCACCTGTGTGGGAGACCGGGAAGAAGCTCCTGGCTCTGGCTTCGGATTGTCGCAGCTCCGGCTGTTGCAGCCATTTGGGGAGTGAACCAACGGAAGGAAGACCTTTCTCTCTGTCTCTCCCTCTCACTATCTCTACGTCTCAAATGAATAAAAAAAACTTTAAAAATATATTTTGTGTATGTAATGGGCTTTGTACAGCTTGTTTAAAAAGTAATTTAAAGATCTAATGTGGAGGGGCCGGCGCCATGGCTCACTTGGTTAATCCTCCGCCTGCGGCGCCGGCATCCCATATGGGCGCAGGGTCCTAGTCCCGGCTGCTCCTCTTCCAGTTCAGCTCTCTGCTGTGGCCCGGGAAGGCAGTGGAGGATGGCCCAACTGCTTGGGCCCCTGCACCTGAATGGGAGACCAGGAGGAAGCACCTGGCTCCTGGCTTCAGACCGGTGTAGCACCAGCTGTGGCGGCCATTTGGGGAGTGAACCAATGGAAGGAAGACCTTTCTGTCTGTCTCCCTCTCACTGTCTGTAACTCTACCTTTCAAATAAATAAATAAAATCTTAAAAAAAAAAAAAAAAAAAAAAAGATCTAATGTGGAATCTCCAGGACTAGGGAGGTAGAGTCTCATTCTTGTGTCTAGAACTTTCCTGGCACCAGTGCTGCCTCAACCAGATATTGAACAGTTACACATACTATGCACTCTTTCTTGACCTCACTTTCCTAATCTTTGTAGTGAAAGGATATGGCCAAGTAATTCCCTTGATTTCTTCCATCTCAGTAGTCTAACCCACTTGGCATTTGTCCACAGGGATGAAGGGCTGCTATTAAGGTAGACCACTGGGCCTTAGACTTTGTCGGTATATTAGAATCATCTGGAAATCTTTCAAGCATACTGGAGCCTGAGCCTGTTCCCTCAGAAGTTCTGATTTAATGGATCTGAGTGTGCGTGGACATTATTGCTAAAAGAGCCCTTCAGTAAAAGTCCCCCACGTGATCTTCTAGACTGTCCATGGTAATGATGTTTGTGTGGATTTGATTCAGGATCCATTACAGCATGCCTCTCTGGGTAGCTTAGAGTAGATTTGGTCCCCAGAGTCCTGTTCCCATCAGCACCTGCCCTCTGTAGGCTCAGAAGCCAGAGTTGGGGAGGATGTGGCTCCACATTGCAAACCCTCTCATGTTTTCACCTGGGCTTTACTAAGGAAATGACTGTCTCTCCAGGTTTCTGCTTTCTGGTCATATAGTCATCGCTCTTTGTTGTTCTGAAAGTGCTTTAAAAACTTGCTTGGAATGCATGACTGTACGCCACTTATGACAGTCATTCAAAAAGCCCTTGGGAATTGAAAATAAGTTTCTTTTGGTGTAAAATATTTTGGCATTCATGTAGAATACACATAAGTCTTCACTGATTTTTTCCCAACAGATCAGCAAACTGTAGTTTCATTTTTCCAACAAAGAAGTGAACATTGGATCTGAATTCCAACAAGTCATAGAGGCATTAAATGGCCAGTCCCGTGTGTCTGGGACTTCCAGGTCTATACTCATAGCTGTTCTTTACCTTCTACCCTAAATAATTTGGGAACTCTTAACTCTGTGCATGGGGCTGGTGCTGTCGCAATGGGTTAAGAAATAGGGGAAAGAACCTTGAGTCAGGGTTTGATTTGTCCTCTGGGTCCTGCAGCATCTATCCCAATGGGTAAAGCGGTGTACGTGCGTGCTGTCAATGCCTAACTTGTGTATAGTGATTGACTTGGGTATGTTCTGTTACTATGGTCCCTCGTGCAGTGTCAGCACTTACAAGAAAATTGTCTAGCAACCCTTTTCCAGGATGTATTTGCAGTCTCATTCCCCAGTTAACCAGGCTGCGCAGATCTTACTGTATTCTCAGGTTGACCTTTGCAGGGTCGAATAGCCTTCCTAAAAGTGCAGGAATCCAAACACTTGAGGGAGCAGGGCTTTGCATATGGTCTCAGAAATAGCCTGAATTCACTGCAGCATCTCTTGTAATGTCCTTGATTCTCCAAAGGCTACTTTGAAAATAGTGGTGAAGGCTGCTTGCTGCCCTCTTGGACCTGAAGTCTGTCTTAAAGGTTAATATTTCACATGTCCTGATTCAGTGCTTCAGCTGAGTCAGGCATAAAATTTCAAAGGACAAGGAAGCACATTCTCTGTCCGGGACAAAGTCCTGGACCCTCTGAGCAAAGACGTTTATATCGCTGTGTTCTTGCAGCTCCTTAATTCTTCCCCTGTGTCTATCTTATATGGCTTTTTCTGAAAAATTAACTGCTATGGCAAAGTCAATGGAAGTGGCTTTTCTGAAAACAGCTTTTTAAATGCAAGTTTAGTCAGTGAGATTTAACGCAAGAAAAAAGAGAACATCTAATAGAAATAGGAATCCACACTAGCCCAGTTTAGAACTCAGTAGCCTGTTAGAGGTTGCACTGGTGTTGCTGAGGCCATTTTATTCATAAAATAGACACATCTGTTTACTTAAGGCATACAGGATAAATGTTTTAAGTACTTGATATACAGTTGTCCCTCTGTATCCACAAAGGATTGGTTTCGGGACACCATTGCAAATAACCAAATTCTGAGGATACTCAAGTTCCTTATACTAAATGGCACAGTATTGCACTTAACCTTCAAATATCTCTCCATCTATCTTAAATCATGTCTAGATCACTTATAATACCTTGTTCAATGTGAACGCTATGTAAATATATCATATTTCCTTATTTTTCCCTCTCTCCATTTCCTTTTAGAAATCCTTGTTCCAAGGGCTGATTTTCAATATATTATACACTATATTGAACAACAAAAAAGTCTGTACATGTTGTATGTAGATACAATTTCTTTTTCAAGCTTCTCATCTGTAGTTGGTTGGGAGTATGGCAGCAGATCCCTTGACTATAGAGGGCCAAATATATCACTTGCTTGTCCCCTCTCCCATACCATTAAAATCAGGTTCTCTGCCATTTGTGCAATGGTGCTCCTGTTAAGTCCTTAATCCAGATTATTCCTTTACCAATATTTTGAGACTGAGCATACAAATATCTACCTGTTGTGTATATTTAGGTAAGAAGGTAATCTTGGGAGCTGGGGGCAAGAGGTTGGCTGCATGCTTGTCCCAGCACTGCTGCAGTACCCTGGAATTCTTTCCTATTGGTGGAAAGTGTCAGCAGGCATAGGAAGGTACCAGGCAGTTGTTGGTGTTTTTCCTGTAGAGCCTAGACTGATCACTGTCCACCATGCTGGCTTTTCCAGGGTTCAAAATACCAGATAACATTCACGAATCACTTTAAGAATTAAACAGTTATAGCTGACTTTGTTAGTACGGAGGACTTGGTCATTCTGGGATGACTCATGCACTCTTCCCGTATGTGAGTCCATCTCCCAGACCCTTCTCAGAAACCAAGAAAGATGTTGCAAGCTCCAGAATCTCTCCTAGTCATCTGATGCTAGCACCACGGAATGGGGAACTCCCCACATTCTTTCAGAGAGGTTTCTTATTAAGTCCAAAGTCCAGGTTAGATATCTTCACTCAAATGGAAGCTGATTTTCCTTGATTTAGCCAAGTTTCATTTATGATTTGCTGTTCTACCTGAGGGAGGAAGGAGGAAAGAGGACCATAAGAAAACTTGAGATTCTTTTATGTTTCCAGATGTGACATCTTATTTTTCTTTTCATTTTTTTTGTTTTTAAAGATTTATTTTATATATTTGAAAGGCAAAATGACAGAGAGAGGGAGAGAAAAGGTATCTTCCATCCACTGGCTCACTCCCTAGAGAGCCAAATGGACGGGGGATGGTCCAAGCTGAAGCCAGGAGCCTGGAGCTCTATGCAGGTCTCCCATGTGGGTGCAGGGGCCCAAGCACTTGGGCCATCCTCCACTGCCTTCCCAGGTGCATATACAGGAGGCTGGATTGGAAGTGGAGCAGCCAGGACCCGAACTGGCACTCATTTACAGGATTCTGGCTTTGTAGGCAGTGGCTTAACCCACTGACTCCTCTTTCCTGGTTCTTGAGAACCGGAATAACAAACCAGCTGTGATTAGATGAGGGACTATGGGATATGTGACCCATATTTTGAGCTTTAATTTATAATCTTCTCATGATAACACATAGCTCTTATGCATGTTTCCTAATGAATTCTGTGCTCCATGACTAGAAGCGTCCCAGGACTAAACCCATCAAAGAGAAGGTGTATACTTCCTCCTGATCTTCCATGCACTGTTCCCTTGGTAAGAAACTTACCATGCCAGAGCTTTGCAGCAGAGCCCATAGCTGAACAAACTCTAGTCACTTTCTTCACCAATGCCCTAGTTTGTAAAGGCCCTCAGATCTCTTTCTAGGCCCAACTGCTTTCTGAAAATCAATGTATTATAAGAACTTCTAAAGGTTTAATGGGTACAAGTGACAATTGTGTGACCTCGCTGGTAGGATTGGGCGTCTCTTGACTGTTGGCTGTTGGATTTGTGTTGCTTGTTCTCTACAGAGGGCTAGGTCTGGAGGAAAGCTTCCTCCATCCACTGCCTGGCCAGTGGTGACTTGAGCATTTGAGAGTCTGTGGTGAGGGACTTGTTCTTTGAACCCTGAGACACAGCAAATGTTTACCACTTTGGTATATACATAACTGATGTAGGTGTTTGTTAAAAACTTTCAGTAAGTCTTAAACATTTCTTTTGTGAAGAATTTTTCCTTTGAGTCTTGTGATCCATGGGCATACTCAAATCTTTTTGATCATTTTAGGAAATCACAGTTTCTTTCTTTCTTTCTTTCGTTTTTTTTTTTTTTTTTTTTTTTTTTTGTAAGATTTGTTTATTTGAAAGATGAAGTTATAGGGAGGGAGAGGCAGAGGCAGAGAGAGAGCATGAGGGAGATCTTTCACCCTCTGGTTCACTCCCTAAATGGCCACAACAGCTAGAGTTGGGCCAGGCTGAAGCCAGGAGCCATAAGCTTCATCCCAGTCTCCCATGTGTGTGCAGGAGCCCAGTGCTTGGGCCATCCTCTGCTGTTTTCCCAGCCATTAACAGGGTGCTGGGTTGAAAGTAGAACAGCTGAGAATTAAACCAGCACCATTATGGGATGCCAGCAGTATAGGCAGTAGCTTTACCACTTATGCCATAGTGGCGGCCCCAGAAATCACATTTTCAATAGATACATTTTCAGTTGAAAGGCCTGCAATGGAGACCTGCACTTGAGCATTGCAGTTCAATATGCATCCATTTTCTTCAGAAAATTTATGCTAAAGAAATTTTTTCTTCTTTGTTCTCCCTTGTCCCTTGTAGCTGCTCATTCCCCAATAGTTTAAGGATATAGTCAAGAAAAACTAAATATCTTTAAAACAGTTCTAATGCTGTGAAAAGTTGTAGTTAGGTGTCTGGAGAGAGTTTTTTTTTTTTTCTTATAAAATCTTATAGCATGGTAATACCTCTTACCTTAGAACCCTTCCATTGGGCTCTCCCTCCCAACTTGAGATTGAATATCTGGACTTGAGTTGTGAGGTTGTAAGGAATTATTTTACTTTCATGACTAAACCTACCAGCATTCTCTCCCCAAGCACCTCAAAATGCTTGCTGGCATTCTCACATTCCTTTAAAATATTCTCACATTAGAATAAGAATTGCCAAATTTTAATGAGGTAGGTCTTTTCTTGCCAGAAATAATAACTTGGAGGAAAGCTGGTTGTCAGGCTTCCAAGCTGGGCAGGTGTTGGGATGCAACAGGTTAAGCCACTGCTTGTGACACCCACATTCCATATCAAAGCATTGGTTCAAGTCTTGGCTACTGTATTTCCAGTCTGGTTTCCAGCTTATGCATCCTGGGAAGCAGCAGATGATCGAATCATTGTGAGCCCCTGCTCCACACGGGAGAACAGATTGTGTTCTGGGCTCCTTACTTTGGCCTGTCCCAGCCCTAGCTGTGGTGGATATATGAGGACTGAACCAGCTGATGGAAGGTCTCTCTCTTACTCATGTTCTCACTCTGCCTTTCAAATAGATGAAAATAAATAAATAAATACTTAAAAAAAAAAAGATGGGCAATGAACTCCTCTGTCCAGGTTACTTTTTTCAGCCAATCACCGCACCCAATTCTGCATCATCTTGCTAAAACTATCAGTACATGCATTATTGAACTTGATCTCATGCTGATCTCGGCAATGGCTTGCAGGTATAGCCACACAAACACTCTGGGCGCCTCCCATAAAACATATTCGAGTTTAGAATACATTCTTAATGTGCTCGGAGGAAGAAATTAACGGTGGATATATGAAGGTACATAAATTTAACTTTGAAAGCCAAAACAATATAGTTTTAATTAATTAATCCGAGACAGGGGTCTCTCATCTGCTGAGTCACTCCCCAAATGCCTGTGAAAGCTCTGGTTAGGCTTTCCTGAAGCCAGGAGCAGGGAATTCAATCTGGGTCTTCCACATGAGTGGCAGGACCCCAGTTGTCAAGCCACTACTCGCTGCCTCTCAGGTGCACACTAGCAAGAAGTTGGAATTGGGAACCAAGCTAGGACAAGAACATGGGCAGTCAGATATGGGGTGCAGATATTCCATGCATTGTATTTACCACTGTACGGAATGCCCAACCCAGCAGTATAATTTTAAAAGACATGAGGATACATGTTTAAATGAAACTTATGAGTGTTACATTTCAGGTATGCCTAAAGGACAGTTCTTTAAACCATGAAATTGCAACAGAGTAGTGTTATTGGTTGGCATTCAGTCCACATCAGTTATTTTAAAAGTCCATAATATTTGGCTTTAAAGAAATATAAATTTTCTGGCTTGAAAACTGGGAGGGTAAAGAGAAAAGAACAAGCCATCACGGGGGAAGCACCTCTAGAAGGGCTACTTCTCTGAGGGCTGAGGGGCCAAAGAGAAGGAATTGGGATCATCAGCGCCCGTGAACTTGGAGGACGGGGCCCCGGGGGCTCAGACCTCTGAGAAAGGGGTGCTGCTCCGTTCAGGCTGGTTCCCCTGTGTTTCGGGGACCTGGGACTTGAGAAGGAGCACCAGGGCTGGCATCTCCAAAGGGAACACGGTGAAGCTGGCTCAGCAAGTGCAGAAAACACTGACAACAGGATTCAGCTGCTGTTGTAGGAAGGCACTCTTGCTGCTGGGGTGAAGAAGCGCTGGTGAGTCACGCTCACGTGGAAGCGCACGTGAGGCAAACAGCCCCTTCTGCAACTTGGCAGGCTCCCTCTAGCACCCCCTGTTGGCGGACCAAATGTACAGCCAACCCGAAGTGCAGAAATGTTCCCTGAGTCCCACGCAGCATCGCAAGCCAGACATAGGAGGGTGGTGTTGAAGCTGACGGCCCGACCACTGGCACAGACAGTCCCATTAGCTATTCACCACCCACGTACCCCTCTATGCATTTTGCCGTTCCTGTACCACAAAGCAAGTGTTTCCAGCTTCTGAGATGCAACCGTTCTTCATTCAAAGGAAGATGTTCTCACTCTCTCCCAGCTGGAAAGCTGCGAAGCCCCGATAGGTATAGCACCCATTGCAGGAAAACAGTGTCTTTGGGTTCTGTTAGCTGCCCTAGAATGCAGTCGCAGTCCCACATAAATCATATCCTGCCTAAACACAAAATTGCATAGAGGCAGGCAATGTGGTGCAGTGGGTTAGGCTGTGCTTGGGATACCTGCATCCCAAATTCAGACCCAGCTACTCCACGCTTTCAATTCAACTTCCTGCTAACGTACCTTGGAAGGCAATAGATAATGGCTTAAGTATTTGGGTCCATGCCATTCACATGTGAGACCTGGATGTAGTTGGTGACTCCGACTTTGGCCAGGCCCAACCTCAGCTGTTGAGGGCAACTGGGTGATGAACCAGTGGATGGAAGATCTCTCTCTCTCTCTGTCTCTGTCTCTGTCTCTGTCTCTCCTCCTTCTCTGCCACTCTGCATTTTAAATTAATGCACACATCTTTTTAGAAATTGTATATTTAAATTCCAGTTAAAAGGGACGATAGAGAGGTAAGAAAATTGGTAATGTATACAAAGTTATACACAAAACATGCGAGGATGAAACTATGCAACAGCCTTCATTACCATTCACATGAATGACTTCCTTAGGCTGCACACCGGGAAGTCTCCTACTTTCCAGGGTGTAGGTCTATCCAGTCGGTGCACAGACAGTAAAGGGGCTTGTGTGAAGACCATGCGGTGGCCCTGGGTATTCTGAAGGGTAGAAGGGAAAGGTGCAGGGAGAGGTCTTACTTCAGGGACAAACAAGTAACTGGAGTGCAACAGATTATCACAACCAAGGTGGATTAAAGCAAGAAGAATTTATTCTCTCACAGTCCTGAAGGCAAGAAGTCCAAAATTGGGATGTCACAGGGTTGGTTCCTTCTGGAAGCCTGTCTCCTGCCTCTCTTGCAGGTGTTGGCTTTCTTTGGTTTACAGGTGCGTCAATGCAGTCTATCCTGCCTTCGTCTTCATATCACTTTACTTCTGTGTATCTATCTCTGTCTCTCATGTCATTCTGCTTTCTTTTTATCAGGACATCTGTCATCTGTCCCTAAATTCATGATGATCTTGTCTCACAATCCTTAGCTTGATTGTAACCACAAAGACCCTTTCCCCACAGAAGGTTACATTCAAAAGTTCAAGGGGTTGGGACTGGAGCATAGTTGGGGGTGGAGAACGGAGACATCACTACAGGTGTATAATAAAACATCTTTATAGCTGTGATGTACCTTTTTAGGTGAGACTGATTCTTGAGCTGTTGAGGAGCTCTGGCTTTGAGCCAGATATTCTGGGTTAGAAACCTGGTTCTGCACTTTTATAAGTGGTAAAACCTCTGCCTTGGCTTTTTCTCTGGAAAATGAAATATTGCTGTATCATAGTACTCACAGGGCTACTATGAATTTTGTTACATTGAATATAAGTGCAAGACTAATAGTGCCTGATCCCAGCTAAGTCCTGAGTTTAGTATGGTTTAGAAACTTCTGTGGTGCAAGACTTCCTCCTGTAAACAGACTGTCTCCCTGGCTGCCTACAGTCAGGTGTCTTTGAGCAAAATTTACTCCTAAGTCTCTCTTGAAACAATTCAAGTAACATTAATCAGACATAGATTGCACATACATATGGATGTATTTAAAGGCTGTTAAGACAATAAAAGGACTATTAAGACTGTTTAAAAATTCATAGTGGGAGGCATTAAGGACTGGCCTCCAGGAAATCATGTCCATGTTGATGAAGCAAGCTAAATGCAATTTTAGCTGACAGTAAAATCTTAAAAGATTTCAGACCGGCATTGTGGCATAGCAGGTAAAGCCACCACCTGCAACCCCGGCACCCCATGTGAGCACAGGTTCAAGTCCCAGCTGCTTCACTTCTGATACAGCTCCCTGCTAATGGCATGGGAAAAGAAGTGGAAGACAGCCTGGGTTGTTTGGCCCCCATCACCTGTGTGGGAGTCTTGGAAAAAGCTCCTGGGTCCTGACTCCTGGCTCTTGGCTTCGGCCTGGCCTAGCCCTGCCCTGGCTATTGAGGCCATCTAGGGAATGAACTAGTAGATGGTTCTCTCTGTCTCTCCATAACTCTTGAAAGAAAATAAATAAATCTTTTTTATTGTTTTTTTTTTTTTAATATTTGTTTATTTATTTGAAAGGCAGAGTTACAGAGAGACAGAGACAGAGATAGAGAGGTCTTCCATTCACTGGTTTACTCCCCAATGGCCACAACGGCTGGTGCTACGCCGATCTGAAGCCAGGAGCCAGGAGCTTCTTCCACACAGGTGCAGGGGCCATCTTCTGCATTCCCAAGCCATAGCAGAGAGCTGGACTGGAAGTGTAGCAACCAGGACTTGAACTGGTGCCCAAATGGGATGCCAGCACTATAGGCAGTGACCTTACCTGCTATGCCACAGCACTGGCCCCATAAATCTTAAAAAATAAAATATAAAAAATTGATACTTATAATACCCAATTTCAGAGGCCAGTTGCAATCTTACAATGTTCAGCATTCAATTTATAACTATTTTGCAATGAAACCTAGCAAGATTTTGATCCCTATCTTAAATACTAGATTTTTATGCCAAAGTGCCAATAATTAAACTACCTAGCTAGATAATCATAACATGTTATCAGATAGCAAGTGCTTAAAGAAAAATCTATTAAGCACACTCTTTCCATTTTGGAAACTACAAAGGAAATAGTCCTACCCACTCCCTGCTTTAAGAGTTCAATTTAATAGAGGAGAAGGAACAAAATGAGTCGCAGGAACTACACAAGACAATCACTAGTGGTAGGCTGTTATGGTACAAAGTTTGGCTTTGCTATGTTCTCATCCCATTATGCCTCTAAACTCTGCCTGCAGGTGTCTGTCCCAGGTTATGTTCATTTGAGAACTTCTCCATCGGGGATCGCCTGGTGTCACAAGTGTCTCTGGTGCTGGGGTTTCCTGTCTGCCCTCCTGCCATGTCTAACGAAGTAGAAACAAGTACAAGCAATGGTCAGCCCGACCAGCAGGCTGCTCCAAAAGCACCGTCAAAGAAGGAGAAGAAGAAAGGTATGGAGAAATCCCCTGGGGACCAGTGAAGAGAGCCAGGCGTAGATACCTCTGCAGAAATGTGAGGTCTGGGTGCAGGTAAAGTCAGAGCTGGCTCCTGCCCGCCTTCCAGCTCAGCTCAGCCCCGAGCTCCATGTGGCAACAGAACCATCAATTCCTACAAGGTTGTCTTCCAGTAATCTGTGTACCACTTTACTTCACTGAAGTCGGTGATTTTTAAAAGTCAAGATTGTATTTTTTTTAAAGATTTATTTATTTTACTTGAAAGTCAGAGCTACACAGAGAGAGAAGGAGAGGCGGGGGGAGGGGCCTTCCAGCTGCTGGTTCACTCCCCAGTTGGCCGTGATGGCCAGAGCTGTGTTGATCTGACCCAGGAGTTTCTTCCGGGTCTCCCATACGGGTTCAGCAGCCCAAGGACTTGGGCTGTCTTCCACTGCTATCCCAGACCATCGCAGAGAGCTGGATCGAAAGTGGAACAGCCAGGTCTAGAACCTGCACCCATAAGAGATGCCGGCACTGCAGGCAGTGGCCTTACCCACTACGCCACAGCGCCGGCCCCCAAGATTGTATGTTATTAGAACCTCCTGTGAAGTTGCACGAGGAGGAACCACTGGAAGGGTCCTTTGTTATTCATAGTTTGAGAATATGCTGTGATTTTCTTGCCTTTTACTATCACACTCATAAGAAGTTATAAAGATTAGTCATGTTAGTGATTTTCAAGGAAATGTACTTGGCCTGTAATTCCCTTCTGCTTTATTGATAGTAAATTGTATAGTCACTTATGATGAAGAATCTCCCCAGCTCTCACTTCCTACAGCCCATAAATTTGCCATAATTCAGTCAAATTTTCACTTCTAAGAGTTTTATTTTCTCTTCACCCCAGTCCCATACACACTGTTATGGAGTGTGATTTTCTCAAAGGAAGCAAGAATAGAGAGGGTAGAATATTACATATATGATAATTATAGTATATTGACATTTGTGTTTCTCAAATGGGGATTCTGGAGCATGTGTTGTCATACGTCGATCTGGTACTGAATACAAAGTTTATCCTCTGTTTCTCTTCTCAGGCTCCGAAAAGACAGATGAGTATCTCTTGGCCAGGTTCAAAGGTGACGGTGTAAAATACAAGGCCAAGCTGATTGGTATTGATGATGTGCCAGACGCAAGAGGGGATAAAATGAGCCAGGATTCTATGATGAAACTAAAGGTAAAAGGGAGAAGAATGCTCTCTCTGTCTCTGATTCTAACGTCTAATGCCATTGTATTAGGAGCACTTACTCACCTCTTAGTCATTTAAAAAATGGATCTAATCATGGGGTTCATCCAGTAGAGGCTCATTTCTGAGTAGCCAGGGTTTTGCTTCCCTCCAGGAGTGTTCTGGAGACCTCATTTAATCAGCACAGCAGGACTCCGGAATCCTTTTTCATCTGACAGACTCAGCATTTGAATGAACCAAGCCTCATTCAGTGATTATAAAAGCTATGCACAGATATGTGCATTTTTATCCTTCTTTGTACCCTATTTTAGATCTGGGTAGTATTCAGATAAAATTCACAATCCTAGGCTGGCGCGCCCCGCAGCTCACTAGACTAATCCTCCACCTGTGGCGCCGGCACACCGGGTTCTAGTCCTGGTCGGGGCACCGGATTCTGTCCCGGTTGCTCCTCTTCCAGTCCAGCTCTCTGCTCTGGCCCGGGAGTGCAGTGGAGGATGGCCCAAGTCATTGGGCCCTGCACCCGCATGGAAGACCAGGAAAAGCACCTGGCTCCTGGCTTTGGATCGGCGCAATGCACCAGCCACAGCAGCCATTTGGGGGGGTGAACCAATGGCAAAGGAAGACCTTTCTCTCTGTCTCTCTCTCACTGTCCACTCTGCCTGTCCAAAATAATAAAATAAAATTAAATTAAATTAAAAAAATTCACAACCCTAGTTGTAAATTTATGTTAAGTGTGTTAGCTCTTCATTATTTTTTTAAATGTTTAAAGTTTAGTACTATGTTAGTACAGGAAGCTAATTAAATACGTAATAATTGTTAAGTAATACAAAGCTTAGAAGAACCTCTTTAAAGATCTTCTCATCCAGTCCTTTTGTCTTTACTAGTGACTGTTCAGAGGCCAGCAGAATTACAGTGACTTGTCCAGCTTGGTATAGTTACAGTTAGCACAACTGCAAGATGTCCCCAGCCAGTGTCTTCTAGACCATCCTACTGTCGCCTTGTGAAAGGGGTCCAATCTTTTCATAAATGCTAAATCAAGCTGAAAGCACAGTTAACTGTCTTTGAAAACTGTTAAGTCTTACAAGCATATAGGGTACTTTTTAAAATTAAGATTTTTTTTTCTGCCTCTTCAACCTCTCAGGGAATGGCAGCAGCGGGCCGGTCTCAGGGACAACACAAACAAAGGATCTGGGTCAACATTTCACTTTCTGGGATAAAAATAATTGATGAGAAAACCGGGGTAAGAATTCACATTCGCTGACACCTATTTGACTACCTGAGTCTGACCGACAATTTGCTATTCCAATTTCACTTTCCTTTATTCCTTCTTGAAGTTCTGTGTGAAAGCCAAACAGAAATAGCACATGCAGGCATTACTTCTCCAGAAGTAATAGGGAGAAGAGAAGGTAAGGAATCAAGAGATTTTGTTTTGAAGTTCTTTTCCTGTAATAGATGTGAGTCTGAGACTAAACACAGGTATGTTATACATTTCACTTGGTATTTCTTTATTGGACCTTGAATATACAAAACTATGTTTATCCTTGCTCTTTGTTGTGATGCTCTCATAGCTTTATGGGTTGCTTTTATCTTAACATATTTATATGTGAACTTACCAGTTAACCTCAAGCTAAAACATTACCCATAGCATCTAGCATTTTTTTTTCCATTTCTTTTCCCTGCCCCCTCACCCTGTAGAAGTATCCTTATTCATATTTGTGCAGTTGCTGTTTTCTATCATATATGAACACCCTTCCTTTTTTTGTTGTTTTTGAGCCTTCTCCAAAAGTTAGCATATTTTGAATCTTTTGGCCCTTTCTTTATCTACCCAATACATCATAAGATTTATCCATTTAATGTTGATTGTGGCTCTTTTTCATTGCTGTGAAACAATCTAATCAAAGAGCTATGGGGAGACCGCCAGTTGGTATCCATCATTTTCTAGAGATACCCATTATCTTAGGATGCAGGCACCTCAGTGCAAACTTGCTCAGCCTACTGGTTCTCAAATCCACAGACACCACTGGCGCCGTCTTCCTCCCTCATCTATGAACTTCACTTGCCCAAGTCTGTCGGCGAATAGTGGCAGGTTTCTCCAATTAGCATTCTCACTCAGCAAATCTTTTAACATACTCAATATAAACTTTTTGGCAAAGTTAGGCATTGGGGAACAAAAGTCCAAGACACTTTCTGCCACTAACAAATATTCCTGAAGAATTGAACACTGGGTCAGGCATTTGGCATTGAAGTTAAAGATGCCACTTGGGACACCCTGTATCCCATATCAAAGTGCCTAGGTTTGAGTCTCACCTCTGCTTCCAATCCACCTTCCTGCTAATGCACATCCCGCGAGACAACAGGTGATGGATCAAGTAGTTGGGTCTCTGCCACTCACTTGGGTGACCCAGGTTGAGATCTGTGCTACAGGCTTTAGCCTCACCCATCCTCAACTGTTGCAGGCATTTAGTGAGTGAACCAACATGGGAGATCCTTGATCTCTTGATCTCTCTGTCTCTTGTTCTCAATCTTGCTCTCTCTTTCTCTTTGTCTCTCTCTCTCTCTGCTTTTCAAATAAATAAATATAAAGAAATAAAACATAATTCTCAAAAAAAGTTGAATGTGTTCCTTGAAAGGATCAAAAGAAGGGGAGGAAAGTAGGAAGGGAGGCACTAGGAAGTTAGTAAGCTCTCTGCTCCATGTAACTGTTGATTAATGACATGATCACTGTATTGGTCAACTGTTTTGTTATTTTAAGGAAATACCTAAGACAAGCTCTAAAGGAGAGTGGTTTATTTCTACCAACAATTTTGGAGG
Organism: Oryctolagus cuniculus; assembly: GCF_964237555.1. Lineage (NCBI taxonomy): Eukaryota > Metazoa > Chordata > Mammalia > Lagomorpha > Leporidae > Oryctolagus > Oryctolagus cuniculus. Next base: position 64,787,753 of record NC_091445.1, on the reverse strand, counting down.
TTCACAGTACAACATTGGGCCACTCTGTTGCTTTGGAAACTGATGGTCGTGTTCTTTCTGCCAGAGTCCCAAGTGGCACAGATCATCACACGGTGACAGGGAGCAGAGTGGGGATGAAGGACCACCTGGCAAAACAGGACACAGGGAGAATGACTGGGCTTGACCCAGCCTTTATTGTTGTTGTTGTTGTTGTTTTAAAGATTTATTTATTTATTTGAAAGTCAAAGTTCCAGAGAGAGGAGAGACAGAGGAGGAGAGAGAAATCTTCCATCCACTGGTTCACTTCCCAAATGGTCACAACAACTGGGGTTGGACCAAACCAAAGCCAGGAGCAGCAGGCTTCTTGTGGGTCTCCCACATGAGTGGCAAGGGCCCTGGGACTTAAGTCATCTTCTGTTGCTTTCCAAGGCACATTAGCAAGCAACTGGATCAGAAGTGGAGCAGCCAGGACCCAAACCCACTGCACCACAGCGACAGCCCCACTCAAGCCTTTATAACCAACCCTCTCCTAAGAAATATATTCCAAGGGCATGTCTCCAAAAACCTAATGGCTTCCCACTAGGCCCACATCTTGAAGACTATTATTGGATAGTTTCCAGTCTCTTGGTACCATCAATTTCCCATTCAAACTGCGGTAACCATCTTGGTAAAGTTGAGAAATGCTTGATGGCATCATTCGGTAACCTCCAGAATGTACTAGAACACCTGCTATAATAATGTAGAGAATGGTTCCTGGATCACTCTGAGCTATCATCAAAGGATTCCTAGGAATGCTTGCTCCCAAAGCTTAGCTACACTGTTCACTGAAGTGTGTCTCTAGCCAGGAAAGTAGGTCTACTTGGATCAATTTAGATTCCTTTGCTTTAGAAATCCTCATTCTCCTGATCCTCGGGCTTTCCTTGCTCTGTGACATCGTATCACTGGAGTAAGGAGAAGCAAATACCAACTTTTTAAGAAGGAACATTCTTTCATTTGCTTCTATTCTTCCTTTCCTATGGAGCTCTTTCTGGAGAGGATAAATATAGCTCTAGCTTTCAAACAGACTAGAAAAGTCTTCATTGAGATGCTTTACCTTCTTCAATATGCTTTCATACATGTGTCTGAAACTCACTTGTGATCATCTAAAATTGGTTCTAGTTTTCTCAATAAATCATTCACTGTGTTCCTTTTCCAGGTAATAGAGCATGAACATCCAGTAAATAAGATTTCTTTCATTGCCCGTGATGTGACTGACAACCGGGCCTTTGGTTACGTCTGTGGAGGAGAAGGCCAGCATCAGTTTTTTGCCATAAAAACAGGGCAACAGGTAAGCCCAAAGCCTCATGGTATACCCAGGGTCTTGTCCTCTGAGCATACAAGTGTCTGTCACTCAACTGGAAAATTTACTGAAAGAATTGAATGTAGGAGGGCTAAATGATTCCTAGAATAACTCTCGTCATCGGTCTAAGGAATCTTTTTCAATGTTAGTAGCACTTATAGAATGTGTGTGATGAAAGAACTGTGAGACAGACTTTCTTAGAAGGTCAGTGCTGAATTTAGACCAATAAGAAATTATTCCCAGGAACTCAAAGGGACTTCAAAAATAGTTGTGGTACCTCTTGTTTTGTCTAAATACTTATTAACCTGTTCTTACGTATCCTGAGATGTGGATAGGGATTAGGGTGATCCCCTACAAGCCAGGGGTGGGTAGTAAGAGAAAAAAAGAAACCAGTAGAATTCACAGGGTTGGGAGAGACAAAGGGTAGAAAATTTAAGATTAAAATTCTGACAATGCTGCTTTCTCTTGTTCAGGCTGAGCCATTAGTTGTTGATCTTAAAGATCTTTTTCAAGTGATATATAATGTAAAGAAAAAGGAAGAAGAAAAGAAAAAGGCAAGTACAGTCTAATAAAAGACCTGTTGAATGTAAACTCTATTCAGGACAATGTTTAATATTTTTATTTGTATGTGGCCTGCCTGGGGAGTTGGCTTCTATGTGGCTTTGCAAAGTATATAAAGTACAGAAATGTATTTATTGCCTGTTCCTCTCCATAGGGCAAAGGATGGATGTTATGATTAGAAACTTCTAATTTCCAGTCCCCTATATATTATCTTTTCTCCCTAAAAGCTTCATGGGAACTTTATAGGGCAACCAAGTTTAAATTCAGTAACTATTTAATCTGGTATTGATATGGAAAGGGGAGGTGAATGTGCAGCAGACATATATTTATGAACTAATAAATGTTTGTGTTATATTATTGAACTCCCTTTAACTACAAATACAAGATCATTGAATTTGTGTCTTTCTTTTTAGACAGAAGAAGCCAACAAAGCAGTAGAGGTAAAATTGCATCTATACTTCTTGTGAATTGTGTGTGAGATGTGTATATGCTCTTGTTTGTCACCAGCCCAAGCACTCTCCTCAACTAACTTGTTACGTGTATTTATGATCTCTCTGGTCATGGAAGATATGTAGCTAAAGGATCAATGCCAAAACCATAATGGTTTAGCAAACCAATAGTGTAGGAAAACAGATTGTGTAGACAAAATCCATCAACTAATCCTTTAAATATTTACCATCTTTTCAGAATGGGACTGAAACCCTACTGAATTTTGATGAGCAAGCTAACAAACTGAAATTGGTATGTGTGTGATATTTTATGATTCTTCCTTGCTTGACCATGTTCTCTACTTCCCGGAGATGTTGAGAATACCAAATTTGTGTAAAAATTTGATTGTGACAACTATTTTCCTAGTGTAACATGTCAATATACCAAGAAATCTTTTTTTTAGTAGACACAACAGAATCAAATACAAATACTTTTTAATGATAGTCTAGATGAATTTATCTGGGGACATGTCTACACTTCCTGACCGAAATAGTTTAATATCATATCTGTATTAGTTAATAATGAAAATCCAATTGTGACAACTATTTTCCTGAATATTAGAAATCAAACAATTACAACAAAATAATCTTTTAGTAGACCATCTGAATCTAATCCAAATACTTTTTTAAGGGTGTTGACCAGATGGATTTGTTTGGGGACATGTCTACACCTCCTGACCTAAATAGTCCAACAGTAAGTGTTTGTTTTTAAATTTGCAATGTAATGGAAATGACATCTGTAAATCAAATTGAAATTAACCAGAAGTCTTGAGCATTTCATTGAAACTTGGAAGGTGACTGCTGGTTTTTCCAGATAAAGTATAAATGGCAGCTAGAATAAAACTGAATTTTAAGCAGTTGGGAACCCAACTGCTATATTAATATTGCCTAGAAGTTTAACCTGAGCAACAGGTCAGGCATTGTAGTTTTTCTTGCTATTACTTAGATCCAGAAGAAGGGGCTGAATGATAATCTTTTCCATAAGTGTACTTGAAGAAAGTATAATTGTTAGGTGATTAATCAAATTTTCCTGACCTCTTCATTTTTTCCCTACCCTTTCCTTTGCAGTTTAGCAGATTGGCATGAAGTATGATTTCAAGTAGGAGGCTCAGTTATCTTCAATTAAAGCCTGCCCCTGTTGGCATATTGCTTATTTATACGAGCTATTGTAGTATATTGAGTATTCTCAATATCAATTGATCTGTAGCAACCCTGTGGAAATGGAGCAATATTTTCCTTTGTAGATAAGAAACTGATAGCTCAGAAAAACCCTTCACGTACCCTGGAAAAACATCTATACTCAAGGCTTGTGCCCAAGTCTTCATGCCTTTCTAAAACGGGCCTCAGATGGAAATAGCTGTGTAACTTTGAATGACTTCTTGCAACTTCTATTATTTACTTAACTGTCCCTATTTGCAAGGCACAGCATAAGGTGTATAATATCAATAATATCATGTTTATTGTCGAGAACACAAACCAGCATTAAATTTGGTCACAAAGGCTATCAATTGTCAATAATTACAGGGTGTTTTTCAAGTTTACAGATTCAGATAGTGTTTCTGAGGACCTGAGTTCCTATACTTGAAACATAAGAATGCAATAGCTAGACAAAAAAAAAAAATACTATAGTAATGGGAGAAATGTCTAGCTAGGAGTTTCTTGTATCATGGAATTCTGAAGCAAGTATACAAGACCAAGAAGGTCATAGGAATTCAAGCAGCAGGTCAAAGACAGGTTAGATTTTTACTTCCCAGGGGACTGCAGAGAATACAGGCCAGTAACACCTCCATGCATAGCACACCTCTGGATCAAAAGCAATGGGGAGAAGCAGTGGCTGCATGCACCTTTCCCCGCCCCCAACCACAGGCAAATCACAGGACCCAGGAGCATCTTCAAGACCTGCAATAGCCAGCGCCGCAGCTCAGTAGGCTAATCCTCCGCCTTGTGGCGCTGGCACACCGGGTTCTAGTGCCGGTCGGGGCACCGGATTCTGTCCCAGTTGCCTCTCTTCCAGGCCAGCTCTCTGCTATGGCCAGGGAGTGCAGTGGAGGATGGCCCAAGTCCTTGGGCCCTGCACCCCATGAGAGACCAGGATAAGCACCTGGCTCCTGCCTTCGGATAGGCGCGATGCGCCAGCCCCAGCGCGCCGGCCGCGGCGGCCATTGGAGGGTGAACCAATGGCAAAGGAAGACCTTTCTCTCTGTCTCTCTCTCTCACTGTCCACTCTGCCTGTCAAAAAAAAAAAAAAAAAAAAAAAAAAAAAAAAAAAAAACCTGCAATAGAGAAGCCTGTCCCCTAACTCATTTGTGTATAAGACTTTTCATTCTTCATTATGTTCATCACCTTTTTATAAAAAAAAAAGATAACTTGAAATACCAGATGACTCTGAAAATTTCATTCTGCTTGAGATCCTTTTTATTTCTAGACAACTTTGCCCTCCCTTCATTAGTAACCCTCTCACCAAAGTGAATTGATATCTGACTGACATTCAAGCAAATGCCTTGAAAGAGAGCAAAGCACTCAAGATATAAAGTGGGATTCCAGAGAAATGGACAAGAAAAACCATTTAATCTGCTTTTGTACACTTCAGAAAACTCTGAAAAAAGGAAATGAAAAATAACATGAATAATCTTGAGTCTCATTTTGATTACATTTCACATAGTCTAAGACATGACTTTGTAGAAATTCATGTTTTAGTTTAATACATTTAAAGTAGGAAATATCATCAAAATATGTATTATCTGATAAGAAAGAGAAAGCTAACAGGGCTAATTAGGTGGTCTTGAGACTTTGACAATATGTTACATATTGACTCCATATTCATGGGTCACAAGTAGATATTTATCTTTTCTTGGTAAAATCAGCATGTTCAGAAATATTCAACTCATAACAACTACTCTGGAAGATGTGATAAGAGAGAGAACTCTAAATCACCCAGGTGCTATTAGTAGTTCCAGATGGCTGTCACTCCCCTCACCTTTATACAGGAAAGTTTCACACCTTTTAAATAATGCTCATGTTGCAAATTAAGTGACATCCCTTAGAACATAACTTTTATTGGAAAAATGTTTGGGCATTATCCTTCCACACTGTATCAAGAATGAAAGAGAAGGAGAAGAAAGGAGGGAGGAAGAGAGGGAGACAGTCTAAGAAAAGAGGGAGGGGGAAGGGAGAAAAAGACATAATCTCTACGTATAAACTTTCACCATGTGAGAGCACAGTTACTATGAGAAAACGGTGTGATGCATGAGCCATCACTAAGGAGATTAAATCTGGTACAAGGGATGGGATCAGGGCACAAAGTTCAAACATTGTGTGTACACTCGTCTATACTCCATAAGATGCCATGGAATGGGAACAGGTGAAGTTGAAAGATCAATGAGAAAAGATTGTGTAAAGAATCTGAATTTGAGTTGGGTCTTTGAAGGGTGTACGAAATGAGACAGTAATTAAGCTATAAACAACTTGGATTCTATTGTGAATCATTTTGGAAGTTGCCCTAATGAAGCTTGTTTTAATGTAAGGAGAAGTAGGAAGCCATCAAAGGCTTTGAGAAGGGAAGAGTTAGATTTCGCAGGCTTTGAGTGGTTAGTAGAGACTGGCTACCCAGAGAAGAGCTAGCTGTGGAAGTCAGAGTGACACATGCTGTTGCCTCCTGTACCCCTTCGTAAAACTCCTCAAGAGTAGAGTCTTTCACTTTCCAGTCTCCAGTGCCTGTCTCTCAGGTGTCCAAATGGTGGCCAAGCAGATGCAAGGATTGACAGTCCAATAAGGAATCCATGAAGCTCTGGTCAAGGGGAAAGGTGCGGAGGGTCTCACATCTTGCAGTTGCAGCCTGTGAAGTAGACTCTTAGTCTTGACTACCAACAAACCCAACCTGAGGAGAGCCTTATACATTTTACTTATAGGGTGACTATTCAGAAGTCTAACATTGTGCCTCCTGTTTGGTGTCCTAAGAACTTCTTCTCAAGTGTTTGAAAAGGAGAACTCTACCAGCTGTGAACACCCAACGGTTCTAACCCAGAGGTGGCTCATAACAAAGGAATAAATATTGAAATCACAAGCTTTTGTAAGATTGTATAAAGATATATGCATTAAGAGGTCTTCCAATCCCTGCCTTTGATTTTAAAAAAAAAGTTTAAATTATAAAGTCTTTCTAGTGACAAATTCTTCCTGTTATAAAGAAAAACTGGCTTTTAAGAATGTGTTTCTATGCCTCACAATAAAGGAAGCACAAAAATGTAATACAATTAGGTCTGATTTTTGCTGTTTCTAAACAAAAAGCGTTATTTTCTCTAAAAGCTGAGGAGGCCTGTTTGAGCCCTTTGTTGTACTTACCCGTTTTGAGAATCTCCTCTTTTCTTGAGGTTCGTTTTCTCCCAGTGATCAAAATATGTGCTACTCTGCAAGGGGTAATGTCAAATGTCTAGTCTAGATACTACTTCCAGTAGGGAGTTTTTATTGTCTGTATTCTTCTATGCTGAGCTTAATTAAATAGTTAATGGATCAAAGTCAGAGGAGCATTTGTGAGTATGAGAACTCTCCCACAGTGAGTCATACTGAGTTACGTCATAATTAGGAATCATGACATGCCAGATTCATCATATTGGTTGCTTTTATGCTAAGGATTTTTTTATCTAACAGTTGAGAAGCCAATTGACACACCAAAAAAATACTAGAGATGAAACAGGACATTTGATTTATCTTTCTAATTCACTTTTACATCCACATTTCTAATATATATAAATTAAAGATTAGTGATTCTTCAACTTTAGCCACTAAGTAGATGATATTACTGTCAAAACACAGGCCATTCTAAGCTCTGTTATGAAGAAAGTGCACACATAGGAGAGGTTGATGTGTGCTGGATTAGATTAGTATTTTGTGTTGATCTGATAGAAGGACGTAGACAAAAAGGATGTGTCCAGAGGAGAGACTCAGGCGGTAAGAATGAGAGATCCAGCTTAGCTAACACATTCCCTTGGAGTCTGAAATCTTTAAAGAGGTATACCTGTAGGTATAAAAGGATAATCATACTATTTTTCTTGGAAGAACTGGAACAGTTATAGGGAAATGTACTTGATCTTAAACTTCATCACATACCAGAACTATAAAATATGAATGTCTTAACCAATGAATTCTCTCAATTAGTGAGGCAATAGTACACTAGACTGTGAGGTTACAATAGGAAGATGTATACATCAGACAGGAAACTAGGCCAGGCTGCTCAGGTTACTTGTGATTTTCAAGCTTACCATACCTAGAGCAACTCACAATCCAGTCCCTTTAAGACTTTAAAAGGCATGAATTAAAACAATGCTGATAACAAACTCAGCCAGTCTGTATATGTGGACCAGAATAAGCAGAGACATTGAAGGAAACAACAGTAAGATTTCACTTAATAAAGGGCCAGAAAGCTGAGATTTAATAAAAACGAGACTTAATCAAGCAAGAAAGGGGCTGGGGGAGACCTGGTCTATGGCTGGTAAATGCACTCAGCAGATTGATGGGAGGAGGTAATGGTCAACCAGTTTGTCACAACCAAATTCTGGGAATGTTGATAGCCCTGGTCATCTTAAGTAGTTTTCTTGTTTGAAGTCATAACATGGACTAACACTTTCTTTCTTTTTTTTTTTTTCTTTCCAAATGTGATAGGAAAGCAAAGATATCCTGTTAGTGGATCTAAACTCTGAAATCGACACCAATCAGAATTCTTTAAGAGAAAATCCATTCTTAACAAATGGCATCACCTCCTGCTCTCTTCCTCGACCAAAGCCTCAGGCAACCTTTTTGCCTGAAAATGCCTTTTCTGCCAATCTCAACTTCTTTCCCACCCCTAATCCTGATCCTTTCCGTGATGATCCTTTTGCACAGTCCGACCAATCGACACCCTCTTCGTTTGATTCTCTCAAACCTCCAGATCAGAAGAAAGAGAATTTGAGTAGCTTGCCTGCTCCCCTGAGTAACGGGCCCCTGAATGGCGATGTTGATTACTTTGGTCAGCAATTTGACCAGATCTCTAACCGGACTGGCAAACAGGAATCTCAGGCAGGCCCATGGCCCTTTTCCAGTACGCAAACCCAGCCAGCAGTGAGAACTCACAATGGGGTATCTGAAAAAGAACAGAACGGCTTCCATATCCAATCCTCCCCGAACCCTTTTGTGGGAAGCCCTCCCCAAGGACAATCCGTACAGAATGGCGTAAAGCAGGACTTGGAAAGCCCTGTCCAGTCCTCACCACATGACTCCATAGCCATTATCCCACCTCCACAAAGTACCAAACCAGGAAGAGGCAGAAGGACTGCTAAGGTGAATTGTCTTCTCCACATATCCGTTAGCAGAGTGCATGTGCGGTACCAAAGGGTTGTGTGATGCAAGCTCTCTTTGCTGCCGCTCTCGTTTGCTGTGTGGCTGTGAGCTAGACGGAGGGACGAGGCGCATCGGCTCTCCAGGAATAGTTTCCTCTGATCGCCACCCTTTTAAAGCTCTTCTGCTGTATTTATTGCACCCTGCTGCCCGTTTGCATGTCTTGTCGCTTATTATACTAAACACAAGTTTTTCCATTTTTAATGCTGCTATGCTTCTGTACCTCTCGGGTAAGTCTAATTGTCATGTCCGGGATGGGAGGGCCGGGGTTCTTGTGATTCCTTTGTACCTTCGCCACATTAACACACACCCTGCACACCCATCCTCCTGCCTTAATGTCCAAGATGGAGGTGTAAAATTCTCAAGCTTGTCTCCACTTGGAAGTGCTAACTTAATAACTCATTGTCTTAGAAGAAACTTACATATCACCGGCTTTATTCAGAAGCAATTTAAAATGCAGCTTCTAAAGGCATCTTTTAAAAACTCCAAGAGGAATATATGTGGGCTTGCTTAATGATTAAAAAGTTATGTCAACTATATGGAGACTGATTAAATGCAATGGGATGATTAAGAATTTCAGCATACTTATGTATAGTTGCCCTTTTTTTCTCAGCTTCAAGCTTTCAGCCAATAACTAGACAAGATGGATGCAAATGTGTAAATAAGCAAAATAAATGTCACTGTGCAAGTCTTAGGATGTATCAGTATCAGTCACTAAGACCCAATAGTCTGTTCATGGCAGAGATCTGTGTCTTTTTCTTATTTTTGCCATTTGGCTTTGTTTTGTTTGGGTTTTCTTAAAGTTATTATTATTGTTGTTATTGTTATTATTATTATTATTATTTACCAGTAATAGGAAAATGCTTTTCTTTCTGTGACTTTCTAATTCGGGGGAGGAGTAAGAGAGAGAGCGATGCCGTATTTCACTGCTGCTGAGTAACTCTTCTCCCTCGCTCCCTGTCCTGCCAGTCTTCAGCAAATGACTTGCTCGCATCAGACATCTTTGCTCCTCCCGCCTCAGAACCTCCCAGGCAGACGTCACCCACAGGACAATCTGCAACCCTACAAACCAACCCTCTGGATCTCTTCAAAGCAAGTGCGTCTCCCCCGGTGGGGCCCCTTGCGGGTCTAGGTAGGTGCCTGGAGACATGGCAGTGAATGGCTCTGCTACTTTTGCTGGTAAAATGATGATGCATAAGAGGGTTCCATGGGCATAAAACCTTAACATCCTAAGCATCCTTCCTCCACTTGTACTCCTGTACAACCCCACCCCATTAGGTACTCTTGGCTTGTAACTGAAATTTGGCTCCTTGAGTTGGCATGCAGTAAGAAATCTATGTTTAACATGGCACATACCTGAACCAGCTGGTGATGGATTCCTGGAAGACAGGTGTAAGGGATTCTGAAGCTCAGACCTGCTTCAGTGATGAAAAGGGTTTGAGATGGGAGAGCCTCGTCTGTCATCTGTGTTGCAAAAAGTCGCACCATGCATAGCTTCTATGCCATTTGCTATAACTAGGTTAAAGGCCTATCCCCTATCAACATTTACATCTCTCTTGGAAGGGAAATAAACTTCAAGAGGGCTATCAGTTAAGCCCAAGGAGCAAGTATAAATGGAGTGGAAGTCCGGGGTTCCAAGCCCAGCAATATTCCTAGGCTCATGGTGATGGTGGGGCAGGCGTGTGTCCTGATCCATCTCTGAACACTCATGCCTTAGCAGCTCCTTGACAATATTTTGGCTTGCTGAGTGTCTTGATGGAATTAGATGATAAGTACTAGGAAGCTGAAGTTAAAGAGGACACAGAGATATAAGAGACAGGATTTTTAGCAGATACCCAGGTGTGTCATTCACTCATGGGAGTCCCGGGTCTCCCATAGCTGGATGAAGGCTGCTGGACGGAGGCCTGCCTGCTGCTGCTGTGTATAGCCTCTCGTTCTCTTGGCCTCCATGGAACAGTTCTCAGAAACCATGACGATAAGTCTTTGCTGTCCTGCTGCGGACTCTCGTTGTTTCTCTGTTTCTTGGCCTCTCTATGGACTCCAAATAGATTTGGCCTGGGAGGGGTGGGATGACAGATAAAGGAGGACTCTCTTCCCTCTTTGCTAAAACTTGACCAGGAATCTTGGCTTTCTTGGCCTCCTGCAGACTCAGTCACCAGGATTCCATTTTTTTTCTCTCTTTTTCTGTTTTCTTGCAAAGGAAAATATTTTGGTTCTGTTATAATAAATCTATTCAATCATATCTTGAGTAGGGAGGCAAGGCAGGGGCGATGGACGTTAAATTCATGCAGTTGTGAGAAGCCAGTAAGTCCCAGGTCTCTGCTTGCATTGACACCACCAAGAAACTCGCCTAGACACTTCATGTCCCTTGTGGGCGTCTGCTTCCTCCATTGCTCTTTTTCCTGCACTGCCAAGTGGAGCTGGTGGGCGTCTTTCCCTCCCAGAAGGGCAGCGGACTTGCTACAGCATCTGTGACTAGATCACATCACAGGGCTTTGTAGTCTCATATCAATGCCCTGAGGAATTTTTGCAGCCAATATTTAACAAGTCAGCCTGAAAATACAGCTGGACCCTATAACTGTTAATTTATGCAGACGAAGTGAAGCTTGTTGGCTTCATGCCCCTGTTGAGGCCTTGGGGTATACAACTTCAGAATACTGATGATGCTTCCAACTTTGGACATGGAGCTCAAACGGAGCTCTACAGTATAGCTCCTGTCCACGAGCAGGGGCTTCAGCCAAACCATGGAAGGTGCTAGGTCTGGCTTCCGCCAGACCCAGCTGGGGCACTGTCTCCTCTGGAGCTGTGGTGTGGGCACAGGGGGTTGTAGAAAACAGCTTTGACCTGCTTCCCTGTATTTTGATCTAGCTTCTGAAGGTAATAAAATCACTGTTTTATACCCACATTGCCTTGTCCCTTAGTCCTTACCCCTACATTGTCCAGCTGGCTTGCAGTGTCTTAGAGACACAGTGAGCAGAATCTGGTGGGTGAGAATGAAAGCTGGCATCTGTACACACTGGGAAAGCTTTGAATTCCTGGCAAATAGATTATTTTTCTCTTCTACAAACACCACTCCCACTAATTGAATCTATGAGAAAAACCATGCATTTTCCTAAGGGAAGGCATGTCATCCCACATGAGTAATTATACAATTCTACCCTCTTTGTGCATATCCAATTGGTGTAAATTATTAGTGAGTGGCTCTGATTCAATAATATAATTTAAATATATTTGCTTTCATGCTAGCAATAATTTAGTCCAAATATTTTGTGAAGAGTCTTTAAAAAGTTCACAGGAAGTGCATGTTGTGAAAAAAACTCTGCATGGATTTTAATTTATTTTATTTTGCACTAAATTCTTTTTTTGAGATTTTATTTGTTTATTTGAGAGGTATAGCTACAGATAGAGAGAGGGAGAGACAGAGAGAGATCTTCCATGTGCTGGTTCACATCCCAAATGGCCACAATGGCCGGAGCTGACCTGATCCGAAGCCAGAAGCCAGAAGCTTCTTCCAGGTCTCATTTGCGGGTGTAAGAGCCCAAACATTTGAGCTATCTTCCACTGCTTTCCCAGGCCATAAACAGAGAGTTGGATCAGAAGAGGAGCAGCTGGGACATGAACTGGTGCTGCAGGCAGAGGATTAGCCCACTGTGCCACAGCACCGGCCCCACACCAGAGACTTTTAATTCCATCTCTCCATATACACTTTTTGAAGTAACCTCAGAGAATCTGAAAGAACTTTTCCCTCTATTTATTATGAAAAGAGAATATTTTAATGCAAATGGAATCTAATTTCTGTATCTGTGAAATAAGTATTCAAATCATCATACCGTGGAAAAGGCCTGTAGCTTGCTGCCAAGGAGGCAGAATGAAAGGACAGGTGCCAGGTGTAGAGCCGATGCAGCTGCGTTTCCATCTCTACTGTCGCAGACAGAAAGACAGCTCTTTCTGCAGCTCATACCCTCTGTGAGTGCCCTGTATGTATTCAGCTCAGACAGCTAGCATTCATGATAATGGATAGGACCAAATCACACCGAGCTCTCATTGTAAGAAGATCTAGGATAGAATATCTTGTCCTATCAGCCCCTCAGTGCACTCTGGAAACAAACACATTTCTAGCCTCAATTTGAAGACTTTTTTTTTTTTGGATTATAAAAATTCATCACTAAGGAATGCTGTGCCCCAAGACTCAAGACGAGTAGGTTTTGAGACAGAGCATCATCCCTGAATAAGTATGAAGAGGAATTTAGGCTTATTGTAGGTGGTGACAGTTTCACTGAATCATTGGTACACTTGGAAAGATGCAGGGCAGGGCATGCCCTGTGCATTAGACCAAGATGCTGGAAGGAACCACACAAGAGGCTGTTGGGGGCGTGGGGGCAGTCATTGGAGAGTCCTGGATTTTCATGCTTTGACTGCTGATGAACATAGCAAGGATGCACAAGGTAGAGCCATTCACTCACAAAGATTGGATGTCTGACATAGGCCATTAGTTACCTTGGAAGGTTGTTGTTTCCTGTTGTTTTCTTTCTATCCTTCCTCTTTTAAATCCTCTGTTCTTACTTCTGGCAAAGTTTAGTGAGTGACACATAGCAGGAAGCACTTTTATTTGAAATAGGTCTCACAGGACACAGCCTTCTTTCCATTTTTATATAGAAAAGTCTAAAACTATTTTGGCATTAGCCAAATTATATCTTCCCTTTATAGAGCTATGTCAACCTGGCAACATTAAAAAGCAAGAAAAATGAAATGATTCCTTTAGGATGCAAGCGTGTTGAGTCCTTATGCACACTTAAGATAGCTGTTTTCCAGTAAGTCTCCAGGCCTGAGCCAACTACCAAATGCAAAGATCAAATCATACAGAGAGTCCAGTGAATGATCTTAATTAGCTGCTTCATATTCTCTGTGGCTCATATATGTGAATATGCTCCCTTGGACAGCATTGTGGCACAAAAAGCTAAGCTGCCAACGTGATGTTGGCATCCCATTTTGAAGCACTGGTTCAAGTCCCACTGCTCTACTTATGATTCAGCTCTCTGCTAAAGTCGTTGGGAAAGCAGTAGAGGATGGCCCATGTTGGAAACCTGGATGGAGTTCCAGGCTCCTGGTTTAGCATGGCCAACCCTGGTTGGGTTGTTGTGGCCATTTGGGGAGTGACTCAGCAGACAGATGGAAGATTCTCTCTCTCTCTCTCTCTCTCTCTCTCGCTCTCGCTCTCGCTCTCTCCCCCTCCCCCTCCCCCTCCCCCTCTCCCTCTCCTCTCCCTCTCCCTCTCCCTCTCTCTACCTTTCACAAAAAAAAATAAATCATACAAATACACACACACACACGAAGAGCTCATATTTTTCATTAATGGTATTACCTTCTAATGAGGAAAATGTAATGGAAGGAAGAAGAGCTTCAGGATGCAGTGAGCCCCTGCACTACTGCTCTACTGTGTTTGATAATTAACCTTTGGAGTGATTTCATCTCACAGAGCCTTGATGTCTGTGTCAGCCTCAAGGCTTAATGAGTGTGTTTGCCCTGTGCATGCTCCTTGGAGAGTTGTACTTTCTCAAATTCAGGAATCCTGCTCAATCCTAGCTCCTGATAGGCACTTTCTCCCTCTTCCATCAGGTGGTGTGCCAGTTACACCCCCTCAGGCAGGACCATGGAACCCAACATGTGTGGTCTTCAATCAGTCCAGTTCAGTGGTCCCAGGAGCCATCATGGGTGCTCAACCTTCAGGTTTCTCTCATCCGATCATTTTTGGTACAAGCCCAGCTATTCCAAGTTGGAACCAGCCTTCAAATTTTGCAGTTTCAAATTCCCCTCCAGCCCCTGCGATTTGGGGTGCTTCTGCATCTGTGGCACCCAATACTTGGTCATCAACAAACCCTTTGGGGAACCCTTTTCAGAGCAATATTTTCCCAGCTCCTACCATGTCCACTCCATCCCCGCCTGTGCTGTCCTCTCTTGTGGTCACTCCTCCTCAACCACCTCCCAGAACTGGCCCTGCAAAGGACATCCCGAGTGATGCTTTTACTGCCTTAGATCCCCTTGGAGATACAGAAGTCAAGGAGGTGAAAGAAATGTTTAAGGACTTCCAACTGCGGCAGCCACCTGCTGTGCCCGCAAGGAAGGGAGAGCAGCCTGCTTCTGGGACTTCCAGTGCCTTCTCCAGTTACTTCAACAGCAAAGTTGGCATTCCTCAAGAGAATGCAGACCACGATGATTTTGATGCTAATCAACTGTTGAATAAGATCAACGGTAAGCTACTCTCTGCCTACTGTACCACTGTAATACAATAGTAATATTTCCACTGTCAGTTGGTCCCAGAGGGTCCCTCAGAAGAACCCTCTCCCATCCACCAATAGTTTTGCTCTTGCTTCTTTTAAATTGGCAGTGGTTGAGACTTCATTTACTTTTCACTGGTAACAAGCACTAACCCAATGCTGCCCTCTAGTGACAATTCTTAAAAGGGTTACCAAGAGCTATTGGAATATGCTGGGTGATGGCATTTGGGGGCTGTATACCAAAGCCTCATGGCTCTCAAGGAGGGATTTCTGAATCTCATCCACTTCAGATAAATACACATAATGACTTCTCTCCGGAGAAGGGATGGCTCTGTCCTAGTATTTGGTTGTGGTTTTTGTTCCACGAGGTAAATTTAGGAAATATGGAACTAAGTTTCAAAAATGAGCCAATTGAGGGACTTCTGCCTGTTTGGGAAAAGCCTGTCTACTGACTACTCGGGTTTTTCATCTTCTAGAACCACCAAAGCCAGTTCCCAGACAAGGTATCCGGCCAGGTACCAAATCTATTGACAGTGCATTTGAGAACCCTTTCTCTAAAGATTCCTTCAGTTCATCACAACCCCCTGTAAGTATCAACTGCTAGAAGCTGTTTCTGCAAAGTACATTCCACATAGAGCTCCCTCCTCCTGAGTTAGCCTTGCTTTTATAGTAATAGTTTGATGGTAAAATATGTTGGACAAAGATTTATCATTGAGAACCTTCACACTATAAACATTCCTTCAAACCGGGGAATGATTGCATTTGCAGGAACTATTATCTCCTGAATTAAAATGATATCAGATATAAAATGGGCTTATGAACCTATTTTGGGAGAAAATTGAGTTGAATACTATCTTAAAAAAATTCTTTCGAAGATTTAAGTTCTTAATTTCCCATTCATGGTTCTATAGCTAGTAAAAATAACACTTCCCATTTTAGGGAGGCAAATGTAATTTATCTGAATCTTGATTTTGATGTCAATGACATACCCACAATCTACTAATAGGTGGGCACAAATTATTAAAGACCCACACAGGTCTGATTGGTCTATGAACTAAGTGCTTCTTTTTTTTTTTTTTTAACTTTTATTTAATGAATATAAATTTCCAAAGTACAGCTTATGGATTACAGTGGCTTCCCCCCCCCCCATAACTTCCCTCCCATATGCAACCCTCCCCTTTCCCGCTCCCTCTCCCCTTCCATTCATATCAAGATTCATTTTCAATTATCTTTATATACAGAAGATCAGTTTAGTATATATTAAGTAAAGATTTCAACAGTTTGCACCCACATAGAAACACAAAGTGAAAAATACGGTTTGAGTACTAGTTATAGCATTAAATCACAATGTACAGCACATTAAGGACAGAGATCCTACATGAGGAGTAAGTGCACAGTGACTCCTGTTGTTGACTTTACAAATTGACACTCTTGTTTATGGCATCAGTAATCTCCCTATGCTCCAGTCATGAGTTTCCAAGGCTATGGAAGCCTTTTGAGTTTGCCAACTCTTATCTTATTTAGACAAGGTCATAGTCAAAGTAGAAGTTCTCTCCTCCCTTCAGAGAAAGGTACCTCCTTCTTTGATGACCTGTTCTTTCCACTGGGATCTCACTTGCAGAGATCTTTCATTTAGGTCATTTTTTTTTGCCAGAGTGTCTTGGCTTTCCATGCCTGAAATACTCTCATGGGCTTTTCAGCCGGATCCGAATGCCTTTAGGGCTGATTCTGAGGCCAGAGTGCTGTTTAGGACATCCACCATTCTATGAGTCTGCTATGTAACCCACTTCCCATGTTGGATCGTTCTCTCCCTTTTTTTTGTTCTATCGGTTAGTATTTTCAGACACTAGTCTTGATTATGTGATCTCTTTGATTCTTAGTCCTATCATTATGATCAATTGTGAATGGAAATTGATCAGAACTAAGTGCTCCTTAACAGAATGTAAGAAGTCTTCAATATAAATTGTTTGATGACTGTATATTTAACTGTATATTTGTTAACTTGATGGTTTTATCTCCTTAGATGACTTCTTCACAAGCTACATCTGATAAATATAGGGATCCTTTTGGAAATCCTTTTGCCTAATTTCGGTAAGTAGAGGATCCTATTTAGCTTACCTTGGGTGGTTTGGTGAAAAAGGGTGGCTCAACGGGTAAAAGGTGAAATTTTAATTTTAGAGTTGGGAAGAGGTTAAATTTCTCTAATTTAGGAGTAAAAGAAGTGAAAATCTATACTTAGCTAAAATAGTAATACCTCCATGGGGATATGGGCCTCTATCTTATCCCATGTTTTTTTTATGGGAATAAATGTCAATGTAATATATAACTGCTTTCTAGCTTTTTTTTTTATCTTCATAGTTAAATGATTGCAAATCACCCTATTTATTACTTGATTTCCTATAAAATTTCAAATTCTGAAAACCTCCAGCAGATACCAACAAATCAGTTAAACAGTTGTTGATCACAAGCCTTCTGCCATTTATTGCTTTGTGCACACTCTCATCAAATCTGATGGTTTTAAATCTAAAAGTGGTGGAAGCTATGAATAATATTGTCTTCATAAGTCTTAGAAGTTCAAAATCATTCTGAATATTGTTTCTTCTTTCTCTAATGGATAAATCCTAGATGAGTGGACCCTGTACGAACTCAGAGTAGCCTGTTCTTTCTCAAAAGTAAGTGGTAGCAACTCTGTTCCGATCTTAAAAGATTGAAATAAGGACAGGGAGATTTATCTCCATGTTAGAGAAAATGGAGCACAGTTGGTAGGGTGAGAACAACAGAAAGAATGAAAAGAACCCAAACCCAGTTTTTTCAGTCTTCCTTCATCCAAGCAGGACTATTAAGACTATTAAACTATGTCTTGACCCATCTATCATTTTAATTTTAAATAGATAAATATATTAATGTGACATAGACTGAATTGACAGTAATCCATCCTTAGCTGTGTGGGATACATTCCAGTACCACAGTGGGTATCTAAAAGTGCAACCCTCTGTATCCTGTGTTTTTTCTTTTTTTTCTTTTTAGAGATTTTATTTATTTGCTTGAGAGGTAGAGTTACAGACAGAGAGAAAGAGAGAGACAGAGAGAAAAAAACCTTCTATCCACTGATTCACTCCCCAAGTGGCCACAATAGCAAGAACTGGGCTGACCCCAAGCCAAGAGTCAGGAGATTCTTCCAAGTCTCCCTTGTGGGTGCAGGGGACCAGGCACTTGGGCCATCTTCCACTGCTTTCCCAGGCCATTAGCAGAGAGCTGGATTGGAAGAAGAGCATCCAGGACTTGAACCAGCATCCATATTGAATGCCTGTGGCACAGGCAGAGGCTTAGCCCACTACACCAAAGTGCCAGCCTCCCTGTTTTTTCTAATACATACATACATATGATAAATTTAAATACGTAAGTTAGGTAAGAGATTAACAACAAATAGAGTAATTATAATATACTATATAAAAGTTATGTGAGTGTGGTCTCACCCTTCTTGGAATGTGTGAAATGATACAGTCCCTACATTATGAGGTGACGTGAGGTGAGTGACATAGCAATCATGATGTAGTGCAAGTCCTTTTTCTACTATTAACAGAACCTCCTAGCCTTCTTCCGATTCCAACCCTCTGGTATTCCAAGCATTGTTTCACTTCTGGGATGCAGCTTTGGTGGAACCATTCCATCATGGCTGTCACCCATACTTTCTGGTTACGTTCTCAGAGCACAGGCAGACTATTTGTATTTTTGTTATTGGTGATGTGTGGGTTCTTCACACTACCCTGTGCCTGGCTTTATCATATGCCCTGCAGTGTTGCCACATCGTATCACTGGGAATCCATCCTTCCATATGTTGTGTTCTGGTGCCTCCTTTGAATTTTCATGAGCTCAGGTTCAACTGGGTGTCTTTTTCCAGAAGTGCCTAGTTTTATTAAAATTGAAATTGCTTGGAATAGTGGCCTTTTATTTTAACTTATAAACTCATCTAGAAATGTGGCAGCAACTTTTTCATAGGTAAAGTCAGCCTCTCTGGTAATTTTTATATTTGTTAGTCCAAACCTATTCCTGAATTTGTGTAACTGTCCTTTGCTTACAGTGACTGAATGCCATTGACCGGAGGGGATTTCTTGCTGAATTCTTTGTGTAGTCTCAGTGTGTTCTGATGCAATATGTTGCTGGAGTCAGAACATGTCTTCTCCTCTCTACCCTCGTTTCCATCTTCCCTGAGTACTCCTCACACACTGTAGCTGAAACTTTCGTGGTTTGAGGTGTAACAGCAAGACTAGCATGAATGTCTTTGTCCTTCTTCACAATTTCACAAATGGAAGATTTGTTTGTACCAAAGATCAGAGCACTTTAGCGCATGAATTTTTTTTTTCTTGTTGGGAATCTTTTTTCCTTAAAGGAGGCTCTTTAGGACTTCTTTGTGGCATAATCTGAATAGCCAACATTGTTATACTTGCACATTGTGGCCATTATTAGGTAAAAGAAGGGTTACTTAACACAAGTCTACCCTAGTTGATCTAATAACAGAGATGCCTTTTAAGTGACTAGCAGCCAGGGAGCATATACAATGCGGATGTTATACGAAAGGCTGACTTATGCCCTGGGGAGTTTAGCAGACCACAGCCCATGACGCCCTGAGATTTCATCCTGCTGCTCGGGATGACCTGCAACGCGCAATTGTTTGGATCATTCTCCTGCAACTCCATTCACAATGACAATATTTCTTACAAGTACCTTTTCCAGGGCCGGCGCCGCGGCTCACTAGGCTAATCCTCCACCTAGCGGCGCCGGCATACCGGGTTCTAGTCCCGGTCGGGGCGCCGGATTCTGTCCCAGTTGCTCCTCTTCCAGGCCAGCTCTCTGCTGTGGCCCGGGAGTGCAGTGGAGGATGGCCCAAGTGCTTGGGCCCTGCACCCTATGGGAGACCAGGAGAAGCACCTGGCTCCTGCCATCGGATCAGCGCAGTGCGCCGGCTGCAGCGCGCCGCCCGTGGCGGCCATTGAGGGACCTTTCTCTCTCTCTCTCACTGTCCACTCTGCCTGTAAAAAAAAAAAAAAAAAAGTACCTTTTCCATAAATTCTGCTTCAGAGAACTGGATGAAATCATTAAAAATACAAATTCCCCTCTGTGGCTGGGAAGAAGCATTCTTTAACAAGAATACGGGTGACTCTAATGGTAGTGAAGCAATGTAGTAGATACTACTAGAAATCCTAGCAAAGGCTCGTTCTCATTCGGGAGACATAACTGAACAGGAAAGAATGAACTACACTTGGAGTCCCGAAGGATTGCTCACACTAAGTTAACTGGACTTCTCTTTGGAGGCCTTTTCTTTTGTGGCTCATGAAGAAGGGATAGTTAGGTCAACTTGTTAAATTATTAGATGGAGTGTGAAGAATGATCATGGGAGAAAATGGCTAAAATTATTGAGCACTTTATTAATCACTTCATTACATGCCCTACTTTTATTGCTGATTCAATCCTCACGTCAGCAATAGGAAATACTGTTACAGACATGTTTGATAATGACTTGATATTCAATCTGGAAGTTCTAACATCAGATTTTTTCTTCTCCCCACTTTTCTAGGAACTTGATATGCTGACTATCCAGAGGAACAAAAGGGTTGGCCTTAGGAATCAAGGACACAGCTAATGGCCAGACATGTCCTGTCTGTCATTGTTCCAGCTTTGGCATATTATCTGTTGCCTTACTTCTTGTTGCCTCTTCCACTTGTAAAATGCCTTTCACTTTCTGTCTAGGTTAAAGATAAACTGAATCTATGGCTTTAAACAAATTAAGATCCTAAATGCTCTAGCTTAAAAGTAAATGAGGTAGTTTCCCTACTGAACCTTTGCCTCCTATATCCCTAGAACCTTCTAGAACACTTTACCTTCTATCTTCTAATTGGGAGATACAGTCATCACACCCTTACATCATGCTGTTTTGAGTAAATTTTCAAGTCTTTACTGTTCAAAGGTGTATGGTCACTCTATTTTAGAGCATAAACTTAAAGATTATAGTAAAACAAAGTACCTTTTTAAAAGAAATGTTGCAACAGACCATCATTTACAGAAAATTTTAAAACTAAAGCGAGTCCAACTTTTGGGACACTTTGGAATTGAATACAACTGCAAACCTTCTTAAAGGTGCTATTTCTCTTTCTGAAAGCCACCTCTCTTTCCCCCAACGCCACGATTATCCCCTCTCCAGCCTTTCTAGCTATTGCAAATGAGGCAAAAGCATTATTCGTTTCTCCTCTCCTTTTCCCTCTCTTTCAGTCAGTTTTGCTCCTGCACTCATATAGCCTTTAGACCCTTCCACAAGCAACAGACTTTCATGGGCAAAACTGTCTAAGGAGTCACAGATGTGTAGCTTCTTTCCATTTCAGTAACTGCTAGTCCCAGAAACCAGAATTACTAATGGGCACAACCTGAATCCTTCCTATGGAATAGGACACCATCTTTTTTTTTTAAGTTGAAGTTCTAGAAAAGCAGTTAATGTTGAAGAGAAATTGAACTCAACTCAGCAATGACGACTGTATTCCGAAGAGTAACTTGTCACACAGCCGAATGTGATTGTGCCAAACACAATGGGTGCTTATTTGGGGGTCATGTTAGACCTTTATCAAGTAACTGGAAAACTTTCTTGAAGCCACAATCTCATTGTTAACAGGAAGATAAATGGGGGGAGGGGAGCTAAAGAACAAAGATTTGGGGTTATCATTGAAAAATCTGATGACTGCAATTTTTTTTCCTTATAACCTTGGATTCCTTCCCAATTCATTTTTAGTTCTATTATTAGCACAGTTCTGAAGGGTTTGTTCTTGCCAAATTGAGTTTTGTTTTGTTTATGTTGGGTTTTTTTAGTGTTGCGTCTTGACCCTTAATGCTCAGGTTTCTTGTGGGTGTTAATCACATACAATGTTACCTTTAAGTGGAAGAAGAGGATGACTGCTCAGGACCTAAACAAAGATGGTGGCCTCACGAGCCTCTGTTGGTTAGCCCCAAGTAGTCCAAGCTAAAGTCCTGTGGTTTTGTGTTAGTCTATCACAGAGGGCATATTTTTCCATCTGATTTCCTCTTCAGTCATTACAAACACTTGAAATAATGCATTAAATGTCCAAATACCCAAATGTGCAAAACTGGAGGTAACTATTTTTAGGTAGCTGAATTTTTTAAAGCGATGATCAGCCACACAACTGTTTTGTAAATACCTATTTTCTTGTGCACTTTTCTGTATGCAAATAAAGCTATGAACTTACTCATTTCAATAAACTGGAATGGCATAATCTTACGTGTTTTTATCAGGTTATTCTAAGATTTGAACTCTGCTTTTGGTTGTCATTAAGGTCAAAGTATAAAACATACCAGGCTAAAGTGAACAAATGTTAGTTATAATTTATAATACATTCTGGATTGCCACAAGGGTGAAGAGAAAGTGGAAATGGAGACATGGGAAAATTCTTGGTTGATCTTTTTCCATTAGGAATGGTCTCAACTGATGTGCTAGTTCATGCCTTTTACTCTTTGCCTCACCTCATTCTTTATTCAGCTGTACATGGCCCCAGTAAAAGCTACAACTCTGGGGGCCAGACTAAGAGCTATTGCGTGAGGTGTGCAGACTGAAGATCAGATATTTTAGTGTTTGGATTGTCTTAGACATTCCTGTGTAAAACTTCAGGACTCCCATTTCTTTTCAGAATACCTGGAACTACAAGGAAGAGAATTCAAGGTAGGCCTTGCTTGGATGTGGAAATCCTGGCATTCCCCCTAACTTTTCTAAAGAGTGAGATAAAACTTGTGGCAGTGGGATCATCTTTTGGTGCATACAATTAACAGATGTTCCTTATCACTGCCTTACTTTTCCCTTAACAGAAATCTCCAATCTCTTTCTAAGGACAGTGAGGTGGACTATAAAAAGACAGATCCTACTCAAAAGCAGCTTCCAGGAGAACTGAAAGTAGGCCAAGGATGAACTGGAGAATGCTGCTGATAAGAACATGTTGTGCAAATGATCTGGTGTATTCAGGTGTTGGGCAGTGTGTCTAACCTGTTCTGCCTGTGTGTGGTTTGCCTATGGCTTCATTCAAAAGGTCTTGCCAGAGATTAACCCTTCCTAATGGGTTATCCATTTCAGTGCGTTTGGGGCTCTGTTGACCGGGGAGAAATGCTTACTAAAATGTCCCTGAAAAGTAGTAGCAGGTCTCCTTTTCCTCTAGTCTCCTTAGCAGCAATGGTGTTTATGTGCTAAAAGTTGTGTGCTTGTAGTTCCAGCACTGGAAGTTCGACTTTTCATGGTAACCTTATTATTTTTGGAAGAGGGTTTCATTTAACCATCAAATATATATGAGCTAAAAGATCAAGTTTAATAGCCAGCATTCCCCGTGTTTCTCACATAAAAATGATACGAAGGGAAGAGTTAATGGATTTTCTCAAGATAATCTTTGTATTTGTAATTGCTTTACTATTTGTACAAAATAGCTCACTCATTGATACTGTAGTCCCAAGCGGAGGGATGTGTTAATTGCTACATCTGTTGTTGGATTGATATCTGTGCCCTACAATAGTTGTAATCGGCTCCAATTCTTTTTTTTTTTATTAAGATTTAATTTTTTGAAAGACAAAGTTACGAAGGGAGAGACAGCAAGAGGGAGAGGAAGAGAGAGTGTGAGAGTGATCTTCCATCCACTGGTTTACTCCCCAAATGGTTGCAATGGCCAAGGCCAGACCAGGCCGAAGCCAGGAACCAAGAGCTTCCTTTAAAGGTCTCCCACATGGGTGCAGGGGCCCAAGCGCTTGAGCCATCTTCCACTGCGTTCCCAGGTGCATTAACAGGGAGTTGGGTCAGAAATGAAGCAGCTGGTACTCAAACCAGTGCCTATATGGGATCCCAGTGTTGTAGGCCATGGCTTAGCAAATTATGCCACAATGCTAGCCACTCCAACTCTTTAAAAAAAAAAAAAAAGATTTATTTATTTGAAAGTCAGAGTTACACAGAGAGAAGGAGGGGCAGAGAAAGAGAGAGGTCTTCCATCTGCAGGTTCACTCCCCAATTGGCCACAGTGGCTGGAGCTGCACAGATCCAAAGCCAGGAGCCAGGAGCTTCCTCTGGGTCTTCCCACATGGGTGCAGGGACCCAAAGACTTGGGCCATCTTCTACTGCTTTCCCAGGGCACAGCAGAGAGCTGGATTGGAGGTGGAACAGCCGGGACTTGAACCAGTGCCCATATGGGATGCCGGCACTGCAGGCGGTGGCCTTACCCACTACACCACAGCACCGGCCCCAACTCCAACTCTTAAGAAAGTGATTTCACTGGATATTTTGTTACAAAACTATTAGGGAGATTTCTTTCAACCAGTGATTTCTGACTCCACTATCAAAATATTAACCATGATGTCGCGGGCCATACAGCAGGTGGTCATGTGTCTTTCCTGTGCTGAAAGCAAAGAGGGAAAAGACAGAGGAGGCAGCTAACCCGCGAGTCTGGGGGACCTGGAACGACCTGGCGAGTGAGGACTCTGGCTGAATACTCCTGGAATCTCCTCCATACAGAATCTTCTAGTGAAACATAGGCACTGCCCCAAACCCTCTGGTAAATATTTAAACTAGTAACCGTTTGAGGAGATTGCTAAATAATGAAGCAGTTTATTCTCATTTGGAAATGGTGTGGCTTTAAATAATGCCCTTCTATTACAAACAATGAAAATGCACGTTCTAACCTGACGTGCCAGACACGCACATATGTGAGGCTGTGCGCCAGCAGCCGCTCTGGTAATACGACCCAATTACAGCCGTGCTGACGGACGAGGGCCAGCCATTTCTCATCTCATCTAATGAGTGACCGAGCCCCTCGTTTGTCCTTGCTTTGCTAGCACTATGACTTAATTACTAACCCTCTACCATGTACTGAAATCCTCTGAGTCCTGGTCTCCAAGGAGACCACAGTGTGGATGGCTCAGGGACAAAGAAACTGACCTTCTGCAGTGACCAAAATGAACTTGTTGTAGTGAAAAGAGAGGGGGGGGGGACAACTCTGAAAGTCTTCGTTGACTAAGTTTTTCTCACAATGTTGATTGTGGAGTTTTCTGCCAGTGCTGTTCTCATTTGGTGAACTTTAATTATTTGGTCTTGCTTATAAGAAGAGGTGTTCTTGCTGTTCTAAAAGTTAGCAGGAGGCCTGACTTGGCTGATCTGAGTTGCAGGTATTTCTAGATGTGACTAAAGCTACTTCCACCAGGTTCCTACCTAAAAGCATCAATTGATCACCATGGAGGCATTTGAGGGCAGCTGAGATGAGAGTATTGGACATAGGCACTAACAGGGAAAAGGAGAACAGAAAGGTTGATAGGACATGGATATCCTACTTTCTTCACTGGCCTTGAGATTGACTAAGGACCCTGATGGTAGGAAATGACAGGTCTAGGTGCTGAAAGAACTCTTTTCTGGTTTTTTGTTTTGATGGAAGACCCGGTGTGCAAGTAGGCAGTGCACAGGACACATGTCAATAAGCCAGGAATGCACTACAGTAATGAAAAGGTTCATAGTAGCTAAAACCGATAGATGTCTTAGATCAGGTTTGCTATAACAAGAATGCCATAGGCTGGGGGAACTTAAACAATTTTTTTTCTCATTATTCTGGAGGCGGAGAAATCCAAGACCTGGTGTTTGGGAAAGGCTGATGTTGCCTCAACAAAGACAAAAACTTTCTTACATTTTTGCTCCAACTTACAGCCTTTGGCTTTCTGTTTCTAGGTTTATTGCCTAATGATCACAAAATGGCTGCAGAGCTCCAAATATGTTAGTGTTGAAGGTGGACAGAAATGGAAAGGCAGTACAATCAATGTTGCCCTTGTACCAGGAGCTTCGCTTGTCTCCAGGAATTCCCAGTAGAGTTCCACTCTATCTCGTAGACCATAATTTGATCACACGATTTACACTAGAAACAAGGGAGGCTGGAAAATCAAGCTTTTGGTGTCACCAACTTCTTCAGTAAATGTGGTTAAGAAAAAGAACTGGCTGCATAATTTGTGGGGCTCAGGGAAAAATTAAAATGTGGGATCTGTTGAAAAGCAGAAAAAAAAGAGGCAGGCACTGTGATGCAGCAGGTCAAGCTGTCTCTTGGAATATCCAAATCCGACATCAGAGTGCCTGGATCAAGTCCCACTTCTGCTTCTGGTCCAGCTTTCCACTGATGTGCACCCTGGGAGGCAGCAGATGATGTTTCAAGGACTTAGGTACCCACATGAGAGACCCGGATTGAATTCTTGGTTTCCAGCACCAGTTGTTGTGGGCATTTGGGGAGTGAAGCTGAGGATAGAAGATCTCTCTTCTCTCTCTCTCTCTCTCTCTCTCTCTCTCACACACACACACACACAGAGAGAGAGAGAGAGAGAGAGAGAGAGAGAAAGACTCTGCGTTTCAAATAAGCCTTTTTAAAAAAATTTAAGTTGTCAAAGACACTAAAACACAGCATTCTGCTTTCTGCAATCATCTCTCAGCTTGTCTGTATTTTAAAGGAAAGTTGTTCTAAGAATAATTAAAATTTTGAAGCATTATCATGGCTTATACCACTAGTCTTTAATTCAGGGAAATCACTGCAATCCAAGATAATAGCACCCACAGATCTGGTAAAGGCTGTCTTCCTCGTTCACTGAAATGACACAATTTTTATTTCATAACTTATATAAGTATTCAAGTATTTGCCCATGTATTTCATTCTTACCTGAATAGAAGTACGGCACAAATCAACTCAGCTGTTTTTATTTCACCTCTTGACATGCATACATTCTACCAATACTTGCTACCTTTAGCTCACTGGTAAGTAAAGAAAGGCTGAAAAAAAAGGAACTATGGGTTTCTCCTTCCTTTTCTACCCTTGATCACCATTTGCAGTGTAACTGGTTGGCTAATGCAGAGAAGTAATACTAGGAAGAGAGATATGACTGTGTTTCCTGGTCATTTGTGTTTCTCTCTTTGTTGGAAGCAAGTCGTGGCTCAAACTGAAAGTGTCCTTTCAGGGCTGTTGGTTCCCACTCCCACTCATCCTCTACCCCCTCCCCACCCACCTACTCCGTCATGAACATAACACACTTACCTTATACTCTCTTTCACTTTGAGTCAGTAAATTCCCGCACAAAAGGGTTACAAGCTGGATTCTGTGTTCATGGAGCAATACAAATATTGTGAATGGGGGGAGGGGTCTGGAAGAGTGGATCCATTGTATTTCCTCTGTTCATGGGCATGGCCCATTTTTCCAATAGACATGGCTTCCAAAAATTAAAACATAAAATTATTAAAAATTACAGCAGAGTTAACAGCAGTGCATTCAACCAATGTGGAATCCTGCCAAGTGCCGAGCTCTGTGCTACTATCCAGGACACATGCCCGCGAAGGCAGCCATGGCAAGAGAGTTTGGAAATGGGTGATGTAAGCCGGGAAGTTTCCCACCTGACTGAATGATAGTTGAAGCCACTCTTGAGCCACCCTCAAATGCAGATCACCGCAGTCTTTGGACCTGCAGCCCCCTGAGGCATCAGAGAAGTGGAGAGCACGATCGGCAGGGTCAATGCCAAGGTGCCTCAACCAAAGGATAGAAGCTAAAACGTAGAGAGAACTAGTTAGGACCATGAGCATTACCAGGAATAATAAAGTCCGATGGGGTCCGGGAAGCCAAACCGTTGCATGTCAGGGTTTAGTGCTAACCCTGGAAACCGTGAGCTGTTTCCCTTCTGACGCAGCTGTGGGAGCAACCGTGAAACGCCCGAGCTGCTCATTGACCTAAGTGTTTTCACTTGCAAGCACAACACAGCCACATTTGAAAAACAATCATGGATTCAGAGATTTGGAAAAAGAGCAAAAAGCTACCCAGCCTTTACTTGCAGACACCTTGATGAGTGCATCACACAAGCAGGTTCATTTTTATCTCAGATCTCAGAGGTGGACTGCTACTGCTGCCATTTTATAGAATGGCACAGAGTAGCCAAAGTCACGGCCTCGGTCACACAGCCCTGGAGTCCTTGAAATGAAAGTCCAACCCAGGGCTAATGCGCATCCATGCGAGTACAGGTATCTCCCATCAGCATATTCAGGTGCTGTGGAGGTAAAGATCAGACAGGTCATGACAAAGGCAGGTTGTAGGTTATGTTTGATCAATTTTTCCTGTGTTACAAATGAGAAATCCTCCATCTGTTCATACTCAGGCGAGGTATGTGTTGCACAGTGAGTGGGGAAGACTACAAGTGTGCTTAAAGCAGTAACACTATTGCACAGTTTCATTAAAATCTAACATTCAACAGAATTGAGCTCTTGAAGAACTGGATCCAAACAATGTTCAATGAACAGAGAGTACATTATGAACAGTGCTTTTTGCATTCTCTCTTCCTACGTTCTTCAGGGTTTGGAAAGCTGATCACTAGTGACAATTGTCTTCATCATTTACTGTGACAAACACATCCTTCAACTGTAGAGAACGACAGCTAACCAGGTGAACACAGAAGGAGAGACTATAGCAGCCCACCCGTCACAAGCCCAGGAGCCTAGAAAGTTCAGCTCAATAAAGAGAAATAAATGCAGGAGAAAATGCAGGACCACAAACAGGATGGTTCCCGACTAAAACCACCAGTAATCATTTTGTTTCCATCATTGCCAAATCCAATGTCATGAAGACGTTCTCCTATATTTTCTTTCCCCTTTTAAAGAATTATTTATTTATTTGAAAGGCAGAATGACCAGAGATCTTCCTTCTGCTGGTTCACTCCCCGAACGCTGGCAATAGCCAAGGCTGGACCAGGCTGAATTCAGGGGCAGGAACTCCTTCCAGATCTCCCACATAGGTGGCAGGGACCCAAGGGTCTGGGCCATCACCTGCTGCCTCCCAATCACATTAGCAGGGAGCTGACTGGGAGGCACGCAGTAGCCAGGACTCAAACTAGGCACTCTGGTATGGGATGTGGGTGTCCCAAGCAGCAGCTTAACCATTGAGCCACAACACCCACCCCAACCTGTGATTACTGACTAGTCCAACGGGTAGAGAGGAAGGGTGAGCAGAAAGGTCTGGAGAAGCCAAAAGTGCCTCTGAAATAAGGTAAAAAATCCGCTTCCACCACACACAGGTGCAGTGAGGGAGCAATCCACACTCCTTTTCTCCCATGTTTCTTTAATATGTTCAGAAGCCTCCACTCTGCTGGGTGTGGGTATTAACTTTTTAACTCCAGTCCTGAAGCCTCAACACAGTGGTTAGGACTCCCGATTTCTTCTCCTTCTTCCTGTTCTCTCAGGTGATGTTCACCTTTATGACGAGTGTGGGGAGGGTTGTTGGTAAGGGACGTAGATCCTCGGCCAGGTCCTGGGCCTTCCAGTCTCTTTAGCATTTACTTCATCCACCTGGTCACTCCTTGTTGGTATTCAGCTAAAGCTTGTACAGCTTTTAGCGTTTGCTGCTCTCCATAAATTCAGAGGCCCTACAGTAGGTCTGACGGTTCTCCCGCTGCCTCAGTCCCCACCCTGGCCCTCACTAACACTGCAGACTCTGCGATCTAACGGTAAGTGTGTTTCCTTCCTGACCTTCGACCCCGGGGCCACATTGAGCTTTCCATAACAAATCTCCCAAGTGAGCCTGCCGCATACCCTCCCCAATCCTCCCCCAGGTGAAGGGGAGCAAGTTGACGTTTTCCACAAAGAACTCGACAGCAAGAGAAACCTAGGAGATAAAATTCAGTGCCTCCTTGGCTGCCCAATCGCATGGCACAACCACTTTATTTTCATTGGGCATCCAGCGCATTCAGATGAAACCCCCAGAGTTCTAGTCGGCAAGGAGAGAACCGTGTCCTTGTCCTCAGCCTTCCCAGCATGCTGGCCCCATTCTGGGGTTTGCCCCAAAAGGGTTTATCAGAGCACATGTGTCACAGCCTACCCCTCCCGTCTCCAGTCCTCCCCTCACAATCTCTGAGTCAGAGAGCGAGTCTTCTCACATCCCCTGCATCCTAATCGGAGTTGTCCCCACTGTCTCAGATTCTCCCCAGCTCCTTCCCTGGGCAGGAAGTCCTAGTATGGCTTGATCTTGAGGTCTCAAAGTGTCAAGTGAACAGTTCCGAAAGCAAAAAGTAGACAGAGCATAACATTTGCAAAATATTACCCCCTATTATATTATTTTTTTATATTTTATTTTATTTAATGAACATAAATTTCCAAAGTACAGCTTATGGATTACAATAGCTTCCTCCCCCATAACTTCCCTCCCACCCACAACACTCCCCTCTCCCACTCCCTCTCCCCTTCCATTCACATCAGATTAATTTTCAATTCTCTTTATATACAGAAGATCAATTTAGCATATATTAAGTAAAGATTTCCACAGTTTACACCCACACAGAAACACAAAATGTAAAATACTATTTGAGTATTAGTTATAGCATTAATTAAACACCTAAGAGTAATTGTGTATTAATTACAGAGTTCAATCAATAGTTTTAAGTAGAACATAAAAAATACTAAAAGGGTAAAGTATTAAGTTTTTCTTTTTTTTGTATGTTATATAGTTTTTTTATTTAATAATTGTGAATTTACAAAGTACAACTTGTGTATTGTTGTAGCTTCCCCCGCCAAACCTCACTCCCTCCCGTGGCCCTCCCCTCTCCCACTCCCTCTCCCATCCTGCCCTTCATTGAGTTTCATTTTCAATTACCTTCATATACTGAAGATCAACTTAGTATATACTAAGCAAGGATTTCAACAGGCTGCACTCACACAACCGCACAAGGTATAGGGTATTGTTTGACTAGTAGTGTTGTTCTTAAGTTTCATAGTAGAACACATTAAGGACAGAGATCCTATGTACCCCCTATTATATTTAGCTGGGTTTGTGTGTTAACTGTTTGGTAAATTTGAATGTAGTTTCATCTTCAAATATTTGTTTTTTCCTAACTGTTAGGCTAGAAGGTCAACTATGAGGATACCTCAGAAAGTTCATGGACAGTGTAATTAAAAGACAAGTTTATCTTTGGGCAAAAAATTTTGATATCTATGCATATGAGAGGCCTTTAGAAGTTCATGGACAATACATATTATAAAAAATATTATGCCTGGATTTCAAATTTTTACATCAAAATAAATGTCTTTTAATTCCATTTTTTTTCCAAGTACTTTTTGAAGTTATTTTATATACATTAATTGGAGCCAACTGATCACTAGAGAATAACCACAGAGTAGGTCTTGTGAGCCTACTAAACACTTTGTGTACTGTGGAAATATTAATATAATAAAAATCAAGGATGGTTCCCAGGTTTGGGAACCAGAAAGACAGGGCAGGTGGTGACCATTAACCAAAATGAGCACTAGAAGAAGAGCTACTTCCACAGGGCAAGACAGAAATGTGTTTGATTTTAGATATGGCAAGTTCAATTTATTTATTTATTTTTTGACAGGCAGAGTGGACAGAGAGAGAAAGGTCTTCCTTTGCCGTTGTTTCACCCTCCAATGGCTGCCGCTGCCAGCACACCGCGCTGATCCGATGGCAGGAGACAGGTACTTCTCCTGGTCTCCCATGGGGTGCAGGGCCCAAGCACTTGGGCCATCCTCCACTGCACTCCCGGGCCACAGCAGAGAGCTGGCCTGGAAGACGGGCAACCGGGACAGAATCCGGTGCCCTGACCGGGACTAGAACCTGGTGTGCCGGCGCCGCAAGGCGGAGGATTAGCCTAATGAGCCGCGGCGCCGGCCGGCAAGTTCAATTTAAAATCAAAGTGCAGCCAGTGCCGTGGCTCACTAGGCTAATCCTCCGCCTGTGGTGCTGGCACCCTGGGTTCTAGTCCTGGTCGGGGCGCCAGATTCTGTTCCGGTTGCCCCTCTTCCAGGCCAGCTCTCTGCTGTGGCCTGGGAGGGCAGTGGAGGATGGCCCAAGTGCTTGGGCCCTGCACCCGCATGGGAGACCAGGAGAAGCTCCTGGCTTCAGAACAGTGCAGTGCGCTGGCCGGAGCGCCAGCCGCAGCGGCCATTGGGGGGTGAACCAAAGGCAAAGGAAGACCTTTCTCTGTCTCTCTCTGTCCACTCTGCCTGTCAAAAAAATCAAAGTGCACCTGATGATTCGCTAGAAGCAGTTGAAGACACTTATGCTTGAAGGTAACACTGTAAACTTGGTAGGTTTCTTGGTGAACCTCTTTGAATCTGTGTTTTCGAAGCAGGAAAACAGGAGATTCTGGCAAAGAAACTTTGAGAGGCCACTCTCTGAGATAATTGGCTCTGAAGGTAGTTGGATTTTTTGTTTTTAAGATTTTATTTAGTTGAAAGGCAGAGTGAAAGAGAAGGACACATGCTCACACACACACACACACGCACGCACGCACACTCATGCATGCAGAGATCTTCTATCTAGTGGTTCACTTCCCAAATGGATACAACATCTAAGTCTGGGCCAGACTGAAACCAAAAGCCAGAAACTCCACCCTCCACCCAGGTCTCCCACATGGGTGGCAGTGGCCCAAGCACCTGGGCCATCATCCACTGCCTTCTCAGGCACATCAGCGGGAAGCTGGATCAGAAGTCTGCAGCCAGGGACTCAAAGCTGCATTGCAATTTAGAATGCCGGCATTGCAAGTGGCAACTGAACCTGCTGTGCCACAACACCAGTCCCAGGAACAAGGAATTTTAAAGCATACAGGATGGCCAATAGGGTTACATGCCTCTAAGAAGTAGCCACTGAAATGAACAATGCAGGCATCGGCAGCAGAATAGGAGAGGCAAAAGGTACACTGCAATAGGTTGAGCGGAACCTTACAGTAGAACATGCTTCCCTACTGCAAAGATTTGGCCCACGAGGGAAGTAGCAATAAGTGAACATGAAGGAATTATACAGAATTCTTTTTTTTTTTTTTTTGGACAGGCAGAGAGACAGAGAGAAAGGTCTTCCTTCTGTTGGTTCACCCCCAAAATGGTCACTACGGCCAGCACACTGCACCGATCTGGAGCCAGGTGCTTCCTCCTGGTCTCCCATACGGTGCAGGGCCCAAGCACCTGGGCCATCCTCCACTGCACTCCCAGGCCACAGCAGAGAGCTGGACTGGAAGAGGAACAACCAGGACAGAACCGGAACCCCAACTGGGACTAGAACCAAGGGTACCAGCGCCACAGGTGCAGGATTAGCCTAGGGTTTTGATTTTGTTTTTGTTTTTTTAACAGTCAGAGTTAGTGAGAGAGAGAAACAGAAAGGGAGAATTCTTTAAAGATAAAAATGGACTTGAGCTCATTCACAGGCTGAGGAAAATGAACTGGTCATAATGGGGATTTGGGGGCCGATGCTGTGGCGTAGCAGGTAAATCCACCACCTGCAGTGCTGGCATCCCATATGGGCACCAGTTTGAGTCCCGGCTGTTCTACTTCCAATCCAGCTCTCTGCTATGGCCTGGGAAAGAAGTAGGGGATGGCCCAAGTCCTTGGGTCCCTGCACCCACGTGGGAGACCAGGAAGAAGCTCCTCGCTTTGAATTGATGCAGCTCCAGCCATTGCAGCCAATTGGGGAGTGAACAAGTGTGTGAAAGTCCCCTCTCTCTGCCTTTCCTTCTCTCTCTGTGTAACTCTTACTTCCAAAGTAATAAATAAATCATAAAAAATGATTTGTTCTAATGGGGATTTGGAGGATAAAAGGAAACAAGAGCAGACACCAGAATCCTGGCAAGTTGAGACATGAGTATAGAGCATCAGATTTTCCTAAGTTAAAGCAGGCTCCCTCTGAGATTTTATGGAGATGGAGAGAAGTTGACCTGGGAGGGGCCTGCAGAAAGCCAAGAAGGGTCTTGCTGGAGTAGGAGGCAAAGGAGCCACTAAGAGAAATGGGGAAATGTGTCTGACCAAACACCAGTGAAAAGCTGGATACGGGATGTAAGTGGACACCTAGATGTAGGCAAGCCAGTGGAAAACCATCTGGCAAGACTGACCAAAAGCTAAGAGTCTGTCGACTTTGGTACAAGAGATGGAAGAGGTGTGAGGGAAGTGAGCTGGTGAGAGGAATTCCTTGGTATGCAGGGAATTCACACCAGATGAAAGGAAGAGAGCAGAAAGGTGTCCATCTGAAGGGTAATGGAGAAATCACGCTGCTGGCTGTCTCGGTGAAGTCAAAGGGGGTTACCGGGAGTGTGAGGGCGAGTTAACTGGGAGAACTAGAAACTGTGCTCAGAGTAGGATATTGATGTATTCAAAGGGAAAACCATTGTGGGAATTGGCTTGACAGCAGATGTAGCAGTAAACTGGGTGCAATTAACACAAATATTGACAGAGCTGACAAAATCAAGGAAGAGTGGGATAGGATCCTATCAATAAAAGTATTGAAATAACTAAAGGCTGGGACTCAAAAGGGGAACTGTGTGTGTATATTTATATATACATATATGCAGTTACATACACACACACGCAGTTAAAACTGTTGGTGAACAAAAAGTGCATAGGAGGTAGCATAAGCAGCTACTATGGATATGAAGAGAAAAGCATTGTGCTTAATAGTCCCTTAACAAGAAATGCTGTGACACAAACAAGTGGGTCTTAAGTGGTCCCATGTGATTGTAAACCGAGCTGAGCCACAGGAATCCTTATTGCTGTAAAGGGATAGCCAGACATGCATCACCCCACTAAGCTTCACAAACAGCTCTGGAACTATTGGATAGGGAAGTTTGTTCTACTTTTCATTGTAGAAGCACTCACCTAAAAGTGCTATCATAAAAATGGCCCAGAACCAATAATGAAGAAAGCTGGGCTCTGATGCATACCCTGGGCCTGACTACGAGAGAGTGGGAGGTGTCACCTGCCCACTGCCACCATGGAGGTCATTTTTCCTATCTGTGTTCATAAATTCATCTAGTAATGGATGTGATTCACAAATCACAGTAAGAACCAAGACGTACTTGAAACTGCAATTGATCCTGATCTCCAAATTCTCCCTTTTCAAAGATCCTAATACCTCCGCCAAGTGTATGTGTTACAATGAAATCACACGTGTTTCACAGTAGGGATTGGCATTGCACTGCAGTGGATTAAGCCATCACTGGTAGTGTCAGAGTCCCACATCAGAGTGCTGATTCAGGTCCTGGCTGCTCTGCTTCGGATTTAGCTTCCTGCTAATGTGCCTGAGAAGGTGCCAGAAGGAATGGGCCACTGCCACTCATGTGAGGGATCAAGATGGAGTTCTTGGCTCCTGATTTTGGTCTGGCCCCAGCCCTCTCCCCGCTCTCCCTTCTCTCTTCCCCTTCTCCCCCCGCCCCTGTTCTTTGTATGCCATTAAATGGCATACAAATAAAAATGTTGTCTTCACAGCTCTGGTCCAATGCATCATAAAGCTTCACTCCTAGATTTACACAGAAACATTGGCCACATCTCAAAGCATTTCAGGTGCATGATGGACGTTAATGGAAAGGAACAATTATTTTAATATTTCTTCCCATGACTTTGCTATATTGCATTTAGACTGAACCATGATAATAAAATAAATACTGAGCAATTAAGAATAGCCTCCTAGGGCCAGCGTTGTGGTGCAGCAGGTTAAGCTACCACCAGCAATGCATGCATATAATATGAGCACCAGTTTGAGTCCCAGCTGCTCCATTTCCAATCCAGCTCCCTGCTAATGCACCAGGGAAAATAGCAGAAGATGGCCCAAGACCTTGGGATCTACCATTCATGTGAGAGACCTGGATGGAATTTTTGGTTCAGGTTTTATCATGGCCCAGACCTGATTGTTGGTGACCATCTGGGGAGAGAACCAGAAGACAGAAGACCTCTCCCCCTTTCTCTGTCCTTTTCTGTCACACTACCATTAAAAAAAAGGTTTATTTATTTGAAAAGATATTTATTTTAAAGGCAGAGATACAGAGACAGAGGAGGGGGGAGAGAGAGCAAGCGAATGCCTCCATCTGCTTTCTCAGTCCCCCAAAATACAGCAATGGCCAGGCCGAAGCCAAGAGCCAGGAGCTCCTTCAAGTTCTCCCATGTGAGTGGAGGGGCCCAAGCACTCAAGCCATCTTCCACTGCTTTACAAGGTGCACTAGCAGGGAGCTGGATTGGAAGTGGAGCAGCCAGGACTCTAGCCAGTACCCATATGGGATGCTGGCACTGCAGACGGTGGCACAACCCACCATACCACAGCGCTGGTCCCCAAATAAATCTTTTAAAAAATAGTTTCATATTCAAACTAGTCAACCAAGAATTACAAAACATCTTTTCCAGGGTTGGACTTGAGCTTCCCGTCAGCTGGAATTGACAAAAACCCCAAGTACATTTGCCTTTTGGCCTCTGCCCTTTGCAAATAAATGCTTGACCTGCCCAGCTGTCCCATGGGAGCTGTCTAGCAAGAGCAGCATGGCCGCCAGCCACAGCT
Organism: Oryctolagus cuniculus; assembly: GCF_964237555.1. NCBI lineage: Eukaryota > Metazoa > Chordata > Mammalia > Lagomorpha > Leporidae > Oryctolagus > Oryctolagus cuniculus. Next base: position 64,751,401 of record NC_091445.1, on the reverse strand, counting down.
TCGCCTTTGTGGTCTGCATTTTAGAAATCAGTGCCCTGACGGCAGGACCCACTCCCAGGTGAGTCCATCGCTTTTCTCTTTGTTCCTGGAACTTCACTGTGGCATTCAGTCTTTTGAGGTCTACTTCTTAACAGCCCCATAGATAAAACTGTTAATCCACAGAGTGATACACTGAACCCCAGCACTGAACTTTGAAAAGAGGTTAAAAAAATACATAGGATACATTCTTGCAGATTGTCTGTGGAAACCTCTAGCTGTTTCTGAGGATTCGTTTGAACCAAGGTATTCAAGTGGTAGGGCTGAGATAGCCATCAAGTATGAGGCGTTACGAAATAAAGCTGTTTTTCAACAGTGTATGTTAAGCCTGCCTTTGCCAATGTCTATGTCTGAGAAGTTTAAAACTAAGGAAATTAATGTTTCTCACACTCGGTGTCTAGCTTGATACCTCGCTCTCTTCTCTCTGTACGAGGCAAAGATTAAGCCGTTTGTTTTTCTTCCTTGTAAGCCAGAGGCACACACTCTGTCCAGAGCTATAGGGTCAGGTCGCTTCCAATCAAGAAGAACAGCCATGGCCCAGGCCCATCAGCCATGCTGCCAGCAAACATAATTTGTCTTCTTTGTCTCCAATCCTAATCGGGATCACTAAGCCCATGCCAACCCCACTCAAGACACAAAGCAACCGGACAAAAAGTGCTCGCTGAGCTTCTGGAAGTGCTGTGGGGTAGGATCACATGAAGTATCTGCCCTTCCATCCAGGCATCTCATTTACCTGCACGAGCCAGTAGAGTGAGATCTGACCTGGGGATGGGACTGAAATGGTCCTGACTTCCACAGTGCCGCTGGGGGGAAAGGCTTACCCCAACACTGGCCCTGTGCTAGGCACAGCCGTCACCTGCATCCAATTCCCCTATGGTCATCTGACTCTTGACTTCCCAGAATCCTGTTTTGGACTCAGACGACCATCTCCAGCCTTTTTTACCTGTTTTTCAGCTGCAACAAAGTCCAGCATTTGTGGGGTGTTTACAGAACTGCGTTTTCCAGGAAGGGTGCAGGGAGGTGCAAGATACCACCAGAACAAGCCCTGGTCCAAGTGCTCAGCCAGATTTTCCTTCATCCCTTTGCTTTTTCATCCCACACAATCTAAGAAGCACTGTGCAGTGAGAAAATGTAATTTATCGGGCATCCAGGTACACAGCAGATTTGGAAAGGCAGTTCCCGAAAGCCGCCTTAACCCTCTTGTACTTAACCTGACCCTTTCTTACATGGCAAAAAAAAAAAAAAATATTTAAACACTCCACATTCCTGGATTGTGATTCCTGCTGATGAAAAATGAGAAGCTGTGGAGAGGGCTTCATCTGCTTTGAAGTCCGTGACCTCCTGGGTGCTGTGTGCATTCGGCTGTTCCAGGGAGGACCAGGAAGCCCGTTGGCTGGGCCCCAGCTCCGTGCAGCTGGACTGCTTAGCTGGCTTGGCCTTGTGCACCCTCCCACACTGTGCCCTCACCAGCGTGTCAAGGCTGCTGCACTCCAAACACTCCGTGCTCTGCCCTTGGACAGATGGTTGAGGTCAAAACAGCAGTGCAGAGACTTCAGTTAGGAAGTGAGACAAATGATTTGCTTGAGTAAGAGCTAAAGAACTGGCACTTACATAAGATTTCCAAAAATATAAATGGGCTTGGAATGGAGCATTCTTTTGGAGCTGGACTTCCCAAGCTCAGGGCACGGTTCCACTAGTCACTAATTGCACACATGTGGACAAACGACTCAGCCTCTCTCAAACCTTGTGTCCTCATCTATAAGATGCTGGTTGTGTTTGTTTTCCTGAGGCTGGCTTTCAAAAGAATCACAAACTAGCTGACTTCAAACCACAGAAATAGGCAGTCGCACCGTTTCAGAGGCCGGGAGTCTGAAATCAAGTTGCTGGCAGACCACACTCTCCCTGGAGCTCCAGGTAGGATCCTTCCTGGTCTGTGGAGGTAGCTAGAAGTCCATGGCATCTCTGGGCATGCAGGTGCATCTTGCCAGTGAGGGAGAGGGAGAAAGGGAGATCTTTTATCTGCTGGTTCATCCCCCAATGCCTGCAACAGCCAGAGCTGGGCCAGGCTGAAGCCAGAAGCCAGGAACTCCATCCTTGTCTCCCACATGGTTGGCATGCACCCATCTTCCACTGCCTTGCCAGACACATTAGCAGGGAACTGGATTGGAAGCAGAGCAGCTGGGACTAAAACTGGCGCTCACATGGGATGCTGGCATCACAGGTTGTGGCTTAACCCACTGAGCCACAATGCTGGCCCCAAATAAAGTCACCTTCCAGACAGTCCCCCACACTCACAGGCTCCACGTCCATAGATTCAACCAACTGCAGATCAAGACTATTTGGAGGAAACAGTTGCACCTGTGCTGAACATGTGCTGACTTTTTCCTTGCCCTTGTTCCCTAACCAATATACAGTGTACCGACTAATTGTATCACATTTACACTACATTAGGTCTTGTAAGTAGTCTAGAGGTACCCTACAGTGTACAAGAGGATCCATAGGATATATCAGAATCCTATGCCATTTTTGGATGAAGGACTTGAAAACCAGGAGATTCTGGTATCCATGATAAGATACAGGAACTAATCCCCAGTGGGCACGGAGGGATGGCTGCACTTAGGACATCTGTGCCTGGCACATAAGATCTCGATAAATGCTTAGTGTTGCTTTTTTTTTTTTTTTTTTTTTTAAGAAGAATGACCTTGCTGTAGCTTTCACTCTGATACATTTCCATGTTTAGGAGGTGAAGGCCTGGAGGTGCAGGCAGCCTTGAGGGTATCACATGGCTGCGATGCCTCATCTTATGCCACAGCCACAGCAAGCTATTGCCACAGGTGGACTCTCAGGCATTTCTACCATTTTTTCCTGGACAAAAATGATTGTGCCCATGAGATAGATCCTGAAGGGGACATCATCTCTTAGGTTTCTCAAGGGAGAAAAAAAGTGTTGAAAGCCACTATGAGAATAGAATAATAGCTCAAAGCATAGCTTCTGGGGTCAGGTGGCCTGCGTGTGATTCCAGATTCCACAGCTTTATGACTATGTGCCCCAGGCAGAGCCCTTACCTTCTCTAACCTGTTTCTTACCTACAAAATGGGAATCGCAGCATGGCTTGCTATGAGGAATATCTGGGATAGTAATTGCCATTTCCTTTGCACGGTGGCAGGCAGGCCTTATGTGTTTTGTAAATGCAGCTTCCTGTTATCTTTTTAATTTGTACATAAGAAAATTTTCACATGTTTCCGAGATCCAAACATCCAGCAAGATGCACGCTGAGAAGACTGGCTTTCCTCACTCGGGAGCTGCGCTGAGATCTGTGTTACTGTTTGGGAGTTCTTTGGGACGCTGCCCTCTCCCTCCTTGGTCTACCCTGTAGATGAACACATGCACTCGTTTCTTATGTATCCTTGCCGTGTTTCCTATGTAGACGAAAGCACAGAGTCGTATATACCCTCGTTCTCTCCCTTTCTTCCATGAAAGACATCGTATTGCACATCCTGCCTTGTACTCAGTTGTCCTCGTCCTCCTTTATAATGCATCCTGGAGACTTTCACTGTGAGAGCACATCCTCACTCTCCTCACAGCCCGTTGGTTTTCATTTAACTTAAAATTTCCCTACAAGAGGGATCTTATTGATACCTCTAGTTGATTCCCTCTCAAAAGACCAAATAAAGTGAACAGTAACCTTAAGGTTTCATTGTCTTCATAGAACTGGATCGGATTGCCTCACTCTTTCTCTTCTGATCTCCCAAAATGTTTACATCTCTTAATAGCCAACACCCTCTTGGATCTGCACTTGAACGCCACACACTCGAGCCTCCGCACAATCATCTTGGTAGCGTTAGCCTTTTTCCGGAAAACCCACTTAGGCTGTCCGCTGCGGCCACTCTGCTTCCTACTTGTAATACTGCTTTCCCTAGGCACAGAGCGTCTTGGCCCTTCCTTTACTGAGTCACTCGGTGGGATTCTGCTCACCACACTTCTCACAGAAGCTCTGGCAGGTTTTGGGGACATTAACCATATTTGCCAGAGTGCAATCGGCTTGGAAAGAGCCCACTAATTTTCATTGTGTGGCTAAACGGTCATGGTATCCCATCTCTTATTGATGAGCATCCAGGTCATCTCTGAACTTTTCTACTAGAAACAATGACGCAATGACTATCTGTATGGACAGGCCATTTTGCAAGCAGGCAGGTGTCCCTGAGGACTCCTTCCCAGAAGTGACGTAACTGGAGCCAAAGGTAAGCTTTGCTGACACTGCCCTGTGGTCCCAGGGTTTGTGTTTTGCACTTGAACCAGCAGGGCAGGAGTACCAGTGCTGCCCCACTATCTTGTGAGCAGGAGTCATAAGCCAAATCTTTATTTGTCAGTCTCATAGGTGAAAAAAAATCATAGCTTGGCATGATTTTAGTTTTTCTTATTGAGTCAGGATGCACACTTTGATATTTATAAACCATATTTATGGGATAGGATTTTTTGTGTATGTATGAATTATACATTTCTCTTGCCCAATTTTTTACTGAATCTCTTTATCTTATGGTTTCTATGATTACTTTATAAATTAGTCTTTTGTCTCTGATATTAATTACCAATATTTTTCCCAATTTGTCACTTATTCTTTGATTTTTTTTGCACCATGCTTTAATAGGGTCATCATTTTCTTTTTTTTTTTTTTATTATTTTTTGACAGGCAGAGTGGACAGTAAGAGAGAGAGAAAGGTCTTCCTTTGCCATTGGTTCACCCTCCAATGGTTGCCGCGGCTGGCGCACTGCGCTGATCCTATGGCAGGAGCCAGGTGCTTATCCTGGTCTCCCATGGGGTGCAGGGCCCAAGCACTTGGGCCATCCTCCACTGCACTCCCTGGCCACAGCAGAGAGCTGGCCTGGAAGAGGGGCAACTGGGACAGAATCCAGCGCCCCGACCGGGACTAGAACCCAGTGTGGCAGTGCCGCAAGGTGGAGGATTAGCTAGTGAGCCACGGCGCCGGCCTAATAGGGTCATCATTTTCATACGTTATTTCTTTTCTATTTTTCAAATAGCTGACAAAGAGTATTAGACTGTGAGTTAGAAGGCCTGGGAATGCTGGGGGCACTGAAGAGAAACTGCCTGGGTTTGAATCCCAACTCTGCCACTAAGTAGCTGCGATAACCTGAGGAACCAGTTACCACTGCTGTGTCTGTTTCCCGTCTTCAAAGTGTAATAGCAGTTGCAGCAGCTAGTTCATAGGACTAAATGAAATAGCGAATGGGAAGGTTTAAGGGAACAGTACCTGGAACAGATGAAACACTTACAAATGTCAACAACTATTACCCCATTTATTTTAGTCAAGGCTGTCTCAACAATCTGGAAAAAGTACGGAAGCAGTCACTCATAGTCGGACCTAAAAAACTGCAGATACTGAAAATATCAGTTTTTCTTCCAATTTTGAATATACAAGGATATTTCAAAAAATTAACAGAAAAAGGATTTAAAAGATAAGTTTATTTTGGTTCTAAAAAATGTGAAATCCAAGCATAGCTTTTTCACAATGCATACTTTTTTTTTTTTTTTTTTTTTTTTTGACAGGCAGAATTAGACAGTGAGAGAGAGATAGAGAGAAAGGTCTTCCTTCCATTGGTTCACCTCCTAAATGGCCGCTACGGCCAGCGCTGCGCCGATCCGAAGCCAGGAGCCAGGTGCTTCCTCCTGGTCTCCCATGCAGGTGCGGGGTCCAAGCACTTGGGCCATCCTCCACTGCCTTCCTGGGACACAGCAGAGAGCTGGACTGGAAGAGGAGCAACCGGGACAGAATTTGGTGCCCCAACCAGGACTAGAACCCGGGGTGCCGGTGCCACAGGCGGAGGATTAGCCTAGTGAGCTACAGCACCGGCCCAATGCACATTTTCATCAGCTTTTTGAAGATTTCTCATAAACGTGTGTTTTTAATTTCTATATTCAATATTACTGAAAAGCTGCTTACTGATCCACTATTATCGGTCAGATAGGATGGTTTGCTGATTCATCCACTCAGTACAGCAAATATTATCGAGTTGGCAATATGGGCCAGACTTTGTGTCAGGAAGGGCAATTGAACACATTGCTGAGGGTCCCTGCTCTCACCAGGTTCACGGTCTAGCAAGGAACATGAACAAGTGAATGGCAGCCGAAGTCCTGTGAGTGAAGCCCGTGGTGCTGAGAAGAGAGGCGCCTAGGAGGATTAACCAGCCCGCCTGGATGTTGCCTCGTCTGCTCTGGCCTAGCCTAGGCCTCTGTGACTTCAATTCTGTGCCTTCTCTCCTGCACCAGCAATATTTCCCGTCATCAAACCATTCCTATCAGCACACAGGCATGGTGTAGAATGTTCCTCTAAGTGTTGGGTCAGTCCTCTGCCTTTGTCTAGACACACTCCCTCCCATTCAGTCTCACTGTGTGAAAGATGACCTTTTTTAATCTTTTTTTTAAGATTTTATTTGAGAAGTAAAGCTACAGACAGAGAGAGGATGGAGAGAAATGTCTTCATCCACTGGTTCACTCTCCAAGTGACCACAATGGCCAGGACTGGGCCTGGAAAAAGCTAGGAGACAAGAACTTCATCCAGGTCTCCCACATGGGTACTGGGGCCCAAGCACCTGGGCCATCTTCCACTGCTTTCCCAGGCCATAAGCAGAGAGCTGTATCAGAAGAGGAGCAACCGGGGCCGGTGCCACAGCTCACTAGGCTAATCCTCCGCCTTGCGGAGCCAGCACACCAGGTTCTAGTCCCGGTCGGGGTGCCGGATTCTGTCCTGGTTGCCCCTCTTCCAGGCCAGCTCTCTGCTGTGGCCAGGGAGTGCAGTGGAGGATGGCCCAAGTGCTTGGGCCCTACACCCCATGGGAGACTAGGAGAAGCACCTGGCTCCTGGCTTCGGATCAGCGCGGTGCACCGGCCACGGCAGCCATTGGAGGGTGAATCAATGGCAAAAGGAAGACCTTTCTCTCTGTCTCTCTCTCTCACTGTCCACTCTGCCTGTCAAAAAAAAAAAAAAGGGGGGGGGCAGCCAGGACCAGAATTGGCACCCATATGGGATCCCAGCTCTATAGGTACAGGCTTATCCTACTGTGAAAATATCACTTCTAATCTGACAATTTGCATATTTATATCTATGGTGAAATATCAATTATATTCCAACAATTTTCACTCTTGGGCTACAGTTCCGATCTCTTTCTTTCTTGAACCCGATGCCCACTGCACAGTCAGCTTCTCTAATAGGCATTCCTAAATTAACATGTACAAACTATTCCTGTTGATTTCTCCGCTCAACTCCACCTACCCTGCACTGCTGTTCACCACATCACTCGGATAAAAATCTAGGGATCCCACTTGGCTCTGCTCCAACACCACTCCTGCTGTGCCTCCCCCGTGCCACCTCAGGCCCTTTGCTCTTACTTTCCCTGTAACATGGAGCACTCTTTTATCAGACCCTCACCCAGCTTCCTATCTGAATGCCTTCTGGTGCCTGATCAATTATCACCACATGTCCAGTTTTTGCTATTTAGCAAACCATTCCTAAAGAGTATCTAAAAGCAGTAACAATCCTCTTTCTTGCCTATGCATCTGGCAGTTGCCTGGGCTCTGCTGAGCAGTTCTCAGGGGTTGTAGTTAGATGGTGGCTTCTTCTTCTTTTTTTTTTTTTTCAGGCAGAGTGGACAGTGAGAGAGACAGAGAGAAAGGTCTTCCTTTGCCATTGGTTCACCCTCCAATGGCCACCGCGGCCGGCGCACCGCGCTGATCCAAAGGCAGGAGCCAGGTGCTTCTCCTGGTCACCCATGGGGTGCAGGGCCCAAGTACTTGGGCCATCCTCCACTGCACTCCCTGGCCACAGCAGAGAGCTGTCCTGGAAGAGGGGCAACCAGGACAGAATCCGGTGCCCTGACCAGGACTAGAACCTGGGGTGCCGGCACCGCAAGACAGAGGATTAGCCTAGTGAGCCGTGGCGCCGGCCGATGGTGGCTTCTTAATGGCTTCTACACCCACGTGTCTGTCACCTGAGCTGGGAACAGCCTGACAGCTGGAGAGCTGGAGCAGGTGTGTCTCCTCCGGAATGTCTCTGTCTCCCTTCCACGCCCCTTGTCGCTCCCCCTCTTCGTGGAGGAACGACACAGAGTCCTGCCTAGGCTTCATATCCGAGTCACGGCACCATTATGTCGCTCCCCCTCTTCGTGGAGGAACGACACAAGACCCTGCGCTGTTCTTTCGTCTGCTCGGCCCTCCCCGGGTTTGCTGCTGGTTCTTCCCGGGTTGGCTACTATCCCTTCCACCTCCGTGGAAGGGCAGTTCCCCCTGGCCACATTCCCCACTTCCGCAGGGGAGCGGCACACCGCCGGCCGGGTCTCTCGGGGGCTGCACGGGCGTTCCTTCAGCTAGATGTTCCCCATAGATGTTCCTGGTGCATGCCGTCTCTCTCCTCCTTTATAGTCCTCCTCCGCCAATCCCAACTCGGCTGCCCACACGCCGAGCACGCTGCTCTCCAATCAGGAGCAAGTCCTACAGTTAATTGGTTGAACTGGAGGCAGCTGTGCGGAAGCTGTTTACTTCTCTCCCAGCGCCATATTGTGGGAGAGCAGATGCATAGAATAAGTCTTAATTCGAGTAACTTAGTCTAGTCCGGATTGCTCCCCACACCCCTGGGCTCCACAGTGAATCAGGGCAGGTGGCTTCATCGAGGGTAGTGAAAGGCTCTCAGAGCAAAGGCCTTTCAATGGATCAGCAGCACGGGCATGGCCTTTCCCAGCCTTGCCTGCAAAGCTGGAGTGTCAGTCCTGTCATGTAATCCATCAGGGCAGTCTCCAGCTTCACAAGGGAATGTGGGCCCTACTGCTGACGGGAGGAATGGTCACAGAATTCGTAGACACGTGTCTAAACCCCACACTCCCTCTGAAAGGACTGTCACTATCTGGTGCAAAAACTCTGTCCCCAAACTCAGTCCTGTGGTCCTCTCTCTCTCTCTTACCCTGCTGTCCTTTCCCTCACATCTCCTGTGTCTTGACTGCTGCGTGTTATATTTCCTGGTACGTTTGTTTGTTGATTTGCACCCATTAGAAAGCAAGGTCCTTGCTGGCAAGGCTGGCATCTGTCTGTGGCCTCAGCCATAGCCGCATCCCTGGCAGGGCAGGCCCTCAGGAAAGGTTGCTGGATGTTAGTGCATCGAGAACACATCGAAGAGGCTCTTGAGACTTGGGATCCTGAAAACAACGTTAGTGTAGACATGGCTGTTCTCTTATTTTTCATCTTTTGAACTGCATGAGCTAAACAGCTGGCCTCTCTGTGGATTAAGGATGCAGTCCTAATTTATTTATATTTCTCCACTCAAAAAAGCCACATTGTCTTGATTTTTGACAAAAAGACTCTTTTGAATAGTAGGTGTTTTCATGCGTGGGCCCACCATGAATTGGCCTGGAGAGTGAGTTGCTGCTGAGGGTTTCTTATTCTGAAGCTAGAAATTTCTTACGGCAGGTGGAGAGGACGAGACACACATCAGTTGTCGCTCACCTAATGCATTTCTGGCTCAGAGGGAGACCTCCTGCCAAGGTGATGTGCATCACTTTGATCTAGGAAGGGACTTTCAAGCTGAGATAGAAACACTTGCTTTTCTTGATAAACACATTTCATCTAAGAATCCAGAAAGAGCTTTACAAATACTTCTCCACCCAGTCTCCCAGCTCAGCAGGACGACAGGCAGGCGGCGAGTGTTGCACACAGCAGTCCTGGAGCTACAAAGGAGCCTTTGCTGAGTGCGGTCAAGAGACTGAGGAGGAGGCTCTGGGCTTCGAGGGAGAAAGACAGCGGGAGCTACTCGAGACCACTGATCTCCTTTCTTAAAATTTATGCTGCATATTTATTTCACTAGCGTATTCTTTTTGTATAACCTCTTACTCCTTCCTAAAACTCCCAATGAGCTCTGCCTTTATTGTGCTTGTAGAATTGCAGGCACCTGGAATAATGAAGGCAAAGCATCCTGGTGTGATCACAATTTTCAGCTTATTTTTGTCTGCAGTTGATATCATTTAGATGTAAGCTTAACATAAATCCAGGCAAGAACTGGGTTGTCTAACTGACATGCTTTAGCTAGGGCTGCTGTTTGTAAACAACATTGCATCTTTGCTGTTCCCTAAGATGCATGAAAATCATTAGGCTACTATTGCAGAAAATATGGCATAAGTTATGACCCCTAAGGTTATTTCAAAGTATATATGTGTTGTAATGGGAGAGATAAGGTAAAAGAAGGGACAGGACAAAATGATGTTGAATTAGGAACAGAGAGACACAGGTTCCAAATCCAGTTTGCTACTAACTCTCCATCTGAGGATGGATAGTGTAATTCCCATATGTGACACAAAACTAATGCTCCTTACCAAGTTTATCATGAGAAAAAGCTTTGGAACATGTCTAATAAGCTAATAGGCAAAACATACCAGGTATTGTTTAATCAAAAAACATTCATGGCCAGCACCACAGCTCACTAGGTTAATCCTCCGCCTGTGGTGCCGGTACCCCGGGTTCTAGTCCCGGTTGGGGTGCTGGATTCTGTCCTGGTTGCTCCTCTTCCAGTCCAGCTCTCTGCTGTGGCCCTGGAAGGCAGTGGAGGATGGCCCAAGTGCTTGGGCCCTGCACCTGCATAGGAGACCAGGAGGAAGCACCTGGCTCCTGGCTTCAGATCGGCGCAATGCGCTGGCCATGGCGGCCATTTTTGGGGAGTGAACCAATGGAAGGAAGACCTTTCTCTCTGTCTCTGTCTCTCACTGTCTATAACTCTACCTGTCAAATAAAAGGACAAAGAAAAAAATAATAAAAATAGTGAAGAAGTGTGCACATGTTTAATACAGAGCTATTACAAATTCATTGGCAGCACTCACTTGGTAAAGTGATAAGTATAAGTACATAACTGATCAAAAAGATAGGGTAAGTATCGAAGAAATTTCACAAATAAGACCAGTGTATGCAAATAATGAAGGATAGAATTAAAAGGGAGAGAATGATCCTGCAGGGGAAGCAGGGCACACAGCAGACTCATAGAATGGCAAACGCCCCCAAACAGCACTCTGGCCTCAGAATCAACCCTTGGGGCATTCAGATCTGGCTAAAAGGCCCATGAGAGTCTCATAGGCATGGAAAACCAAGACATGGTGGCGAAAACAACCTAAATGAAAGATCTTGGTAAACAAGACCCCAGCGGAAGGAACAGGCCATCAAGGAGGGAGGCACCTTTCTCCGAAGGGAGGAAGGAACCTCCACTGTGATACGGCCTTGACTAAACAAGTTCAGAGTTGGTGAACTCAAGGGGCTTCCATAGCCTCAACAGCTCATGGCAAAAGCCTTGGGTGATTGCTGACATCATAAATAAGAGTGCCAATTGTTAAATCAACAACGGGAGTCACTGGGTACATGCTCCCCCACGTAGGATCTCTGTCCTTTATGTGTTTTACTATGAGAGTTAAAGATAACACTACTAGTTGAACAATACCGTATACCTGTGCGGATGTGTGAGTGCAGCCTGTTGAAATCCTTGCATAGTGTATACTAAGCTGATCTTATGTATATAAAGATAATTGAGAATGAAACTCAATGAAGGGTGGGATGGGAGAGGGAGTGGGAGAGGGGAGGGCCGTGGGAGGGAGGGAGGTTTGGGGGGGAAGCCACAACAATACAAAAGTTGCACTTTGTAAATTTACATTTATTAAATAAAAAAATACCAGTATCTGATATAAAGATAACAGATAAAAAAAAAAACAAATTCATTGGCATTTACTACGAACCATCTGCAGGCAATGCCAGTATCTTTGGAGCAGGTGTAGTCTCTACACACAGACAGATGAACAGCCCTTCTTTTCTAGCCCCTCACCACTGGCTGGATTCTAGGTTTACCATGATTCATTCACTTACTGAGAGAGAAAGAGAGATCTCATCTGCTGACTCACTCCCCAAATGTCCATAATGGTCCAGGGTCAAAGCTGAGGCCAGGAGTTCAATCCAGGTCTCCCTCATGGATGGCTTAGAAACCCAATTAGTTGAGCCATCACCTCTGCCTTCCAGAGTCTGCCTTAGCAGGAAGCTGGAGTCAGGATCTGGAGATGGATGTCAAACCAGGGTACTCTGATATGGGAAGTAGTGCCTTATTTTTAAGATACATTTATTGGAGCCAGCATTGTGTTGTGGTAGGTAAAGCCTCTGCCTACAATGCCAGCATCCCATATAGGCACCAGTTGGAGTCCCAGTTGCTCCACTTCCAATCCAGCTCCCTGCTAATGTGCCTGAGAAAGTAGCAGAAGCTGGCCCCAGTACTTTGGCCTCTGCATCCATGTGGGAGACCAAGAAGACAGTCCTGGCCTCTGACTTTGGTCTGGCCCAGCCCTGGCCATTGCTGACATTTGGGGAGTGAATCAGCAAATGGAAGACCTCTCTCTCTCTGTCTCTCTATCTCTATCTCTATCTCTATCTCTATCACTACCCTTCAAATAAATAAAACATATTCTTTTTAAAAAAAATACAAAAGTAAAACAGATTACTTATTTATTTGGATCCCAAATGTAGTAGCCAGGACTTGAACCAGCACCTGTATGGGTGCTGGCGTTGATGGTAGCAGCTTAAACCACTGTGCCACAGTGTCAGCCTTGAAAGTGGTGTCTTAACTCCTAGCCCAAATGCCTGCCCCAGGGTAATTCTTGAAACTAGTGATGGCCAAGCTCGTGGTTTTTGTAGATCAATGATGGTCTCAGGTCCGGGTACTGCTGACATAATGAGCACTATCACACCCACGCAAATCTCACTCTTCTGGTAGCATGGATGTTTCTCCAGGTGTTGCCAAGCATATCTCTGAACCTTGTGTGAATTCAAAAATCACCTAAGTTGCTATTTAAAAAAATTTTAACTTATTTTTTGAGAGGCAGATAGACAAGGAGAGTGAGAGAGAAAGGGCTCCTATCTGCTGGTTCACTCCCCAAATGGTGTGACATCCAGGACTAGGCCAAGCCAAAGCCAGGAGCCGGGAACTCAATCTAGGTCTCCCATGTGGGTGTCTAGGGTCACCTGCTGTGTCCCAGTGTGTATATTATCAGGAGGTATGAATCAGAGGTGCAGCCAGGACATGAACCCAGTTACTCTGAAACTAGATGCAGGCATCCCAAGAGGCCTCTTAAAAAAAAAAAAAAAAAAAAAAAAAAAGAGGCATCTTTACCAGTAGGCCAAACGGCCACCCCTGGGTACCATTTTTGTAAACAGTGGTACTGGCAGCTCATCACCAGAAAAACTGATTTAATAGGTATGGTTTGGGGAAGTCATGATTTTAGGGTTCTTATCTTTGATATCTGAGGGTTATAATATGCAATCAGTATTGAGACCCACTGCTGTAGGGCATAAAGATGGGTCTGTCTTTGCCTCATGATGAGGCCTGTCAGTAGCAGTTGAGGCTATAGCTTTATAGAAATGTTCTAGCGGAGGCTATGTTAGTCATATAGTTGCATGTGAGCTGCAATACCCAGACTTCCAGGACAACAGGATCTTCTAGGACTACTGGCAGCCTGAGTAACACATTGGAACCTGCACTTTAAGAAGCCAGAGCTTCTCAGGCCTCCTGGTACTCTAGATTGTGTATGCAAGGCTCAGGTTGAGAAAAGTGTTCTCTCCAGCCATGACATCTGCCTTAGTGACAAGCAAGTCTGGCAAAGACACCAGGGAGTTTCAGCAAGAGATCATCGTATCCAAAGACAGGCCTAGCCCTGTCCAAGGACAAGGGACCAAGCACTTCATTCCTCTTCTATCTCTTGGTTAATAACTTACTCAAAAAACTTCCCAAGCTCCTCCTTTGTTCCATGCTCTTTAGAAAAAAGATTTTATTTTGTTTATTTGAAAGGCAGAGTTATGGCAGGGGGAGGAGAGAGGGAGAGAGAGAGAGAGAGAGAGAGAGATCTTACATCTACTGGTTCACTCCCCAAATGGCTGCAACCCTGGGGGCTGGGCCAGGTTGAAGCCAGGATCCTGGAACACCATCTGAGTATCCTACATGGGTAAGGGGCCCAAGCACTTGAACCAACTTCCACTGCTTTCCCAGGTACATTACCAGGAAACTGGATTGGAAGTAGAGCAACCAGGATGGGAATTGGTGCCTGATGGGATGCCGGCATTGCAGGTGGTTGTTCTATCTATTATGCCCCAACACAAGCCCCTGTACCAGGCTCTTTATGTGCAAGCAGAATAAGACAATGCAGAATGTCCCCAAACTCACCAGTGTATTATCTAGAATGTAAACTCCATTCGTTTGGGGATCATGTTTTTGTTTTGTTGTTTCGAATGCCACTGTATCTCCAATACTTAGCAAATAATATCTAATAGTAAATACTTGATTGATGGGTGAGTGAATAAATTAATTGAACTACATAATTGCAAAGGTGTTTGTGACATACAGGACAAGATGCTATAATAGCATGTATACTAAGACTAATTAAGGAGGATAGAGAACCAAAATGTGTCCAGGAGATCAGTTTGGTGAACAGGATAGTACAGTGAAAGACCTGAAGCCATGAGAAGAAATGGCTGTCTAGGTTGGAGAAAAATAAAGTTGGGAAAATTCAAAAGCACGGAGTTGATGTAGAGCTCTTGAGGCCACGTGCATTAGTTCCCTTTTGCAGCTGCAACAGATGCTCACAAACTGGGTGACTTCAAACACAGGGTTATGATCTCAGAGTTCTGGAACCCGAAATCTAAAACGGGTCTCACTGTGCTAACACCCACGTGCCCTCTGCTAGAGGGACTTGCATTGCTCGGCTTACTGCCCCTTCCCTGCATCCACATGCTCTCAATGGCTTCTATCCTTACCTCTCCGTTTAATCACAGACTCGAGCACACTGTTTTTACAAATGGAAAGTAGCTAGCAGTGAGCGAGGGCTTAAAATAGAAGGGACATGCCATAGATAAATGTCTCTGGAGGAGCTGGGATCTAGAGCCTTGGTGCAGGGTTGGCCTTGCCCAGTCGTCCCTCCAGTCTAAGAGGCTTCACTACACAAGGACAGGCATCAGGTCGGGGGAGCAGAGGCAGGAAGTGCATGGGATTCTTGTTTGGTGGCTCGTTTTTGGATTTTGTCTTTTTCTGTCTTACAATGAGATAATTATCCATGGAAGAAGGAGAACCTGAGAAAAGCACTGCTGAACATTGGATCTGGAGGCAGAGGGGGAAGCTGTGAGTGCTAACATGTATGATGCTGAAACTTAGAAAGTTCAGGAATGAGTTCCAAGGTGGAGTGTGAAGTGGTAAAGCACCCAGTTTAGCGCAGACAGGGAAACCCTGATTAATGAGGTGCCTGCTGCAGGCCTGGCTACCTCAGCTGCCTTAAATTCCCAAGAGAACAGGGCAACTCAAGCTTTATAGACTCTCACGGGGCAGGTATGGTGCAAAGAAAGGGAAAAAGGTTTCTAGCCTTAATGAGTTGATAGTGTGGTTGGGAATACAAGCTTAACCATGTAAATCACCTGTCAGGATTTCTTGCCAGCTTTCCTCATTACTACTGTTGTTAAGTTGAAAGCCGTATTAAAATACAGTACAGATTTAAAAGATGAATTGAAAATACAAAACAGCATGTGATCAAGTGTCAGATGAGAGATATAGAAAAAGGGTAAGTAGTATAACTTGGAAGGGAGAGAAGTTGTAAATGAATTAAATTGTTTTGTGGAGGCATCTTAAAAACAGGCACACATCATGCTCATTATAAATCAGTGTGTTCCATTACCTTAGCTGCGACCAGGAGCCAGTGGTTATTACGAATTCACGTGTTCCATTACCTTAGCTGCGACCAGGAGCCAGTGGTTATTATGAGTTGCTGTGTTCTATTACCTTAGCTGACCAGAAGCCAATGATTATTACAAATTGGTATGTTCTATTACCTTAGCTGTGACCAGGAGCCAGTGGTTATTATAAAATTCGTGTGTTCCTTTCTATTACCTTAGCTATGTCCACGAGCCGATACAAAGGAGTGACCCTCTGCAGCCCATAGACTGCAGGATGAGCCCATGGAGTGAATGGTCGCACTGTGATCCTTGTCTCAGGCAAATGGTAAGCCGCCTTCTCCATTCCCCCCGCCCTTCCCAAATGAAAACTCTTGCTGGCATCTCCGGGGAAGTCACTGTGAGACCAGGCACTCCTGCGATCGAGCTCCAAGCCCAGAAAGAGAAACAGCTAAATGGAGGGGACTAACCTCGCCAGGAAATGTGAATGTTGACGATACATCAAAAGCATATCAAATCACAGGGCTGAGGAACGGCCCATCTGCAAGCTGTATAAAGTTCCCCAAACCATTTGGACTAGCCCTTCCAAGACAACCACAGGTAGGACTAGCGGCCATTGGAGGGTGAACCAACAGCAAAGGAAGACCTTTCTCTCTGTCTCTCTCTCTCACTGTTCACTCTGCCTGTCAAAAAATAAAATAAATAAATAAATAAATCAAGCTATGGCAGACTGATTTTTAACTTGATAAATTTGTGCGGCCCACAGATGAGTTATGAATATGCAGGTGGTCCTTGGCAGAAAAAAGTTTCCTCACCCCTGGGAGACTGCAAAACCCAGAATGTGCAGTGTTACTTTAAGAAACACTGGTAACTTCTTCCACCGCTTCCGCCTTCAAGTCAATGACTCACTTGGGTTTGCAGGGCGGCTTTAGACCATAATGCTAATCTCTCCAGCTGGTTTTGCACAGTTTCGTTCAAGGAGCATCGAAGTCTTTGGACAATTTCATGGGAAAAGTTGTGTGGATGCTCTGGGCGACAGGCGAGCGTGTATACCTACGGAGGCATGCGAAGACGCTGAGGAGGACTGTGAAAAAGACGAATTTCACTGTGGGACAGGTAATCCTTACACTCTGCTGCTGGCGGGTCTGTGTGAGAAGAAACAAACCTGCCTCTAGATCTCGTATTTCCATGTGTGAAAGGGCCCCACCACGTGGCATCTCTGTGCGCCCTACAAAGAGCTCAGAGAGGGCTGTCTGACATGTCACCTCTGGCATGGAAGTGTAGTTGGTAACCTCCAAAGGAGAGGGAGAAAGTTTGCCATTGGACGGAGTTTTGATTTTGGTTTTGATTGCAGGCAGGTGCATAAAGAGGCGACTGCTGTGTAATGGGGACAATGACTGCGGAGACTTTTCAGATGAGGATGACTGCGAAACAGAGCCCCGTCTTACCTGTCGCAACCGCGAGGTCCAAGAGTCGGAGCTGGCACGGACAGCGGGCTACGGGTCTGTATTTCACCTGTATTTTTTCAGAAGAAGGGGAGCGATGATGATCTCCATCTCTCATTTTGCTAAGCAGTTGGAGGGCTTGTGATTAAGTTTGAGCTGGACTGTGAAGTGCCGAGCCGGTATTTGGGGATCATTTGGATAAACTGCCTGGCCCCGGATGGCTCCGTA
Source organism: Oryctolagus cuniculus (assembly GCF_964237555.1). Lineage (NCBI taxonomy): Eukaryota > Metazoa > Chordata > Mammalia > Lagomorpha > Leporidae > Oryctolagus > Oryctolagus cuniculus. The sequence continues at coordinate 64,733,962 of NC_091445.1, read as the reverse complement.
CTGTCAGGATGCTAGCTGACCGCTTCTCAGTCTATGTGGAGATAAAATATTTAATTGATGAACCTCTGAAAGAACGTAGCAGTGTTGACACAACATGCTAGCATTTGGAATTGAATCGCTGATGGTAGGTCTGGCAATTCGATTCGAATATTTGAATTACCAAGATGGCTGTCTTCCTTCCAGTGGAACGTCTAGGTCTACACCTGCTGAGGCAATGTCAGCATTCTGGAACTGACCCAGGAAGAGTGGGATCAGAGGTAGCAATCATCATGCCAGAGGGTCATGGGGTTGAGGTACTGGTTCTCATTATAGAGTTGCTGTGTCACTCATTTTCCATGTAAAACACAGGGGCTCTGACAGATGGATATAAATTTCAAGGAAAGTCTTGGAGTTTAGAAATCAGGGTTAGTGGTGTGTGTGTGTGTGTGTGAGAGAGAGAGAGAGAGAGAGAGAGCGTGAGAGCAAGCTAGAGAGAGAGAAATATATTACATGGTATTTCAAAGAGAATTCTTTTTAATTTTTAAAAATTTTTCTTAACATAAAGAGAACAGATTTCATGTATTTCATAGGTACAATTCTAAGATAACCATACTTCCCTCCCTCCTTTTTCCCTTCCTCAATTCCCCTCCTTCCTTCTTTTCATTTTTGTAAAATTTTTTACAGAAACATAATTTCAGTCTACTCTATTGCCATCATTTTAATTCACAACTAACCATAATATTCCTAATATTCAAAAGGTAGAGACACTAAAGTTGGAGAGGAAGAGAGAGAGAGGAAGAGAGAGAGAGAGGAAGAGAGAGAGAGGAAGAGAGAGAGAGAGTGCCCCCATCCACTGGGTCGCTCTTCAGAAGCCTGCAGTAGCTGAGGCTGGTCAAGCTGATGAGCTGGTAACTTTGTCAAGGTCTCCCATGTGCATTGGGAGGGACCCAACTACTTGAACCTGACTAATCGCCTCCAGTGCACACCAGCAATAAGCTGGAGTTGGGGATGAAGCCAGGACTCGAACCCAAACACTCCAATATAAGATGCAGATGTCCCAAGTGGTGTCTTAGCTTCTACACAAGCACCCACATCCGCTGCCCTATTTTGAAGCTTCTCAATGATTACAAGATCAGACGATGGAAGCAGGGTTCTAGCAACAGACAATTTGAAAACAACTAGTTGAAGAAAATTACTAACAGTTTAATGATGCTATTTTCTTATTACATTTAGTCTTTTTTTTTAACTTTTATTTAGTAGATATAAATTTCCAAAGTATAGCTTATGGATTACAATGGCTTTTTCCCCCCATTACTTCCCTCCCACCTGCACCCCTCCCATCTCCCGCTTCCTCTCCATTCCATGCACATCAAGATTCATTTTCAATTATCCTCATATACAGAAGATCAATTTAGTATATATTAAGTAAAGATTTCATCAGTTTGCCCCCACACAGAACACAAAGTGCCAAATACCGTTTGAGCACTAGTCATATCATTAATTCACATTGAACTACACATTAAGGACAGAGATCCTACATGGGGAGTAAGTGCACAGTGACTCCTGTTGTTGACTTAACAAATTGACACTCTTGTTTAAGGCGTCAGCAATCTCCCCAGGCTCTAGTAATGAGTTGCCAAGGCCATGTAAGAAATTACCATACTTCTGATATGCAGAGACCTGTGCTCCAGGAATTGGGAAAATTACAAAGAGCTAAGGTTCTGTTCTTTTCTGTTCCACGAAAGCATCCCAAGGATACTGCCATGAACTCATCAACAGCTGCTCTGAGCTGTTTTTGGTAAAGTCACCTCAGGTGGATTTATTGGAAAATTGTCTCCTTTCATGCAGCAATACATTGACAGAGATGGCTTATGGCTCTATGTTATACCTGTAATGTAATGTAGCTGGTTTTCCACACAGTCTTAGTGCCTTGTTTATAGTAGTTGCTCAATGAATACTTGAAAATTGGATAAATGCATGAACTCATTGATGAATGAAAACCAATACATAGGTGCTTTCTAAAACATTGGCAATCGCTATCAGGCAAGGCTGAAACCAGGCCCCTGGAAAGAAATTCATAGTCAAAATGCCATCCCCGAGACTGAGAACTGGGAGAGGAAAGAAGATGGGAGAGAGGGCAGTAAGGCTGATGGAGGGACTAAAGTAGTTGGTTCTCTTCCAGGGGTGATTTTACCCCAGGGTACATCTGGTGGTGCCCATTTTAGTTGTCACAACTTGGAAAGGGCAGAGGTAGGGAGTGTTACTGGCATCTAGGGAATAGGGGCCAGGGATGACAATAAACATCCTACAGTGCGCAGGACAGCCCAAAGCAGAGCATCAGTGGTGCTGAGGTCGAGAGATTTGGGTACCAGGCAGTTCCTCTGTATCAGATTTGGCAGGAACTGGAGATGTCTCCTCTCTCTGGGTTGGATGAAAACTTTCACATCTTCAATTGAAATAAGAAAAAAATGCCAGGAAAGCAAGAGTTGGACACGAGATAAAAAATTTCACGCATGCTTTGCTCGCTTCATAAAGTCTTGTCTAAGCAGCATTCCAGTTTACCCACAATGCCTTTGGCTCTTAGCCTAAAGATGGGAATCTTGAATCAAATGGTCGGTCTTGCATCCCAAGCTCAGCAAGGCCCCCTTAGGAAGTGGCAGCTAATGATATGGGGTTTGTCCAAAACCCTGTAACCAGATCACAACAAATATGAATGAATCAGTACTGGTTTTGCTGCTTTCCTCCAGGAAGCTGCATCCATGGTGAAAACCAATTACTGCTTCACTTTGCTTTGTTTGGGAGCCAAGAAAGTCGTCTTCCTAATCTAAACAAGACATCTAAGGCAGGGAATTACATATGTTATTTATTCTCACTCCATGCAAAGTTAAAGTGTGTCTTATAGGAAAAGAATACAGAAATTTTGGCCCACTTAGCTGAAAAACAGTCATTCAAATCTATTTGTTTCCTTTGTTCAAGGCAAAGACAAATTTGCTACGTAGCATTTGCCAGGGAGTTTCGCGATGAGGCATCCCAGCGAGCTGGCTAGGAATTTTTAAATACCTCCTGCTTTATTATGGTCAGGGTTTGTGTCGGGGAACACCACAGGCTGAGCCTTCCAGGCTAAGAGGGTGGGGCCACTGCGATGGGCGACGGTCAGCTGCTGGAGTACAAGTGAAGTGCCCTGATGCAATCAGTCCATCAACACTGTTTATGAAATTCCTCACTACTGTGAGTGCAGACCTGTGACACATGAAGTCTCACAAAACCTGCTGTTGTATGACAGATTTCATTTGCATAATGCTTGGACCTTTTCAAAATATTTTTGCACATTCCATCTCTATAGATTTTTATAATCTGTGGGATTCTTAGAGATAAACTGAGGGATTGCAGAGATAAACTGAGTGGGATAATGAGGGCCATGTGGCTAAGTAGTTCCTAGAAGAACTCAGACCCAAGTATCTGTGACTCATATAAAACTCTGTTTTTCCCACCATTCCACCTGACCCTCCTCTCAGACCCCCACCCTCACCACCACCCCCATTTCTCTCAATCACTACAAAGTCTGTAAGCCAACACCTTGACACCAAAGCAGAACTTACCCTAAAAATCAAACTTCTTAAGCAGCTGTTTATTACCCAAATGTTTGAATTAAGACTATACAAGAGTGGTATGTAATCAAATTAGTATTTAAGAAGGGATCGTAAAACAAATGCTTAGGTAATTTATGATATTCTTCAATGTTATTAACACAAAGTATAAGCTTCTTCCATTATTCTCACATGCAGCTCTGGACTGTATGTGAACTAGAGGCAGTAGGAGATAGCACCCTAACCACCCCCTCACAGCAACATGCTTTTTTTTTTTTTAAAGATTTATTTTATTTATTTGAAAGACAGAGTTAGAGAGGTAGACAGAGAGGTCTTCCATCCGCTGGTTCACTCCCTAGATGGCCGCAACGGCCAGAGCTGCACCAATCCAAAGCCAGGAGCCAGGAGCTTCTTCCAGGTCTCCCACATGCAGGGGCCCAAGTACAAGGCCATCCTGTACTGCTTTCCCAGGCTACAGCAGAGAGCTGGATTGGAAGAGGAGCAGCCGGGACTAGAACCAGCGCCCATATGGGATGCCAGCGCTTCAGGCCAGGGCTTTAACCCACTGCACCACAGCGCCAGCCCCAGCAGCATGCTTATAACCTGCTTCTACACAATTCGTCTGGAAAACCTCAAGTCCTCTCAGCTGTCCCACATGGTCAGATTGTTTTGTGTAGGAAAGTCAGAAGGACTTGTGATGACCAATTCATACTTTATCGCATCTGAAGGACTCACTCCTTGAAATCCTTAGGACAGAAGAATTCAGTTGTGTCAAGACTGTTTCAATCCAGCCTCTTCAGCTGTAGGCGTTTGAGATTCTCCAGAAGTGTTTAGGGAAGCCCTCCAATCCATCTCTCATTCTTTGAAAAAAATAAATAAATCCCAACCAGCTGTAGATGATTTGCAACATGTTAGGCTTACACTTTTTTTGTGATCTCAACATCACGCCACTTCTGTGAAGGGAACTTTTCGGTTCACCTGGTAAATTGGAACTGCCTCTGGTTCTAGATGCAGGTGTGAAAGCAGGCATCTCCAAGTGCTGCCCAAGAACACTTGTTGTTTTCTTAATTTCCCAGGCGATGCCTTTGCATGGAAGTTTTCATGTTTCTTAAGAGAAAAAAAAAATTGGCTCATTCTAGACAAGACTGGCCGTCTCTAGTGGAACCAAGTCAGAAGCTTTTGAAACATTTCTTTCCTAGCTGTGAAAGATGCAAGATGTGATCTTGCATCAGCTTCACTGTCACTTTCCAGGTAGACCCAGCCAACAGGCTAATTTGGTGCTTTGTGCAGCAATAACCTTGAAACTTAGGGTATACACACCATGGGTGTGCAAAAACTTTCCAGAGTGGTGACAGGTAAGCGTTAAGGTTTTCCTTTCTTATTAATTATTTAACAATAAATCATCCACTTCCATTTGTACATTTTTTTCATAAAATTGATGACAGATGTCTCAGGTACATTCAAGTTGTCAAGCCCTCTCCTCCTTGTTTTATTTATTTATTTAATTTATTTGAAAGGCAAAGTTAGAGGGAGATACAGAGGAAGAGATCTTCCATCTGCTGGTTCACTCCCCAAATACTGTAATGGTCAGGGCTGTGCCAGGTTGAATCCAGGATCTTCATCCAGGTCTCCCACATGGGGCCAGGAGCCAAGAGTTTCATTCAGGTTTTCCACATGGGTGTAGGGGCCCAAGGACTTGGGCCATCTTCCACAGCTTTTCTTGGTGCATTAAGCTGGATCGGATGTGGTGCAGCTGGGACTCCAACCAGTGCCCATATGGGATGGCGGCATTGCAGGCTGTAGCTTAACCTGCTTTGCTGCAACATTAGCCCCCTTCCTTCTTAAATAATTCTTAAAGATTTATTTGAAAGGCAAAGGGTGTGTGTATGTGTGTGTGTGAGAGAGAGAGGGGGGAAGAGAGAGAGAGGAAGGGAGGGAGAGAGGAAGGGAGGGATAGAGAGGGAGAGAGGGAGGGAGAGGGAGAGAGGGAGAGGAAGGGAGGGAGAGAGAGGAAAGGAGAGAGGAAGGGAGGAAGGTCTTCTATCTGCTCTTTTACTCCCCAAATACCTACAACAGCTAGGTCTGGGCCAGGCCAAAGCCAGGAATCAAACTCTGCCCTAGTCTCACACGTGGTTTGCAGGAGCCCAAGCACGTAAGCCATCTTCAGCTGCCTTCCCAGGTGTATTAGAAAAAAACATGGATGGGAAACAACAACTGGGACTAGAACTGACCCCCCAATATGTGTGCCAGTGTCACAAGTGGCAGCTTTACACAGTGCCAGCCCCCAGCCCTCTCCTTGACCCTATTTTTTTTTTTTACAATCATTTATCTCCCACTTTTGCAAATCAGAGTATACCCCTAACCATCCCACATTTTGCTATTGGGTAGGAAAATGAGGAAGCAACTCCAGATCTTGGTACTCAGCTGGACTCTAATGCCGTGGAAGCTACGTGGTCACTAATTTTTGTTACCAACAACATTGAAAAATGTTTTAATCTGCTGTCAGATAATGGACTATAAAAATTTTTGATGAAAGATTAGTATGTAATCTTTTTTGGTATGTAACTCAGAAGATCAAAGAATTGAGTGACATTGCTATAATAAAAGTCCTATTTTTATTTGCATAAAGTTTCTTAACATTTAAATCTGTAAAAGTCTGTAAAAATGGAAAGTATAAATGAAATTAATGTGGATACATATCTCTTCCTAGCACTAAGTAATACCCATGGATGGAAGTGATCTGATTTTAAAAAATATTTCATTAACTTGATTGTGATTGCTAAACCTAAGTAAAATTATATTGGCAATGATTCAAAAATTTTAATATATACCCATATTATTAGTAACAAAAATTTTTACACATAGGCCCTATGGTCAAAAGATACTTAATTTTTTAAAATCTCAATATATTTTTGGTATGGTAAAGTATGACAAAGGGACAGTAAAAACCTTACAAGCGTAAGCTACATCATGTTGTTAAATTCTATGGGAGAAACAAAAATTTTGAGACTATAAAGGAACACAAGGTTTGTAGGAAATCTGCATATTTTATGCAACTTCGCTGTGAAACTAAAGCTGTTATAAGAAATATGACTACTATAGTGACCCACCCTAACAATAGCATTTACATTCATTAGATTTTTTTAAAGTGGCCAAATAATTAAATTTTGAAATGTAGATATTTACAGCATGCAAGAAAAAATTATATCTCTGCAGCTATATAAAAATATTACGTGTCACACTCAAAAGGTACCAGAAGGTATCACTTGTCCAAATTCCCGTATGTGATATGCAAACAGACAATCTACAGCCCACTACTCCCAAAATATGCCATTCACATTTGCATCTCTTGCCCACACTTTTCCTCCTGTTCTTTTAGCACCCTTCAAAACCCAAATCCAATGTCACTTTTTCTGAAAGCCATAAAGCTATCCCACGGGGTGGTCTCCCTCTTGGAAATCTACATTACATAGCACTCACACGGACCCCTGACTTGGCACAAAGTGTATTCTTCCTTGGACTGTTTTTTTTTTTTTTTAAATTGGTAATTGTATGTCCAACTTCCTAACCTAAAAAATTCTCATGAAACAAAGACTGTATTTATAATGCTACTATTGTCCTCCTGCTATTACAAACAGTACACCATACTAAATACTGCAGTCACCTAAGAGTTAATCATCATTCTAAACAAAAATGTTTTATTCATTGAAAGTAAAGAGAGGATCTCTGTTCATGCAGACACACAGGAGTGGGGAGTTCACTACTGAATAAAGATGTAGTTGAGGCTTTGTTTAAGAAACAAACGTGGTCATTTATTTCCAGTTTTATATGTTCTGGAGGTGGAAGGTACAGCAAAATCTCCGTGACATAAAAATAAGTATTGCTCACAAGACCGGGCATCACTGGCACCTCCACCTCAAGTGGCAATGGCAGTGGCCAGGGTGGCTCTGCTGCTCGCTGAGGTCCGGGGGTCCCCGGAAGGGTCAAGGGCTGCTCAGAGGAAGCCTGTCTCGAGGCAATGGCATAAATGCAGTGGAGCAAAAGGAAGTGTGGGAGGCCCTCTCCGGCGGGCTCAGAGCTGACCCAGTGTCACTCAGCAAGTCACAAGGCCCATCACGAAGGCCAGGAGGAAGGAGGTGTGCTTTGCAGTGATGAGACCCTGGCAAGGGTGGAGGTGCAAGGATGGGGGAAGAATTGGAATCAAAATTTCGATCATGGAGGACAAAATGTAAAGAAAGGAATCCAGCTCTGTAATGGGGCTGTTTCTTAGTGTTCTTCTTTTTTTTGTTTCTGACTCAATAGATGTAATTTTTGGTCTTGCATGCAAATTTTGGGACCATAGTGATTGCCATGAAAGCCATTTCTAGTGGGACAGGACGTGGGGGATGACAGTTAATGTTATCTCTGTCAGCCCTGAGAAAGATTGTCATGTATCCATTCCTTGTCTTCTGTTGAAGTTGAATCATAACATTAATTTTATTTGTAGCTTCAAAGTTTACTTAAGATATACTCCTTACATGAAGATGCTGTCTTTAACTAACCCACTGCAATGTGGGATATTCTTCCAGCTGTTTTCCTTGCATTGGCAAAGGGTTTGCAGTAGGTCATCCACACACAAATGGCTCTTGCAGCCAACATCTGGATTTGCAGCCCAGACTTAGAGCTGTTAGAGGTAGGAATGTGGACCATAACAATAGCTGAATTTGTTTTTGTGCCAAATAAGTTACAGATTTGAGGATCAAACCTCCATTCTTGCCTGACTGGATTGGGACCACTTAATTCAGATATCTCCTTGACAGTAAAGCTATGTTCCTCTGATAATAAACCTGTACTCCACAAAGACTTAATTACACCTAGTCCATATAGTGTGTTTAAGCCCACAAATCAAACAACCATTTTAAAGCTAAACCAGATTCTTATGGATGAATTAAAGCTTGCCAAATAAAAACATTTTGCTGGGGGGTGGGAAACAAGGAAAATTTTTGAAAATGCCTTGCCAGGATGCTGAATTTTTGTGTTCCTCTTGGAAAATATACTAGGAATAACATAAGCCTGTAGGGAATGAGGTTATCGCCAAGCCATGAGACAATGCAGGAGAAACGGGTTAAGTTTAAAGAGAACAGGGAAAGAGAAAAGAATCCCCCTGTTGATTTACATATGAAAAATTGCATGCATGCATTATACTGCCCCCCTGGGATGCTCTGTTCTCAAATAATTTAAATAGTTGGTATTACAGCATTGGCTCTCGGCTCACTAAAAGAAGTTAGGTAAGAGTTACAGCAGTGGCGTTAAGACTCCAGGAGCCAGATGGTCCCATGTGCCCTACTTACTGCATTTCTTTCATTGCTCACTAAACAGGGCCTTGGTTACCTAAAAGAGTTTACAAGGCCCTCCTAAGCCATGCTTTCTGCCAGAGACAGAGCCAAGTTGAACAGGCTCTTGCTTCTGTTCCTGATTATACTGCACATATATCAGGTGCTGGTGACACGACCCGAAGCTGTCTCACTTTGCCCAGCTACACAGGGCTGCCTGGCACTGGCTGTGCTGTTTCCACATGCCTGATGCTACTCTCTTCTTTCTCAGGATCAACATTTTAGGGATGGATCCCCTAGCCACACCTTTTGACAACGAGTACTACCACGGACTCTGTGACCGTGTTTGGGATGGGAACACTTTGACACACTATCGAAAACCCTGGAATGTGGCTGTTTTGGCCTATGAAGTAAGTCTTATCATTGTTCAGCTTTTGGATGAAAAGTCTCTTAAGTAAGTTTAATTATAAATACTGTGAAAAATCCAGGATAAGAAGTTATTGTGAACATGAGACTTACTTAGAGAGGAGTTATATCGAGGGTCTCCTTAGAAACGTGCAGTCATCATGAATTCTCAGTCATCTAGTGATAAAGATTTGGCAAGTGTCTAGACTCCATGGTAAAGTCATCTGAGGTTGTGAGAGAGCTACAGTTAAATTTGTACTGACTGAAGTATGAGGCACTACTCCTTACTACTAAGTTTGCTCTCTTCCATCCTGCTTTCCTTTCCTTCCCTCCTCTCTGTCACCTTTTTTTTTTCTAACATTCAAAGAAAATTCTAATTCTTATAAAACTATTTCTTAAAATTATTTTTCTTGGGCTGGTGCTGTGGCACAGCAAGTAAAGCTACCTACAAGGCTGACATCCCGTGTGAGTGCCGGTTTCTTTCTCTCCTGGCTGCTCCACTTAGGATCCAGCTCTGTGCTAATGACCTGGGAAAAGCAGCAGAGGATGGCCCAAGTGCTTAGGTCTCTGCCACTCACATGGGAGACCCAGAAGAAGGTGCTGGCTCCTGGCTTTAGCCTGGTCCAGTCATGGCTGTTGCAGCCATCTTGGGAGTGAACTAGTAGATGGAAGATCGCTTTCTGTCTCCCCTTCTCTAACTCCGACTTCCAAATAAATCTTTTTTAAAAAAGGAAAAAAATTATTTTATTCTGCATAGTGCCACCCCAGACTTGCTATCTTCTTTATATTTACCTGATTCTCAAGAACCCTCACAGATTGGATCCCTGCCCTACTCAAATATTAGCGTATATCACCTTTAGAGATGCCTTCTTTGGCAGAAGCAATATATAATAAAGAGCAATAATAAGCTTACTCTGAATGAGAAGTTATGATATTTCTTGAAATGGTTTCATTCATGGTCTCCCATGGGGTGCAGGGCCCAAGCACTTGGGCCATCCTCCACTGCACTCCCTGGCCACAGCAGAGAGCTGGCCTGGAAGAGGGGCAACCGGGACAGAATCCGGCGCCCCGACCGGGACTAGAACCCGGGGTACCGGAACCACAGGCAGAGGATTAGCCTAGTGAGCCGCGGTGCCAGCCCATAATGTTCTCTTGATTCCATTGTTACAAAGCTCTTCGTGTTAGTCTTACACACACACACACACACACACATACACACACAATCTAAGGGTAATTACTATTACCTTTTTCTAAGCATTGCAACTGGAAGTGATCCTGTTTTCTGATGAATGCAAAAATCTTTCAAGTCTGGACCATTTGACAGGCTCTTTTTCACATGGGACCAAGGTGCCATGTCTCTCAGACCAGCTTCTCACAGTCTGAGGGAGATATTTGCCCTTCTTGAGCACAAAATGTTGTGAGGGGAAGGTGACAATCTTTCTGAAGACTATTACTCAAGTCCAACTCTCTAAGTAGACTACACCACACATGGCGCCCTTGGCCCCTGGGGCTGGAACGCGGGTCATGGCTGTGCTGTTTTGACCTTGATTTGCATCCCACAGTTTTCCTGTCCTCAGCCCTGCGACCAGCCCTTGGGTTCTCTGCCTGAGCGATGACTTGTGTGACAGTGATGAGGGCTGGGTGAGGTTGCCCAGCGCTGACCACTGTTTCCCCTCTTCACTTCCCTGGAAACAGATGTTTTAGCATTTCCAGATGTTTTGGATTTGAGGAAGGGGATGTGTCCCTCACCCTGTATGTTACATACACCGTCAGTGGGGTTTGGAGCAGCTTCCTATAATTGAGCACATCAAAACCTGTGTAGCAGAAGTAATGTGTGTTCACACAAAGTGGGACAAATGAAGACCATAAATGACTCTTATCAATTCATGTGAGACCAATGCCTCCGGATGAGTTTTGGTACCAAGCTTGTAAATAAGAAGATAGGAATTGTGGATTTAAAGATGTATTGCATTCTAACTGAGGAAGAAGGCCATTGGCATTGAGTAAGGGTCTGCAAAAATCCTCAAATCACCACCTCCATGCTGCCACTGCTTGTGATCCCCTTATCTGAATCTATTACGGTCTTGAAAATAAGCACCCAAATGTAATATTCACACGTAGAAGAATATGAACTTAGGTGAGTGGAAATTTCTTTTTTTAAGGTGTTTTTTTTTAATTTATTTGAAATGCAGAGTTAGAGATATCTGGAGAGACAGTCCAGAGAGAGAGAGAGATTGATTCCATCTGCTGGCTCAGTCCCCAGATGGCCTCAACATCCAGGCTGGGCTGTGCTGCTCTGAAGCAGGAATCAGAAGCTGCTTATTATAGGTCTCCTACGTGCGTGCAGGGGCCCAAGCACTGGGCCATCTTCTGCTACTTTCCCAGACACATTAGGAAGCAGTTGGATTGGAAGCAGAGCAGCCAGGACACCAACTGGGGCCCACATGGGATACCGGCATCACAGGCAGCAGCTTTACCTGTTACACCACACACCAGCCCCAGAAGTTTCTAAGTTAGCTTCTTTTTTTTTTAAACTTTTATTTAGTAAATATAAATTTCCAAAGTATAGTTTATGGATTACAATGGCTTCCCCCCCCCATAACTTCCCTCCCACCTGCACCCCTCCCATCTCCCGTTCCCTCTCCCATTCCATGCACATCAAGATTCATTTTTGATTATCTTTATACACAGAAGATCAATTTAGTATATATTAAGTAAAGATTTCGTCAGTTTGCCCCCACAAAGAACACAAAGTGCCAAATACTGTATGAGCACTAGTCATATCATTAATTCACATTGAACTACACATTACACATTAAGGACAGAGATCCTACATGGGGAGTAAGTGCACAGTGACTGCTGTTGTTGACTTAACAAATTGACACTCTTGTTTAAGGCATCAGCAATCTCCCCAGGCTCTAGTCATGAGTTTCCAAGGCCATGGAAGCCCCCTGAGCTTGCAGACTTTGATCTTATTTCGACAAGGCCATAGTCAAAGTGGAAATTCTCTCCTCCCTTCAGAGAAAGGTACCTCCTTCTTTGATGGCCCGTTCTTTCCATTGGGTTTCCACTGGGGATCTCACTCGCAGAGATCTTTCAATTAGGTTTTGTTTTTGTGTTGTTGTTGTTTTGTTTTGTGTTTGTTGTTGTTGTTTTTTGCCAGAGTGTCTTGGCTTTCCATGCCTAGAATACTCTCATGGGCTCTTCAGCCAGATCCAAATGCCTTAAGGGCTGATTCTGAGGCCAGAGTGCTGTTTAGGACATCTGCCATTCTATGAGTCTGCTGTGTATCCCACTTCCCATGTTGGATCGTTCTCTCCCTTTTTGATTCTATCAGTTAGTATTAGCAGACACTAGTCTTGTTTGTGTGATCCCTTTGACTCTTAGACCTATCAGTGTGATCAATTGTGAACTGAAATTGATCCCTTGGACTAGTGAGATGGCATTGGTACATGACACCTTGATGGGATTGTATTGGAATCTCCTGGCACATTTCTTTTTTTTTAACTTTTATTTAATGAATATAAATTTCCAAAGTACAGCTTATGGATTACAATGGCTTCCCCCCCATAACGTCCCTCCCACCAGCAACCCTCCCCTTTCCCACTCCCTCTCCCCTTCCATTCACATCAAGATTCATTTTCAATTCTCTTTATATACAGAAGATCAGTTTAGCATACATTAAGTAAATATTTCAACAGTTTGCTCCCACACAGGACTCAGGGGGCTTCCATAGTCCTGGCACATTTCTAACTCCACCATTTGGGGCAAGTCCGATTGAGCATGTCCCAAATTGTACATCTCCTCCCTCTCTTATTTCTACTCTTATATTTAACAGGGATCACTTTTCAGTTAAATTTAAACTCCTAAGAATAATTGTGTGTTAATTACAGAGTTCAACCAATAGTATTAACTAGAACAAAAAAAATACTAAAAAGGATAAAGTATTAAATTGTACATCAACAATTAGGACAAGGGCCAATCAAGTCACTGTTTCTCATAGTGTCCCTTTCACTTCAACATGTTTCCTTTTTTGTGCTTGGTTAGTTGTCACTGATCAGGGAGAACATATGATATTTGTCCCTTTGGGACTGGCTTAATTCACTCAGCATGATGTTTTCCTGATTCCATTTTGTTGCAAATGACCGGATTTCATTGTTTTTGACTGTTGTATAGTATTCTATAGAGCTTCTTTCAGAAGGGTTTCTTCTTCACTTTCTAGTACTCAATGGAATGAATCATCTACCCTCTCATATGTATACTACCTAAGTCAGGCATATTATACCTCTTTATTTAAAGCCCATTACCAATTGCAAACTCAATATATGTTAGGGTAGCTGCACACAAATCTTTTTACATGAGTTAACTTTTTAAATCTTGTTTTGCTTATTGGCAATAACTTGTTGTCTTTTATTTTTTGAAGAATTCTACTGATTGTCTGCTACATGAGAAGAGGCCTAAATAATGACTTCTTACTCTGACACATTCAGACTACCTAAACTTAGTGTCTCATTTCAAATGAAATGTGGCTTTAGAGACACACTGCATGGGTTAGAATCCACTTCTGTCCTTCAGTAGCTGTGAGATGTTGGGCAAATTACTTACCATCATTTTGCCTGTTTCTCACCTGTAAAACAGAATTAGCAAAGTCTACTTGGTGAAGATAAATGAATTTTTCTTTTTTTTTTTAAAACATTATGTATTTGAAAGGCAGAGTTACAGAGAGACAGAGGCAGAGAGAGAAAGGTCTTATATCTGCTAGTTCACTCCCCAAATGGTCACAACAGCCAGAGTTGAGCCAATCTGAAGCCAGTAGCCAAGAGCTTCTTCTGGGTCTCCCACATGGGTGCAGGGGCCCAAGCACTTGGACCATCTTCTACTGCTTTCCCAGTCTATAGCAGAGAGTTGGATTGGAAGTGGACCAGCTGAGACTCAAACCAGCACCCATATGGGATGCCAGCACTGTAGGCAGTGGCTTTACTCTCTAGGCCACAGCCCTAGCCCCAATGAGTCTTAAAATATAGAACATAAAGTTACTCTCATGTAACAAGTCCTCAGTAAATATTTACTAGTATTCATTTTTAGAGTATAATTAGTAAAACACTTAACCAATGCTAGGTATAGAATTAGAGGTCACATAATATGGTAAAAATTCACTGACCAGTTTGTAAGTTAGAAATAATGACCCAAAACAAGCTAAAACCTGTAAATATGGGGTGGGGGATGATGATTACATTTACAAATTAGATCTTTTTTACTTTTGCTGTTGAAAATAATAATTTACAAGCCTAAATTAGATCAGAATTTCATTATACTTAATCTTAAATCTCAGGGACCATGAAAATGTAAGACCTAGGCAATGCACAGAGTTTGCAAAATGTACCCAGATTGTAATCAGCCACCCCAAATCCTGCCAGAACCCTGGGTGACTTCCATATCTCTGTGGATTGCCACTGATCCGTTACCATGTAACTTCCTCTCCCACCCCACTGCAGCCACTTCCATGTCTAACGATGACTTTACCTGAACATAAATCTGAAAGTCCAGCGTTTAACCCTCTCACCCACCATCACGGTCTAATCGCTCATCTCGCCCTCAGCGTACACCCGTAACCTCTTCTTAGAACACATCCAGATCTCGGGATTTTGTGGCATGTACATTTCTCCTCATCACTGTTATCTTTATTCTTTCTTATTACCATCCTTCCACTAACTTTGAGGTTAGTTTGTCTTATTCTCGTTCCTGGAGATTAGTTGTTTGAGTTTTTTTTTTTTTTTCATTCTAGATTGCAGGCATCTATCACTATAAACTTGCTTCTTAGAATTTCTTTTTGCTGCACTCATCCCATAAGTTTTAAAATGCTATGCTTCCATTTTATTTGTCTGAAGATATTTGAAGTTTTTCCTTCTAATTTCTTCTTTGATCCATTGCTTGTTCAGCAGCATGTTATTAAATTTCTATATGAATTTCTCCAACATTTCTCTTGTTCCTGATTTCTAGTTTCATACCCTCATGGTCAGAAAGGATACTTGATATTATTTCAGTCGTTGCAAATTCCTTGAGGCTTGGTTTGTGGCCTGACATGTAACTTACCCAGGAGAATATTCCACGTGGGCTTGAGAAGAATGTGCATTCTGTTGTTATTGGATAGAATGTTCTTATTGATCTGTTCGTCCATTTGGTCTAAAGTAGAGTACAACTCCATTGCCTCTTCACTGATTTTCTGCCTGGATAATCTGCCTTTTGTTGCAAGTGGACTATGTAGGTGCCCTATTATTATCGTAATTTTTCTCTCCCTTAGGGTCCATTAACAACTACTTTATACATTTATGTTTACAATTTATATTTGTAAATATTTACATTTATACTTATTATTTCTATTTATATTTACAAGTGTTATATCCTCTTGATGAGTTGACCCATTTATCATTATATGATGATCATCTTGTCTCTTTCTGTGGTTTTTGACTTAAAGTCTGCTTAATCTGATGTAATTATAGCTGTTTCTGCTCTATTTTGGTTTCCATTTGTGTGAAATGTCTTTTTCCATCCCCTTAACCTTCTTCTTTTTTTAAAAAAAAATTATTTCTTTATTTGAAAGACAAGATACAGACAGACAGAGAGGGAGGGAGAAAGATCTTTCACCCACTGGTTTACCCCTAAATGGCCACAATGGCCAAATCCAGGCCAGGCTAAAGCCAGGATCCAGGAGCTCATCTAAGTCTCCCGTACTGGGGCAGAGGCCCAATTACTTGGGCTATGCTATGCTGCTTTCCCAAGTGCTTTAGCAGGGAGCTGGATTGGAAGTGGAGCAGCAGGGAATCGAACTGGTGTCCATAGGTAATGCTGGCGTCACAGGCAGCAGCTTAACCCCTGTACCACAACACCAACCCCAGCCCTTTACTTTCAATCTATGAGTCTCCTTAAAGGTGAAGTGACTTTGTTATAAGCAGCATACCTTTTTCTTATCCATTCAGCCATCCTATGTTATTTTGTCTGGGGAATTTATTTACATTTAAGGTAATTTCCTTATAGTTGGCTGTTGGTGCTTTATTTTGTTCCTTTAGAGGTACCCTGTTTCACTGGTAATTATTGACCCTTGTGGCCAAGTATGTCTGCATAGTTGAAGAAGCAGGCACTTAATCCAGTCTTTATAGACTGCCTTCGGAAGGGAAAACCCTTTAACCATCCCATCCAGAGATTCTAGGAAAACCATCTCACGTGGTTTGCAGGTGGTAGCTCACTGCTAGAATCCTTGGGTCAGCTGACCTAGGGTCTGACCCACTGGAGCAAACCTGGACCCTGGGTCCACTGGATCCTGGAGACCTTCAGTGCCATACTATAGCCAGGGTCTGTGAGGACTGGCCAAGCAGCTGAGTGTGTGGATGCCAAGGTCTTTGAGGCCTGGTGAGGAGGCTGCGGGCATTTGGATCTGCTTTGTATTTGGGTGAGCCTACAGACAGAGTCTATCATGGTATGCCTGGGTTCTGGGTCCCTGAGGACATACCTGGCACTAGGTGAACACAGGCTTGGCCTGGAGATGGAGTCTATAGGACTGGCCTGCTGTTTGCAGCCATAAGGCCAGCATGGATCTGAGCTCCGTAGGGGTTGACCTAGTACTGGAGTCAGACTAGTGGCATATTCCTCAGGTGGTAGCCTGGAGTACCAGATTGCAAGGGCCAGTCTGGCACTGGAACACCTGTCACGCGGGGCTGTGTGAGCTAGCCTCGGTAGGCCCAGGGCCCGAGTCTGTGGGTGCTGGCCTGGAGCCTTGGTGGCAGCAGATCCTATATTCATGGGGGCTATCCTGAAGCTAAGGCGCACCTGGAGTCCAAGGCTGCAGATGCAGGGCTAACCTTAGGGTGTGCTGGGCTCTCTGAGTTAACAGGGGCTAGCCTGGTACTTGAGAGAGCCTGAAACTTGTGTCCACAGGTCTCAGCCTGTCATCTGTGGTTCCAGGGCCAGACTAGTACTGGAGCTGTCCTAGAGGCCAAGTTCTGTTGGGGGAAGGGGGAGGGAGATGGAGGCCCGGAGTCTGGGGCTGTGCAGGGCCGATGGAGGACCTGGGCTCGTGAGCCTGGCTTGACAGAGATGAGGGCTGGAGCCTCGGTCTATAGCTACTGGCGAAGAGTCTGGGGCCATAGGGACCTGCCTGGTACTGAATTTTGCTGTGAGAACACAGTACTAGAGTCCACAGCGAAGTCCAGTTCTCACTTGATCTCCTTCCTCCACCTGGAGGGTGTCTCTCTCCAAACTGTGCTGCCTGGGGCTGGGGGAGAGTTGCCATTGGTACCATCAGAAGTCTTTCCTGCCATCCTTCATTCATCTGTCCTTGTTTCTCTGCCACACCCAGGTTCTGTGATCTCTATTACCATTTCCCTGCTCTTTGGAGATATTTGCGTGTGTGGGTAGGTGCTCAAATACACAAGGGACCTACTCTGCTAAGTCTTACTCTGACATCTTGCTGAAGTCATTCCTCTGTGCATCTCCACATAAACACCTGGCACAGAGCGAGCACTTGATAAGTATTAGTTATAATCGGTAGCTATTGCTGAGTTTAATACATTTATATTGAGCACCTACTGTGTGCCAGGCACTTTACTAAGCAGTGAGGCTAAACAACAAGCGGATAAGACAGACATGGTCTCTAATGACTTGGAGCTTATGATCTGAAGATATATTTAAAAACAATTACAAAAGATGTTGCTTTCATTTTTATTTTGTTTTGTTTTAAAAGAGGAGCCACAGGACGCTTTTAGCAAGAATGGTTTGTGAGTCTGTGAGGTCATGAGAGGCTTCCCTAAAGAAGCAATATTTAAGCTTAGACTTGGAAGAAATAGGAATTAACCAGGCCAAAGCTCATGGTGTGTGTGTGTGTGTGTGTGTGTGTGTGCACACGCATGTGTGCGCATGTGTGTGTATGTTGTCAGAAGATTGTGGAAAGAGAGTAAGAGAACATTTAAGGAAAGAAAGGGCCCTGTGGTGAGCAGACCTTTGGGTGTGAAGATGGTTAGGAGGCTGGCAGGCTGGTGTGCAGGCAGGGAGAGAGTAACCCAGAATAAGTGCAGTTTGTGTTTTATTTTAAGGCAGTGGGAAGGCTGTAAGTAGGGAAGGAACAGCGGTGAGGCTGCTCTTCCCTGTGAGGTGGGATGTTCTCCCCTGCAGCCCTGTCTTTGAAATAACTAGAAGCACGTCAGCCTTTCCCTCAGTCAGTACTAGCTGTGCATTCCCTGAGTGGCACAGACACCTACCTATCCACGTCACTGCCAGAAGAGACAGGTGTCCCTTTCCCAGGCAAGAATCGCAACTCACATCTGGAAGCTCCCTGACAAGGAAGCTGACCTGCTGCCACTGGGTATTAGTCCATTTTCTGTTGTCAATAACACAATACCACTGGCTGGGTGAGTTATAAAAAGGTAAGGTTTATTTTGGCTCTTGGCTCTGGAGATGCGAGATTGAGGGGCTTTGGCTGGCAGAGTCTTCTAGGGCATCCCAAGGCGAGAGACAGGAGGTTAGAGTTGTCGCTCCCCCATTTGCAGAGGAACGACACAGGACCCTGCGCTGTCTTTTGTCTGCTTGGCCCTTCCTGGGTTTGCTGCTGGTTCTTCCCAGGTTGGCTGCCAATCCTTCCACCTCCGTGGAAGGGCGGTTCCCCCTGCCACTTTCCCCACTTCCGCGGGGGAGCGGCACACCGCCGGCCGGCTCTCTCGGGGGCTGCACAGGTGTTCCTTCAGATAGATGTTCCTGGTGCATGTTGTCTCTCTCCTCCTTTATAGTCCTCTTCCACCAATCCCAACTCTGCTACCCACACGCCGAGTACGCTGATCTCCTCCAATCAGGAGCAGGATCAGCTCCTGCAGGTTATTGGTCGAACTGGAGGCAGCTGTGTAGAAGTTGTTTCCTCCTCTCCCAGCGCCATATTGTGGGAGAACAGATGCATAGAATAAGTCTTAATTCCAGTAACTTAGTCTAGTCCGAGTTGCTCCCCACAAGAGTGTGTGTGGTGATGGGGGTGGGTGGTTGCCCTCCCTCTTCTTATAAAGCCCCAAGATTTGATCTTAGGTCTCCACCCTCAGGAACTTACCTAATCCTAATCACTTCCCACTGGCACCACCTTAAACACCACAGTCATATTACATTTCTACCTCTTAATATCTCGCAGTGAGAATTAAATTTCAACAGGTGACACCTTAGAGAACACGTTTAAACCGTATCCAAACCATATCACATTGATACCTGACAATAGCCAAATTGGCAGAAGATGTTTTCATTGAAAGTTTAATTTCTATTTTTTTTTTTAAGATTTATTTGTTTATTTGAAAGTCAGAGTTACACAGAGAGAGAAGAGGCAGAAAGAGAGGTCTTCTATCTGCTGGTTCACTCCCCAGATGGCTGCAACAGCCGGAGCTGCACTGATCCAAAGCCAGGAGCCAAGAGCTTCTTCCAAGTCTCCCATGTGGGTGCAGGGGCCCAAGGCCTTGGGCCATCTTCTACTGCTTTTCTAGGCCACAGCAGAGAGCTGGATTGGAAGAGGAGCAGCCTGGACTAGAACTAGAGCCCATATGGGATGCCAGTGTCGCAGGCGGAGGATTAACCTACTGCGCCACGGCACCAGCCCTAGCATGTAGCATCTTAACTGCAACAACAAACTCCTGTTTCTAAAGCTTACTATGTTCTAAACCTGCTTTATGCATTCTCACTGAAGCCTTTTAGCCAACTCCGGGTGGGGTATGATGAGCATCTGTATTTTCCAGGTTGGGAATCGGACTAAGCACAGAGAGGTTATTGTGTGCTATCCTTGAAGTCACAGAACATGTATTTGAACTTCATCAATCCCACTCTAGCACTTTCACTTCACTCTTTTCTCCCACAGTTTTTCAAATAATTGCTTAATTTTTGTTTGTTTTTATGCTGTTGTTTTTGTTTTGTGTCTTGTTTTTGGTAACACTTTGTTACTTTCTTTTAGACAAAAATTGATAAAAATTTCAGAACTGAATACTATGAAGAACAGATGCAGGCATTCAAAAGTATCATTGAAGAAGAGACATCAAATTTTAATGCAAATTTAGCTCTAAAATTTACACCCACCGAAGCAAAAGCAAGTAAGGCTGAAGAAGCTTCTCCAAAAAACAAGTCTTTGGATGATAATGATAAAGGTTTCTCGAGTAAATTTCAATTTTTGTATTCCAAAAATGAAACTTACCAACTATTCTTGTCATATTCTTCACAGAAGGTAAGACTGAGAGCATTTACTATAGAGAATATAAGGATAGGTTTCAAACTACCCAAGTTCCCTTTTTTAAGCCTAAGTATTTTGAGCAGATAGACATAATAAGAGAGAGAGAAAAATAAACCGACACATTCAAATCCTCAGGTATTTAGCTAGAAAGTCAGGAAGAGGAATGCTGACGGGGGAACAATCTGATGGGATCTCGGGATCTTGGGATCTGATGGGATCAATCTGATGAGTCTGATGTTGGATGATATTGATCAAAGGATGTGGATTCAGAATTCAGAGCAAACTTTTTGACTGAGATTGCGGTAACATTCAATTTACATAATCACCACATTTGCAATAAAATACACAAGGAATTCTGCTCACTTATTGCAATGCCTTAGAAGAATGCATCTTTGTGCACTCCTGTGTGTATTTCTAAGTAATGTTGCCATGAAACTTTGTGCACTGTGTGTGGAATTGCCTACTTTGTGAGACACCCCTGAGATTTTGACAATGTGGGTTTTCTTAAAATACTTGAGCCAAATTTGAAGTTTATTTCATGGCCTTTGGAGTAAGTATAAAATATCCTTTATGTAATCAGAGTGATGTTGATCCAGTGTTCCTTCTTCCTTTCCTGGTGCCACAGCCATCTTCTTCCACATTAAAAATGATAATGATAATTCTAATATTCGCATTATGCTTAATTTGGTAACTATTTTCTATGGTCCATTTATTGCTTCTATATTCAAATGCATACTCACCCAAAATGTATTATTGGAAAACACTTTAAGTCATTCAACTAATACTTAATTGTGCACCTACTACGTGACCTGTCCTGGGTGTTAGAGTACTTCTGTAAACCACACTGGCAGAGATTCTTGTCCTCATGGAATTGAGAGTGCACAGAGGGAGTTAAGTAAAAATGATAAATAGCAAAAAGAAAAACAAAAGGAGCTGCATGGTGTTTAGGAAGTGATAAGTGCTACAGGATAAAAGGAAGAGTAGAGTAGCAGAAAGAAAACCAGGCATCCCTGACAGGTGACAGAATCAAAAAGAAAGCTCAAGGCTGGAGAGGAGAGCTGAGCAACATTGGTGGGAGAGGAGGTCACCATCAGCAGTGATGTATCTGGCAGGTGCAGTTCAGTAGTCTCTAAGGTAGGAAATAACCTGATGTGACAACCCAGTCAAACTGAACCAGAAGAAGGAAGAAGCTTCCTTGAAGTCGATCAGGAAGGCCCTCAGAGTCCACTCTAACAGTGTGGTCTTTTCCCTGAGTGACAGGAGATGTTGCCGTCACCAAGGGCTTTATGTAAGCTATTGACGTACCCCACAATGTGTAAAATGATCACTCTAGCTACTGTTTATCTTTTTTAAGATTTATTTTATTCATTTTAAAGATACAGTGACAGGAAGGGAGAGGGAGGGAGGTGAGAGGGAAAGAAAGAGAGAGAGCTTCCACCTGATGGTTCCTTCCCCAAATGGCTGCACCAGTTGGGGCTTGGCCAAGCCAAAGCTGGGAGCCAAGAACTCCACCTAGGTCTCCTACATGGCAGGGGCACAATTACTTGGATCATATGCTGCCTGCTCAGGTACACATTAGCAGGGAGCAGGATGGGAAGTGGAGCAGTCTGGACTCAAACCAGTGCTCCAATAAGGGATCTGACATTGAAGGAGGCAGCTTAACATACTGTACCACCATACCAGCCCTCTACATGCTGTTGAGAAGAGATTTTGAGTGCTAGGAGTAAAAGCAAGGAGGTCTATAAAAAACCTGTGCAATAACCCAGGTGCTAGATGGTGGTAGCTCAGAAAGAACATTTGTAAAGTCAAACGGGATACCAAGGTTTTGAACCTGAGCAATTAGAAGGGTTGAGTTGCTGATGGAGGAAATGTTGGGTAGAGCACACCTAGCGAGGAAGTAGTTAAATTTTAGTTAACTTTGAGATGTCTCTTGGACATTCACTTGGACATGAATGTATTCATACATAGTTTTGTTATAATAAGCATTTTCCATGAATCATTTATCAAGTTCTCTGTTGATGGGCATTTGAACTATCTCTAATTCCTAGCTAGTCATATTAACACTACTATGAAATTATTATACATGTGGACAGTTTTTCATTGGTTATAGGTAAGTATGTTAAGAGTGGCATTGCTGATCATAGGGCAGATGTGTACTTATGAGAAACTGCCCGACAATTCGCCAAAGTGGCTGTATCAATTTATACTCCTACTAGCTATGGGCAAAAGTTCTGGATACCACAAATCCTCATTGATTTCTGGTACTGATAGTATTTTAAGTTTAGTCTTTAGACTCAAGAAGGATCACACAGTCAATGCTACGAAAAGGTATTCCCTGTAGAAATCCCAGAGTTTCTGGCTGCTTCAATTTGAAATAATGAGGATAACATTCCTATTTTTCTTCTTCACCTGATCCACAACAAAGGAAAAAATGTTTCTGCTTGTGAAAGGAATAATTCAACTGGGAAGATTTGTGATGAAAAATCGGGGTGTTATGCTGACAAATACCTTCTTGGATGATATAAAATCTCTGCCAACTACCTATGAAAAAGGAGAATATTTTGCATTTTTGGAAACCTATGGAACCCACTATAGTAGCTCTGGGTCTCTGGGAGGACGCTATGAGCTAATTTATGTTTTGGATAAAGCTTCCATGAAGGAGAAAGGTACGCCTAGAACTGGAGCTCTGACTTCAGTTTTGTTTTGATTAAACATGACTCCTTTTGCTAACCTCTTTCCATGGTTAAAGTCTATAGAATAAAGAATCTTGTAAGCTGCTGTTTTGAGAGAAAACTCTTCCTGCCCTTTCAGTCCTAAAATCCCATCAAATAGCAAACTGTCTTTCTCCTCGAATTAGTTGGTTTGGTCTCACACTACTCCACAGCATTATGGAGAGTTATGCAAAATTGCATTGCATGCTATGTGGTATTACTGCTTTGAGTACATTTTTAAAAAATATTTACTTATTTATTTATTTACTTATTTGAGAGGCGAGGATATGGAGAGATAGAAAGGGAGAGCACATGAGCGTACGCCCCTGTGTGCTAGTTCCCTCCTTAAATGCCTACAGAAGTTAGTGGAGTAGGGGTGTGGGAGCAGATCCCGGTCTCCCATGTGGATGGTAAGAACACAACTACTTGACTCATCACTGATGCCTTCCAAGGTACACATTAGCTGGAGTCAGGAGCCAGAGGCAGGGGTCAAATCCCAGCACTTGGCTATGGAATACAGGCAACCTAACAGCATTTCCACTGCTAGGTCAAATATCTACCTATTCCCAGTAAAATGTTTTTTTTAAAAGGTAAAAGAAAGTATAAGGAACATGATTTATATAACTTATTTTTTAATCATAGACTGGGTCAATTTATGTATAATGATTCTCTTCCCAATGTTGCTCTGTGTTTTCTCTTAGAAGGGAAATTAGAAGCCATGTTATCATATAAATCTCACATCTTACAACAAGGGCAGAAAATTACCTTGTATGGCAACAATTCTGATCACATTGTACAGAGGTGCTTGAATTGGGACCATGTTGACTAGGTTTGGGGCCATATTTGCAAACATGGGCAGAGGGCTGGGTTTGGTCATTAGTATCTACTGTAGATACAGGCAATGCCCGTGTGCTATAGTGTCACCATCCTGGCCTAAAGTGTTCACCTAGGCTTTTTAAAATAAAATATATGCAACGTGAGTTTGTTAATAAATTTTAGTCACTTATCATGAGTGATTATGGCTAATTTATAATATCACTAAGAAAGTGATATATTACCAGCATGCCCCCTCTCAGTCTCTACAGGGCGGAATGTCAAGGCGTCAGGTGTCATGTAAAGAATGAGATGTAATCTGACATTCCCCCACAGTCTTCTTGGAAGAAGACTTCCCAAGAGGTGTGAGTTTGAGGTCACTTGGTTTGCACTGTTTCAAAGACTGTATCCACAGCATAGTGAGGTCCATCTGAACCTCACCAGCTAGGATATAGGATATACTGGTGGAGATATCACACAGGGGAAGAGTACAGGAGGATTGTTTCTTGATTAACTAGAACATCAGAAGAAAAAAACTCAGTGAAGGTAATCAAAAGACCAGGAACTAAGAAGACCAGGCTAAGAATTTATGTGATGAAAAAATATCCATAAGCCAAGATTTTAAATTCTGGGCATTGCAGAACTTAGATAATTGCCTTCTAGCTATGATAGTCAATGATCATTAGGCCAATTCCAGGGTCTTCACAGAAGAAGCCATCTTTGTTTCAGTGCCTGAGGATCAAGTCATGTCCTTTATCTCAGTTTGGGAAGTCTGGACTTGGAGATGTTGCTTGCTGATGCAGGACCCTAAGTCCCTTCAGGGCACCTAAGCATCTTTCACCTGCATTTTCTGAATCAGAATGCTCATGATTCTGAAAGATGGTTTGAAAATCTACAATTCTGAATTTGTGGCCCTTTATTTTTGTCCTTCTTCTCTCCCTCCCACTGGAAATGCCACTAGCTAATTCCTAAGTTGTTACTAACTGTGGGTACATAAGGAACATTCATTGGATGAATGAATGCCCCTAGGTGTCTACTTCTAAAATTCATGGTTGAACCCTGTGATTAACTTAAGTTCTCCCTTTCCTTTTTCATAAAACATTTGACTTTTTTTTCATAAAGCATTTTCCTGACTTCCAGGAAACATAATCACATGTGTGTGTGTGCGCGCGTGCGCACACGCATGTGCAAAAATGAAAAATGTGAATAGAAACTGATATGGTCAATGTGTTGAGGTATGGACAATTTACCCTTAAGGTAAAGGAATCACTATCTTTTAAAAATTGAAGAAAAGACACTAAGATAGATTTTGAGAAAATGCTGTTCTTCCCACACACCAAAATGAGTCAGCCTCCAAAACTGATGTCTACTAACTAGCATTTATAAAACCAAAAATAGGTTTCATGTGTACAAGTCATCTCTTCAAAGCATAGTGCTAGTTACCTTAATGATGAATTCAGTCTTCCAAAAGAGGATCAGGAGATGTTGATGCATTTATGATACAATTATGAAGTTGATACTCTCATAGGGAAATGCTTTATAGTCAGACAGCTGTGGGTTAAAATCCCAGCTTGGCTCCTTATTAGGTAGATGCTGAGCTATCAATACGTTACTTACATACTCTGTGATTAGAAATCCTCATCTATAAAATTAGCATAATAATAGTTCTTATCTCTTAAGGACATGGTGAAGACTATTAGTTAATGTAGGGGTAGAGGCTGTGGCTCAGCAGACTAAACTGACACTTAGGAGTCCCACATCCCACATCAGAATGCTGGTTGGAGTTCTGGATCTTCCACTTCTCATCTAGCTCTCTAATCACTTGGGAAACAGCAGATGATGGCTCCGGTATTTGAATTCCTGCCACCCTTGTGGGAGGTCATGGGAACCCTGAGCTCCTGGCTTCAACATGGCCCAGCCCCAGCTGTTTAGGGTATCTCCGTTTCAAATAAATAGCAAATATTTTTTTCAAAGCAATTAGTGCAAACAAAATGCTTAGAATGATGTCAAGCATGTCATAAGCATTCACTACTTGTTAGATATCATTGCCCCGTTTTATGAGATTAAAGATAAAGGGATTCACTATAACTGCCCTTATCTGACCTATAACTCATCCTTTCTGGGAATTTAACATGTCCTGTGCCGTTAAGTTAATAGGCACAGTCAAAAAAGGTCACTGAACTCTAATATAAGGACAAAGCAAGATACACCTGATCTAGCATTTGAAGTCAATGATTATTTCTAGAAATCTCAGTAAGTTTCTTACTAAACAGCAAAATTAAAATTTATCTTCATTGATAGGCATTTTCTAATAATATCCAAATAAATATTTCAAACAGGGATTGAGCTGAATGACATAAAGAAATGCCTTGGGTTTGACTTAGATTTATCTCTGAATATCCCTGGAAAATCTGCTGGGCTTTCACTCACAGGACAAGCAAATAAAAACAATTGCTTAAAGAGTGGTCATGGTAATGCTGGTAAGTACATCCTAACTTTTTGGATTACAAATGTTGGTGAGTAAAACCCTCTCACAATGAACCTGTCTTATTGTCTACCATCTTTATTTAGAAAAACTCAAAGTGCTTTAAAACTGTTTAATCTTTATAATTTTCTTTCCAAAATAACGTAGACACAAATAGCCAATGGACATATTTTCATCAGCATCACTGTTGTGTCAATTCTGCAGTGTACAACTCCAGGGGGCACCATTCACATTGGCCATTGTAGAGTTCTATTCCCAAGGGTAGAAATGCATCTGGTGGCAAAATTTGCTCTCTCCCTGACTAATTTTAATCAAAGTTGGATTGGTGGCAGTACTATGTACATCCATTGACTAATAGGAAGGCCCAAACTCTATCTCCAGTGAAGTCTTCCTCCTCACTTAAAATCCATCATCCATCCTTAGCATTAAATCAGTATAGAACTTTGTCAAAAATATATTTTTATTATAAGCATGTGGATGCTTCTAAAAGTTCATGTAAAATAGAATTAAAAGGTAAGCTTATTTTGGTGCAAAAAATTTTGAAATCCATGCATTGTCTTTTCATAATATGCATTTTTCATGAACTTTTAGAAGACCCTTCATATGCATTGATTCATCTTGAAATTCCTTGGCAGTTATAAAAATTCACAATTCTAAAAAGCACACAGCAGTTTGTTAAAAATGACATAACCTGGGGAAAGAGACATTGAATTTTGGGGTAGAAGGAAATTTTACTTTTCATATTATTCTTTTTGGGACATTGGTTTTTTTTATAATATCAAGTTGGTAAGCATGTCAATGCAAAATATAATTATGAATGTAAGTCTTTAATAAGAAAGTTATATGGTATACCCTGTCATGCTGAGTTCCCATGCATATATGGACTATGAATTATCAATATATTTAAATATCTGTACCACTCTTATTTTTTAAAAGTCTATAATTACTAATAAAAGTTGTCCTTAGAAATTAGTGAAATGGACACTATGAGAAACAGTGACTTGATCAGCTCTTGTCCTGACGGTTGATGTACAATGTAATACTTTATCCATTTTAGTATTTTTTTTTTTGTTCTAGTGCCATTGGTTGAACTCTGTAATTAACACACAATTATTCTTAGGTGATTAAATTTTAACTGAAAAGTGATCCCTGTTAGGAATTCGGAAAACATTATGTTGAGTGAAATAAGCCAATCCCAAAGGGACAAATACCACTTGTTCTCCTTGATAGGTGACAACTAACTGAGCACCAAAAAGGAAACCTGTTAAAGTGAAATGAACACTATGAGAAACGGTGACTTGATCAGCCCTCACCCTGACTGTTGATGAGCAGCTTAATATGTTATCCCTCTTAGTATTTTTTTTATTTGTTCTACTTAATACTTTTGGTTGAATACTGTAATCAATACACAATTCTTCTTAAGTGCTGAAACTTAACTGAAAAGTGATCACTGTTAAATATAAGAGTGGGAATAAGAGAGGGAAGAGATGTGCAATTCGGGACATGCTCAAGCTGACTTACCTCAAATGGTAGAGTTAGAAACATACCAGGGGATTCGAATTCAATCCCATCGAGGTGGCATGTACCAATGCCATCTCACTAGTCCAAGTGATCAATTTCTGTTCACAATTGATCGTAATGATAGGACTAAGAACCAAAGGGATCACATAAACAAGAATAGTGTCTGCTAATACTAACTGATAGAATCAAAAAGGGAGAGAACGATCCAACATGGGAAGTGGGATACACAGCAGACCCATAGAATGGCAAATGTCCTAAACAGCACTCTGGCCTCAGAATCAGCCCTTAAGGCATGCGGATCCGGCTGAAATGCCCACGAGAGTATTTCAGGCATGGAAAGCCAAGACACTCTGAGGGAAAAAAAAAAACCTAAATGAAAGATCTCCACGAATGAGATCCCAGTGGAAAGAATGGGTCATCAAAGAAGGAGGTACCTTTCTCTGAAGGGAGGAGAGAACTTCCACTTTGACCATGGCCTTGTCTAAATATGATCAGAGTCAGTGAACTCAGGGGGCTTCCATAGCCTTGGCAGCTCATGACAAGAGCCTAGGGTGATTACTGATGCCATAAACAAGAGTGTCAATTTGTTAAGTCAACAACAGGAGTCACTGTGCACTTACTCCTCATGTAGGATCTTCGTCCTTAGTGTGCTGTACATTGAGATTTAGTGCTATAACTAGTACTCAAATAGTATTTTTCACTTTATGTTTCTGTGTGGGAGCAAACTGTTGAAATTTTTACTTAATGTATGCTAAACTGATCTTCTGTATATAAAGAGAATCGAAAATGAATCTTGATGTGAATGGAAGGGGAGAGGGAGTGGATAAGGGGAGGGTTGCGGGTTGGAGGGACGTTATGGGGGGAAGCCATTGTAATCCATATTCTGTACTTTGGAAATTTATATTCATTAAATAAAAGTTAAAAAAATAAAATTAAATTAAAAAAAAGAAATTTGGAGCAAAAACATAACACAACTCCCAGTTACAATTAAAATTCAGTAAGTACACCAGACCATACTGAAAATGCTCAATGAATATTCACAAATATCATTCTTGGTGACTGATCACAGAACTACAAAGGCGTCTCTCTAAGTTCTCTTCTTCTTCTCAGTAAACATCACCAGGGCTAACCTCATAGATGATGTGATTTCACTCATAAGAGGAGGAAACCAAAAATTTGCATTTGAATTGAAAGAAAAGCTTCTCACCAAAGCCAAGATGGTTGACGTGACGGACTTTATCAATTGGGCCTCTTCCTTAAGTGATGCTCCAGTGCTCATCAATCAAAAAGTAAGCAATGTCTATTTTCTTTACTTATGAGATTAAAATAAAAAATCAGCTTTCTTTCCCAACATCTGCTCATTGTAGTTAATATCTAGCCACTTAGTCCATCCCTGAAGAACTGAGGCTCCCAGGTATTTAAACTCTAGGAATACTGTCTTTTTCGCATGATTAACTGCAGAAAAATGAGTACACTTTAAGGATTTTTTAAGTAAGTCAGAAAAAGGAAATAAAGATTCGAAGGTGGATACATAACAAGCTCCCATTCAAATTCTCACCAATTTACCTTTCCCATTGGCAACAATGAGCAGGCACAGTGTCATGGTGGGGAAAGATTCCCTGTTGATGTTTTCCCAAGGTTTTTCTGCAACCACATTGGCTGCCATCCTCAAAACACTGCTTTTAAGCAGCTGCCATTGGAATGACTATTTCCAAATAAAAGATTATATCATTTTCTCATTGAATGTCGTAATTGGCTCAGACGAGCAGGTGACTCTATCCAAGAAAGATGTGAGCTTGCAAAATGCACTCCTGTCTCATCTGTGGGAAGAGAGAGGTCACAGAAAGAAGGCACAGTGTGCTACCCAACAGCCCCAGCTGGGTTCCTCTCTCTGTTCCTCACTAGATGTCTGATGTTTCCTGACTACTAAAACTCAGAATTCCCCAGGTCTTTGTGTTCATCCCGAGGATTTAGTAAGATTTCTTGTACAGAGCCTCTAGCACAAACTGACCCAGAATAGGTGCCCAGGAATAGCTACTTGACCTCCATCTGCCCTTGGTGGCCCCTGGCCTTCATGTGGCACTAGGACCACTCCCAACACTGGAAAACTCTGATATAATTCTTAAGAAAGGACTATTCATGTGGTTTCCAGGAAACTAAGACCAAGGATGATTATAGTAGTGTTCAGCTTATAAACTCTTGGGGAGTTCACAGTTGATCGCTTATTCCTAGGGGAAAAAGGTAATATTGTAATTGTAAAGGTTTAAATGCCAGTGTTATTTATCCTCATCTTCCTTCACCCAAACAAACTAAAAACTGTTTTTCTTTGCTTCATTTGTTCCTGATCTTGTTAACATGTGGTTTTTCTACCTCCTTCTATAGCTTTCAGTGTTCCCTGGTATGTGTCAGTTATCTTCTCATAGGTCATATTTGTCTTGGACTGCCCCTTCAGTCAAATTCAAGTTTGTTGAACTGGAATCACAGAGTGTTGATATTTTTCATAGTACTAGTTACTGGAGAACTTTATTATTTTATTCTATTTTAATGTGTTTTAAGGGTGAGTGAAGCCACTGAAAAATATCTCATTTAGTTTGAGAAATATCAGAAACAAAAATTAAGGGGATAGGACTCTGGCCTCCACCTGCAGTTCTGGCATCCCTTATGGGTGCTGGTCCTGGCTGCTCCACTTCTGATTCAGCTCTTTGCTAATGGCCTGGGAAAGCAGTGGAAGATGGATACAATTCTTGGGCCTCTGCAACCATGTGGAAGATCTGGAAGAAGCTCCAGGTTCCTGACTTCAGATTCGCCCACCTCCAGAGGTTGAAGTTGTTTGGGGAGTGAACCAGTGGACATAAGACCTCTCTCTCTGCCTCTGCCCCTATGACTCTGCCTTTCAAAGAAATAAATAAATCTTAAAAAAAAAATTATAATCTAGTCTCTCATGAAGTTATAGAAATATAGGCATTCATATATAGGAAATTATTTCTATAACTTCAAATATTTTTAGTCCAAAAGCAAAACAAAGAGGAAAAAAATGCTGGCCATATTAGTATGACCAGATAGTAAATTAAACAGAAGATTCCCTTTTTAAATTTTACTAAATTTAAATCTATATAAATTCATTGTCTTGAATTCAGTAAACTAAATCTGTTGGAATATTTAAATAATGGAAGAGTTGATAATTGAGGTGGTTGTGTACGTCAAGGTGAACATCTAAAGTAGCTTATGTGTTATCTATCAACCACGTTCAACTGGGTCCTTACACAGATCCAACATGGTTTTCTGAGGAGACCTTAATATAGTTCTAGAGCTAATTTTTATAAAACTTTTACTAATGATTACAAGTAGACCTACCAAAATATTAAAAAACCTTCCAAAACTATTTTGGCACAGCCCTGCTGGCTCGATGCAAAATATAACTTCTCCTATTTTTAGGGGACGTTGTTTGCTGCCCCAAATCTGTCGATTAGCATGAATTCCACCTACAATATCTGTGATATCTGTGTCCATTTCTTTTTTTCATAATTGGAAGCCTGGTCTTTAATGTCAATGATCTACCAAGAGAAACGTCAGCAAAAGTTAGTGCCCCATAGACTACTTTTTCAATTTGCCTTCTTATAGAGAAAGTTCCAAAAACAATAAATATTGTGGTTTTCATTGACTTTGCATGGCTTTTAAACCCCTGAGGAAACATAAGCTATAGTTAGTTAAGGTTGACCTTGAAGTAGATTCCAAGTCATTTTGGGCTCGTAAAGCCCATCGAAGTGACCCTTTGCTTAACTGATAGCTATTTCCAAGCAGCAATTACATGATCTATAACCACTAATTCATGCTTTGCTAGGAGGAAGCATTCTGTTGTGTGGATGGCATGGTCAAACACTGGGGATGGCCTTCATGTTAAAGTAATTGCTGTCCTGTTTATTTAAAGAATTGGTAGAACCTTTTCCCACCTAACTCTACACTGGTTTATATTTAATCCTCTGCAGCAAATTAAATCAGCTATTTAGGTATTTGTAATGTAAATACTTTTATCTTGAAGGAAAGACCAGGAAGTTATACTGCCCTAAGTTAAGGCCTGTATGAATATATTAATGATATGTTCTAAGTAAATTACTTGGAGAATAATATATTCCAAACGAGACTAAGTATGTCCATTCTCTATGAAGCATCTGTGGCTTTGAATCTCCCCTTTTTTGGGTACTTTCAGCAGACCCAAAACACTTGTTGGGGAATGTCAGCCCAGCCCAAGATTTTTTCTTTTCTTTGGCTCTTCTCCATGCAAAGGACATAGGCTAGCTCCTTCTTAAAGTATTTACTCTTCTCATGGTCTTCAACTTTCATGAAAGTATGTGAATCTTACTGCTAGCTTGCCTGAATGTTAACACAAATGATTTTGCATTTTCTCTCAACACAAGAGCTGCACTTTCATTTTTTCTGAGATGTAAGGCTACAAAGTAGTTATAAAAAAGTCAGCTGGGAGAAATTAAATCTGTTAAAGATGGCCTGGGAGATAGAAAGTTTATGATTTCCTCTAGAATGATAGCAGCAAGACAGATATAGCTACATTATAGCACACTGGCTTCCTGTAAAGTTTTGTTTTGGCACTATAAGAAACAAAGTTATGTAACCAATTGCTTTATTTCCTGAAAGGATGTTGCCTAATACACTGCTCCCTTTATAAGAACTCACAGGAAAAATTACTCTTTAATCTCATTTGTTCCTTTTGGAAATCAGGTGAGTTTTCTTCGATGCATGAAATCATTAAATTCAACTGTGTTATACACAGTTCTCTAGAAAAGATGGCCAAATTTGTGACCCATCCTGTGCAAATGGGGGGGATCCTTCTGGCATGAACTTTGCTTGTGTTGCCTTTGCCCCATCTTGCCTTTTCCACACTCAGTCCTTTTCCCATTCTCCCAGGCACTGTGTGTTAGGAAACATCAGCTCTTTCTGGAGTAACAGGGGGTAACAATGTTTAAATGTTGGTATTTTAAACGACTATAGTACCAGTCTGTGTTAGAACTGCTACAGCTGTGATAATACAGTGAGATTCTCTTGTATTGAGAAGAAAATAATAATTCTAATTCTCTTGTATTGAGAAGAAAATAATACTCATTGTATCAACAAACTACATTTGTTTTATGTGTAGAGTTTATTTTGAATGTCTATAAGAAATATAAATGTAGTTCACATGAAACACTGTTATCAGTTTATTTGTATTTTAGAAGCTTCATGATAGAGTATATCCACTGAAAATATAACTACAAATCACAGAAAGGTTAAAGAGTTAATTTTTATGGGAGAAAAAGCAGTTGTGTTACTCAATTGAAAGCCAAAGATCATCAGAGAAAGGTGTGGCTCTTCAGGAAACTTCTTTGGTGGCATTTTTGAGGCTCCTCTGAAAAGGCTGCCAATGCAAATCCTTCATGTGTATCTCTTTGAACACTGTCATTTGTCCAGACTGTATTTCCTCCGTGCCTCTGTATTCTTGTATCTCAGATTATCTGGCCTTGGATTTCCTTTGAAGGGTAAAACAAGACAGATTTCTTTTCTCAAAAAATCAAAATAACTATCCCCCATGTTTATGTTGTTTGTGCCAATGTGGCAGAGTTGGTAAGAGGTTTCTTTCTTTCAGATAAATATGTCATAGTTGAAATCTGAATCCTGTATACTAATTCATGAAAAATTATACCCATAGACAATTGTAGAAGTTTGTTTTATTTTCTGGGTACGAGCCTATTTTAACTCAAGTGTTGCGAATATATTCTTGTACTTAAAGATTTTTACCCTCTTAATGACATTTTCATGAAAGATTCATCCTGTGTATTTTTTATTTTGAAATAACTTGAGACACAGTAAAATTGCACGACTGGTATAGACAGTAATATTGCAAAACTAGCAGAGAATTCACATGTATGCTTCACCCAATAATTCCTAATCAAAATCATAAAAATAGCACTGCCTACTCAGCTGAACAGTGGCCCTCCCTCAAATTCCACAGGTTTTCCCTTACTGTCTGTTTTCCTGTTCCAGGATCTGACCCAAGGCTGCGGGTGCATTTAGTTGTCTGTTATCTTTCACCTCCTCCAGTCTATGGCCGTGCCTCAGACTTTCCTCATCTCTCATGACCTTGACACCCTTGACGAGGACCTGTCAGTCTCCCAACTTAGGTTTTAAGTAGAATGAGGTTATACATTTTTTTGGCAATAATACCACATAAGTGCTCTTAGGTATTTCTTGGTGTGTGTTGTGTGAGTTGTGATGTTGATGGCTTCTTACTTTAACATTCTCAAGTGTATCTATCCATTATAGTTAGTGCTTTCTATGTGCTATTTAAAGTCTTTTCATACCTCAAGGCCTTGAAGAGTCTTTGCTGTACAGCATCCAGAAGCTTTAGGGTTTGGGTTTTACTTTTATATCCACAATATTTTAGAAAATATCTTTCCAGTCACCAGGGTAACATCTAGCAAATACAGGGTAAATGATGTGATGTTTTGTTTTTGAATCAACACTATGTTGGCAGATTTTAATGTAACAAGATATTTAAAAATAGTTACAATTTCCAAGTAGTAAAATTTACCCTTATTTAGTGTACAGGGTTTGGCAAACACACACAGATAAGAAACTGCAATGAAAATCAACATACAAAACATTTCTACCACATAGGCAATTCTCTCACATCCATGTTTAGTCACACCCTCCTTCTAACCACCTTTTCTGAGCTACCAGTGATCTTTCTGTCCCTATAGTTTTGCCTTTGCAGAAGTCACACAAATGCAATTGCATAGCCTTTAGAGCGTGGCTTATTTCACTTAACATTATGCACTTGTAATTCACCCACATCGTCACATGGATGACTAGTTCATTCCTTCTCTGTTCCTAAATATGGTGTAGATTCCATGGTACAGATGTAGCAGCTGATTAACCTAGTCATTCCCTGATGGACAGCTGAACTGTTTCTAGTTTCTGTGGTGATTGTGAATAATATTAGGAGAAACATTTGAACACTAGAGTTCGTATGAACATGTTTTTCATTTCTCTAGAAGAAGGATGGGCTGGTCATACAGGATATGGTTACATATAAAGTTATATATGACATGGCCAAGATATTTTCCAAAGTTCTTGTATTCCTCCTTGAAACATGAGTTTTAGTTCCCTAGATAATCATGTCACCTGAAAGAGAGGGTTTTATTTATTTCCTATTTCTGTGTCCTTGATTTCATTTTCTTGCCTCATTGGATTGTCCAGGATCTCCAGTATGTTGAATGGGAGTGGTGAAAGCAAATATGTCCTTATGCAAATATTTCTTATGCATGAGAGCAAAGCCTTTAGTCTCTCTCTATTAGGTATGATGTCAGATGTAAGTTTTACAGAAATACCTTTTATCAGGTGGTGGAAATTCCCTTTATTGCCTAGAATTTTTGTCACTAACAGATTTTGAATTTTGTCAAAGGATTTTCCTTTCTTAAAATTATCATGATTTCTATCTTTAATCAGTTATAATGTGCATTGGCTGACTTATTAATATTGATCAAATGTGGCATTTAAACCAGGTTATATTCCACTAGGAATTGTTAGGTTGAGGTATTTTCATGTATGTCCCTGAGGAATGTTGGTTTCTAGCTGGCTTTTCTGAAATGTCTTTATTTGCTTTCCTATCACAGTAATGCTGACCTCCTAAGATGTTCTGGCAATGATTATTTCCATTCTCTGTTGTGGGAGAGTTTCTGTAAAATTGGTATTATTTATTCCTTAAATGTGTGAGGCCATCTGGGCCTTCTTTGTTACAAGGTTTTAAATTATAATTCAGTGCTTAAAATAGACACAGGACAGTTCAGATTATGCAGTTTTTTTCTCATTTGTGTCATTTGTGTCATTCAAGAAATTTGCCCATTTCATTATCTGAATTTTTGTCTGTAAATTCTGTAGGACATTACTTCTTTCATTTCTGATATATTAATTTGAATCTTCTCTTTTGTTTTGTGTTTCAATACTTCAGCTAGTGATTAAGCAATTTTATTGATCATCTCAGTGAAGTAACTTTTGGTTTTATTGATTTTTCTCTCTCATTTTTTTCTTCTTTCAATTTCACTGATTTCTGTTCTCATCTCTATTTTCTGCTTTCTGCTTTGGGTTTTATTTTTTTCTTCTGTTTCTAATTTGCTAAGTTGGATTCTTATCTAATATAGACATTTAATGTCATAACTTTACCTTTAAGTACTTCATTAACTGTATTCCACAAGTTTTGATATCTTGTGTTTCCATTTACATTCAATTTAAATTTTTTCTAATTCCCTTTGTGACTTCCTCTTTGATACTGGGTTATTTAAAAATAAACCGTGTTGATCAATTTCTACAAATTTGAGAATTTTCCAAGTGGTTTTCTGTATTGATTTGTATTAATTCTCTTTGGTCTGAGAACATACTTGGTATCGTATCAGTTACTCTCAGTTTATTGAGACACTAGTGTTGGGGGAGACGTTCCCTAAATGTTAGGCAGGCCAATTGGTTGGTGTCACTGCCAACACTTCCTTATACTGATTTTCATTGCATTTGCTCTTTCAATTAAAGAGAGTGGAACGTTGAAATCTCTTAAACACATTTTTATTTCTCGGTTCATTTCTGTCCGTTCTAAGACATATTTTGAAGTTTTGTCATTTGTTGTATACACACTTACATTGTATGTCTTGGTATATTGATAACTTCACAACGGTACATTGATTCATAGTAGTCATCTTTTATTTATCCCAGTCTACCCTCAAACATTATATTCTATATAAATTGCTTCTGCTGTATCACATCTGCTATTTAATCCATTAATTTATATATGTCGGTATAATTTCTACTTTCTCAAAGACAGTTGTTAATAATTGCTTATTTTCTACTAAGATTTTAGTCTTACCTCTTATTCCACTGCTTATGCAAAAGTAGTTATTTCAAAGTCTACTGAAAGTCTGATAACTCAGTTGTTGAGAACCCTCAAGGCTGTTTCTATTTTCTATAATTTCTAATGGTCATATGCCATCATATATGCCAATAATACCAGTTATTTTTGTTATGGGCTGAATATTATAATGAAAAAATTCTTACAGGAGTTAGCTTTATGCCTAGAATGATTTTTGCTTTCCCCAAAAGAAAATATGAGATCATTTCAAAATATTTGTGGGAAAAACATGGAATGAAAGATGGGTTATGTGGTTGCAAAAACTTTTTGAAATCCATACAAATGAAGCATCTTCCAAAAGTTCATGAAAATGCATATTATGAGCAAACTTTGAAGGGATTTCAAAATATTTTCATTTATGTACTTGAGAGGCAGAGAGAGCTCCCAAACACTGGTCTGCTCCCCAAAATGCCCACAGAACTGAGCCAGACAGAAGTCAGGAGCCAAGAACTCAATCCAGGCCATCCACCTGGGTGGCAGAGACCCAGCTACTTGGGCCGTCATGACCTACATCCCTCCAGGGTATACATTAACAGGAAGCTGGAATCAGGAGCCAGAACCAGGCATTCCTCATGAGATGTGGCCATCCCAAGAGGCATTTTTCAAAAATACTTGTTTTATTGTATATTTTTTTTATTTTTGCGATAACACATTTTAATTTACATTATAGTCAAAGGCTTAATGATCCACTAAATTGTTAAACAAATAAAAAGTAAAAACATAGTGCAGCAGGCATGTAGTCAAAGGCTATGAATAATAATCTAATGGAATGATTTTCAGCCTCACTCATATCAATTAAATTTTAAAATAGAGAGAGAGACAGAGAGACAGAGAGAGATCTTCCATCCACTGATGTACTCCCCAGATGGCCACAACTACCAGGGCTGGGCCAGGCTGAAGCCAGGTGCCAGGGTCTCCCACGTGGGTGATAGGAGCCCAAGTATTTGGGCTTTTCCAGGTACAGTAGGCGAGAACTGGATCAGAGCAGAGCAGCCAGTACTTGAACTGACACTCTGATATGGGATGCCAGCGGCAACGCTGACTCCCAAGAGGTATCTTAACCCTGAGATCAAACACTTGTCCCAGCTACCTTTTCTTTTGATTTAAGAAGTATTTCAAAGGGACTGGTGGCCCTAAAACATTGGGCTCATCTCTGTGGATGTCTACTTCCACTCAGATCTTAGCCCAATAATTTTGTATTATTTTGTTAGTTCTCCAGAGCCTTCAAGCGATTCTTAATTTGGGGGTTATTTTGTTAAGCTTTTCTCATTGTCCTTACAGAAAGGTTCATTCACGTGATTTAACCCATCATTCTCCTTCTGCAAGAATTTGTTATCTCGACTCTCTTGATTCCTATTTCTTTTAAGTTTTGTAGTCTCTTGTTTCAATGTACTATGTTACCAAAGAGCTTCTGCTTCTAGCAGTTTATCCAAACAATTCTGTATGGTCACACAGTTCAGTTTGCTTAAGTGGATATCTGTAGTCACTTGCTGCATAGTGATATGTTGGTAATGACAGAATATATACATAGCAGCAGTGTCATAAGATTATAACAGAGCTGAAAAGTTCCTATCTCCTTGTCTTTGAACTTTACTCTTTTCTATATTTAGATACACAAATGTCACTCTGTTACAGTTCCCACAGTACTCAATACAGGAACATCCTGTTCAGATAGCCTAGGAACGCCATGCACCAGGCCCTATAGCCTAGGTGTGTGGTAGGTTATGCCAGCTAGGCTTCTGTAGGTGTGGTCTATGATCCGCTAACAACACATTTCTCAGAATGTATCCTCATCATTAATTGAGGCACAACTGTCACACAAGTTTGTCTATATGTTATAATCCCTCCAATACATGGAACTTTTTATTTTATTTTGTACCACAATGTACAATAGACCTCCTGAGCTTTTTCCTTACCTTACTAAAATTCATTTTCCCATCCCTGCCTCCATATGGAAACCTCTTAGATTCTGCAATATATGACTGGAATAGTCTTCTTGCATTCTTCCCTGCTGCAGGAAAGTTCATCCTTCATGCCTTTGTTGAATGGGGTTCTGGGAAGTACCTTCCTGTTCCCGAAATTGATGGAAGAGTCCTGCTGATCCTTCTGTCCAGGAGAGGGGAATAGACCCTACGTCAGTCTTTAGTCCATTGTAGTCATCCTTGATGACTTTACTGTTCAGAGTCACATGTTCACTTGAAGTCTAGTGTTCTCAAGTCCTGCCTGACTGTGCATGGCAATCACAAAATAATATATCAATAAATTATCTAGCGAAAAGCTCATATCCTGCAGTTATTCCTTTTAAAACCACATACACCTGTCACTGATCTCATGTATAACAGTTTCCACCTTAAAGCTGTCTCTGTGATTGTTTTATTAATATCAGTCCCCTTCCTTCCATAATCGTGACCTCCATGATAGCAGACACCATGACTTTGGTAACAAAGTGATGACACATGTAGTCTTGAAAGATAACATCATATCAGCTAATAGGAAGCATTCAATAAGCCTTTGGTGAATTTGTAAATCAACAAATACATGATTGAGAAAGAGCATTTTACAAGCTCCATCAGTAGATAAAGACCTAAAATTAAATGCTTTGCTTTCTTGCAGCTGTCCCCTATATATAATCTGATTCCTGTG
This sequence comes from Oryctolagus cuniculus, assembly GCF_964237555.1. NCBI lineage: Eukaryota > Metazoa > Chordata > Mammalia > Lagomorpha > Leporidae > Oryctolagus > Oryctolagus cuniculus. The sequence goes on along the minus strand of NC_091445.1, from coordinate 64,694,323 downwards.
AAAATAAAAGATGCGCACCAAAAGAGACAGAATCTGGAGAGAGGAATTGAAGATTACATCAATGAATTCAGCACGAAAAAGTGCTCCCCCTGCCAAAACGGAGGCACTGCACTTCTGATGGATGGCCAGTGTTTGTGTACCTGCCCGTTTATGTTCAAGGGGATTGCCTGTGAAATCTCCAAACGAAAACTGGCTTAAGGTGAGAACAACTCATTTGATGTTAGGACAAAAGCATGCACGTGGGTTATTTAATTTGAAAACTAGCTCTTGCATTAATTTGTACTGACTTGCTAGATTACCTGTGAAAACAAAAGATCAAACTTGAGTGAGTAGGGAAAATGGATACATCTACTTTTTTTTTTTTAAGATTTATTTATTTATTGAAAGAGTTACACAGAGAAAGAAGGAGAGGTAGAGAGAGAGCGAGATCTTCCATCCACTAGTTCACTCCCCAATTGGCTGCAATGGCCGGAACTGTGCCGATCTGAAGCCAGGAGCCAGGGGCTGCTTCTGGGTCTCTGACGCCAGGTGCAGGGGTTCAAGCACTTGGGCCATTTTCTACCACTTCCCCAGGCCATAGCAGAGAGCTGGATCGGAATTGGAGCAGCCAGGACTCAAACTGGCACCCATATGGGATGCCAGCTCTGCAGGCAGCAGCCTTACCCACTATGTCACAGCACTGCCCTGATATATGTACTTTCAGGTGTCATTTTAATATCTTTTATTTTTAAATAGAACTATAATCACGTAATACATTATAATTACATTACTTTTTTAAGATTTATGTAGTTATTTGAAAGTCAGAATTACATGGAGGCAGAGGCAGAGAGAGAGAGAAAGAAGTCTTCCATCCGCTGGTTCACTCTCTAATTGGACACAATGGCCAGAGCTGTGCCGATCCGAAGCCAGAAGCTTCTTTCAGATCTCCCAAGCGGGTGCAGGGGCCCAAGGACTTGGGCCATCTTTCACTGCTATCCCAGTCCATAGCAGAGAGCTGGATCAGAATCGGAGCAGCCAGGACTTACAAGGGTGCCCATATGGGATGCCTTTACCCACTATGCCACGGTGCTGGCCCCTACATTACTTTCTAATTATAAAAATACTTATGAGGACCGGCATTGTAATGTAGCAGGTAAAGCCACTGCCTACAACACCAGTTTCTAAATGGTCATGGGTTCATGTCCCAGATACTCCACTTCCTTTCCAGCTCCCTGCTAATGACCTAGAAAAAGCAGTGGAGGGTGGCCCAAATGCTTGGGCCCCTGCAGTCACGAGGGAGACCTGGAGGAAGCTCCTGGCTCCTGGCTTTGGCCTGGCCCAGTACTGGCCATTGTGGCCACTGGTGGAGTGAACCAACACATGGGAGATCTCTCTCTCTGTCTCTTTATTTCTGTAACTCGTTCAAATAAACAAATAAATCTTTTTTAAAAATATATGTAAGCTTATACAAATAAAAAAACTAGAATTAAATGCTGAGTAGGCCGGCGCCGTGGCTCACTTGGCTAATCCTCCACCTGCAGCACTGGCACCGCAGGTTCTAGTCCCGGTTGGGGCACCGGATTCTGTCCCAGTTGCTCCTCTTCCAGTCCAGCTCTCTGCTGCGACCTGGGAGGGCAGTGGAGGATGGCCCAAGTGCTTGGGCCCTGCACCCACATAGAAGACCAGGAGGAAAAACCCAGCTCCTGGTTATTATAATCTATATCCACAGTTGAAAAACTGTTCTAGGGGCTGGTGCTGTGGCATAGCAGGTGAAGCTACCACCTGCGGCACTGACATCCCATATGGGCACCAGTTCGAATCCCATCTGCTCCACTTCTGATCCAGCTCCCTGATAATGTGCCTAGGAAAGCAGCAGAAGATGGCCTAAATTCTCGGGCCCATGCAACCATGAGGGAGACCCAGAAGAAGTTCCTGGCTCCTGGCTTCTGACTTCACATCAGCCCAGCTCTGGCCACTGTGGCCATTTGAGGAGTGAACTAATAGATGGAAGATCTCTCTCTCTCTCTCTCTCTCTCTCTCTCTCTCACTATGCTTTTCAAATAAATAAATAATTCTTTTTAAAAAAAGATGAAGAAGAAAAGAAAAAAATCTCTATTCTAAACTCGGGCCAGTTAGCCTCTCTGCTGAAGCCCCCTCTAGTTTCTCCAGCCATCAGCTCTCTCTCCAATGCTCCCTTCACACTTTGCCAGCCTGCCTCACAGTGACTGTCCCTGCACAAGATGGATGCTCCTCTAGGACAGATATGCACGTTATATCTTAAACCTCATCCTAATCCCAGCACAGTGTGGCACACCATGATGCAATAGGGAGAGCAGCTGGACCCAACACGGCAGTCCTATGAATTATTAAGATTTGATAATCTTTTTTTTTTCTGTAGGATTGCCAGCCCCCACCCCCACCCCCCAAAATGCAATTGTTGAGTTCCCTGAGCTCAAATGGAAGAAAAACAACACCAGGACCTTCCAATGTAAGATCCTGCCCTGCCTGGAGATAGTCCTTGCTGGCACATGAAAAGCAACATGTTTCATGAAAACCCTACCAACCTCTGAAGCCTCCTCTCTCTCTGGTCTGCAATGCCTGTTTTTCCCCATAAACCCCTGTAATGTTTCCATTTTTATTTAATGAAGAGACAGCCATGAGCTGTGCCAGAAGTGTTTTCTCCCACAGCCAATGCCAGCCTCTTGCTAATAAAACAAAATAAAATTCAACACAGATTGTTGGTTTAGAAGACTTTAAAGTAATTGCCAAACTGCTTTGCATGATGAATGTATTCCACAAGTTCCATGACCACAACTCTGGACTGTGCAATTTAGCCCTTATGTCGTTGTGTTTGGTTTGGTTACTCATGTGCGTGTGCATATTCATTCAGCAAATGTTTACACTGAGCACCTACCGCATGCACAGCACCCTGCTCTTATTACTCTTGTTGCTCCAGTTTACCTCTGCATGCTCAAGGGGCAAAATGTGTTATATTTGTAAGCCAAACTATTAGGTTAAATCATGCCATATTTCCTCCATTTGATCCTATTTTAACCAAAAAACAATTGTATGTGGTGCAAAACAAGACTGATGAGTTAAAGGAGCCAGGTAAGACTACCCGCCTAGGAGCATGTCTACGGTGGACTGTAGAAGAGCAGGTGTTTGGCCAGCAAGTAAGCTGCCCATCTGGACACCTGCACTCCATCTCAGAATGCCTGGGTTCCAGTTCTGACTCCGGCTCGGCGCTTGCAGACCCTGGGAGGCAACAGTCATGGCTCCGGTAGTCGGTCCCTGCCATCCAGATGGGAGACCTAGATTGAGTTCTGGGCTCCCACCTTGGGCCTGGCCCAGTTCCAGCTGTTGAGGGCATAGGGGGAATGAACCTGCAGATGGAAGATGTCTGTCTCTCAGATTAAAACAAACGGGCTGTACAGTTTTTTTCGTGGGAAGGATTCAGGGCCTCAGTTTTTGAAAAGGTCTGAGAACTATTTTTTGGTAAAAAATAACAAAAGTCTTAATACATAAAGTGTAAAATCCAAGTACATGTTTAAACAACAACATTTATCATGAGAACTTCATTAGATAATAATGTTAAACATTTTCTTCATTTATAAATTTAGTTTTTCTCACATCACAAAAATTCACAGGAATGCATGTGACTGGAGAAATAACAGTAAATAAAATATTTACAGGCAAATAATTTCAAAAATAAAGTTTGAGAAGTAATTGTCAAGTGTTTTGAACAGCAAAGAAAAAGGATACGGAGTGCCTTTTAATGCATGAGATGTGATATGGAGATTGCCCTTTAAAGATAAAAGTGCCCAGGTCCCACAGGGCCTTAACTTTCCCCAAGAGCTCAGCATCCATCTGGTCCCCTGCCCTTCAAAGCACTGAGTGATCAGAAAGAATCCCTATTTGCTAAATGCACATGAGGGCTGACCTCTGCTCTTAATCCACGGTGGAGAGTTTTTGATGTGCAGCACCTGGAGCAAGGGGGCATTCTTAGGATAACAGCTGAGACTCCTGTGGCCCGCCCCTTGTGCACTACAAATGTCCAACAAGAAAAGAGCTGAGCCCTAGGGTCAGATAACTGGCTGATCAGAATCCTCTGCTGGCAACGGTGCGCACAGTCCAGGCTCATTGTTGATGGCTCAGCCCTCCACAGACGGCATTTCTGGCAGGGCACAGCACTTCCAGCAGGGTGCACCATTGAGACACCAGAAACTGCCCAGCCGTGATCAGCACACAGGAGAAAGTCTCTAAGCTTAAAAGAAAAATCACGAATCCTTGCGAGAGACCAGGACCTCTTGGCCACGAGGCACCACAGGGCTCAGCTCGGCTGATTCTTTGGAGAAAGCAGGTGCAGCTTAAATGGAGTGTTCCCCCAATTCAAGGAAAGGGACACTGGGGGACAGTGGTCCTTTGAGCACTGACACACCCTCGTCAACTAATCAGTGTTCTAGGCACAGGTCAATGTCCTTACCCGGCTTTATATCGTTGTCTGCCCTCTAAGGCCCTTTGTGTCGTGGGACCCCATGGTGGCAGCTCCTGAGTTAGTCTCTCAATAGTTATTTATGAAAAACCACCTAAAATGCTGGATCAAAGAGTAAGCTAAGCAAATTTTTTAAGAGCCATTTAATTGAAAGATAGTCACACAGAGAGGGAGATAGAGATCTTCCATCTGCTGGTTCACTCCCCAAATGGCCACAACAGCTGGGGCTAGGCCAGGCTGAAACCAGGAGCCAAGAGCTTCATCTGTGTCTCCCACATGGGTGCAGGGGTTCAAGCTCTTGGGCCGTCCCCCACTGCTTTCCCAGGCACATTAGCAGGGAGCTGCATTGGAAGAGGAGCAGCTGGGGCTCAAATCCGTGTCCGTGTGATGCTGGAGTCACAGGTGGTGGCTTTACCCAGGACACCACAACACTGGCCCCTCAGCTAATTTTTCTACTGGAAACTTTCACATACACACACACTTCGCAGGACAGGCAAACATCTGTTACTGCTTCTTCCAGGCCACCCTTCACCCCCGTTTTAAGCCCATCAGCTACCACCATGTTAACAGCAGCAAGATGGCTCAAGAGAAAGCAATGGTGTATTACCTTGAGTTATTGGTATCATTTGTATAAAATCTTGGCACCTTATACAACAGTAAAAAGTAGCTGTTACTGTTGTCATTATAAAAGGCTATTGGTCTCAAAGCTTCTGAATGTTAGCTGGGATGTTAGGCAGCCAAGAAGATTAAGTCTGAACAATGCTAGGGGAATGGTACATGGCAGGGTAGTACTCTTCTAAATCGCTAATGGGTTCAGTGACTTTTTTAGGAGTATCTTAGATTGGGCTGCTTTAACAAAGCACATGAAATTGAGTGGCCTATAAACAGCAAAAATGTGCCTTTTTTCAGGTCTAGGGGCTGGGAAGTACAAGATTAAGAGGCCAGCAGATGTCACATCTGGTTAGGGCTTGCTCTCTGGTTCCTACAAGTGGTGCTACCTGCTGTATCTCACATGTTGGAAGGAGCAAACAAGCTTTTTTATGAGACACAAATCCCATTTGTGAGGGCTTCACCATCATGACCCGGTCACCTCCCAAAGGCCCACATTGGGATTGGGTCTCAGTGTGTGAATTTTAGGAGGACACAAACATTCAGGACACAGCAAGCATATGGCTTTTATTGTGGATATATATATATCATAAAATTGACTATTTTAATCAATGGCATCAAGCACATTGATATCTTTGTCCAACCATCCTCAGAATTTTGTCATTACCCAAACTGAAAAGCGGTGCCACCAGCCCCAGTAATTACTAATCTTCCTATCTCAGGGAATTTGACTATTTTAGGTATGTTCTATAAATGGGCTGGTAAAACATTCATCTTTCTGTGTCTGATTTATTTCACATAGCATAACGTCTTCAAGATTCATCTGTGTATGTTGTAGCATGTTTCTGAATTTAATTGCTTTTTAAGTCTAAATAATATTTCACTGTGTATATATACTGCATTTTGGTTATGTAGTCATCCAGCAGTGGACACTTGGGTTGCTTCCACCTTTTGGCTATTATAATGCTGCTATGAACGTAGGGGTTCAAATGTCTCCAAGTCCCTGCCTTTGATTCTGTTGGGTGTATATATAGAGGTGGATGATATGTTGATCAACGTACTATATAAGCAACGTCACACTGTTTTTCATAGTGATTGTATCCTTTTACATCACTGCCAGCAATGCAGAAGAGTTCCAGTTTCTCCACACTTGGGACCCTTCTTCTTCCTCTTCCTCGTCCTCGTCCTCTTCCCTCCTCCTCCCTCCTCCTCCCTCCTCCTCTTCCTCTTCTTCCTCCTCCACTTTTCTTTCCTCCCTCTCTCCTTGAACTTTTTTTTTGACAGGCAGAGAGGACAGAGAGAGAGAGAGACAGAGAGAAAGGTCTTCCTTTTGCCGTTGGTTCACCCTCCAATGGCCGCCGCGGCTGGTGCGCTGCGGCCGGCGCACCGCGCTGATCCGAAGGCAGGAGCCAGGTGCTTCTCCTGGTCTCCCATGGGGTGCAGGACCCAAGCACTTGGGCCATCCTCCACTGCACTCTGGCCACAGCAGAGAGCTGGCCTGGAAGAGGGGCAACCAGGACAGAATCCGGCGCCCCGACCGGGACTAGAACCCGGTGTGCCGGCGCCGCAAGGCAGAGGATTAGCCTAGTGAGCCGTGGCGCCTGCCAAACTTTTTTTTATAATAGATATTCTAATGAGTGTGAAGTGGTAGATCACTGTGATATTAATTTGCATTTCTCTAATTATTAGTGATAATTTTGAGTCTTTTCATGTGCTTAATGGTCATTTGTGTATCTTCTTTGGAGAAAGGTCTGTTCAGAGTCTTTACCCATTATTTTAATCAAGATGTTTTGTTGTTGAGTTGCAGAAGGTCTTTCTGTATTCTGGATACTAGTTCCTTATTAGATATATGAATTGCAAATATTTTCTCTCAATATGGTTACTGCCTTTTCACTTTCTTGGTAATGTTATTTTTTTAAAGGGAGGGTGGTATTTCTTTGAAAGGCAAAGAAACAGAAAGACAGATCTCCCTTCTGCTAGTTCACTCCCCAAATGCCTACAACAGCCAGGGCTGGGCCAGGCCGAAGCCAGGAGTCCAGAACTCAATCCAGGTCTCTCAAGTGGCTATCAAGAATCCAACAACTTGAGCCATTACCTACTGCCTCCCAGGGTGCACAATAGTAAGACATTAGAATCAAGAGTAGAGCTGGGACTAGAACCCGGGCACTCTGATATGGGATGCAGGCATGCCAAGCTGTGTCTTAACTGCTAGGCCAAATGCCTACCCTTTGATAGAATTCTCTGATGTATAAAACGTTTTAATATTAATGCAGTACAATTTATCTGGTCTTTTCTTTTATATGTAATCAGTGTCATTGAAGAAATCGTTGGCTCTAAATGGCAATGTCAGGAAGCTTTTTTCCAGGGCTCTCTGCCAGATGCTTTATAGCTTTCTTAGCTCTTATTTTTAGGTCTTGAAGGAAGGCATCAAATTCTTCCTTTTGCATGTGGGTATTTAGTTTTCTCTGCATCACTCGCAAGGATTAAGTAATTGTTTTAACTCATAGGCTTGTCTCTGCTCTTTAATCAGCCAGGGGGAACAAGGGAGATAACATTGAATCGAATCATTAGAAAAGTTATATTCTAATGCACCTGTTCTTAGTTCGCGTGATAACATAATTAGCTAGTAGCATTATTTACTAGTGGCTTTATGGTCCAAAACCTAGTATGGAATTAAAAAGAGAAGCATTCCTCTTCTGACCACAAGGAGGGCTGTCACTGTTAAACCCAGATATGGATAATTTTATATTAGGTCAGGTAATTTTGTATTGGAGAGGACTTTCTGCCCGACAAATCTCAAGTTGAGCAACAGGGTTAAAAATGAAGACTAAGGCCGGCGCCGTGGCTCCATAGGCTAATCCTCTGCCTGCAGCACCGGCACACGGGGTTCTAGTCCCGGTCAGGGTGCCGGATTCTGTCCTGGTTGCTCCTCTTCCAGGCCAGCTCTCTGTTGTGGCCAGGGAGTGCAGTGGAGGATGGCCCAAGTGCTTGGGCCCTGCACCCCATGGGAGACCAGAAGAAGCACCTGGCTCCTGCCTTCGGATCAGCGCGGTGCGCCGGCCGCAGCGCGCCAGCCGCGGCGGCCATTGGAGGGTGAACCAAGGGCAAAGGAAGACCTTTCTCTCTGTCTCTCTCTCTCTCTGTCCACTCTGCCTGTCAAAAAATTAAAATAAAAAATAAATAAAAAAATGAAGACTAAGCATGCATAATTTTTCACATGGAGATAACAGGTAAGGTAAGGGAAGAGAAAGAGAAAACTGAAGAAAAAGAATGAAAACTCTGGAGCTGTTTTAAAATGAACGGTTTAAAATTAATTTGAAATTATAGTCTTAAAGTACAAAAAAATAAGGCTTTACCAACTGAACTGTAATGGAAATATTCCTATTTTGAAATTAAAAGGTTGGAGGCAGGCATTTGTTGCAGCAGCTGAGTGGCCCCTTGGGACACCTGAGTTTTGTGTCAAACTCCTTGGCTCCTCTGCTTCCAATCCACCCTCTGGCTGGAGTGCACCCTGGTAGACAGTGGTGACGACTCATGTCCATGAGTCCCTGCCTTTCACTGGGAGACCCTGATTAAGTTCTGGTCTCCTGGCTTCAGCCGGGACCAGTCCTGACTGTTGCGGGCATTTGGAGAGTGAACCAGCATGTGGAGGAGCTCTCTGTGTCTGTCTGTCTGTCTTTCTCTCTGCCTTGCAAATGATGTGAAAATAAATAAATTTAACCAGTAAATTCAGTGAAAAGGTACACCAGGACAAGGAGTACACTTGCACCTGCTGTTAATTGGTCATGTGAAAGGGAATGGATGAGTGACCATTTTCTCATTTGACATGTTCTCTGAGTCTGTAAAATCCAAAGGCACATTCATTTATTTTTCAGCATTTGTGGCCTCATCTTCCTGTTGGCAAAGAAACTGGAAATGAAACAAAGGAAGAAAGAAGGAAGGGGGGGGGGGAGATAGATCCCCTTTTCATGTGGGATCTTTTCTTTTTTTTAATTTGACAGAGTTAGACGGTGAGAGAGAGAGAGAGAGAAAGGTCTTCCTTCCGTTGGTTCACCCCCCAAATGGCCGCCATGGCCAGTGCTGCGCCCATCCGAAGCCAGGAACCAGGTGCCTCCTCCTGGTCTCCCATGCAGGTACAGGCGCCCAAGCACCTGGGCCATCCTCCGCTGCCTTCCTGGGCCACAGCAGAGAGCTGGACTGGAAGAGGAGCAGCCGGGACTAGAACCCAGCACCCATATGGGATGCTGGCGCCATAGGCGGAGGATTAGCCAAGTGAGCCATGGTGCAGGCCCTCGGGATTTTTTCTTATATTCATTAAAAAGCAAATTATTGGCTGGCGCCATGGCTCAATAGGCTAATCCTCTGCCTGCAGCACCGGCACACAGGGTTCTAGTCCCAGACAGGGCGCCGGATTCTGTCCTGGTTGCTCCTCTTCCAGTCCAGCTCTCTGCTGTGGCCCAGGAGTGCAGTGGAGGATGGCCCAAGTGCTTGCGCCCTGCACCCCATGGGAGACCAGGAGAAGCACCTGGCTCCTGGCTTCGGATCAGCGCGGTGCGCTGGCCACAGCGCGCCGGCTGCAGCAGCCATCGGAGGATGAACCAACGGCAAAAGGAAGACCTTTCTTTCTCTCTCTCTCTCTCTCTCTCTCTCTCACTGTCCACTCTGCCTGTAGAAAAAAAAGCAAATTATTAATAAATTGGCAAGAGCAGTAAGCACCCCCATGAGTCTGTGTGTCAGTTAAATCCCCTCGTCCTAGAGAACCAGTGAGACAAACAGATTTCCACTTGAATTCTGCTTCTACGAAGAATATGCAAGTATCGAAGAGGTGAGAAGCTGAGAAGAAAATAGCAGGACTGAACAGATCCACAGAGCTCCCTGGGTCCCCAGAGACCCAAGGGGAGGGTAAGCCACAAATTATGGTCAAAACAGCAAAAGAATAAGGAAAGTAATATATAACATAGAATTCTCCTGTAAACGTTGACCTTCGCCTCTTTGCTCTCCAACTTAATGGGCTTGATAAAAGATTCCTGAAGTAAAGTCTCCGTTATTCTCCCATTGTCCTAGTTCAGTAGTCCTTTTACAGTTGAGTAAACATTTGCATAGGATTGGGTTGAAATTGTCAAGGCCATTGTCCTCTGCCCTTCTTCAATGTAGATATAATGTATTATCCTATTGAAATATGGTGGAACTCTGCTACTGAAAAGTGAGTTAACGCTTTGCTAAAGTTGATCAGTAAGTCATCTGTCCTAGGTCATTGATATTCTGAGAGGGCGAAGACCATTTTTCACCAAAAATAGAAAGTCTGGCAGTAAAACAGTTCACTTTGTGTTTAAAACAAAAAGTGAAAGAGCAATGACCCAAATCTGTTTCCTTGTGCACAAACTCCTTCCCCATGCCTGCTCCACTCTGCTCTCTTCCTGCCAGTCCATATGGAGCCAAGCAGGAAAACTAGAATTTCCTTGAATTTCTATTAACTTTGTGGGTTTGAGATGTTCCTTGCTGACAGTTCAAATGCTCGTTGATAAAAAGAGACAAGTTTACAAAATACTGCAGTTTTAACTCACGGGTGCCTCGTCTGGAAACTTGAGTCGTTTAACATGCCTGTGCTTTGAATTGCGTGATCAAAGAATGAGCAGCTCACGGTGCTTGGCAGTGTTTCAGTTAAGGGTTCTCTTACCGTGCCCGGTAACTGATGGGCTTTAAGGGAGGCTGAACACGTGGCGCATTAGAATATAAACCATATATTGCTTTCATCAGATTCTAAAGTAAACTCGTGAGCCCAAACAGAAAGTATGAAAACAAGAAACAAGTATGTAAAATGACTCTCACTGAAAGAGTTCCAGATACAGTTCAGGAGCCAAATCGAACACACCTGATACCGTTAGAGAACCATAAAAGGCAAACATATTCAAAGAGCTTCATCAGAGGCCAGAAGAAAGGGAGAGAGGAGTGAGCTCACAGCAAAGAAGTCTTCCTGGAGGAGGTGAGACCCAGCATCCCTGTGCTCTCTTATCTCAGGGATCCTAACACAAGGGTACTGCAGAAAGTTCCTAGGGGACCAGTGTCGTGATGCTTGGGATAGGATCCTGCCTGTACTTCCAATACAAATTCTCAGTATTGTACCTGAGATGCAGTGGCTCCTGCCACTCATGTAGGAGACCTGGGTGGAGTTCCTGGCTCCTTGCTTTGAATTGGCCAGCCCTAGCCATTGCAGTCATTTGGGGAGTGAACCAGAGGATGGAAGGTCTCTCTCTATCTCTATTTCTCTGTCTCTCCTTGCTGGCTTCTCCCTCTCTCTGTCACTCTGGCATTCAAAGAATTTTTTTTTTAAATGATCAATCTTAAAAAGCTCATGAAAATGGAATAAAAAGGAAATCTTATTTAGGTACAAAAGAATTGAAATCCATGCATGTGAGGGGAGGTCTCAAAATGGTTGTGTTAGCCCCTCGGAGTGAGGATGCTAACACGTCGAGAGGCACACCCCAGAGACTCAGAGTCCAGACCAGCTGATGCAAAAGCAAGAGGATTTATTCGGCGTCTGCGCAGACAGGCCTCCTGAACTCGGGAGTCCAGAGAGCACCCCCAGTACAAGCCACACGGTTTATATACCCACAGTGACCAATCAAAAGCACTATAGAGTCCATGCACACAGCAGTCCAATCCGCGAGCTGATCATGTGAAGGGCATGCGTCTTCTATCCAATCAGCTATGAGATCATACGGAAGGCATGCACCTTGTCGCCATTTTGTTGTTTACTTCTTTAGCAGTTCCTTTCCCTGACAGCGCCATCTTGTTCACCCTGAGGGGGGATGACTTCTCGCTCCCTTTGTTCCCCTTGTGGGAGAGCAGCGTCCCGCTTCCCACACCGTTATTTGAGTATTAGGAGGTATACAAACTGGGTTAGGTCTTAGCACAGCCAGGCACAAGTGTCGCAGCTAGCTAAGCATAGGGTCCCTTATTTTATAGCTGCACCTAATTTTAGCTTTGGGGGAAAAAGTTTAGGGCTGTAATTTTAAACTTTAATTTTTATTTGGGGCAAAGGTGACTTCTTGTTTTTAATGGTATTGGCTTAGGTCACTCCATTTTGGTTTGATTTTTAAGGTTCTTCAGCTGAAGAAAATGCATCATTTTGAAAAAGCTGTATATCAATTTCAAAAGATGTTTAATATTTTAATCCCATTTTCCATGAATTTTTAAAAATATTTTATTTTGAAGTTTCATTTCTGAGTTGGAAGGGTAGAGTGGCAGAGAAAGAGGGAGGGATAGAGATCTTCCATCCACTGCACTGCCCACATGCCTGCAACAGCCAGAGCTGGGCCAGGCCAAAGCCAGGAGGCAGGCACTCCATCTGCGTCTCCCAGCTGGGTGGCTGGAACCCAAGTTCTTGGTCATCGTCTGCTGGGAGCTGGGTCAGTGGTGAAGAGGGGACTGGATGCCAGGCACTTGCAATGTGGAATACGGTGCAGGCTGTGCCACAGTGCCCACCCTTTCCGTGAACTTTTTGAAGTCCATTGGTGCCAGTGTCGCTGAGCAGAAAAGCACTCCTTTCTTTAAAATGATAGCCATTCAGGTTAAATGGATGAAATCGTCTGCATTTATAACTATTTCTAACCTTCTATACTAACATATTTTTTTGGACAGGCAGAGTTAGAGAGGAGAGAGAAAGGTCTTCCTTCCATTGGTTCACCCTCAAATGGCTGCAACGGCTGGTGCTACGCCGATCCGAAGCCAGGAGCCAGGTGCTTCCTCCTGGTCTTCCAAGCGGGTGCAGGGCCAAAGCACTTGGGCCATCCTCCGCTGCCTTCCCAGGCCACAGCAGAGAGCTGGACTGGAAGAGGAGCAATCGGGACTAGAACCTGGCGCCCAAATGGGATGCTGGCGCCACAGGCAAAAGATTAACCAAGTGATCCACGGCACCGGCCCCTATACTAACAATTTTAAATACTCTTTTAAAACATTCATAGATGACACACTGGCTATACTTTTAAATGTGAATTAGTAGTATACGTCCATTTCATAAATGCTCTCTTGCTACTTGTAAATGTAAGAAACTGTTGGCTTCCTCCAGTCCTCACTGCCTGCCCGTAGACACCATCTGCAGTGCCTACTGGAGAGGTGCACTCACTTTACCGTTGTAGGAACAAACAAGTTTCTAGAATGAGAATTTCTGAAAAGAGAATATATGCTCAGTTATTGGAAGAATTAAAACCACTTGCACATTCTCTGAGCTACTTCTTTCTTCCACTGGCAGGAGTAATTGCAGTGTTCCTGTTACAAAACGCGATCAGTGTGTTGTCTCTCAGCTCTGCTGCATTTCCTGTTTTGTCTTCCTGCTCGGGGACTTGTGCCCTTAATTGTCTTCACAGGAAATACACTCACGTATGTGCTATTTGACATTCTTTGTTTCAAGGTAAAGTGGTTATCTCCAAAAAAATTAAAACCCATTAGTGGGCCGGCGCACTGGGTTCTAGTCCCAGTCGGGGCACCGGATTCTGTCCCGGTTGCCCCTCTTCCAGGCCAGCTCTCTGCTGTGGCCAGGGAGTGCAATGGAGGATGGCCCAAGTGCTTGGGCCCTGCACCCCATGGGAGACCAGGATAAGTACCTGGCTCCTGCCATCAGATCAGCGCTGGCCGCGGCGGCCATTGGAGGGTGAACCAACAGCATAAGGAAGACCTATCTCTGTCTCTCTCACTGTCCACTCTGCCTGTCAAAAAAAATAAAATAAAACCCATTAGTGGATTACCAGTTAAAGTTGGGAGCGTCAGCCCTTATCTCTTTCCTTAGCCAAAATATTTTTCATTCACATGTATAGATATGCATTTGAGAGACTGAATTTACTTCAGTAACAAGCAACCCTATCGTGCACTAATAATCAAGCACGAACTGAAATGGAATTCAGGTGAATGAATTAAAACTCAACACTGACTTAACCAGAGGCTTGCACAATAGCTACATTGTTAACTGAACAGGTGCTAGATTTCTATTTATCAGGTAGTTTTTGTTCAATGTACTGGTACAGAGAAAGAATGACCCAGAATAAACATTTATTATGTAAAACTGGTGAAAATACATTGACAAACTTAGCAAGAAACAGTTGCAGAGTGTCAGGATCACTTCCACTGGCAAGGTTGGCCTGGTGAACGATTCTCCCTGTTGCTAGCATGAATCAGCTGTGCTCCTTGCAGGGCCTGTATTTTCCAACGTGCATGCCCCTTGCAAGCACCTGAGAGTTTTTAAAAGTACTGATGCCTGGGTCTCCACCCCCGAGATTTTGATTCAACGGTGTGGTGTGAAGCTGGGAGCTGGGATTGTTTTCACAAGCTTGCTAGTTGAGCCAGGTGGAGAACAATTGCTTTTGACTGTAAGCTGCACCTGTACTGTGATAGTCTCTGCTATAACACACAGTAGCAAAAGGCTTTCTAGTTAAAGTAAAGCATTCTCCACTTCAAGATCTTCTGGCAAATGTGTTCTATCTAAAGGCGGCGCCTCATTCTGAATCTTCTGTCTTGCTTTCATCTCCCCCCTCCATTCACTGAGCATTTATTATGTCCCAGAGGTACAATCCCTGACTGGTGCTTGGATTCGGAGTGTGACTCAAATGCTTCTAACACCATTTAAATCCTTTAGGTTCCTTTCTGCCTCGGAAACTAGCCCTGGCTTTCTGCCTTGTCCCAGTGATTATGCTGTGGCTGTCTTTCTAATCACACCTTGGTTTTTGAAAACCTTTTATTATTTTAAAGAATAAATAATAGGGGTCGTCTTTTTATTTATATACAAGGTGAGAGTTTCAGAAAGAGGAGGAAAAACATTTTCCATCCACCAATTCACTTCCCAGACGGTCACAGCAGCCAGTGCTGTACCGTGCCAAAGTTAAGAGCCAGAAGCTTCATCCGGGTCTCCCACATGGGTAGCAGGGGCCCAAGGACTTAGACCATCTTCCGTTGCTTTTCCAAGTGCATTTGCAGGGACCTTGATTGGAAGTGGAGCAGCTGAGACTTGAACTGGTGCTCTAATGGGATGCCAGTGTCACAGGCGGCTGCTTTATCTGCTGCACCACATCGCAGGGCCCCCAAGAGAACATCCTTTTTTAAAAGGATTGTGTATGGACATGGTAGTAATTTAATATTAGCTCAATATTAGGTGAAAAAATTAGGCATTGCTAAACTAAGTGTGAATGCTGCTTAAAACAAGATCAAGAAAGTTGGACACCAAGTTGAAGAATCAGTTCTCTTTAGGAAATAAAAATGATCTGCCCTTGAATTTACGTTAGTGCCCACTAAATATTCAAAGTCAAAGAGCTAAATTCAGCATCAGTATTCAGAGAGGCAGAGCGGGAAGGCTGTGGAGTGTGACTCAGGATGGAACAATGCTCCTTCCACTCAAAAATACCCATTTCAACAGCCTGAAAGACTGAGGCAGTGGATGTTAAAAATGTTACCCAAAATTGACAAATGAACTTATATCAACATGTAATTTATTTCCTGAATGCAATGAATGACATCCTATGATAAACTTGTATCTCTACCTTCTCAATATTGGCAATATGGATTTAATTATATTTGAAGGTTTTTTTTTTTTTTTTTTAAGATTTGAGAGGCAGAATTACAGACAGTGAGAGGGAGAGACCGAGAGAAAGGTCTTCCTTCTGTTGGTTCACTCCCCAAATGGCCGCAACAGCCAGAGGTGCTCCAATCTGAAGCCAGGAGCCAGGAGCCTCCTCCCAGTCTCCCATGTGGGTGCAGGGGCCCAAGGACATGGGCCATCTTCCACTGCTTTCCCAGGCCACAGCAGAGAGCTGGACTGGAAGAGGAGCAGCCAGGACTAGAACTGGCGCCCATATGGGATGCCGGCACCGCAGAAAGAGGATTAACCTGTGCCACAGCACCAGCCCCACATTTGAAGTTTTTGATTAAAATTATCACGATCCTTGGGTCTTTTTAAAATTTGAGTTAGATTTTTACACAAGTGCTATATATTCAAAATGAAAAACTTAGTAATGTATAAAATAAGAATACTTGTGATATTACCTCCCCCCAAGTCAATGCCATTAACATTGTAATGTAGGACCTTCAGAGAGAGAGAGAGAGGGACAGGCAGACATATCTCCCAATACAGATTGTACATAAAACAGGTTAATATATATAAAACTTAATACGCAGGCACTTAAATTTTGCATCAATCTCTGACTTCTAAGCTTCAGGTATCCTTGTTCTCATATTACTAAAGGGTAACAAGATAAACCTGGCCCATTACACAAATGCTCTGAGGGCTGAGATAACATGCAAATGCAGCCGAACATATTGATGTGTGAAGCCTGGGTAGACCACACAGTTCAGAAAAGGAAGTACACCCTGCAGAGCTCACTTGCACACTCACTGAACGAGACACAGCATCTTCAGGGTCACGGGTGCCAGGCGGAGTGACTCTGCTCAGGAAGAATGGTGAGTGAGAATTTTACGACTCTCGCTGCTTTCCAGGCGATTTGTGCTGATGTTTTCTGCGTGGCGCAGGGAGGTGTGGGGTGCTTCCCAACCGGGTCCTCCGAGCCTTTGGAATTTTTGCCTGTTCCTGTCTCGTCGTTGTTCCGTGCGCTCGGGAAGTTGCTGAAGCTTTATTATACTCGCTGCGAGACAGCGGCTTCAGGAGTTCCCTTTTGTGATTCTAGCCTTCAAAATAGAGGAAGAGCTGTGCCTCGCAGAAAACAAAGTGGTGTGTTTTGCCTCTCTCTCTTGAGAGAGCTGCGTGGCAGACGAGGAGACTTTGCCAAGCTTGTGGAAAACGCAGTGAGAAGATGAGCTTACTTTGCTCAGAAAGTTTTTGAAAGCCAGGCACACCGGAGGTGTGGGGAGCAGCTCGGACTAGACTAAGTTACTGGAATTAAGACTTATTCTATGCATCTGCTCTCCTCTGTGGGGAGCAGCTCGGACTAGACTGTTACTGGAATTAAGACTTATTCTATGCATCTGCTCTCCTACAATATGGCGCTGGGAGAGAAGTAAACAGCTTCTGCACAGCTGCCTCCAGTTCAACTAATAAACTGTAGGACTTGCTCCTGATTGGAGGAGAGCAGCGTACTCGGCGTGTGGGCAGCCGAGTTGGGATTGGCGGAGGAGGACTATAAAGGAGGAGAGAGACGGCATGCATGAGGAACATCTATGGGGAACATCTAAGGGGAACACCCGTGCAGCCCCCGAGAGACCCGGCCGGCGGTGTGCCGCTCCCCTGCGGAAGTGGGGAATGTGGCCAGGGGGAACTGCCCTTCCACGGAGGTGGAAGGGATAGTAGCCAACCCGGGAAGAACCAGCAGCAAACCCGGGGAGGGCCGAGCAGACGAAAGAACAGCGCAGGGTCCTGTGTTGCTCCTCCACGAAGAGGGGGAGCGACACGGAGGTCTGCAAAAAGTTCATGGAAAATGCACATTATGACAAAACCATGCATGGATTTCCAAGTGTCTTAACACCAAAATAAACCTACCTCTTAACTCCATTTTCCATGAGCTTGTTGAAGGGCGCTCACGTAGCCACACTTTGTTATGAGCAACTGGGATCCCAGAGGATTCCAGGGACGTACGCGAGGCAACATTGCGGACGATGTCATTTTGATAACAGAGTAGGTTTTACAAAAGCAGTTTGGTTGTTTGAAAAGGTGCATTTTATTCTTTTAGTTAATAGAAATAAACCAAATCCAAGTGGCCCAAACCTTAGGGACAGGTTGTGCTCCTTAAGTTAATTAAAAGCTATTTCTTGGAGCACACTTAAGATAGTGGTTTGCAGCTGTACCATAAAAGTTGTTTATGCTATAGGGCAGCTGAACTAAAGCACTAATAGTCTGCTCCCTAGTTTCTCATTATTTGTTAGAAAAAAAAAAAATGGCTCCTAAGCAAAGCATGTGGACTTCTCCCGCTCCCAGGGCCTAAAGGAGAGCCAATTCACCGTATCACCCCATCTCCGCTCTCTAGCTAACAATCAGAAGACGAGAAACATGTGGGCCCTTCTCTTCCTATGGAGAAGATTGCTCTCTTCTGGCCTCCAGTAAAAAGAGGGCTGGCACATGGCTCCTTGGCATGCTCACGTGGCAGGTGGGCGTGATGGGCAGACGTGAGAAGGGGGACTAAGGGCTCAGCCCTGTGGGTGCTGGCTGGAAGGTCTTTGAGCCAGGACGGGGAAAGCGAGGTGAGAGAGTGATCCTTCACAGGGGAGAGAGGGAGGAGGAAGGGAGATGGGTCGGAGCAGTAAGTCACAGAGGAGGGGAGTGCACTGTGGGGGGGGAAGGTGGTAGAGCAGGGAGCTGCCTGCAGCCCCCTCTGTAGAGGAAGGCAGGCAGTGGCCACAGGAGTGTGACTTTAAGTCTTCCCTGGGTTTCCACACTAGGTCTTCCTGTCCAGTATTCTTAGAAGACAGCTTGACCGTAATGATTGTAAAACATGTATTTGTCCCTTTGGGACTGGCTTTTTTCACTAAGTCTTGCTGCTCCTCCGCACGGGGAGGAGCCGCACCGGACCGGATGCTTGTTGTTCCCTTTTTTACAAGTCTTTTCTATAGTAAAGTAAGAATAAGCAAACAGCAAACCCCCAAAGCAAGAATGAGTAGAGAGACATGAGAAAGAACGAAGCAACGAACTTCCCCGCGAACTCTCCAACCAACCCACCCCAGCGTGCCGGCTCTCTTCTCCTTTATAGTCCTCTCCACCAATCCTTGCTCCGCCTGTCCACGTGTCGAGCATGCCGTTCTCTTCTATTGAGAGGATGAATCGGCTCCTGCGGCTTCTAGTAGTCAAGATGAATCAGCTGTGTAAAAGCTGGTTACTCCTTATCAGCGCCGTATTATGGGAGGCGGGCTTCGCCTTCCGCAGGAGACGAATTCTGCCTCCCACAAGTCTGATGTTTTCCAGATTCATCCATTTCGTTGCAAACAACTGGATTTCATTTTTTTTTAACCACTGTGTATTATTTAATAGAGTACATTTTTTTTTAAGATTTACTTATTTATTTGAAAGAGTTACACAGAGAGAGGCAGAGAGAGAGAGAGGTCTCCCATCAAATGGTTCACTCCCCAATTGGCCGCAACAGCCAAAACTGCACTGATCCGGAGCCAGGAGCCAGGAGCTTCTTCTGGGTCTCCCACGCGAGGGCAGAGGCCCAAGCACTATGGCTTTCCCAGGCCATACCAGAGAGCTGGGTTGGAAGTAGAGCAGCCGGGTCTCAAACCGGCGCCCGTATGGGATGCTGGTGCTTCAGGCCAGGGCATTAACTCCTTGAGCCACAGCGCCATCTCCAGAGTACATTTCTTTATCCAGTCTTCAGTTGATGGGCATTTAGGTTGATTCTGTCTTAGCTATTGTGAATTATACTGCAATAAACACGGGGGTACAGATAACTCTTTTACTTGCTGATTTCATTTCTCTTGGGTAAACTCCCAGCAGTGGTTGGCTGGGTCATATGGCAGGTCTGTATTCAGATTTCTGAGTCTCCATGCTGTCTTCCACAGAGGCTTTATACCAGTCTATGTTCCCACCAACAGTGGACTAGTGTACATTTTCCCCCACACTCACCAGCATGTGCTGTTTGTTGATTTCTGTGTGAAAGCCATTCTAACTGGAGTGAGGTGAAATCTCATTGTGGTTTTGATTTGCATTTCCCTGACAGCTAGTGATCCTGCGCATATTTTCATGTGTCTCTTGGCCATTTGGATTAACTCTTTTTTTATTTATTTATTATTTTTTTTTGACAGGCAGAGTGGACAGTGAGAGAGAGAGACAGAGAGAAAGGTCTTCCTTTGCCGTTGGTTCACCCTCCAATGGCCGCCGCAGCCGGCGCACCACGCTGATCCGAAGCCAGGAGCTAGGTGCTTCTCCTGGTCTCCCATGGGGTGCAGGGCCCAAGCACTTGGGCCATCCTCCACTGCACTCCCGGGCCACAGCAGAGAGCTGGCCTGGAAGAGGGGCAACCGGGACAGAATCCGACGCCCCAACCAGGACTAGAACCCGGTGTGCCAGCGCCACAAGGCAGATGATTAGCCTGTTGAGCCACGGTGCCAGCCTGGATTTCCTCTTTTAAAAATGCCTGATCAATTCCTTTGCCCATCTCTTAACTGGGTTGTCTATTTTGTTGTTGTGGAGTTTCTTGACCTCTTTGTAGATTCTGGTTATTAATCCTTTATCAGTTGCAGAGTTTGCAAATAATTTCTCTCATTCCATTGGTTGCCGCTTAACTGAGTGTTTCTTTTGCAGTACAGAAGATTCTCAATTTGATGTAATCCCATTTGTCCATTTTGGCTTTGATTGTCTGTGCCTCTGGGGTTTTTTCAAAGAACTCTTTGCCTGTGCCAATGTCTTGCAGGGTTTCCCCAATGTTCTCTAATAATTTGATGGTGTCAGGTCATAGATTTAGATCTTTAATCCATGTTGAGTGGACTTTTGTGTGAGGTGTTAGGTAGTGGTCCTGCTTCATACTTCTGCATGTGGAAATCCAGTTTTCCCAGCACCATTTGTTGTAGAGACTGTCCTTGCTCCAGGGATTGGTTTCAGTTCCTCGGTCAAATATAAGTTGGTTGTAGATGACTGCTGTTTTCAATACTTTTCCATCTCTATATAGGTAGCCCTGGTTCAATCTATTGAATTACTGTGTAATTCTATTGCAATTTATTCATCTCTTCTCCAATGTTTAGTTTGTTGCCATTGTTTTATATTTCAAACAGTCTGGGACAAATCTTTCCCATAGAGCATGGGAAACTTCAAGTGTATTGAATGTTAGCAAATTGTCTTTGAAAGTCATTGCAGCAATTTCCCTCTCACCTGCCTTGCATGAGAGTTGCCATTACGTGACTAAAAACTTCATTTTGACCCTGAAATTGAGCTGAGTACAAATATTCTAAGTTGATAGTTACTATTCCCCAACCTTTTATAGACTTACTGCTTTGACTTCTGACTTTTACTGTACTAATATAAATGTGTTTTCAAGTCTAATTGTCACTGCTCATGAGTGAAGTTCTGCCATTCTCCTTAAGTTATTTCTTTATGTTCTACAACTTGGCTATGCTTCATAGACAAGTGAATTTATTTTTATTAATCCTGCTTATTACTCCAAGTATCTATGTAAATCAGGGATCTTTAAATGTTTTCTCTTTTCAGCCAGATGGTCAATAGTCTAGGCTTTGCCAGCCCCATGGTGTCAGTTGCAGTGATTCAGCTGTTCAACTGTAGTGTGAGAGCAGCTATAGAGAGTGTGTGAGCAAATAGCATGACTGTACTTCAATAAAACTTTATAAAAATAATTAGCAGGGGCTGGCGCCGTGGCTCACTAGGCTAATCCTCCGCCTTGCGCACCAGCACACTGGGTTCTAGTCCCAGTCGGGGCGCCAGATTCTGTCCCGGTTGCCCCTCTTCCAGGCCAGCTCTCTGCTGTGGCCAGGGAGTGCAGTGGAGGATGGCCCAAGTGCTTGGGCCCTGCACCCCATGGGAGACCAGGATAAGTACCTGGCTCCTGCCTTCGGATCGACACAGCGCGCTGGCCGCAGCATGCTGGCTGCGGCAGCCATTGGAGGGTGAACCAACAGCAAAGGAAGACCTTTCTCTCTGTCTCTCTCTCTCTCACTGTCCACTCTGCCTGTCAAAAAATAATAATAATAATTAGCAGGCTAGATTTTCTCTCACAGGCCTTAGTAGCCAACCTCTGATCTAAAACTCAATGCCTTTCTTCAATTCCTAAGATTTCAGCCATTATCTCTTCAAAAAGGATAACCATTTCCTCCATCCTATTTTGTCTAGAGTTCCTATTAGATAAAAGTCTCAGTCTTTCCCCCATGATTTTTATTGATCTGTTGACATGCAAAAGTTTTTTCTATTTATTTGAGAGGCAGAGAAACAGACAGAGCTTACATCTGCTGCTTCACTCCCCAGATGCCCACAATGGTTATGACTGGGATGGGACCAAAATCAAGAGCTAGGAACTCAGTGCAGGTCTTCCACATATGTTGTGGGAACCCAGTTACTGCAGCCTTCACCTCTGCCTCCCAGGGTCTGCACTGATGGGAAGGTGGAGCCAGGAACTCGATTTTGGTATTTTGTGTGGTAGATAAAATTTGAGAAGGTGCTGCTGATTGTTTGGTTAGTTTTCTCTTTATACCTGCCTTCATTCACTCTCTTGGATACTGTGCATATCTCTACTCCTCTTTCAGGCCTCCAGCTTAGAACCAGGTCTGTACTGACAGCTGAGTGATCCAGGCTCACAATATTAGAAATTACCATATTCATTACTAAATTGAGTGACATCTTGGCCTAGGCCTTGGCTCAGGCTGTTTGATATAGGCTTTCCTAACCCCGACACCTGTACGTTTTAGATGTTTAGCAGCATCTCTGGTCTCTAACAAATATGTCAGTTATCACTACCCTAGTCCACCCCCATTGTGACAACTCTCAGCATTTGCAGATATAAAATGAAAATCATAATACGGTGGTATGGGAGGGGGAAAGATCTCTCCCAGTCCACCCCCTACAGACACACCTGAGAACCACTGGTCTACCCCTGTGTAACCTAGGACCAGTTCATTTCAGTCTCCTTTCATGGCACTCAGGAGGGAAATTATACGTCTCCCCCTGCCCTATGTTGCAGAGAGTGACCCAGGCTCTGGTTTCCAAGTTAACCTGTAGGAGCTGAACTAACCACTTTTCCATACTCTGAACCCATGGTTGTCTCTGCCATCATCCAGTCCCACTCATTGCCTTTTGTTTCTGTTCTCTTTGTGGTATAAAAGGATTTTCTTAGTGTAACTATCTTTAAATTCTTCTCATTTTACATTCAATCTATCACCAATGTGTAGTGGAGTCCTTGAGAAGGCCAAAAACCTTCACTGACCAACCAGGAATTGATTCTTCTTCTTTATCTATTTTCCCTCACTTCCCTTTGGTTTCCTATCTGTCCTCTCTCTTTCCTCCCTTCATTGTTGATCAGTCCTTTTGCATAAATCAACAAAGTAGGACAAATGTTCCTGCACTGGGATTAATGAGATACTGGAAAAATTAATCCAGTTCCTTCCAGGTCTCCATCACCACACTTCACCCCAGCCCAGCCTATTAAAACACTGGCTCTCAAAGAGTGCTCTTTAAACCAGCAATATAAACACCACCTGGGAACTTTATTAGATTTTTCTTGGGTACTCCCCCATACCTCTTGAATAAATAAAGTATGGGGTTGGGGCTAGTCACCTATCTATTTTTTTTTTCAGTCACCTGTCTATTAACAAGCTCTCCAAATGATTCTGATCCATGCTAAAGTTTGTGATCTCCTATATTAAAACTGATCTAAAGATAAGTTCCACAACTGGAACTACCTTTTGGATTTTAAAACACATAACTGTTTAAACCGCACCCCCAGAGAGATTCTGATTAAGCTGGTTTGGTGACTCAAGTACTGGTGGTTTCTTTTTTTGGTGGGGGGGAAGGTTTACTCTGCAAATGATGCAAACATCCAGAGTTTGCTTTAGTTATTCATTTACTGTTCAGTCCATTTTGATCATCACTCATGCCAGTGTTTCTGGAATTCTAAGTAGAAATTGGTTAACTTTTAGTGAAGAAAATGAGCTGTTCTGGAGCTAGATTTCCTGGATGTGAATCTCTGTTCTGCTCATTATCAGTATGTGACTTTGAACAATTTATGTTCCCTGTGCCTCTACTTCCCCTTGAGTATAAAGGGATCAATCACAATCCCTACCTAGTAAGGCTATTAAAAGAATCGTATGTGTTTATATGTGACTGTCTTCAGAATAATACCTGTCAAACAGCAAGAGTTATACAAAATTATTCTAAAATACTTGTTTAATCAATAAAACCTGCAAAACATACCCAAGTCAAAATCATTGTTTTGGGAAGGAGACTATTAAAAATGTATTTGAAAAATGTTTCCTTTTCTTTTGCATATTGGGACTTTTTGCTTTATAAAATCCATTCCCTTCCCCCCTCAATGATATTTGTTCTTTAAAACATTTTAAAATTGAATTTTTCTTTATAAAAATTCTCAGAATTTTACTATGTGCCCTTTTTAAAAGGCTGCAGCTGTAAAACCAGAGCTTAGAACCACTATTTTGTACTAAAATTTGAACTACAAAATTGATAAGCCAACAATAAACCCAACATTTATGGAACTCATGGCAGAGATGAAAAGAAGTGGAGTTGAAAGAAACAATTGCTGAGTTTGATTTATGACATTTAGATGAAAGAATTTGAGCAGAATCTGGTAAGAAAAAAACACTTTGATAGACATTTGGAAGGCTTAATTTAACATGAATACATTTTGATTTGTCAATGTATGGACATAGTCTAAAAGAGTACTAGTAGTTTTATTCACCACAACTTTGAAAGAAAAGCAGTTGAGTTTATCACAAGAAGACATTCATCCAAGAGAAACTAATTTTATCACTCATACCCACAACTGCATGAGACTGCATTTCAGGACTGGGTGGAGGTTTTTTTTCTTTTTTTAATAGCAGAACATAGCTAGCCAACACAATAGCGATGACATATGAGTATACACTGTTCAAATTAGCCACCTGGGGGTGGGCGAGGGGGAGGTAGGGAGTTTCCAAACTGTTAATTATCAAGCAAACAAAGAAAAGACTGTAAGGGTGGAATTGTTGTAACTTCTGATTTCTAAGCAAAGTCCACCTGTAGCCAGTGAGCATGCCTAGTGCAGGTGGTTTCGATTCTCAGATGTGAAAGTTAGCTAACCCGAGAGCTGGATAACTGTGCAAAAAGAGAAGGGAGCGGTTCTCAGAAAGCCGCAGAACAACCGTGTTTGATGGCTAATTAGGCATGGAAAACCATACTCAGTATATCATACGTCCTGCCTCTTCTACATCCCCATTTCTCACTAGCCTACCCTTCCACATGGTAAGTCCTTCTATTTAATTTGTAAGCCTCACACGCCAGCACATTCCTCAGAAGTGATGCCAGACCTACCCTTCGTTCAGTGGGAAAATCGCTTTCTCTTCTGAGTTCATTACAGACATGAAGTCAACCCAGAGGTGACAGAATAATGCTTTCCTGGGCAAAGATCTTGCAAAAGCTAGAACCCTAACCTATCTTTGCATTTGTAATATCTGTGTGTGTGTTTCTGCTGTTGTGGATTTAACTGAATGGCTACAAATACTGCATTCATAAATACTTGTAATTAAAGAAAGATTTTAATATGGCACAATGTTAGTTATTGTAACAAATGTGTTCCTTTAAGGGCCCTAGACCCACAGTGGAGACAAAAGGAGAGATGCTGGATAAAATACAGGGCTCCTTGGAGCTGGCAGGATGAGTTGTAGAAGCCTTGTCTCGGTGGTAAACTCGGCTTTCTTGGGTTCTCTGCGTAGCTCCGCTTCTCCTGGCTGCCTCCCCATACTGAGGCTGGGTCACCTCCCTCACCAGATCTGCCCAATTAGCTTACACAAGCCCGCTTTGTATGTTACCTTTTTAGTTCCTGAAAATTTTGGAGTTGGTGACTCCAGAGAAGATGGTTCCCCTTTCTTTGTTTTGTTACTTTATAAATATCCTGCGTTTTTTATTTGTTGGGGGGGGCGGGGGGTGGAGAGAATGAGTTCCCACCCACTGCTTCATTCCCCAAACATCTACAATGACTGGGGCTGGGCCGCGTAAGTCAGGAACTATTAACAAAATCCAGGCTCTCATGGGAGTGGCAGGAACCCAATTACTTGAGTCGTCACGGCTGCCTCCCAGGGTCTGCATTGCAGTGGAGTCCGAGTTGGGAGCCACAGCGGGGAATCCTATTCAGGTATTCCACTGTGCAGTGTGGATGTCTTCACTGCTGGCATTTGCCCGCTCCCAGGTGGTTTCCGTTTCCTGCTTTAATCATCCGTAAGTTGAACAAAGTAGACCGTAATGTGTCCATAGAGTCAGAGTAAGGTTTGGAAAGCTTTGTGTTCTGATAGGCAGCCAGTTTTGAGTCTGTGTGACATACACCGTGTAGGTATGGGAAATGAGGTCTGATGTAATTGCTTCACTCTGAGGGGGAGCGCCGAGGTGGTTAAAATTTGAACTGGATGTCTGTAACTTACTTTGAAACGCATCCAAAAAACGAGTAATTGGATACAGGTGATAAGGTAAAAGCAAGCAGAGGGAAAGCTAACAAGTGTGGAATCTCAGTGCGAGGATGCCAGCGTTCATTTGCAGCTTCTACTTTAACTTTTCTATGTGCTTGAAATTCTTTATAAGATGTGGACAGAAAGTTTAAATGTCAACCAGTCTCCCCATATGTCTGTCTGTGGGTATTACTAGCTTAGTACCAATTATTAGTTAACTGTGCTATGGGTCCTTAAAGACATACGTTGTGATCTTTTTCCAAAAAACTGGGATGAATTTACACTGATTGATTTCTTCCATTCTTGTTCTCTTGTGTACAATGATATTTTTCTTTTTTTGTATCTGTCATCCAAAATATATGAAAGGAAACTTAAAAAGAAAAACAATCCACAGCCATAGCTAGTTCCCTGATAGCAGGTGATCATTTAGTCTTTATCCACACAATTACACACTTCGTGTAATTATCATAGCATTTTTTCACTTGAGGCTAAAAATTCACAAACATTGCTCTAATTCTTCTGTGAGTTCTTTGGCTGGATCTAGAAGTCAAATTAATAGCAGAGCTGATTAGCAAGAGACAAGCAAAAGTTTTAATCATTTCACATGTTCATGAGAATCTTAAGATAATGAAGTCTGAAGAAAGGCCCAAGGCATGATGCTTTTATGCTTTTCAGATGCAGAGCAATAAGTGTGAGAAGGAATGGAGATAGGAAATAGAGTTCTGAATCGTAGGAATGGGAGAGGAAGATGCAGAAGTTGGGGAGATAAGGCCACATCACACTGATGAGGCTCCTTGCATCCCCAATTCCCAGTCTCCTACGATCAAGGCTGTTTTCCAACCTTGAGATGAGACAGATGCCCTGCTTATAACAGTCTTTAGGGTCTGCTGCTTGTAGGAAAAAAACGGGCTAAATGGCCCTTCCAGAAATTACAGTTCCTCCAGAGATTTCAGCTTGAAATAAGCAATAAACCAAGTTGGTATATTTTGCTTTAACATCTTCCCTACACACTAGTCATAATCCTTTTATCGATTGTAGCACACTCCATGAAGTCAAGATATCAGAATTTATTTATCTATTCTTGTTGTTACCAGAACCTTTCCTATTAGAAGAACCAAATATTTTCATATATACATTTGAAAATTATTTTCTTACTTTGCATCCTTTGCCTAGAATAGTCATAAGGCTGATTAAAAAAAATAGGTTTTTATTACCTTACAGGTATAGCCCTGACAGAACGAGATTTTTACGATTTTTCTGAATTGATTACATAATGAACAATACTAAAGAGGTGTTTTAAGTCCATTTCCTTTCATTACCATTGAGTCGAACACTTTCAGTTTTATTAGTTTAATGTTTGTATTTTTCCCTTTTACAGGATGTATGGGAAGGAGGTCTTAGCTGTTGACATTTAAGCGATCTTCTCATATGTAAATTCTTATTTAGTGTTAGCATGTGTTACATGTTGGTCTCATTTGTGCAAATATTTGATATATTTTTGTTTGCATTTTCTTTTATTGCTATTGGTTTTTGTTGCACACCAGGTTTCCTGCTAAGTGAGTTGGTGTTCCCTGGTGTCATCTCTTTCAAATGAACATGTCTGTGGTCTGCACACTGCTGACTTCCCTTCTTCCTTCTTTAATGTATTTGGAATTGACTCTGACTTACGGAAGGAATTAAGTATGAAACTAAGGTGATATCTATATAGATATTTCTTTTCCCGGTTTTTGTCAGGGCGAGAGTATTGTGCACCATGGTTCTCTTTGACATCATCCGTATTTTATGTTTGCACCTTCTCCTCGCTTTTCCATCGTTGTGAGATATTCTGTTATAGGGGAGCTGTTCTCCTCCGTCCTTTCCCTCACTGCGCTCTTGTTCTTGATATGTATCCATGTCCTTCCCCATCTTATTTTTATAAGTAAATTTTCTAGGTTAATTTTCTTGAAAGGTCTTTAAAAAGTCTAATTGTGGTACTCATTGTCATCATCTTAGTAGCCAAAACCAGACACATAAACAGCTTCCGGCTCTTTTTTCATACCGCTCCACATAGCGTTCAATTTACTTTGAACACTAAGCCCCTTGGAGGTTTTCTCTCCAACACGTTCTCAGGCATATTGTGGCCAGAAAGGACAGATGTGTCCATACAGAGAATAGAGCTGAACTTCAATGACACTAATTCCAGTCTGAACCTTCTCTAACTGGCCAGGTATTCTGTTACTGGGAATAAAGGGGCCTCTTATTATAATTTTGCTCTTATTGTCATTATTGTCACTCTTTTATTTTCCCTTAATGCGACTTCTAGAGGTAAAATTAAAGTGTCCAGAAATGTGTGTCCCTCGGAATTTTATGCTCTAAATTAAGCAATTCCTTCAGTATCTACTACTAATGTTTAGTTTCTCAGAAAACACTCTTGTAAACCATGAACCTGTTTTTGTCAGTTTTTCCATGTCTCAAAAGCAACATTTTAAATAAGTTGCTCAAAGTTTGAGTGAGGTACATTCATCCACAAGGCATGCAAAATATTTTCCTAATATAAACCTCTTCAAAGATGGCTATAAATCATCACTTTAAATGCTTCCATGGAGGCAATGACTAGTCCTTTGACCGTTAGATTGGGAAATGGAATGCTCACCAATCACAGGATTCTGACAGCTGTAAGGACGTGCGTTTAACTTCCAGATGAAATATTGACACATATCGAGAGTGGTATGTAGAAAACCCAAGGGGCCTTTGTCTTAAGAAGGTCCCTGTGTTTGTGTTCCCTTACCTGAAATCACTTTCAAGGAGGTATCCAGCTGCTCCACCCAAAAAGTTTACACAAAGATCACCGCAAAGTGCCCAGACATGACCTCACCTGCTCTCCTTCCCCCCCAAAGTGTGATCACTGGGCCATGTCACTTGCAAGGTGAAATTTAGAGCCACCAAATCATCTCTCTCCTGACAAGTAATCCTAACGCTTAGCACCAAAAGATAAAAAACAAGACCATGCAAAGTCACAGTCGGTCCACTTGATACTAACTTTAAATAAGCAAGTTCCAGGCACCTTGGTGATGATCTTTTTGCTTTATTTTGTCTTATGAAATCTTTTCTGCATAAGGTTCCAAAAATGTCTCCTAATTGCCAAACCTAAGGGGTTGGGTTGGATTTGGTTTGGTTTTAATTTTCTCAATGGCATTTGGAAGTCTCTGCTGGTTCTCTGCAATGGCATTCATGCCTGATTCTCCTCCCCACCCTGCTATCAATTCTTTCCCCAGCCCTTTCGAACACACACCTTCTGTTTGGGTAATAAACTCAGTGTGCCGCCCTCACCTCCCTGGTGCTCTGTTGCTTCTGTGAGTCTCCTCCAACTCTTAAGACTTCAGCTGCGAGCCCTGGGCTTAGGACTCGTGTGTCCAGCACCTCAAATGCCACTATCTTTGCCTATATCTGCCCTTCCTCTGACATTCTGCAACTTGGTGAGAACAGCTACTGTCTTCTATGTCATTTGATATTTCTCCATTGCCACCAGCACCCTGACACCCAAGTTATCAACACATATCATTGCCTTCTCTCCAACCATATTTAACAGGTTTCATTCAAAATTCAGACCCTTACTTGTGGGGAGCAACTCGGACTAGACTAAGTTACTGGAATTAAGACTTATTCTATGCATCTGCTCTCCCACAATATGGCGCTGAGAAGGGAGAAACAGCTTCTACACAGCTGCCTCCAGTTCAACCAATAAACAGCAGGAGCTGCTCCTGATTGGAGGAGAGCAGCGTACTCGGCGTGTGGGTAGCAGAGTTGGGATTGGTGGAAGAGGACTATAAAGGAGGAGAGAGACAACATGCACCAGGAACATCTCAGGGAACATCTATCTGAAGGAACACCTGAGCAGCCCCCGAGAGAGCTGGCCGGCGGTGTGCCGCTCCCCTGCGGAAGTGGGGAAAGTGGCTAGGGGGAACCGCCCTTCCACGGAGGTGGAAGGGTCGGTAGCCAACCCGGGAAGAACCAGCAGCAAACCCAGGAAGGGCCGAGCAGACAAAAGAACAGCGCAGGGTCCTGTGTCGTTCCTCCGCGAAGAGGGGGAGCGACATAATGGTGCCGTGACTCGGATATGAAGCCTAGGCAGGGTTTAGTGTCGTTCCTCCATGAAGAGGGGGAGCAACACTTATTCTCTTTGACCAGGCTGTTACAGAATTGCAACTTAGACCTCCGAACTCCATCCTCTCTCTGCTAGTATAATCATCTTTCTGGCATGCATCTAATTATGCAGTTTCCTGGCTTGAATACTTCCAATGGCTCTGAGTGGCCCAGTGCAGGGATTAGCCTGTAGGCCAAACCCAGCTCACTGTAAATTTTTACAAGGAAAGTGGTTTTTGGAACCCGGCCATGTTCATTGATTTATGTGTTGTCCATGCCTGCTCTCGGGCTACAACAGCAGAGTTGTGTAGTTCCAGCAAAGATGACGTGGTCCCAAAAGCCAAAAATATTTACTATTGGGTCCTTTACAGAAGCAGTTTTCTGACACCTGACCTGGTAGATACAGCTTGATTTCCACAATATGATGTGTAAGGCCACCACTGCATCCCCAGGCCTGCTCTTGCCACATGCCTCCCTTAACCCTTGCACTGTGGTGCTTGGCTGCTAGTGGTACCCCAGAACTGGCTGATAGCAATTGCTGTGCTGTTGTCTGGACTGTCCAGTGTCACCAGCCTCACATAGTTACTGAACAGTTGAAATGTGACTAGTGCAACTGATGAGCTGAATTTCTATTTTGTTAACTTAAATTGTATGTAGCTAGTGGCTACCAAATTAGATAGTGTTGTCTTACAGTGTGCCACCAGCAGTATTTTTGTTCATTCTAAAGGGAATACTTAAAATACTTAGGGTATCCTGTCCCTCTAGGAAACACTCATATTTTAATAGTGATTTAAAGTTCACTTTTTAAAAAAGATTTCTTTCTTTATTCATTCACTCATGTATTTAAAAGGAAGAATGACAGGGAGAGACAGAGAAAAAACGTTGTCCATCACTAGTTCACTCCCCTCATGGCTATAATGGCTGAGGCTGGACCAAGCTGAATCCGGGTACTAGGAACTCCATCCTGGTCTCCTACACGTGTGACAGGGACCCAAGCATTTGGGGCATTTTTACTGCTTTCCCAGGTGCATTAGTAAGAAGCTGAATTGGAAGCAGAGTAGCCAGGACTTAAACTAGCACACCTATATGGGATAATGGTGTGCAAGTGGCAGCTTAACCTGCAGTACCACAAGGCTGACCCCAAAGGTCACTTCTTCTGAGGGAGCTTGGCTAACCCCCAAGCCTTTCTCCCGAACCCCAAGTTCTGGGTTTTCTCCTTTTGTATCCAGATATTACCAGGAAAATTTTTCTGTCGCTCAGCTCTGTCTGAAAAGCAAATCCTTGCTTGATGTGTCTGTGTTTTAAAATTTCTCACTCCAGTTCCTGAATTGCATCAAAAGCTTAATTAATATTGTTTATTGGTCACACATAGATTAATCAATGTAACATTCAAACTTTTTCCAACCAGCAAGTTCCATCCCTTTATTGACAGTTCTTTAGCCAATGAAAGACTGTTGGCATGGTGCTCTAATAGCCATCCTGGTAACATGCCCCACCCCACTCTTCCCATTGGGTGTTGTCTTCTCCTGTTTTACAAAATAATGATTACAATTCCCTAAGCAATCTGGGTTTGTTCACACACTTTAAAGCTCATTTTCACAATAGCATCTTTGAGACTTGGAGTCAAAAATGTCACATTCCTCCAAAAATAATAATGAGGAATCCATGATTGCCCTGACAACCTACTGGTTTGACCTCTACAAAATCCGTTAATCCTGCCTTTTTGAAAATACACTGATTACTAGTGTTGTATGTGAACCATTGGCTACTGGGCCAGCTTGCTTTGTATTTAGTTATAGGTAACTTAATCTTCTATAGACTCAGGACAGACAGACATCTCCACATGGATGAATGGCCATGTGGCCATGACAACAAACAACCTTCAGAGACTGAAACTCTCTTAGAAGGAGGAACCAAAACATTTTGATGTCAACTCTGAGATTGTTCAAACATCCAGCCCATTTAAGGTGGATCTGAAAGTTAGCCAAGAATCTAAAACTACTCATGGTCACAGCATTCATAGTATCACAGCAAATCTTCCACATGCCTCCTTTTTAAAAAAAAGTTATAAAATTTAAAATTTTAATTGGAAGTCAGTTACAGAAAGAGTGAGAAAGGCCTCCTTTCTGAAGTTCCAATGTAAATATTGACTAATTGTAGGAGCTATTTTTGCCTATAAAATTAAGTTCCTTAAGGTAAATTGCTTCAAAATGCTTAGCATTTTTGCATTGACTTTTGTAACAAAAGCATTGACTTTTTTAATTGTTGCAGTTCAATATCAGATTGTTGTACTCTATCCCAAATGGTTTTAGCGTTCTAGTATTTTATTCCTACTCTAGTATCTTCCCTGTAGAATCAGAGAGTGTAGAGAAAGAACAAAATATTGGCAGGAACTCTATTTATCAGATCACTTCTCTATCATCCTGATACCAAATAGTCAGCAACACTCTTAGGCCACTTCTGGGAACCACCTGCCTGGTGGATTTGCCCAGTGGGTGTGGACAGTCTCTCTTGCTCTCTGTTTCATTTTGAGTAGGCTGCCTAGTTCTCAGTGTCCCAGTTTCCTCTTCCCTGGGGGGTGATATGCACTCCTTGATGTACTTATCAAAAAATGAGTCAATAGGACAGGAAAGCATACTCTACCCACCTCCTGGATTGTTTACTATTTTTTGTGTTATTTAAAATGATTCAAACCTATTCAAATTCAAAAGGATTTTAATCCCTTCAAAATGGTTTGAGTAGCATCAAACTCTTTATTGAAAAAAATTTTTAAATTTTATTTATTTAAAAAATCAATAGCTGACTTTCTAACAATGCTTAGGAACATCTGGTATTACTTGGAGGTTATGAGAGAAGAACAGAACCAAATATAGTCAGTGAATTGAAGTGGATTGAAGACTTTGGGGCTAGGAGACTGCTGTCTGAGAATCCTTCCCTCTGACTCCTCGCCCACCCAGTGAGTGCCCAGAAATTAGGGACCCCTTTAAACAGCAATCACCTTGGCCTTGCTACACCTGAGCCACCAAAGAGGCATATACCCCTAAGCTGCTAGAACAAATTCCCAAGATATCCAAGGAGTAAAACATATTTTTCTCTCCAATAAGAACAGAAAAGTAAATCCAAAGACAAGAAAAGGAATTATTGCCAGGGGTACAAACTCTCTTGTTCATAAGTGCCAACTTTCCTGAATGTACTAAATGGTGTTGGCTCAACCAGTGTTTAGTGAATGGAGTTTGCTAAAATTAACCCTGGATATGTTTACGTTGCCACATAATATATTCAAAAATAGTAAAATGTCACAGATGACATATGAAGAAAATGTCTATAAATACAAAACAAAGAAGAAATTCCTATATATAAATGATATTTTATAGAGGATATATTTCTATTGCTTTATTTAAGAGGTTTTTCTTTTTTATTTTTGAAAGATGATTTATTTCTTTTTTCCCCAGAAACCTTCTATTTAAGGAATACAAACTTCATATATTTCATAATTACAACCTTAGGGACATGATGATTCTTTCCCACCATACCTGCCCTCCCACCCACTCTCTCACCACTATTCCTCCTCCCTCTCCTATTCCCATTCTTATTTTTTACAAAGATATATTTTCAATTAACTTTATACACATATGATTAATTCTGTTAAATAAAGAGTTCAACAAGTAGTAATGGAAAACAAACAAACAAAAAAACTGTTCCTAAACAGTCGAGACAAGGGCTGATCAAAGTCATTGCATCTCAAAATGTCATTTGCACGTCTATAGATTACCTTTTCGATGCTCTATTAGTTATCACAGATCAGGAAGAACATATGGTATTTGTCCCTTTGGAACTGGTTTATTTCATTAAGTATGATGTTTCCCAACTTCATCCATTTTGTTTCAAATGACTCAATTTCGTAATTTTTTTTTTTTTACTGCTGTGTACTTTTCCATGATGTACATATCCCATCACTTTTTTATCCAGTCAGCAGATGATGGGCATTGGGTTGATTCCATATCTTAGCTATTGTGAATTGAGCTGTAATCGACAGGGGAGTACAACTCTTTCATATGCTAATTTCATTTCCATTGGGTAAATTCCCAGGAGTGGAATGGCTGAGTCATTTGGTAGTTCTATATTCATATTTCTTTTTTTTTTTTTAAGATTTATTTATTTGAAACACAGAGTTATCGAAAGGCAGAGACAGAGAGGTCTTACATCAGCTGGTTCACTCCCCATGTGGCCACAATGGCCAGAGCTGCGCTGATCTGAAGCCAGGAGCAAAGAGCTTCTTCCAAGTCTCCCATGTGAGTGCAGAGGCCTAAGGCCTTGGGCCATCTTTTTTCAAATTTATTTTTTATTTTTTTTATTTTTTGACAGGCAGAGTGGACAGTGAGAGACAGAGAGAAAGGTCTTCCTTTACCGTTGGTTCACCCTCCAATGGTCACCGCGGCTGGCTCACTGCACTGATCCGAAGCCAGGAGCCAGGTGCTTCCTCCCGGTCTCCCATGTGGGTGCAGGACCCAAGCACTTGGGCCATCCTCCACTGCACTCCCGGGCCACAGCAGAGAGCTGGACTGGAAGAGGGGCAACTGAGACAGAATCCGGTGCCCCGACTGGGACTAGAACCTAGTGTGCTGGCGCCACAGGCGGAGGATTAGCCTATTGAGCCACGGTGCCAGCCATTGAGCCATCTTCTACTGCTTTCCCAGGCCATAGAAGAGAGCTGGATCAGAAGTGGAGCAGTCAGGACTCTAACTGGTGCCCATATGGGATGCTAGCACTCCAGACAGCGGCCTCACCCACTAAGTCATGGCACTGACCCCTATATGCAGATTTCTGAGGTATCTCCATACTGTCTTTCATAGTGGCTTTACCTGTTTACATTCCCACCAACAGACTAGGGTACCTGTTTCCCCACATCCTCGCCAGCATTTGTTGCTTGTTGATTTCTGTATGAAAGCCTTTCTAGTTGGGGTGAGGTGAAACCTCACTGTGGTTTTGATTTGCATTTCCCTGACAGCTAGTGATCCTGAGCATTTTTTCATGTGTCTCTTGGCCATTTGGATTTCCTCTTTTTAAAAATGCCTGATCAAGTCCTTTGCCAATTTCTTCACTGGGTTGTTTGTTTTGTTGTTGTTGAATTTCTTGATCTCTTTATATATT
Source organism: Oryctolagus cuniculus (assembly GCF_964237555.1). Lineage (NCBI taxonomy): Eukaryota > Metazoa > Chordata > Mammalia > Lagomorpha > Leporidae > Oryctolagus > Oryctolagus cuniculus. The sequence continues at coordinate 64,658,892 of NC_091445.1, read as the reverse complement.
CTAGTAATTAATCTTTTATCAGTTGCATAGTTTACAAATAATTTCTCCCATTCCATTGGTTGCCTCTTCACTGAGTGCCTCTTTTGCAGTATAGAACTTCTCAATTTGATGTAATCCCATTTGTCCATTTTGGCTTTGATTGCCTATGCCTCATGGGACTTTTCCAAGAACTCTTTGCCTGTGCCAATGTCTTGCAGGGTTTCCTCAATTTTCTCTAATAATTTGATGATATCAGGTCTTAGATTTAGCTCTTTAATCCATTTTGAGTGTTTTTTTTTTTTATTGAGTAAAGTGTAATGTAGGGGTCTTGCTTCATACTTCTGCATGTGGAAATTAGTTTTCCCAGCACCATTTGTTGAAGAGACTGTCCTAACTCCAGGGATTGATTTTAGCTCTTTTGTCAGATATGTTTGCTGTGTATACATGGATTGATTTCAGATGTTTCTATTCTGTTCCATTGGTCTGTCCATCTGTTTTCGAACCCATACCAAGCTGTTTTGATTAAAACTGCCCTGTAGTATGTATTGAAATCTGGTATTGTGATGCCTCCAGCTTTTTTTGTTGTTGTTGTATAAGATTGCTTTAGCTATTTGAGGTCTCCTGTGTTTCCATATGGATTTCAGCATATGCATTTACAGATTGCATTGAATCTGTAAATTGCTTTAGATAGTATGGGCATTTTGATAATATTTATTCTTCTAATCCATGAACATGGAAGATTTTTTCATTTTTTTATATCTTCCATTTCTCTAATGTTTTGTATTTCTCATAGTAGAGATCTTTGACATCCTTGGTTAAATTTATTCCAATTATTATTTATAATAATAATTTATCCAATTATTTTTTGTAGCAATTGTGAATGGGATTGATCTTAGAAGTTCTTAGCTGTGGCATTGTCTGTGTATACAAGGCTATGTTTGTTTTATATCTTGCCACTTTTGTGTGTTCATTTTATATACTGCCACTCTTCTATGAGTTCTAATAGTTTCAGTGGATTCTTTTCAATCCCCTTTATACAGAATCATGTCACCTGCAAATAACAATAGTTTTACTTTCTTCCTTCTCAATTTGTGTCCCTTTGATTTCTTTTTCTTGCCTAATGGCTCTGACTAAAACTTCCAAGACTATCTTGAATAGCAATAGTGAGTGTGGGCATCCTTGTCTGGTTCTGGGTCTCAGTGGGAATGCTCCCAACTTTTCTCTTATTCAGTAGGATGTTGAGCTTAGGTTTGTCATAAATTGCCTTGATTATGTTGAGGAAGGTTCCTTCTATGCCCACTTTGCTTAGAGTTTTCATCACAGAAGGGTGTTGTATTCTATCAAATGTTTTCTCTGCATCTGAGATGATCATATGGTTTTGTTCTTCAATTTGTTAATGTGATGTATCACATTGATTGATTAGCTAATGTTGAACCATTGTTGCATACCAGAGATAAATCCCACTTGGTTGCAGGTGAATAATCTTTCTGATGTGTTGTTGGATTTGATTGGCTAGAATTTTGTTGTTTATTTTTGCATCTATGTTCATCAGAGAAACTGGTCTGTAGTTCTCTTTTTCTGTTGTATCTTTTTCAGATTTAGGAATTAAGGTTGATGCTGGCTTCATAGAAAGAATTTGGGAGGGTTCCCTCCATTTCAATTGTTTTGAATAACTTGCAAATAATTGGAGTTTGTTCTTTAAACGTCTGATAGAACACAGTAGTGAAGCCATCTGATCCTGGGATTTTCTTTGTTGGGAGGGCCTTTATTACTGATTCAATATCTGTCTTGGTTATTGTTCTGTTTAGGTTTTCTATGTCTTCATGGCTCAATTTATGTAGGTTGTATGTGTCCAGGAATCTGTTCATTTTTTCTTGGTTTCCCAGTTTGTTGGCATACAGCTCTTCGTAGTAATTTCTGATGATTCATTATATTTCTGTGGTGTCTGTTGTTACATTTCTTTTTTCTTCTTTAATTTTATTGATTTGGATCTTCTCTCTTGTTTTGGTTAGTTGGGCGAATGGTGTATCAGTTTCGTTTTTCAAAAAATTAGCTCTTCATTTTGCTGATCTTTTATATAGGTTTTTTGTTTCAATTTTGTTTATTCAATTTTAATTTTTCCTTTTTTCCTACTATTTTTGGATTTTATTTGCTGTTTTTCTAGATCCCTAAAATGCATTTATAGCTGATTTATTTGGTGGCTTTCTAGTTTTTTGATGTAGGCACCAGTTGCTATAAACTTTCCTCTTAACACTGCTTTTGCTGTATCCCATAAGTTTTGATATGTTGTATTGTCATCTTCATTTGTTCCCAGAAATTTTTTGCTTTCTTCAATGGTCCACTGTTCATTCAGGAGCATGTTTTTCAGTCTCCCTGTGTTTGCATATGTTCTAGAGATTCTGACTTGGTGATTTCCAGCTTCATTCCATTGTGGTCAGAGAAGATGCATGGTATGATTTTGATTTATTGGAATTTGCTGAGACTTACTTTATGGCTTAGCATGTGGTCAATCCTAGAGAAAGTTCCATACACTGGTGAGACGAATGCGTATTCTGCAACTGTAGGATGGAAAGTTCTGTAGATATCCATTAGGTCCAGTGGGTCTGTAGTATCAATTAACTCTGTTGTTTCTTTGCTGATTTTCTATTGGTAGATCTGTCCCTCACTGAAAGTAGGGTATTGAAGTCCCCCATTCCTACTGTTGGAGTCTATGTCTCCCTTTAGATCCCTTAACATTTCTTAAATAGCCAGGTGCCTTGTAATTAAGTGAATATATGTTTATAATAGTCACATCTTCCTGTTGCATTGATCCCTTAATCACTACACCATGCCCTTCTTTGTCTCTTTTAACAGTTTTTGTGTTTAAGTCTATTTTGTCTGATATTAGCTATACTGGCTCTTTTTTAGTTTCTGTTAGCATGGAATATCTTTTTCCATCCTTTCATTTTCAGTCTGCAGGTATCTTTGTTGGTGAGATATGTTTCTTGTAGGTGGCAAGCAGATGGGTTTTGTTTTTTAATCCATTCAGCCAGTCTGTGTCTTTTAACTGGAAAGTTGAAGCCATTTACATTCAAGGTTACTATTTATAAATAACTTGGTCCTGCCCTTTTTCCATGAATATTCCTATTGTTTACTTTCAATTTCCTTTGTACTTTTACTGAGAGATTTTTCTGCCTTCACCTTCTTTCGTAGTGATGACCATGTTTCTGTGTGCAACACACCCTTAAACATCTTTGATAAGGCTGGATGAGTGGTGACAAATTCTTTCAATTTTTGTTTGTTATGGAAGGTCTTTATTTCACCTTCATTCATAAATGAGAGCTTTGCAGGGTACATTATTCTGGGTTGATAGTATTTTTCTCTTAAGATGTGGAATATATCTTGTCTAGCCTGTAGGGTTTCTGTTGAGAAGTGGATCTAATATTTGTCCATGCTGCCCCAAGAACCACAATAAGGCTCTGTGCAGTCCTTGGTGTGAGCATCGACAATGACCCTCACCAGGGAATTGAGGAGCTCCAAGCATGTGGAGCCTCCCACAGTGACTGCCCAAAGTCCCAGCCACAACTTGCACCCTACCACACAGCCAGTGTTTTCACGTTCTGCCACATGAGCCTCCCACAGTCACGAGCACCCAGACCTCTGTCAGTTCTCCCAGCCAGACTCAGACGTCTCTATTCAGCTGGTTGTTAGGCACCCAAACACTAGCCAGCACAGCTGTATGTGTATCCAAAATGGCACGCCCCCTTCACTGTGCTTGTTCTAGGACACTGGTACAGGGTGGTTGGGGAGAGAGAAACATGCCCCCTTTTTTTATCCTCTAGTTTGGCAAGTACACTGTCCCCCACAAGGCTCCAAGCTGGGCCCATGCCAGTCTCTTCCTGCAGCTTTATTGCCAGTGGTTTTGACTGCTACAGCCCAGTCTCACCTCATTCTCCAAAACTGGTGCTGAGGCCCTCGGCAGCTGAGGTCCTGAGTTGTGCACATCCACACCCTCCACATAGGTCCACAGTGTTCCTCTAGTTTGCGTGAAGTTTCCTCTGCCGTTTTCTCCCTAACTCTTCCCTAAGACTACACTGTCTCCACTTTTTTTAAACTATCTTCCCTTAGACTAAAGCAGTAAGCCCCCTCCCTGTTCTTCCATCTTGGACCTCTCCAAGGTTTTCCTTTGTTAAATCATAGTCCTGGAGCTGGCGCTGTGGCTCACTTGGTTAATCCTCTACATGCAGTGCCAGCATCCCATATGGGCGCTGGGTTCTAGACCCAGTTGCTCCTCTTCCAGTCCAGCTCTCTGCTGTGGCCTGCGAGGGCAGTGGAGGGTGGCCCAAGTGCTTGGGCCCCTGCACCCACATGGGAGACCAGGATCGGTGCAGCGCGCTGGCTGTAGCAGCCATTTGGGGAGTGAACCAGTGGAAGGAAAACCTTTCTCTCTGTCTCACTCTCTCACTGTCTAACTTTGCCTGTCAAAAAAAAAAAAAAGAGAAAAACCCAAGTAGAAACAGATACCCCCAGTAACCTGCACTGAATAAGGATCCTAACTATTATTACTGCCCTTCAAGTTGTGTAAAAGCCTGCTCCTGATCTTGTGTGGACATCCGACCTCAACAGTTCTTCTCAATAAAACTCCCTTCTCTTCCCCTCTCTCTAAGATGCTGCTGGGGCCATATGGGGCAATGGTGAATTCTCAGCTAAGACCCATTCAGAAACTCACAAGAAGTATCCCTCTAACAATGGTCAACCCATTCTCGTTTCTGTCTTGGTAAAGTTCTGTTCCCCATGCCTTCCACCTCAGCCTTCTACAGAGGCACACACACCCACACGAGGATTGACGAAGATGGATGTTTATTTATATTTATTTGAAAGAGAGAGAGAGAGAGAACCATCTTCGACCTTACGGTTCACTCCTCAAATACCCACAACAGCCGGTGCTGGAGCCCATAACTCAATCTGGGTGTCCCATGTGGGTGACAGGGACCCAAGTACTTGAGCCACCATCTGCTGCTTCCCACTGTATGTGTTAGCAGGAAGCTGGGATCCGAACCAGAACCAGCACTCCAACCCAGCAGTCCACTATGGGATGCAGGTGTCCAAAGCAATAGCTTAACCAATGTGCCAAACACCTGCCCATGAATATTTACCAACTGGTTAGTGCAGAGATGTATATGTATTTTACCAACAGATCTCATTTTAAGTTAAGAAATTTCAATCCCTGAGGAGCAGATCAGAAAATTTATTTCTCTCTGAGTCATTCTCTTTCATACACATACTTTTTAAAATTGTGGTAGGCCAGACATATGGCCTTTGTGGTTGCTTCTAGATTATGGCATTTAATAACTTTAAGAAAATCACTGAAATAGATTGAAATCTTTTTAGGCTCCCTAAGAGACTTGGGATCATTTAATTGGAGGGGGAATACAGTGAAGCAATGGAACAGCTTCTGGGATACGAAACCACGCATATGAAGCCCAGAGTTCTCAGAAGCACCCTCAAGCTAAGCAGAAAAACTGGTAGGATATGGCTGAGAGGGAAAATAATGCAAATGCCTTGGTCTGATAAAGTTTTCTTTGGGGCATTACTGCAGTCTTGCACTTTAAACATCAAATTCTCTGAAAATAGTTACAAGCAGATGCCATCCAGCAAAACAGAAAGTTTAACCTGTGGCAGAAAGAATTCAGATGAGCCAAAACTATAAGGCTCCTTCCTAATACACCTGTTTTTCTTTTTTTCTTTTGACAGGCAGAGTGGACAGTGAGAGAGAGAAAGGTCTTCCTTTGCCGTTGGTTCACCCTCCAATGGCCGCCGCGGCCGGCGCGCTGTGCTCATCTGAAGGCAGGAGCCAGGTACTTATCCTGGTCTCCCATGGGGTGCAGGGCCCAAGCACGTGGGCCATCCTCCACTGCACTCCCAGGCCACAGCAGAGAGCTGGCCTGGAAGAGGGGCAACCGGGACAGAATCCGGTGCCCCGACAGGGACTAGAACCCAGTGTGCCAGCGCCGCAAGGCAGAGGATTAGCCTATTGAGCCATGGCGCCCTCCCCTAATACACCTGTTTTTCAAGCAAGCTATGTTTCTCACAGGAATGGTGGAGCTTATTACATAGGTGTAATAGTATGTAAGGTACCCCTTAAGCTTGGGCAAGGCACCATCACCTCAACCATACCTTTCCACCTGCCTATCCAGAGCCACCTTTGAAGCAGAAACAAAAGAGGTAGAGCCACATCCCATCCCCAACCTTGACATCATTCTCTCCCTTTTCACCGCCCCTCCATCATTCTAAGTTTTGAGGAAGAGAGAAAGAGGAAGTGGCAGGGATGGCGGTGGGGATAAATGGAAGAAGGGGGTAGGGGAATAAACTGGCTTGAGAACACTCAGCGATGTTCAAAAAGTTCATGGAACATTGTAGTATTAAACAGTTATGCATGCATTTCAAAAATCTTTCACCAAAATAAATTCACATTGTATTTGAACTTTTCAGAGAACTTTTAAAATTACTGCCATATAGCTGTAGAGCCACAGAGTAGATTTGGAGTTACACGTGCTCTTCACCTCACCTGTTTCTGGGCTCAGAAGTCTTGGAAACCCTGAGGTGGTCATGCCTTGCTTACAGCGGTCCGCTTAGATCTGAGTCTCAACACACAGGCTGTGGAGGCAACAAGGCACCCAGGTCTGTGCAGAAATCCTCTGCGCATTCTCAGGCACAAGTTGGTTGTCAGGTGTTGGAAGGGGAAGTGGTTGAGAGCTTAGCTGTCTGAGACAAGAGGTAAACAAAACAGAGCTCCACCCTGACCCCTTCTCAGCTTTTCTATGGGCGTAATAAAACTTTCCAGACTATTTGCTTTGGTTTTTGTTACTGGCATTTTCTTGGATGAATCCTGGGCAGTCTTTCTGCTGACCTGATGAGGTGCTTGTAGAGATGACACAGAGATAGGCCAAGGACCTCTTTGGTAAAACCTCTTCTTATTCTTTTGTTATTTTTAATTTATTTGAAAGGCAGAGAAGAAGAGAAAACAGAGACTGAAAAGCAGAGAATCTTTAATCCAGTGGTCCGCTCCACAAGGGCCTATAAAAGCCAAGGTCGGGCCAGGCCAAAACCAGGAGCCCAGAGCTCAACCCAGGTCTCTCATGTGGGTGGCAGGGCCCCAAGTAGTTGGGCCATCATCTGCTGCCTCCCTGGGTGTGTATTAGCAAGAAACTGGAATTGGAAGCAGAGTAGGACTCAAACAGCCACTCCAGTATGGTATTCAGGCATCTCAAGCAGCATTTTAAGCACAGTGCCAAAGCACCAGCACTGTGTGTAGCAGGTTAAGCCACCACCTGTGACCAGGCATCCCATACTGGCACCGGCTCAAGTTCTGGCTGCACCACTTCCAATCCAACTCCCTGATAACATGCCTGGGAAAGCAGATGAAGATGGTCCAAGTGTTTAGGACCCTGCACCCACATGGGAGACCCAGAAGAATCTCCAGGCTCCTGGCTTTGGCCTGGCCCAGCTGTAGCCATCAAAGGTAACTGTCTCTCTATAACTCTGCATTTCAAATAAAATAAATAATCTGTTTAAGAAAAATGTAGTGCCAAATGTCCACTTTCAGGACTCCTCTCTGTATGCACCACAATCACAGCTCTAGGCTTGCCCACACAGACTCCATCCTCCTCCAAGATGCCCTCCCGTGCTAGCTTCTCTCTACAGTAGGCAGGTGGTTGGTGTACAAAATATTACCAAAAAATTATTTAATTAAATATCTTGACCTTTACCAAGTTACAGCTGGGGGATTTTTCTCTCTCTTGGAGGGAGACCCAAAGGAAAACTAAAAATTCACGTAGCAAAATGTAAGAGGTTTTCTTTAAGGCTTCCTTAAAACTCATTCACACTGTGATTTTACACACACACACAATGTATATAATCTGTATAATATGTACAATGTATACATAAGCATTTTATATATATATATAGCAAGGATATTCCATTTTTATGGAAATGCATATTGTGAAAAAATTTCCATAGATTTCAAAATATTTTGCCCTAAAATAAACTTATCTTTTAATTCTATTTTTCCAAAACTTTTATGATCCTCTCATATGTTGGACTTCATAATAAATATGTATATTGTTTATTTTTAAAATCTTATATTTATTAATTTATGTTCTTTAATTGAAAAGCAGAGGGAAAAAAATTATCCATATGCTAGTTCATTCCCCAAATGCCTGCAACAGTCACGGTTGAGCCAGGCTAAAGCAGAGCCTGGAACTCAGTCCAGGTCTTCCACAGGGTTGGCAAGAATGCAATGAACTACTTGAGCCATCACCTCCTGCCTCCCAGAGTGCACATTAGCAGGAAGCTGGATCAGAATCTGAGGTGCGACTTGACCCTAGAGACTCCGATACGGGAGGTGGCCGACCCAAGAGGTGACTGAACCACTGTGGGTTCTTGAATTGTAAACTACACATGAGCTAAAATCAATCATCTTAACCAATTTTAAGTGCACAGGCCCAGTGACATTAAGTCTCATCACATGGTTGTATTTATTTTTATTTTCTTGTTTACAGTCAACAAATCATTCTGAATCTTGATTCTATCAATCAATGCATTACCTAATCTTCCCACATTTGGATGATTTATAAATATCAGGATGCTATATTGCCTGCCTGGGGCTTAGTGCCCAGGAAAAGCTGATCCGGATTCTGACAGGTCAGAGAAGAACTCGGAGCCATTTGTGGGTTTATATCTCCTTTACTCACAGTGACAGAAACGCACAGGAACAGCCGCTTGCCCCCGACAGCAGTGGAGCCACAGAAAATATCTGTGTCTGTGGTGGCAGTCACATACACACAAAGACATCTACATATAGCCACATGCAGTCACACACCCACCTAGAGCCACACAGCTACAAGCAGCCAGGAACACGTCCACATCCATCCACAGGCAGCCACGCCTCGTCATGACTCCCACTTGTTGATACCAGCTTACAGACAAAAGTGTCCCCGAACACAGAGATAAGGGGGCATGGGCAAAAATGTGGGAACTTGATCCCATCACTTTCCCAAGTTCATCTCCTCAACATGTGTTACTGCCTAAGATGAGGATGAAGATAACAGGCTGTTAGAATGGAACTAAGAATAAAGGAGACAGAGCTAGATGCAATCCATCAGTGCCCACCCTCTGAAGGGTGTTTTAGCAAATGTAACTGACTGCTTTCCATGACCAAAGCAGATGCTCTAAGTTACCTCTCATCTGTACTGCAATCTGGCTTTCCTCACTATTTATTCACTTAAGTATTTCCTATGCACAGCCACTGAAACACCCAAACCAATTCCATTTCCCACCTATGGCATCAGCAGCACACTTTATCTTGTTTTGAAGAATAAAAGTATTGTAGTTGTTTTAACTTTCTTCCGTCTTCCCTTACATCCAGTCTGGTACTAAGCATTTTGGCTCAGTGATTCAGAATTTTCACATCTTCTTTCACAAACAGGAAACAATGATATTTGACAGGAAAAAAGGCTACTTGTGCCTGGAAGTAGTTGCTTGCTGGGGGATAGAATGTTCCCCAAGGCCTTAGAAGATCAGTACCTCAACTTGCTTAAACACCTGAGCACATAAGTTGGGAAGTTCAAATTGAATCCATTCTTGTTTACAAATATCTTCTCCTTTTGTCCTTTTATTTCCATTTCTGTAGCTACTACCTGGTGAGGGTCATGATTTCACACTTGGATTATTTTAGCAGGCTGCTCACTGCCTTCTCTGTTTTCCCTAAGTGTATCATTAGTGCTTCTGGCTACATCTACCTAACTACTGCTTTGGGTATGAGCTTATGACTGTTTCCAATGACCTATGACAGCCAAACCCAAATCCTTTTGTCAGGATTTCAAGGTAATGAGATTATGTGGGTCCACCTAATCTATAACTTCCTAATATTTATTCTAGTAATCTCTATTTGAGTTAAATTCACTTATCACTGCCTATCCCCAATATCATCGTATTTCTTACATTTTCTCTGCTTCTAGAAGATCCTGGCGGGACTGACAGCAGGTGATAATCATGGCTACTTGAGTGCTGGGCTCTGTGCCAGTCTTCATAGCAACCTTCCATCAATTCACATTTATTCACCATTTTATAGCTAAGAGACTTGGAGCTCAGGTTAAGTAACTTAGCCAAAGAGAAAAAATTGATTAAATCTCAACCTGACTTCAAATGCCACCCCTTATACTGCCCTCATTTAATGTGAGCTTAGCTTCCTCTGAACTCACCTGACCTTCTCATCTTCTCACTTGATGACTAATAACTTGCTGTCAGGTGGCATTCCTTTGTTCTTTATAATTATCTGGTTTTTCCATCATTCTGTAGCTGATGCAGCTGTCTGCATCTTTGTCTTCCTCTGTCCAGCTGTGCCAGCAATCTTTGAATCTCTTACAATTTTAGGTGTTGCTAGGTCTCCATGGATATGACACCTCAATTTCTGAATTTTTGCCAAAGCATTATATTTCCTCTGGCCTATGTGGGCCACATCACACTGTCCCTGAGAAATTGAATTTCTATTAATGCCCTTTATATCCTGTATTTGCTCTTAGACTTTTGTCACAGTTATTCAGTAGCTTTTCAATTCCTAATCTATAATATCAAAGCCCACCCAATGCTTTAATTGACTCATTAAAATCCTGCATGTCCAACAGGTTTACCTTTTTTTTATTTGAGAGGCAGAGGTAGAGAGAGAGAGGGAGAGACAGAGAGTGAGAGATCTTCCATCCACGGGTTTGCTCCCCCAATGGCCACAATGGCCGGGGCTGGGCCAGACCAAAGCCAGAAGCCCAGAGCTTTTTCCAGGTCTCCCACATGGATGCAGGGGCCCAAGGAGCCCGGCTGTCCTTCACTGTTTTCCTAGTCACATTAGCAGGAATCTGGATGGGAAGTAGAGCAACCAGGACACGAAACAGTGCCCACATGAAATGCTGGCATCACAGGTGGCAGCTTTACCTGCTACACCACAGGTCCCCAACAGGTTTTCTAACACAACAGTTATTCCAAGTCACAAATTCAAATTAAAAATTTAGTCCTATGATTCTTCTAGTGGTTATTTCCAAATCTGTTCTTAACTTCAGAGCACACGAAGTAGCATGTTGATCTCATTAAGCCAGGTTTGAGCCTTACAAAGCACATGACTACTGTAATTAAATATAAAAAGATCTTGTAAAAACCCTCCCACATACCTAGAATTCACCTAGCATCTGAGAGGTTTAGAAAACGCAAGGATAGTATTTGACCCCAGTCCTCTACAACTTGACTGTCCAATAGCGTAGCCACTACCCCACAGGGATATTCAAATTGTAATTATGTAAAAGTAAATGTAATTAAAAGTGCATTTCCAGCCAGCGCGCGGCGGAGCCACACCGGGTTCTAGTCCCGGTCGGGGCACCGGATTCTGTCCCGGTTGCTCCTCTTCCAGGCCAGCTCTCTGCTGTGGCCAGGGAGTACAGTGGAGGATGGCCCAAGTGCTTGGGCCCTGCACCCCATGAGAGACCAGGAGAAACACCTGGCTCCTGCCATCGGATCAGTGAGGTGCGCCGGCCACAGCGGCCATTGCGGGGTGAACCAACGGCAAAGGAAGACCTTTCTCTCTATCTCTCTCACTGTCCACTCTGCCTGTCAAAAAATAAAAAATAAAAAAATAAAGTGTATTTCCCCCATTGCACACTTCAGGTGCTCAATAATGGGTTGTGATCAGTGGCTGCCACATGGAACCACACAGATATGGAACATTTCTATCATGAAAAATCCTATGCTAGAAGCTTATCAGCATCTCTGTTGAGACATAGATGCTGGATGTCATTATGGCAGCTCATGACCTAACAGCTGCAACTTGGCCCTATATGTTTAGTAGTTATTATAAGTTAGGGTTTCATTCATCATTCATGCACCCAGCAGAACACCTAAGGCCTAATACATGGTCAAAAATGTTTAATAAGTATGCATACAATAAAAGTGGCAGTTCCAATATAGCTACTCAGTTATCTGACATTATAAAGTGACCCAAAAAAAAAAAAAATAGAAATCTTAAGCAACAGAAACAGCTGACCCTATGAACAAGAAGCCTACATTTCATGAATTCTGCCAAGATGCTAAATGTAAATTTGTGGCAAATTGTGGACCCCCCCCCCACCCCGCCCCTGCTTGGACAGCTGCAGGAGACATCTGTATCAAATCAGTGGAGAGTTAGTTATTGTTGAAATGTGCACTGACCCCTTTCTAAGCCCAAAGGGGGAAAATGTCACCTTTGTTCACTTCTCAAGAAAAATATTGTTACGATCCTGCGCTGACTGTGAAAGGCAAAACTGTTCCATGGGGTGTTCCCAGTGACTCTGCTTTGCAGGCTTTCTGACCGACATCGTGCCTTGCCTCCTCTCTGGGCATAATGTGCATAGGAAAGCAATTCCATGGCCCCACAAGCCACGTTGGCTTCTTTCCTTGCTGGGAATGTAAACTGAGCACTGAGCTTGTGTGTATGAGCTGTGTAATTTTGTAATTGGCTCTTTGTTTCAAGGGTTCTGAGCTCCTGGTACCGTCGAACTGCTTGAATCAGTCTTAAAATCTCAGCACCTAGCACATAGCCCACTGGGGTTAATCAGTCAATACTTTTGCCTAAATAAATTAACCAGGATTCACAAATGGGTCTCCAGGTGCCAAGTCTTTTAAATATCAAAGATGTTTTATATAAAGACACAAATACGATTTCTACAAAACAACCGGGGTGAGGGACCTTTTCTCGGACCGTCACAGGTCTTTGCTGACGATGCCTGCTCGCTCATGGGTGTGCTTGCCGTGAGCGGTGGTGATGATGGAACCAAGCAGGATATGTTGTTGGGAGAACTGAAGTGAGCCTGGATAGCATACACTTGTAGTTCATAGTTTACTTAGAATCTGACACAAAGGCCTTTTATTTCCTGGCACTACATCTGGGCTATATAAGTTTAAGAAAGAGGAGACCAGCACTTCTCAGGGTATAGTCCAAAGAGCCCTAGAAATCACCATGTCCCTTTAAACAATCCACAGGTCAATCAAAATCCCTGCATGATAAGATGTTAGTTGCCTTTTTCATTCTCAGATTCTAATGAGTATTTGCTAGAATTTCCCAGCAACTATATAATGATCTAAGCAGATTAAGATATTCTTCCCTTTTCCTACCACATACCTATGTGAGGCCATATCTTCATATGCTTCAACCAAAACAATATGTCTTAACAGACTGAATACAGAGCAAACATGAGCGTACAGCTGTTTTCTATTACCTCAGACATGAAAGACATTCGCAGAAGTAGAAAAACAGTGCCAGGCCTTTCACTAAAGTTGTTGTTTGCAAGAACATATTTTCATGAAAGTGTTATTCTTGTTCATATGCAATGATTGTTATTTCAATTGAAGAAATAAGCAACACTCTTCTCAGTTATGACTCACATTCACAACAGATCTTTGGGGTCTTCCAATAATTTTTTAGCATACAAAAGGGTTTTAAAACAGCTGATCTCAAATATAATGACAAATAAAAGATCACTGGGCTTCTGCACATTGAGTAACTAAAGGAGAGGAAAGGCAAGGGGAACCCTGTTCCCAAGCCGGCCGGAGACTCCACTAAAGAAGCTTTTCCTGGCTCTTGATCCAATCAGCTATCACCCACAACCCTTTGGAAGCTATGTCTAAACCTTCTTCTTTTCTCCTCCTCCTCCTCTTTTTTTTTTTTTTTTTTAAGATTGATTGATTGATTTGAAAGCAGAGTTACAGAAAGGAAAGCCTGAGAGAGATCTAGCCACTGGTTCACTCCCCAGATGGTTGCAATGACCAGTGCTGGGCCAGGAGCCGGGAGCTTCTTTCAGGCCTCCCATGAGGTTAGCAGGGGCTCAAGCACTTGGGCCACCCTATGCTGCTTTTCCCAGGCCACTCAGAGCAGCCAGGACACGAACTGGCACCCATATTGCTGGTACTGCAAGTGGCAGCTTTACCCACTACACTACGATGCCAGCCCCTATGTCTAAATCTTATGGGCTCCTCACTGTCATAAACTGCACCGTGCATTTGCCCAGTCCAATATTTGGTAGCTTCCTCCAGTTATGTAAAAACTCTTTTGCTCCATGCAATGTCTGTTGTAAAATGCTGTGCCTACAGTGGTTTTAAGTGATGATGTAATTTTAATTTGAGAAGGTGGTTGGGTCTGCTGGCAGCCTGGGCTGAATTGGATATGTGCTGAAGGCACACGGACACCATTACTGAGACCTGCCACAACTTGTCTGGGGGTTGCTGCAAAGAGAATGGGCAGCCTGCTGCCCAAATAATCCCCAGTTCATCTGCCTGTTAGCTCACTAGTTTGTTTAGTTTCACATGACTAACATGTTGAAGTATGATGGGCTAATGATACCAGGAACATTTATATTAGATCAATCCTTTTTTAACACGACATTCATTTTGACCAGAGCCGACAACTAAAAGAGAGTGTGTGCTTGTAGGTGTGTTGTGTGTATGCCCTCAAGTAGACTATCCTTCTCTTCCCTCTTGCAGCCACTCTTATCATTGGCTCAGAGAAAGTTCACCATTGCTCACTGCCCTGCACTGATCCATTTCCCAAGAGGTAAAAGACAAGGCAAACAGTTGGATGTTTTGCCGTTCTGTTTCCCTCTTTTGTTTTGTATGCTTTCTCTCGCATCTCAAGTCTCATCGCCTATTTAAAAAAAAAAAAGAATCTATCATCATTTCAGTGACCCGGCCCTACTGAACAACCCTTCAAAGGCATCGCACACAAGGCTGATGGCAACTATGGTCTAACGATGGAAACCTAACTGGCAGGGTGCAGCTGAGTCCTGCTGACTCTTCCTCTTCGCTGTCTCAATTCTCCCCTCTGGGAAAGAGAAATACTTCCTTCTCCCACAACTTACCTCCTGGCCATGTTAGAAAAATTTTGAGAAGTGTTTGGCCTCTGAGCTCCTCCTCATTAGCACTCTTTTTTCCCCACTGAATTTCCCCAGTTCTCCTGGTCTCTCATCTCACCATATCCTACCCACTCTTTAAGTAGTATTTCAGGATCACTCCAGTGCAAAATAATTCTCATGACTACACTCCTTATTTGATGCTAGAAATATATCTCAGTGTAATAGACATTGTGTTATGAATTTTCCAGGCATGTATCATTTGTTTTTACAAATGTCTTTTCTGAGTTGTTTTGTCTTATTCAACTTTAACCTCAACACCTAACAGAAAGTTCTGTAACGCGGAATATACTCACCACATTCAGATGCAAAAGATAACCATCCGTTGATTTCATCCCTGCCATGCTGGGATGCAGAGTGTTGTGCCAGATGTTTTTGAATATATTATCTAATTTACTTATTGTTAGTTAAATTTAATTCATGAACTTCAGGCTCAAAATGGTAAAGTGGCTTGTCCACAGTAACACAGAAATTGTTGTCAGAGCAACAGTGACTAGGGCTGGCAGCTTGAGGTATTTGGCTCTGTGCTGAGTGCTTTTCTCTGTTCCATCACATTGCCTCCCCAACAGATACTTCTTGATTCATAGCTCTTCCTGCTCTTTGTTTTTCTCCTTGCCTTAATCCATAGCAATCAATAACATGATGGAAAACTTGAGTACATTTTTCTTTTAAATTAGGAAGCTATTTGTCCAAAATTATGCTCCATTTAGTTATGGCTATCCTGGAACAGTCGTTGTGTTTCTAGTACTAACACTGCACCCCAGTAATTTCAAAATGCCCCAAAGGATCCTGAGAATTCCACGGAGATGCATGGGGAGGGGGGGTTGGAGAAATGCGAAATTCTGACATACTCATCCCAGTTCCTCTAGGATGATTCTAATTTACATGCTTCTAACAGATTTTATTTGGAAGCGAGTCTTCCATAGCTTTTAACAATTTTGAAATTGGCGTTCATTTAGGCTCAGACCTTGGTGTGCTGTGTCTCCATAGGCACCTTTCTGTGCAGAGGGAGGCATATGGTCTAATCATTGCTAGATGTCCCACATGTTGGAGGCTGAACACTCTAAACACTAAGATAGGTAGGCTGGCCCCAGCCCCACGTATGCAGCTGCAGGGGGCAAGCTCAGATCACCAGCTCTATCCATGACTTGAAGGATTCTACAGAGTTCTGGATGCACTGAAATGTCCCCTCCATTGGTCAGCTATGGCAATATCTAAATCCCACACCTGTGGCTGGGATTGTAGTAACTCCCGAGGCAGCATATACAGAGGAAGAACACTGGATCCAAATCCAGCCTCAGCTATTAATTTCTCTGTGCCTGCTTTCCATCATTGGTGTGATGGAGATGGGACTCTCTGCTCCACACCTTTAATAAGTTTGTAATAAATGTTTGATAGATATGTGGATGGGTGATCAGGCAGGTAGATAGACAGTTGGGCAGACAACTCTCTTAGTTTGTTTTCTACTGCTATGACAGAACATTATAGACCAGTTAATTTATAAAGAAAAGAAACTTATTTTTCACAGTTCTGGAATCTGAGAAATTTAGCATCAAGGTGCTGGCCTCTGAGGGGGTCCTCATGCTCTGTTATCACATAGTAGGAGGACAACTAAGCTAACACAAGACAGAAAAATCGGACCAACTCCTGTAATGATGGCATTAATCCATTCATGAGGGTGGGGTCTCTTATAGATCCTACCTGTTCACCCTGTGACAATGGCTACTGAATTTCAATATAAGCTTTGGAGGGGTCATTCAACTGATAACAAAAACCCATCAAGCAGATATAAAACTGTCTGACACAAAGCTACACCAATTGCAGCACAAGGAAAAGACCATAACAAGGGGATGAAGGTCACCTTTTAAGAATACTTAAACTATTAAGAATTAATGGCATTAGCAAGTCAAGAGAGCCCCACAGGAATATAACTCAGAACTGCTGGAGATCTGGGCTGACAGTGAGCCCCGGAGTAGGATGGTGCGGGCAGAATGCTAGGTAGCATCCTGTCCACAGCACCTGGTCTTGGCAGGAGGGATGAGTTTGGAAGGATGATGATCCATAGACAGATGCTAGCCCCTTTGGGAATTTGTGGAAAATTTTCTCTACTGTAATACTGGTTGTTCTTTTTTCAAAAAAAAACTTTATTTAATGAATATAAATTTCCAAAGTACAGCTTATAGATTACAATGGCTTCCCCCCCATACCGTCCCTCCCACCCACAACCCTCCCCTTTCTCACTGGTTGTTCTTGTACAAGGAAAATTTTGGGCCTACCTTTTTTGTTCTAAAGCACTAGAAAATGAGATCAGAAATCTATTTAGAATTTTTCCCTGTGTAGGTACAAACTTTCAGTTAGAAAACGAGTAGGTTCTAGATGTCAAATGGACAGCAAGGCAATTATGGGTAATAATAATATACCAGATACTTGAAATTAGCTGTTGGAGCAGGCCTTAAGTGTCCTCACCATAAAACAAAACAAAAACAGATGTGAGGACATGGGTATGTTAATTAGTTTAATTATGGCAATCACAATGCATATGTATATAAAAACAATATACTATACAAATTAAATATATACAAATTGTGCCAATTTTACCCCAGTAAAGCTGGAAGAGGAGCAAAAACAAATAATACAAAAATAAAAAAACTCAATGACGTACAAAAAGTCATGGAATTGCATTATCATAAAAATTCTCTGCAGCAGCACAGCAATGTGGCCTTGATTCTGTTTCTTATTTAATAGAGTGAATAATCATGAAAATGCACTCAAATATCAACTACAAAGGTCACTCTACTTCTCTAAGTTTATTCATTAGGGCTCTAGGGAACAGAGGTAGGTAGGTAGATAGATCGAGCGAGCAAGCAGATTATGTATCTAACAAATTGGCAAAAATTTACTAAGTGGGTTAAAACAGCACAAATGTATTATCTTACACTCCTGCAGATCAGAAGTCTGAACTGGGTCTCACTGAGGCAAAATCAAGCTGTAGGCAGGACTGCGTTGTTTCTGGAGACTCCCAGGGAGAATCCATTTCTTTGCCTCCTCCAGCTCCGAGGGTTGACTGCAGTCCTTGGTCCTTGGCCTCTTTCCATCTTCAAAGCTAACAAAGCAGATCAAGTCTTTCTCAGGCTACATCACTCCTGCTGGTATTCCTGCCTCCTGTGGCCATGTGTAAGGACCCTTACGGCTACACTGGACCTTCCTGGATAATCGAGGATAAAATCCCCATTTCCAGATCACTAACTTAATCTCTTTCTTGAAAATTCCCCCTTTCCATATAAAATAATGTGTTCACAGTTCCTGGACTTGGAGGTGGACAATTTAGTCATTATTTTGCATACCTCACTATGTGAGAGGTCTTCCAAAAGTTCATGGAAAATGTGCATTAGCTTTTAATCTTATTTTTCTATCAACTTTTTTTATTTGAAAGACAGAGCTCCTATCTACTGAATCACTTCCAAAATGCCCTCAATGGCCTGGGCTGGGCCCAGCCAAAGCCAGGGACTAGGAACTCAGTCCAGGTCTCCCAAGTGAGTGCCAGGAAACAAACTACGTAAACCATCACTTTCTTCCTTTCAGGGTCTGCCTTAACAGAAAGCTGGAGTCAGGTACCAATGCCAGGATTGAACCCAGGCACTCCAGTATGATATGTGGGCACCTTAACTGGCATGTTGACCATTCAGCCCCCATGAACTTTTTGAAGTACCCTTGCAGAATGGGTGTGATTCTGTTATAGACAGTATAAGGTAGTTCAGAGATTCTCAGTCCTGATTACCACCTTGGGCTCATCTGTGAGACTGAAAGAGTACAAATGCCCAGGCACCTTACCCAAATGCAATGATTTAATTGAACCACATGAGCTTGACCTTCAACATTCATTAAGACACTTCAGATAATTCTATCGTGAAGACTGGTCTGAGGGTTACTAGATGTATTTAAGGAAGCAGATGTGGGCCATTATACAGACTTTAGTTTGAGGACCTCTTCTGCCTTTTTGTCCACTCATATTCTCTCTCTAAACCTGAGTGCCCATATCTATAAAATTATGTTAATAATACTCTTGGTTGGGGCCAGCATTAGGGCACAGTGGGTTAAGTTGTTGCCTGCAATGCTGTCATCCCATATGGGCACTAATTTGAGTTCTGGCTGCTGTGCTTCTGATCCAGCTCCCTACTAATGCACCTAGGAAAACAGTAGAAGATGGCCTAAGTACTTGAGTCCTTGCCATCCATGTGGGAGACCTAGGCTCCTGGCTTCAGCCTGGCCCATCCCTGGCCATTGTAGCCATTTGGGGAGTGAACCAGCAGATGGCAGATCAGTACTTTATGTATCTATCTCTCTCTCCCTCTCTGCCTTTCAAATAAATAAATAATAAATCTTAATAATATTGGCAATTTACTATGATGATAAAGTTAGGCGACAGATGTATCTATCCTTCTATGATAGATATAGGAGATATCTATACATATATATGATATAAGATATACCCCTGTGTACCATGCATAGGATAAGCTAATTGCCCAATGGAGGTGGCTGTGATTATTTTATATAGCAGGTTAGGTCATATAAAATCCCTAAGTTCTGGAAAACATAAATATCAAAAATGAATATCAAAGGATGGATCCCAATCTCATTCCTCGTGATCAACTAATCCTGCTTAGATTTTCTGCAAATTGGTGGAGCTCAGGCGAGCGATTAGTTTCTGCTATCTTTTCATGTAGTGCTGGGCAATAGGTGACTTCTCCTTTCATAGCTTATTGCAGAGACTGGGCCTGCAGGACAAATTAGCTTTGCATTATGTCTAGGCAGCCCATTGTCTGCATTTCTCCACCTGAGAGATGGCATGCACTCAGCCCCAGCACAACCAGGCTCAAAGTCCTGCTATGTGTTAGATAGATCCTCTAGTTAGAGTGTATGCCTCTGCTCTCTGAAAGACTCAGTTCACTGTTACGGGAGCTGGGATCCTTCTGTTAACCCCAGTCCAATCCCAGCCCAGGAGGCAGGACATTTGGTAAGAACCAAACCCAACCCTTGGATCTCAGCTGCACCCTTCACAGGCAGAGACGCAAACTTCTGCCAGCAGCACAGAGAGCTCCTCCAATGATCCCATTTGATTTTCAGGGGTTAATAAGAGTTAGAGTGGAGCAATGAACCATCCCGATTTTATAGCGCAGAAGGCTGTATTTAGCGAAAATCCCCTAGAGATCACCAACTGTAGTCCGGTCACTTTTGTTCTGAAATTTTCTTTAGCTTCCAGAGTCAAAAAAGAAGGGAGATTACATCATATACAAGGGCTTGGCTTTATTAGCTTCCGGAGTCAGAAAGAAAAGGGAAGGAAAATTAAATAGAAGAGAGATCTCAGACGTTTTTTGTCCTATATTTTCACTTGCTAGTCTTTTCCTTCAGCTGCTGGGGAATTGAGGGGAAATACCATATCAAAAAACACTGACCTTGGAGATGTGCTTCTTGGCATGCAAGAGAAGTAGAGCATTGCAGCTCTGCTTCCTCTCTCTTCAGTTCCAGAGAAATATGAACAGCTTGCCTCTTCAGGTGACCACTTTTCCAAAATCTGCCTGTCCTTGCTATGAACGTTCGTGGAAATCTTTGGGCCATGAGAGGTAGAAACAACACTTTGACTGGCTTGTGTGTTTTGAAAAATTTTGAAAGTAGAAAAAAAAATAAGATGAAAAAGTCTCCATCACCAAGAATTGGGAAGAATTTTGTCATATGTACTTGAAGTCTTTTGTAGTAGGAAAAGAATAAACAGTATATTATATATCAGTGTTCTTCAAAAAGTTCATGAAAAGTGAAATTAAAAGATAAGGGGGAGCCGGCGCCGCGGCTCAATAGGCTAATCCTCCGCCTAGTGGCGCCGGCACACCGGGTTCTAGTCCCGGTCGGGGCGCCGGATTCTGTCCCGGTTGCCCCTCTTCCAGGCCAGCCCTCTGCTGTGGCCAGGGAGTGCAGTGGAGGATGGCCCAGGTGCTTGGGCCCTGTACCCCATGGGAGACCAGGAAAAGCACCTGGCTCCTGGCTCCTGCCATCGGATCAGCGTGGTGCGCCGGCCGCAGCGCGCCGGCCGCGGCAGCCATTGGAGGGTGAACCAACGGCAAAGGAAGACCTTTCTCTCTGTCTCTCTCTCTCACTGTCCACTCTGCCTATCAAAAAAAAAAAAAAAAATTAAAAAAAAAAAAAGATAAGGGGGTTTTGGTACAAATAATTCTGAAGTCCATGCCTATGAGAGGTCTTCAAAAAGCTCATCAAATGCATAGTAGGAAAAAAAATCACATGAACTTAATCTTTGCACCAAAATAAACTTGCAATTCAATTTCCCGTGAAGTTTTTGAAGTGTCATACACAGCTGAAATTCGGGCAGCACTCAGCCACAGGCCATTTCTTACCATTGCTCCCCACGGTCTGCAACGTGAATTCATGGTGTTTCTTTTGAGGTCGCTTCTTTATCTACCAATCAAGGTCAGTTCTGATCATCCTAATTTGTGTGGCCAGGCCCTCAAACCCCAGAGATGGAGATAATGTTACTGAGCCTTTTAAAAATCACACTTTGCTGCCCTCTGAGTCTCACCTCTCATCCCAGTCTGGCCACTGATCTTGGAAAAATGCACTGGGCTTCATGTGCGTGTCAACAACATATACAGCCCAATGACTTCCCCAAGCCTTCTTGTTCTTATTTTCTATGTGGTCCTTTCAAGGTGCAAGGTCTTCCCCAGCGGAAGACACTTTGGGTTAGTTCTGTGAGCTTCAAAAAAAATTCCATGAAGAGGGAGCCAGAGGGAAACTTCAAAGACTCATGACCTACACATCAGGAGTTGCAAACCAAATGCCCCCGGGCTCAAGCAGATGAGTTCAGTAAGGGAAGCTGTTACAGCAGACCATGGAGGCGCTTCGGAGCTTCAGCAAACTGTTGCATTAAATCAGACCTTTCACAGAAAGCTAGGGATCTGAGTGGTTATGTGACATCACTCCAGCTTTTACATTCCCTCACTCTTTTTGACAGGCACATTTAGACAGTGAGAGAGAGAGAGACAGAGAGAGAAAGGTCTTCCTTCTGTTGGTTCACCCCCCAAATGGCTGCCACAGTGCTGCACCAATCCGAAGCCAGGAACCAGGTGCTTCCCCCTGGTCTCCCATGCAGGTGCAGGGCCCAATCACTTGGGCCATCCTCCTCTGACTTCCCGGGCCGCAGCAGAGAGCTGGACTGGAAGAGGAGCAATCAGGACAGAATCCGGCGCCCCAACCAGGACTAGAACCCTGGGGTGCCAGCGCCACAGGCGGAGGATTAACCTAGTGAGCCGCAGCACTGGCCTACCTTCCCTCATTCTTTAAAAAGTTCACATCCACAGGAAAACTCAAATAATAGTCAAGCAAACATCTTTATCCTCTTTGTCCAAGATGCACCTAAAACTGTTCATGTTGGGGTACATATATGTGCACATAAATTATTTCCTAAAACATTTGAATGTAAGTTGCAGAAGTCATGACACTTCATTCTTAAATTTTTCAGCATGCATCTCCCAAGAGTATTCTCCCATTTAAATATAACACTATTGTAACCTCTGTGAAAAATTAACAATTTCATAGTATTGTCCATATTGAAATTTTTCTGCCTCAAAATTATCTTTTAAATTATTTTAATAATTTTTTTATTTGTGAGAGGCAGACAGACACACAGAGAGAGGGAATGAAGGTGGGGGAGGGAGGGAAGGGCTAGTTCATTCCCACATGCTTGCAAAGTCCCCAGGCCAGGCAGGGGGCCAAAGCCTGAAACTAGAAACTCAATACAGGTCTCCCTGTGGGTGGCAGGAATCTGCTCACGTGAGCTGCCTTCCAGGGTCTACATTAACAGGAAGCTGGAGTCGGGCGCTGGAGCCCAGTATTGAACATAGACACTCTGATGCATGGTATGGCTATCTTAATCAGCATCTTTTTAAAAAAGTATTTATTTGAAAGGCAGAGTTACAGAGAGAGATAGATCGTCCATCCACTGGTTCATTCTCTAAATGTCCATGATAGCCAGGGCTGGGCCAGGTTGAAGCCAAGAGCAAGGAGCCTGGAACTCCATCTAGGTCTCCTACATGGGTGGTAGGGGCCCAAGTCTTTGGGCCATCTTCTGATGCCATCCCACGCACATGAGCAGGGAGTGAATCAGAAGCAGAGTATCCAAGACCCAAACCAGCGATCATTCAGGATGCCAGCATTGCAGGCTGCATCTTAACCTGCTGCACCACAACGCTGAACCTTAACCAGCATCTTAACCACTAGACCAAATGCCTGCCTCTCAAAATTATTTTATACAGATTAAAAGTTTACATATTGCATTGTTACATCTCTTTGATATTCTTCAATGTACTTTAATCTAGATGAGTGTCTATCTTCTATGTTTTTCAAAGGGAATTTTAATTTTGGGTAATGAATATGATTTATATGGATGATATGTGCATATGTGTGAATGTGTGTTGACAACATACAACCAAAGTAGGTTTGTAGGCCAGATTTATGCCATGAGTGTGAGTTTCTTCACCCAGATGTAGTCTATCAAAAGTCCCATTGACAAAAGTGTGTCAATGTGGCCTTTGCCTGAGCCCATGTTAGTGTATTCTGTCATTAGGCATGGCGAAATAAGAGAGAATTCCTTCTTCCAATGATATTTACTGAGACTGAGCGTGTGACCCTGTACTAAGCTCTAATAGTGACAGATAAACATAAGTTGAGGGAGGGAGTTCATCAAATTCTACCTTAAATCTACTAAACATGGAATCTACATCTTTCAAAGCATTTCCAGTTATTCTTTTTAAAATTCTTAATTTGTCTTTATTTATTTGAAAGTCAGAAAAACAGAGAGAGATGTTCTGTCCATTGGTTCACCTGCAAATGCTGACAACAGCCAGGCCTGGGCCAGGCCAAAGCCAGGAGCCTGGACCTCAATCTGGGTCTCCCACATGGGTGGCAGGAACCTAAGTACTTGGGCCATCAGCTGCTGTTTCACAGGATGTGCGTTAGCAAGAGGCTAGGATCAGAAGCAGAGCTGGGACCGAAACCCAGGTACCTCAGTATGGGATGTGGTTATCCCAACTGGCCTCTTAACTCCTATACCTGGTTTTTCATATAAACTTTAACTTTGAAGACTACTGTTCTAAAGACACACAGCTAAGTTAAGAACTGGACCCTACCCCTGACAGGTTGCAGGGAAACAAAGATTTGAACATTGTCATATAATGTAATAAGTACTCTACGCTGTTCTAAGACAGGGTCAGAGGGGAGGTGAACTCTGAGCTGAGTTTGAAAAAGAAAGGTAGGTTGACCAAGTGAAGAAGAGGAGAAGGCATCGAAGTGAGAGAAGCAGAGGCAATGCTACACACAACTGGAGTTGTGATAAGAACTGATGGACAGCCTTACCTGTCATGTCACAGAGTTGGAATTATTTTTTCTGGCGAGTCCCTGAAAAGTTTAAGCAAACAGGATCCAGTTCATCACTGGAAGATCACATGGAAGGTCTGCAAATGAAAGGCAGAACAATTCCATAAGAAGCTCCTGACATGAAAGAGGTAGGAAATGATGAAGGGCGGGCACTGGAGCAGGGTGTGAGGGGTTGGATTCATGACACTTTAGAACCAGAAGAGACAGGATATGCTGCTGATCAGAGGTGATGATATGAGTCAGAGAAAGAAACCCAGAACAACTTCTCTGCTCATGGTTTAGTCTTGCGTGCTTGGGTGGCTGCAGTGCCTGTGGGCCACTCAGGTGACAATGTCTATTCCACGGTCCCCTGGGGCAGAACAGCAGTGAGAACCTCAGAAGTGAGCAACAAAGACCCGTGAGAGACCTTGCATCTGGGGAGGTGGGAGACAGGCTTTGGACCAGACAAAGGCTTGGTAGACATTCACATGCTGAATCCAATGAGAGGAAGAAAGTGATAGGGAACATGGTGGTTTTGTTGAGAGAGAACCCCATATTCTTATCCCATGTCTAGTGCTAGGATTTTCTCTTTCTACCCTTTTCGCCAGTGGTCTCCAAAGTGCAGAGAACATGAGAAGGAGGCTTCAGGGCAGCTCATTAGACATGAAGAGAGATTGTTTGGAAATCTTGTGTTTCAAAAATCTCTTATTTTCTATTTTTACTTATATTTTATAATAAGTAAAGTCTATTTGCTAAGTAATACATGTGCCTGTTAGAGAAAAATGTTATGCAAAATACATTTAACTGAGTTTCTCAGAGCGAACACTTCATGAACCAGGCAACACTCAGCACCGGAAGTGGTTCAGAGTGCTCCCTGGGAGCAGTGTAGTGGGCTGCCATATGCCACCCTGGGCAGGAAGGTGAAGAAAACGCACTTGAGTGGTTAGAGTGGAAAGACCCTGGTTAGAAGTTAGTTGGTGGTTTCTACTTGGTGAAGTCTCTAGGCAGAGGTTGGTTGGCAGTTTTGATTGGTAGAGCCTCTGGTTTCATTTTGCTGTTTCCTTTGGGTCTTGGTTTGCTTATATAGATGCCTAATGTTGGCTTCTAATGCAGCCAACCCAACCTAATGGCCTCTCCATTAAATAGTCTTAACTGTGTGTGTGTAACATCCTAGGCTTCATTAATGAATGTCCACATAGTAGGGGTGAATATTCAGTATATTTTACCATTAGCTGTACACAATACAAAATCTTGGGGACCAATGTTCTGCATGACAGAAAATCACAAAGAGGAAGAAGAGAAGGATGCACAGTTCTTGTGCACTCACTTCTCAATTTTTCATAAAGTTTTACCCACTAATAAAATCCCATGCAGCAAAATCTCCTGGAAATTACTCACATTCCTTATATGTGTACCTAGAACCTTAGAAGCTTAGAGGTGGAAAACTCATAGATTCTGAGCAGGCAGTTTGCTGCTTTTCCCAAAAAGCAAAAAGAAAGTTCAGGATTGAGAGAGGAGGTTGAGATCAGAGGAGGTAGGGTAGAAGAAGTCAAAGAAAAGCCCTTTTTTCGTGAAAAATTGGAGCTGGTCCTGCACCTAGGAGGTAGCAAAGCTTCTTTGATATGTATGCATGACTTTTGAGGTAAGGAAGACATAGTTTTAAGGTCAAAGAAAATACACAGAGGCCATTTCTTTTCTCCTCTCCTATGTAACCCACTGTCACCCTAATTATCAATGTGTGTAGGCCTAGGGAGGTTTCTGAGGACACTCAGTGAGCTCATTTCAGGATACACACCTTTGATGAACTGTGATCACCATGTGACTGGCTTAAGACAAAGCTCTGGGCAAGCAAACTAAGGTAAGCAGGGCAATGGGAAGTTGCTGGATGCATGGATTCATTTAAGCCTCATCTGCTGCTCGTTAGCCTGGATTCAGTGGCCAAATCCACTCCCTTACTGAGTAGGAGAGGTGGAGCCCTCCCTCTGCCTTCACCCAGCACTGGATTCCTGGAGTTAAGGAAACCATCAGCATTGTGCTGAGGCCTGACATAGGCCAAGTGAGTTTCAGTGCCAACTCACTTCGCCGAGTCACTGAAGGCTTTACATGACACAGCAGGACTGGCTTGGCGGCCAGAGTCACATCACATCACATCTCCTTGAAAGACAGCAGGATCGGCCCTCAGCTCCATGTCATTTATTCCTTTCAGAACCAGAAAATTATATTTATCATTTTTCTAAATTCTGGAGAAGTGTTATCATTTCCAAAGTGAAAGAACGATAATAAGTACAATATTTAGAGACGGAAGAAGCAATCACATGGACCAGTGACAGGCACCACAGGTACACACCTTAGAGTGGTCATTATACTGACCAGTGAGGAGGCAAGGTCTCTTTTAATTATTTCATTTTTGAAAAAATTTTGACTGGCATTGTACGAGGTCCCATGCAATATTTCAACACAGCGTAAACCAAACTCGTTTCCTGACCTTTCCTTTGTGTTTGGAGTACCAGCTCCACTCCTCTAGTTCTTTATACAGTAGACAATACCTTGCTGTGGAATATTACGTCTTGTTATTTCTGTCTGACTGTGTCTTGATGCTCTTTCCTGATCCCCCTCTTGCCCCTTTCCCCTCACCCTACCCAGCCTCTAATAATCACCAATCTAAGTTCAAGTGGATTTTTTTAAACTTCCACATATATTTGTCATTCTGTGTCTGACTTATTTCACTTAACACGATGATCTCCAGTTCTATCCATTATGCTGCAAATATCAGAATAGCCTATTGTATGTATATATCATACTGTCCTTATCCTTTCCTCTACCAATGAGCGCTCAGGTGGATTTCATGTCTTGGATGTTAGGAACTTTGCTGTAAATCATAGGCTGATTTCATTGCCTTCAGATACACACCCAGAAGTGAGATCGCTGGATCATATGGTAGAGCTATCTTTAGTTTTGTGGGAAACCTGCGTACTGTTCCTCTTAGTGGCAATACTCATTTACATTCCCACCAACAGTGCATAAGGGTTCCTTTTTCTCCACATCCTTGCCAGCATTTGTTATGTTTTTGTCTTTTTGCTAATAGCCAGGGCAGGGTTTTCCAACTTGGGGAAGAGGTAACGATGACATGAGACAGGGACAGTAGAAGAATTTGGCTGAGTTATAAAGACAGAAATGATCATGTCCTAAATAGGTGTTTGATGCTGCAAGTAATGAGTGAAGGGTAAGCTGAATGCCCCACCCCCCACACCTTCTCCCATCTCACTAATTCACCCTAGTGTTTTATTCCTTTGTATGGCACAATAGAGCTCCACAGGTTGGGGAAGTAAAAGCCAAGTATTCATGTCCACAAAGAATGAGCTATTCATTGAGACGTTCATCATTTGCTTAGACTTACTCCTGCATGGAGGAGGGGAAACCCCCAACATGTCATAAAATACTCAGAAGCACTGAAGTGAGAGCTGTGATTCTGTAGCAGATGTAAGCCCTGATGTTTTACTTAAGAAACATTTGAGTGATTTGCTTTAATTTTATTGCTCAGGTTTATGAAAACTTTGAGTAGCCACAAAATAATGAAAACTCCATATTCAAATAAGAGCTTAATATTAGACTATTGGTTCCCTTTAGAAACAAAAATGCAAGTAATTCTTTCCAACTTCAACTTCTGTTAACACCATCTCAAGAAGGATTATATAAAATGGAAAACATGTCCCTCATATTTTGTATTTTGTATTCTAAATAAAGAGAAAAATACTAGCATTATAGGGTTTCTTACAAGTCTTACATTGATTTACTGGCTTGGAAAATTGGTTGCATATACCCAAAGCATAGGATAAAATCGTTTTGCACTGAAAGCAATAGTTTTGCTTGCATTGATGCTAAACCACGCAACAAAGAGCAACAAAGAGAGAAGCAAATGGAATTGCCATCATTATCATCATTTTTTTTTCAAAATGTATGTATTAATTTGAAAGGCAAAGTTACAGAGAGAGAGAGCAAAAGACAGAGGGAGAAAAGAAAGAGAGAGAGATCTTACATCTACTGTTCCACTCCCCAGATGGCTACAAGGCCAGGGCGGGGCCAGGCCAACGCTAGGAGCCTGGAATCCTATCTAGGTCTCCTATGTGAGTGCAGAGACCCAAGCACTTGGGTCACCTTCTGCTGCTTTCCCAGGTGCATTAATAGGGAGCTGGATTAGAAGTAGAGCAGCCAGGATTCGAACTGGTGCCCATATGTGAGTTTGGCATTGCAAATGACACAATGGCAGCCCCATCATCATCATGTTATTATTAACAAATAATGCTGGATTATTCTGCATATTTTCCTTTGTGTGTAAAGATTTTAGAAGCGAATGTTTATTATGTAAAAACAAGTTCAAAGTAAGTGTTGAACAAGTCTCTGTACTTTCATTTTAAAATATTTATTTATTTTACTTGAAATACAGAGACAGAGAAAGACTGACAAATCTCCCATGCACTGCCCTACTCCCTAAGTGCCCTAAGTAGCCGTAACTCAGTCTGGTTCTCCATTGTAGGCAGTGGCCGCCTAACTCCTTGCATCTTCACCTGCAAGTAGCCGAATCAGAAATAGAGCCAGGATTCAAACCCAGACACTTTGATGTGGGACGAAAGCATCTCAAACAGTGTCTCAACCACTGCTAAATGTTCACCCGTATGTTTCCATTTATTTCAGGAACATTCCATCATGTTGCTAAACTTACTACATGTCATTTTATCTGCTTTTGTTAACTCTTCCAGTCTTTTCAGTAAACATACCATAATTCATGTCAAACAAAATATTTAATATTTTTTAATTAAAGCTCTCTCAGTGTATTTCTTCTCCACCATTTTCTAAAGCAAAGTTTAAAAATGTGTATCCTTTGAACATACAGGATGTGAGAAATATAAATTGCTGGAATCCTACTATGATTTGAACATGGTTTGTCCCCATGGCCTTAGGAAAGTGATTAGATGTGCAGCTATGAAGGTGGAGCCTCCATGATCGAATCCTAGTGGCTTTATAAGAAGAGAGAGAGAGATCAGTCATGCAAACAGATATGCACACCCTGCCATGCGGTGATGCAGCCAACAGGCAAAGGTATAGTTGCAAGAGCCTCCTTCAACACTGGGGTTCTGACCTCCAGAATTGTGAGCTAAAAAACCTATTTTCTTTATAAAGTAGTCTGCCTCAAATATTTCATTATATAACAGCATATTCACCTTTCCTTTCTTGTACAAATGCATATAAAGCAATAGCCCCAGTAGCCAGGAAGATATCCTTGGCATCTAATAAATTAACTCAGTAGATAACTTTTATAAAGTGCCTTCTGAACGCCACCTGATGTATGTGAGGCTAGGAATCAAACACAAATAGGCCATAATGCCCACCCGTAGGAAGCTCAAGATCTGGTGAGACAGACTGATGTGTCTCCAATAAGTAAAACACAAGACGGAGGCCAGAAGAAGAATGCATTACTCACTCCCATGGGATTGGGATCAGGAGATGCTATCTATGCAGGGCTTTGAGGCATGAACAAGAGTTAACCAACCAAGTGAAAGAGAAGAGGCAGCAGTGTGTTCCAGGAAGGCAGGGCAGGCTTCTGGTTTTGGTAGAATGTTTTTCTTTAGTTTTGAGCATCAGAGAGAGTTTTATGGAGGAGAAAAGAAACAAGCAATTCTATACTCCAACCAGGATTCCCTTTTGGCCCAAGAGCAAGTGTCCCAGGTGGAATAAAGTCCTCCTAAACAGTTCTGCATCCACGCAGAAGCAATTCTATTTTATTGTGTAAGTATATATAGCTCTATATTTATACCTTGAGCTCATCAGTATATCGTGGCCAGTTATTACAGGGTCCGTCTATATATTGCTTGTAAGACTTGGTCATGGTGCTGCCACTGCCTCCTCTTCTCTCCTTTCTCGTCCTCTTGCTCTTCTTGTTTATAACTCTTTAAAAATGCAAAATCCAGGTTTAAACAGGATGCCTGGGTTCAAGTCCAGTTCCTGCTTCTTGTTAATGCTCACCCTGGGAGGTAGCAGATGATGGCCCTAATATTTGGGTCCTTGTCATCCACGTGGGAGATTCAGACTGAGTTCTGGGTGTTGACTTCAGCCTGGCCCATCTCCAGATTTCATGGGTATTTAGAATGATCAAGAAAATGGAAAATCAATCACTCTCTCTCTCTCTCTCTTTCTACATTTCAAATAAAAACAGTCTTAGCTTGAAGGCTGCACCAAACAGGTTACAGGGTAGATTCAGCACATGTAGTAAGGGAAAATCATACAGTCAGAAAATGACCAGCTTGCCCGTAACTTCTTCAACATCATGAGCCCCTAACAAGGGGGAGCCTTGTCTCATTCACCTTCCTAGTTCAGCACACTGCTAGGCCCATATAGCAGGTATTTAGTTATTAATGTTTATGAATGAATGAATGAGTAGAAAGAAGGAGGTAAAGCTAATTTAACAACCACAAATTTGTTAAAATCTCAGTATCAGTGGTGCTCTCATATCTTCACTTATCATCTAAATACTCCATTTTGAAGAAAATTCCAATAGGCAGCAGAGAGAAGTGGCTCCCCTGAACTTTCCAGCCCAGGCTCCACTCCCTGCAGCTGCTCTAGTTAAGCCCTCCTTCCTCCTCTTGACCGTGGATGGAGTTAGGCACCCAAGAGTCCAGCATCTAGAGTGCATCTCATGGACCACTCTTTCTTGACCTTACCTCCACTGCAGGGGACAGATGTGTGGGCAGATAGCGAGACTAAAGACCTTCCAAGTTCTTCTTGAATACCATGTGACAAGCAGGAGAGCTTTATTTTCATTTTCCCCTGTAACTATCACATGCTTGGTGGGAATGTCAGCAGAAGTGCACAGGCTGATTGGGCACTTTTTAGTTCCCCTCTTCCTCCTCCTTACTCAATTACACAATATCCTGAGTGCAACATAGAACTTTTCTTGTCCGGGAGAGACTGCCCGGGGAAGGGGGGGAAGAAGTGTCTCACTCAACCCTTCCCCAGGACCAAGCCCTGCCAGACTTCAGAAAGTACCCACTGTTCTTGGATTCTGCATGCAGAACAGATGCAACCACCAAAGTGAGGGGACCCAGGAATTGAGAACACCTTCCCCACTTCTTCTGCAGGAGTCAGGTAACAGCTGTGCCTGTGTTTCTTGTTTCCAATAAATGTGCAGATTTTTAGAGCCGGGAAAAGTGCCACCCTCAGATTTTGCCAACACAGACAGTATGAGCTGAATAACTGAAAGAAAATCCTATTCCTTCAGAAAACACCAGCGAAGTCGCATATCAGACACGGAAACTCCACCTCACTGTGACCAGAAGGGTTACAGGCAGATAACAAAATGTGGTTGGGAATGTTTCTGTCACTTGCTCTTTCGTAACTAGATATGGGGCCTCTCAGGCCTTCCTGTTGCAGCCTCTGGTGCCACCGATACTAAATGTCGCCTTGTAACAAACCCAGAAACATGGCCCTGTGGCCTGCAGAGCTCGGCGCCAATGACTTGGCTCATCCTGGTTCCTGGCCAGCATGAGTCCCTCCCTTTGATGAGGAAGGGCAACTTCCAACCTCCTCCGAACCTTAAGCTCTGGCAAGAGCCGGGGGCTCATATGAGGTTTTCTATATAGACTAAGGACAGGGACTGCTCTACCATACCCCTGCCTGGAATCCTGGCAAAGTAGAAAATGAGGGCAAACAACTGCAAAACAGCCAAGGAGGCTTTTCAGACAGTCCAGTAATTCATCGTTTTGGTTGGAGCCTTGGGCCCCTTGGGTGAATTTCTGCTTTTTATGTGAAGAATTCACAATGTGTTATTTCTCCTTTTAACTAGATTTATACTGCAGGAACTGAAAGACAGTGGGCTGTGGGACTTTAGGGAGCCGCTTAACATTTCTATGTCTCAGCTTTCTCATCTAGAAATGGAAATAATAATAGTTCTTGCCTCATAGGGTTCTAGTGAGGAAAATATCTTACCCACTAAGGTGAGCTACAGGTTGGTTATCCATTATCCCAAATGATTGGCGCCAGAAGTGTTTCTGATTTCAGATTTTTTTTAGGTTTTGGAATATTTTCATAGACTATCAGTTAAGCATCCCTAATTGGAAAACTAAAATGCTCCAAAATCCAAAATTTTAAGTGTCACTCAGCACTCAACAATTTTTGTATTTTGAAGCGTTTCCAATTTTGGGTTTTCTAATGAAGGGTGCTCAGCCTGCAATGTGTAATAACAGGGTATTAACATCACCCACTTGAAATATACAGGAATGCTACACAGATTATTTTGAGTAGAAAAATGGATGGGTTTATCACCCTGAGGGCAAAGTCAGGGCTGTACTTCTCTGGGCATGCTACCAGACTGCCAGGGGAGGTTTTATAGAGATCAAAACATGTTCGTATACAAGGTGAGACACAAACTTCAAATAGTCTAACGTCTCAAGAAGTTAGTGATTGTTATGAGAGAAGGTTGGTTTTTCCAATGAAACCGCATCTTTTAAAACATACCCTTCCTGATCATGAAAATCAACGGATTGGCAGTGCATTCAAGGGACACACTGGAGAAGCTAGCCTTCCGCTTCCCATGGGAAAGGCTGGGAATCATTTTAGAGGTTCGCGTCCATGCTGCCTGCTGGCCACCTCCAATCCTTCCTTTACCTCTGGTGGACTTCACGTTCTTCCCAGCTCTTGCTGGGATCAAGGGGCCCCCTTGCTGGGGAGCTCCTGAAGCCTGGTTTCCAGGAAATGCTCCCCTTTCAAAGCCATGGATGCCTCTTAGAGCAGCCACACTGACATCTGGTGGTCCAAGCACTCAGCGCAGGCAATGGCTCTGAATCTGGCCAACCTCAGTGCGCTTTAAGAATCGCCTCTCTCACAGGTAACACAGGTCAGCAAGCAACAGAAGGGTCAGGGGTTGCAAAAAGGACCCGGTTTTCAAAGTGTTACCAAGGGGCGGCCTATGAGGGAACGTATTTAAGAACCAGAACATGGAGAGCAAACAGGCTCACAGGCAGGTCTAGGATCTGGGTTCAGAGGTTTTAGCCAAGACCTTGACTCCAGAGCAAGATTGGAGTCTGAATGTGGGCTCAGCCGTGCACCAGCCGTGGGCCTTGTGTGAATTACCTAATGGCTTCCTGCCTTGGTTTCTCTGCCTGTAATAATGGAGACAATAGTAACTTCTTTGTAGATTTGTTATGAGGTAATGACAGAAGCTCCTGGTGGAGCATCTGGCCCTAATTGCAACCCACTGTCCTTGTGGTGGCCGTTTGTTGAGTGCTGGGGAGGCTGGAGCCAGCGGGAAGCCCCATGGATGAGCATGAAGGAAACCCAGGTTCTAGCTGTAACCCTACGACTTAGATTACTTAGATTGTGTCTTTCCTGTAAAATGGAGGCTTTCAATTCATTGATGTTTAAGGTTATTTTTCATTCTCAAACACTGTGATGCTAAGGGAAACCTTCAATTAAAATTGCTCCACCTTTAAGTCCAATTTTTTTCTCCTTTTATTTATTTATTTGAAAGTCAGAATCGGAGAGAGAGAGAGAGCGCGCATGTGCTTCCATCCGCTGTTTCACTCCCCAGTTGGCCGCAACAGCCGGAGTTGCGCTGATCCAGAGCCAGGAGCCAGGAGCTTCATTTGGGTGTCCCACGTGGGTGCAGGGGCCTGTGCACTTGGGCCACGTTCTGCTGCTTTCCCAGGTGCATTACAGGAAGCTAGCACAGCCAGGACTCAAACCAGCACCCACATGGACTGCCAGCACTGCGGGCGGCGGCTTAACCCAGTGTACCACAGCACTGGTCCCGTTCTTTTTTTTTTTTTTTTTTTTTTAAACCAAAATCCAGGGCCAGGCAGGGACCACGTGTTTATTACGTAGCTGCTGACCGATGAGAACTGGATGGTAGAATCGTCTCTGTGTCAACTACTAGGAACCTGCCAAGTGCAGGTCTGGGCAGGGATGAGACTGCAGTGGGAGCCCTAGAAGTCAGAGGACAGTGCCCCATCAGAAACTGACCTGAGGTTTCACTGGTAAATCTGGAAAGCTCAGGGTTTGTCCTATTTTTCTACTTCTGCAAACTGACCTCTTAATTAGACGGGAAATGAGGAAAAACAGTCGGCCGTGTAAGTCCAGTCCCCACCTCCATTGTGTTGCTGGAACCCATGCCCTAGGAGCCAGTCAGAGCACACGTGGCCCTGCTTCTGACTTACCTGGGAGACGAAGGCAGGCCCGTTATCAGACCCAATTACCTGAGGGAGACCAAATCGTGGGAAGATGTCCTCTATGGTTTTTGTTTTGTTTTGTTTTGTTTTGTTTTGTTTTTTTTGACGACCACTTTAGTGGTTTCTCGTTTGGTGGGGAAAGGCTTCCACACTCCCAGAGAAGGTGTCTACAAAAACTAGGGGATACTTGTTACCATATTTTCCTGGCTTAACCTCGGTGAAGTCTACCTCCCAATTGACTCCGGGTCGATTTCCCCGCAACCTTGTTCCTTCCAGCAGCTTGAGGCGCCCCCACTTTTGAAAGCAAATCCCGGCCCAATAGGGGGTATGGGCAATCTGGCACCAGTAGGAACGAGTGAGTCACCTGTCCGGTGTTCAAATGGACCTTTCGTTCAGTTGTCCACCTGTACAATTTTCCCCCAGTAGCTCCCTGGACCCAAGAAGTTTTAGAACTGAGAGGCCCCCCGGCCTTGGTCAGCACTGAATGTTGTGCTCCCGTATCTACCAGGAAGGTCACCGGGTGCCCCCCTACGTCAAGAGTTACCCTGGGCTCGGGGGGAGGGGGCTCCTCATCCTGACTTTCCTAGTTGTCTTCCCCCAAGGGCAGGACTGGAACTGTCTTTTTCTTAGTTTCTTGAGACAGCTTAGGGTAGTCCTTAACCCAGTGTCCCTTTTCTTTGCAGTAGGCACATTGGTCTCGTTCTACTCGGGGCCTTCTCTTGTCTCCCAGGGTCTTATTCTGTCCTGGCCTACCTTGCCCTGCACCCTGCACTACCATGGCCAAAATTTTGGTTAATTCTCCATTCTGCTTTTTGTCCCAGATGTCCTTCCTCTGCTCTTGCTCTTTGCGTAATCTTTCTTCCTTTTCCTCCTGTGTTTCCCTTTTATTGAAAATTTTATCTGCCTCCTTTAGTAGGTCCTGTAATGTATACCCTTGTAGCCCGTCCAGTCATTGTAATTTGTTTTGGATATCGGGAGCCGACTGTCCAATAAACGACATAATTACATCCGACTGGCATTCGGCAGCCAAAGGGTCAAAAGGGGTATACATGCCATAACCTTCCATTAAACGTTCTAAGAACCCTGCCGGCGTCTCTTCCTGACCATGGATAATCGCACGTACCTTGGCCAAATTGGTGGGGCGCTTCCCTGCCCCTTTGAGACCCGCTAACAGAGTCTGGCGATAGAGACGGAGTCGCTCCCTACCGGCCACGGTGTTGTAGTCCCACTCCGGGCGAGTCAGAGGGAAGACGTCCTTGATCTCGTTAGGCAGTTGAGTCGGCCTGCCATCTGCTCCCAGCACATTTTTACAAGCCTCTAATATGACTCGCTGTTTTTCCTCCATGGTGAGGAGGGCCTGTAAAAGTTGCTGACAATCATCCCAAGTGGGTTGGTGAGTGAGTAGAACGGATTCAATTAATCCGGTCAAAGCTTGGGGGTCTTAGGAAAAGGAGGGATTGTGGGTCTTCCAGTTGTCTAGGTCAGAGGCGGAGAACGGCCAATACTGAATCTGGCCGGCCACCGACCTTAAAGGAAATGCTTGAGAGGACCAGACACCCTCCGGGCCACCAGCATGTTCCCTCCGCAGCCGCAGGCAAGTAGAAGGTGGGGAGGAGGAAGGCTCTAACCCTCCCGTTTCGGTGGAGTCGGGGGAGGATGGCTCAGGGTGCTGGGGTTCCTGAACCAACTGTGGTGGGACCTGAGGAGGGTACGGAGGAGGAGGGTCTAAAAGTAGAGGATTTTCCTGAGTGTCTGGGAGAACTGGTGGAGTTTTAGGCATAGGCTTAGGTGGTTCATTCAGGAGAAGAAGGGAAGAAAAAGTGAGTGGCGCCAAAGGTAAGGGCACGAGTGGGGTTGAAGAAGGCCCGGGGCCTGGTTTCAGGGTCTGTGCCCCTAAAGCGGAAAGGAAAGGCTTAACCCATGTTGGGGGATCTCAGGAGAGACTCTCCCAGGTGACAATATAGGGCACTTGGTCCGGATGTCCATGCGGTCCTGGCTGGAAAACCTTCTCTTTGACCTATAAAATGGTAGTAAGGTTAAAAGTGCTGTCCCGCGGCCATCCAACCTCAAGGGAGGGCCACTCAGAGGTACAGAAAGCCAGCCACTTTTTCTTGCGCACTTCCACTGACTGGTTATGTGCCTGTTTCGTGACCTCTTTCCAACGTCCTAAAGTCAGACTTAAAGGAGTAGTTAGTTGTTGACCCATGGGTAAAACAATTGAATCGACAACATACAGGACACCGACTAGACAGACGAACAGGACAAACCACACAAGCCCTGCGGCAACTGATCGGCAACAAACCGAAAGTACGAATCAAGAGGGGAGCAGCCGACCACGGTTGGGTTCCCCGGGGAGGAGAGAGACCTGATCTCTCTCTTTCCCCCACAAAACTCTTGGAGCGTCCTCCAGAGCGGGACCAGGGGTCTCAGGGCACGTCTGCCTCCCCCGCTGGCCCAAGCGAAACAAGCCCTGTACAGGTACAATTTTTCGAAACACCGAAGACATACACACACACAACAGCAACACAAAACGAAAACTGAGCTAGCTCTTACCTCCAACCGAACCTGGAATTGAGTCTGGGGGCGCACCAATCCCAGACGAGCCCCCAAAATGTTAGACCCTTGGAGTGAGGATACTAACATATCGAGAGACACACCCCAGAGACTCAGAGTCCAGACCAGCTGATGCAAAAGCAAGAGGATTTATTCAGTGTCTGCGCAGACGGGCCTCCTGAACTCGGGAGTCCGGAGAGCGCCCCCAGTACAAGCCACACGGTTTATATACCCGCAGCGACCAATCAAAAGCACTATAGAGTCCATGCACACAGCAGTCCAATCGGCGAGCTGATCATGTGAAGGGCATGCGTCTTCTATCCAGTCAGCTATGAGATCATACGGGAGGCATGCACCTCATCGCCATTTTGTTGTTTACTTCTTTAGTAGTTCCTTTCCCTGCCAGCGCCACCTTGTTCACCCTGAGGGGGACGACTTCTCGCTCCCTTTGTTCCCCTTGTGGGAGAGCGGCGTCCGGCTTCCCACACCGTTATTTGAGTATTAGGAGGCATACAAACTGGGTTAGGTCTTAGCACAGCCAGGCACAAGTGTCGCAGCTAGCTAAGCATAGGGTCCCTTATTTTATAGCTGCACCTAATTTTTAGCTTTGGGGGAAAAAGTTTAGGGCTGTAATTTTAAACTTTAATTTTTGTTTGGGGCAAAGGTGACTTCTTGTTTTTAATGGTATTGGCTTAGGTCACTCCATCTTGGTTTGATTTTTAAGGTTCTTCAGTAACACA
This sequence comes from Oryctolagus cuniculus, assembly GCF_964237555.1. Classification (NCBI taxonomy): domain Eukaryota; kingdom Metazoa; phylum Chordata; class Mammalia; order Lagomorpha; family Leporidae; genus Oryctolagus; species Oryctolagus cuniculus. The sequence continues at coordinate 64,621,026 of NC_091445.1, read as the reverse complement.
GAGGAGCCTTGGGGGGTTGTGAGGGGTGTGGATTAGTCTGAAGTGGCTGTCTTAGCAGTAGCACAGCCTTACAGTCCTGGAGGTCAGAAGTCAGAACTGAAGGCATCAGCAGGGCTGCACTTGAAGGCCCCGAGGAAGGATGCTTTCTAACCCTCCCAGCCTCTGGTGGTTCCAGCCTTTCCGTGGCTTCAGGCTGCTTTCCCTGCAGTCTCTGCCTCTGTGTTCAGATGGGCTTCTCTTCCTCTGGTGTCTTCTGCTTTTCTGTGTCTTAGAGAAACTCTCGCCTTTGGATTTAGTACTATTTTTTTTTTTTTTTGACAGGCAGAGTGGACAGTGAGAGAGAGAGAGAGACAGAAAGAAAGGTCTTCCTTTTGCCATTGGTTCACCCTCCAATGGCCGCCACAGCCGGCGCACCACGCTAATCCGAAGGCAGGAGCTAGGTGCTTCTCCTGGTCTCCCATGGGGTGCAGGGCCTAAGCACTTGGGGCCTCCTCCACTGCACTCCTGGGCCACAGCAGAGAGCTGGCCTGGAAGAGGGGTGCCCCGACCGAGACTAGAACCCAGTGTGCCAGCGCCACAAGGCGGAGGATTAGCCTATTGAGCCACAGCGCCGGCCCAGATTTAGTACTATTTCAACGACGTAGGATGCCTCCATTGCATGGTCCTTAATTACATCTGCAAAGACTTTTTCCAAGATCGCATCCATAGGTTCTAGGACATGGATATATCTTTCAGGGAGGCTACCATGCAACTTATCACAGTGCAAATAGAAAACAGAGGAAACATTTGAAAAGACAAGAAACAGCATCTGTACCCCCAAACCCATCCACTTGTGCTGAAGCAGAGAATCCCCATGAGGGCCTCAGTCCTAGCCACTCAATTCTGGCAGCTCTTTTCACAGTCGTTGATCAAAATGGTGTGAGGAAAAGAGCAACAGGGATCCAGGACCCCATTTTTGTATCTAAATATACCACAGCATGCTACACACTCCTTATTATACCCCCGGCTGGGTGGATGGATGATTCTCTGTAAGGGCCCCTTAAGAGGGCCTGGCACTGTGGCACAGTGGATTTAGTTACTGCCTACAGCAGCATCCCATATGGGCATCAGTTCAAGTCCCGGCTGCTCCACTTCCTATCTAGCTCCCTGCTTAATGGTCTGGGAAAGCAGCAGAAGATGGCCCAAGGCCTTGGGTCCCTGAAACCCATGTTGGAGACCTAAGAAATGCTCCTGGTTCCTGGATTCCCAACCCAACCCTTGTAGCCATTTGGGAATGAACCAGTAGATGGAAGATCTCTCTGTCTCTGTTCTCTCTCTCTCTCTCTGTAAATCTTCTGCCTTTCAAATAAATAAATCTTTAAAATAACATTTTAGAAAAAATAGTCCCAGAGAGAGGGAGCTTAGCAGAATAGGTTGGGGAACACAGCATGTGCAGCCTGGATAAAATCCCCAGGATGAACTGACCACACACAGTGCTTTCTCCTCCCGCTTTCCTGGTCTTCACTCCAAAGGAGACCACTCAACATACCTCCCCAGCAGTCAACAGACAGCTGGCTGCAAGAGCTGTGCTCCTACCCATACATGGCTGGGATTGTTTGAGTTGGCTTTTCCTTTTTCTTTCCTGCTTTCCTTCCTTCTTGAGAGAGAGAGAGAGAGAAAGAGAGAGAGAAACATGTAGAGAGAGCTCCCATCTGATGATTCATTCCCCCAAATGCCCACAATAGCCAGGGCTGGGCCAGTGCCAAAGCCAGAAGCCAAGAATCCAACCCGGGTCTCCTACAGAAATGGCTGAAACCCAGTCTGAAACCTGAGCCATCACCACTGCCTTCCAGGGTCTGAGCAGGCAAGAGGCTGAACCGAGGAGCTGGAGGCAGGTATGAAATCCAGGCACTCTCACGAATGAAGGCATCTTAACAGTAGGCCAAATGCTGTCCCTCAAATGGCTTTTGGTTTGTTTGTTTTTATTCATATTAAATATTTTATGTTTTTTATTAAATTAAATGGCCCGTTTAATTTAATGTGTTGTCTTCAAGTCCTGATTTTTAAAGATTTATTTATTTGTAAGGCAGAGTTATAGGAGAGGAGAGGCTCCCCAAATGGTTGCAACAGCCGGGCCTGGACCAGGCCAAAGCCAGGAGCCAGTAGCTTTATCCAGGTCTTCCATGTGGGCGCAGCATCTGCCACTGCTTTTCCAGGTGCATTAACAGGGAGCTGGATTAGAAGTGGAGCACACAAGACTTGAACCGTGCCCACATGGGATGCATGGCAGGCAGTGGCTTAACCTGCTACACCACAATGCCAGCCTCTAACTATTATTTCTTTTTACTGTAGTAAAATATATATAACATAAAAATTGAATTGTAATCATTTTTAAAAGGATTTATTTATTTGAAAGAGTTATGAGGGGGGAGACAGAGAGAGAGACCTTCCATTCTCTGATTCACTCCCCAAATGGCTGAAATGGACAGGGTTGAGCCAGGTTAAAGCCAAGAGCTGCTTCTGGGGACCAAACATCTGGGCTAACATCTGCTTTCCCAGGCACACTAGTAGGGAGCTGGATGGCAAGTGGAGCAGGCAGTGCATGAAACTACACACATATGCGCTGCCAGTGTCACAGGCAGAACCCCTAGCTACTATGCCACAGCACCAGCCCCGACTGTAAGCATTTCTAAGTGTACCAGTGCAATTCTGGCCTTACATGTGTGCACACTGATGTGCAACCATCACATCAAGCTTGGGACTTTGTAGTCTTCCCCACCTGAAAATCTTATCCATTGAACACTGACTCCCCGTTCCCTCCTCCCACCAACCCCAGCAATCGCCCTGCTACTTTCTCTCTCTGAATCTCAATAGTTGTCCTTTTGTGACTGGTGTATTTCACTTAGCATGAAATGATGTCTTCAAGGTCTACTCATGGTATCACGTGTTTCAATTTCTTTTCCCTTTAAGACTATTCCGCTGTTGGTAAATCCCACGCTTCATCATTCTGTTCACTCAGCAGCAGACACAAGGGTCGCCTCTGCCTGTTAACTTTTATGGATAATGGTGCTGTAAACATGGGGCTATAAACATCTGTTCAAGTCCCTACTCTCACTTCTGTTGCCTTTATTCCAGAAGCGGGCTTGGGTCATATTATGATTCTATGGTGATGTTTTTTGAGGCACCCTCATACCATTTTCCACGGTGTCTTCTCTCACTGTCCCCAGCAAGGCACTAGGGTTCACTTTCTCCAAATCCTTGCCAACACCTGTGATTTTCAGCTTTTTTTGATAATAATTATCCTAAAGAGTGTGAGGTGGTATCTCATTGTGGTTCAAATTTTTAATTAAAAGAAAAATCTATTTAGAAATAATAGGTGACTCTCTTTGCTGTCCTGTTATTTTTCCTGAAAACCATTTATGTTTAGAATGTCACAAAACAGGAAGGGTTTGATGTTTCATTTTTTATCTTCTGTTCTTTCAATTAACCCTATGTATTAATACCTATTTTGCTTTTTCACCCTGACAGAAGTTATTTTATATGAATACATTGCCATTATCTGGCTTTTGCACAGGACTTCCTAAATGATAATCTCTTCCTCCTGCCTGTCTAGTCACATCCTTCTTCCACCTCCCTATTAATAAGCTTTTGACTGCAGACCACAGACAATCCCAGGCAGTCAGTGGATGAAGCAGAATGGTGCCCCAAAGTCCTGAACCGCCAACTGGATAGCTCTGTCACTGACTCTGGGGGCAGCTGTTCAGAGCCAACTGAGGCTAAAAGAGAACTAATATAGTCATCAGCCTAAACACTACCACCCCCAGCCATGCACTGCTGGGCAAACAGACCAATATTAAGAAGCAGCGGGTGCAATTGTTTGTATCCTCTTGGTTATTTCCCTCTTCCAGGTTGCCTATGTTGTAGCCAAGTCAGGATGTTTTGACCTTCAGCCCCGCACCCCCTATAGTCTGCTCATCTCAGATCTGCCACCGTCACAACCATAAGCAGGAAAATGTTATCACCTCCCTTGCAACAGTTAGGGCTTCTTGGACAGAAGGTCGGTTACCAGAGTCAGGTAGAAAACTTTTTGAATTAGAATAGGAAACTGCTGAGGAGCATTGTGTCTGAGCTGAGATCTAAATTCAAAATAGTGACCACACAAGAAAGACAACTGGGACAAGCTGGGGATTGAGAATTAGAACTTGGGATTGGTTCTCATCTTGAACACTTGCAAGAGCTTCCATGACTCTGTTTACCCTTTGACAACAATTGTATCTACTTCAAGAGGACCAGGTGGGATGCTGTATGTGACAGTTTGCTTTGAATGTGATTAGTAGTTCTAACAGTGGCATTAGTAATTGGTGTCAAATACAAAACTGTAGAATTTTTCTTATTTCTATGAGTACATGTGGAGTTGGGAGAGGGTGGTGTTAAGGTGCTGTGATCACTGGAATAAGGTTTTTTTTGTTGTTTTTGTGTGTGTGTGGTTTGTTTTTTTTGTTGTTTTTTTTGTTTTTGTTTTTTTTTGTTTTTTTTTTTTGCCACTGCTCTTCTGTTTTATTTTCTTTGGTCCATAATTCCCAGAGGCTCACCTCTCTTGACAGCTACCTCTTCTCTTTTTTTTAACTTTTATTTAATGAATATAAATTTCCAAAGTACGGCTTATGGATTACAATGGCTTCCCCCCCCCATAACTTCCCTCCCACCCGCAACCCTCCCCTTTCCCACTCCCTCTCCCCTTCCATTCACATCAAGATTCATTTTCGATTCTCTTTATATACAGAAGATCAGTTTAGCATACATTAAGTAAAGATTTCAACAGTTTGCTCCCACACAGAAACATAAAGTGAAAAATAATAGATGATTTTTTAAATGATGATGAAATCAGATCAGACCTATTGTCATGTTTAATCCCAGTGAGAGTCAAATTGGGAATTGATAATTTCTTCTTTTTTTTTTTTTTTACAGAAGATCAGTTTAGTATACATTAAGTAAAGATTTCAACAGTTTGCACCCACATAGAAACACAAAGTGAAATATACTGTTTGAGTACTCGTTATAGCATTAAATCTCAATGTACAGCACACTAAGGACAGAGAGCCTACATGAGGAGTAAGTGCACAGTGACTCCTGTTGTTGACTTTACAAATTGACACTCCTGTTTATGGCATCAGTAATCTCCCTATGTACCAGTCATGAGTTTCCAAGGCTATGGAAGCCCCTTGAGTTCTCCGACTCTTATCTTGTTTAGACAAGGTCATAGTCAAAGTGGAGGTGATCTCCTCCCTTCAGAGAAAGGTACCTCCTTCTTTGAAGACCTGTTCTTTCCACTGGGATCTCACTCATAGAGATCTTTCATTTAGGTGTTTTTTTGTTTGTTTGTTTGTTTGTTTGTTTGTTTTTGCCAGAGTGTCTTGGCTCTCCATGCCTGAAATACTCTCATGGGCTTTTCAGCCAAATCAGAATGCCTTTAGGGCTGATTCTGAGGCCAGAGTGCTGTTTAGGACATCTGCCATTCTATGAGTCTGCTGAGTATCCCACTTCCCATGTTGGATCACTCTCCCCTTTATTCTATCGGTTAGTATTAGCAGGTACTAGACTTGTTTATGTGCTCCCTTTGACTCTTAGTCCTTTCATTATGATCAATTGTGAACTGAAATTGATCACTTGGACTAGTGAGATGGCATTGGTACATGCCACCTTGATGGGATTAATTGGAGTCCCCTGGTATGTTTCTAACTCTACCATTTGGGGCAAGTCAGCCTGAGCATGTCCCAAATTGTACATCTCTTCCCTCTCTTATTCCCACTCTTATGTTTAACAGGGATCACATTTCAGTTAAATTTCAACACTTAAGAATAACTGTGTATTAATTACAGAATTAAACCAGTCATATTAAGTAGAACAGACAAAAAAAACTACTAAGAGGGGTAATGTATTAAGTTGTTCATTAACAGTCAGGGCTATGCTGATCAAGTCACCGTTTCTCATAGTGTCGATTTCACTTCAACAGGTTTCCTTTTTGGTGTTCAGTCAGTTGTCACCAATCAGGGAGAACATATGGTATTTGTCCCTTTGGGACTGGCTTATTTCACTCAGCATGATGTGTTCCAGATCTTATTCCACTGGAATAAGAGTTTAATAAAACACAGACATTAAGCTAGACAGTGACTGTGTGCCACATACTAGATTTAGCACATAAGCAAGGAGTCCACAGAACTATCAGAAGGTAAATGAATGTAGGAATGTTTGGGTAACACGTAGACCACACACTTGCAGGTTCTGACTCCTCGTCCTCTGAGAAAAGGCCATTCACTGCCCAGGAACACCTGTCTGTGTGTGGGGAATGGGATGGAGGCTGAGGAAGAAAAGGAATATCACTTTTCTATTTGGTTTTGTCTCAGTCACATACTGTCTTTCATGATCATCCGAAATTTTATTTCAAGCTATGCATGTTTTCAGCAACTAAATTTTCTTTTGCTGATTATGCTATTTACACTAGTGTATGAAAAATGGAAGTACGAGAAATGGTACTTGAAATTAAGGTCTCTTTGAGGTAAGACAGGTGGCATTAGTTATAGGAGAAATGAAAGAGTATATACTGTATTATGAGAAATACCTTAAACTTTATCCTAAGAGCCAATAAGCCTCTAATGAGAGACTTAGGAAAACATTTTCGTACCATAAATTCATTCATCAACATATAACCACCTCAGGCAGTCTTATAATTTGGTCAATTTAGTTATGGCAAGCTAAGTGATTTTATGCAATCTGAAGCAAATGTAAGCTAAATTTGCTATTAAAAATAGCATAAAAGATAGAATATAAAGGGATAACAAGAACAGGTTGGCCGGTTCTAGTCCCAGTCGGGGCACCAGATTCTGTCCTGGTTGCTCTTCTTCTAGTCCAACTCTCTGCTGTGGCCTGGGAGTGCAGTGGAGGATGGCCCAAGTACTTGGGCCCTGCACCCACATGGGAGACCAGGAGAGGCATCTGGCTCCTGGCTTCGGATCAGCGAGGTGCGCCGGCCACAGCGGCCATTGGGGGGTGAACCAGCAGCAAAGGAAGACCTTTCTCTCTGTCTCTCTCTCTCTCACTGTCTACTCTGCCTGTCAAAAAAAATAAATAAATAACAGGTAGTTTTGGGTCCAGCACTGTGGCGCAGAGGTCAATCCTCCACCTGTGGCGCCAGCATCCCATATGGGCACCAGTTCGAGTCCCAGCTGCTCCTCTTCTGCCCACAACAGCCAGGACTAGGCCAGGCTAAAGCCAGGATTCAGAAGCTCTTTCTAAGTCTCTGACACAGACAGCAGAGACCCAAGTACTTGGGCCATCGTCTGCCTTCCCAGGCACATTAGCAAAAGCCGGATCAGGCGCACAGGATCAGGGACTTGAAATGGCATCCGATCTGGGATGCAGGCATTCCAAGTCATGACTTAACCCACGGTGCCACAACACCCACCCCCAGAAAGTCACAGGAACTTCCTCATCTGTCTGTGCTTAAGCCATTGGAGGAAGAACTCCATCTGTACAGGAGCTACAGACGTGAAGGTATAAAGGTTTAATTTGTAAGCATGGTGTTGATTTTCAAGCTCCTGGTCTTTAAAGACAGAGGGTTTACAAAAATACAACTGATCAACATACTCTGAGAATACAAGGCGGCAGTGTTGGGGACGTACGTGGTCACCACCATCTGAGTTTCACTGCTTGCTGATCTTTATTGCTTCCTCTACTTCAATGCACCGTAGCAGGAAGAACACAGTAGAAATGAGAAAGGGATCAGAGCCAAGGATAATGTACACTGACACCTTCAGAGCTTTTCTACTAAGGCACCTGGGCCAGCTTCCCAAGAGGAAATGGCCAAGAACACACACCACGCGTGCCAGGTGTTCTAGTCTTACTGTATTACACCTCACAACACAGGCCACCGGGCCAAGACCTAGCTGGGTGCTGGAGCTGCTGCAGTTGCCACTCCACCATCACAGGCACAGAAAAAACACAAAGGGATTGTCACAGTCAGGGCCACCGCTGCTGCTTCCGCTGCCAGCTCCTCCCACCCCTGCCCTCGCCCAGCAATGCAGCAGCCTGCTCCTGCCCTAAGAACTCAATTTGCGGTGAGAGACAAGTTCCCACATCCTGTTGAAGAGGGGCCTTGTACTCTCTCCAAGTGCTGAGGCTCAGCGGCTGGAATCCATCAGAGCCCATTGGCGGTGAGAAATTGACTCTGTTGGGACGCTCTTACCAGTGGATTTGTGATTGGAGGCCAGCGAGGAAGCTAAGGAAATCATTACTCCACCTACCATTTATGTCATCAATCATGGTGAGATCCAAGTAAACCCAGTCCATCAACCCTTAGGTTACTGCATATCATGGGAAGAAACGTGCCTGGCTTTAGAGGCACGTGTAGAGGAGTGTGGGTGTGTTTGGGGGGTGGAAGGGAAAGGTTCTGTTGTAGAAGAGGGAAAATAAAACCAACTTCCTGCTTTTACATCTCACAGGGGAAATAGAGTATACACATTAAGTATACAAATCGTAATTCATGAAGTACTTAAGTGTGTGTAGACAGTGCTAATGGGATGAACACCTTGACTGCAGGTTCTTGTCCGTAGTGGAACTTGCCTAGAGTTTGGTCACAGGCACCAAGTACTCGAGCTTCAGGCAGCTTCCCTTAACTTTCATTTTACAACTGAAAGTAATTACAGTGGTTTTATTATGTAATTTTTAACAATAAAGAGCTTTAAGAATGTTTGTTTTAAGAAGCAGCAATTCCCTTTACTAAATTCACTGGGTATAATAGATCAAGTCCCTTGAAAGACAAAAGACAGAGGCTGGCATTTGGTGCAGCAATTAGGACACCCCCACTTTGGACACTCACACCCTGTATCAGAATGCCTGGATTCCAGTTCTGGCTGCACTTCCAATTCCAGCTTCGTGCTAATGCACACTCTATGAGGCAGCAGGTAATAACTCAAGTACTTGGGTCCCAGCCTCTCACGTGGGAGACCTGGGTTGGGTTCTTGGCTCCTGGTTTTAGCCTGGCCCAGCCGCGACTGTTGCCAGCTTTTGGAGAGCGAACCAGTAGATGGGTGCTCTCTCCTTGTCTGTGTGTCTCTGTCTCTCTGCCTTTCAAACAAAATGTAAATTTTAGAAATGAAAAAAAAAATGTTTAAAGTGAAAAATTGTGTGTGTGTGGAGAAAAAGTGGAAGGCATGATTGTGGGAACCATATTGGTTCCTTTCTTTAATCTGAGCAGTACAAACCAATGAGATTATTGCTGGATGAATGTCTGAACTACTTGATTCTATCACAAATTTTAACCAGCCTGCTTCCTGCCTCAAGGGTGACAAGTTTCTCCAGCTTAGGAAGGATTTTTCATCTTCTCAGTCTTGCTGAGATGCCTCCTGCCCAGTGCTCGGTAGACTGGGTCCTCAGTGGGAGCAGTATGAGCCATCTCTTCATGGGTGCTGGGGCCTCCTCTGCTGCCTGCCCTGACACCTGCCTCCTTCCCTCTTCCACGTGCCCCAGTTACAACCTGCAAAGCCCTGGGCTGGACGAGGGTTGGATTCCTGGAACCTTTCTCTTTTACTACAAGCTCCGAGCAGCTGCATGTTGTCCTTTGCTGCTGCTGTACCTGGGGTCCTGATACAGGCAGTAGTAGCAGTAGGAGGAAGGAACCGGGTTCCATGAGAAGAGCCAGCCTTTCAGACCAAACAAGCCACGAGTAATAAATAATATTGTCTCTGATGTAATAATGAAAAAGAGAGCCTACAACAGTAAAAACTGATCCTTGATTTGTTCGCTGGAACAATTTGGGTAAACTGTTGTTATCCATGCTGCCTCCCTCCTGATTGAAGGCCTTACCTGCCATTATGTGAGGTCGTTTCATATCTTCTTCCATGGGTTCCAGCCGGAGTGGAACAGCAGCCACAGGGGCAATATATTCACTTCTTGCTTTAATGGCAAAAGTGACACAAACACATCTTACAGAGGCTCCAAAGTTATTTTTATTTTCATCAGTTAACCACGATTGATAGGTATTTTATTTCATTTTTTTTTTAATTAAAGATGAGAGTTTCGAGGGTGTATAACTAAGGTTTTTTTTAAGATTTTTTTTTGAAAGAGTTACACAGAGAGAGGAGAGGCAGAGAGGTGTCTTCCATCCGATGGTTCACTCCCCAGATGGCCACAACAGCCAGAGCTTCTTCCAGGTCTCCCACGCGGGTGCAGGGACCCAAGGACCTGGGCCATCCTCTACTGCTATCCTCCCAGGCCACAGCAGAGAGCTGGAGCGGAAGAGGAGAAGCCGGGACTAGAACCGGTGACCACATGGGATGCCAGCGCTTCAGGCCAGGGTGTTAACCCGCTGTGCCACAGTGCCAGCCCCTAAAGGGTGTATAACTTTAAAAACCATCTCTGTGGTAGCCTTGTTGTATACCATGTAGTCTCTATAAAGTTATCTGCAGAATTTAGAGTGTACTCTATTATTTTAAAAAATTAAAATCAGACTTTGTGCTAAGATAGTTTCAATCATTCAAGAGCAAGAGAATTAGCTCAGGATTTCCCAGCCTTGGAGCTGTCAATATTTTGGACTGTGCGTTCCTGTGGGCATCTGTCCTGTGCACTGTAGGACGAAATGTTTAGCAGTGTTCCTGGCTTCTACCCACTTGATGTCAGTAGCACACCACCCCTGCTCCAGCCCCTTTCCTCAGTGGGTCGTTTAACCCAAACACCCTTTGGGGGGGAAACTGCCCCCAGGTGAGGACCACTGCATTACTGTAATAGTCAAGAGGCATTTGAAAGCGTTGACACTGGGCAGGCACTCGGTGCAGCTTGGGATACCTAGAATTCGGATCGGAGTGCCTGGGCTGGAGTCTCGCCGCAGCTCCCGAGTCCAGCTGTCTGCTAATGAAACCCTCAAAGGCAGCCATGACGATGCAAGCGGTCAGCTCTCAGTCACTCAGGTGGGAGACCTAGACTGAGTTCCAGCTCCTGGCTTCATCGGCCACCCAGGGTCACTGTGACACTTGAGGGGAATGAACGCACTGAGAGGAGTTCTGTCTCTGCCTCTGTGTGTATATCTGCCTCTCACATAATTTTTAAGCCCTACAAATAATATGCACTATTATGTACCAACTTGCAAAATAAAAAAAAAAAAAAAAAACAGTTAATACTGAGAATATTTGACAACTAGGGTTGCACAGGTACCAGTCAATCAGAACAGTTACGGATGGGTCACACATCCAGCTGTGCTGTAGTTAGCAACTGCATAGCAGCCTGGAAAGAAGTAAGGTACAGATTTTGGGTTTCCGTTTGTGTAATAAACAGCAAAAAAGAAGGATGTGTGTTTATTTGCATATATTTGCTTATGTATCATTAATTTACATAAGAAACTGGTAACACTAGCTGCCTCTGGAGAGGGGATCTGGGGATGTTTCCACATAATTTATTCCTTAAAGAGGTCAATTCTGATAGTGTAAGGCAATATTACCCATACTTACTCAAGAACAATAGGCATAAATGTACTGTACTGACAAATGAGAATTATGAGTGCCCTACAACTTGTGAGCTAGGTTCAGGGCTTGGGGAAGGCTCGCTTTTCACTCCATCCCACAAGGATACATTGTTCCCACCTCTGCGATTTTGGTGGTGGCGGTTGTTAAATAAAAGAGAGCCTTTGAGAATGAAATGCGTATTCAATCTACAGTTAAATTGGAACAGGAGAGTGTCAGGGCTTTCCTTAGCATTTTTGCCTTTCTATCATTATCAAGAAAAATAATCTGGCTATTATTAAGATGAAGGGCGAAGGGCCAGCGCTGTGGCACAGCAGGTTAACGCCCTGGCCTGAAGCGCTGCCGGCATCCCATATGGGCGCTGGTTCAAGTCCCAGCTACTTCACTTCTGATCCAGCTCTCTGTTATGACCTGGGAAAGCAGTAGAAGATGGCCCAAGTCCTTGGGCTCCTGCACCCGCGTAAGCTCCTGGCTCCTGGCTTCGGATTGGCACAGCTCCAGCTGTTGCGGCCAATTGGGGAGTGAACCATCAGATGGAAAACTCTCTCTCTCTCTCTCTCTCTCTCTCTCTCTCTGCTTGTCCTTTCTCTGTGTAACTCTGACTTCCAAATCTTAAAAAAAAAAAAAAAAAAAAAAAAAAGATGAAGGGTAAACTGGAGGTTGAATATTTTATCTGGTGCATTTATTAACAGTGACAGTGATCAAACAACCTCTAAAACTATGCCATTATTAGTGATTAAATAGTTGTGGAGTTCAGGCTATTGATTTACCAGATATGTTAGTAAGCTCAAGGGCTCCTTACTGTTTTTTCAAGGTATCCTCCCCAGGAGTACGTTGCTTGCTCTTTGTCTCTCTTCCATCATGCAGGGAAGAGTTTTAAAGTGTGCATAAACTCAGACATGATGATTCTATCACGTTAGCCAATAGTATGTTCGCTCCAGGTATACTGATTTAAACTGAGGCTATGACACTTGTGATTGTAACTTCAGAATTTGCTTATCTGGGGAAAATTATGTCCTGTAAATCAGAACAGTGATACCAGACGGTCACTGAATGTGTTTTGCATGCTGTTTTTGACCTAAGAGCTTTACGTTTGTAAATGCATCTCATCATTATCTAAACAAAGTGCTGTGAGAAATGAGTTGTTTTCACTCCCATTTTAATGAGGAAGAAACAGCCTCAGGATACTTGTTAGATCACACGGCTGATAAGTGACAAAGTCAAGTTTCAACCCAATGGAAAATCCTGGAGCCTGTGCTGTTAACCTTGACACTGCACTGCCTGCTTGTTCTGGGTTGGCAATGCAGAGACTGAATTCCGATTCCAGATCTACCACTGCTATACTTTCTAAATTTAAAAGGATGGAGTCTAACAATGGGTTAGGATATTTCATCAGTTTCCTCTCGAGAAATCTAAGGTATGAAGTTGCTATAACTCAGTAGGGTGCCACTCAAACCCTCTGCTTTCCATTTCTTCATTAACGCAATGGGAGGGAGATTGGATTTGTAAGGTTTCATTTGCTTTATTAAAAAAGGAACCCACCTAAACACCAGGACAAGTATTTAACTTTCCTAAAAACCCTGTGGCTGGGCATTGCTGCATTATCCATGATGGAGGTGCACACACTGAGGCCCAAAGAATTTATGCTTCTTGCTTAACGTTAAATAGCTGCTCAAAGTCAAACCAGGCCATCTGGCCCCAAGTCAGTGCTCCAACCTCTTGGTTATGCAGCTTCCTATCAGGAAGCTGGAATAAATTATAGCTATCGAATGTACATTATGAACAGTGGAATGATGTAAGAAAGGAGCCTCTCCCAGAGACAGGTTTCCTTCCAGGTAAGGGTGAAGTTTTGCATTTGACCCTTCTTCTTGCTCCTGTGCCAAGGTCAGAGTGCTCTCCAACTAGGATCTCCCGGGAGGTTTAGGGAAAGACCCATCCTGTCCTGTTCCCCTCCGCACCCATACACCCAAACTCTTCCTTGTTCTGCTGTCTTCTGCCCGTCACCTTTGGGGCTTGCTCAGGGATTTGAGGATAAAGGGAATAAGGTAGAAAACCAGGTGTTCTCAGTCACTGAGACACAGCAGAGTAAACAAATGGTACCAAATTCAAACCGGAAATTGGTACTTGTGTTAGGTTTACTCCTCCTGCCCAAGTCCCTCCCCCCACATCCTACAAAGGCATCACGACTGGGTATGAAAAGAAACCTCTGACCAGGGCACCACTGCTTGTAAAATCACTATACAGAGAATGAAGTTCAACACCAACACTCATTCCCCAAACAGTTCCCAGGATCCTGAGGGGTCTGGTCTAGGTGTTGCAGGGATACACATGGGCAATGAGACAGTTTCCAGATTTTGGAGCCCTGGAGACACTTGAGTTTGCCTTCCTGTACTCACAGTTCCTGGCTGTGAGCCCCTGAATGTGCTACTGAACAGTTGTCATATTGAGCCTGTGTTGGGGGCCAGGTGAGCATTTTGCAAACTCCACCTCTAATATACATGACAATTCTGGCAGACGTGCCTTGTTACCCCATTTTATTTTGATGCCAACAAATGCACTAGGATTCAAAGCAGGTTCCACACTGTTTCCCTGTCATTCTCCTACAGTTTCAGCTCCACTTTCCTTTCCTGGGGCAACAGACTTAAAATGATACCGTCCTCTCACAACTGCCGGCTGAATGGGATGCGGCAACGCACAGCCCAGCACACCCATTTACACAGCAGTAGCTGGTTCTTGCTCCCATGCCGGTCCTAACACAGGAGTATGTAGAATTCTCTGAAGGGCCCTGAGTTAAGGACAGAGCAAGCCTTTGCAGGTGGACAGGATTGGTTTTTGGTATTTGAGTGGAGCCTGAAAAACTGAAATGTGTTTGGGTGTATGGCTATAAGGGAGTAGAGAAATAGAGAAGCATTTCCTAGATGAAATTTAAAATGTGAAAATGGAATTGGTCATGGCCATGTGTGTCTCTTCAGTGATTTCTTTTTAAAACCTCAATTTCTCAAGTAGTTCTAAAACAACTGGAAAATCTCAACTCCCTGCTTCTGAGAGAAGGAGCAGACACACTATGACTTCTCCCAGATTAAATGGGATTACATTTCCAGAGATGGTGGAATGCTGGTTATCCTTGCCAAGTGAGACTGTAACTCTAGGTGAGATGGGCAGTGACTCCACAGCAGGCCCTCTGAGAAACTAATACATGTCATTACGGAGGTGCCAAGACCCGTGGGACTGAGACTCCCAGCCAGTCCTTACTACTTGCTTAGTGCCTTCCCCACGGACATCCACACGGTGCCCTCTGGATAGAGCCAGTTCCCTGGAGAGCACGCTTGGCTGGCTCGTTCAGATGCAATTGACCATCAGCATGAAAAATAAATAACGAGAAAAACCCATGTTATTACTTGTAAAAATAAGTGAGTCTTTGCCACATCTCCCTGTCAGCAAACAGGCCTTAGATGTGGGTAGGAATGAGAAAACGCTTGCAAACCAGACTTGAAGCATGGTTATGGTGTATGAAGCGAGCAGGCTAAATTCACAGAACAGCTTACGTGTGTTCTTTAAGGGTAATTTCTCTTCAACAGTCTCCATGGTCAAATGTGGAAGAAGTCATTTGGGAGTCCCTTCCATACTCTTTTTTTTTTTTTTTTTTTTTTTTTTTTTTTTGACAGAGTTGCAGACAGATAGAGAAAGGTCTTCCTTCCGTTGGTTCACTCCCCAAATGGCCGCCATGGCCGGCGGTACACCAATCCGAAGCCAGGAGCCAGGTGCTTCTCCTGGTCTGCCATGCGGGTACAGGGGCCCAAGCACTTGGGCCATCCTCCACTGCCCTCCCGGGCCACAGCAGAGAGCTGGACTGGAAGAGGAGCAACCGGGACTAGAACCCGGCGCCCATATGGGATGCCAGCACTGCAGGCAGATTAGCCAAGTGAGCCACGGCGCTGGTCCCCATGCTCTTTTCAAATACAAAGGGAGTCAGGGCTAGGGAAAGAGTGAGAAGAAAAAGGTACTACGTTGTGACTGAAGCAAAAATAAGCAAATGAGTCCAAGAGGATAAAAAAAAAAAATACAAACAATGGTCCTTCACCTCAGAAACCTCTGGCCGCTTGTTTTGCCATAGAGGAAGACAAATGTTACAACGTCATGCTAACCAATCAGCAGCCCTGTGGGCCTCAAACCAGGAAGCCCTTGAAGGTAGGCTGTTTTAAAGGGTGCAAGTGAAACTTCTGCCTCTCAGCTAGTTTTCGTTCCCTATGCTTGCAGGATGGGAAAGCAGATGTGAGATCCCTCATGGCGAAATTCAACACCGGGGACACCGTGACCGAAGAGGTCTCGGTTACCAGTCGACCCTTCCGAGTCCCGGGCCAGAACTCGCCTTCCGGGATCCAGGCAAAGAAGAACTTATTCAACAGCCCGGGAAATGGCAGCCCCCCGCCAGGACACGGCAGCCTTCCTAAATTTGGGTCCCCAAAGCCACCTTTGGGGGCGAAACCTTCTGAGGAAAAGATGAGCAAGGACCCCAAACCCCCATTTTTAAAGCCAACTGGAGTGGGCCAAAGATTCGGGACTCCAGCGAACGTGGCCGCCAGAGACCCTGAGCTGAAGGCTGGATTTCCGAAACCTGTAGGCCCCAAGCCCATCAGCGGGCCCAAGGAAGGGCCCAAGGAAGAGCCCAAGGCCACGTTTCCCCGTCCTCCGGGGAGTAAGCCGTCCCCGCACACCCTAAACCAAGACCGTGACTTGAAGCCCGGGCCTCCTCCTCCCCCTGCTCCAGCCCCAGAAAATGAACAGAAGCAAGTGTTCCCGAAGCTGGCTGGGGTCAAAGGCAAGTTTATGGCAGCCTCCCAGGACCAAGACCCCAAGCCCCCCTTCCCCAAACCCACCTTCTGCCAGAAGCCGGCCCCAAGCGCCGAGGACGTGCGTGAAGACGAGAGTCCTAGTCGGAGTGTGTCCTCCCAGAAGGGACCGCCGGCTCCCCCAGGAGCCAAATCCAAAAGCATCCCATTCAAACCTTCAAGGGAGGACCCTGAGAGCAAAGACCATGGGAGTGACACATCCAGCTCCCCTTTCCCTGGCGTGGTTCTGAAACCTGCGGCCAGCAGAGGCGGCCCGGGCCTCTCCAAAGCTGGCGAGGACAAAAAGGAGGATCGGAAGATAGATGCTGCTAAGAACGTCTTCCTGGACAAAGCGAGTCAGGAGGAGTCGGCCCCGGGGGCTCCTCCTGCCAAGTTCCCCAAGGCGCCTTCCAAGCTGCCGGTGGGGGGACCATGGGCCCAAAGTCAAGAGAAGGAAAAGGGAGAGAAGAACGCAGCTGCCCCAAAGCGGAAGCCACTGCCGCCACTATTTACCTTGGGTCCACCTCCACCAAAACCCAACCGACCACCAAACGTTGACCTGACGAAGTTCCGAAAAGCTGCTTCTAGAAACAGTGAGTTCTTTTTGCGCTTGCTCTTCAGTGTGGTTGGAGCGTAACAGAGAGTGTTTTGCCTGCAGGGGCACAGAATTTGTAATGGGGCATCATTCCACGGCTGGTGCCCGTGTGTGCATGGCATGACTTTTCTTTGACCTGTTTTTTCTTTTGTGTGAGAGGGGTGTGGGAAAGGACGAAGTTTTGGTTGCAGGGAAGCATTCTGGGAGAAGAGGCGTTGGCGAGCTGGCTGTTTGTAGGGAGAGGGAGAGGAAATACATCCACTTAATTGATAAGTGGCTTTGGGTGATAAAAACACTGTATGTACTTCCTTAGTTGAGTTTCATTTCTCTTGAGGGAGACTGAAGTTTGTTTCTGTAGCACCACAAAGGAGTTAAGAAAGTGAGTATATGTCTTTATGTCAGTAGCTCTCAAACAGGGACAATTTTGATGGCCAGGGGACATTTTCAAGGTCTGGAGGCAACTGGAGGATGCTACTTACAGATTAGCAGGTGGAAGCCAGGGATGCTAATAAACACCCTACAAGGCACAGAACAGCTCTCTGCTGTCATGAGTTATCCAGACCAAAAATGTCAGTCATGCAAAGGTTAAGGAGCCCTCTTGTAGATGATTTCAAATCTCTGTGCAATTCATCATGTTTCCAAAGCACAGCATTCAAGGAAGAGAGGAACAGGAATCTCATGAGACGATACTTCGTGTTTCGTACGGCAGTTATTTCCCATTTCTCAGTATAAAACTCTGTGGCCTTTCCTGAGCCCTAAAGCAGTACATCGCTGGGAAAATATGCCTGACAAAGAAGTGTGTGCTGCTCCTACTGGGTCAGTAGTTTAATTCTGAACCAGAGATGTCACTGCAACACTGTGGCGTGTAGTGCACGTTGATGCTGAACAATGCGGTGAAGATTGACAGCCCTGCACCGCGAGGGCAGACGCTCATTCGTGCCTGAGATGATTTATATTTTAGGCAAATGATGTGCAGCTGTGGTTTGTCATGAGGGAAAAAGGGGGGTACTTAGAAGTGACTGTGCCACTATTAGTCATATTTGTCTCCTTACAAAAGTATGGTCAAATTAAAGCAGTTCTGGGACCAAAGATTGTTTCTCATTTTTGCACCATTGAAGCATCTTGCCCTAGATTATCTTCATGAGCTTAGAATTCTCTGTTGACAAAGTGATTCGGGACCAAGTCCTCCATTTGTCATGTAGGAAGTGAGTTTAGAATGACCCCAGGATCACTTTCTTCTAGGAAGATAGTCTGGTTACAACCAGCATCTCCTCCTCATCTGTCAACCTGTTTCAGTACTAGTTCATAATTCAGAACTGTTATTTTTCTGAGACCTTCTAGAAGGTTCTTTTTACCCTTTCTTCTTTCTTCTGTACCTCAAATTTTAAAAAATGACTATCAAAGTCTTCATTTAGAGGTGAACATTTGACCTAGTCATTAAGACGCCACTTGGCATGCTTACATCCCATCTCGGAGAGCTTGGGTTCAAGTCCAAGCTCTCCTCCCAGTTCCAGCTTCCTGCTAACACATACCCTGGGAGGAATCAGATAATGGCCCAAGTAGTTGAGACCCTGCCACCTACATGGGAGACTCAGATGAGTTCTTGGCTCCCAGCTTAGGCCTGGCCCAGGCCCAGCTGTTGCAAGCATTGGAGAATAAGTGGGCAGATGAAGATTTCACCCTGTTCTACATCTAAAATAAATAAATTAATTAACTTTTTGAGTCTCATGAGATAAGTATAGTAATAAATACAATGCTGATTGGGGCTGGCACTGTGGCTTATCGGGTAAAGCTGCCACCTGCAATCCTGGCATCCTATATGGGCATCGGTTTAAGTCCTGGCTGTTCCACTTCTGATCCAGCTCTCTGCTATGGCCTGGGAAAGAAGTGGAGGATGCCACAAGTCCTTGGGCCCCCATACCCTCATGGAAGACCTGGAAGAAGCTCCAGGCTCCTGGCTTTGGATTGGCCCAGCTCTGGCCATTGCAGCAATTTGGGAAGTCAACCAGCAGATGGAAGACCTGTCTTTCTCTCTCTGTCTCTCTCTCTGCCTCTCTCTCTCACTCTCTCTCTCTCTCGTTGCCTCTCTCTCTCTGCCTCTCTGTAACTCTGCCTTTTAAATGAAATAAATGAATCTTTAAAAAAACCTTTGATCATGATATTTTTATTTATTTATTTTTCATTTTGTTTGGAAGACAGACAGACAGATGAGAGAGATCGTCTGTCCACTTGTTCACTCCCCAAATGCCTGCAACATCCAGGACTGGGTCAGACCAAAGCCAAGAGCCAGGAACTCAGTTCACATCTCCTTCATAAGTGGCAGGGACTCAACTACTTGAGCCATCACCTACTGCTTCCCAGGGCATCACTACTTTCAAACAAAACAAAACAAAAAGCAAACCGTCATTGTACGCTGACTCACGCCAGCGAAATGACTCATATTAAGCAGAAGTCCGTGGACCTGTTCTGTGTCCTCCATTCTCAGGTCTGGGTCATGGTCATACTTGCTTGTTGCTGGACTTGGCATTTACAGAAACGCAAATGAAGTCTTCCTTCTGACTATGCAGACTGGCGAGGTCATCACGGAACTGATTTTAAATGCAATGTCCCTGCAGTTGCCACTGCAGAGTTGGCAATGCATCTCCTTCTCTTTCCTCTCCTCGTCACAGCCCAGTCCTCACCTGCCTCCCCACTGCCCACACACGCAGGACACCATCTAATCTCCCCAACCTCGGCTCTCCCAGGACATGCTGAGCCCCAAAACATACCCGGCTCCCTCTTCATCTTCCTCCTCCACAAACCAAAACTCGGACCCTCTTAATGTCAATGGACTCTGACTTGATATCAAGAATAAGCAGTGTGCTTTGTCACTTTAAATTCTTAATAATAGCCCCTTCAAAACATTCACCTTTTTAAAAAATTTACATTTTTTAAATTTTTATTTCATAAATATTCTGGCTCAAAAATGCAGCAAATATAAAACGGTACACAGTGAAAAGTCACCATTAGTCCTTGTTTCCTGGGTGTTTCCAGTCTTGTCCCATGGAAGCACTCTTCTCTTCTTATATGTCCATCCCAAGTTTCTCTGTGTTTACACAAGCAAGTATAAATAGAGATACTACTCCCCCTGCTTTGTACCCAAAAGGTAGAATATAGGGGTAGGCGTGATGGTGCAGCGGGTTAAGCTTTTGCTTGTGACACCCGCCTCTATTATGCGAGTGCGGACTTGAGTCTCGCTGCTCTGCTTCCAACCCAGCTCCCTGCTAATGCACCCTGGGAGGCAGCATGTGATGACTCAATGGCTCGGGCTCCCACCACCCATGTGGGAGGCCCAGATGAAATTTCAGGCTCCTGGCTTTGGCCTGGCCCAGACCTGGCTGTTGCAGGCATTTGGGGAATGAATCAACAGATGGAACTTATATCTCTCATTCTCTCTCTCTCTCTCTCATTCTAGCTTTCAAGTAGATGAAAATAAATTAACATGTTTTTAAAAGTACAATATATTATATGAAACTCTGTGACCCTTGCCTTTTAAAGTACTCATTAGTAATTAAATAAATGCCATACACCTTTAAAAAGTAGTAACTGATTACTCATTAGAACTGCATAATATTCTGATAAATGGATGATTAGCCCAACTGAGCTAATAATTTCCATTGTTTCCAAAGGTTTTCTGTTAGAATCAGTGCTTCAGAAAGTAAACTGGTGTGTGAGCCACAAAAAAAAAAAAAGTGTTATTTTCCAAACACAGAGAATGTCTTTATAGTCAAGTCTACTGACTCCTGATCCCGCCACAGCTATTTTTCCCTAAATCTTCCTAGAAAGACTTAGATAATTTAGCCATTGCCTTTAAGAATGTTAAAATACACCATAATCAGAAAGTATATAATTACATTTTATTATAGCTAGAAAACAAGATGAGT
The DNA here is from genome assembly GCF_964237555.1 of Oryctolagus cuniculus. Lineage (NCBI taxonomy): Eukaryota > Metazoa > Chordata > Mammalia > Lagomorpha > Leporidae > Oryctolagus > Oryctolagus cuniculus. The sequence continues at coordinate 64,600,190 of NC_091445.1, read as the reverse complement.
AGTTTAAAAAGAATTAAATTCATGTAGTAGCAGAACAAAAAACATTCAAGATTCTATTATTTATCATTCTAGAGTATCTAAGTGGTAAATATGTTCAATATGTAGAAGCATACATTTGAGGTGTGTTGTATGCACAATGGGAATGATATTAAGATCTCTTAAATATAATTCTCTTCTTCAATTCACAAGTGAGGGCTGAAGCAGAACAATGGGACTGCTCCGAAGTCACACACCTGAGGTTAAAAGCAGTATCTTCCTATTTCAAGTTCAGTTCTTTCTTCACATTCTTTCCTGCCTCTGGATAATATATCTGCTAACATGTTGAGGTTTGGAATGTATGTATATGGTTTATATTGAACACATATACTTCAAATACATACACATGATTTCAACTTTTCTCAAAGGATGCTCTAAATTTTCTCTTTTAGTACTGATTCAGTGACATAGATAGGGCACTTCTAATGAATTCATTTTAAATCAAGGGGCAGAGTGGCTGGGCTATTAATTAGTATTGTGGCGAATGGTATAGGGACAGATAGGAGACTTGTTTTCCATATATTGTAGACTTCAGAGGCAAACACTTAAGGTTTAAACACCACTCACTTATTCACTAGCTGAGAACCTTAGACAAGTTGCTTTACCCTCATCAGTATCAATTTTCTTCATTTGAAAGAAATGAAGTTAAGGCTCCCTACTTCCCAGCATGTTACGAGGATTAAATGAGATTATGTTTGAAGTGCTTACTAATACAGGGTCTGCCATATCATAATAACACTATCTGTAATTTTATGATTTTTATTAACACTAAAATTTTACTGCCAGCCTCATCCTGGCTTGATCATCTTATATTATGAAGATTATTCTAGGACATAAAGAAGTGCATTTTACAAACTTCTGTTTGTAATATGTGGATTTGTTAGAACTTTATGTAAAATTGTGCTGAAGAATTAGACAGTGATTGCCAGGGAGAGGTTTCTCTGCAGAAGTTCTTGAAAGTTCTTCCCTCGGGTGTCCCCTTCCCATGGGAAAGTGGCAGGAGCGCAGTAAGTGAAGTGTCTGGTGGATGGGGATCACAGCCACCCCCAGGCTTTGCTGCCTCCTGCTGACCGAGACCAAAGCAAGCTATCTAACGCAACCAGAGATGGAGAAAGACCACGGAGCCAGAGTCGAAGGCTGTCATCCCCAGACACTGCATCGTCAAAGGCAGGTTGTCCAGGTCGTCGTGTCCAGAGTCCATTTGCTTTCCCCATTACCCATTGATTGTGCAGAAATAGAGAAATCTGCCCAATTTGCAGATTTGTGGATCAGGGTCTGCCACGGCTAGTTAGGGTACTCGCTTTCAGGAGCACTGCTTCTAGGCATGGTGCTGCAGACCCTAAGATTTTCTGCAGTTGGGGTTTTTACTGCAGCTCCGCCGAATGCATGTACTAAACACACTTACCCCAGTATGAATTTTCATACAGCAGAGCTTCACTATAAATTATCTGCTACATATTATGATTAAAAATTCATCCATTTTCTTGTAGTAATATGGAAGAAAAAGAGATTATTTGCCTTAGAAAAAATAAGATTCTATTTCAAAATGTTTATTCACTAAGATTTAATAAATACAAATTGGAACCAAGTAAAATGCTTTGCTGGGGAATATACAGATTTACCGTAAATAGACCACTTTTATTGTTTCTGAAAATAATTCTACTAGTGTCCAAATTAGCTAAAGTTTCAGCTAGCAAATACAAGTTTTCATAACACCAATGCCATTTTCTTAGCTTCCCCATCATTCCTTTCTTTCCCAGTTCACATTTAATCCTTAAGCCTCATCCTTAGATGTACCCTACATCTTTTATTATCTCTGTCCCATGTGCTAACCATCAAAGTATTTACCATTTATTGAGGACTTACTGTATATCAGATGTACATCACCCTGTTTATTCCTCCCAGCCATGAGATGGGAGTTCTGCAAGGAAACTGAAGCTCCGACAGGTTAGGTAACTGATTCCATAGACTGTGTCCCTACCCGCACCTGCATGCTGAGTCGCCTCTCTTGGAACGTAGGTTACCATGAAGTAATAAATCAGGGGCAGGCGCTGTGGCACAGAGGGCTACACTGATGCTTGGGGTGCCCACATCCCATATCAGAGTGCTGGTCTGAGTGCTGACCACTCTACTCCACAGCTCAGTGCTAGTGCACCTGGGAAGCGGCCGATGATGGCTCAGGTATCTGAGTCCCCACCACAGCCATGGGAAACCCAGATGGAGTTTCTGGCTTCCGGCTTCTGTCTTCACCCTGGACGAACTGCTGCAATCATTTGGGGAGCAAAGAGCAGATGCAAGATTCTTCCTCCTTCTCTCCCTCTCTCTCCCTCTCTCTGACACTCTGCCTTTCAAACGTATAAATCTTTTTAAAAATCAAACATAAACACCCCCCAAAGTCTCATTACTCTCCCTTTCAGGGGCCTTTAATTGAAATATGTCATCATGATGATGAAGAATACCACTCTAAGTTCTATGAAGACAGACACTGTCTGCTTACTGTTGTTTTTCATTCAGAGCCAAAGAAATAATAAAAGTTATTTTCTCAGAAATAGATAAATGTCTATTTAATCAGCATTCAGTTGCTCCCAGGTTTTCCCATATCAGATTGTAATGTCCCATAAGTTTACCAATTCCTTTAACACATCAAATAACCCCTACCAATCGACCAGCCCTCGAGGGCCACTATGAACCGGGGATCTCAGCATAAGCGACACAAAGAGCAGAGCCCGAGATACAGTTTTCCCTAAGACTGCTAGGTTCTCCTATTTCGATTGAAACATCTAAGGAACTAGTTAATTGGGCAGCTTGCTTGGGTTTAACCTCATTACAGAGATGCCTCAAAAGATTCCCCTGTCTTAACCACACAAAGCCCTACTCGAATCTCACGAGCTGCCCCTTAGCTTTTCCACTTCAAGTTCTAATCGGTTCTTCTAAGATGGAGCAGCACTCGGTCTGAACCCTGTTCTCGTTCAGGGGTGAGGAGCATCCGGCCTGTGAGCTGGACAAGGCCAGCAGAATCATCTGGTCAGACCCAGCCAGGGCTGCCACAGACAGGACTTGAAATTCAATAGATCCATAGCAGGCTCGAGTTCAAGTTCATAATTGTGTAGGACCCAGGAAATGGTTTTACAAATATCCAAGTGGCCCTTGGCAGAAAAAAGGTTCTCCCCTGTGACTTAAACAAAATGTTCCCCACGGTGTTGTTTCTCAACATCATCCCTTGGACTTTTTTTCTTTGAAAGGCAGAAGGAGAGGGGAAGAACTAGGGAGGGAGAGGGAGAGAGAGAGAGAGAGGAGAGAAGCAGGGAGAATACCTCCTTTCTGCTTGTTCACTCCCCAAATGCCTACTACAACAATAAGAACTAGGCCTAGCCTAAGGTCAGAGCCATGATCACAACTTGGTCTCCTGCAGTGGGTTGCAGGGACCCACATACTTGAGCTTTCACCTGCAACTTCCCAGAATATGCGAATATGCAGCAGTAGGAAGCTGGAGTCAGAAGCAGGGCTGGGACTCGAACCCAGGCCCTTCAATATAGGATGCAAGAATTCTGAGGGCAGTCTTCAACACAGCACCAAACACCTGCCCCCTAAGGCTTTTTAAATTCAGTTTCTTCATCATTTTTGTAAGCTGTGTATATAGTTTTTATTTTTAAATTATGGCATTTCATTTTAATTTTTCATCTTTGAAAATGAATTCTTTTTTTTTTTTTTTTTTTTTTTTGTCCTCAAGGTTTGGTGGCTTAGGCAGGGTACAACTATGTCACTCATTCTGTCATCGTGTCTCAGGAGAGCTGAGGTTGCCCTTTGCGCTCAGGCCCTGAGTTTTCTCTTCTGCACGCACAGGGGCCACACCCGTTCTTTTGATTGGCTGATGCATGAGGAGCACCTGTAGTAGCTCTCATGCAGTGGGATCCATTTGTCTTCCCCTAAGGACTGCAGCTTGAGTTCTGAGTGCCCCTGGACTGCAGTTGTCTCTGGGGTGAATGATTGCTGTGCTGGCTGGGGGTCTGGATTAGGTGCCGTTACCTAGGCTGTCATACAAGCCCTGTATCTGCAAGGCCCTTACCTAGGCTCCCATGCACACCCTGTATCTGCAAGGCCCTTACCTAGGCTCCCATGCACACCCTGTATCTGTAAGGCCCTTACCTAGGCTCCCATGCACGCCCTGTATCTGCAAGGCCCTTACCTAGGCTCCCATGCACGCCCTGTATCTGCAAGGCCCTTACCTAGGCTCCCATGCACGCCCTGTATCTGCAAGGCCCTTACCTAGGCTCCCATGCACGCCCTGTATCTGTAAGGCCCTTACCTAGGCTCCCATGCACGCCCTGTATCTGCAAGGCCCTTACCTAGGTTCCCATGCACGCCCTGTATCTGCAAGGCCCTTACCTAGGTTCCCATGCACGCCCTGTGTCTGCAAGGCCCTTACCTAGGCTCCCATGCACGCCCTGTGTCTGCAAGGCCCATACCTAGGCTCCCATGCACGCCCTGTGTCTGCAAGGCCCTTACCTAGGCTCCCATGCATGCCCTGTGTCTGCAAGGCCCTTACCTAGGCTCCCATGCACGCCCTGTATCTGCAAGGCCCTTACCTAGGCTCCCATGCACGCCCTGTATCTGCAAGGCCCTTACCTAGGCTCCCATGCACGCCCTGTATCTGCAAGGCCCTTACCTAGGTTCCCATGCACGCCCTGTATCTGCAAGGCCCTTACCTAGGTTCCCATGCACGCCCTGTGTCTGCAAGGCCGGCCCTGGCAGCTCATCCCGCCTCTGCCCCGGCTACCGCCCTGCTATGGCAGTGAAGGCTTTTCTGCTTGAGGATGTTTCTTGATCTTCCCCAGGCAGTTCACTTGCCCATGAGTCCACTTCTCCAACCTGGAAGGTATTAGACGAGTAGGTTTTGCTATAATTACTGTCTTGCCCTCGGTGTTGCTTCTGAGCATGGAGGACAGGTGGAGAGCTTAGCTCACCTCCTGTAGCACCAGATCCTTCTGTTTCATTCCTTCCCCACCCCTTAGTAGAATTTGGTTTATGAGGTTATTCTCTCTTACTTGTCAGGTAGCTGCTAGTGAGTTTGGGATAATGTTTCGTCATATTTTGGTTTTAATTGTTGTTATTTATATTATTATCGTGCAAGTCCCTTCTTGTTGTTTAAAACCAACTAGATAATTGAGGGGGCAGCAACATTTCCAGTAGACCACACATTCAGCCATCACAAGGCAGGAACGAGAGGCATAAGCTGAGTATCCACCACAAGCCTCATTCCATGCCTTTGGGCTGTGCTCCTGGTCGGTGACACCACGATACTGACCCCAGCGCCTCCCCAAGTCTAATGCTCTGCTGATAATAAAGTAGCAGGAAGGCCCAGCCATCTGACGGGGGCCTGACCCCCAGGGCTAGTGACAGACTTGACCTCAGCTACCCAGCAGAGGCCCCGCGAGCAGTCAGAGCTTCAGCTCGTATCAGTCAATCAGTTCATATTTAGCATTGGAGCCAAACGGCTACTGGATGGAGAGTGAACTAGGAAAAGGAAAACACTTCCGGGCCACCCTGGGGGGCAGAGGTGAATTTCTTATCCTCTGAGGCTGTGTCATTTTGCCCCTACAATGTCCCCTCAGCATTTCCAGGTCCTTGGCTCTTTGCTTGGTGCTCAAGTTGACCTTCAAAATTCTTTCTGCTCAGGCACCAACTATTCTTTTAATACGAACTTCAGCTCAGTGATAGTGCATCCTTATCTTTTCATCTACAGGAACTGTCCCCTTAGAATGACACTTCCCAGCTAATTAGAGGAACTGTCACTTCTCTTAGTTATGGGAGCAGAAATTTCCATAACACATAGGTTAGGGTGACTTGCCATGATTGAGTGGAGCATGTATGATGAGATAATTTACTACACACCCAATTCAATAAAAATTATGATTCCTAAAATATCAAAAGCATTAAAAGGAAATTACAACTTGTTTGAGGAAGGAACAAAGTTGAAAAGAAAGTTTAGTAATCAAATATAGATACCTAGGAATCTAATAAATACTATAAAAGCTCTTCCTAATCTACTTCCAGTTGTGCTTATTACACATATCAAATAAAGAAACTAGGCAGGAAAATTTGGATAAATGTATGTGTTATGATTCATGCTACTCACTGGGCAGGAGATGCCTTGCTTCACACCATCTGTTAAGATAACTTTTAAGCCAAGTCAAATAAAACTCTTTATTAAAGCATTAGATTCCCAGAATATGCATTTGGCATTAAAACTGCTTTTTTTTTTTTTTTGCTTTGATTAAAACTATTTCTGTTGTGTAGGGTTCATATGCTATAGGTATGTCTTTGTGAATATACTTTTTACTTTCAAAACAAAATAAAACTGACTTCTCTAATATAAAAAAAAATGAACTCCAGCTGCTGGATGAATAAAAGTAGCCTTGAGAGCAGAAATGCAGCTACTGGTTTGACAAAAGATCAGCAAATTTGAGAGAAGGTACCATCATGATAGTTAGGACGCGGCGGGAAAGCCCAGAGGACCATGTAGGATCCTCCATCGTTTATTTTCCCAGAATATGAGAAATAAGGGAGAGAAAAGGGGGCCAAAAATAGGGACATCTCACTACTCTATGCACCACTCGTAACCAGATAGATAGGAAACCTTTTTCTCTTCTGTTTAAATTACCACCAAAGCAAAAAAACATTTCACTTCATTCTGTCTGGCAAATCAACGGTGGAAAACAAAAAGAAACAGCCACACCACCCAGTAGTAATAGATGCTATCAGAAAAAGCAACGGAAGATGAGACATCTGAGACATCTGGTAGAGAAAAAGCTCCGAACAAAAACCGTGTGAGGTTTTTCTTTCCCTCAAAAAAAGAACCTGCTGTGTAGAATCCGCTGTTTGTATTTATGACAACGGTCCCTGTCCCCACAGCTGCACGTCACCATGGCACTGCAGCTCTCTCAGTCTCCAGCCGGGCAAATGTGTGCTTTTCCAGAGTGCCAGCAGGGCTGGTGAGGTAAAGAGGGGTGCACATAACACCATTGCCTCTCGTTTCTTGGTTTTCTCAAAATCCTGAGACCACTCAGATGCTCATTGGATCTTCTTTTTTTTAAAAAAAATTTAATTTTATTTATTTGAAAGACAGAGTTAACGGAGAGAGGTAGAAACAGAGAGGTCTTCCATCCACTGGTTTACTCCCCAATTGACTGCAACGGCCAGAGCTGGGCTGATCCGAAGCCAGGAGCCAGGAGCTTCTTCCAGGTCTTCCACGCGAGTGCAGAGGCCCAAGGACAAGGACTTGGGCCATTCTCCACTGCTATCCCAGACCATAGCACAGAGCTGGACCAGAAGTGGAACAGCTAGGACTTGAACCGGCACCCATGTGGGATGCCGGCGCTTCAGGCCAGGGCTTTAACCCGCTGCACCACAGTGCAGACCCCTCATTGGATCTTCTAAAGCCACCTGGGTGGCTGTAGGACTGGCACCATCAGGCAATGAAAAATTTGTTCCCCAAAACTGGTAAGGCTGATACACATTGCAGTCATCCAAAGTATATTTGTTCACTTTATTCCAGAATAAAATGTGTTCAGCTATTATCAGGGGACAAAAGAAGCATAGATGAGTGCCAAGAGTTCCTCTTATGTTTGACTTTTTTATTCATGTTTATTTGAAAGAGAGAGAGAAAGACATTTCCCATTGGCTGATTTATTCCCCAAATGCCCACAACGACTGGAGCTAGGCCAGGCCAAAACCAGGAGCCAGGGACTCAACCTGAGTCTCCTACTGGGATGCCAAGGACCCAACTACTTGAGCCACCGCCTGGCTACACATTAGCAAGAAACTGGAAGCAGCAGTAGAGCCCCCAGGCTTCAACCTAGCATTCTGCAGTCCCAGGTGGTGTCTTACTGAACCTCTGCTCCACGTGCTTGCCCCCACTTCCTATTTTTCTTCCAAATCATTACTTTCAACAAGTTGAAGTACTCAGCTATTGAGGATCTAGACAGTGGTACCCTCTGGAATGGGTGGGACAACAGACACCCCACCCCCCCCAACACACACACACACAGCCATGATGCGCCCCTTAACCATTTTACAAATAGCAGTTTTATGCAGAAGGAGGATAAGGCAAGTCTACGGAAGACGTGTCAATCATGCATGTTTCTCTAAAGTAAAGAGAATTTTCTGGTCCGAACAGAAGCCGCTAAACAAGCAGGAAGCCTCCCTCCTTTGTGGGAGAGGCTGTCTTTGATGGCTCTGAAGCCGGAGTACGTAGTGCTCCTGGGGAGACATTGCGCAGCTCCGGCTGGCAGTGTAAAATCAGATAAGGTTTTGAGAGCTACGGCGGCGAGAGCGCTACTTAGCAGTCACGGACTCTCACTTCCTCACTAACCCTGAGCGGTAGCCCAGGGCTGCTGTGTTCTGGTGGAGCATTAGAAGGTGAGGCAGCTCATGCCATAACCCTTGCAAGTAACTCCTACCCCACCATCTGTCTCCTCCTATTTGCCTGATTTCTTCTTCTAAGTGGCGATACTTTTTTCAAAAACCCTATTTTGTTTCTGTGTCCTCTGCATATCTCCTTTCTTTTGGGTCAGTGAACCCCACAGAAAACACTGGGCTCTTTCTTTTTTCTTTTTTTTTTTTTTTTTTTTTTTGGAGGTGTCAGAGCCAAAGGGGCTGTGGAGTGCTTAACTACTAAGAAAACCCAGAGAAGAGTAAGTGGTAACATGATTTTAAAATAGAAAAGCTGAAAAACTGGGCTCCTTGAAACCAGGATAAAGTTAGTTCCAAATACCAGCCCTTGTTTTATTTGAGAAATCTAGTGTTCTCTGCAGGAGATCAATGAAGGAGTGAGTGACTGCATTTACCAAGGTCACTGCTGGTTTCCAGCTCCTGCTGCTTCTAATCTGGATGGCTTTGGAAGTTGCCTCCATAACTCTGTATTGCTGTCCCTCAGAGTGATTCTCCCTAATCTTCATCTCAACCACTCAGCAAAGGCCATTGTGTGCAGGACAGAATTCCCTGAAGGTCTGAGGAGCTAAAAGGGTTTACACTGCATCACGGATAGAAACTTAGGGATCAGAGCAGTGGTGCAGCCGGGAAGCCATCACCTGCAATGACGGCCTCTCATATTGGGAGTGCTAGTTCAAGTCCCACGGCTCCTATTCTAATCCACCGCCCTATTCATGCCGCTGGGAAAGCAGCAGAAGATGGCCAAAGTATGTAGGCCCCTTCCACCTACACGCGAGCCCTGCGGATAGAAGATCTCTGTCTCTGTCTCTCTCTCATTGCCACTATGTCTTTCAAGTAAATAAAATAAGTATTTTTTAAGATTTTATTTATTTACATGAGAGGTAGAGTTACAGACAGAGGGGGGAGAGACAGAAAGAAAGATCTTTTATCTGCTGGTTCTCTCCCCAAATGGCCACAATGGCTGGAGCTAAACCAATCCGAATCTAGGTGCCAGGAGCTTCTTCCCAGTCTCCCATGCAGGTGCGGAAGCCCAAGCACCTGAGCCATCCTTTACTGCTTTCCTAGGCCAAGGCAGAGAGTGAATCAGAAGTGGAGCAACCGGGACTAGAACAGGTACCTATATGGGATGCCGGCACCACAGGTGGAGGTTTAGCCCACTATGCCACAGCAGCGGCCCTTAAAATAAGTATTTAAAAAAATAAGTTCAAATGGACAACAGACACATGAAAATATTCTCAGGATCACTAGCCATCAGAGAGAGGCAAATCAAAATCACAATGAGGCTGGCCGTGGCTCAACAGGCTAATCCTCCGCCTTGCGGCGCCAGTACACTGGGTTCTAGTCCCGGTTGGGGCGCCGGATTCTGTCCCAGTTGCCCCTCTTCCAGGCCAGCTCTCTGCTATGGCCCGGGAGTGCAGTGGAGGATGGCCCAAGTCCTTGGGCCCTGCACCCACATGGGAGACCAGGAAAAAGCACCTGGCTCCTGGCTTCAGATCAGCGCAGCACGCCGGCCGCGGCGGCCATTGGAGGGTGAACCAATGGCAAAAGGAAGACCTTTCTCTCTATCTCTCTCTCTCACTGTCCACTCTGTCTGTCAAAAATTTTTAAAAAATCACAATGAGATTTCACCTCACCCCAATTAGAGTGGCTATCATATAGAAATCAAAAAATAATAAATGCTGGTGAGGATGGGGGGGGTACCCTAATCCTCTGTTGGTGGGAATGTAAACTGGTACAGCCACTGTGGAAGACAGTATGGAGATACTTCAGAAATCTGAAAATAGATAGACCATATGACCCAGCCATCTCACTCCTGGGAATTTATTCAAACAAAATGAAATCAGCATATAAACAAGTTATCTATACCCTCATGTTTATTGCAGCTCAATTCACAATAGCTAAGATATGGGATCAAACCAAATGTACATTAACTGATGGTTAGATAAAGGAAATGTGGCACATAGACACTGTGGAATACTACTCAGCCATAAAAATGAATGAAATCCTGTCTTTTGCAACAGAATGATGCCACTGGAAACCATTATTCCTAGTGAAATAAACCAGTTCCAAAAAGACAAATATGTTTTCCCTGATCTGTGATAGCAAATAAAATACAAAACAATGTAATACATATGAACAAAATTGACATTTTGAGATTTGATTATTGTTTATAGCCTTTGTCTCTACTGTTGAGAAATAATGTTTTTTTTTGGGGGGGGGTTCCTTCTTACTATTTGTTGAATTCTTTACTTAATGGAGAGTTAAGCCCATGATTATAAAATAAACTAAAAGAATGTCATTGTAAAAATTAAAATAAAGAATAAGGAAGGAGGTGGAGGGGAGGGTGAGAAGTATCACTATGCTCCTAAACCTGTATATATGAAATTTGTTCACCTTATATAAATAAAAAAATTAATTTAAAAATCGGTAAAAGTCCAGGAATTTAAAATGCATATTGGCAGTCTCTGTTCTCCCAAAGCAGCCAGGAGTTTGGTGACACAGGCTCCTGCCTTCTCCCTGTGGCTTACTCCCTCCTACCTTTTCCTCATTTCTCTGGCCCACTTTTTCCATTTTCTTATTCAGGACAATTCAGCCATCTCCAACCCAGTCCTTGAGTTCAGCTCTTATCTTCCTTCCCATACAAGCAGAAGTTTCTCATTCAAGGGCCTCCTCCCCAGAAGTCAGTAGGAAGGCATGGCCAGGGGCAGGAAGTGGTTTTATTTTATGTTGCTATTCACAGTCATTATATTGCTATTAATGAAGTACTGAGAAACAGAATATATCCAGGAGAATATGGTCAATCGCAGTACAAACAAAGGAACTGAGTTGTCCCCTACTGTGAGGACAGGTTGTCTTAACCTCTTGTCTATGTTCAGTGCCTAATAACCAGAGATCCTTAAAACGTAAGAATGTTGAAGGGCACCTGTCTTCTACCAGCCCTGAGATTTCAGTTTTCAGGTTCTTTCCTAAGTTAAAGTGTTAAAAGGATGCCCTACAGGCTTTTCTGATCTTGGTGAACACTAAATGAGCCTCTTAGGAGAAGGATGATCAGAATGGATGGGGCTTCTGTCATACATTCAGAAGGAGCAGAAAATAAAAAAACCTCAAAAGTGGGTGTTAGTCTTTCAAAAATTCTCAGACTTTGCGTTGCATAGCAATATCCTCCGAGTTTCTCTTTCAGGAGGTCTGAGATGGAATCCAGGAGCTGGAATAGTTACTGAACTCTAATAGTTACTGATGACGCTAATGCATGTGGATCCTTGATCACAGAAACAAGTACTTGCCCTGCAGTTGTGAGAATTATTACTGTGGAGGGCAGATGGAGGTACAGGGAGGAGGTGAAGTGGTAGAAAGAGGAATGGTTTTTAACCCCTAGGTGTTTTTCTCAAACTAAAAGAAATGACAACAGAGAGGTTACTAGCTGCAAGTTACTGATTCCATCAAAACATGCAAAAGAGTGAGTAATGTGTTAAACCAACAGGTAGCACACCACGGTTGGTCTGAAACATTTACTGCACTAGGGCACGTAGGAAGGTGGCATTCAAATACCCGACAGCTGGGAGGCACAACTCTGACCTCCCCCAAGTGGCTGAGTACCAGAATCCTGAAAGTCCTGTGTAACAGCAGGCATTAATCCTTTAGTGGCTGTATCACAGAGAGGTACAGGGGACCCCCCCAAGGTCAGGAGCCCTTAGAGGCTGCAGCTGTCTCATTACTTGCACAATCAGTGGTTGGACTGTCCTCACTGCTGATCCTGGAAGAGTGGTCTGGGGTCCCACCGGTAACACCTCTAATCAAAGGCTTTCATCATTCCCCTTCCCACCACCATTCCCTGTCGTTTTCATGTCTTTTCTCTTATTTCTGCACTACAGTGACCTAAAGGTTTCCTGCACAGAGTACTTCTCACATGGCACATATAATTTACAATTCACTACATTTTTAAAAAATCATGTAGCACCAGTGGCAATACTCAAGACAAAAGGAAGGAAATAGGAGATAAATGGAGTTTGATGATCTGAGTCACTGTGCATGGTGGCCATGACAAGGGAGTCCACCCAAGGTGCTGCTCTAGGGGACTCTGCTTGTTCCCTGGGAGGGCTCAGTGCTTGGTGACAGCCTTGTGTGCCACTCACACTGACTAGGAAGGGTAGGTGATGAGAGGGAGTAGAAGTACGGGGTGGGCTTATGCCCCAAAGCTGATTAGTGCCCAAGTACAACTGTACCGGCCTCTTTACTGCACTATCTAGATAACTCTAGATAACTCGTCATTAGGTAACAATATTCAGTGTATTCCTCTTTAATTTTTAGTGTATTGAGCAGCCAGTCTTCAAGATAACCCTATGTTCATATCATCCTTAAAAGAAATCCCAGGGCCAACATCACGGTGCAGAGGATTAAGCTGCGACCTGCAATGCAGCATCCTGTATGAGCATAGTTTCAATTCCTGGCTGCTCCACTTCCAAACCTGCTCCCTGCTAATGCACCAGGGAAAGCAACAGAAGATGACCCACGTGCTTAGGCCCCTGCCATCCGTGTGGGAGTCCCAGATGGAGTTCAAGGCTCCTGGCTTCAGCCCGGCCCTGGCCTGGTAGTTGCAACCACTTGGGGTGTGAACCAGTAGGTGGAAGATCTCTTTCTCCCTCTGTCTCTCCCTCTCTCTCTGTAGCTCTACCTTTCAAATAAATAAATACATCTTAAAAATAAAATAGAATAGACCAGTGCAGAAGAAGCCCAGGTGATTGTCCTAAAATAAAAAGTATCTTTTTCAAAACAATGTTTTTAGTTGGTTCTTCAAAGAGAGGCAAGTTTGAAGAAAAGCATCCTCAAGTTGTCATGCAGCAGGCACAACCCTGTGTTTGTGAGCCTGATGATAAAAGGGAGGTGGCACCTATAGGCGCTTTCTTTTTTTTCTTTTTTTTTTTTTTTTGCAAGATTGTCAATGTGTTTTTGTAACCTGGAAATGTTTTTTAAGCTTGCTATGAAGTTGAAAGGAAAACTACAGAGAGTAGTGTGAATGCTTCCTGTTCTATGAGGATGGAGATGTATGATAAAGACAGGAGCATTTCTTTAATTTTGAAAACCTTCAGGAGTTTTCCACAATTATTTTTCGTCAGGGAGAATTAAAGACACATGCTTTGCGGCTGGAGCAACTTCATTTCCAGTACCAGCTCTGTCACTTACTGAGGGATCCTTAGGGAGGTTCTTAGCGTCTTGAAGCTTCAGTTTTCTCATCTGCTGATGGCAACGTCTGCCATGCCATAGAGGGACTGAGTATGAAAAGGAAAAGAAGAAAAAGCACTGAGCTCTGTTCCTGCTGCATCGTAGAGACTCAAATCCCTGGCAGCAACTTAACTATATTTGAGACAAAGCTCAAATGAAGATCCCATTGTAAAATAGACAAGGAACTGTAGCCATGGGTAGCTGCCTTGGGTATTGGTCATAGTGGTAATTAAATAATAATGTCATTGAATTGTTGCAGATATTAAATCACATTCTGCTTGTTTAAGCACAAAATAGATTTTATTTATCACATCAACTTGATCCTCCTTTGAAGGCAGTATCTGGCATCTCTTCTCTACCTGGAGTACTCAAAACTTTAAGGAAAACACAAGCTATGATAAAACTATGAAAGCATTTCTAAGTCTGCATCAAAAAAAGCTTATATTTTATTCCATTTTCCAATGAACTATTTGAAATGTATTACTCTGTTTCATTATGTATCACGTTGCTGTGGATTGTTCTGAGAGGAGGAGCATGGTGGGGGCAAGAGGTGCGGAGTCACCGCACAGACCCCGGGAGTCAGGTGAAAGTAGGCCAGAGGCAAGCAGCCTGTAGACTCGTTTATTTCAGTTGGTACAGCAGCTTTTTTGGCTGAGGCAGACAATCCGGTAAAGGGGCTTTTTATGCCATAACCAATCACAGCCTGTTGCCAGGCAGGTTCCATTGCCAGGTGGTTTCCGAAGCCTTTCCTGAGTAACTGATGCTCGCTTGCCAGTGGACATCTTGGCATGGCCTTCTCATTCCACCACAGTATCGGTTGCACTATTTATTGATTTCGGAATTCTCCTTTCTTGGTGTTGTCTTTAACAAAAAATCTCATTCATTTATTCATGTATTTGAGGAGGGTGGGGGTGGACTCTATCCCCTGACTTACTCCTGGAATGCTGGGGCTGACCAGGAGCTGAGAAGCCCATCTAGACCCTCCACGTGGGCAATAGGAATCCAATTTCTTGACCTGTCTCTGCTGCCTCCCAGCGTCTGCATTGGAAGAAGTCAGGAGCCAGGAGCAGGCGTCGGACTCAGGCACTCCAGTGTGGGGTGTGAGCATCCGAATGCTTGCCCTCCGTGTTGTCTGGATTTGGTATGCATGCTTGTGGTCAAGATTCAGTTGTCTGTTTCTTCTGATTGTGCAGCAGCTTGGGGAAGGAGCCAGAGTTTAGTGAACAGAGGCAGCAGCTGGGGTGCTGGAGGGGAGGCATTTCTGGGGTCACTCTTCAGGGCCGACGGTGCTTTCTCACTGGATGGTGCAGCCCCTGGACGGTGCAGCCCCTGGAGCTCTCCTCAGTCTTAGCCACTCAACATTTCTCCTGTGTTCAAGTCCAAGTGCTTGGCTTTCCTGCTTCATCCCTTCCAGCAGCGGCTGTGTGGCTGCCTTCCACGCTCAGTATTCTGCATCTCTGCATCTGAGTATGGAGCAGTCTCGTGGTGGTGCCCCCTACAGACCCCCTCTTGTGCTGTCCCCGCTTTTGCTTCCTCTTTGATCTTTTCATTCATCAGATCTGTCTTTTAGGGTCTCCTCATGGTTTCTGGCCCATAGTAAGTTCATCTTCTTATTTTCCAGCGTAATTATTATTTTTCTCTAACCTGTTATCTCTTCTAACCTTTCTAGAGATTTGTGATAAGCAGAGCTCAGCCTATCACCTTGACAGGGAACTTTTAATCATATGTTGGAGGTAGGGGAACATTAGTAGGACTTTTCATTGTTGTGAAGCATCAACATCAAGAAATTACTTGCTGCATTGTCTAAAAAGAATCCTCTAAGGTTTGCATAGTGCCAAAAGGAGTGAAAACTGCAACCATCCGGTATTGACAGCAGACAACATGCCAATGTCAAGTTTGAACCTAATAACAATAATAAAAAAAAAAAAAAAGACAGCCTCTCTAAAGAAGCTAATAGTTTGTCTGGATTTTTTTGTTTTATTTTGTTTTTACTTCTTGGACCATGTTACAGGAAAAAAAAAAAAACAGTATTTACTTAGACTATTGAGTTCTCTCTTCCTTGTCCACAAGGACTTAACGAGATTTAACAAATTTTGAACAATGTGTTCAGTGACTTAAAGGGTCACATGTTCATTGTTTGGAATGTTAAAGGTTACATATCCTCCAAAAGCAGGATTTTAGTTAGATTCCAAACTCAAGCCATAAATACTAACAACATATTACATAGAAGCAAAGTTAAATAAAACGGGGTCAAAATTATTTCTAATGACAGTATAACAAGGGGGGAAATGATTATGTAAACAAAGAGTCCATAGGCTAGAGATTAATTAATTAATATTTGATAACAAGGTACATAAAATTCCTGTAAAATCTTATAGCTGGTTCACAGTAGTTTGTGTATTACCTCTTACTTTTGAGAGGGGACTAATTGTAAAGCATACACCCAACTAGGTAGGACCTGTTACATCATTATAATAAATTTTGGGGCCAAGAGTGAATTGCCAAGCAATATATACAAAAGCTATTAAGGTGAAAGCAGTAAAAGGATGTTAAAGTTTTCTGATGCAGTGCATATATAATCATATATTCTGCAAATAAGGTTCGTCTTTCCTTTAAATGGACTATTTATCCAATGGGAAAATTAGCGAATTTCCATGCCAAGGCAAGAAGTTGATCTTTTTAGAGTCTGTGTGACCCAGCAGGTTCAAGTGAATGTTCAAAATAAATAACCCATTTAAGTTTTGTTTTCAAAATTTCACATGGTAGTAATTTTCAATGATTTAAACAGTGGCCATTATGGATTATATAAGAGAAATATACCTCTTTGTATAAGAAAGCTCACCAAACTTTTGTTGATTGTTTATTGAAGCTTTTGTTCAACTTTGCCAAGTATAGTATTGCAAAATATTTTACACTTTATTAACCAATTAGCTGAATTATAATTCACCTCAAAACTTTGATAGCTATCTTTTCTTTAGAGCTCTTGTGAAAATATCACATTTTCTGATACAGTAACAAAATTGACCTAAAAAATCAGTTTGTAATAATCTGTTAGCCTTTCTAAAAATAAAAAAATTTCTTCCTCTTCTAAGTTGTTAAAGGAAGAGGTTTCCAGAAGTGAATCTTTGGTACCTTGAACTATCACACCCAATAGCAGCTATGAAATTTCCTCCTCCCCCATTGCTCCTCAAAGCACTGTTCCTCCCTGTGTTTTCGCCATTACACTAGAATGAGCTTAGTCTCCTTTAAAAAAGAAAAATTTAGATTCCTGCCTCCCTTCAACCCCTATCCTAGCTCCCTTTCTGAATCAGAGCTGCTCACGTTGGGGCCTGGTTGTCCATTTTTAATAACCTACCCAGGAGATTCTTGTTAAATCAGCCTTTCCATACAGGGCAGATGCTTTCTACTTGGCATGGAGTCAAGAATAGCTGCAAGGAGTTGTGTCAGAAGCTCATTTTCCTTGCTATGCCTGGGGCAGGCAAGAAAGCAAGGGTAGAACACCAGAGGACCAGGACGGGCTGTGCATCGGGCAGTGATGTAAGTCACTCCAGAGCATCCCGTGTAGACTGCGGGCCGGACTTCGGTGCTCCTGGAGCAGGGCCTGGGCAGCTTTCCAGGGTCGGAGCAGAGGAGGGTCCTGGGTGGCGAGCCTTCGCTGGTTGTGCTGGGCACCCCCAGTCCTCATTAGGCGGCAGGTACCCCCAGGCTGGGGCCCAGCAGGTGCAGTGCCGTGTTCCTCTAGTTTGTGGTTGAACTCAGGCACTGCTGGACCAGGGCCTGAGTGAGCCCTTAAAAGGGAAAAGAGACTGCAGTAGGAGGCGGAGAGACTTGGGCAGCTTAAGGCGGTCCGCTTAGTTTTGCCGGCAGCGAGGCCTGCCTGCAGCTAGCTTCCACTTTCCTAAGACGAGTCTGCCCTGAACAACTTGGAAATGATGACATTTTCCTGCAACATCTGAAGAAAATACAACAACAAGGGAGAGTTACAACAGCCCGACACTGAGCGAGACAGAGGTGCCGGCAGCGGGCGAGCGCGCAGTGCGTGACTAGAGACGGCGCTCGCTTCCTCCGCTGCCCCCAGCTCCCACTTGGCTTCACCACATACTTGACATTGGCCGCGTGCAGAGTCCTCTGACCTGCAAAGACCTGAAATGCTAGCTCCCTGTGTTGGCCCTGACTGGGTCTGAGATGAACTATCAATAAAGAATGTGGTGATGCTAAAATAAGCTCTGCTTTCCTGTATGGTAACTGCATAGCTCATCCTTACTGTCCCATCTAAAATGATGGACCTGAGTCGGTTTGAAAATCTGTATTCAATTCAAGGTTGATATTAGGCAGATACCGACCTCAGGCCTAAAGGGAAGCATTTCTTTTTGTTTTTAGAAGCACCTGCTCAGTCCTCCTGTGTGCTTTCTCAGATTTCTGAATGCAGTACACATACACATGCACACACACGGCTGCCCTCCACCACACCAGCATTATCTGAAGAAGGCAAAGAAGCTGAGTGTGCAATTGAAATGAGAAAAAAGGAATTAAAGCAGTAAAAGATGGGACTGAGGAGGTAGGTGAGACTAAACCTTGATGACCACGTTAAGGATTTAGGGCTTTAGCCAAAATAGGAGAGTGACCTGGTCAAATTATGTTTGCAAAAATTTTCCTACTAGCAGTACAAATGATTAGGAGTTCAGTTACACATGAGGAGCTGGTTTCTAGAGAGCTGCAGGACAACATTGCCTCTGTAGTTGGTTGACAGCACTGTGCCCTTTGTCAAGAGGGTTAGACCTCATGTTAAATATTCTTACCGCAATAAAAACAAAATTTAGGGTCAGGCATTTGGCACAGCACTTAAAACCCTGCCTGCTATGCCCACTTCCCATATCAGAGTGCTTCATTTGAGCACTGGTTCCACTTTCAATTCCAGCTTCCTGCTAATGTGCACCCTGGAAGGTAGCATGTGATGGCTCAATTACCTGGGGATTCCTGTCACCCATGGGAGAGACCTGAGTTGAGTTTCAGACTCCCAGCTGCACCCTGGCCTGGTCCTGGCTGTTGTAGGCATTTGGAGAGTGAAACAACAGATGACACATCTCCATCTGTCTGTATGTCTGTCTCTCTCTGTCTCTTTGCCTTGTAAATAAAAATAAAGAAGTAAACAAATTTGAAAATTTGATTAGAAAAGAAAGAAAAAATTTTAAACAAAGGCAGTGTAATGGCCCATTCAAGAGCTTAGACTAAGGAGGCAGCAGGAAATAAAAGATGGATTTGAGAGATGTGTAAGTTAAAAGATGATGGATAGCTCTGTGGGTGAGATGAGTAGATATCGAGGTTGACTCCCAGGATTCTGATTTGTGCAATCAGATGGTTACAGGTTTTGGGAGAAAGACCAACATTCAGAGGAGGACTATGTGTTTTATTCTGAACTTGTTCAATATGAGGAAGTTTTAAGATTCCTTTGAGATGTAAATAGTTAGGTAGTACCAAGGTCTGGGCCTCTTAGGAGCTCCAGTTCTCGCTCTATATTGTTAATACTCCAGCCTACCCCTTGGGACCCAGTGCTTCTGTAGGGTCTTATATTTATCCTCGTCTGATGATAGACTATTATCTGCATCCGTATTGTCCAATACAGTGTTCACCAGCCACAGCAGCTATTTAAGTGGAATTAAATAAGATTTAAACTCCAGCTCCTCAGTCACTTATTCAAGCAATATAAGTATGCCAAAATTGAATCGTGGGCCTATCGACTGTGGCATTTGAATTTGTGCTGTGGTATTTGAGACTTAAATAAATCTCATGCCCCTGCAGTGCTTAGAAATAGTAGAATACATATTGCATGTTCAGTAAATGTTAGTTCAATCTCAGCATCGCCCATCTAGCAATATAGTTCTGTTGGATGTTTATAAATGTTATAATTCAAATATATTAGGAGAATCTTGGATTAAGCAAATTTAACTTAGTTTTTTTTTATATTAAGATCTTTAAGACACAATGAATACTCAAGGGAAAGCAATTTGCAGCAATTTCCAAATCTTTTGAACACAACAATTTTTCTCTCTCTTAAAATATCTCAAGAGGGACAATGTCTCATGAACTGATGTTAAGAAAAATGCTGCGTGAGATAAACGCAGAGGAAGAGATAATGTCTACCATTCAAATTCACCAGTGAGAAAGAATTTGTGTTTGCTGGGAGAGTTGTTTTACTGCAGATAGAAACAGAAACCTACTTCGTTGTTCTAAGTCTTAACGTGCTTGAGATGGGGAAGCTGAGCAAGAACAGCTCTGCAAAAATACATCACCAGCAAAGTAGGAAGTGGGCACGCTTGCAGCTCCCTACACCTTCTGCAGCTCTTGTTCAGAGATGGTCACAAGACTCCTTATCTACCACAGCTCACACAAGTGCACACACGCACGCACAGCCTCGGGCCCAGAGAGATGCCTTGGAGAGGGTACGTGTTTTGATTGTGTCCTTTTATATGTAATATTTGAAACTCCAAATGGGAAGCGAAGCAGTTGCAAAGTTTGGAAAAAGACAGTTTGGTATGCATTCTAAGTGACACGCTAAGTCTACGACAACCTGCAGCGTGCGCACTCACTGTGAGTCGTAGAGAATCCAGTCTGCCTGCAGTGATTAAATCGGACAGTACAGTGGATTGTTACAGGAGATCTGCTCTGTGTCCAAGTCTGTCAGCTTTGGGAGATCGTGGACAAATGACTTCTTGACGCACCTCTAAGGTGCCTTCTAGCTCCAGAGACCCACAAACTTAGCGGAACAGTTTGCTGATCTGTTTGGTTTATTGGTTCCCCAAGGGAAAAGAGAGGCTTCTCTAGAAGCAATATAAAAAGGCAGTGACAAAAACAATACGGGAGAGGTTAGCCACAGCCCTCAGGACACCTGGTAGGTAGCTAGTCTCCAGGGTGCAGGGCCACTGTGTAACGCTACTAAATTCAGGTCCATACAGAAATAATAAAGGTGGGCCACGAACATTTGGAAATGATGACAGCCATCAGATGATTATATTCCGCTATTGAAGGGCAAGTTTCTTTTTTCATTATTTATTTTATTTTTTTTAAAGGCAGAGTGACAAGGAGAGAGGGAGAGACACAGAGAGAAAGAGATCTTCCATCCATTGGTTTACTTCCTAAATGGCTACAATGACCAGGGCAGAGCCAGGCCAAAGCCAGGAACCTGGAGCTCCTTCTGGGTCTCAAACATGGGTGGCAGGGGCCCAAGCACTTGGGCCATCTTCTGCTGCATTCCCAGGTACATTAGCAGGGAGCTGGATTGGAAGCAGAGCAGCCAGGACTTGAACTGGTGCTCGGATATAGGTGGCAGCTTTAACCCACTGTGCCACGGTGCAGGCCCCAGGGCAAAAGTTTCTGAGGCAGTCTGCACCTTCCAAATCAGAAAAACAATGCATTGGTGCACTTCTAAAAGTTCATGGAAAATGGAATTAAAAGGTAAGTTTATTTTGCTATAAAAGATGTTGAAATCTATGCACATCATGGGTCTTCAAAGAGATCACAGAAAATATATATTATGAAAAAACTGTACCTGGATTTCAATTTTACACCAAAATAAACGTTTTTAATTCCATCTCCATGAACTTTCTGAAGTATTCTAGTATGCAGGAACACAGGGATAACAGCCCACTTCCCATGGGTGCTTAATCCCAATGCAGCAGTAACTGTGCAGTCTCTAGAATGAGGCTGGCCTCTTCCCTTTCTGTTTACTCCAGCTTCACAAGGTGAGAGACAGAGATGTTTCTACCAATGCCTTTCTTTCACCTGCCCACACCATCTCAATTGAAATTGGAGCTGAGAATCCAAATCAAATGACAAGCACGCGAAAGACCTGAATCAGAAAATCAGGAAGCTGTGTGGCTGTTTTAGTTTTAACTTAATCCGAAAAAGAAAGCTTCATTTCTGAAAATCTCTAATGTTTCCACCTCTGTTTCCTTTCCCATAATGTATGGCTGTTGTGGGAAATAAACATTTTTTTAAAAGACAGGTCCTTATAAAGTCAAGTCACTCATCATCTGTGCTGTGAAGATCAGTCATGCAATTATGCAAGACTGAAGATCAGTCTATGCTTAGTTGTTTCACTTTAGGGCCCAATTTGCTTTTTTGATGGTCTTGATGGAAGTAGCAGCAGTGTGCCTTTGTGAGCACACTGTGCTCACACACAAAACGACTTGGGACTCTCAGAGGAGGATGAATGAAGAATGGCCACTGTGGGGCAGTAGAGTCATCTCCTGCCGAAGGGATGCTGCTTCTGAAGAGGGCTCACCTGCCCTCGGCACCTGCCCCTGGACTGCTTCACACCGCTGGCTCTCATCTGAGCTCTTCAGTGATCTAGATGCCGCCCTGGAACCCTGAGACACACTGTTTCTCATCAGTCAGAACTCTCTTGTTGATGGTCATGCAAACTAGTAAACTCGTTACAGGGAGCAGTATAGAGGCTCCTTTAAAAAACTCAAAATGACCCGGTTATTCCACTTCTGGACGTACTCCTCTACCCAAAGGCAATGAAATCAGCATATCAAAGAGACACCAGCACTCCCATGGTCAGTGCCGTGCTCTTCACCATAGCTAAGATAGGAGAGCAACCTAAGTGTCCCTTGATGAATGAATGGATAAAGCAAATGTGGACTGTATGCACAGTGGAATATTATTTAGCCATAAAAAGGATTAAATCCTGTCATTTGTGCAAAATGGCTGGAAATGGAGGACATTCTGTTAAGCTAAATCAGTCAGACACAAGAGGACAAATACTGCATATTTTTTAATATGAAAGCTAAAAAGTCCATCTTAGAGTAAAGCAGCATTACTAGAGGCTGAGAGGGGAGGCAGGAAGGAGTAGTAGATGGATAGCAGGTACCGCTACGGTCAGGAGGAGTAAGTTCTAGTGCTGTGTGGTAAGCTCTTAGTTCGTAGAGAATTGATAGTCAGTTCTTACGTTCTAAGCACAGCTGTGTGACTGTAATACACAATAGCATATTGCATATTTTATGAAAAACTAAAGCAGAGGAGCTTGAAGTCTTCAGACATAAAACATGATAAGAAGATGGAAATGCTGAAGACAAACAAAACGCATCCTCTGTCTACTGCAGGAACTGTAGGTCCCCTGACTCACGGCCACTGCAGAGCCGGTGATGCTCCCTGCTTAAAGGGACAGGCAGAAACAAGCCCTTCCCCCTCACCCCGATTCCCGGTACTTCCTGGCATGCTGGCGCTGCCCTGCCCCTGTCTGAACCACCAGCACATGGATTCTGAGCTTCTTTTCTGGCCAGCATTCTTTGAAGAACAGTTAAGAAGAGCAGAGGGGAGTTAGGAGCCTGCCGTTTAAAACTACTTAGAAGCACCCCACGCCGCAGGGAGCCTGCAAGTAAAAAGGCCTATAAATAGCGAAGCAGCAATTCCACAGACTTTCGCAGCCACGTTATCACTTTTCTCTTGGAATCCCCAGAAAAGGCAGGGGTTTTCCCGGCAAGGTCAAAAGAAGCCCTCAGCTAGTTATAACTACCAGGTACCCACATAGCCCAGCCCACATGAGCATCGGGTCAATCAGCCCTGCTCAGAGTTTATGTCACCGTCACCCAGCAGGTTTTCTCCAAGCCCCTCCTGCTACAGGTCGAACCTAGTTGCCATTGTCTTACCCTCTGTCCCCACCAACTGGGTCTTTATTTTGCAATTTTCTTGAATCCCTCATGAAGGCTAGACATTGATAGAATGTCTGCCCGAGTGAATCTTCCTCCCCAGCTCAGAGAATTGACTCCCCCTCCCTTCCTGCAAGTTCATTAATCTTGTTGACCTGCAGAATTACCCCAGTGCTCATATGCACACATGTGCCTGCAAATACACACACACACACAAGTATGAGCATGAAAATACATGAAACCATAATGTTCTGGAAATCTTAACTTACTCTTTTTCACCAAATAAAAAGCTGAGGAATGTATTGCCATATGGGGAAAGACTTCTATCTGTTGCGTTCGCCCTTGGTGCCTAATAGTTGTTGGTTTTCTGGTTTGGCCTGGTTGCTTCTTAGCTACCACTTTCGTCTGAGCAAGTAAGGCGTACCTTTTCGGTATTTCACCATTGCAGTGCTGGAAAGACTTACAAAAGAGCGATGCTTAGCTTGTATCTTTGTGATATTTTAAAACAATAGAGAGCTATTTTTTTCTTTCATGGCATGATAGCAGGACCTGCAGACTTGAAAGAGGGAACAGGATTTTAGTCCTGGATTGCAGGGTCTTAAGCTCTGTGTCCTTCAGTGAATCATTAAGCTGGACCTTGGAGTTCTCATCTTGATAAGAACAGAGGATGTTTTTAAGGGTTATCCTATGTGATGTTGTCCCTACATGACTCATTCCGAGTTTCAAAGTCCTACACAGAAGCAGGGGGATGGCTTGTAAAGACTCAGTAGGTTTGTTTATGCCAAACTATATGAAAAGCACCGCGACAGGAAATTCCTAAGCCTAGGGCTTTCTGGCTCTGGCTCTGGGAACAGGGAGTCTAATTCACTGGCCATCTGTTGTCCAGTGCTATAGGGCAGGTTGTCAGAAAGGCATTCTATACCTTTGATGATTCTGCTCTGCCTGGTTCTGTTCCTTCCCCATAAAAACCTGGTGGTTCCGGTCACATGGAGAGTACACTGAAGATGCTCCTGACCACCTTGGCTTCTTTACCTCAATATTTTCAATCTATCATTTCCTGAAGCTGCCTTTTATGTTCCCCAATGTTTTCATCACCCTCCGTGCCTACTGGTCACTTCCTCACCCCTCTGATTACCAAAGGAACAGTGTCGTTGTGGCATCTTGATGAGGCTTTTCCTGTCCTGTAAGTCCCAGATTCTGTCTCCTTAGCTGTGGTTGGCTCATAGGCTCTGGGGCTCTTGCAGAAAGAACAAGTGATAGGCACCCTCAGAGAACGGAGCACTAACAATGTATCAGCTAGTAGCTGATACCCTAGTAGTGAGGATCAAAAATAAACAAGCTGTGCTTCAAAACCGAAGGAAGGAGGCGGGATAGTAGTGTGGTTCAGCCAGCAAGTTGCACACTTGAGTGGTGCCATGACTTGTGGAAGTTACTCGTCACTTCTCAGTCTTCCACATTTCTATGTTGAACTTTGATTGAGACTATGTGTGTCCCCCATTTATTCTACAGCAGTGGTTCTCAAATGTGAGTGTGCATCAAAATCATCCAGAGGCTCACTAAAACACGGATTGCTGGTCTCAAACCCAGGGTTTCTAATTCAGCGGGTTTGGGAAGTGGGCCATGAGAATTTGCATTTCTAACAAGTTCACAGGTGATCTTGATGCTTCTGGTAATGGATCTGCAATTTAAGAACTGTTTTTCTGGGAGCACAAGGTTAGCCTAGCACTGCAGGCTAATATTGGTTCTTGGGTTCAGCACCCAGCTCTGTCTCCTCACTGTAGCTTCCTGCTGATATGAGACTCTGGGAGGCAGAAGTGATAGCTTAATCAGCTGGGTTCCTGACACCCATGTGGAAGAACTGAGTTGAGTTTTCAGCTCCCAGCTTCATTGCAAGTATTTGAAGAGTGAACGGGAGAACAGGAGTGTCTCTCTTTCTCTCTCCAAATATACATATGTGTGTGTGTGTGTGTGTGATACTTACATTTTATATAAATATATGTTTTCTCTATTATATGTTTACTATATGTAAAACAATATTATAATATATTTAATAGTAGGAAATTAACTACTGTTCAGTACCATGAGAGAAGAAAATTAATAAATGCTATCTCTAGGATTTCTAAAAATTCTTTTAACTAATCTACTTAAAAATCTATGCCTAAACCTTTAGCAACACCAGCAGTGCCAGTATCAGTTGGCTTGAGTTTCACATCCAGGAGCATCTAAATCAGAATCTCTGAGGACAGGCTGCTAGACCCTGTTTATGAATTATGCACCCAAGTGATTCTTCTACACACCATATTTTGACAACTGTTTCCATACATCTAAGTTCAGTGATCCAATTGCTTGTTGTTCTAAGAGAGGCAAGTCCCAAGAGAGTCTGACCCCTCGTATTCTTTCTCCCAGAGAATCATTATTTGTTCATGTGTACATTCAGCAATTCTTTCAAGAACAATTATGTGCTTATACATAGGAGCGCAGAAATGAGAATAATAAGTATGGTTTTTGATCTTAAAGAGCTTCCATTCTAGTTAAGGGAACATACAATATACAAGAAAAGGCATAAGCAAGTTCAGAGAATGCTGAGTGCTGTGAAAAAAATTAGAAGAGGATGATGCCGTAGAGCGAGGAGATGACAGACAAGGTGAATCTGCTGTAGATTGGATCATCTCAGGGAGCAAAGACCTCTCTGAGAAGATGTTTAAATGGAGACATGAATGGTGAGAGCATCCGACGATACAGTGTCACAGGAGAGAAGTGTTCGGGCAGCAGGGAAGTCTTGATGTGAAAGACACAGAAGGACCCTAGATGGAGGGGAGGACTGCAGATGAGGGAGGAATGGTTCAGGATAAAAGCAAACACTGGGCACTGGCCACATTTCATAGATCCTAGAAGGCCATGGATTGTAATTTGGAAAAGAAAACTGGTAGGATTCATGAGCAGTCGTGGAGAGGAGTGTTATAATGGAATCTGCATTTTAGGCCTTTTGTTTGCTGTGTGGAGCATAAGCTGTAGGCAAATAAAAAGGAAGCCAAAAGACTGGTTGGAAGTCTATTGTAACAGTCCAGGTAACAGATGATGTGGCATGGAATAGGGTGGTGAATAGGTGCAAATGAAGTGGCTAGATCTGAATATTTTTCAGAGGTAACATTGAGAGGAATTTCTCATGTATTGGGAATAAGAAAAAAAGCGGGGATTAATATGAATCATTACTAAATATTTATTATATATTTACCAATTTTTTTTTATTTTTTTTTTTATTTTTTGACAGGCAGAGTGGACAGTGAGAGAGAGAGACAGAGAGAAAGGTCTTCCTTTGCCGTTGGTTCACCCTCCAATGGCCGCCGCAGCCAGCACGCTGCGGCCGGCGCACCGCGCTGATCCGATGGCAGGAGCCAGGTGCTTTTCCTGGTCTCCCATGGGGTGCAGGGCCCAAGCACCTGGGCCATCCTCCACTGCACTCCCTGGCCACAGCAGAGAGCTGGCCTGGAAGAGGGGCAACTGGGACAGAATCCGGCGCCCCAACCGGGACTAGAACCTGGTGTGCCAGTGCCGCAAGGCGGAGGATTAGCCTAGTGAGCCACGGCGCTGGCTCTACCAATGTTTTGAAGTTTTTGTTTATATTAATTTTATTTGAAAGGCAGAAAAACAGAAAGAATATTATATCTGCTGATTCACTCCCCAAATGTCCACAACAGCCAGGGCCAGGCCAAAGCCACGATCCTGGAACTTACTCTGGGTCTCCCATGTGAGTGTCAGGAACCCAAGCACTTGGGATCTCACCTGTGTATGCCCAGGATTCACTTTATCAGGAAGCTTCATTGGAACAGAGGAGCCAGGGCTTGACCCAGGTATTCCAAAATGGTATGTGGGTGTCCCATGTGGTGACTTAGCCACTGCTCGAAACACCTGGCCAGCGTCACCAAAATGTCATGTTTGGACTTCATACAAGATTAGATGCACCACAGTAAACATGACTTATCATTTTTAATTATAATATAGTGACAAAATTTAAAGACTAAATTTAGAACTGTAAAACTTTTCATCATTGTGCAATATAACAGATCAGTTAAATGAAGTAGAGATATCTTTATCTGCAATTAGTCAATTTCAGCTGTGGATATGTAGGACTATTTATTTCTATCTGAATTCTCTGGACATTTACAAAAATCCTCAAATTTCCTCCATAATTTTTTATATTTTCATTCCAAGAAAACCTAAAAAAATTCATGGAAGCGTACAATTACATTAATTACCAATAAAATACATTTGTATCAGGCTAATAAAAAATAACAAGGCAAAACATTGTCACTAGGAACTCTGAAAATAAAGACTTGATAGTAATTAAATAAAGGAAATATAGTGGGGAAATTGGGTTAGAAGGTATAATAGTATAGCCATGCCACACCCAAAAGAAATATTCCCAATTATGACATTTTAATACAAAATATGAATTTAGTTTTAAAAATAAAGTTTACTCAACAGCTAAACACATGATATGATTGCAAAAGTTCATTGAAAATGATACAAAGAGGTCAAGCATTTAGCCTAGACTTCAGATGCTTCTGTTCCATATTGGGAACATCTGGGTTTGATACCCAGTTCCAGCTTTCACAATAATGCAGACCCTACAAGGCAGCAGTGATGGCTCAAGTAACTGGGTTCCTGACACCCACGTGGGAGGCCTGGGGTGTGTACCCAGCCCCAAATATTATGAGCATTTAGGGGGTGAACCAGAAGATGGAAGACCTATGTGTATGCGTGTGTGTATGTGTGTATATCAGCCTACCAAGTAAATAAATCATTTTTGAAAAGAAAATTATACAAATATACATCTGCTTTGCCTAAATTTTCCTTCACTAAGGAATCCGTAATAAGGAAGTGAATTAACTAATGTTTACAGAGTTTCTGTTGAGAGCTTGTGATAGGAACTATTGTTCACAAATGTAATTTTCATGGCATTATTGTGAAGTAAGACTTTTATCTTTTTTTTAAAGATTTATATATTTATTTGAAGGAAGAGTTACAGAGAGGCAGAGGCAAGGAGAGAGAGTTCTTCCATCCACTGGTTTACTCCCCAGATGGCCACAATGGCTGGAGCTGAACTGATCTGAAGCCAGGAGCCAGGAGCTTCTTCTGGGTCTCCTATGTGGATGCAGGGGCCCAAGGACTTGGGCCATCTTCCACTGCTTTCCCAGGCCACAGCAGAGAGCTGGAGTGGAAATGGGGCAGCTGGGACTTGAACCGGCGCCCATATGGGATGCAGGCAATGGCTTTACCCACTACACCACAGCGCCAGCTCCAAGACTTTCATAATTTTGCAGATTATTATGAAAGATCAGGTAGTTGTATTGATGAAATTGAGACTATTCCAGTGATTAAGAGTGTATGAGGAGTCAAGACTTCAGCAAAGCCACATTGCTAAAGCCTGCTAGGAGGACAATTTGACTATGGCAATGTAAAAAATATGCTAATGTCCTCATCTCAGCTGTTCTAGGGAACTACTCCCACATTCACACAGAGAAGCAAGCAAGTGGGTGTTCATCGCAGCACTGCTCATAGTCAAAGGAACAAAGACTAAACAAACTAAGGAATATGCAGAACACTCCGACACAGTTCCAAAGAGGAGATAAGGCCACTTTATGCAGCACGGTATTCAGCATACAGAGCTGCTGAGATTTTTAATCAGGTGTGTCTAGACGTCTCCATAGGTGAGTAAATGCACATTGAAGGTTCTGCAGAGATAAACAGTGGTTGCCTCTGGCAGAAGGAAGGGAGAAGTATGGGGGATCATGTGAAATTCTAGTGTATGGGTATCAGAATGTTTGCCAAAAGCGAGTCATATTTTATATATATATATATATATAAAATTAAAAATGCTTATTTTGTTTTTTAAAAAGAAAGCGAATGAGCTTGTCTAAGATCACACTTCTAGTAGGAACATGGCTCCCAGATCACCCGATTTCAAAACCCATGCTCTTTCTGCACTGTTTCTCTAGGGCTTCTATATGTAGGAACTTCAGGAAGTACATGGAAAATGTTCTCATTACAAAGAAATGACAAATGAGTCTATAAATAACCTAAATATCTTAGAGTTGACCATTGCACAGTGCATACTCGTACATGTATGAAAACATCACACTGTGCCCCAGAAATATGCACTGTCTTTATTTAAAAAATTTTAAAAAGTATCTGTCACAAACTAATAAGGTCAAGCATCCTTAATCCAAAAATGTGAAATCCGGAATGCTCCAAAATCCACAAGTTTTTGAGCACTGAAATAATGCCACAAGAAGAAAATTTCACACGTGCACTCATGTGATAAGGCACAAGTCAAAATGAAGACACACCAAAAATATTATATAAAATTTCCTGCAGGCTGTGTGTATAAGGTGCATATGGAACATAAACAAATGTGTTTATACTTGGGTTCCGTCTCCAAGATATTTCATTACATATATGCAAGTAGTCCAAAATCTGAAAAAATAAAAATAAAATTTGAAACACTTCTGCTCCCAAGCAGTTTGAGTAAATTTTATCCGACCCCCATAGCCACCAAAATATGCCTTGTTTGGTGTACAGAATGTTTTGTTTGTCTATTTTATTGGTTTGTTTTCTTACTAGTTGTTGATATCAGAAAATTAGAATATTTCATTACAAAACCTAGACTTATTCTTCACCTACTTAAAGTGACCTGGAGCCCACCGTGATCACTCCATTGGCACAGGGCGTTAATCTCACACTCACTACAGGCACACAGCCCAGCCCAGGGATAGACACATGCACCTGCCTGGGTTAGAGCCTGTGCTTTAATTGTCTCTCTCTCTTCACCCCTAGCCCTGAGGCTGCGATACTGCCTCTGCGGCACCGGTGTTTGTCCTCTCCTTTGCTCATACGTGTCCTCATCCTGGGCTCTATTGACAGTATCCTTAAAGGATTCCTTCACACTGATTTACGCAAAGCATTCTCCGGTCCCTCACCAAGCAACACAGTCAATCTGAAGAGGTTTCTTTTTAAAAAGTATGTATGGATATATGTATGTATGTATGTATGTATGTATGTATTTGAGAGAGAGAGAGAGAGAGAGGGAGAGAGAGAGATGGTGAGCCAGAGAGAGAATGGTCCACTCCCCAAATGCCCAGGATCCAGGAACTCAAAGCAGGTCTCTCACATGGGGGGCAGGGACCCAGCTACTTGAGGCCCTGTGCCGCCTCCCCAGGTGTGCATTAGCAGTGACATGGATTCTGTGGCAGAGCTGCGACTCTTGCCGAGGCCCTCCGTGTGTTAGGAGAGCAGCCCCGTGGGCTCCTTCGCTGCTATGCCAAATGCCCAGCTTGGAGGACGTTTCTAGAACTTTGAGTAGGTGCCAGTGCTTTTCTTGCTCTTGTATAATTTATTAATACACTTTCAAAACAACTTTTAGCACTAGAAGAAAAGAAATTCAGTTACTGTCTTATGTCCAAACATGTTCTCTCTTAGAGTCGGAAAGAGATACCTGGACTCCATGAGTATTTGACAAAAAACTTGTCTTCTATACCAACGTTTTTCCTTTCCAAGGTAATGCTTAACATTCTCACCAAAAAAAAAAAAAAAAAAAAAAAATCAACAACCTGTCAAGTTGTTGCCTAATTTGAATTTCATGTTGTTTTATGAAGTGAAAATGAGTAAAATTATTAATGAAAACATTTTACATTTGATGATTATATATAATTGAACAGCCAACAGAGTTGTTGGAGAAGTGAACTTTTGAGAGTTAAAAACAGTATTCAGAGACCCTGAATGATAACGGCAGGTCAGGAGTTTAATGCAGTGATCAAAGCCTCTCTGGGCGTTTGCTTTCCTCCCACTGATCACTGGGTTTGTTTTGATCTCTGCCTCTTCACCTCCACCCTAATTTCTCCCCTGATTATCTATGCAAACACTGATGTTTCAGTATTACTTTTTTTCCCCACTTTGATGGACTGTTCTAAATTGGCCAACATTTCTTGGCAGGCTTGCTTTCAAAGCAAAAGCTCTCTTACAAATATAGTTACAATGCTTTGTTTTCAACTGAATTGGTTTTCAAAATTTCCCATCCACTCTGGTTCACAAATTCTTTGAAGATAACGGCAGACAACTTTGAAATAGATGCGAGGAAAAATTCCCTAAGACCAGAAGTATGTGACCCTGAGGTTCCAAGTACTCACCCTGGAGCATTTTTCTTATTTTAATTTTTAACTTATTTTGTTTATTTGAAAGGCTGAGAAACAGAGGAAGAGGGACAGAGAGACAGAGAGAGATCTTCCAGCTGCTGATTCACTCACCAAATACCTGTATCGGCTGCGGCTGTGCCAGGCCAAAGCTGTACTCAATCTGGGTCTCCCATCTGGGTGGGTGGCAGAGGCCCAGGCACTTGAGCTGTTGCCTGCTGCCTCCCAGGATTCATAGTAGAAGGAAACTAGAGTCAGCAGCCAGAGCTGGGATCAAAGTCAGGCACTCCAGTATGGGACATGTGCATCTGCCAGCCTAAATGCCAACCCCTAGTAATCCTTTTTTACCCATCAAAAATATTAAGACCAAAACGTTGATAACACACCATGTTTGTGAGGTTATGGGGAAACAGGCATTCTCCTATGCAAAGAAATGCATGGATCTGGGGTCGGAGCCGTGGCGCACTAGGTTAATCCTCCGCCTGTGGCGCCAGCATCCCATATGGGTGCCAGTTCTAGTCCCGGCTGCCCCTCTTCCAGTCCAGCTCTCTGCTGTGGCCTGAGAGGGCAGTGGAGGATGGCCCAAGTCCTTGGGCCCCTGCACCTGCATGGGAGACCAGGAGGAAGTACCTGGCTCCTGGCTTCGGGTTGGCGCAGCTCTGACCGTTGCACTTGAGGGAGTGAACCAATAGAGGGAAGACCTTTCTCTCTGTCTCTCTCTCACTGTCTTTAACTCTGCCTGTCAAATAAATAAATAAAATCTTTAAAAAAAAAAAAAGAAAAGAAATGCATGAATCTAAAATCTCACTAAATGGCATTATTTACCAAAATGTTTTAATGCTCAATTCTATTGATCTAGTAATTCCACATTCTAGGAATTTATCTTATAGGTATATTTATACTTGTATTCAAAGACATAAATACAACAAGAATTTTATAACTATAATTCCTTCAAATATCAAAAGATATTTAAAAATAAGTAATATCTAGCGTTCCTCAAAAGGCTAAACATGGAATTCAAATTTCCTCTCTTGACATACCCCAGAGAAATGCAAACATACATGCATACGAAGACTTGTACAGAACTGTTTGTGGAAGCATTCTTTGTAATAGCTGAAGAATGGAAGCAAGTTAAATGCCCAGCTGGATAAGTAACTGTGGTCTGTCCTTACACTGGATGTAATTCAGCCTTGAATCCTATCTGCTACACCACGACCAAACTTCACAGACAACGAAGCAAAAGAAGCCTGTCACAGACAACCTCAAGGGTCTGTTAAGAAGAAACATCTGTAGTAAGCAAATCTATAGAAACCGAAAGTAGATAACTAATTACCTAATGCAGTGGGGAGAAGGGATGAGAATAGATTTCTTTTGGGCATGACGCATACATTTTGAAATTAGATTATAGGGCTGGTTATACAAACGTAAATGTATTAGTACCATGGAGTTAAATACTTTAAGCCAGTTTATTTATATAAATAATATCCTGGGATGGACATTGTGGTGCAGCCAGGTGAGACGCCCCTCGGGACACCTAGAGCTCATGTAGAAGTGCCTGGTTCAGGTACCAGCTGCTCAGGGCTTCCAGTCCAGCTTCCTGCCACTGCTCATGGGAGTCGCAGACAGTAGTGACCCAGTACTTGGATTCCTGCCACCCTTGTGGGAGACCGAGACGGAGTTCCCATCTCCTGCCTTCTGCCTGGCCCAGCTCTACCTGTTGTGGGCATTTGGGTAGTACACAACTGGTGAAAGATGTCTCTTTCACTCTGCCTTTGAAATAATGAATAAATCTTTAACATTAAATAAACAAAATCCCGCTAAAGTTTTTTTTTAAAGATTTATTTATTTATTTTTGAAAGATAGAGCTACAAAGGGAGGGAGAGAGAGACAAAGAGATCTTTCATCTGCTGGTTCACTCCCCAAATGGCCACAATGGCTAGAGCTGAGCCAATCCAAAGCCAGGAGCCAAGAGCTTCTTCCAGGTCTTCCATATGGGTGCCAGCCAGGAGCTTCTTCTGGGTCTCCCACACAGGTGCAGGGGCCCAAGCACTTGGGCCATCTTCCACTGCTTTCCCAGGCACATTAGCAGGGAGCTGGATTGGAGGTGGAGTAGCCAGGACTTGAACCGGTGCCCATATGGGATGCTAGCACCACAGCAGATGGCCTAACCTGCTATTGCCACAGCGCAGGCCTCCCCCCTCCACCTAATAAAGTGTTTTAAATAACCTAAATATCCAGCAATAATGAAACTGGCTAAAGAAACTGTGGTAAATCCATGTAATGGAGGAGTCCAAGTTCATGGAAAACAAGATTGCTGAATTTGTGCCAATACAGAATGATCCCTTTTCAAAACTGAGACAGCAAAGGACACAAAGTGTGTGTACAAAACGGCTGCTCCCTATTTGTATGGAAAAGTGCATTGAGTTCGTTTCTGGAGAGACACAGAAAGACCTGGTGATGATGTCGTCCTAGAAGATGGGGACTGGGAGGTGGACTGACTAGAAGTGACATTCCCTTGTCAGCACGCCCTCCATTTTCTGAAATGTCTTACTGTGTGTGTATTGTGCAACTTGTCTTTTTGAGTTAGTTTCTTTTACTAAAAGGCAAAAACAATCCAAACCAGTAAAACATTAAATACCCTGCTATGTGTGATAAGTGCAAAATGCTGTGAGCCACACACAGATGCCAACTGTGTATTTCTGCTATTAGAAGTTTCCTGTTTGGGGGAAAATGGATACATAAATGGGGAAGGTAGTTTATGAAAAGCTTAAAGAAAATAAAAATGGGGTAAGAAAGCACATGCGAGCACTCTGTGCAGATGCGGCCTCTCTAACTACATGAGGCCGTGTGGCAGTAGCACAAGGAACAGCAGGACGGCCACACCTCACAAGGTCGCGGAGCTGTTCAGAGGCCTGCGTTCTGCAGAATGGTCAGGCCTGTGGCACTTAGCATATTGTTTGGGGCACAAGTGGAAATTGGGAAAATTATTTGTACAAATGATTGAAATATGAGTGCTTGCCTCATGATGCAGTGGGTTAAGCCACTGCCTGTGATGTTGCCAACCTATGTGGGCACGAGTTTGAGTCCTAGCTGCTCCATTTCTGATCCAGCTCCCTGCTAATGCACCTGAGAAAGCACTGGAACGTGGCCCGAGTGCTTGGGCTCCTGCCACCCGCACATGGAAGACCTGGGTGGAGCCCCGACTCCTGGATTCAGATTCGCTCAGCCCTGACTATTGCAGCCATCTGGGGACTGAATCAGCAGGTGGAAGCTCTCTCTGTCTCCCTCTCTCTCTCCCCCTTGTCCACCTTCCTTTCTCTTCTTCTCCCTCTCCACTTGTCAATAATTCTGCTTTTAAAATGATTGGAATATGATGACCTTTGGCTCTCTGCACAGCCCGTCGCATGCAGAATGCCCTGTACTATGTTGTAGGGCAATTCAGAAGTAGCACTGAAAAGCTACTGCGTGCTGGGCAGGTGCACATATTGTTTCCAAATCTCATAGCCACCTAGAGTTAGGAGTTGGTAGTCCCGTTTTAATGGGCTGGGAATTTAAAACCCAGAGGAACAAAATAAATTGCCCAGTGTCCTGTAGCTAACGCTGGATGGGAGTGACTCCCGCCCAAGAATTCTTTCTATCAACTCAGATCTTTACGTTGGAAACTGCTTCTGTTGTGTTTAGGAGACAGGAATGTCAAAGGAGTATTTGTTTTTTTTATAAAGTCACTGATTAACATGCCCATATCCCAACCAGAGTGCCTGAGTTCAATTCCTAGTTCTTGCCCCCAGTCCAATCCCAGCTTCTTGCCAGTGCATGTGCTGGGAAGCAGTGGGTGATGGCACAAGTAGTTGTGCCCCTTGAAATAGGTGGATTGAATTCCTGGCTCCCAGCTTCAACTCGGTCTTGTGCTGACTATTGTGGGCATTTGGGGAGTGAACCAGATGATAGGAAGCCTCTCTCTCTTATTCCATGTGTTTCTCTCTGCCTCTCAAATTAATTAACTAAATTAAACTTTGGATTCTTGGTCCATTCTAAGACTGTCAAACAGAACCAGGAACAGACTGGTTTTGAGGAAAAGGTTAGTTTTTGTTTCTGTTTTTAGAACTGAGGCAGATAGATTACCTTGTATCAATGATGCACTTGAATTTAATATTAGATAAGAAGAATAGGACCCTTTATTTAAACCCACAACATGTCAGGTGCCTCTATAAAGCGAATGTTTGTAACCATTTCACAGACAAGAAAACAGAGACATGGAGAAGTCTAGCAACTCGTCCAAGTTCCCATGTTGAGTAAGAAAAAAATAGAAAGTGAACATAAGAGTGATAGCATCTTAATACAAATCCAAGCCTCTCTATCCCAGAACACTTTCATTCCTCACACTGCCAAGAGGCCACCCAAGCACAATAAAGATAGAGAAGTGTAAAATACAGTCTTTTGTTCCCAGAAGTGTGGCTATGAAGAGGAGATGCAAGATCAACTGGCCTCTGGAGTGAGTGGTGAGGTCAGAAAGGCTACGATGTCTGTAGAGCAGAAGAGATCAGAGCATATTTACGATGGAACTTGCATCTAAAGATAAAATACACCGTTCAGAGCACATGGCAAGAGCTTAATGCTTCTTGCTGATGCACGTGAAGGCGTCAGTAGTTAATGGAACAGCCCATATAAGAAGTAGGCCCTGATGAGAACTCAGGGCAGTTAGTAAAGAGGAATGATGTTAGCAAAGAGAAATGATATTTTCCTAGGGTGGAGGAGATAAGGGAGAACAAGACCTAGGGAGATGATAAGTTAGGATGAAGAGCGTGGAGATGATCAGATGGGTGCGCCCCATGTTCTTAGGAGAAGAAAAGGTGGCGTTATTGCTGGTGAATGAAGAAGGCAAGGATGCGGTCTGGAGGTGTGGTGAGGTTAGAAACAACCATCGTGGCAGTTGTTCTGTGGTCTCAGTGAAACAGGGTCCTAAGAAACCATAAGTTAGTTAGGTGTGAATCGGTGTGCATGGTCATGCAACAGTAAGAGGTGGAGTGTCTGCCTGGATTATTTCACAAGTAGTGCAGAGCACATCAATCAGACTCTAGAAATGCCACAGCATTGCTAGTTTTCCTGTTTGCTTGGGAAATGCTATGTGCTTATCCCAGCCAAGTTGGCAGGTCATTGACTAAATTCTGGAGCAGATATTTAACAAGTACCAAATAAATCATTGGGTTTACATCAATGACCTCCACATTTCTCAAGTTGAGATAACTTAGAATTGCCTTTATTTGTGGGAGCCCACATCCTTGTCTGATCACTTTTACCTTGACCCGATGCTGGATTGAAATGGAGCAGCTGAGATACGAAATGACACCTATGCAGATCCCAGTGTTGTAGACAGTGATTTTACCAGCTATGCCACAATGCCGGCCTGGGAAATTTATTAATGTGTCTTATTTGAACTTACCAATAATTTCCATGCCATTGCCTTAAGCAGCAGCAGCAGATGGTCAAAAGGGCATAAACATCAGAAGAAACTAACTGGGGTGAAAAATGTGGCTAAGTTTGAACCCCATCTCTATTGCTTACTAACTTTATATAAACTCTGGGAATTTTCTTAACCATCAAGTGGAAACTAGATGGCAACATTTACCCCACAGGGTTGCTATAGGTGATAAATAAGATTGCATATGTAAAATGCCTAGTATGGCACCTTGTAGAAATTAAGAGATTAATTAATGTTACTTAATATTATTACTATCCAAAGCCTCCTGAAGATTCCTTGTTTCTAATTCTTCTTTACTCATTCTGCTGTAGTTCAGTACTCATCCCCTTCCTGCATTGAAAAAAAAATACATTCACTTTCTTAAAAAGGATTTGTTTTATTTATTTGAAAGACAAGTTACAGAGAGAGGTAGAGAGAGAGACAGAGAGGGAGGCAGAGAGAGGTCTTCCTTCTGCTGGTTCACTCCCCAAATGCCTGCAATGGCCAGAGCTGAGTGAATCCAAAGCCAGGAGCCAGGAGCTTCCTCCGGGTCTCCCACATGGGTGCAGGGGCCCAAGGACTTGGGCCATCCTCTGCTGCTTTCCCAGGTGCATTAGCAGGGAGCTGGATCAGGAGTGGAGCAGCCTGGACTTGAGCCAGTGCCCATATTGGGTGCCGGCACTATAGGCTGGGGCTTTAACCGGCTGTGCCACAGTGCCAGCCCCTGTACATTCACTTTTGAAAATCTCACTATTACTAATTATATGTTAGCATTTGAGATCATAGAGTTGATCAGATTATATTAAGGTAAACTACTTATTTTTCCCAAGAAAAACTAAGATGCTTTTCCTCTGAATTATTTTGTATACACACAAATATGTCCCTTGTGGTACCGGAAAGCGACCATAGATCTTGCAAGGCAAAATATTTTACCAATACCTATTCGTATGACCCAGGAAAACTTTGGCATTTATCCCCCTAGTTTGTTCATAAACGAGACATTTAAGACAATTTGGGTGCCCATTAAGTCTTTGAAATTATATGTTACAATTTTCCAAAGACAGTTGTCATTAAATCCCAGAAGTCCCTTTCCATCTGTTGCCCTGCTGTCCTCTGGCTTTGCTGCAGCGTCAGGTAAACGCTGCCCTGGAGGGGACAGCGTGGCTGCCAGGCACTCAAGGAAGCCCCTTCCACCTCCAAGGCCGGTGGCAAAGCCAGCACATCCCTCTATGGCTTGCTCAAGTTATTATGACCGAGGAAAGGGGAATGAGATGCCAGGTGAGCTGAATGGGGTGGGGGTCCCACACAATGGCCTCATCAGGAAGTCTCCTAAGCCTATGAAAAGGCAGAAAGGCACAGGAGTTTCAAAGTGTTGTCAGTGTTTCCAAAGGAAAGGCCTCACCATTTCCCAAGCTGTGTCTGTGACTTCTCATCTCCAGGCCTTAGAGCATTCTCAGATGGGAATGCCTCCTGTTGGTCAGAATCTTTTCCAGGAAAATGTAAGCCACAAATGGCTAACATTTTTCTTCCATTAGGAAAAAGGT
The DNA here is from genome assembly GCF_964237555.1 of Oryctolagus cuniculus. Classification (NCBI taxonomy): domain Eukaryota; kingdom Metazoa; phylum Chordata; class Mammalia; order Lagomorpha; family Leporidae; genus Oryctolagus; species Oryctolagus cuniculus. The sequence goes on along the minus strand of NC_091445.1, from coordinate 64,561,642 downwards.
TTATTAATACCCACTCATAGAGGCTTATTCTTTCAAATCACATATGGATCTACCAAACCATATTATTTATAAATGAACAAGCTGTCTTTTTCACTTGAAAAATTCACTAGGATTTTTAATGTTTATAATCAAAGAGACATTTCAAATCAGAAAGCAGTAGCTTATTGGACAATTAGTTCTAGAACATTTGGTAGACATTAGGAACAACAAGCATAAAATTAGATCCCTACCTCACACCACACTCCACATCAATTACTACTAGTTTTAAAGAGTTAAATGTAAAAAAATGAAGCCATAGAGAGGTAGGAGAAAATGTAAGATTAATAATTATCTGTTCTCAGGATGGGAAAGGCCTTACTAAACATAATTCTAGTAATAAATATGACACATTTAAGGACTGACTAATTAGAGAAAAATTGAGAAGTCCTATATATCAAACAATTTTTAATTTTGCTTATGACAAAAATTACTGAGCAAACTTTTTAATACAAACATCATGAATTGGAAATTCTTTTAATTTAATTTGCTTATTTTATTTATTTGAAAGGCAGAGAGAGGAATGGGCAAGGAGAAAGCTCCCATTCCCTAGTTCAGTCTCCCAAATGCCTGCAACAGCTGGGGGTGGACCAGTCTGAAGCCAGGCAAGTGGAACTCAATCTAGCACTCTCACAAGGGGGCAAGGACCCGCCTAGTTGGGCCACCACCTGTTGCTTCCAGCATGCTCATTCACAGGGAGCTGGGATCAAGTAGAGCTGGGACTTGAGCCCAGGCAGTCTAATGTGGGATGCGGACATGCTAAGCACTGCCCTAACTGCTATGCCAAATGCCCACCCACGGAATTTTTTGTCAGACTTACAGGGGAACTAATTCTCTCTGCCTCAGATCCCCAAAATTAGATGCAAAAGAGAAAAAGAGCTATTTTCATGCGAATTGCACTTCCTAGGATGTCATAAGTTAGGAGAGCAGGGCCTCAACAATTTTTGAAACTTCAAGAAAAAAAAAACACTTTGGTGGTGGGGAGACAGAGGAAGAGTGGAGGAAATATTTTTAGCATTTACCCTAAGTTAAAAAAAAAACTTTGGGAAAAGGGAGAAATAGCAAAAAGGAATTAGGAAAATTTTTATGTCATATGCTGTATAAAACCCTGGCATTCCTCCTCTAAAGAATTTTATAGTAGCGTGCTATATTTTCTTCAAAGGTGTTGAAGATAGGTTTTATTGGTTGCAGTATTTCTTTTTATTTCTTATTTATTTATTTATTGACAGACAGAGTGGACAGTGAGAGAGAGACACAGAGAGAAAGGTCTTCCTTCCATTGGTTCCCCCACCCCCCCCACCCCCGCCAAATGGACACTATGCTGCGGCTGGCACGCTGGCACGCTGTGCTGTGGCCAGCACACCACACTGATCCGAAGCCAGGAGCCAGGTGCTTCCTCCTGGTCTCCCATGTGGGTGCAGGGCCCAAGCACTTGGGCCACCCTCCACTGCACTCCCAGGCCACAGCAGAGAGCTGGACTGGAAGAGGAGCAACCTGGACAGAATCCAGCTCCCCGACCAGGACTAGAACCCGGGGTGCCGGCGCCGCAGGCAGAGGATTAGCCAAGTGAGCTGTGGCACCAGACAGTATTTTTTTTTTTAATGTATGGACAAGAGACAGGCAGAAGCAGCAGCCAAAGTATATTGTTTCTCCATGTGAAAAACAAAAAAATCTTTAATAAAGAGATGAGATGTTCTACACCAATAAGGAAAAGCAAATACTGTTTAAAATATAGGCAAAGGATTTGAATAATGTAATTAAAAAGGAAAAGGATTATAAAGATAAAAAGTTATCTCCTTAGTTCTCAAAGGCATGTAAAATTAAAATATCATTCAAGATGGTATCTCTTTGTCTTCTCAAAAATTCACCCCAAATCAAGGAAGATATGCTATTTAACATGACTAATTCTAAAGTATAATGTATGAAATCAGAAAGTGAATGGAGGGGGGACAGAGGGGAAGAAGTTCAAAGTAGGTAGGCGAGTTACACAGACGAGTAATTCTATTCACTGTTATTTAGCCAAAAGAACCCAGTAATTCCTTAAGTACCAGCAACAATATGCTGGAAAATGTTTAACAGCTAATTCTCCGGGAAAAAACCATATGTGCGTATGCATGTATGAATGCAATGCACACGTACATATGTGTAATAAATGATATTGATATGAAGAATTGAAGTATATAATATACAAGTAATAATAAAATACACATTTATATATACATTGTATATATATTTCACATTGTTAGTGAAAATTCCATATAGCCAACCATTGCTTTTTGCCAAATTCTTGCATCTGTTACTCAAACTAGTTTCAGGGGCAAATGTTGTGGCACAATGGGTGATTAAGCTGCGGCAGGGGATGCCGCATCCCGTATCAGAGTGCCTGGGACCAAGTTCAGCCTCTACTTCTGATCTAGTTTCCTGCTGATGCACACCCTGGGAGGCAGCAGATGATTTCTCAAGTACTTGGGTCCCTGCCAACCACATGGGAGACCCAGATAGAGTCCCTGGCTCTTGGCTTCAGCCTGGCCCAGCCTTTGCTTTTGTGGGTATTCAGAAAATGAACCAGTGGATGGAAGATTCTCTCTCCCTCCCTCTCTCCCCCGCCTCCCTCTCTCTTGCCCTACCTTTCAAATAAATAAATGAGCCAAGGATACATTTTAAGTGCTCAAATTTTTTTAATAAAACTGTACTTATGAATAACAATGAATATAATGCCAACTTGAGTATTGATTGATATTTTCATTTATGTAAACAAGTAAGCAAATATGAAATGATAAAGATACATGCCAGAACCTTCTGCATTTGGCAGTGATGTGAGTGACTATTTTGTTGAATTGGATCATAGTTGACAAATACAGGAAAACCATTTCCTCAATTTTTTGTACTGTTCACAATGTAATCAACTACACAAATGACACGCTTTCAAGTTCAATCTGCGTGATTCGCTTTTTCTCCATGTTCTGAACTCTAACAATCAATAAAGTAATGAATCAAAGCCCAGGTATACAGTATTTCCAATTTCCATGAAGTAAACACCCCCACCACATCCAAGTTCAATCTGCCACAGTGAGATTACTGAATGCAGACTTGGAAAGAAATGCCGAAAGATCTTTCTACCATTCATTGCATTCCTCACAGAATGTTACAAATATCTAGCTTGTATTCAGTTAGTTATCTTCTATCTCTCCAAATCCATATACATAGAAAATTTTGTCTGTTTTGTTCCTGTCATGTTGCTGGTGCCTAGAATGGAGCTTAACATACAAGTATTCATAGATTTGAAAAAACTCTTGCACCAAAATGAATTTATCTTTTAATTTCATTGTCCACATTTTTAAGTATCCTCATACACATAGACACTCAATAAAATTTGTTGAATGAAAAAGAAAACATTGAGCATACTGTATGTCAGACATTGTCCTAAGTGTTTTATGTAGGTTAAGTCCTAAGTCCTCATTGCAACCCCATGAGGCAGCCCTACTATTATCTCCATTTTATAGATGAAACCAGAAAGGAGTTGATCCAAATCAGCAGGTAAGTATTGGTGCCAGGGTTCAAATGCAGGCACTCTGGCTCCACACTCTTCATCACAGTGCATTCTATCAGTGCATCAGAGCCCTGACGCTGGCCAAGAGAAATGACAGCGGTGTTGGAGAACTTAGAAGCAACCACAGCAAGTGGACAGACACGGTCTACTGCTACTGACAGGTTGAATGCTATAGAAAAAGGACAATGGCATTTTACAGAACCATTGAAAACTGTGAGAAGAAAAAAGTTCCAAAGGAAATTCTTTGCAAATCACAAAACGAGGCAATTATCAACTCCAGGAAAACCATAACTTGGATGAGAAATAAAATGTAATCATAGTACAGTGTTTGACTCAGCAAAGAACAGTGTTTGCGTAGTCATAGCGAAAGCAATGGTTGCAGATTTCATCGAAAATATTCTCACTGTGTTGGAAGTAGGAGAAAGCAAAAATAGACATCTAAAAAACAGAAAGTCAAGAATCTTTTTAAAAATCATGAATCAAACTTTAGCCATACCCATGCAGTAATAGAAATACTGTGTTAGGCCGGCGCCGCAGCTCACTAGGCTAATCCTCCGCCTTGCGGCGCCGGCACACTGGGTTCTAGTCCCGGTCAGGGCGCCGGATTCTGTCCCGGTTGCCCCTCTTCCAGGCCAGCGCTCTGCTGTGGCCAGGGAGTGCAGTGGAGGATGGCCCAGGTGCTTGGGCCCTGCACCCACATGGGAGACCAGGAGAAGCACTGGCTCCTGGTTACAGATCAGCGTGGTGCACCAGCTGCAGCGGCCATTGGAGGGTGAACCAACGGCAAAAGGAAGACCTTTCTCTCTCTCTCTCACTGTCCACTCTGCCTGTCAAAAAAAAAAAAGAAAAGAAAGAAAGAAAGAAAGAAAGAAAGAAAGAAAGAAAGAAAGAAAGAAAGAAAGAAAGAAAGACTGTGTTAAATGCAAAAGAAGCATCTAAAATGTTAGAAGTCATTACCTCCAGTAGGGAGAATGGAATGCTTTGTTGTTGTTGTTGTTGTGTTATTTGGTATTATCTGACTTGTTCATTCCGAACATATATTTCTTAACAAAAAAATGTAATGAAATCAGTAGAGTAGAATTTTTTTTCACAATTTTGTCTAAGATCCGGAGATGACACCGCCACTGTTGATAGAAACATGTGAGAATGGGCACTGTGGGTGCTAACTGATGAAGCTGTCTGTTGGTGTCTCAGGAAGATAATTTGATATTTTGTTTCTAATGCCATAACAATTCTATGTAAGTGAGCATTTTTACTTACAGGAATTTGTCCTGAAAAAAAAAAAAAAACCTTTAAAGATAGGTCCAAAGATTTTTCCATGTTTTTATTAAAACAGAAAATGAAAAGTAATAACACAAACATATAATACAGAGGCCCTAATTTTTCAGTCCTGGTGACTATATAAAGAGAAACTGAGAAGGAGATTAAGAAAGGAAGGAAGGAAGAGCAATTACTTATTTTCATTTTATTTGAAAGGCAGAGAAACATAAAGAGGTATCTCATTTGCTGCTTCACTTACCAAATGCCCAGAACAGCCACAACAGGGCTAGGCCAGGCTGATGAAGCCAGGAGCCTGGAATTCCATCCGGATCTTCCACATGGGTACAGGGACCCCAGTACTTGAGCCATCACCTGCTGCCTTTCCAGGTGTGTGCACAGCTAGAAGCTAGATAAGGGAGCAAAGCAGCAGAAACTCAAACTACGCACTCCTACCAGGGCTGTGGGACCCTAAGCAGTGACTTAGCTGCTGAGCCAAATGCCTGCCCAGAAAGGTTACTAAAAATCCCATTGTACTTATGGAAACATATTTGTTCATGTTGTGAAAAAACTAAAAAGGTGGCAGCAAATAGCAAAATGGTCATATTTTTCTCCCTCCCATAAAAGTGTATGTTTGTACAAATTTTTCTAAAATACCTACAATTCATGGCTGAATGATGGGATTATGAGTGAATGATATTTATTTGGTATGTTCATCTTCACACTATCTTCTTTTTTATGCTTATTTTATTTATTCAAAAAAGTTACAGAGAGAGGGAGAGCCAGAGAGAGAGGTCTTCCATCCACTGGTTCACTCCCCAAACGGCTGGAGCTGGGCCAATCCGAAGCCAGCAGCCACGAGCGTCTTTCGGGTCTCCCACGTGGGTGCAGGGGCCCAAGCACTGGGCCATCTTCTACTGCTTTCCCAGGCCATAGCAGAGAGCTGGATCAAAAGTGGAGCACCCAGGGCTTGAAACAGTACCCATATGGGGTGCCAGCGCCACAGGCAGAGGCTTAACTCTCTAGGCCACAGCCCTGGCCCCTATATTATCTTCTGCAATGCACATGATGTACTTGTAATATTTCATTTGTTTCAATGTTTAAAAATCACATCTCAAAAAAAACCCAGAACTTATTAAATATCCAAGGAGATCATTGAAAGCAAATAAAAGTGTGTAACCTATGAGAATAGATGTGAACGCTAAACTTCTTTGATCTAAAATAATGAGTCTAAGGAAAGATAATCTATATTTGTAAGATCCTAAAGTTGATAGAGGTATAAAAGTAGGCACAGATTTGTTTACAAAATCTAGATAATTGAAACTTATCTTTACAAAAATTGAGAAAAGGTAAGAGCAATGATTTTTCATAATGGGAATTAAAATCAAAAAAATTATCTATTGCAAGAAATGCAACATACAAAATGTAATATCCCAGGATATTTGGTGCAGTGGTAAAGATACCAAACAAGACAGCCTCACCTCTCCTGCTGACTCCAGCTTCCTGCTAGTGCTCACCCTGGAAGACAGTGGTAGTGACTCAAGTCCTTGGGTTCCTGTCACCCACATGGGAAACCTGACATAAACTCTTGCTCCCAGCTTTGGCCTTGGACCACCCATGGCTTTTGCAGGCATTTAGGGATTGAACCAGCTTATGGGAGCTCTATGTGTGTGTCTCTTTCTTTCTCTCACATAAAGGAACAAAACATCTTTAATGCCATGTCCCATGATATTTAAAATATTATACTCTTAAATTTTTTAATTTATGTATTTAGTTATTTTATTTGAAAGACAAAAAGATCTCCCATCCACTAGATTGCTCCCCAGATGTCTGAAGCCGCCTGGCCAAAACCAGGAGCTGGAGTTTCAACCCAGGTCTCCCACATCGGTGGCAGGGACCCCAGTCCTTCAGCCATTAGCTGCTACCTCCTAGGAAGCTAATACATATCCAGGAAGCTAATACATATCCAGGGAGTGCAGCCAGGATTCAAACCAACACTGTGATTTGAGATGTAGGCATCCCAAGCTGTGTCTTAAACGTTACACCAACACCCGCTCCAGAATATTAAACTCTTTAAAGTATTCATTCGATTAGAGACACATTTCTTTTTTTATATATATATACAGAAGATTGATTTAGTATATATTAAGTAAAGATTTCATCAGTTTGCATCCACACAGAAACACAAAGTGTAAAATACTGTTTCAGTACTAGTTATAGCACTAATTCACATTGGACAACACATTAAGGACAGAGATCCCACATGAGGAGTAAGTACAGAGTGACTCCTGTTGTTGACTTAACAATTTGACACTCTTGTTTATGGCGTCAGTAATCTCCCTAGGCTCTAGTCATGAGTTTCCAAGGCTACGGAAGCCTCTTGAGTTTGCCGACTTCGATCTTATTTAGACAAGGTCATAGTCAAAGTGGAAGTTCTCTCCTCCCTTCAGAGAAAGGTACCTCCTCCTTTGATGGCCCGTTCTTTCTTCTGGGATCTCACTCGCAGAGATCTTTCATTTAGGTTGTTGTTGTTTTTTGTTTGTTTGTTTGTTTTGTTTTGTTTTGTTTTGCCAGAGTGTCTTGGCTTTCCATGCCAGAAATACTCATGGGCTCTTCAGCCAGATCCAAATGCCTTCAGGGCTGATTCTGAGGCCAGAGTGCTGTTTAGGACATCTGCGCTTCTATGAGTCTGCTGTGTATCCCGCTTCCCATGTTGGATCGTTCTCTCCCTTTTTTATTCTATCAGCTAGTATTAGCAGACACTAGTGTTGTTTATGTGATCCCTTTGACTCTTAGACCTATCAGTGTGATCAATTGTGAACTGAAATTGATCACTTGGACTAATGAGATGGCATTGGTACATGCAATCTTGATGGAATTGAATTGGAATCCCCTGGCACATTTCTAACTCCACCATTTGAGACACATTTCTTGCATTTTTTTTTAATTCCAGATCTGCACTTGGAATAGCTAGCTGTTATAATTTGGAAGTTTTTCTTAATTCATGATGTTGTTTGCTCTCTTTCTTAGATGCCAACAAAGGCCAGATGCCTTACTCAACAGCGTCCCTGCCACCACCTCCACCATCCCATCCAACAAGCCAACCACCTTTGCCAGCATCTCACCCAACACAACCGCCAGTCCCAAGCCTACCTCCCAGAAACATTAAGCCTCCATTGGACCTAAAGTAAGCAAAGATGACCTTGCCATTTCTTTGCCAGTTCCTTGCCATATCATGCAAACCATGCTTCACTGAGTGCTGAGAATCCATGAGGCTACCATGGTAGACAGCTGGCAGGGAGGAGGGGAAGGGCTGCATGCGCAAGGCAGCTCTCGTACTCTTGCTTATCTGTTTGGCGTTGGGATTCCTCTTAAGAACTCATTTAAAGAAAATTCTCACTGCCTGTTAAAAAGCTCTGAAGTTTTCTTGAAGACGTGAGTCACCACGTCCTCCACTATCACTATCACCACCACTGGTATCATTGTCACCACCACCATCAACACCCCTTCTACCATTACCGTATTTCACCGACTGCCTATGATGTGCGAGGCATTTTATTTCTGTAATCTCTAGGACCTGATGGAGCAGGGAATAGTGCCATCATTTCACATATGAGGAAATAGAAACTTTACAGAGGCCAAATAACTTCTCCAAGATCACTCAATAGTGCAGAAATCTGGACCAGTGCCAGTCTGAGGTCAAAGTAAGTGTGTAATTTAAACCACCATGAGAAATTGCCCCATTAAATAAAAAATATAGGTCTTTTATCATCCTTCAGTGTTTTTCAGTAAACTTTTAGGGAACTCTGCCTATTTGAAGCCTATTCTTTCTTCTAGTTTCTTAGATTGTACTCTTTAGAAATATCAGAACTGTATGGGTGCAATGCATGAATTGTAGACATTCTAATTTATAATCCATGGTTGATCAGAGTAACTGGTTGAAGAAAAGGCAAGTAGAAGATTGGAATAACGTGAAATGTCACTGAAAAAAGAAATATTAGGACAAAGGCAAGCACAGATCCTGTGTTAAGACATACTAGATTTTACATTTCCTCTTGTAGAATTTTTTTCAACCTAATATTATATTTATTTTTAAGATAACATTTTTAACTTACATTATAATCAAAGGCTTAATGAGTCTCCTAAATAGTTAAATTTTTTTAAAAGTACAAAGCTCGTAGTCCAGCAGGAAAATAGGCAAGGGCTATATACAATAATCAAATGAAAAAATGTTCCACTTCATTCATATAAAGTAAATTTTAAAATAGTCATAAAATCACTAAACTGTAGTATATAATAGTAGTATATAATTGCTATCAATTTGTTTGGCAAAGACAATTCAGAGTTTGATAGAATACTATATTTGCAGTGCAACTGATGCACACAGGTATTTTTCATTTAGCTGTTTTTTTTTAAATGTAGCTCCTACAAATGGAGGGAGATTATGCAGTATTTTTCCTTCCATGTCTGACTTATTTCACTCAATATGATGTCCTCCAGTTCCAGTCAGTGTTTTGCAAGTGATAAAATTATCTTTGTGTGTGTATGTGTGTGTGTGTGTGTATGTGTGTGTGTGTAAAAAACATATTTTCTTTATCCATTAATCTGAGACATTTTGATTGATTCCATATTTTGGCTATTGTAAACAGTGCTGCTATGAACATGGTGCACTAAGTATCTCTTTCATACAATGGGTTCACGTCTTTTGAGTATGTTGTGGGATTGCTGGGTCATATGGCAAGTCTGTTTCTAGTTTTTTAACAAATTTTCCCACTGCTTCCCATGGAGGCTATACTAATGTACAACTCACAGAGTATATGAGTTTCCCTTTCCCCACATTTTCTTCAGCCATTTGGTGCTCTCTGTCTTCTGGATGATAGCCATTCTGACAAAGGGTAGAGTGATATCTCTTGTGGTTTTCTTTTTTTATATTTATTTATTTGAAAGGCAGAGATACAGAGAGAAAATGAGAGAGACAGACAGATCTTCCATCCACTGGCCAAGGATGGGCTAGGCCAGAGCCAGGAGCCAAGAGCTTCATCCAGGTCTCCCATGTGGGTGCAGGAGCCCAAGCACTTGGGCCATCTTCCTCAGCTTTCCCAAGTGCATTAGCAGGAAGCTGGATCAGAAGTAGAGCAACTGAGACTCGAACCGATGCTCACATGGGATGCTAGCCCTGCTGGCAGAGGCTTAGCCCTCTATGCCACAGCACCAGCCCCCTCTCATTATGGCCTTAATTTGTATTTCCCTAACAGCTAGTGATATTGAGCATTTTTTCATGAATTTCTTGGCCATTTGCATTTTTTCTTTTGAGAACTATCTATTCAGGTCCTTTGCCCATTTCTTAACTGGATTGATTGCTTTTTTGTTGTGAGTTTTTTGAGTTTAATATTCTAGATATTAATCCTTTATCAGAAAGAATGCTTGCAAATATTTTCTCCCATTCTTTCAGGTGTCTCTCCACTCTACTGACTGTTTTATTTGCCATGTGGTAGCTTCTAAGCTTGATATAATCCCATTTGTCTAGTTTTGCTTTTGTTGCCTGCACTTTGGGGATCTTATTCAAGAAGTCATCACCTACACCAGCATCTAGAGTGTTTCTCTTGTATTTTCTTCTAGTAGTTTCATGGTCTTTGATCCATCTCGTGTTGATCTTTGTATATACTGAGAGGTAGGGATCTAATTTTATTCTTCTACATATATACATCCAGTTTTCCAGCACCATTTATTGAAAAGATTATCCTTTCTCCAATGCATGTTTGGGCACTTTTGTCAAAAATTAATTGGCCATATGTATGTGGATTAATTTCTGAGCTCTCTTTCTGTTCCATTGATTTATATAATGATTTTATGCCACTACCATGCTGTTTTAATTTGATAGCTTTGTAATATGCTTTGAAATCAGGTATTGTGATGCCTCCAACTTGACTTTTTTGTTTCCTGAGGGCTGTTTTGGCTATTCTGGATCTTTTGTGAGTCAATTTGAATTTTAAGATTGACTTTTCTAATTCTGTAAAGAATGTCATTGGTATTTTGATAGGGATTGCATTGAATCTGTACATTATTTTAGGTAGTATATACATTTCATGATATTCCATGAGTAAGGAATATCTTTCCATGTTTGCATGTGTGTCCCTGATGAGTGCTTTCATCCATGTGGTAGAGTTTTCATTATAGAGATCTTTCACTTCTTTGGTTTCATTTATTCCTGAATCTGATTTTCTGTGGCTATTGTGAATGGGATTTCTTTCCTGATTTCTCTTCCAACAAGTTTATTATTGGTATATAAAATTGCTACTGTTTTTTGTATGTTGATTTTGTAACCTGTAACTTCACTGAATTGCTTTATCAGTTCTAAAAGATTTTTTGGTAGAGAGCTTGGGTTTTTCCATGTACAACATGGATATCGTTATTTCCCCTTTTCCAACTTCAATGCCCTTTTTAACTTTCTCCTACCCAGTTGCTCTTGCTAATACTTCCAATACTATTTTGAACAAGAGTAGAGAAAGTGGATATACTTGTCTGGCACCAGATTTAAGGCAATATGCTTTCAGCTTTTCCCTGTTCAGTATGATATTGGCTATTGGTTTGTCATATTATAGCATTTGTAATTTTGAGGTACATTCCTTCTATATCTACTTTATGAAAGACTTTTATGAAGGAATGTTGAATCTCATCAAATGCTTTCTTCACATCTAGTGAGATAATCACATGTTTTTTGTTTTTCATTCTGTATATTCTGTATATTCTGTATATTCATTCTGTATAATGTTTATTGATTTGTGAATGTTGAACTGCTTTATCTCTTGGATAAATCCCACTTAGTCATAATGTATGATCTTTTTAATGCTGTGCTGGATTCAGTTTGCTAGTATTTCACTCAGAATTTTTGTATCTATGTTCATCAAGGATATTGGTGTTTAATTTTCTTTCTGTGTTGTGTCTTTGCTCAATTTTGGTATCAGATTGATAAAGAGTTTGGGAGAGTTCCATCTTGTTCAGTATTTTAGAACAGTTTGAAAAGTGTTGGAGTCAGTTCCTCTTTAAATGTTATGTAAAATTCAGTGGTAAAGCCATTGGGTTCTGGATCTTTCTCTGATGGAAGAGTTTTAATTACTGCTTCAATCTTGTTGCTCATTATAGGTCTGTTTAAGTTTTCTGTATCTTATTGACTTATTCTTGGTAGTTATATATATTCAGGAATTTATTCATTTCTTTGAGGTGTTCCAATTTGTTAGCATATAGTTTTTTATAGTAGTTTCTTAAGATCCTTTTATTCCTGTGGTATTGGTATCAGTTGTAATACCTCTTTTTTCATTTATAATTTTATTTATTTGACTTTTTCTTTTCTTTGTTAGTCTGGCTATTTATCTATTTTATTTATCTTCTCGGAAAATAACTTTTTGTTAAAAATTGTTTAATGTGGTTCTCCTTTATCACAAATACATAACATCCCAACATCTTTAGTATAATTTTGTTTCTCTTGAATTCATCTACTGGATTGGTATTCTTTAATTAAAATACTTAATTTCCATAATCTGTATAACAACAATTATGAAAAACAGTATCGAATTGACATCAATTTCCTTAAATACTTGATGATAGTATTTTAGAGCAGGTACTGAAAACATATTTGTCATGAGTGGCCACCACTACTTTCAACTTCATTATGCTTTTTTTTTAAGATTTATTTATTTATTTGAAAGGCAAGCATACAGAGATTAAGAAAGAGACCATGAGAGATCTTCCATCTACTGGTTCACTCCCCAAATGGCTACAATACCCAGGGCTGGGCCCGGCAGAGGCCAGGAACCAGAAGTTTCATCGGGATCTCCCACATGAGTGGCAGAGGCCCAAGTACCCAGGCCAGCTTCCACTGCTTTCCCAGGCACATTAGCAGGGATCTGGATGGGAAGCAGAGCAGCCAGGAGTTGAACAATGCTTGAACAGGGCACCAGTTTTGTCATAGGCAGTGGCTTAGCCTGCTGTACCACATTGCCAGCCTCGGTTATGCCATCTTGGGGGCTAAGGATAGTAAGTAAAGTGTTAGAGAAGCATGTGGCTATTGTCTAATATATGGCCTGCTATGTTCACTTCCATTAACTATGTACCACCCTTCCAGGCATCTGAGCTTATAAATGCTAACTGAAAGACTCTAATACCCTGCGATATTCAGCTACCAAATAAAAGTGTAAGACAAGTGCCTAATAACATGTAACAGCTAAATAAATATTAATTTTATCAAAATTACTAATATACTTATTTGTAACTGATTTCTGTATAACTTATTTTCCTTTCATATATATTGAATCCTGTCACTTTTTTCTCACATTTGTCTTTCTCTGCTCAATTTAACTCCTGAGGTTTTTGACCTCGTTACTTCTAGATTGTATTTTGTGATCCTGTCCTAGCTACTGACTTCAGTGAGGCATCTGAGTCCAGTGCAATTCTAATGAGAAATTGTAAGAAATGACGTGATCATGAATTCCTGAACATTTATGATGCTTGAAGGCTGGTAATTGTTTGGCTAAAGAAATTATTAGGAGGAGAACCATTTGGCACTGCTCCTACTGTTTTGTGGGTCCCTGAGCCCACGTATAAGTCTGATCGATCACTTCAAGAACTCATAGGATCTGCATAGTCATGGCTAAAAGGTATTACAGCCAGTAAAGAGATAAGGTCCAGGCAGTCTTTGGAGAAGTCCAGGCACAGGCTTCTAATCTCTCTCCTTTCAATCCGAGGAGGATGCACTGAGAGCTCTTACTGCAGTGATGAAAGTACAGTGCTTGTGTAACGTAATCCCAGGAAAACCCATTAGAGACAGTGTCAAGGTCTTTACTGGGGCACTTGCTGCATGGTAACCCCCAAAGGACTGCAGTTCTAGAAGAACAACCGATGTTCACCGTAAGTCACACGGTTTTAGTCTAGGCACAACAAAACACTCTTATCAGTTGAGAAACTTTTCAAGTCGGATACAGTTTTATACAAGCTGAGTTCCCATATGCAAGCTGTGTGTCAGCCTTGGTGGTAGGAGCACTTGAAGGTTGATTGTCAAGAAGAGAGGCATGAAAGCTAAGGACAACCAGAAGTAATTTTTTTTTTCTAAAGGGAAACTGTGGTGCACAGTGAAAGACTTTTAAGTTCTGCAGAAAGTGTATGTCAATTCCAAGATGAGGAGATATCTGGGTTGAAAAATTTCCCCCAGTGAGGTAAGCTGTTTAGAATGCATAGAGGAAATGAAATCAAAATGGGACTTGATGTTCAGGTTCAAGAGCTCACACAAAGACCAAATGTATGGGGTGGTTTTTAGATAGAACTGTGAAACACAGAGGTATTTCGACGCCTTTTCTCGCATTACCACCTGCACAAAATTTCTTTCTTTTTTCTTTCTTTTTTTTTATTTTTTATTTTTTTGACAGGCAGAGTAGACAGTGAGAGAGAGAGAAAGGTCTTCCTTTTCCATTGGTTCACCCCCCAATGGCCACTGCAGCTGGCACACTGGGGCCGGCGCACTGCGCTGATCCGAAGCCAGGAGCCAGGTGCTTCTCCTGGTCTCCCATGCGGGTGCAGGACCCAAGGACTTGGGCCATCCTCCACTGCCCTCCCGGGCCACAGTAGAGAGCTGGCCTGGAAGAGGGGCAACCGGGACAGAATCCGGTGCCCCTACCAGGACTAGAACCTGGTGTGCAGGCGCTGCAGGCAAAGGATTAGCCTATTGAGCTGTGGCGCCAGCCAACTGCACAAAATTTCTACATGGCTATTTCCCAAGTGCTCCCTCTGCCGGCCTGAGCATGATCCTCCCTTTTTTATTCAAAGGTCACTCTGCAGTTAAGGTCTAATAGTTTGTTTTTGTTTATTTTTTACATTCATTTGGCAAATACTTTTTGAGCCACTATTTTGTGCCTTTATAACAGGAGTTCAGGGAATATCAACAAACAAAACAAAGATCCCTGACAAAGCAGAGGGGCAGGAGATGAAGGGAGTCCAAATAATAAAGAGGTAAATGATGCAAAGGACTTTAGGCAGTAGCAAGTGCTGTGGGAGAAACTAGAGCCAGGTTGGGTGGTGAGGCTGGGGCTACAGAGAGTGGGCCCCAACTTCTACCTGAAGACGTGAGGGTGGCTTCCTTTATGGAAGGTAATATTGGAGCAGAGACTCTAAGGCAGTAAGGGAGTTACATATGAAGATATCTAGAGTGGGACTGTTCCAGGCAGTAAGAGCGATAGAACAAAGACCCAAGATATTCAAGGACAAGGCTAGGGGGTGGGCAAGCAGTGGTGACTGGGACTGGACTAGAGTGACCAAGGGGAGGAGATTTAGCAAAGGAGCTCACGTAGGGCCCCCAGGATTGTGATAGAGTTGATGTCTCTTTTACTGAGTGCAATGAGAGCCCCTGAAGAGTTTGAGCAGAGCAGTGATGTCTGACTTAGGTCTTACAAAGATCATCTTTTTAAAAAATTATTTAATAAATATAAATTTCAAAAATACAACTTTTGGGGCTGGCGCCATGGCTCAATAGGCTAATCCTCCACCTAGCGGCACTGGCACACCAGGTTCTAGTCCCGGTCGCATTGCCAGATTCTGTCCCGGTTGCCCCTCTTCCAGGCCAGCTCTCTGCTGTGGCCAGGGAGTGCAGTGGAGGATGGCCCAAGTACTTGGGCCCTGCATCCCATGGGAGACCAGGAGAAGTACCTGGCTCCTGCCATCGGATCAGTGTGGCGTGCCGGCTGCAGCGCGCCAGCTATGGCGGCCATTGGAGGGTGAACCAACGGCAAAAGGAAGACCTTTCTCTTTGTCTCTCTCTCTCTCACTATCCACTCTGTCTGTCAAAAAAAAAATACAACTTTTGGATGATAGTGGCTTTTTCCCCCATAACCTCCCTTCCACCCACAACCATTCCATCTCCCACTCCGTTCTTCATCAAGATTCATTTTCAATTATCTTTATATACGGAAGATCAATTTAGTATATACTCAGTAAAGATTTCAACAGATTGCACCTGCACAGACACACAAAGTATAGAGTACTGTTTGAGTAGTAGTTTTACTGTTAATTCGCATAGTACTACACATTAAAGACAGAGATCCTACATGGGGAGTAGGTGCACAGTGACTCCTGTTGTTGATTTAACAATTGACACGCTTATTTATGACGTCAGTAATCACCTGAGGCTCTTGTCATGAGCTGCCAAGGCTATGGAAGCCTCTTGAATTCACAAACTTTGACCTTATTTAGACAAGGCCATAATCAAAGAGGAAGTTCCCTTGTCCCTTCAAAGAAAGGTACCTCCTTTTTTGAGGGCCTGTTCTTTCCACTGGGATCTCACTCACAGAGATCTTTCATTTAGGTCATTTTTTTTGCCACAATGTCTTGGCTTTCCATACCTGAGAAATTTTCATGGGCTTTTTAGCCAGAGCCAAATGCCTTAAGGGCTGATTCTGAGTCCAGGGTGCTGTATAGGGCATCTGCCATTCTATGAGTCTGCTGTGTATTCTACTTCCCATGTTGGATTGTTCTCTCCTTTTTAATTTTATCAGTTAGTATTAGCAGATACCACTCTTGTTTATGTGATCCCTTTGACTCTTAGTACTATCATTATGACCAATTATGAACTTAAACTGATCACTTTAACTAGTAAGATGGCATTAGTACATGCCACCGTGATGGGATTGATTTGGAATCCCCTGGCACGTTTTTAGCTCTACCATTAGGGGTAAGTCCGAGTGAGCGTGTACGAAGCTGTACATCTCCTCCTTCTCTTATTCCCACTCTTATATTTAACGGATATCACTTTTCATTTAAATTTAAACACCTAAGAATAATTGTGTGTCTTAACAGCTCTGTTGAGAAGAGACAGTGAGGGGGTGAATGTCAAAGCAGGGAAACCAGGTAAACAGAGTGTGCAGAAGTTCAGGCAGGTGCTGTAAGTAGGATGAGTGTTTTGGAGGTGGTGAAAAGTGGGTCTGGATCTGTGTTGAGAGTAGAGACATCAGAATTTGGCTCAATAATCCACTGCCTGTGGCGCCGGCACACTGGGTTCTAGTCCCAGTCGGGGCGCCGGATTCTGTCCCGGTTGCTCCTCTTCCAGTCCAGCTCTCTGCTGTGGCCTGAAGGGCAGTGGAGGATGGCCCAAGTGCTTGGGCCCTGCACCCACATGGGAGACCAGGAGAAGAACCTGGCTCCTGGCTTCGGATCAGCGCAGCGCGCCAGCTGCAGTGCACCAGCCACAGTGGCCATTGGAGGGTGAAACAACGGAAAAGGAAGACCTTTCTCTCTGTCTCTCTCTCTCACTGTCCACTCTGCCTGTCAAAAAAAAAAAAAAAAAAAAAGTTTAAGAAAAAAAAGAAAGTAGAGACAGCATAATTTAGATTATGAGTAGGAAAGGAAGTGAGGGTCAAGACTGGCTTCCAGTATTGGGGCCTGGGTGACTGCAAGGGTGGTGCTTCCTTGGTTGAAAAGCGGAGGCTGGCAGGAAGCAAGCCTTGTGTGGAGGTAAGATCAGGAGCTCGCCATCAGGAGTTTCTTACCCACGTAAGAGATGTTGACCGGCAATTAGATGTCAGAAGTGGGGGTTTGGGAGAGTTCTGGGTTTAAAACACAGATTTGAGAGCTTTAGGAACATGTTCCATTCTTAAAGTCACAAGATATGTAAGGATGACCCAGGAAAGGAGTGTACAAGGCAAACAGAAGAACTGAGCCCTGAGACACCCTGGCTCCAGGACTTCTGGGGAAAAAGTGATATTCTGTCTTGCTTATTAATATTTTTTCAATACCAATAAGCCTGTGGGTACTTGCAGCCTATTCAGAGAACAATTCTGAATACTGGCTCAAATAGACCAGACAACATGGTAAGTTTTAAGGATTTTATTCAGTGAGAGAAATGCATAGGAGGATGAGGACTTTATCTAAAGGAGAAAGAAAAGTCTAGAAGCTAAGTTGGGGTCCATACCAAGCAGAGAGCAGGCCAGGAGCAAGCCACATGCAGCAAGGATGCAGGCGGGAAAGCAGGGAGCAGGCGGCCTGAAGGCCACGTGCCACGAAGGCACGGGTAACAAGGGCAACAAAAGGGGGGGCACCATGCTCCAGGCCTCTTATCCACTTCCAAAGTGGAGTGGTTACATAGCCTGATGGGCAGGTGGGCGTACAGGTGGGGTCAGGCAGGGGCATGAGATCACACAGGGGGCGTGGTGAAGGTGTGATCTTCCAGCTCACAAATCTAATCAATGTATCCTATCTGCCTGCCTACATCAAAAGGAAGTAGAGAATACAAAGGAACAGCCAGGAAAGCGGTGTCCTGGAAGCACCCAGAGAGGTGGCAGGGACGACTGTGACAGATGCTGCTGCTCAGGGCCACATAAGTGAGGACATGGAGGTCAGCAGGTGGTGGCTGGCAGGAGAGGAGGGATGCAAACCAGAGGGAAGAGTTTTAAAAGGAAGTGAGAGAAGGAATTGGCCAGAGCAATTCCCTTTGGTCCATTGAGGATCAAAAGAAAGCAAAGAAATGGGATTAAGAGACTTTTTCAAAGAAGAAAAGAACAGCCTGTTTGTATGCTAATGGGAAAACCCCAGCAAAGAGGAAAGAATGATACAGTAAGAAGGTGAGGATTCCAGGAAGGAAGGACCAGAGCCATGGGAATCCAGCGAGACTGAGTCAGTGACTGAGAGCTGGCTGCTGTCCCTAGGGTAAGAGTGGGATCTGGAGCTGGGATCAAGGAAGGAATTTCTGGTGGCCCTATCACGTCCAGCCTGTTTCTCCTGCTTCCAAAACTGTTTGCAGAAGTTGTTTGTTTGTATCATTCAGGTTCAGGATGTCTTAAGGGTGCAAAAGGTTGTAGACAGGTGAGAATCAGAATTCATAAACAGCTTTAAAAATAAAACCATTGAGGCCTAAGTTATGTAATATTTTAAACTGTATTGTTTCCCCACCTAGTGGTCAGAAATCAGTTCAATACACTTTCTGCTATTTTGTTCAAACATTTGAAGAGCATGTTCAAATCAACATCTTTTAGTGTAACACACTTCCTGTTACCATGTCAAAAAGCAGATTATAACTAACTAATTCTACATAGGAATACAGAACCACTGGTTGAGTACATTGGTATAAAACAAATTGCTACATGGTTATTAATAATGATGAAGACAGGAAAATGAGGTCATGAGAAATAATAAACAGTGGGAAGAGACCAGGTTAGAAAAGGAAAATGAAACAGTTTTTGCCCAAAAGGTTGTTCAAGGTTAGTTTAAGGCTTGTGGGACTTTGGGTATTTGGGTTTTGTTTTTTCTTTCTCAACTGTAAAATTTGAGAAGGAGTGAGAATTAATTGGAAATACTAAAATGTTTCTGGAAGCTGAGACGTATCAGTCATCCACTGCCTGATGATAGTTTTACCTCATTCCACGTGGAAAGTTTAGACTTGAGCAACTCACAGATTTAAAATTCCTCAATGGGTAAGTGTAAGGAAAAAAAAAAAAAGCTGCATGATTTCATTCACAGTAAAGGCAAATGTGTCACTTAGATTTCCTCTTGAATAATAATTAAAAGCTGAATTCAAGAACCGCGAATAAGGTATAAAGGTCAACATGGAGTCTGATAGGTTCTGAGAAGGACGTGGTATAAAAACAGAGAACTCTGGTGAAAGTCCTTCCTGAATGGACTTATTATCACTACTGATAAGCTTCCTTTTCTTCTCTCGCACCCCAGTTTCCCAAGTCTCTGGCCATGACTAGTCGCATTGTCTTCCTCCTAATCCCTGTGTGGGGCTTTCTCAGGCCTGGAACACTCCAGCAATTGTTGATGGTTTGATCTGGGCTTCGGCCTGACATTTGCACCTAGTTTGCTTCCTCATCTTTTTCCCTTTCATTCTTCAGTGCTGTTGCTATCGAGATCACTATTCCACATTTATTGAATATTTTCATGTTACATATATAATGAATTCAGACCTGCATAAAGTGGCACAGCGCTTTATATGCTGTAATGTTGGGCTCTCCGCAGGCAAAATGATATGAATAATAAAGGCTGTGCATAAACATCCAGGCACAGACCTTTGAATGTGATACTAATACCCTTCATTTTACAAATATTTGTTATTCATCCAGGTGTTTCAGGAAATAAGCTGTAAGCTCAGTGGTCTTTTAGATTTAACATCCTTTTTCACAAACTAATTCATTTTAGTAATAAAAGTTTGTTTAGTCTCTTGGTATTATTGGAACATCATTAATTCATCAAAAAAGCAAAGGCCCATCACAACAGGAATTATTCCAATAGTTTCATGAAAGTGACAGTCATAATTATAAACTAACAAGTGCCAATCCCTTTCCTCAAAGTGTTTGTAGTGAGAAAAGAAACCTGCAGTTCACTATCATAGATGGATAGATGAGACCTAGAAATAGCAAGGAGCCAGCTTAGGAGAGCCAGGACTAACTCCATGGAGGAGGAAGGGTCTAGGAGAAGCTGAAAGAATGCAAGAGAAGACGATGTGAAAAGAGGAAATATGAGATAAAGCTGTAAAAGCACAGGGCTGATAGTGAGAACCTTGTACTCCATGAAAACAGCTATAGATTTCATTCTGTCCGTGTGTTTTGATCTTGAGGTACTTGCATGTGTCTGATTAATACTCAGTTCATTTAAGTCAGTAACCCCAAGTCCTAATTACATAACTGTTATTTTATTTATGTATCTAGTAAGTTTCATTTAAATAATTTTTCAATGGGATTCTTTGATTAATGATTGAACAACCAAATGGCTCAAAATAAAGGCTTTTAAATCACTGCTTCTGTTTATAAATATTTTTAAAGAGAGAGAGATATCTTCCTTCTGTCAGTTCATTCCCCAAGTGACCACAACAAGGGCTGAGCCAGCCAATGCCAAGAGCCAGGAACTCCATCCAGGTCTCCCACAAGGGTTGCAGGAGCCCAAGTACTTGAACCGTCTTCTCTGCCTTCTCAGGAACATTAGCAGGAAGCTGGATCAGAAGCTGAGAAACTGGACTTGGTGTCACAAATTGGTGGCTTAACCTCCTATACCACAATTCTAGCCCCTTCTGTTTTTAAATTTAAATAAGCTCCTTAGGTGTTTTATACTGCATGTATAAATTTAATTTAATTTACTGATTTTATTTTTAACCATTTCAAAGACGTGTATGGACAGATCTAATGACCTCACTAAGCAAAACCCTCCCAAGAACTTAAATGACTTCTAAATCTATTAAATCTCTTAAATATTCTGATAGTATTTGCAATTGGATTTTTTATACTGTAAAAGAAGTATATTCATTCCAAAAAAAAATAGTAAGTACATAAAATACAGAGGCAAGGAGAATAATCTAGTGAGCTTTCCTGTCCACCTTACCTATGGCAACAATTATAAATTCACAGCCAGTCTTCTTCCATCTGTACTCCTACTCACTTCCCTCTTCTTAGGTTATTTTAAAACTAATACAAAATGTCATATAATTGCAATACAAAACATTTTAGTAGGCATTGCTAAAAATAGACTTTGTGTATTACTATTAAAATAACGCCAGCATTCAAATTCCCAGCTGTCCCTTACATTGTGTATATGTTTTCAGTTTGTGTGAATAAGAAAGCAGAGCGCACATCTTCATTGGTGTATATGTTTTATAATTCTCTGTTAAGCTGTAGGTTGACTCTCTTTATTCCTTGCCATTTATTTGTTGAAGAAATCAAGTTGTTTGTGACTATTACCCATGGTGTAGATTTTGCTCATTGCTTCTCTGGAGTATTTGTATTTGTATAGTTTTCTTGTTTCTTTCTCCACTCTATATTTCCTAAACATTGTTAGTTGGATGTAGAGCTGGTTTGATACAATTTAGTTGTATTCTTTCTTCCTGTTTTGTTCTGGGAAGACTAATTCCTAGATGATGGTGTGTCTTTTATCAGGAGCTCATCCTGTATACCTCTTTTTTTTTTAACTTTTATTTAATGAATATAAATTTCCAAAGTACGACTTATGGATTACAATGGCTTCCCCCCCATACCGTCCCTCCCACCCACAACCCTCCCCTTTCCCACTCCCTCTCCCCTTCCATTCACATCAAGATTCATTTTCAATTATCTTAATCTGTATACCTCTTTTTTCAAAAAATACTGATTTATTTTTTTGAAAGGCAGAATGAAAGAGACAGAAGGAGAGACGGAGAGACAGAGGAAACTTCCATCCACTGGTGTACTCCCCAGTTGCTGGCAGTAGCCAGGGACTAGGCCAGGCCAAAACCAGGAGCCCAGAATTCCATCTAGGTCTCCCACATGGGTGGCAGGGACTGCAGTACGTGTCATCATCCCCTGCCTTTGCAAGCTCATTAGCAGGACCCGAAGCGGAAGTACCAGGCTTCAAAATGTCCCTCTGCTAGGGATGCAGGGGCACCAGCACCTTGACTCTGTTTTCAGATGGGAGCAGCCATTGCCATTCAGTATCTAGAGTCCTTACTTTTCAACTGAAATTTTAAAAGCATAAACCATACACTTTAAATTGATGCAACAAGCCTAAGTCAATAGTCTTCAATATAACAAATCTCTGAAATAGTACACTTAATATATTAATCATACATATATTATTACAATGACTAAAACTTATTCCCTGAATGTTTCTACTGTGAGTTTGGCTTACTCCACCATTTCTTTATTCAATTCTGAAGTTTGGACTAAAAAGCCTCACTAAGCAAAACAAGTATCAGGGCCTTTATACTTATGTAAATAGAAAGCTAACTACATATTCATTTTTCAATTTTCATTTTTTTTTTACAAAATGAATTAGATCAACAATTGATTGCTAACTATGTTTGCCATATTGGGTGAAGAATGAGACATATGTCCATGGCAATTCTCTCTGAGTTACTAAGGTACCCACCGAGCTCATTTTACACTAAGAAGGCACTCCTGCCAGACATCTTTCAAGTGGGGTTAGTTTGCAACCAACATCTCTTGGGAAAAGTAACATTTTCCTAATTGTTTTAATGGCTTGAATATTTAATAAGAGAGTGATATAATCATGTTTTTGGTGTTAGAGAGATCGCTTTGGCAAAAGTTGGGAAGGGACTGCCAGTGTGGGGGTGAGAGCTATTCTGATCACTAGAAGACTGGCCACATGGCTACTGCAAGAGTCCATACTAGAGGTCAGGTAATCCTGTTCCCGTGTCAAGCAGGAGAGGAAGAGATGGAAGCAGGACATGAATTTCTAGGAAACCTAAGTAGGTGGAACTGACAGAACTTGATGATCCATTTCGTTTAGGACTGAAGAAGAGTGAGAAATAAAGGATGACTTGGGGCCGGTGTTGTGGCGCAGTGGGTTAATGCCCTGGCCTGAAGCACTGGCGTCCCATATGGGTACCAGTTCCAGTCCCGGCTGCTAGACAAAACAAAACAAAACAAAAACCAACAAATGAAGTTGTAGGATAGTGACTCAAGAAGCAAGAAGTGAGCTAGTGGCACTGTGGCACAGTGGGTTAAAGCCTCAGTCTGCAGCACCAGCATCCCATATGCACACCAGTTTGAGTCTCAGGTACTCCACTTCTTATCCAGCTTCCTGATAATGTGCCCGGGAAAGCAGCAGAGGATGGCCCAAGTCCTTGGGCCCCTGCACCCACAAGGGAGACCCAGAAGAAGCTCCTGGCTCTTGGCTTCAGATTGGCTCAGCTCTGGCCATTGCAAACCATTTGGAGAGTGAACCAGCAAATAGAAGACCTCTCTTTCTATATCTCCAACTCTCTATCTAACTCTGTCTTTCAAATAAAGAAAATAAATCTTAAAAAAAAAAAAAAGAAGAAGAAAGCTGGCACCACGGCTCACTAGGCTAATCCTCCACCTGCGGCACCAATACCCCGGGTTCTAGTCCCGGTTGGGGCGCCAGTTCTGTCCCATTGCTCCTCTTCCAGTCCAGCTCTCTGCAGTGGCCCGAGAAGGCAGTGGAGGATGGCCTAAGTGCTTGGGCCCTGCACCCACATGGGAGACCAGGAGGAAGCGCCTGGCTCCTGGCTTCGGATCGGCACAGCACGCTAGCCGTAGTGGTCATTTGGGGGGTGAACCAACAGAAGAAAGACCTTTCTCTCTGTCTCTCTCTCTCTCACTGTCTAACTCTGCCTGTCAAAAAATAAAAATAAATAAAAATAAATAAAAGAAGAAGAAGTGATCCAGGAGATATTTCTCATGGAGACAAACAAAGGGGACTCAAGGGTACTGTCAAGGCCACAGAGCAATCAAGTAGGAGGCAAACTGAAGGGTGTCCAGTGGATTTGGTCACTTAGATTTTGAAGAGTAAAGAAGAGGCAAAAGAAGACAGATTGTAGTCAATAATGAAACAAGTGGAAGGAGAGGAAATGGAATCAGTGGGTATAGACAGCTTCTTCCAGCTTGGCTAGGAAAAGGAGGGTTATCTTGCAATAATGTGGAGAATTCAGAGAGGCATAGAACAGTGTTTCTTTTGTATGACTGGCAGTAAGGAGCTGAAGGAGAACAAGAACAGTGAGAATTTTAGGAATAGGGAGAAAAGAAAGAAGAATGTGAGTAATATCTAGATACCCTAAAGAAAGGGGGGAATTGAAGGAGTTTAAAGGAAAAATAATTTAGAGAAGAGATCCTTTTTCCCATTCCTCTCTCATGTTTTCTTTTTCATTTTCAGAGGTTTTGTGAATGAAGAGAATCAAGATGGTGCCATGAACACTGATGGTAAGGGGAGAAAGATATTTATTTGTTACCTTTGGTACAGGGTTTGATTTAATCACTCTCCCAGGGTCTTTCATGGGTTAGCATCATCATGGGTCCATGCAAGTCCCCATTCTTCTTTTACTTACTTGTTTATTTCTCTTTATCCTCACAACCTGCTCCCTTTCTTCTTCCTTATATAAACAATATGTTCTAATGTATTCAATGTGTATGTATATGTTAGTGCACATTGTTTGCATATTGTGGTATGCATGTATAGACAAAATTACATAAGCAATTTAAGTTAGGAATTACTGTTTTTTATACACTCAATAAAATGTGGGTTTTTTTTTTTTTGAGCTAGCCATGTTACTGTGTATGTATTTAATCTGCTACTACAAACTACTACCCAGTACTCCATTG
This sequence comes from Oryctolagus cuniculus, assembly GCF_964237555.1. Lineage (NCBI taxonomy): Eukaryota > Metazoa > Chordata > Mammalia > Lagomorpha > Leporidae > Oryctolagus > Oryctolagus cuniculus. The sequence continues at coordinate 64,536,721 of NC_091445.1, read as the reverse complement.
GTATGGCCCCATATTTTACTGGACTACAATTCATTGGTGCTACAATGCATCTTCTTAGGTATATCCCCACGTGAACTTTGGTGAGACTTGCTTTAAGATATATACCCAGAAATGGAATGGCTAGTCACAAGCCATGGAATATTTATGTTGACTAAATAAAGATAGGTCGCTCTCTAGAACAGATGCCTCTGTCTTCAACAGGGCATGATAGTTCCCACATGACTATCTTTTACTAGCACATGGCATTGTTCAGCTATCCAATTTTTTCCAGACTTATTTGTATAAAATTATTTCTCATTTTAATTTTTATATTTTAATTCATGTTAATTTTCATTTCATGGTTTTCTTATTTTTTTTTTTTTTTTATTTTTATTTTTTTTTTTTTATTTTTTTTTTTTTTATTTTTTTTTTTTTTTATTTTTTGACAGGCAGAGTGGACAGTGAGAGAGAGACAGAGAGAGAAAGGTCTTCCTTTGCCGTTGGATCACCCTCCAATGGCCGCCGCTGCAGCCGGCGCACCGCGCTGATCCGATGGCAGGAGCCAGGATCCAGGTGCTTTTCCTGGTCTCCCATGGGGTGCAGGGCCCAAGCACCTGGGCCATCCTCCACTGCACTCCCTGGCCATAGCAGAGAGCTGGCCTGGAAGAGGGGCAACCGGGACAGAATCCGGCGCCCCAACCGGGACTAGAACCCGGTGTGCCGGCGCCGCAAGGTGGAGGATTAGCCTATTGAGCCACGGCGCCGGCTCATGGTTTTCTTTCTCTTGAGTTTGAGCACTTGATTTGCTTATTAGTCTTTGTGGTTTCCTTTTCTATAAGTTGCCAGTTCTATCCTTTGACCATTTTTTTTCTTGGTTAACTTGCAGAAGTTTCTTTACATTCCAGTGATTAACTCTACGCTGTTTCAAACAATTCAAATTTCTTCTTCCATTCTGCCATTGGTTATTAACTTAGCCCATGCTGTCATTCATTGCATATAGATGAATTTTCATGTAGTCAAATTAATTCATTTTTGTCTCTTTTTAAAGATTATTTTATTTATTTGAAAGACAGAGTTACAGAGAGAGGGAGAGACAGGTCTTTCATCTACTGGTTCACTCCCCAAACAGCTACAACAGCCAGAGCTGAGCCAATCTGAACCCAGGAGCCAGGAGCTTCTTTTAGGTCTCCCAAATGAGTGCAGGGGCCCCAAGCACTTGGGCCATCCTCTGCTGCTTTCCCAGGGCACATTAGCAAGGAGTTGGATCAGCATTGGAGCAGCAGGGACTCAAACCAACGCCATATGGGATGCGGGCCTGAGCTTTAATCCTCTGTGCCACAGTGCCAGCCCCTCATTTTTATCCTTTAAATTTTATTGCACAAGTTCTTGTCCAAGGAAAAGTTCATATTTTTTGTAGGAACCATCATTTGTATTTGTGTCTTTGATCTCTTTGTATTACAGTTTAAGAATTTAATAGAAATCAGATTTGTTATCTCATGTATGAAGTCGGTTTGTTCATCACGCACTATATTTTAAACAATCTTTCCTTTTCCCATTAACTATTATAAAATATACTATAGCACCATTATACTATAGAATTCTATAGGTATGTGTGTGCTTGTGTGTATATTATGAATGTGTCTATGTAAACTTATGTACTCTACATTATTCCATTAACCTATTTGTCTATTCTTATACTAATATCACATTATTTGCATTACAATTATTCTTGTTTATTATTTTTATTATTAACTTATATACAATTAGTATCTGATAATTAGTTGATCTTACACTAAACTCAAGCAACAATTTTAAAAACTTAACTAACTCAACTTATTTGATATAAGAAAGCAAGCCCTTGGGAACAAATGAGCCTAAAATTATGAACTTGTGATTTTTTTCATAATAACTTTTTCCACATAAGCCCATAGAATCAAATGTATACACATTTTGTAAAGGGAGTAAAGGGTGTCTTCATTATTTTTTGACCTTGCATTATTTTATAAAAGCCAATGAAAGAATTTTATAATTATTTATAAGTCTCAAAAAGCCATAGTAAATATCTAAAGCACATAATTTATTCTATACTTTCATATCTTTTATAAAGCATGAGTTTGTTAAATTAGAAACTATTTTGAAATTATCATGTTATATCCAATCATCCTAAAATGATTCTAACTATTGTGTATTTTTTTAACTTTTATTTAATGAATATAGATTTCCAAAGTACAGCTTATGGACTACATTGGCTCCCCCCCCCATGACTTCCCTCCCACCCACAACCCTCCCCTTTCCCGCTCTCTCTCCCCTACCATTCATATCAAGATTCATTTTCAATTTTCTATATATACAGAAGATCAGTTTAGTATACATTAAGTAAAGATTTCAACAGTTTGTGCCCACATAGAAACACAAAGTGAAAAATACTGTTTGAGTACTCATTATAGCATTAAATCTCAATGTACAGCACATTAAGGACAGAGATCCTACATGAGGAGTAAGTGCACAGTGACTCCTGTTGTTGACTTTACAAATTGACACTCCTGTTTATGGCATCAGTAATCTCCCTATGCTCCAGTCCTAACTATTGTGTATTACATTTTATTCTTTTTTAAATCCTGTAGGTCCTGGAAACATAGAAGAGGTGAGATTTGTTTCCTTTTATTCTCATTATATGGCTATAACAATGTATTTAACAATTACCGTATCGTGATTCACTTTCAAACAAATAAAATTCTTATGAGCAATGATAATATTTTTCTATTTAAATTCTTCTAAATGCTTGAGACATTAAATACCAATCATTGCATTGACTTGTAGTAATGTTGTAGTACTGAATAAACTTAGGTCTGGATACACATCTGAATTAAAAGGCAAAACAGAAAATAAAATATTTTTTTCTGCTTGCTAAGTCTCTCTTTAAAAAGTATTTTAAGCATTCCAAACGTGCATGCACTTAAATGATATAAACTTGCAAATATTGTTTTGAAAAGTATTTGATCAATGTAGTATGTGTATGTTGCCTTTTTGAATAATCAAAGTCATTCTTTATCAATGCTTTCTTGACAGGAACAAGAGAGTGATGGAGAAACATATGAAGACATGTATGAATTATACTTTTTACCAAATTTTTCTTCTAAGATGAATATAATATTTTGTATGATGGGAAGTTGGTATTCAACACTAGGGAAAAAAAGTTACTTGTTCAAAATTTTGGCTTATCATGGTAATCTTTACTGAAATACAAAGGAGTAGAAATTCCTTACTTCTTCAAGGACTTTAAGACTCTGTTAAAAGGCTGTACTATAAGAGGCCACAGACCCACAGAATACTAGATAGACTACAGGAAGGAATCAGAGACAGGAATGTATAAATCATACTCTCTGTGTGTCCTTAGGCAAATGAATTACTTTGTGCTATTTTATGTGTTATACCTTCTTCACCTCCTTGCAGCACTTTCACCTATGTAGGTGCTTTGAGAAATAATTTAGCATGGCACCCAGATTCCAAAGTTTCATCCTAGTAAAATAGAAAGTTACCAAAAAAAAAAAAAAAAAAAAAAAAACCTCCAAAATGAGTTTCTAGATTGCCTAGGACCAAGGCATTTCTTGGAAAGTGGGTGGAAGTAGACATGAATAAGCTATCTTATCACGTTAATCTCAGGTATCTTAATTTTCTCTATCCAAGTTCTTATGCCGCCAATTTGCACTACAGTTTCTGAGCCAACGTTAGCATGTGCATGAGAGAGAGATTCATTCTATTCATGCTGACATGCAGCAAGAATGGACCCTTGATAAACAGTGTCTTGCACTTGCTGGCAGAAGCTGTAAGGGGAAGCAGAGCCTTGGGAAGGTGTCTTTAGCTATGTGCCGCCCATTGGTTTTAAAAACAGACTCACGCTTCCACGATTTTAACAACCCTTAGCGTTTTACCTTCATCCACGTTTCAGATACCACCTTCAGCTGTGGTTGCAGGTAGAAAGCTCTCTGCGGGTATAGAAGCAACCTAACAATCTGTGTTCACAGAGAAGCAACCAAAGAACGAGAGAAGAAGAGGGAAAAGGAGGAAAAGAAGAGACTAGAGCTGGAGAAAAAGGAGCAAAAAGAGAAAGAAAAGAAAGAGCAGGAGATAAAGAAGAAATTTAAAGTAAGAGCTTGCTTGCTGATGGGTAAAAGAGCAACTTTTCTTTATAACCTTCACACAAAGAAGACCTTACATCATTGGAGAATTACTTAATTGTTGTATTTTTATAAAGCTTATATGTAATGAATGCAAATTTCATAGGTACAACTTTAGGAATATAGTGGTTCTTTCCCCCATACCCACCCTCCTACCCTGCCTCCCACTCCACCTCCTACTCCCTCTCCCATCGCATTCTTCATTAAGATTCACTTTTAATTAAATTTATATGCAGAGGACCAACTCTATATGAAGTAAAGATGTCAATAGTTTGCACCCCCCACACACACAACATATAAAGTACTGCTTGAGAACAAGTTTTGCAGTTAATTCTCATAGTACAACTCATTAAGGACAGAGATCCTACATGGGGAGTAAGTGCACAGTGACTGCTGTTGTTAATATAACAACACTCTTATTTATGACGTCAGTGATCACCTGAGGCTCTTACCATGAGCTGCCAAGGCTATGGAAGCCTTTTGAGCCCACAAATTCTGTCATTATTTAGACAGAACCATAAACAAAGTGGGAGTTCTCTCCTCCCTTCAGAGAAAGGCACCTCCTTCTTTGATAGTCCCTTCTTTCTGCTGGGATCTCACTCACAGAAATCCTTAACATAGGATATTTTTTTGTCATGGTGTCTTGGCTTTCCAAGCCTGAAATTCTCTCATAGGCTTTTCAGCCAAATCTGATTGCCTCAAGGGCTGATTCTGAGATTGGAGTGTTACTTAAAGCGATTGTCTTTCTATGATTCTGCTGTGTGGATTGCTTCCCATGTTGGACATTCCCTCCTTTTTAATTCTGTCTTTTATTATTACCAGGCACTTGATGCTGTTTATATGATCTCTTTAACACTTAATCCTATCTATATGTTCAGTTTAACATTTAATATGATCACTTTAACTTAATTGTTGTTTTTAAAGAGTAGCTATCTTTACAACTATATTTTCTTGCCTAATACACTCCCTTAAGATCTCTACAGTAAATAAAATGCAATATGATAAAAATCCAAATAAAGTAATTTGCTTATAGCCAGTGAGCAATCAGGAAATTTTATGTTGATTGAGTGAGTGAATACTGGATTACTAAAATCCATCTTGGCTCCCCCCGTTGCCTATTTCATATTGGTCTACTTAGAGAACTTAGGACCACACAGATATCTTAGTGGCTTATATGACAGCTGGGGAAGGGACACACACGTGTCTCCTAAGTGAACCACATGGGCCCAGCGCCATGGCTCACTTGGTTTATCCTCTGCCTGTGGCACTGGTATTCCATATGGGCTCCGGGTTCTAGTCCCGGTTGCTCCTCTTCCAGTCCAGCTCTCTGCTGTGGGCCGGGAGGGCAGTGGAGGATAGCCCAAGTGCTTGGGCTCCTGCACCCGCATGGGAGACCAGGAAGAAGCACCTGGCTCCTGGCTTCGGGATCAGCGTAGCTCTGGCCATAGCAGCCATTTGGGGTGTGAACCAATGGAAGGACGACCTTTCTCTCTGTCTCTCTCACTGATAACTCTATCTGTCAAATTAAAAAAAAAAAATGAGATTTCCATGAACTACTCTAATTGCTGGTATCTAGACCCAACTTACATTTTTGCCCTTATTTTGAGCCTGTGTTTATGTTGATTTCTTTTTTTTTTTTTTTTTTTTTTTTTTTTTTTTTTTTGACAGGCAGAGTGGACAGTGAGAGAGAGAGACAGAGAGAAAGGTCTTCCTTTTGCCATTGGTTCACCCTCCAATGGCCGCCGCGGCCGGTGCACTGCGGCCGGCGCATCGCGCTGATCTTGCTTCTCCTGGTCTCCCATGTGGGTGCAGGGCCCAAGCACTTGGGCCATCCTCCACTGCATTCCCGGGCCATAGCAGAGAGCTGGCCTGGAAGAGGGGCAACCGGGACAGAATCCGGCACCCCAACCAGGACTAGAACCTGGTGTGCAGGCGCTACAGGCAGAGGATTAGCCTATTGAGCCACGGCGCCGGCATTATGTTGATTTCTAATACATGATATTCCTCTTCCCTCTGTCTACCCAGATTTCTCATATTTGTCTTCTCTGAGCTCTGGTGATTGCATGACTTCTCCTACCACCATTAAACATGACACTCACAAGCTATTCTCTCCTTTCCCTGTCTCCCTCCTCCCTACCTCTCTCTCACTGTCTCAGCTACACCATCTTTGATGACACAGTCCCTCTGGTATGGGTCTGGAATCAGATACATCCAGGAGGATTATGTGAATTATAAAACTATTCTTCACTTTGAAAAGGATCGACAGTGTGATTCCTTTAAATATTTATTCCTCTAATAAATCTGATTTATTTGTAACTTCCCAGCACATTTACTGTATTAAAGCAAAGGTTCAGTGTTATGCTGCAGGGGAAACAGTTTACAGTCAATTGGACAGATGGGGATTTGAATTCCAGTGTACGTGTGAGTTATATGATCCTAGGCTTTCTACTTCTCTGAGCCTTGGAGTCTTACTCTTTTCTTCAAAGGAAGAATAAATTATATACTTTGGAAAGTTTATTATGGAAGTAAATTAAATTATGCACAAAAGCCATTGTATTTATCACAATTTTTCATTACATTTTGAAAAGGCTCACTATCCAAAGTAAAATTATGATTACAATATTAAAATGTTTTATTCACACAGAATGCATGGCTATCAATGTTTATATTTTCCTAATGAATAATTTCTTAATAAATTTCTAAGTGAATAATTTTTCTTACTAAAAATCTACATATACTTTTCATTAAAATATTATTTATAGTTTTAAACAATGTATGTAAGACTTTACTTTGATTCTTTTAAGAGAAATCAGTTTTATATTGCTTACTTATTCATTCAAATAATATATTTTAGTAAGAAAGATAGAATATGAAACTCATACTGCTAAATATGAACTCGAAAGTTTGTTAAAACTAGGACTTCACTTCTGTAAGGTATCAATAGATATTAGGTAAAAAAATTAAATAAACATAAGGACTAAGCCCCATTAACATTTAACTTAAACTATTTTCATTCCTTCTTACTAGTAAATAATTCACAATATATGTTATAAGTCATGGCTTCATTGATTCAATAACATAAAGTATAGCTTCAAGAGTGATAATGCATATTTGCATATCAAAAGACTCAAGAAGTTCTGTTGAAGACACTAATTTAGGGTGAGGAAATGAGAGCTGTAGGATTCACGAGCTAAACTAGGTTATTGCCCTGCTGTCGAAAAAATGCCATACTGCTCAAGTTATTAACTTTACAACATTATACAACGTTCGTCTGCTGATTTTTATTTACAAAGATATCTCTGAAATGGTATTTATAGCAGGTGATGTCTACTCCCAGCTTATAGACAATGATAAGAATAAAAGGAGGGAAAGCAAATGCTTTTCCCACACTGTTACCTTCCCCTGCCTGCTCCCTTCTCCTTGCTGTTTGAGAGCTGCAGAAAAACACCAGAATAATCACACAAAGCACTCAGGATGCACGTTGTATGTAGGTGATGTCCAGTTAGGCGCCTCCTTCCTGGGCCTCTTGCAGAGTTCCTAAGTCAACAGATCCCGGCGACCCCCTCCAGGACCCCAAGCTCATGCTTACCTGTTCTTTGCTGGTCTGCTTCACCTCTGTGAAGCCTCTCCATACCCACCCACAAAAAGAACATTTACCGGGAATGGCAGTCACCCCGAAGTTCTATTTCAAACGTGTAAGTTGGATGCAGGCAGGTTAGCTGGTTGTGGACATATTTCACAACTATGTTCCCTAAGGATTTTCTGAATAGTGAGGAAGCTTATCGTGATTTTTTTTCACTCTCTGTAGCTGACAGGCCCTATTCAAGTCATCCACCAGGCAAAGGCCTGCTGTGATGTCAAAGGAGGGAAGAATGAACTGAGCTTCAAGCAAGGAGACCAAATTGAAATAATCCGCCTCACCGACAACCCTGAAGGAAAATGGTTGGGCCGAACCTCCAAGGGCTCGTGTGAGTTCAGCTTCCTATGACTTTCTTTTTGAGCCAAAATGCAAATTCTTCCAGACCTATAATAGCATCAAGTTAGGAGTATGTGATCAAATAGATTTAAGATAGAAACACTTCAAATGGCAGATACAAGTCCATCTTCATCTCATCTGTGTTATGTTCTTAGGAACAATGTAAAATTTTATATTATTTCAGAAAGGAACAAAGGGCATTAGGTTCTTCAGTGATGTTAGAAAACAACAAGGCTTCATGTTAGTCACTTTGAAATATTTACCCTAAATTCTAATAGGAAGATCTTTAACTCAGAATTGCAAGGGAATAAAGAAAAGAAAAATTTTCAAGAGCAAATGTGCAATTGATATTTTGTTCACAACTTGAAAAATATTTAAGCTACAATTAACTGAACCTAAGTCTTTCCCTTTTCGGTAGATGGCTATATTAAAACAACCGCTGTAGAGATTGACTACGATTCTTTGAAACGCAAAAAATCCTCTCTTGGTGCTGCTCTTTCATCAAGACCTATTGAAGAAGACCAAGAAGTCTATGATGATGTTGCAGAGCAAGATGACGTTAGCAGGTGTGTGCAAATACTTCCATTTTTGTTGTTTGAGAAGCAGAAAAATAGATAGGCCGAGAGAGAGCTCTCATTCCCTGTTTCACTCCCCAAATGTCGATACAGATCCCAAGTGGGGCAAGGCCAAAGTCAGGAGGCAGGAACACAATCCTGGTCTCCAATGTGGATGACAAGAACCCAGTTTCTTGAGTTACCATCACTGCCTCTCAGGGTCTGCATTAGCAGAAAACTGGAGTCAGGAGTCAGCCCTGAGGCTCTAATCCAGGTACCCCAATGTGGAACGCCAGCATTTCAACCACTAGGCTAGACACCTGCCCTGCAAATACATATGATAAAACAGATTGCACCATCTCCTTGTCACAGATTTTATGTTGTAAGATCCTAGAATTTTTCTTCCCATATCTCCTAGAGCTTTCTATCACTGAACTGACTTACCACTTGGAATAACCCCAGTATGGGTGAAAGGTCATTTGAAAGTCAATAGTTTGTTTTTTCTAATTTACTGATTGATTATATGAAAGTACCTCAAAAAGTTCACGGAAGAGTGGAATTAAAAGATACATTTGGCACAGTGGTCTTGGTGCTGCTTTTTGGATGCTCACATCCCGTATTACAGTGCCTGGGTTATGATCCTGGCTCTACTTCTGATTGCAGCTTTCTACTAATGCATACCCTGGGAAGCTGTAGGTGATGGCCCAAGTAGTGGGGACCTTGTCATCCATTTGAGAGACCTAAATTGGGTTCTGGGATCTTGGCTTCATTCTGTCCCAGCCCCAGCTCTTGCAGGCATTTGGGAAATGAACCAGTAGGTAGAAGATCTTTATCTCTTTGTTTCTCTTCCAAATAAATGAAAGTAAGTAAATAATTTTAGAAGATAAATTTGTTTCGGTAGAAAAAATTTGAAATCTATGCATACTTTTTCAACAATATATATTTCCATAAGTTTTTTGAGGATCCCTCATGCATGGATTTCAAAATTTTTACACCAAGATGAACTTGTCTTTTAATTCTATTGCCCACAAACTTTTCAAAAAGTTCCATTGTATGTATCAACTACTACTTGAAATGTATAGACTATTTGCCAGATCTTGTCAAAAGTGTTGTCATTTCAAAACACTGTTTTATATAAAATATTCATCATGATTGGGTCTTAGGGATATACCTTAAGTAAACATGAAACAAACTATAAAATTGATCTCTCTTGCTCTGAAATATGAGTCTAAATATTTTTGAAAATATAACGGAAAAAAAGAATTAATTATACTACTTCTCCAGTTGACTTTTTTTGAAGTAAAAATTCCCTAAATGGGGTTAGTGTTGTAGCTTAGACAGTAGAGCCTCTGCCCACGACGCTGGTGTCCCATGTGGGTACCTGTTCTTGTCCTGGCTGTTCCACTTCTGATGTCAGTTCCCTGCTAATGGCCTGGGAAAAGCTGTGGAATCTGGTCCAAGTACTTGGACTTCTGCCACCCATGTGGGAGACACAGATGAAGCTCTTGGCTTCACCCTGGCTCAGGGCTGGCTGTTGCAGCCACCTGGGGAGTGACCCAGCAGGCGGAAGACCTCTTTCTCTCTGTCTCTCCTCTGCAACTCTTACTTTCAAATAAATCAATAAATTTTTAACTCCCTATAATCTGAGTATCAAGGGTCCAACCTTCCATGGCCCTTAACTCCACTAGATTAAGATGACCTTCCCTCCAAAAATGAAGGGAACACCTTTCTGGGAGAGAAGGGGACAGCAAGGCAGCCCTGCTGGAGGGGGACAGAGGGGAGACTGGCTGTCTCCTCCCAGTTATCGACGCTGCCTTCTTTCCTTCCTCTGTCTTCAGCTTCCTTTTGCCAGCCCTTCCCTTTGGTCTCTGTCCGACCACTCATCTTCCTTTGTCTTTCACATTCTCCTTCTTCCGTCCCTTCTCTCTAACCATACCTGTCTTTCCTGTGACAGTCACCATCCCCTCAAGTTGAAGGAAAAAGAGGGGAGGAATCTCCAGTCCAGTTAGTGGTTCTCAGTTTTCTGTATCCACCTGAGACAATGGAAAATCTCAATTGACAGCCCCAATCTGTAATCTGTGCCAGGGCTTTACCCAGGTACACTGTGTCTACATGTTTCGTAAGTGAAACGTAAACGATAAGATTTTAAATTACCAACCTTTTTAAAAATGTAAACTACCATATTAGGAATATCCTTGTGAAGCAGATGAAGAATTAAATTTTTTGCTATGATCTTTGACCTCATGTCATCAACTAAACTTAGTTGCTTTCAGGCAGCTGCTGTTTTTCTAAAAAGAATTACAACGTGCTCTACCTTCATACCAGGTTACAACCATCAATTATGCAATGTAATAAAACATGAAAACCATGCACTGAGGTTGCAGGTCCCAAATTGGCTTTCATAAGAAGAAACCAAGCTGTGGCGCAGTGGCTGCTGCCTTCAGTGCTGGCATCCTATATGGGTTCCATTTTGAGTCCCAGCTGCTCCACTTCTGATCCAGCTCTCTGCTATGGCTTGGGAAAGCAGTGGAGGATGGCACAAGTGGTTGGGTCCCTGCACCCTCATGGGAGACCTAGAAGAAGCTCCTGGCTCCTGGCTTTGGACTAGCACAGCTCCGCCTGTTGAGGCCAGTTGGGGAGTGAACCAGCAGATAAAAGGCCTGATCCAGCTCCCTGCTAATGTGCCTGGGAAGGCAATGAAAGATAGCCCCAATACCTGGACCACTGCTACCCATGTGGGAGACCCAGATGGAGCTCCAGGCTCCTGACACTGGCCTGGGCCAGTCCTGGCCACTGAAGCCTTTTAAGGAGTAAATCAGTGGATGGAAGATATTCTCACTCACTCACTCTCCCCTTCAAATAAATAAATCTTTAAAAGAAAAGATTGGGAGAGTTACATCAGCTCAGAGTATGTAATTGTCCTCAAAGGTTGCAACATCAGACTGATCTCTTTGCAGATTAACCAAGGGGCAAAAGTGAGGATCAGCAGTACCAAGCTAAGTGTAGAGTTGGGTTTGTTAAAGTTATTTTTTAGAGCCTCCATTAATTTCTACAAAATGAGGGGATTGATAACTTCTGATGATTTCTCCAGTTCTCAGAGTCTACATTTCCTTCCCTCCTGCAGAACTCATGTTTTAGTGGGAGACCCGGGCAAGAAAAAGAGAACCATCACATGAATGAAAATATAGAATGTTATGGAAGTAAGGAAGAAACACAGGCTATCAGGATTTAGACAGCATGGGGCCATACCATATAAAAGTCCTGTGAATAAGAATTCAGTTTTTGAAAAGTTCTCCCTTTAGGGCCCACACCGTGGCTCGCTTGGTTAATCCTCCACCTGCAGCGCCAGCATCCCATATGGGCGCCGGGTTCTAGTCCCAGTTGCTCCTCTTCCAGTCCAGCTCTCTGCATGGCCCGGAAGGGCAGTGGAGGATGGCCCAGGTGCTTGGGCTTCTGCACCCGCATGGGAGATCAGGAAGAAGCACCTGGCTCCTGGCTTCAGATCAGTGCAGCGCCAGCCATAGCGGTCATTTAGGGAGTGAACCAACGGATGGAAGACCTTTCCTTCTGTCTCTCTTTCTCTACTTGTCAAATAAAAAAAAAAAAAAGTTCTCCCTTAAAAAAATTTTTAGTGCTGTTGGATTAAGAGAAACATGACATAGTAATAAGATAGTGAAAGATAACTGGATTTAGTACAACGCAATCGCTCTGTTTGACTCCCACAATAATGACATTGGGTTTTTCTAACAGCCCATCTGTTGATTGATAAAATAATGTATTATCTGAAAAATGTCTCATGGAAAAATGTTAAAAGCAAAGAGTATCATTGTTTTTGAATACAATATGTAGTAACTTACTTGATTCCTGTTTTCTGTTTGCTTCATTGTTATTACTCATCTATTGTAAGGGGCATTTTTCTGCCTCTTCATGTCTAACCACCTGATAACTTTTAGCTGGAATGTTACTTATATTTTATAAAACTTGTCAATATGTGTATTTCTGTTCCTGATAGCTAAATAATTCATGTATTAATTGAATGTTTCTGGGCTTTTTCCTAGCCACAGTCACAGTGGAAGTGGAGGTAAGCTACACACTTTTATAAAGAGTTTCTCCACATGTCTTCAGCATTTATATTATATGATGTTGAGATTATATTAATTATATTAAAAGCAAAATATTTTCCTAATAACAAAGGGTCTTAATGTGTTGGAAAGAACACCAGCCTGGGAGCCAATTATCTAGATTTAAGTCCTGGCCACCAACCGACTCTGAGCCATTTACTTGTTCTTGACTAGCTTGTTAGGGATCACAAGAAGACCCCACTTTGGAAATTTCCCAGGGGCAGCCTTGGCGCTTGCCAGTTTTCTGAGCATACCTAATGACAGCAGCCCTTTCATTCTCATAGCTATCCTGTCTAGATAAGTACACTTGTTTAGTCACCTTGACTATGACACTTAAAGACCTGTAGATTTCCCAGCAACAAATAAGTGATTTGAACTACTACCTTGCAGTGCCAAAGTTCTCATTCAAATTTCTTCATTTGTATATTCCTACATAGAGAAGTACCCATTAAATATTTGTTAAATAGCAAATTTCCTGAAGAATTAGCATAACAAGTGATATGGAGAAAGGGTTTAACCTTTAAAAATATGTATAAAAGTGTCTACTTTTTGAATCTGGTGTTGTGGTACAGTGAGTTAAGCCATTGCCTCCAATGCTGCCATCCTATTTGAGTACCAGTTGGAGTCTGGCTGCTCCAATTCTGATCCAGCTCCCTGCTATTGCACATAGGAAGGCAGCAGAAGATGGCTCAAGTGCTTGGGCTCCTGCCACCCATGTGGGAGACCGGGATGGAGTTTCAGGTTCATGGCTTCAGTCTGGTCCAGTCTTAGCCACTGCAGTCATTTCTGGATTGAACCAGTGTAAGGAAGATCAACTGATCTATCGATTGATCTCTCTCTCTCTCTCTCTCTCTCTCTCTCTAACTCTACCTTTCAAATAAAAAATTCATCGGTTTTCAAAAATGTGACTTAATTTCTTTCTTTGTTTCAATTACTATCAATGTTTCACTTTCCATTCCATTTTGCTTTTCTTTACTTACATCTTGATCAATATGTTTTTCTGAATAGCTCTCACTGTTAACTGAATTTTTCTTATCACTTCTTCGCATATCTTTTTTCCACAGTACGTATATGTCTCAGATTCAATTTTGCTTTTTTCATGTTTATTCTCCCCCATCCCTGTCATCTCAAATTTGGAGTACCTCTTATCATTCTTCATTTATATAACTCAGCCCTACGAATTTCTTTTAAAATGACCCACAGAGCAACTAATTTACTATCTATGTGAGAGTGGGAATATAAACAGTTTTTAAACTTAAATGGTTATTGTGAAGAGGAATACCGCTGCAGGTAAATAAGAAGGATTTGTTATCCGAATCCGAGGGGCCTTTACATATCCAAGTTACAAGAATTAATAAAAGACTTTCTTTCTGCTCTAAATGAAGGGATGTTCCCACCACCTCCAGATGACGACATTTATGATGGGATAGAAGAGGAAGATGCTGGCGAGGGGTAAGAATAATCAGTGAATTGCCTTTTGGAAATTATTATCCACACTGAAATTTTATTTTGAGTTCCAATTAAGATAAAAAGCGGAAAACATCATTAGATTACCAAAATGACTTGAGTGTTTAATTAACAGAAACAGTAAATCAGGAAGTATAATTGTACCACACTTCAAATGAAATGGTAGCTTGTCTGGAAAAGCCTCAGCAACTATGGCAACAGAAGTGAAATGAAAAGGGGATAAATTACTGGTGTGGCAGGTATTTTTTCTTTTTTTTAATTTTTTTTTTTTTTATTTTTTGACAGGCAGAGTGGACAGTGAGAGAGAGAGAGAGAGACAGAGAGAAAGGTCTTCCTTTGCCGTTGGTTCACCCTCCAATGGCCACCGCAGCCGGCACGCTGCGGCCGGCGCACCGCGCTGATCCAATGGCAGGAGCCAGGTACTCATCCTGGTCTCCCATGGGGTGCAGGGGGCAGGTATTTTTTCAAAACTTTTCCAGTCTTTTACATAGCAATTAATAATTTAGTTTTTTAAATAAATGTTAGCTTTTTATTTTTTTTAAGATTTATTTGTTTATATGAAAGGCAGAGTTACAGAGACGTTGAGGCAGAGGCAAAGAGAGGTCTTCCATCCGCTGGTTCACTCTCCAAATGGCCACACTGGCCAGAACTGCGCTGATCCAAAGCCAGGAGCCTGGAGCTTCTTCCAGGTCTCCCACATGGGTACAGGGGCCCAAGTACTTGGGCCATCTTCTGCTTTCCCAGGCAATAGCAGAGAGCTGGATCAGAAGTGGAGCAGCTGGGACTCGAACCAGTGCCCATATGGGATGCCAGCACTGGAGATGGCGGCTTTACCCATTAAGCCACAGCACCAGCTCCAATAATTTACTTTTATAACATCTGGAGAGTTTATCAGCTATCCTGTACAATAACATAATTATAGGCAACCTAACTAAATTGACACCAGATGCTGTTTGTGCCTGAACCAGTGTTATATACTTGATCATTTAGCTTCAGAATAAATATCTTTATATTTATAATAATAATTTATAAAATAATAAACAATTTCTATTTTGAAATGGCACCTTTAAAAATTTAAGATCAGCATTTATATAAGTTTAATCATAAGTAAAGCTAAATTGATGTTCAAAATTTAATCGACAGTTTCATATTTAAAGAGAAAAAATTGATTAATCTGGTAGGAACAGTATTCAAACTTCATGATCTATAAACTTAGTAGTACCATCTTCCTGGTAAACAGTGAGTTTGTTGTTACCTGTATGATAAGTAATCATAATGAACAATAATTATAAAAATCTGAATCTCCACATAATGTCTTCACATCCCACTGATTATTGCATTCTGATCCATGCCTGCGTGCTCCAAAGCTCTATGCTACAGGTTGAAGAGAAGAGTAACATGTGGCCCTGGGGCATTTTGAAGATGTTAAAGGGAAAAGATGACAAAAAGAAAAGTATACGAGAGAAACCTAAAGTCCCTGAGTCAGAAAATAATGAAGGTTCATCGTAAGAGTCGACCAGCCAAATCCAGCACACAATAACTACACTAATGTTATTTCAATCAAATGCTACTAATATTCTCTCATGATAATCCAATCTTGATAGGCTTAAACCATCTTAATATTATTTTCTATTAATCATGTTAGCCTCATTTATGGTGTCATTCTTTTTTTTTTTTTTTTTATGTGACAGAGTTATAGACAGTAGGAAAGAGAGACAGAAAGGTCTTCCTTCCATTGGTTCACTCCCCAAAATGGCTGCTATGGCCGGCACTGCACCGATCCCAAGCCAGGAGCCAGGTGCTTCTTCCTGATCTCCCATGCGGGTACAGGGGCCCAAGCACTTGGGCCATCTTCTACTTCTTTCCCAGGCCACAGCAGAGAGCTGGACTGGAAGAGGAGCAACCGGGACTAGAACCCAGCACCCATATGGGATGCCGGTGCTGCAGGTGGAGGGTTAACCAAGTGAGCCACGGCGCCAGCCCCTCTTTTTTTTTTTTTTTAAGATTTATTTTATTTATTTGAAAGACAGAGTTACAGAGAGAGGTAGAAACAGAGAGAGAGGTCTTCCATCTACCAGTTCACTCCCCAGATGGCCGCAACAGCCAGAGTTGCACCGATCTGAAGCCAGGAGCCAGGAGCTTCTTTCAGGTCTCCTACATGGGTGCAGGGGTCCAAGGACTTGGACCATCTTCTACTGTTATCTCAGGCCATAGCAGCAAGCTGGATTGGAATAGGAGCAGCCAGGACTCAAACTGGTGCCCATATGGGATGCCAGCTTTCAGGCCAGGGCTTTAACCCGCTGCACCACAGCGCTGGCACCTGGTGTTGTTCTTAAACTCAAACATTACATAAAATCAAGTATTCATTACATAAAATCAAGGATTCAAAAATCATTATATAGTTCAAAGATTTATTTTACTTTCCCCTAAAATACATACACATGGATGTGCACGCACACACACTCATATGCAAAACAATCATACACTCAATTTAGTTGGACTTTCTAAAACTGTAACATCACATTTAAAGCTTACAATTCCAGTGCCACATTTAACATATAGATCTTTACATTGATTACCCTTTGAAATATGCATTCTCTTTAAAATCAGTTTTCTAGAAATAAGGGATACAATGTAGACTTATTGTTTAATAATTTATTTATCTTTTTAAAGGGCAGAATGAGAGAGATAGGGAGAGGGAGAGACAGAGAGAGAGATCTTGTTTGCGTCTACTGGTTTACCCTCCATATGGTCACAATGACCAGGGCTAGGCCCAGGGTGGCCAGGTTGTAGCCAGAAGCATGGAGCTCCACCTGGGTCTCCCAGGTAGACAGCAGGGACCTAAGTACTTGAGCCATCATCCACCGTCCTTTCAGGCACATTAGCAGGAAGATGGATGGGAAGCAGAGCATCCAGATCTTGAACCAGCACTCCCGTATGGGATACTCACACATATGGGATACTAGTGTTGCAGGTGGTGGTTTAACCCACTGCACCACAACACTGGTTCCACAATTAGGAACTTTATTTTTCTAAATTCAGCATTTTCAAGTCCTTGTGACTCTGTTAGACAATAGCGATGTATTAATTATATTTGAATTATATTTCTTCTATACTAAAATTATTCTAAATATTCTGTTTATCTAAATAAAAACTAAGGCATACATTTTCTCTTTCAAACTCCAAACTCCTTAATATAAATTCCATACACATATATGAATTGAAAGAGTCTTAATTATGTTTCCTGGAACAGGGAAGTCTTCTGTTTTTATGTGTACCTAATGTACTCACCATATTTAACTGAAGTCTTCCTAAGATGTTAATTCTGTACAGAATTCCTGCTTTTACATACTTTTGTGAAACACCAAAGCAGTCAACAAATGCTACACCTGAAATCTGAACAAAGCATAAACAGAAGTTTTCAGAGCAGCATTACTCAAATATAACCCTTACTTAGAAATAAAACTTTTTTTTTGCTTCAATGAAACACCTCTCAATTCTGATTTTGGATCATTTGAATTAAAGACCTGTAACCCTTTACTTTAACCAGCCATTCCTGTTTTGTGCACCATTCTTTCATCTGTGTGGATACGTGTGTGTGTGTGTGTGTGTGTGGGCACATGCGCACAGAAGCCTTAATTCAAAAAGTAATAGAAGAAAAGGTCTTTTTCTGTTGCAACTAAATGCTACCTAATCCCAATTTCAGATCACATCTATTAATAAGCTCTCACTGTCCAGTTTAAGTGAGTATTTCTCTCTTATTCACCATTCTCCTATGGAGGTAGGGGTACATGTGTACCTGTTGTGGAAACATGTTCTTATTCCCATGACCTATGTTGATTTTGACACTGTTTTCATATTCTTTAATCCAGACAGTTTTGGACCAAAGCTTTATATGCCATATCACAGCAAAATATTGAATATATTTAATTTATTCTGGTATGATAATATGTCTAAACTTCATAGAACAAATCTGAAAACATTTATCCAGTGGCTGGAGTAAAATAAACCAACTGGTGTTTTAACTCTTGACTTCTTTGGCCAACACTGGAGCTCAAAAAAGTCTTCCTAAATTCCAAACTGGATAGACAGAAAGTCTGGCTTCATGGAGAAATGGGGGATAAGAAAGGAATGATTAACCACCACAAGCCTCTGGGCTGTTGATACCTCTCCTCTGTAAAGGAGTCCCTCTCCATGTTCATATCAGTCTGATTGTTTTCTCATTTTCCTTCTAGTTTCCCTTCTCCTCCTCAACAATTGGGTAAGTAACAAAACTAAATGTTAGTTTATATCATTATTTCTTGGAGTTGGAATAGTGCAAAGCATTGGATGTAATCACAGTGTCTCCATTAAATAATAAATTGTGAAGCCTTGGACAACTAACTTCACCTTGGGTGGCCACAGTTGCTCAACAGTGAAATAGAAGAATGAAGAAAATAAAAATATTGATGGCTTTTAAATAGTTTTTGCAGGAGCTGCTACGGTGTTAGGGATAAGCAGGAAGGGATGGACAACAACATCCTATATGTCTCTCCTCCCTTCATAAAATATCTAAAGATAAGCAGACTATATGCCACAAAGTCATCCTAAATCTAATTTCTTTTTAAATTTGCAATATATATCACATTTGGAAATTTTCACAAGTAGCAGTTTCTTCTTTGTGCAATGTCAGTTTATTTTTTAAACCCCTAATGATACAGATCTTTCAAAGATTTGCTAAAATTGACATTGAACAAAATAAAATGTTATCTCACAAGTATACTCAGGGGTTTCTGAAAGGTTTACTTATTTTGGTACATTAGAAGAGCAAGCCATAGAGATAGAGATAATCTGTCCTTGCAGATACATTATCTCACTTTAGAACCTTCTTTTCAGTTATCAGATTGAAAATACATAAGGAACTAATTCAAATTGGTCAGTACTTGATGACACACTTGTGTCCTAATCTATCATATTCAAGAAGTATTTACAACACTTAGGTATAAAGAGGAACAAATATGATCAAGTAAAAAATGTTTTTAGCTTTATGTGTTGTTGTTGTTTTAAAGACTTTGATGTTTTGTTTTAAGATTTATTTATCTATTTGAAAGGTTGAGTTACAGAGAGATACAGAGAAAGAAGGAGAGACAGAGAGACAGAGATCTTCTACGTGCTGCTTCACTCTCCAAATGGCTGCAATGACCAGGGCTGGACCAGGCAGAAGCCAGGAGCCAGGAGCTTCATCCAGGTCTCCCACATGGATTCAGGAGCCCAGGGACTTGGACCATCTTCTGCTGCTTTCCAAGGTGCATTAGTAGGGAACCGGATGGGAAATGAAGAAACTAGGATTTGAACTGGTACCTATATAGAATGTCAGCACTGCAGGCTATGGCTTAACCCACTGCATCACAGTGCCAGCCCCTATTTTTTTGTTGTTTTTGAACGTGCATGTGGGGACTGATGTTGTGGTTCAGCAGGTTAAGTGCTGCCTGCAAAGCCAGCATCCCATGTGGACACCAGTTCAAGTCCTGGCTGCTCCATTTCACATCCAGTTTCCTGCTAATGCACCTGGGAAAGCAGCAGAAGATGGCCCAAGTCCCTGGGCCCCTGAATCCATGTGGGAGACCCGGATGAAGCTCCTGGCTTTGGCTTGAACCAGCCCTGGCTGTTGCAGCCATCTGGGGGCATGAACCAGTAGATTTCTCTCTCTGTCTCTTCTGTGTTTCTCTCTCTCTCCCTTTCTCCCTCTCTCTCTCTCTCTCTAACTCTGCCTTTCAAATAAGTAAATAAATTGTTTTAAATATTGCATGTATATGAAATACTAATTTTTACTGTTCTGGAAACCAATAATCTGTCATATTTATTATGGATTTTTCATGTAGTTGAGAAAATTTTATCCTATGACTTAATGAACCTGAATACAGAGAAAGAGAGAGAAATAGAGAAAGAGCACTAGAGATGAGAGAGAAATTTTTAAAGGCAATCAGTTCCTTGCCACTGTCAGAGAACACAAACTTGCTATGACAATAATTTCTTAAAATGTTTGCAATACTCATCATTTGGCTTCATTTGCTATCAAGCCACTTAGTAGATGCAGAGCAGCAGTGTTTTTCCTGATTTTATTAACATAAAATCTAGAAGGAAGACAAAATATATTCAGATTGGAAAAGCCATTGAACAAGTGAAGATCACGGCTGCTTTTTCTGCCAATAAAATTTCCCATTACCTGCTATCATCAAAGTATTTGTTAATAGAAATAACCCTTCTATTTGAAGGTGGGCCACTCCTAAGATCCCTATAAGGTAAAAGTTAAGAAAGAACACATCAATAAGTAAAATAGAAAGATGGAAGGGAGGGAGGGGCGGAAGGAGAAAAGAAAAGCCTGTGGAAGGATGGGTGGAGGGAGAAAAGTGAGAGAGAGACAAGAACATGGATATAGACATAAGGAAATATCTTGGCACAGCACCCCAAGTCCCCTAGGAATCTTGATGTCAGTCTCCACTTCTTACTGCCAATGGTCAGTCATATTGACTAGCTTGTCTGAAGTTCGTGACTCACACTTTGAATCTTCAGATGGTCATAAAGACTGTTCCGGCCGGCGCCGCGGCTCACTAGGCTAATCCTCCGCCTAGCGGCGCCGGCACAACCGGGTTCTAGTCCCGGTCGGGGCGCCGGATTCTGTCCCGGTTGCCCCTCTTCCAGGCCAGCCCTCTGCTGTGGCCAGGGAGTGCAGTGGAGGATGGCCCAGGTGCTTGGGCCCTGCACCCCATGGGAGACCAGGAAAAGCACCTGGCTCCTGGCTCCTGCCATCGGATCAGCGCGGTGCGCCGGCCGCAGCGCGCTGGCCGCGGCGGCCATTGGAGGGTGAACCAACGGCAAAGGAAGACCTTTCTCTCTGTCTCTCTCTCTCACTGTCCACTCTGCCTGTCAAAAAAAAAATAAATAAATAAAATAAAAAAAAATAAAAAATAAAAAATAAAGACTGTTCCATGTTCCCCCTGTAATGACAGTTACAATCATGGTCACGTGGTACTCAGACATCCGGAGAGATAAGAATTCCTCCCCTTCAGGAACAGACAGTACTTCCCGGAGAAATGTACACAGACACCAGAAAATTACCTCTTACTTCCCTTGATGTACTCTTATGTAAAAAAATCACTGACTGCATCAGCTCAGAAGTACAAACGTCTTCCTCCAACCTTTTCCTCTCTTCTGTTAGAAATCGGAGATGAAGTTTATGATGACGTGGATGCTTCAGATTTCCCAGCGCCATCAGCAGAGATGAGGTAATTAAAATGTTTTTGTTCCAGTGAAGTGATAAAAAGACGTTGTTCAAGAAAATTCTATTGGAATAAAGACTCAGTGGGGAGTGGGAGGTGAAGAGGGCAGGCATGTGGCACCACAGTGCCCCGTTCCATGCTGGAGCGAATGCTTCCTCTGCTTCCGACACATCTCCTTGCCAATACGCATTGTGGAAGGCAACAGATAATGACACAAGTGCTTGGCTCTCTGCCACCTACTTAGAAGACCTGGATGGAATTCTGGGCTTCTGACTCAGCCTCGGCTATTGCAGACATTTGGAGAGTGAACCAGCAGGTGGAAAATCTCTGTCTCTCTGAAATAAAAATGAAAATAAATACATTTTAAAATGTGATCAGATATCTGCCTACTGTATGTATCTTATGTATTTGCTCTGCCCTCTTCCCTAAAGCTCTTTTTCTTTCTTTTTTTTTTTTAAGATTTATTTGTTATTTTTTTTACTTGAAAGGCAGGATTACAGAGAACAAGGGAGAGACAAAGAGAAAGATCTTGCATCTGCTGGTTTACTCCACAAATGGCCACAATGGCTGGAGCTTGGCCAGGCAGAAGCCAGGAGTTTCATCTGGATCTCCGGTGTGTATGCAGGGGCCCAGGGACTTGGGCCATCTTCCACTGCTTTCCCAGGGACACCAGCAGGGAGCTGAATTAGAACTGGAGCCCATATGGGATGCCAGCGCTTCAGGCTGCAGCTTTACCCACTACACCACAGCACTGGTCCCAGTTCTATTTCTTTCTGATCCCAGTGCTTACCTCTCTGCTGAGTTTGTGAAGGGAGAACCCTAATTCCCCTATGCACTACCCGCTACCATACACCTCCATCCCCACTCCCACCCCTGGTCTCCCAGTCCTAAGTCCTTGTCCCTGATTAGCAGCAAAGCTGTGACTCACTGCTGTCTGCATTCATTCACGGGAAAATATATTTGAGATCTTGATCTTGATCACAGGTGGTCTCACCGCTTCTCCACCTCCCTTCATGCTTGCTTTTCCTAAGCCAGTCTTGTCTGGGATGGATTTTTTAGTTCACATTCAGGCCTCGCTTTTCTTTTTCAAGCCACTTCTGTCCTTTACACAATTGTATTTTATGGAAAGAAAGGGATTTTTTTTTCTTTAAAATAAAGACTTTTAAGTACCTTTCTTTTTCACAAAAGAATCAGATTCTCAAAAGTTCTATTTGAAAAAATGTTGGGGGTAGGCATTGTGGCACAGTGGGCTAAGCCACTGCTTGGGGCACCGCATCCCATGTCAAGTGCCTGAATTGAGTCCTGGTTGCTCCAGCTTCCTGCTAGTAGGTATCCTAGTTATCAGAAGATGATGCCCAAATACATGGGTTCCAGCTACCCACATGGGAGACCAGTATGGAGTTCCAGGCTCCTGGTCTCAGCCTAGCTCAGCCTTGGCCACTGGGGAGTGAGCCAGGGAATGGAAGATCCCTGTGTGTCTCTTCCTCTCTTTGCCACTCTGGCTTTCAAATAAATAAATTTTTAAACAACAACCAAAAAAAAAAAAGTCAACATTCTTCAATGTATCTAAGGTTTCAGTTTAATTTTAGGCTAGAAGTGTACTAAAAATCCATTAAGGTCAGTTAATATAAGAGGAGAAACTTTCGAAAATTCTTTTGAAGTAGCAAATAATGTGGTAGAATACTTTTTCATTCGGAAATAAATTTGTGAGGTGATGCGATAGATTCTGCAGATAGAAGCAGGAGCTTCTCTTCTGCAACTCTTCCAAGACCAAAGAGGGATGAATAAACAATCAGTTAAAGGATGAAACTGACATGGAATCTGAAAAGTGAGGTGAACCAGTAAAAACGCAGAGTGAGCTCTTGGTATTTGTTTTCTACCAACCTTGTTAAGCTAATTTTACCGAACTCAATACAGTATCAAGATCAAAGAACCTGAAGGAAACTACGCCTCATTCATGTATGAAGATCAAGTTCTACAGGCAAAACAAACAGGCGAGATGAAAGGAGGCTGGGCTCCTCCTCAGCTCTGCACAGAGGGACAGCTCATCCTCAGGAACACGGCCACGCTTAGCCTTCCTCCCCACCCGGAGGAACACGGCCACACTTAGCCTTCCTCCCCACCCGGAGGAACACGGCCACGCTTAGCCCTCCTCCCCACCTGGAGCTCCTTCCCACCCCTGCTCCTTTTGAGTGCACGTCTCTGTTTCCTAGCACTGTGCCAGTGCCACCACACGCTGGTCAGCTAGCTCCCTAGGAAGCCAGAGTCACATGCTGGCTCCTTCCTTCAAGCAAAACAAACCCCAGCTGATTAAACTTCATTTGATATGGACTGTTACTACTCGTTGCTTATTTACAGAGTTTAAACAATCTTAGGTTCTTTAACATAGTGTTCAACTTTTAAGTAAATCATTTTCGAAGATAGCCTTGGTGCACCTTTAGCTTCATATGCTCTTGCACTCTGATAACCCCTGATTGCTAATTTGGGCCAGCAGCTCCATGAATGCCCAGGCTACCATTAAGACAGAAGATGCCGGTGCAGATGCAGAAGCTAAAACCAGGCTGTTGTGCTAATGCTTTCTGCAATGAACCAATTTAGTACTAGCATTCAAAAATGAAGAGCCAAATACTTAGAATAAATCAGTTATAAACCAAACTTTATTTTAGCTAATCTGGATAAAAATTAATATCAGTATCTAACGTGTTTCATTATTCACCAATACTCTCTTTCACAATTCCCTTCTTTAACTCCAGCAAATGGTTCTCAACTCTTGTTACAAATAAGCATCACAAGGGAAGTTTTTCAAATAGGTATGTTGGGGCCAGTGCTGTGATGTAATGGGTAAAGCCGCCGCCTGCAGCACCAGCATCCCGTATGGCCGCCAGTTCTAGTCCCAGCTGCTCCACTTCTGATCCAGCTCTCTGCTATGGCCTGGGAAAGCAGTAGAAGATGGCCCAGGTCCTTGTGCCCCTGCGCCTGAGTAGGAGACCTGAAGGATGCTCCTGGCTCCTGGCTTCAGATAGGTGCAGCTCCAGCCATTGCAGCCACTTGGGGAGTGAAACAGCAAATGGAAGACCTCTCTCACGCATGTGTGCTCGCTCTTCTTCTCTTTCTCTCTGCTTCTCTGTAGCCCTACCTTTCAAATAAATAAATAAATAAAGCTTTAAGATAAGTATGTTAGTACTTAGACCCCATTCAGATTAGTTAGGTTAATATTTAAAATTAATTTAAATAAATCCAAATTAAATCCCAATGTCTAGGAATAGAGCTGGGCTGGTGATGTGTTTCCAAGCTCCTGAGGTGATCCCGTTTGCTGCCAGAGTAGGGAATCACTGCCTTAGGTTCCTCCATATGACATACACTGGATTTCTATACCTAGGTCTAGGGTGTCGCTCCCCCATTCACGGAGGAACGACACAGGACCCTGCGCTGTTCTTTCTTGCCTGGCCCTTCCTGGGTTAGCTGCCGGTCCCTCACTCGCGGAAGAACAACGCTGTCCCGGGTTAGCTGCCAGCCCCTCCACCTCCGTGGAGGGGCGGCACCCCCTGCCACTTTCCCCGCTTCCGTGGAGGAGTGGCACACCACCAGCCGGCTCTCTCGGGGGATGCTCAGATGTTCCTCAGGTGTTCCTTCACATGTTCCTGGTGCATGTTGTCTCTCTCCTCCTTTACAGTCCTCTTCCACCAATCCCAACTCTGCTACCCACACGCCGAGCACGCTGCTCTCCTCCAATCAGGAGCAGGATCAGCTCCTGCAGCTCATCAGTCAAATTGGCGAGAGGCAGCTGCATAAAAGTTTACTCCTCCCCAGCGCCATATTGTGGGAGAGCAGATGCATAGAATAAGTCTTAATTCCAGTAACTTAGTCTAGTCTCAGTTGCTCCCCACACTAGGGTTTTTGGATTTCTTTTTTTTTTTTTTTTTTTTTTTTTTTGACAGGCAGAGTGGACAGTGAGAGAGAGACAGAGAGAAAGGTCTTCCTTTGCCATTGGTTCACCCTTCAATGGCCGCCGCGGCCGGCGCACCGCGCTGATCCGATGGCAGGAGCCAGGTGCTTCTCCTGGTCTCCCATGGGGTGCAGGGCCCAAGCACTTGGGCCATCCTCCACTGCACTCCTGGGCCACAGCAGAGAGCTGGCCTGGAAGAGGGGCAACCGGGACAGAATCCGGCTCCCCGACCAGGACTAGAACCCAGTGTGCGGAGGATTAGCCTAGTGAGCCGCGGCGCCAGCTGGATTTTTTTTTTTTTAAGATTTATTTATTTATTTGAAAGAGTTACAGAGAGAGAAGAGGCAGAGAGCGCGAGGTCTTCCATCTGATGATCCATTCCCCAATTGGCCACAACGGCCAGAGCTGTGCCAATCCGGAGCCAGGAGCCTCCTCCGGGTTTCCCACGTGGGTGCAGGGGCCCAAGGACCTGGGCCATCTTCTACTGCCCTCTCAGGCCACAGCAGAGAGCTGGATCTGAAGTGGAGCAGCCGGGTAGACAATATTAAGATAAAGATTGCATATTAGTAACTCCTTAATATGGTATTCAAAATCTTATTTTTTTTTAAGATTTATTCATTTATTTGTAAGGCAGAGTTAAATAGAGAGAGAGTCAGAGAGAGAGAGAAAGCTTCCATCTACTGGTTCACTCCTCAGATAGCTGAAATGGCCAGAACTGGGCTGATCCAAAGCCAGGAGCCAAGAGTTCCTTCCAGTCTCCCACATGGGGCAGAGGGGTCCAAGCACTTGGGCCATCTTCTGCTGTTTTCCCAGGCCATTAGCAGGGAGTTGGATCAGAAGAGGAGCAGCTGAGTCTCAAACTGGTGCCCATATGAGATACTGATGGTAACTCAGGCAGAGGCTTAGCCTGCTGTGCTACAATGCCGGCCCTGGTATCCAAAATCTTAACTTTGACCTAAAACTTTTTTCAATAACTGTCGTTGCCTGCTTCCTATTCAGGCTCCATTTTTTAAGTAGATTTGAAAAACGTCAACATATAGATAAACTTCATAAGCCATAAAAATCAGTTTTTAAAAGAATGTTTATTTTGCTGTGGCATAATGGGTAAAGCCTCTGCCTGCAGTACTGGCATCTCATATGGGCGCCAGTTCGAGTCCCGGCTGCTCCACTTCCAATCCAGCTCTCTGCTATGGCCTGGAAAAGCAGTAGAAGATGGCCCAAGTCCTGGACTCCTGCACAGACGTGGGAGACCTGGAAGAAGCTCCAGGCTCCTGGCTTTGGATCGGCCCAGCTCTGGCTGTTGCAGCCATTTGGGGAGTGAACCAGTGGATGAAAGACCTCTCTCTCTCTCTCCCTCCCTCCCTCCCTCCCTCTCTGTAACTCCACCTTTTAAATAAATAAATATTTTTTTAAAAATGTTTATTTTATCAGAGAGAGGGAGCAAAGGAGAGAAAGAGAGAGAGAGAGATCTCCTATCCACTGGTTCATTCCCCAAATGCCTGTAACAGCTTGGGCTGGGCCAGGCTGAAGCCAGGAGGTATGAACTCCAGCCAGGTGTCTCACATGGGTTTCAGGGACCCAAGTAGTTGAGCCATTACCTGCCACTTCCCAGGGTGTGCATATATGAAGCCGGAACATGGAGTGGAGATGGGACTCAACCTCATGCATTCTGATATGGTAGATGGGCATTCCAAGTGGGGTTTTAACTGCTGCACCAAACACCCTCCCTGAGTCCATTTTTTTAAATCATATACTTTTGGGTCCAGCATTGTGGAAAAACTGATGAGCCTCTGCCTGTGATACCATCATCACATATGGGCGCTGGTTCAAGACCTGGCTGCTCCACTTCTAATCCAGCTCCCTGTTAATGTGCCTGGGAAAGCAGAAGAAGATGGTCCAAGTCCTTGGGCCCCTGCACCCGCATGGGAGACCCAGAAGATGTCTCGGGCTGCTGGCTTTGGTTTGGCCCAGTCCTGGCTGATGTGGCCATTTGGAGAGTAAATGAGCAGCTAGAAGATCTCCTTCTCTCTCTCTCTGCATCTCTCATCCTCTTTCTGTAACTCTGCCTTGCAAATAAATAAAAAATAAATCTTTATATATTGTATATATTATATAAACTTTGATATTATATATACACATCAAAGTGTGTGTGTGTATATATATATATATACTTTGATATATATGTGTGTATGTGTGTGTATATATATATATATATATATATATATATAGGGGCTGGCTACTGCCTGCAATGCTGGCATCCCATATCAGTATCAGTACCAGTTCGGGTTGTGGCTGCTATACTTCTGATCCAGTTCCCTGCTAATGTGCCTAGGAAAGAAGCAGCACATGTCCAAGTCCTTGGGCCCTTGCACCCACATGGGAGACCCAGATGAAACTCCTGGCTCCTGCTTTGGCCCAGCCCAGCCCTGGCCATTGCAGCCATTTAGAGAGTGAACCATCAGATGGAAGACCTTGCTCTCTGTCTCAGTCTCTCTCTCTCTCTCTCTCTCTGTCTCTCTCTGTGTCTGTCTCTGTCTCTGTCTCTCTTTCTCTCTGTAACTCTGGCTATCAAATA
The DNA here is from genome assembly GCF_964237555.1 of Oryctolagus cuniculus. NCBI lineage: Eukaryota > Metazoa > Chordata > Mammalia > Lagomorpha > Leporidae > Oryctolagus > Oryctolagus cuniculus. The sequence continues at coordinate 64,508,666 of NC_091445.1, read as the reverse complement.
AATAAATCTTAAAAAAAAAAAGGTAGATTGACTGACTGACTGACTAACTAACTTTTTAGAGCTTTTTCTGTGACATTTGCCAAGTCATTTACCTTCCCAAGAAAGATTTAAAAATTTAGAGGGCTCAAGAATAGTTAAACATAGGAAACCACTGACATATATCCTTAGTTCAGCTATAACTGCAATTTTATATGGTTCAATAAAATTGACAATCTGTCACTTCCATTTTAACTCATAGTCTGTATTCGCTTGAAGAATCATTTCTCTGTTATGAAATGTTATTTATTATAATGAATGGTACTGGGTTTCTAAGAAAAACAATTAGCTGTAAACCAAATTTAAATAATTTAGTATTTTAAAGTAAATCTCTATACTTAGTCTTTTTATGTTTTTGAAATATTGTATTGTTGTGTGTGTGTTCTGTTATTCTAGTCAAGGAATGAATATTGGAAAGACCAAGACAGAAGAAAAAGACCCTAAGAAGTTAAAAAAGCAGGAAAAGGAAGAAAAAGACTTCAGGAAAAAATTTAAAGTATGTCATATTTCAATATCATGCAAGGTTCAAAGCACTAATGAAAAAAGTTCAGTGATTTTTAAGTACAAAATACTTAAAAGTGTAATGCTCAATATTATAGTTATCTATCATAGTACCCTTATTTTCCACAAACATTTTAGATATAATTTCATTCTTATAACAAATTAAGTAAGCTGTCACCCATGTTCAATATTACAAATATGATGCCTTGTCTTAAAAACACTCTAAAGATAGCTGTTCAAGTAAATTAGTGAGGTTATGAGCAGCTTTCCTCCCTCAAAATTGTCTTTAATGCTTTATATTGTCTTTTGAAAGCACTAAACTGTTTGTTTAGCAAACAAATACTGAGAAATGAAATACTATGATAACATGTATCAACCAATCATGTTAATGTTTTTTCTTTTTTTTTTTTTTAAGTATGATGGTGAAATTAGAGTCTTGTATTCAACCAAGGTTGTACCTTCCTTAACTTCTAAGAAGTGGGGGACCAGAGACCTACAGATAAAACCTGGTGAATCTCTTGAAGTTCTGCAAAACACAGATGACACAAAAGTTCTCTGCAGGAATGAAGAAGGAAAATGTAAGTCTGTGCTGACTCCACGTGTACACAACACTGCAGAATGCAACAACCAAACAAGGCTTTCATGACCACCTTGCCTTTTTTTTAGATTTATTTATTTATTTGAAAGGCAGAGTTACAGAGAGGCAGAGGCAGAGGCAGAGGCAGAGAGAGAGAGAGAGAGAGAGAGAGGTCTTCCATCCACTGGTTTACTCCCCAGATGGCTGCATGCCTGGAGCTGTGCTAATCCAAACCCAGGAGCCAGGAGCTTTATCTGGGTCACCCACATAGGTGCAGGGGTCCAAGCACTTGGGCCATCTTTCACTGCTTTCCCAGGCCATAGCAGAGAGCTGGATTGGAAGTGGAGCAGCCGGGACTTGAACCTGTCTGTGCCCAAATGGGATGACAGCACTGTAGGCGGCGGCTTTACCCATTACGCCACAGTGCTGCCCCCGATCACCTTGCTTTTACAAACTCTTCGGGCTCTACATTTTACAAGTAGTTGTAGAAAATATTAAGAAACTGAAAATTTTGCACGCTGAAGTCAACGTATTTTATTTGAACCTCTTTTCATTTACCAGCTAGTGACATAAACTGTGATGTCAAAGGTAATGCCATGTTAGTTCTTCTCAAAATGTGGTCTTCCAGACCACCAGCATCAGAAAATCCTTGTAGGGGTGGGCATTTGACCTACCGATTATGCCACCACTTGGGATACTCACATCCCTAATTGGAGTGCCTTGGTTCAAGTCCTGGCTCCACTCCTGATTCCAGTTTCCTGTAAATGCACACCCTGGGAAGCAGCAGATGATGGATCAAGTAATTGGGACCATACCACCTCTATAGGCCTGGATTGAGTTTCTGGCTTCCACTTACGCCTGGCCCAGAATTGGTTGTTATGAGGATTTGGGGAGTGAACTGGTAGATGGGAGTCTCTGTCTCTCTCCCTCTCTAATAAATAAAAATTGTAGAAAACAATCAACTAAAACAGAAAATGCTTGCATGTGTATTAAAATTGCAGTTGCATAAACCCACCCTTGACTTGCTGACTGATGAGTTCTGGGAACGATATAGAATCCGAGCCCTCTTCCCTAGTTTGTTCATTCATTTGTGTACTAAAGGGAGAACTGCCGTGGTGAAGTACTGAGTGCTTCTTGCTCTGGCCTGGTTCTGAAATTATGCAGGATCTTGCAGCTAGAATTCCTAGTTTTCCTGCCTTGCAATTTCACTTGTTTTTACTTTCTATTTTTATGTATTTAATGCAACCTATAATAAATACAAGAGAGTCCCTGTCCTCTGACTATCTACTGCCAGAAGAAAATATTTTTGTCAAGTTTTTTTTTATTTTAAAAGATTTATTTATATTCATTTTTATTTGAAAGGCAGAAAGACAGACAGCTCTCCTATCTGCTGGTTTGCTCCCCAATTGCCTGCAACAGCTGTCATGGGCCAGGCTGACACCAGGAGCCCAGAATTCAGCCTGGATATGTGGGTTATGGTTGTTCCAAGCAACACCACTGCACAAAAAGCCTACCCTTATTTTTATCAAAATTTAAAAGGAAGCTTATTTAATGTACAAGGAAAAGTAATTTAAAAATATGCAGTCCCAGATTTGCCCTTGGAAAGTGCACATCACTGCTGCTGCATATCGTCTTGATCAATGTGCGTGGAAACATGGACTCTCAGCTTTGATTTTAATGGGAAGAGGCTGACATGGGACAGGAATATAAATGGATTTTTCAGAACACAACACAGTAATTCCAGGAAGGGGAAAATGGATCTAAAGTTATCATGGAGAAGATTTTCATAAGAAAATACAGGACGTGGCCACAAAAGGTAAAGGGAAGGAAGAGCATAATATCAAGATTTGCATCTGGAGATAATGTTAGACACAGCTCTAAGATACAGGAAAAATCCCCTTGCAGGCTAGCACTTGCAGGGATCTACTGTAACCAGTGGCCTGCAGGGGCCTGCATTGTGGAGTAGCAGGCAAAGCCGCCGCCTGCAACACAGGCATCCTCTACGGGCACTGGTATGTATCCCAGCTGCTCCACTTCCCATCCAGCTCCCTCCTAATGGCCTGCGAAAAGCAGCGGAAGATGGCCCAGCTGCCTGGGACCCTGCAGTCATGCGGGAGACCGGAATGAAAAGGTTCAAAAACTTTAAGTGATTAGATATTATGAATATACCCACTGGATATTTTAAATGATGATTATGAAAATAATGTGATGAATATCTCATGATAGAATAGTAGGAAGAATAGGAAGTAGGATTTACTTCTTATTTTAAAAAATCATGCAGATTGTGTGGGGATCGGGTGTTTGGCACAGCAATTAATTCACAACTTGGGATGCCCACATCCCGTATCTGAGAACCTGGGCTTGAGTCCTCACTCCAATTCCAACCCAGCTTCCTGCTAATGCACATCCTGGGAGGCACAGTGATAGCACAAGTACTTGGGTCCCTGCCTCTCATGTGTGAAACCTGGATTGGATTCCTGGCTCTTGACAGCTCAGCCTAGCCCCAGCTATTATGGGCATTTGGGAAGTGAGCCAGCAGTTGGAGGATCGAACTTTCTCTCTCTCTCTCTCTCTCTCTCTCTCTCTCTCTCTGTATTTCTCTGCCTTTCAAATAATTATAAATAAATAAAACTTTTAAAAAAGACTTTATTTATTTGAGAGGTAGAATTACAGACAGAGAGAGGGAGAGACCGAGAGAAAGGTTTTCCATCTGCTGGGCCAATCTGAAGCCAGGAGCCAGGAGCCGGGAGCTTCTTCTGGGTCTCCCATGCAGGTGCAGTGACCCAAGCACTTGAGCCATCTTCTACAGCGCCGGCATAAAATAATCTTTAAAGAAAATAATTTTTCTTTAAAGAAAAATAATTCAGTTGTCATCTAACTTCAGCTGCACTTCACTGCCCACACCAGCAAACTCATCACAACCTCTCCCAAGTCCACCATCATACTACGGCTGCTGCTGTATTTGTCATTATTGTTCTGGCAATCTCTGAGCTTTATTAGACTCTGAGCTTAAGTGCAACTTCAACGAAAAGTTCTCAGTGCTGTTTCACCAACATGTGCACGGCCCAGCACCTTGTGTGGGGTTCTCTCTATGGAATGTAACCATTTGAAAAGTGTAGTTGGGCACACAGGTGACAGTCTGACCTACAGACACGCACAGGAAGAAGTGTATTGAATAGTTCAGCTGATTAGAAGATAGTCATTCTCCACCTTAATCTTTGTACTGTGGATAGCTTGTTGTGTATCATCAGATACACTCAATCTTTCACTTCCTTGTTTCTCTATCTTCTCAGTAGAATCAAAGATATACACAGCCCAGCACCATGGTGACTTGGCTCTCCATTCTTCTTCAACTCATCCAAGGAAAGAGAGCATAGTTGCTAATGATAGAAATTAGAGGCTCAAGAACGAACCACAGCCCCTTAGCATTGTAGAGTGGAGTGTCAGCTTCTTTTACAGACATTGTTACCTTTGATCAGGACCTGCCCACTGACTTGCAGAAGCCAGTGCTGTGGAGGTGTTGAGATCTTAAATAAACGCTTCTGGCACATTCCCCAGTGTTTAGAATCTCTCAGTAATAATTGCACATATTCCACAACTCAATGTCTCATAAGCTGTGAGTTTTCCCACCTCCTGTCATCAGAGAAAAATTTTCTACAAAAAGTGTGGAATGAGACGGGAGCTGAGTTATTTGTGGCAAAACGTCCTCCATATCTTTTGGGCATCAAAGAAAGAGGTGCTTTAAAGGTGCTCAGATCTTCCCAATTCCAGCTGATCCTGTCTGTATTTAAGAAAATGTTTTTAAATTTCAAAACACACATGCTCACTGAAGATTTTTAACATTTAGAAATGTTCAAAGTCATTCTTATATGAGGCCTCAGAAATAACAATTTAGAGCAGAGGAGAAAAGCATTTTTATAAAATTAGGAAAATTATTGATGTTCAGGCTATGTATTACTGTTTTATTCACTCTATTACGAAAATGCTTCAAGGCATTTTCCCCTTTGAACTGGACATGGTTCCATTTGCCTGGGTAAATCTTTACAATATAATCTTATTGTTTATAAGCTATATGAAGCCAGATTGAGTAAATTAATATCTGGATTTTCTCACACACAAAATAATGAAATAATATAATGTCTTTTCTAAGTAAAAAAAATTTGAAAATATTAGAAGGGAGATGATTTCTGTGCTCTAAAGGATTTTTATGTCCTTGGTAATTTTATATTTTTATTTTAAAAGGTGAGTCATTTGTCCTGAGACACATCTGCACCAGACAAATTAACTAGCACATATGGGGTGGGGGTGTTGCTTTCCTAACCAATTCTGCCCCACCATGGATTTCAAAACATTCAGTTCAAGCCACTGTGTTCTGCTCTGTGCATGTGAGGTTTCCAAACAGTAATTTCCTGTGATATGTGAGAATTCCTGGTGTACTGGCGCCCACAGAATCACAGGGCTTTACTAAACACAACAGCCATTCTCCACCGCATGCAACGTGACAAGGGCTTTTTGTTGTTTGTTATGTTTGTATTTTTTATTGCCATTCTCTGTGATAAATGTACCAGTGGTGTTCAAAAAGTTTGTGGAAAATGTACATTTTCTCTGAATCCATTTTCCACTACTTTTTGAAATCCCATCATGTATGTAATGTGAGTAAAGAGAACACTTTCTTCCTGCAAAAAAAAAAATTGTTTCTAAGAACCATAATGGAGAGATTATATATAAATTCAGGGCAAGTCACTTGTTTTGACATCGCCATGAGTCATGCTTTAATAGAGTGAAGTTTTAGCAGAGATGTTTTAAGATACCAGACAGCAAAAAAATCTATGCCCTATTAAAAGTCATTAATCTTGCAAAAATGCTCTAAAACAATGATTTCATAGCTAATGAACCCCAAATTATCACATCATGTCAGGGAAGTGAGATACAGCAGCAAGTACTATCCCCTTCACCATCGACTTGATACAGTTTTCCTGAATAACATTCAAATTGTTGATGTTTCTGTGTTTCTCTCTCTCTCTGTCTCTCTCTCTCTCTCTCTCTCTCTCTCTCTCTCTCTCTCTCACACACACACACACACACACACATACAACAACAACAACAGCAGCAGCAGCAACAGCAACAAAACAACAGAATATTCACTAAAACATACAAGTGGGGAGGGTGTTACGTTGCAGTAGGTGAAATGACCACACAGGATGCCTGCATCCCATATCAGAATCCACTCGTGGGTGCGCTACTTCCAATCTAGCTCTCTGCAGATGTTCCTGGGAGGCAGGGGACGATGGCTCAAGTACTTGAGTTCCTTGCACCCAAAGGGTGGCACTGGGTAGAGTTCCTGGCTCCTAGGTTCAGCCTGGTCCAGCCCCAGGTTCTTGCAGTCATTTGGAGAGCAGACTAGTGAGTGGCAGATCTCTCTTTCCCTTTGCTCCCTCCACACCTTGTCTTCCTTTCAAATAAAAATAAATTCGTTTTTAAAAACAACTTTCTAGTATAAAAATATGAATTTTTTTTCTATGTAATGGAAGCATCAATTGAATCCCTGGTGTTTGGTCTTCCAATAATGGAGTGTGTTTGTTCCATGAATGATGCAATGTAAATGTTGTCACTCTGCCAAATGGAAAAAAACAAAAAAACAATAAAAAACCAAACCAGCAGTGGAAGCTCTTCCATACTGACCCAAAGGGAGCTCTTTTAAGACTTTTTAGAATGCACTCTCTTCCAAGTAGCTGTTAGCTCACTGGCTCCTGGAGGTGGAGTTGACTGCAGTTCTGACGCTGTTTGATATACTAAAACTGGAAAAGGTAAGTCTTAGATCTGGCAGTATTGAAAATGCTCACTTAGAAACTGTTACAATCTGTACTTCCTTCTTGCTACAGTTGGGCGATGTGTGTAACACACTGAAGAAATAAGACTAAAATGTGAAGGACCCCTGAACATCAGCCTGCCATAGCTAGGAGAAAAGAATTCAGGTTGTTTGTTGTTGTTGCTGTCTTATTTAAAGGGGAAAGGAGGAAAGTTTGTACATGGAGGAAAAAGGAGACATGTCAGAGAGAAAAGTTAGGGAGAAAAGGAGAAAGGAAGGCAAGAAAAGTGGACAGAAATAAGAAAAATGAGTCAGACTTGGAGATGATGCCATATATTATAAAATTTATTTGCTTTTCTTATTAAGAGAAATAGTAAATATTTTTCAAACCTGTATTATTAATAAAATGTATTTCATTATTCTTTCATAGATGGTTATGTGCTTCGGAGTTACCTGGTTGACAAGTAAGCCCATTTTCTTCTACTGTTACATTTCTAAAAAGAATTTTGTGCTTTTCTTTTAAAAAATGTTTATGTTTTTAGAAGGCAGAGCATCAGAAAGAGAAAGAGTCGGAGTGGGACCTTCAATCTGCTGATTCACTCCTCATGTGCCTGCAATAGCCAGGGTTGGTCCAGGCTGAAGCCAGGAGCTGGTAACTCCATCCAGGCCTCCGTGGGTGGCAGGGACTCAAGGACTTGAGCCGTCATCTGATGTTTCCTAGGTTGTGCATTAGCAGGAAGCTAGGTTAGAAGTGGAGTAGATTCCTAATATCACTTAAGTAATATGATCTACTAAATCATCATCAACTGATGTAAAATAGTATGTGGGCTGGGTGCTCGGCAAAGTGGTTAAGATGACACTTGGAGGGGCTGGCGCTGTGGTGTAGCTGGTAAAGCTGCCACCTGCAGTGCTGGTATCCCATATGGGCACTGGTTCGAGACCTGGCTGCTCCACTTCCTATCCAGCTCTTTGCTATGGCCTGGGAAAGCAGTGGAAGATGGTGCAAGTTCTTGGGCTCCTGCACCCAAGACCTGGGAGACCTGGAAGAAGCTCAAGCCTCCTGGCTTCAGATTGGCCCAGCTCCAGCCATTGAGGCAATTTAGGGAGTGAACCAACAGACAGAAGATCTCGATCTCTTCTCTGTGTGTGTGTGTGTGTCTCTCTCCCTTTCTTTTTCTGTCTCTTTCTCTCTTTCCTTCCACCCCCACCTTTTCAACAAATTTTTTAAAAATTTTTACATCAAAATAAACAGTATCCTGTACTAATGCCCATACAGTAGTATCCATAATAAAATTAAGACCATCCTCAAGTGCAAATCTCTTAAATCAGCAGGAAGCCTTTCCCGTTATTATACAATTATTATTATTATTATTATTATTATTATACAATTATTGTTATTCTACAGTTCAAAGTCTTCTATATTAATTGAGCTCACCACTCAGCAAACACCCAAGACAGGTCAAAGCCCCTGACCCTTTCATTAATTAATACTTTCATTTCACTTGCTGATTAATGCAGTTAGTTTAATTGAATTAGTTAGAGACCAGTAAATGTCTACATGGTAGGTGCTAATATCACCTGTTAACAGTTTCTAGCTTAGCCCCTCATTGAGGGCTTTTCTTCTCTCCCATCAGGCATAGTAGAGTATTATATTGCCTTTTTGGAAGCACACCAGGAGCAAAGATAGTCGTCAATGATGCCTCTATTCTTATGAATAAGACGTTGTCACAGTCTGGTACTAGTGTACCATTGGAGTTCCCCAAAACATTGCAAGATGCTGTTCCAAGGAGCCCAGTGCCAGAAATGAACTCCATTATCAGGTTAGGCTATGTACCAACACAAAGACCTATGGAATTCAGCATGCTGAAAGATCAAGGAGGATGCACAAACTGCTCATTCATGAACAACCTGGCATGAATCAAAACAGGGATCACTGTTAAGATCTTTGTCAGCAAACTAGTAGAAAATCAAAAGAAAAATAATCATAATACCTTTGTTTTCAAAGTAATAATCAGAGCAATAATTATGGTGGGAGACATGGGACTTTTCAGTAGGTTTTGTTCCATGAAAGATACAAAATGTGAGGAAATTGATAGGACGATATCATTAGCGATTATTCAAAAATGATGAAGAGAAAAAGTATACTGTCTATGTAATTATTGGTTCACCATGTACAATACTTGAAGTGAATACTTAATAAATGTCTATTGAATGAACGACAAGAAAATCTGGCCTCTTTGCATTTGTATCCGATTTCTGTTAGCCAAACCCTCCCTCAGTCTCGGAGGAAAATCCAAACAGAAGACATAGGGAGCTCACAGCATCTGCCACAGTTGGCAGCAGTTCGAAGGGCCTGCTGCTGCTTCCACGAAGAAGCACAGAGAAAGGACAAGAACCCAGAGGGAGCCTGGTCTGCGTGACAGGGCCACTTCACTGTCCGAACTGTGGAGCTGCAGCCTCCATCAAGACCATGTTACTATTTATAACGTTTTCTGTTTTATTGCCTAGGTATCATACTCCCTTTAGGTCATAAAATGCTTAAAATCACAGCTTGGGTCTTACTCATATTTATGTCTCCCGGCATACAGGAGGCACTTGATATGCTTATTGAATAAAATATTTCACAAAGAGTCAGGGCATGGCAAAAGCTAAACTGTGTAAAAGCAGCCAAAACCATTGTGGTGGATGCTGTCTACAGTCATAAATAGTATTTTTAGCATTGCATAAGAATCTCTACAACAACCCTCTCTACTAATTATTCTGTAAGTAATATTTATATATTTTATAACTAACATTTATAAATCATAATTAGAAAATATAAAATTATGCAACCATTTCCTAGGCCAAATATTATTATACTTCAGTCAACATTTGAAATTCAAGTGAAAGTATGGATATGATATTAATAGGTATAAAATTCAGTACAGTTTTGTTTGAAGGCCCTCAGTGGAGTTTTGTGCCGTGGTTGTTATGAGATCCGTGCGGTCCAGCAAGCATTGCTTACAGAGCACAGCTGTGTGCTAGACCACGGTAGGATCTAAAGATGAGTGAGGCACAGTCTGTGCTCTTGAAGCATGTTTCAGTCATCCTGCTTGCAGAACAAAGCAAAGGATTTGATTAAGCCGCTAAAAGAAGAAACGTAGGTGAATATGAACTTTCTCCCCACCTAAAATGCCTAACACTTCATTTCTCATCCTTAAAACTCTTAATTGTGTTGTATAAAAGTGCATTGTTTTCTGTGTGTTGCTTTAAAGATAAGAAGACATTTTCGTTAAAGCACATTCTTTTCTACATTACAGCGATGGAGAGATCTATGACGATATTGCTGATGGTAAGTCTCCCATAGCACCCACAACAAAGAACAGCTATGGTGTGTTTGCTGTTATCCAAAACCAGCTTACTGAATGAAGTAGAGCCTTATAGCCTTCCAATTTGATCAGAATTTGAATCTATCAAAAATGTTAAGCAAGGTAAATGCCCTGCTATCATGGAAAAAATTAATTCCTTTTTTCACCAAGGACTGGAAAACAAGAGAGAAAAACCTCTTCTTTGAAAAGAGAAGTAACAATTTTTAATAAATTTTCCATCGGACTATGAATCTTAATAATGATTTCTTTCATCAAAATAAATATGCATACTTGATCAGTAAGTAGGTACAAGAACACTAACAGAAGCATCATTTATTTCTGAATTGTTACTTAAAAAGATAATCTCCAATGAAGCACAGTGCTGGTCATGTTGCTCGCTAGTCTTTTTAAACCAGTGATTCCTATTCATATGTAAAATTTTCAAACTCATTCAGAATGACTACCAAAGAGTACAATGTCAAAGAAAATAAAATCACATTGAGTCTCATTTGGTAGAGAATACATCTGTCCAGAAATGTTATTGGAATTGTATATTAAACAATGAAATTAAACATGTTAAACAATTAACATTAACATTAATTAAACAATTAACATTAAACATTAAAAATTCACATAACTAGTTTTCTGTAAGTGACTCAGTTCTACTTTTTTTTTTTTTTTTCAATCCAAGTCAGCATTTGTTACCCACGTTTCTCACCTTGGAACACCCCAAGAGCTTGTGTTTCTGTAACTACATTTAGGTTTGCATGTTTTTTCTTTCAGGTTGTATCTATGATAATGACTAGACTCAGCTTTGGTCTTTCTGCTGTGTTGCCAAGATGAAGGCGGAGTCTCCACTGGAAACCATTATTGGGTATCATAGAAAATGAATGCACAAAACTACTTGTTACCATTTGTTGTGAATTTCTGATTATCCTTAGAAAGTTTTGAAATTTTGAACTTAGAAAATGGTCTTTCTGCTTAATATCTCAGAAGACTGCATCAGTGACATGTAAGAATTAGAAAATAACCCATTCCTGCTTTGACCACGATTATGAAGATACTACTTTTAGGCTGTCAGTGGAAGATGTCCTCTCCTCTCCAAGAAAGAGTGAAAAAATGAGATCACTCCAGAAAAAAATCATGACTATACTGTCCAAAAAACAAGCCTAAAGAAGAAAAATAAAGAATCTGGGGAAGGAAACTGTAAAACATTCCACAAGAAGAAAACTATTGTTTGTATCTCTAAATATGAAAGCATATTATATTTTCTATTCAAGTGATCTATCTTGTTAAAAGGCAGAGCTGTTAAATATTTTTTGAAAATTATTGTAATAGTGAAACTTTTGTATAAAGTTTGTTTCTATTTGGCAATTGTGAATATGTGGTAACCTCTGAGAATGTTACGCATTCAATGTACACATCCAACATTAAACTACAGAAGTTTCAAATAAATTTTCTTTTTGCAGATTCATTAACTGCTAACAGTTTAATTCCATACTTTGCTTATAGAGCAAGGATAACTAGCATAGATATGAATGGGAACTATCCTGAAATTAAGAATGAAAGAATATATCTTGAAACTAATCTTTTATGACACCTTTTTCCTATGAAGCTTTTTTTTGAAAGTTTTTGTTTTTAATGAACTCTACAGGATTTATTTCCACTTTTTTGGAAAGTCGGCTGGAAGATGGAGTACAAATTAAGAAACCAAGGGTCTGGACTAGGGTATTTTCTATGGATATACATTCATCCCACCACCAAAAATGCAAATCACTTGTGTTTCAGATGCTAAGAACACTACACACCCAAGAAAATAACATATTAGATAACTTTTTCCTGACTCCTAAAATATGAAATGAACAAGTCCAAATGCTGGCTCTTCTAATGAACCATGACATGATAAATTCTGTTTCCCTTCAGTGTTCTCATCTGTAAACTATGGATTAGACTCAATCAACTTTCCACTTTTTCACTACCAATTACCTCAAACTCTGATAATCATTCTCCTATCCCAGCTTCGTGTTTGGGAAGTTTATGTCTAGCTTTTAAATGTATTGATTAAGTAATGATTGATGAGTTACCCATGTTTTAATATTGCAAGGACCCATTGGAGTGTCTACTGAAGTGAAACAATTTCAAGTAGTCAAGGAACTCGAAGCTTTCCTAGGGGTAAGATGGGGTTTACATTAGGAACTGTGAAAATCAATCATCAGCTTCCTCTATTCAGTTTCTGAGAGTCTGGGTCCCCCAGGTTAGGAACTATTGATCTCAAAGATTTGCTCCACTCAAGAAACATTTTAATGTCTGCTTTTTGATAGAGTTAGCCAGTATATAGTTTAGGACGAGATACACACAATTACATGAGTTCAAAAGTGGCTGTTGTTTATTAAATTGAGTAACAAATATATATATAATACAGTGACAGTGTATGTTTGAAGTAAATTTTTTCTGACTGAAAATATCATAAATTCAATGAACTTCCAAATTAGATTAAGAGAGAATTTCAGGGTTTTGATATAGGCACCAAAAAACACACAATTACACCTGTGATTTATATAATAATTACCCTAATATAAAATAAATATTTGAAATCTTTAATATACTAGATATGATTTCAGTTGTAATTTCCTATATGAAATTCTTTCATGTGAGAAAAGGCAAAATAAAATATCTGTTCTACAGATAACCTTGCCACCTACCTCAGAAAAAAACTGAAGCTTTCACCCTTCTCTCCCTTTGCTTCATCCCACATCTACAAAATGTTTCTCTCGGTACCTATTTTTTTTTTCCTTTTCTTCAGCCTCAGAGGGTGGGATACCTCTTGTTTAAGTTCAGATCTTTCATCAGTAGCATGGTACTTTGCTCTCTCCTCTCTCCCTTTCCTCCTCTCTTCCTCTCCCTGTCTTTCCCTCTCCCTCTCCTTCTCACCCTCTCCCCCCTCCCTCTCTCCCCCTCTCTACTTCTCTCCCTCTCTTCCCCATCCCTTTCCCTTTCTCCCTCTCCCTCTCCCTGTCTCTGTCACACACTCTCTCTCTGTCACTCTGCCTTTCAAATAAATAAAATAAAACAATAAAAAAAAAAGACTGGCATTGTGGTGTAGCAGGTTAAGCATCCACCTGTGATGCTAACATCTCATGTGAGCACCATCTCAAGTTCTGGCTGCTCCACTTCCCATCCAGCCCCTTGCTAATGCACCTGGAAGGCAGCAGAACAGAACACAGTACAGCTGGAGAGTTTGTAAAAATGCACGGCTTCCTCTGGGGAAGGCACTTTGAGATTGATTTTTAATGAACCCTAGTTACCAGTTGGGTGCTCGGTTAGGTTCAGCAAGCCCTCACCCCTACTCCTCATTTGCTGTTTTCTCAAGTTATGTTGAATCTTATTATTGCAATTTAGTCTCTACTACAATTACTCTGAGGGCATTGCTGCATTGTTCTGCAATTACCTTTAGCTCGTAAGACTCAACAATAAACTTTTCCTCTTGCCTCTTTTAAACCATTTATCCCGCCTACAGGTTTTACCTCTGTGACATCCCCACCATCCATTTGCACAAGCTCAGAACTCAGAAGTACCCATCTCTGCTCTCTCTCCATGTTCAATGAAACCTCATGAAAAAGAGCTCCCAGATAACAAGGTCTCAGTCTCATTTTTGTATTCCTCTACTTGGCATGATATTTGAAGCCCTTCTTTATGTATTTGATGATAAAATAATAGATGAATGATGTGTCTGCAAAAAATATATTAATTCTATTGGCTGTCACTATAATTTTTCCTTAATTTCTACCTCACATGCCAGGAGAGGTTATACAAATTGATGGCTGATATGGGGCTAGCGCTGCGGCGAAGCAGGTAAAGCCGGTGCCTGCAGTGCCTACATCCCATATGGGTGCCAATTCTAGAACTGGCTGCTCCACTTCCAATCCAGCTCTCTGCTATGGCCTGGGAAAGCAGTGGAAGATGGCCCAAGTCCTTGGGCCCCTGGACTTGTGTGAGAGACCCCGAGGAGGCTTCAGGCTCCTGGCTTCAGATTGGAGCAGCTTTGGCCATTGCAGCCAATTGGGGAGTGAACCAGTGGATGGAAGACCTCTCTCTCTCTCTCTCTCTCTCTCTTGCTCTCGCTTTCGCTCTCTGTGCCTCTCCTTCTCTCTCTATATATAACTCTGACTTTCAAATAAATAAGTAAATCTTTTTAAAAATTGACGACTGATAAAAGCCTGTTAGATTTATCAGCATGTAGGTCTTTGGCAACCCCAGAAATATTCACTGATGCAATCAAGACCAAGCAGATTGCCATGGTGTCACCAATGGGGAATTTCTGGAACCACATGTTAGAATAGAATTTGGGGAACCAGATGTATATTAGCTAAGGTTCAACATCTTTGAAAGAAAGGGGAAGAAGCAAGATTCAGTGGATGAAGAAACTGAAAGGTGATGCAAGACTGATAAGTCTTCAGTCCAACAGACAGGGCCACAAAGGCAACAGTGCCCATCAGTTATCTGCTTCAAGCCGAAGGGCCATCCTCTTGCCCCATCTTGCTCATCACCCATGTGGGCCACCCCAGGAAGGGTCAGGCCTGCCCTTGGACAAGATGACTGTGCAGCTGTAGCAGACTGAGGGGCAGACACATGAAGGCTGTGTGCGACCACCCTTGGTCAGAGGCTCCAGCAGCCCTTCTTGACAGATGGGTTGAGAGGTGAATGGGAAATTGAGACACACAGTATAGACACCTCTTCCCAACAAGTTGGCTGTAATATTGAAGAATATGAGATAAAGATAAATGAAGAAAGGTCTTGTTTGTTTTATTCTGGGAAATTGACTGAAAAGATTTTGAGTTTATTGGAAAGCTGATGGGAAGGAACCAGTTAGCCAGGAAAATAAAAACTGGAAGATAGGAGCAGGCACCATGGCAAAGTGGGTTAAGCCACTGCTTGGAACGCCCACGTCCCAGACTGAAGTGGGATTCAGAGTCCCAGCCCCTGCTTTTGATGCAGATGTGCGTGGATGCGCCTGGGAGGCAGCAGCAGAAGACTCAAGTACCTGGGTTCCTACCACCGACGTGGGAGACCAGGACGGCGTTTCTGGCTCCTGGCTTGGCCTGACTCAGCCCTGAATGTTGTGGGAATTCGGGGGTTGAACCAGCAGATGAAAGATCCATTCCTCTCTCCTTCTCCCCCTCTCCTCTACTTTTCAAATAAAGCTTTAAAAAATATTTGAGAGATAAAGGATAATCGAGGACCTATGTTTCTTTATAAAACAGAGGTTTGGATAGAAATAGATCACAGACTACAAATATTTTCCTAACAAATTATATCCTATTAACACTGGTGAAATGATGAACATTATTCTGGACACATGATTAGGATTAACTATTATCTATTATTACTAATCTTGAAATCTCTGCCGATATTGCCTATATTGTCAGAATCATGTAACATATATAAGGGTTTATTTTAGTAACTAAATATGTCATTTTTCTGCCTTCTGTTTGAGATTATGTAACCTTAAAGAAGATTCTAAACTTTGCTAAGATTCAACATATTTATTCACAAAATATGAATGGATCTACTGTATAGGATCACTGTCACAATGAGTTGAAACCACGTACTTAAGCATTTTGTACAGAGTCTGACACAGGCTGACTTGTTATCGCCTTCCTTGGTAATTTGCTATTATGCATTCTGACCATTCCACTGTCCGCTCAGTGGAATCCTGTTGAGATGTGCATTATTTCAACAGTGGTAACTTTCTGTGAGTCCCAGTTATTTGCCTGATGATATTTGAAAGTAATACAAAAACACATAATAGTAAATCCAGCAAACAGAGTAAAATAATTCATGATAATGGAATAAATAAACTAGTTGGGTCCGGTTGCTACATCTGAATATTAGGTTACAGAGGGCTCCATCTTATTTGTTCGATATTTCTTGCAACTACAGTGTAGGCAGAAAGCTCTCCTGGCTTTCCTAATGCAGGTGTCTATTTTCTAATTCAGTGAGTCTTGGTTCTGCTTCCTCGGGGTGAATCGTAAGCTATAGTATGCACATTGTACTAAAGTAAGGCGGGGCTTAGCCGCAGTCTTCAGCTTTATCTGCAAATCTGCTAAAGTAGTAGGTGTTCACTAGGTACTTCTCATCTTGGAGGGGTTCACTTACATTCAGCAATTCCTCCACAGCTTTCTACAGCCTATTGAGTGATAAAAGTTTTCCAAATGTCAGAAAATATATTGAGGCCAGTGCTGTGGCACAGTGGATAAAGCCGCTGCCTGCAGTGCCAGCATCCCATTTGGATACTGGTTCAAGTCCTGGCTGCTCCATTTCCGATCCAGCAGTAGAAGGTGGCCTAAGTCCTTGGGCCCCTGCACCCAGATGGGAGACCTGGAAGAAGCACCTGGCTCCTAACTTCGGATAGGCACAGCTCCGGCCATTGCAGCCATCTGGGGAGTGAACTAGTGGATGGAAGACTTCTCTCTTTCTGCCTCTGCCTCTCTATAACTCTGCCATTCTAATAAATAAATAAATAAATAAATCTTTTTTTTTTTAAAGAAAATATGGTGCCATCATTGTGGCTCAGTGTGTTAAGCTGCCACCTGTGATGCCAGCATCCTGTTTGGAGCACCAGTTTGAGTCCTTTCTGCTCTGCTTCTGATCCAACTCACTGCTGATTCTGCTGGGAAAGCAGAAGATGGCTCAAATCCCAGGGCCCCTACTACGTACATGGGAGACCTGGATGGAGTTCCAAACTCCTGGCATTGGTTTGGCACAGTGTTGACTGTTTGTGGCCACTGGGGAGTGAACCAGCAGATGGAAGATAGCTCACTCAGGTGCTCATTCTCTCTCTCTCTCTCTCTCTCTCTCTCTTTCCTTCTCTCTTTCTCTCTTTCTGTAACTGCCTTTCAAATAAATAAATGTTTTAAAAGAAGAAAAAAATTTAAATCCCAGAATATTAACGATATACCTAGTCTGTTTAGGTAATGATTCAGTGAGTGTTCTTAGCTACAAATGACAGAAATTAGCTATTGCCATTGAGTAATTCAATCAGGGGTTGGTATCCCTGACGACAGAGCCCCATTGACTGTGCTTAGGTCATGCACTTGTCCTTGTGGTGGGGTGAGGGTAGAACCTAACCCCTCAGCTCCCATAGTAACAAAAAGTTACCTAGAATCATCCTCTCAAATGAGACTACACTAAATGGTAGAAAGATAATTTCCCAATACAAAATTCAAAGTGCTATAAGAAAAGCAAATGACCTCATGAGTGAAATAGGCACAGTATCAAAAAAATTTTTATTTGCTTACTTGAAAGGCAGAGTTACAGTGAGAGAGAAGCAGTGACAGAGAGAGAAAGATATCTTCTATTCACTGGTTTACTCCCCAGATAGCTATAATGGCCAGGATGGACCTGGCTGAAGCCAGGAGCCTGGAACTCCACCTGCATCTCCCATGTGGGTGGCAGGGGACCAAGCATGTGTGCCTTCCCAGGCACCTTAGCAGGAAGCTGGACAGGAAATGGAGCAGCCAGAACCAAACTGGTGTCAGCATCGCAAGTGGTAGCTTAATCTGCTGTGTCACAACACCGGACCCCCAAGAGTATTTTTTGCAAAAGACCAAAATATGGGGCAAGCATTTGGCCAGCAGCCATGACACCATTGTCCCATATTGGGGTGCCTGGGTTTGATACCCACCTCTGGCTCCTGACTCCAGCTTCCTGCTAATGCAGACCCAGGGAGGCAGCAGGGATGGCTCAAGTGGTTGGGTCCCTGCCATCTACAGGGGAGACCTGGATGAAGTTCCTGGTTCTGGCTATTATGGGCATTTATGGACTGAGCCAGCAGAGGAGAGTTCTTTGTCTATTTGCCTTTGAAAATAATTTTAAAGGTGAAAACGAAAGACTGAGGTATATTCTGTTTACATATTAAATGTGTAGTAATGTTTTTCTTGCATACTTTTTCCTGAGTTTTCTTGAAGAATTTGTTCTTTTCTCATTCCTTATTCACTTTTGGCAGAGACATTTGCAGAGAAATGTATTTGTCTTGCGAGACACACCAGAGTGCCAGTGTGATGATAAAGGTATCTGACATTCAGTGTTGCTGTGGGACAATAGAGACTGGTGGGGACTGTGGCCAACTGTAGAATATAAGCTCCATCCACAGGGTGAGTTGCTAATTATGTTGGGTATCCTTTTGGCCCTCCAGACCCCCTTCACCATCCTTCTCCATGCTGTTCAACATTGACCTGTGTGGACCCTCAGTGTCATTTGGGCCCTGGGGAGCACGGGCAGTCAGTCCAGGGGACAGAGAAGGAAGTTTGGATATTCCTTTCTTCACACCCTCGCTGGCCTTGCACTTCACCCAGAGGTCAGGCTATGTCAGGTGGGCTTCTCCCCGGGGGCCCAGTGCTTCTCCTCACCTTCCCCTTCTCTGGTTTCCCTACACACTGTGCACATACCTACACACACTCCCTTTACCAAGCCTTCCCCACACTTCTCAGTCTGAGTTTGCATTTGATTCCCACTCAGGCCATGCAGATGGCTCAACTCTGATGAAATGTGGGGCCAGTGTGGCTAGATTCTAGATTCTCCAGTTGGTGTTTGTTTTTTTTTTTTTTTTTTTTTTTTTTGTTTGTTTGTTTTTTTTTTTGTTTTTTTTTTACAGAGTGGACAGTGAGAGAGACAGAGAAAAAGGTCTTCCTTTTTCCGTTGGTTCACCCCCCGGTGGCCGCTACGGCCGGCGCACCATGCTGATCCAAAGCCAGGAGCCAGGTGCTTCTCCTGGTCTCCCATTCAGGTGCAGGACCCAAGCACTTGGGCCATCCTCCACTGCACTCCCGGGCCACAGCAGAGAGCTGGACTGGAAGAGGGGCAACCGGGACAGAATCCGGTGCCCCGACCAGGACTAGAACCCGGTGTGCCGGCGCCACAGGTGGAGGATTAGCCTATTGAGCCATGGTGCAGGCCAGATTCTCCAGTTTTTCAAGACAAGAATCTATCATCTAGCTAGCTATCATCTATCTATATAGATATATATTATATCCCACTTTATTTTTTTAAAACTATTGATCCGATTTTTCTTAACTGCACTGTTCAGACTAAACACACTCTCCTGGTAGTCCGGATTTGGCGCTGATGGTTAGTCTGTAACCTCTGCCATTTCTGATGGGAAATTAATCATATGCAGCAGAGTCACTCCAGCTGTCCACTCCTGCCAGCACTGAGAAGCCCTTCTGTACAGGTGAGGGATGGACAGCATGTATGCAGTATCTGTGACAGCCAATCCCATATCTCTTAGTGGGACCAAAGGCCACCAAAAGGTGTAATAGGAATATGATCATAAAAAAGCGGTAATCCTGAATACACAGTCTTCAGCCACTTGAGATGTTGCAAATACTGTGGCCTGATACCAATTAGAAGTGTGAATTCAAACTGTGGTGGCGGTTGAACCCAAGGGATAATGATGTTCAATGTAGGTAATTTAGGCTGGTTGTTGTCAGGTTCTTATCAACAAAGAAATACCTTTGAGGACAGTGTCATCTCTCACATCTTAATTCCTAAAGTAGATCTTTAAACTAGTGTATTTTTTAATTCAACATGTATTTATTTATCTGAGAGAGTGTCAGTAAGAGAGCAAGAGACAGAAAAAGAAAGATTTTCCATCCAGTGGTTCACTCCTCCAACGGCAGCAACTGCCAGGGCTAGGCCAGGCTGAAGCCAGAAGCCAGGAGCTTCATACTGGTTTCCCAGGTGACGACAGAGGTGCAAGTACTTTGGCCGTCTTCTGCTGCCTTCCCCAGCATGTTACCAGGAAGCTGTATCAGAAGCAGAGTAGCCAGGACTTGAACCTGCACTCCAACAGGGATACTGGCATCACAAGCAGCAATTTAACTTGTTATGCCAAAGGCCAGCCCCTACTGTGTTATTTTTCTAAAACTTTATATCAAGTTGTGAAAGAGCATTAGAGGCCAGCGCCGTGGCTCAACAGGCTAATCCTTCGCCTAGCGGTCCCGGTCGGGGCACCGGATTCTGTCCCGATTGCCCCTCTTCCAGGCCAGCTCTCTGCTGTGGCCCGGGAGTGCAGTGGAGGATGGCCCAAGTGCTTGGGCCCTGCACCCCATGGGAGACCAGGAGAAGCACCTGGCTCCTGCCTTCGGATCAGCGCAGTGCGCCAGCCGCGGTGGCCATTGGAGGGTGAACCAACAGCAAAAGGAAGACCTTTCTCTCTGTCTCTCTCACTGTCCACTCTACCTGTCAAAAAAAAAAAAAAAAAAAAAAAGAGCACTAGGCACATAAACCACATCTTCCCTTTCCACTTGATGATCTCAACACATACCAGTATGTAAGAGACTTGAAACTTTAATCCTCCATCCTTCATGTCTCCAGCAGCAATATTGAAACTAATCTTTTTTAAAGTTGGGATGGAACTTGGGTTGTTGTACTTCAGCTAATATAATATGCTTGTCAGAGCTTTGCCCTAAATGGCAGGAGTGTTAAATAAGGCTCTGAAATCCTGTTGCCTCCTCCTCGTCTCAGAAGACCAGAGTTTTCTTTTGGTTTCTCACCTTTAATATGTATAGATCTAACAGTAGTACACTAGGCTGTGGTGGTTACCTAACCTCCAAGAGCTAAATAAATGTACAGGGCCAGAAATCCAAACCACAGGGTACTAAAGGACACATAAAGGTCTTTGTGCATTCATACAGAAAAAAAAATAACAACTTAATATATGAGAGTGCTTCAAAAAGATCAGGGAAATGGAACTAAAGCATAGGTGTACTTTTGTGCAAAAATATTTGAAATCTGTGCATACAAGGGGTCTTCAGAAAGTTCATGGAAAATATGTAATATGAAAACAAACTTAACTCCATTTTCTCATGAACTTTCCAAAGTATCCTTGTAATGAACTTGTATCTGTAGAAGTAGACATACTAGGAATGTCTCTTAGGTTGGCATGGTAGCTCAAGATGCTAAAACAAAGTATTGTAAACTGGGTTGCTTGTCAACAACAGAAATTAGTTTCTCTCCTTTCTGGACCCTGGAGGAGCAAGATCTAGGGTTTTCATGGTCAAGTTCTCATGAGGTGCTTATTGTACCTTTGCACAGTGTAAATAGTAAGCTGACTCTCTGGCCTCTTCCAGCAAAGGCACTTCATTCCATCCATGCAGGGTCCACCCCTTGACCTAACTCCCTCCACCTGCCCCTACCTGCAAAGGTCATCACCCTAGGAGGTACATTTCCACCTGTGAATCTGCAGGAGTCACAAACATTCGGTCCCTAACAATTCGGTTTCCTAGATGCCAGAGCTTGAGACATAATTCTAGAGGGAGGGAATTGTTGAGGGAGTGCTCTCAGGAGAAACGTGCGAGATGGAGGAAGCAGGAGCGCTCAAGGTAGGAAGTTGGGCTAAGATGCAGATTCATCTCCAGTCCTGCCTTTGCTGATCCGGGAAAAAACACTGGAGCAAGAAGGGCGCCACTGACTTGTGCCGGCTTGAGGTTGGGGAGCTGGGCGTTTATGCACCCGTCACTCAGTCATCGGCTCATAGAGCCTTCCCCTCCCTCAGTCTCGATTTCCTATGACTCTCTGGAAAATGTCACTCCTTTGGGCTGAGGGTAGGTCCATGGAGTGAGCTATAGGTGCACCTGAGTGACAGGTTCACCTGCCCTTAACAGGTTCACCTGCCCTTAACAGGGAAAAGTAGAAGCAACTTTTCTGCAGGGCTGGTTCTCTCATTAAAGAGGAAGGGGTGTAAAAGTGTATGTTTTATGGACCAGAACCTAAAGCTGATCCTCCCCACATTGTGAAGAGGTTGGCATAGATTCTTAGAGTATTTTCTTTAAAGTTTATTTGTTTTCGTCTATTAGGAGAGAGAGAGAGCAAGAGAGAAAGAGCAAATTTCTTCCATTCTCTATTTCACTCCCCAAATGTCTGCAACAGCAGGGACTCTCAGGCTGAAGGCAGGAGCCAGGAACTTCACCTGGGTCTCCCGCGTGGGTGGCAGGAATCCAAGTACCTGGGCCATCATCGGCTGTCTCCCAGGCATGTGAGCAGGAAGACAGACTTGAGGCTATGGAGAGGGGACTCAAACAGGGACTCTGACATGGGAAGTGGGTGTAACACATTGCCCACCATTCACTTACGTTTTTGAAAATTGCTTTTATTATAGAGTTCTAGGTTGCAAATATTTTTCTTTTTGTGCTCTAAAGGTGTCTTTTTATTGAATTCTGGTCTCTTATTTCTGACTAGAAGTCCTTAGTAATTCTTGTTGTTGTTCTGTAATTTGCCTGTTTTCTGATTACTTTTTTCTCTTTGATACTGGGCAATTAGACCACCATATGCCTGGGAGTGGTTTTCTCTGTGTTTGTACTTCATGTGATTCATTCAGCTTTCTTTGGATTATGGTCATTAAATTTGGGTCATTTCAGTAATTATTACTTCACATATTTTTTCTGCCCCAATCTTCCCCATTCTCTGGGAACTCTAAAACTTGCTTTTAAAATATAGGTCACTCTTTCCTTTTATTATTTTCTTCTCTTTGGTATCAGTTTGTTTTCAAATCCATGAATCCTTTCTTTTCTAGTATAAAATCTATCATCATCTAGTGGATTTCTGATTAGAGACAGAAGCATCACTATTTTGTGTATTGTATTTTTCATTTCTAGAATTTGTCTCTGCGGAGCCTCCATCTGTTTACTCGTTACGTACAATGTTTCTTTTAAATCTTCATTATGTAACTCAACATTTATGAATTCTGCTAATTTCAATGTGTGTGTTTCCTCTGGTCTGTTTTTATAGACTATTTTTTTCTCATAAGACATATTTTCCTGATATTTTTACATCTAATATATTTTTTATCATATGCTGGACATTATAAATATTATTTGTTTTAGAACTGGAATGTTGACTTTTTCTGTTTAATGAGTTTAGTTTTCCCCCATTTGTTAATTTAGTGGAAAATCAGTTGGTTTTAGGTTTTGTTAAGTCCGTCCATGGTAGTTCTTACTGTGCAGCTAGTGCATCCTTTCCTCTAATTTGTGGCCTTTTTGATGTCTCAATGAAACCCTTTTCTTCAATGATGACCCTTTGGAGCGTCTTAGGTGAATGCTCAGAGCGTTCACCAAACTCTGCATCCTGGTTGGAAGTCTAACGTCTGCAACCTCTGGAATCTCCAGTTCCGAGCTCCCCACAGACATTCTCTCCCAGGCCTCCTGGAGTTTCAGCCAAAGCTTGTCCAGCTTGACGTTCAGCTGCTTAAGCAAGGGCTTCCACGTGCAGATTTCTGGAGCCCCCACTCTGATGACTCCCTCCTCTCTGGGATCTGCCCTCGATCTTCAATTGCCTCATAATCTCAGCCTCAGCTTTCTGTCGTCTCTGTGGTGATACTGCTGTTCTGTTTGGTTTCCATAACTTTGTGTAGGATTTTAAGGATGTCCCTAGGCAGAAAGTCAGAGAGAAGGTGGAATGTTGTGAAAAGAATTCACTTTCTTTTATCTCAATGTCACAGTACTATAGTAATCTCTTGTTCAATGCCTAAAAACAATTGTTTCATATACAGATTTCGATTAGCCATTGTGTATTGTGAGAGGGGAAATCCCATACTCATCTCTCCATCAGAGGTGACATCATAAATTCTTTATGTGGGGTCATTGTGCTGCAGCAGGTTAAGCCACAGCCCAGGGTGACCAGCATCCCTGTTCTCTGCTTCCATTCCAGCTTCCTGCTAATGCGCTCGGGAAGGTAGCAGACAGTGGACCAAATAGCTGGGCTCCTAACACCCACAAGGGAGACCCAGGTGGAGTTCTGGCTCCTGACTTTGGACTGGCCCATCCCCAGCTGTTGCAGGCATTTGGGGAGTGAATCAGTGGGTGGAGCCTCTCTCTTGCCCTCTCTCTTTCTCTCTGTGTCACTCCACCTTTCAAATAAATCTTTTTAAAAATTCTTCACTTAAAATGTATTCATATATTGTAGCTATTTTATATTGTCTGATCATCAATATTTAAAACTCTCAGGATATAATCTTGTTTATTTCTATTTCTGCTGATTCCGAGTCATGATGACCTTTTCCTGTGAGTTTTAACAATCTTTGAATATGTTTTTATTTATTTGAATTTGTGAAGATTCTAGGAACTGATGTGTCTGGAGAGGATTTGTAATTGCTACTGATAGAAGCTAGGGGGCACTACCCACCCGGGTCCACTTTGGTCCGCTGCTAGAATCTAGCGCTTCCCGCAGTCCACTTCTGCCTTTCCACCTTGTGGTGGTGGTGACTTCATGCTATTAGCATGCGCCCCCAGATAGCCTCATTTTTTCCATTTGTCTGCTAACTCACGGTTCCTCACTGTGATTTCAGTATCGTAACTTGTTTCTATGGTTTTCTTTTCTTTTCTTTTTCTTTCTTTTTTTTTTTTTTGATGAACAGTTGGGATTTTTTGTTTTTGTGAAGACAAAAATAAAAAAAATTAAAAAAGGGAAAAAAAGAAACTCTTGATGTTAATTCAACAGATTAACACTGGAAGCCTATTTTGGTCAGGTGGGTTATATTGGCAGGTGTTATCAAGGGTCTTGAGAGTGCTGCAGATCCGGGGAGTTCTCAACGCTCCCTAGAAAATGTGCCACTCTGTTGTGGCTATAGCCTATGTCCAGTTAAGTGGGTTGAAAGAGTATATTATAAACTATCCCTCCAAAATGTACACATGGCTTAAAACGAATCTAGCAAGGAAACTCTGTAATGATAAGGAAAGCACAGCACCTGTTTATAAGCTGTGGCAACTTGATCCTTCCACTCCTGACGTAAGCACTTCATTACGCAGGGAAACCAACGGCAATGTGGTCAGATGCCACAATGGCAGCCAAAGTTTTAGAAACTTGAAATTACTAGGATTAATGTGAAGTATGAATGTACAAGCCATATCCTTTACTGTTATCGAACTCTAAGTCTATAATGTTCTTTGAGATGTTAGCTAATGATATTATAAAGCTGTCAGATTAGCAAAATATTTAAAAATAAGCAGTCAGAATGTGAAGGTAATTTTCTGTATTGTTTTCAGTGATGTTAGAATCCATTACTCAGCCAAAAGACAAAAAGGCACATCAGTGGGGAATTCAATGGTATTTCCTGCTATGGTAAAGCACAGGGAAAAAAAAATCCCCAGTGAAACTAAAGTATAAGGCCATTCGTTGATCAAGGCAGAGAAGAAGCTGAAGATTCGAAGAAAAAGGTTTTCAACACACAGGGATTGTGGAAGTGTTGCTGTGCAGCTGGGTGGGTGCACAGATGTTTCTAGAGTTGAGTCAGTCTCTGGTGTTTGGTAAATACTACTCAGTATCGATCCACACAAAGAGCTACTTTTTCTTTTCTGTGCCACCACAGTAACAGGCACCAAAGAACCATATATGCTTATCAGTAAACAACTTTCTCAATAACAGTGATGTTGTATGAAAGTCGATTAAGCAGTTCCTAGAAACGAAATGAAGGATTCAAAGAGAAGCATGCAGATAGTGTCACATGGAATCATTTTATATCAGCAAGACCTCAAAACACAGTTTCATTTTTCACTCACTTTGAAATGAGAAGGGGCGTGGCTTCGAAAAACTTTGGTACCATAGTGAGTTTTAGTATTTATTTAATGGCCAGCTTTTCTTCATGATGTGGCTTCCAGTAGCATGTTGCCGATAACATATTTTAAAAACACTAAATCTAGTCTTTCCCTTTGAGGTCAATGTGGTAACAATAACTAGGAAAGTTATTAGTTCCCAAAGAAACTTGTAGGGAAGGAGTCCCTGTGTGCCCAGGGAAAGAGGGGCTCTAGTGGGAAGAGGGTGGCCATGGGGAACAGCTGGAGACAGTTTCCAGAAGGCTAACACCATGACGAAGATTGTGCTAAGGTGACTGTGTTGAGTCTAACTGCAGATCCAAGAAGATGCTGGCCATTAAGAGATGTAGCACTTTGAACTGGGAAGGAACAAGATTGGCCAAGGGGTCCAGTTCTAAACTGCAGGATTTTTTTTCTCTTTTAATTTTTGAGTGAAAATTACCTGTAGGAAAATAAATACAGTTAAAATCGTAACCAATAAAAAAAAAGAAAGAAAGAAAAAAAAAAAACTTGTGTTAGGGTGAGAACATTTAGAGACTACATATTTGGAAAAATTTCAGTTTTTTTTCCTGAAAGCAATGAAAAATTTAAATTGTTCATTTATAAATTTTCTTGTCTGAACACTTAAAAGTCATGAAAACAGTTTGATAATCTTAAAAATCTTTCAGATGCATGGTTTTGAAATAATTTTCTCAGTTTGCTAAATATTTCCAAGCATCATGTCTCTGGTTGTCCAGGGAAATACCTGATGGTAAGCAATATGGACATATGTTAGCAAATTATGTTGTAAAACAACTTGTATGTAACTGATGGATGGAATTGGAAAGGTTTAGAAACTGCAGCTGATAGAGTTCTTCCAGTTTTAACTTTGTATTTTGTGGGGTAACAATTGTTAAAACCCAATATCCAAACAAAGTCTTCCTGGAACTAGACTTTTGAATTGCTGTATCACACATTATTTAACAAGAAATGCTAAAATAATGAAACATGGACAGCTCTATTGCTTTTATTTGTGCCATTTGTAAATTAACAGTAAAAATTAGCTTTAGTCACTTTTCTTTCATATTTTTTATGTCTTAGCTTATTCAAAAAGTAAATACATATACATTTTGAGTACATGTGCAAATGTTTTCTTTATGAAAAGATGGACAAATAATTTTGATAGATCCAATGCTTAACAAATTATTATAATCAAATCTTTATAGCTGTGGTTTAGAATGGCCAACACAATTTCTCTTAGTTTTCCTTTAAAAAAATAGCACAAGTCAAAATTTGTTTTAGAACAAGTACAGTGAGAAAAGGAAAGATAAAAATCCTCAAAATTCAACAACTCAAAGACAGTCACTTTTGACACTTTAGTCCCTATGTTTCTAGAGTTTATTTTATGGATATATACGTCTTCCTCTTTCACAAACAGGTGTATTCTTTCTTTAAAACTGTTTTCATAGAGGGTCTTTATATATCATACAGAATTGTTTAAAATGAAACTTAAATGAGATTTCTGGGACAGATTGTAATCAAAGGGAACAATACCAACAGACTATTTCTGCTGTGACCATAAATGAATCTCAATAATCAATCCTGTGTAGGATTTTAACATTTGTTTAATTCAGTCTATTGCCTGTCATTTGAATGGCCCTTCTATCGATAGTACACGTGTGGTTTAGCTACCAAGCTGAGTTACCAAGAAATAGCCTGACCAAATTGTGTGGTTTTTGACTTGGCTTTATCTTCCTGTGGCACATGTAACAAGGCAGACAGAGCAAAGGGAACCAGGATGTTGGCAGGTTTTTATTTCTGTTCAGCATTACAAGTATATCCCAAACTGCTAGGATACAGTAGATAAACTAGAATTATTATTAACTCCGTGCAACACAAGAGAGAACAGAAGCCAGAGAGGGACTATCGGCAAAGGTGCTATATTTGCAGACACAAGGAGTCACCTTTCGGGAGTGTGGGCTTGGACCCAACCTCATAGATCATGTTTTATCAATGACGGTACTAGAAAAGATGTTCATTGACACAGCAAACGAAACCTAACTGGGAAATGAAAATTAAGAAGAGGAAGTCACATTCTCGATGACCAGATCAGAATCAAAATAAAATTGGAGAAGTGGTCAGAAGTCAACACAATGAGTAAGTCCTATGTGTGGACTAAAAGAAGCAAGCAAGAAAAACAAGTTGCAGAAGGAGGGCTGCCCAGTTTTTGGCAAGTGTCACAGGAGGAAACTCAGACATGCTCACAAGTATCAAGTTGACTAGAATCCATCATGTAGTGCTAGTATTTCAAAAGCAAATATGACATTGTGAAATGTGCTTCTTACTAAATCTTACCTAAACTCCTGCTTCCCAGTTGGGTGCCATATGCAAACACTAAGAACTTGTTCTTTTTACAAGGAACGCACTTCCTCTGAAGAGCCAATGTGGAGAACCTAACCACTCAAATGAGTGGAATAGTCACAGAGGGAAAATTAGCTTCATTGTACAATTGAAGAAAGATGATTCTTCTTCTAAAAGGTGGAGTCATTGACTAATGGTCTTTAAGTAGGCATGGATAGCTATAAAGATAACAGGATGCAGGCTCTTCATGGCTACTTTGTCTAAAATGGTGAAATAGTGTAAAACATAAAGGGATGAAATACAGAACTTGTAATGTCCTGGCCAGACCTCGAGTTCTGTGATTTTTGTTCTGTGCACTAAGTAGAGCAATTTGCACCAAGACGTGAAGGCAAGTCTTTGTTCCTGTTATTTTTTTTTTTTTTTTTTTTTTTTTGACTGGCAGAGTGGACAGTGAGAGAGAGAGACAGAGAGAAAGGTCTTCCTTTGCCGTTGGTTCACCCTCCAATGGCCGCCGCGGCCGGCGCGCTGCGGCCAGCGCACCGCGCTGATCCGATGGCAGGAGCCAGGAACCAGGTGCTTTTCCTGGTCTCCCATGGGGTGCAGGGCCCAAGCACCTGGGCCATCCTCCACTGCACTCCCTGGCCACAGCAGAGGGCTGGCCTGGAAGAGGGGCAACCGGGACAGAATCCGGCGCCCCGACCGGGACTAGAACCCGGTGTGCCGGCGCCGCTAGGCAGAGGATTAGCCTAGTGAGCCGCGGCGCCGGCCCTGTTCCTGTTATTAAAATTACTGTTATTGGCAGGACAAATTTACTTAAAGTAAGGTCATCCTTAAATCGAAGTGCAGTATGAGCAGCACCACGTTGTTTGAATGCACACGTAGTAGGAAAAGCACCTGAAACACATAGATGGTGGGTAGCATGTAAGAAAGCCGTGCTCCTACTTTACTTTTCTTACAATGCACCTTTACAAGTGACATATATATATATATGAATGAAATACACATGCACTATAGGACATTTAAAACATCCAGAGCATACGTAATTCCACAACTGAGGGAGGAAAACCAACCAGCATTCCGATGTCTATCTTTTCAGACTTCTATCTGTGGACACATCCATTTTGTGATGCATCCTTTTAATGTGTGTGTATTTCAGAAGTTTCCAAACCAGGAAATTTGTAACCTCTTGCTTGACTCAATAATGTGAACCATTGTTTCTTATTAACCTACTAGATTCGTATCGTTTTTTGAAACGGCTGCTGCACTTCACACACCTCTCAAGTTTGGTCATTGAAGTGGTCCCACTTGTTCACTATTATTAGCAACAGCAAAAAAAAAAAAAAAAAAAAAAACCAAAAAACTCCAACATTTCTTTTTAGGGTAGAGGTTGTATTTCCTGGCAGCTGAGAAAGAGAAGGGGTTAAGGGTATAGAGCCCCACGTTCAGTCTCTAGGGAGTTAGAAGACGAGTCGAGGACCAAGAGCGAGAGAGCTCATCCTCTTTAGAGTCCATCTGGTCCCAGAGGAAGTTGCTGCATCAGGGGTCAGATGTGTCTATTAGGGTATCAAAGAACACTCGCCCGAATTAAAACTCCTGTCCTTCCCAACTGCTCGATTTGTGTACAGAAATACGCCTTCACAACCGCCCCATCTGCCACCGTTCCGGGAGTTGCAGACACAAGCCGGGACTCCGCTCTCGGCCCCCGCAGAGAGGAAACCGCGTCCCGGGGCCTGCGCGGGGCGCGCGGGGCGCACTCCGCTCCCGGGCCGGGGCCCTCCCGCCACCTCGGCCAGGTGGGCTCCAACTCCACTACCCCGCCGCCCCGACTCTGCCCACCCCCCAGAGCTGAGCGTGGCACGGCTAGGAACAGAACTCAGCGACGCGTTAACTTGGTCAGGGAAAAGCGAGTCTCTTCTCGCAGCGCGGGATTTACGGGAGTCTACACTGCGCGGGGCGCCGCTCCGCACGCTCGTCTGAGCGCGGCCGCGGATTCCAGGGCTAAGCCGGCGGCAGCACGCGCTCCGAGCAGGTGGCCGCTCGGCCGCAGCCGCCCTCCTCTGCCCCTGCGCCCCTCGCTCGGCTCGGACGCCTGGTGTCCGCGGCGGCCGGAGGAGAAGCATCCTCCACGCCGCCAACTCCATCAATGGGACTCCCCGCGTGGGAAACGTCCCCTCCCGGAGGACTTGCCCTCCGACGGCCCAGCCGCTCGCTCGCCTCGCCTCCCTGGGCCGGGGCGGGCGGACGCCACGAGCTCCTCCTCCCGGACCCCGGGTGGACGCGGCGCTCCCTCCGCGGCCGGAGCGCAGCCGGCACCACCCGCCGCCGAGGGGGCGGGGGCGATGCCGCGGGGGGCGGGCGCGGCGCGCGGGGAGGGGAAGGGGTTCTCGCGCGATTGGGCGAGGTTTCCGGTGTTGTGACTGAAACCCGTCAATATGGCGGCGATCGGCCGCGGCCGCTCTCTGAAGAACCTCCGAATACGAGGTAAGCGCGCTGCAGCCCTCACTCCTCACCTCTCGGCGCCCGCCACCCCTGGCACTTGCCTTCCCCTGGCCCTGGGTCGGGGGAGCGGAGCGGGGGCGCTGGCCGGAGCCTGGGCAGCCGCCGCTGGCCTGCGAGCGAATCCTAATTGGGGCTGTGTGTCTGTTTCGCGCAGGGCGGAATGACAGCGGCGAGGAGAACGTCCCGCTGG
Organism: Oryctolagus cuniculus; assembly: GCF_964237555.1. Classification (NCBI taxonomy): domain Eukaryota; kingdom Metazoa; phylum Chordata; class Mammalia; order Lagomorpha; family Leporidae; genus Oryctolagus; species Oryctolagus cuniculus. Next base: position 64,477,783 of record NC_091445.1, on the reverse strand, counting down.
ATCTGACCCGAGGTAACGCGGGGCGCCGAGAGCGCCGGCGAGGGCGCGCTGCTGGGGAGGAGCTGGGGCCGGGGCGGGCCTCGCACGGGACCCGCGACGGGGACGGGGGGCGCAGCCCGAGCCCCGCCTGCCGGCCCGCGGGAGCCCCGCCAGGCCGCCTCGCTGAACCCATCCCCCTTCCCGGTGCCCGCTTCACTCTGCCTGAACCCTTCTCTGGGGGCCTCGGGCTGCCGCGGGGGGGGGGGGCGGCTGGGGAGCCGCGAGCGGAACTGGCGGAGCCGGCGACCCCTGGGCTCGGTGGCCCCCGGGGGCAGCGGCTTCCACCCGTGCCGAAGCTCGTGCCGCCGGCTCCCGGGGCCGGCCGGAGGGAGGTGGAGGTTGTTATTTGGGTTGCAGGAGGATGTTTGAGGGAAGAGCGACCACATCCTGCCCTCCCCGTCTCCCGGCGCAGAAGCCGGACCTGCTGGCTTTTTTGCTCACTGCGTGCCTGCCTTTTTTTTTTTTTTTTTCTCTTTGCCCCGCGTCCTGTGGGGACCGCCAGCATCGGTAGCTCGGTGCTGAGCCCTGGAGCCGGTCAGGACTGCTGCGTGGCTGGTTTCCGCCGTGTTTTCCTTCTGTTTCTGTTTCCCGGGCCGCTGGGACCGTGCTTCGCCGAAGACCGCCCCCTCGCCCTGCTGCAGGTTCATTGTTTACCTCCTGCAGTGGCGACGGGTTTGTTTACACCTTGGGAACTGAGTGACCCTGGCTTCTCTTTTGAAGGACCGGCTCCGGCTCCACTCCGTATTCTCCATAGCAGGGACGGGACCGTAGTGGGGTTTTATTCCACCTTGTCTTGCCGAAGATTGCGTGATTGGGTACTTGCGACGAGGTTCTTTTCTGCTGCACGATAAACAGGATTTGGTCTGCTGGTTCGCGCCAAGTCCCGTTGCGTACCAGCTGTAGCTTGTGGTGTAACGTGGTTCAGCTGCATAGCATCAGTTGCTTGTTGAGCTCTGTAAAGCGCTGTAGGAAGTTGAAGTCGTCGTAAACAGTCGATACGCGGTCGATGTGCTACTTAACCCTATGTTCTTGACGTAACAATCGCTCTCCACGTATTTATGGTGGACGTGGGCTTGGTGTTGAGGATCATCGCTGAATTAAAGCGTAGTATGATTTGTTCTGTATGTCCTGATGGGAGGTAGCCTTTGTAAACTGGAAGGCCGGTTTTCATGGAGCTACGAGAGTGTATTTTTGTAACCGTGTTTTATTCTGCAACTTCAAGGACGGAGTTTTCGTGAACTTTGGTAGGCAAGAGAGTTTCAAAAATACAATATAGTAGGGCTTGAGTACTAAAAATGGCACTGATTACGATCACCAGTGCACTGCTTTGGAGCAGTTTTTCAGCAGCTTAGAGGTTAGAAAGTAGTGAAGAAACATGTCGTCAGCCTTTCGGCTTTTGTGCAGTAGTTTGAAAACTCTATATGACAGACATAGGGAAAAAATTTGTATGAAATGTTTGCTGTTTTCAAGGAAACCTGTGAACAAAAATAAGGGTCATTCTTAACAGGCCTGAAATTTAGCATTTTGAGTTAAATAACAGATGTAGTTTATTAGAGATTTGTGTACACACACACACACACAAGCATGTGTGTTTTTAGAGGGAGGTGAAAAGTACATACTAGGTAAACTTGAGGTCAATTTGTGCATTAAAAACCTACTTGGGCATGCTAGAAATAAATTTTAGTTGTACCTTAAATTTTGTTGAATTTATTGAATTTGTTGAGCTATATTTGTATTTCATTGTTTTTCTGATATCAAAAATTTTGGTTGTATAAAAGCTCAGATATAAATTTGGATACCTTGGGTTTACTCTAGTTTTACTCAGGTACACATGTAGCTCTGTATGTTTATTATTTAAAATGCTATATTCTCTAATAATTTATTTTATAAATAACTGTTCATAAGCATTTCCAGGATTATATAAAAATAATACAGAGACTACTGTTTGTTTGCCCTGACAAAATGTATTTCAGTTTGGAATACATGTACACAGCCAGTTGAAACCAATTTCACAAGTGATTTACAACTATGAGTGAGAGGTTACATGAGAACTCTATTCCTGAATCATAAGGAAGTTTATAATAAAGAAAATCTGAGTTAGATTCATTTTATAGCAACACTGTTTAAAGAAACTATTATTCTGACAGACGTTTCATTGTTCAAAAAAGGCTTGTGGATCTAACTTGAAGAAAGTTCATGAGGAATTAAACTTTAGTAATGATTTGAGAACTGTGAGGCAGTCTGGGTTACAGCTGAAGGGCAGCTGTTTGTGGATTGAATTACAGTATGTAAAAAAGATAAAGTTCAGGCAACCAAATAACTTTTTGATTAATGTCAAGGCGCCGTTTTCTCTTACTCTAATTATTTTCATGTAATCTTTGAGAGGTTTATTGTATAGATATCTAACAAAGTTCTTTATAAAATAGAAGTTAAAATCATTGTAACCCCTAAGGGAGCCATTAGTGTGTGATGAAAAAGAGCTAACTATGAAGTCAAATAATTCTGGGTTGTAATCTCAGCTGTGATATTTAGGAGGTGGGTGATTTGGCGCAACTTATTTGACCTTGCTTAACCCCTCCTTTCTTCATCTCAAAAAGAAGAGGTAACCTCAAAGGATTATTGAGAATCTGAGAAATAAATGAGGTAGTTCTTATAGTACTCAGTACAGGATCAGGTACTTTGTCATATTAGCAACTTTCCTACCATGTCAAATCAAGATTCTTAAATCACATTGGAGATATTTCAAATAATTGTTTAGAGTATGTACATGTTAATAAGAAGTAAGGATTTTGGTATTCAAGCTTCCTTTTGTTGAGACCTTGTATTGTACTAATTAAGTATAGTTTATCTGAAGTAGAGGTCCTGAGTGTAATGACTATAAAAAGAGAACTCTTTTTTTAAAAAATAAAGATTGCCAGTAAATTAAGTCTAATGAAGTACAACCCGTTATATGCACTTAAGATGAAATGTGATACTTTATTTTATAGAATCTTAGAATTTTTCTGTGACTTCAGAAAATTTCTTAAGCTGACTAGGCTAGTCTTACGAGCTTCTTGGGGCCTGCTGGTGTTCTAAGGTTCTTTGATTCTGGTACTAGTGTTAGTGCTGTGCTTCCTACTTGGAGTTTTGCAGTTAAAAATGTTGATGAATTAAGTTTGACCTAGGATCAGGATTTTGTAGTAGATTCCACAGTGAACTTGTTGATCATTTTTGCTTTTCATTTTATTCTCTTAGCTACTCTACTTAATTTGTGAAAGTCCCCAATATTTGCTATTGATATCATTAAATACTGTCTCTGTGCTGCCTGCCAAAATGTATTTTGAAACTCAAATGCTTCCCTTAGCAACTTCAGCTGAAAAGATAGCCTATTTAAAAAAGCAGTCCAGTAGTGTATCTCTTCCTGGTACTAAATAACTTGAAAAGACAGTGTTCTTCCTGGGTATGCCCTGCTAGTATAATTATTATTTGAAGTGAATTCTCAGAACATGGACACCTGGATTCAAATAAAATTATTAAAATATGATTTATTTAAAGTGCTATTAAGTTTTATTATATTTTGTTATTCATTTCCATTAGTAAGAGTAAAAAAGTTGACTGTCTTAGTTTAATAAGCAGAAAAGTAGGAAGGTCTTCTGAAATGATATGGGATTTCAACATTAACTTTGTTTTCTCTTTTCTTCTTGTTAGGAGGTTATTTGTTCAAGCTATTACTTCAGTAGATGAAATGTACAGTATAAAATGAGAACTGTAAAATGTATACTAGTTGCTGAAGGAATACAATTGTGAAAGGTGTTGCCCCCTGTTGAGCAGTTTGGTGGTACAGTCATAGAGATGTGATAGCAGTTTGGAACAATAAATTAAGTAGTCAGATTGTACAAGGAATTGAAGTAGAGGAGAGAACGATTAAGTATCTGGGGGAGGTGTTAGAGGATCAAAGTTTCACAGATACTTCAATCTTCTAAGAGTAGAGGACATAGTCGAAGGAAATTCAGATTCTCTAGGGAATATCCCACACATTGGGAAAGGTCAAGGCAGTAGATAGAAGAGTTGCACAGGAGGCTATTGATGTAATCCGATAGATGATGGAGGACTAGACCAGGGTGTCAGCTACAGAATGAAGTCAAATATGTATTAGAGTTGAAGAAGTAATTAGTTTGCTTTCTTCAAATTCCCCACTGACTTTGTAATCCCCTTATTCGGTGCAGGGAACTTTATTTCTATACCTAGAAGGTAAAGGATGTTCAGTGAGAATTGCCTAATCTTCTCCCCAATACTCCTGTTGCCTTGAGTCAGAGAATAAAGCTTCTCTATTCCTTTTTCAGGAAGCTATGTTGTGCTCCTAACACTGTTTCCTCTAAGGGTCTCTGTAGCATTAAAATTTTGTTTCTTCCTTCCCATTGGTTCAGTTTTCTCATGTTCAGCAAGCACTTGTTTGATCCTTCATAAAGACCACGTACTTGCTAGGTATGGGTAGAGGTGGGAGATACGGAGTGACAAAAGATTGTATAGGTTCAACAGAAGGATTAGCTTGTCCTCACCCCACAACTTTTATTTTACCTTTTTTTTGACAGGCAGAGTGGACAGTGAGAGAGAGAGACAGAGAGAAAGGTCTTCCTTTGCCGTTGGTTCACCCTCCAATGGCCATCGCGGCCGGTGCACCACGCTGATCCGATGGCAGGAGCCAGGTGCTTTTCCTGGTCTCCCATGGGGTGCAGGGCCCAAGCACCTGGGCCATCCTCCACTGCACTCCCTGGCCACAGCAGAGAGCTGGCCTGGAAGAGGGGCAATCGGGACAGAATCCGGCGCCCCGACCAGGACTAGAACCCGGTGTGCCTGCGCCGCTAGGCGGAGGATTAGCCTAGTGAGCCGCAGCGCCGGCCTATTTTACCTTTTAAAAAGATTTATTTATTTAAAATGTAGAGCAATAAGGTGGGCAGGCGGGCGAGCGAGCAAGAGAGAGAGAGAGAGAGACTTGTTATGCCATGGCTTTATTTATTTATTTTTTTTTACCTGCTATAGTATAAGTGTAGCTTGTCCCCTGTAATGAAAATAATTTCTTTAAGGATGCTGATAACCTCTTGGAAAATTCATTGGCATTTTTAAGTTCTGTGTTCTACTATTAGTACTATTATTGTTGTAATTTGTGCTAGACACTAAAAATATATTATCTCACTTTATCTTTAACTAGGTTGGCCTAGCCCTGTTTTACAGTTGAGAATGTAGGCTTTGAAGTTTTAAAGGACTGAAACTCAGAAAGTTAAGTGATTCAACTAGGTCATGGGACTAGTGAGTGACTAACTGGTGTTTAGTAATCATATCAAAGTCATGATGTTTGAAACTTTGCACCCTAAAATATACCTGCTTTTCCACCACCACCATCCTCTTTTATTAAAGCTAGTGACCAGGGCCAGCACTGTGGTGCCGGCATCCTTTGTGGGCGCCATGGTCCCAGTCCCCTCTGTTCCACTTCCCATCCAGCTCTCTGCTGGTGGCCTGGGAAAGCAATGGAAGATGACCCAAGTACTTGGGCCCCTGCATCCACAGGGAAGACCCAGAGGAAGCTCCTGGCTTCTGGCTTCAGATTGGCCCAGCTCTGGCCCTTGTGGCCATTTGGGGCAGTGGAAGGAAGATCTCTCTCCCCTTCTCCCCTCTCCTCTCCCCTCCCCTCCCCCTCTCCTCTCCTCTCCTCTCTCCCTCTCCCCTCCCTCTCTCCTCTCCTCTCCTCTCCTCTCCCCTCCTCTCTCCTCTCTCTCCCCTCCTCTCTCCTCTCTCTCCCCCTCCCCCTTGCCTCCCCTCCCTCTCTATAACTGCCTTTCAAATAAATAATATAAATCTTCTAAAAACATGTAAAGCCAGAGACCACATACTCATCCTTTTAATTCTGTTGAGAAATTCTTCCCATTTGCCTCTGAAATATCTATTAAATCTGTTGTATTCAATCTCTCCTTCTGTTCCTATTGTGATTATCTACTTCAAGTCCTCATTATCTCATTTGGATGACAGTAAAATCAGCTCTTCTCACCTTTTTTCCCTCCCTCTGCTGTATGGTTGCCAGGATTTCATAGAAATCTATATCTGGTCCCGTTTTTCTCTTAAGTCAGCAAAATAAACCTATTCCCATTTTATAGGCTCATTTTTGTTCACATAGGTCAAATTTCTTAGCTTGGCCTTCAAGGCTTTTTATAATTTATTCCTGATTTCGTTTGTACTATCTTAACCATACTTTTCAGAGTGTATCTGTCTTGCTGCATAGTTCACTTGTGTAACTCACTTCTTACCCTTGCTGCTCCCTGCCCCCAACCCCAGAGTAATAGTCTAAAGCACCAAACTCCCTATCCTTTTCTTTCCACTTGGAAACTGCTTGTAGTTGGGAATAGTTTCTTTAGTTAAAGGCTATACCTTGAAAATGGCATGCTGTTTTGTATTTATTTGACCTTGCATAGTTGTTTCCTCTGCCTAGAATTGATTTAGAGCACTCTATCTGTAGCAGTCCCAATTCATTAAGGTCAAGGTCACTTGCCACTTGTAGAAATTCTTTATCTTCCCATTGGGGATTTATTGCTTCCTGCTCTTCTATATTTTTTTTTATTCCTTTCCAAATACTATTATGCTGTTGTAGTTGTTTGTTCATTTCTTTCTCCTTCACTAGATCTTAAGCTTCTTGAGGGCAGGATTCTTCCTTACTCATTAACATTATCTCCTCACCTCCCAGCATCTATAATAAAATAATAACTGAAGCATTAAAATAATAACAGAAGAATGGAGAGAGAGATGGGAAGAGGAACAGCACAGCATTGAGAATAGAAGTAAAAGGGCACTTTTCTGTTGTGAAGGACGGTGAAATTGATGATGCCTTAAAATGGAGATGGGATGATAATGAGATAAGCTTCAGACTTTGAATTTAAGATGGTTAATGCCTCCAGAGATGTGTGAGAGGTGGAAGAGAAGTTTAGTAGTGCTAGTTTTAAACTTGTCCAGTCAATTGTTCTCTGCATAGTGTTGAGAAAAGGAAGAATGTAAATGGAGAAAGTGCTAGATTTGAGGGTTTGATAATAAAATGATCAAAAGTGTATGTCTTAGTGTAGGAATTAATAAGATAGGGGCCAACAGAGGAGGAAAAAATGTAGGGAGATTGTGATCTCTGGAGTCAAAAAGCATAGTTTTGAGCTGAAGGGCCTGCCAGACTATGGTGTTGAAATAGCTGGTTTAGGGAGCTCAGTTCTACTGTTTCTTAATCTGGGGATGATATTCTGTGCTATCTAACCTCTCTGGGCTTTCATTTCCTCACCTCCAAAATGGATAATACCTAAAAATTATAGCACTTTCACCTTTAGTCTGCAATTCTCAGATATCACTATAGAATATTAAAAGGTTAAAAAGAAAGCATTTATAGCCTTGTTAAATCACTGAGAAGTATTCCCATAAACAATAATGAATACATGTAGGAGTGCTGGTATTTCATAGCACTTTAAATGTAAATTACAGTCAACTCTCAATTTCCTTTTAAGTGATCCATCTGCTGTGACTTGCTGCCTCCTCCCCCTCCTAGGGCTCAGGCTACTGAAAATAGGGCTGTGAAAAACACAGTAGGGTGAGTGAATGGTTTGCATGCCTGTGTATGTGTTCCTCTATCACTAAACTAAACGCAGTCTACTCTCAGTTAACTGCACTAAAACGATGAATAGTTGTAGAAGAGTACTAAATATACTATCTTACTATTTATTTTTATTTGTATGTCACTTGGGAAGATTTAATGTTCTTCTTCCCCCTACCCTGTAATACATTGCTATGTATTTTCATTTATACTTTACTTGAGTTATTAGCATTAATTTTTATTTCCTAAGCAAATACTGTTAGAGTAGTGGAAGAAAGTAAGTAGGTTGAAATATTTGTTAGGAAATATATAATTGAGAGTTGACTCAGTGCATTTTGGATCATCTGTTGCCTTATGTTATTTGTACATTTTTTTTAGTATGGTAAGGTTGAAGAAAAGCTGAATGGCTCCTTAAAAATTCTAGCTCCACCATGAATATTATTATAAAATTCTGAAGATGCTAAAATAAGTGGAAAATCAAAACTAGCAAAATATAACATCGATCTATCTAAAGTAGTAAGAGTTGAAAGAGAAACTAAACCTAGGTACATTCTTCTTATTCCTCTTTTTTTTTTTTTTTTTTTAAGATTTATTTTATTTCAAAGGCTCAGTGACAGCACGTGAAAGAGATCTTCCATCTACTGGCTCACTCCCCAATGGCAGCATAGGCCAGGGCTGGGCCAGGCTGAAGCCAGGAGCTTCATTGAGGTCTCCCATGTGGGCGCAGGGGCCAAAGCACTTGGACCATCATCTGCTGCTTTCCTAGGTGCACTAATGGGAATTGAACTGGTGTCCATAAGGGATGTGGGCACTGCAGGCAGCAGAATGTACCTGGTAATGATGAAATTTATGTAAAATATAGTAAAATTTAGGTTATGCTAGTGCTTGAAGTATATTCTATTTAAGGAGTCAGCTGAATTTAATGTGAAATGTAAAGCACTTTTTTTAAACCTTAATTACCAATCATTTTAAAGAATTTGCCTCCTTCATTTACTTTTCCAATTTTTAACTCCAGTATTTTGAAGAGTGTGAATTTGTGCAGTGTCAACTAGTATATTTTTTATGAGTATATTATCATGTTAGTAAGCGCTTTGTGATTGGAGAAGACATAAATCTTCCTTCAGAGAGTTCTGTTACAGTTGAAATATAACTGTATTAGTGCACATTATAAGATATTTGCCAATTATCTGTGTAAAGAAGTTTTTTTAAAAAAAGCTAGTAGAATTCAGAAAAAAAAAGATGGGAGATAGGTAAGGAGTGAGGAGTGACCTAGAAGGAATACTTAATAGAAGTGATGACAGCTGTCAAGACTTTTGCTAGTATTTCAAAGGGTAAGGAGCTCTGGACCAGAATGCTAAAAATCAAAATTTTGCAACTAACATGTTCCTGGTATATTATTTAATGTTTCAGGAAAATGTTCAGAAAAGACTGATGGGATTTTTTTTTCTTGTCTATAAATCTATTAACTATTAAAGACCAAGTATATTTCAAACTTGGATTCCTCTGACCTTTAATGCTGGATTGGATTGAGAGACTTGAGGCATATTGTGAAATAATTGTGCGCTGTGACTGTCAGTACATAAATGCCTAACATTCCAAACCTGAGGATAAATTATTATTTTCCATTGTTTTGTAGTACCTGTCTCTCCTCTTCATTGATATTGTTAGTGGAGGGTAATTTATTGAATTTATTTCTGGATGTATGCAGTCTGGAAATGGAGACTATAAATGGGATGGGTAGTGTTTTATCTTTCATTGTAAAGTGCCTATATTTTCGAATCTCAAAATTTAAGCATGTGGCATAACAATGGGATAGAATATTTGGAATGAATGTTATCCTGAAAAACACAGTGTTACATTAGTAAATCCAGATACCTTACCTAACCCTCTAATGTTTTGGGTAAGGGATAAATAGTGTTTGAGAGGAAATTATTGTAAAACAAAACTTAAATTGGCGGTTACAGGGATTTTAGTGATCTTGTTCTGTGTCCAGTGTAACTTTGTGTTTCCTAAAATGAATAAAAAGTGAAGAGGTATGGAAACTGTAAACAAAGACAATTGCCAAGTAATTTACTTTTAGTTACTAAAAGGAACAGCTTGCCAGATGAAAGTGTAACTATTTTAGTGTGCACATACATGTTTTTTCCCAATAGTTTCATGTTGAACAATCACATTTTGTTGTTGTTGTTGTTCAAGACTCATTTATTTGAAAAGCAGAGCTACAGAGAGAAAGGGAGGGACAGAAACCTTTCATCCACTGGCTTACTCTTCAAATGGCAACAACAGCTGAGGCTGGGCCAGGTGGAAGCTAGGAGTCCAGAACTCCATCCAGGTCTCTTATGTGGATAGCAGGGACCAAGGACTTGTGCCATTTCTGCTTTCCTAGGTGCATTAGGTAGCTGGATCAAAGTGTAGCAGTCAGAACCTGAATGGGGGCTCATATGGAATACCGGCAGCCCTAGCAGAGGCTCAATCAGCTGTACCAGGATGCCAGCCCGAGAATCACATCTTAAGATAGGATTGGTAGGGCCATAATTGTGGCCTGGCAGGTCTTGTTTGGGTGCAGTTTCATGTCCCAGTTGCTCCACTTTCTATCTAGCTCTCTGATAATGGCCTGGGAAAAGCAGTGGAAGATGGCCCACCCACATGGAAGACCCAGATGAAGCGTCTGGCTCCTGGGTTTGACCTGGCCCAGCCCTGGCCATTGTGGTCAGCCAGGGAATGAACTGGCAGACAAAGGATCTCTACTTCTCTGTCTCTCCCTTCCCTCTCTCTTTGTAACTCTTGATTTTCAAATAAATAAATATTTAAAAAATAATGCTAATAATTTTCATGCTTATTGGTCTTTCCTCGTATACCAAAACTTCTTTTTTAAAAAAAATTTTTAGAAGACTTATTTGAGAAGCAGAATTACAGAGAGAGAGAGGGAGGGAAGGAAGGAGAGAGGGAGGTCCACCATCTGCTGGTTCACTCCCCAAATGGCTGCAACAGCCAGGGCTGGGCCATGCCAAAGCCAGGAGCCAGGAGCTTCATTGAGGTCTCCCATGTTGATACAGGGGCCCAAGTACTTAGGCCATCCGCCATTGCTTTCCCAGACCATCAGCAGGGAGCTGAATGAGAAGTGGAGCAACTGGGACCTGAACCAGTGCCCACATGGGATGCTGGTGCCTTAGGCTGAGGCTTAACCTGCTGTGCTACAGTGCCAGCTTTTAATTTTTAATTGACCTGTTTTTTTCCACTCAATTCTGTAATGTACTCCCTAACATTCGCTATACTGTCATCACCACCACCACCTCCTTTGCTGAGAAAAAAAGAAAAGCTAGGAGGCTGGGAGTACATGTTGTGCAGATGAGCTGTAAACATAAAGCTGTATAGTAGGGGTATGTGTGGGGGGCGGGAGGGATGAGGGGGAGACAGACATATACACCAGGTAGCCGGTAGCATATTGTGAAAATCTTTGTTCACATGTGTTTTAGATAAGTTTTTAATCATATCTGTCCCATGTGGTATTAGTATAAAATCATAATTGGATATTTGAACTCCAATAGCTGTTTCCTATGTTGTTTATTTAGTATGACTTATGGCCTTATTATAAGTTCTAGTGTTAATTTTGAATGACAACTTGGTACAAAGCAGGTCAAGTTAATTCTTATGTCATAATAGGTTTCATATATCATTTAATTCTTATAAAAGATTTTATCCTATATTTAATTAAATTTTAAATTAGGATAGCTTACATGTAAAGTCACCTTATGTTTTATGTTTTAATATGAGCCTTAAAAAAAACCATTATCTTTCTCTTCCCTGTGGAAGATTTTAGTGTTACATGTTGATGTTGCAACATTGTTTTGAAGACACAAATGTACATTAGTGTTTTATGTTGCCAAGATGGAAGTTATTTGAAAACTACTGGTTGCTCTTCAAAAGGAAATGAGATGATTAAGGAATTTGAATAAAGTGTGGCAGTTGTTTTTTTATTATGGAACTGTTTCTTTTCTTACTTATTTGACAGGTAGAGTTATAGATAGTGAGAGAGAGAGACAGGGAGAAAGGTCTTCCTTCCGTTGGTTCACTCCAAATGGTCACCATTGCCGGCACTGCGCCGATCCAAAGCCAGGAGCCAGGTACCTCCTCCTGGTCTCCCATGCGGATGCAGGGACCCAAGCACTTGGGCCATCCTCCACTGCCTTCCCGGGGCACAGCAAAGAGCTGGACTGGAAGGGGAGCAATCGGGACTAGAATCTGGCACCCATACGGGATGCCGGCGATGCAGGTGGAGGATTAATCCGGTGAGCCATGGTGCCGGCCCCAGAACTATTTCTTTTAATATTTACTTTATTTAAAAAAATCAGTCTTGATGTTTGAATACTAGGAGGAAGCTTTACATACATCAGTAATTGTTTCTATATAGTAAAAGTCCCAAAGAGAATAAATGTAATTATCTTTAAAACAAATAATTACCACTAAATGTTCACTTAGGTTACTTGAATATGCATGGATTTGGGGAATTTATGTGTATATATATAAATGTTCATTCTAAAGCATATTTGGAAGCTACTTTAGTTTTTTAAAGATTATTTATTTGAAAGGCAGAGTTACAGAGATGCAGAAGCAGAGAGAAAGAGAGGTCTTCCATCAGCTGGTTCACTCCCCAGATGGCTGCAACCGTCAGAGCTGCGCTGATCTGAAGCCAGGAGCCAGGGGTTTCTTCTGGATCTCTTGCGCAGGTGCAGGGGCCCAAAGACTTGGACTATTTTGTAATGGTTTCCCAGAGAGATGGATCGGAAGTGGAGCCACTGGGACTTGAACCAGCACCCATATGGGATGCTGGCCTGCAGGCGGTAGCTTTACTCACTGTGCCACAGTGCCAGCCTTTGGAAGCTACTTCAGAAATAATTTTATTTGTCCTCATATTCAACATAGGAATGTTCAGTATTAGCTGCCATCTGCCTTCACAAAACCTTGCACTGATGGATAGGACATTCAGAGGGGTTTGTTCCTTTGTTGAGCAGCTATGTTTCTTTATTTTTTTTATTTTTTATTTTATTTTATTTTTGACAGGCAGAGTGGACAATGAGAGAGAGACAGAAAGGTCTTCCTTTGCCTTTGGTTCACCCTCCAATGTGCGCTGCGGCCGGTGCACCGCGCTGATCCAAAGGCAGGAGCCAGGTACTTATCCTGGTCTCCCATGGGGTGCAGGGCTCAAGTCCTTGGGCTATCCTCCACTGCACTCCCTGGCCACAGCAGAGAGCTGGCCTGGAAGAGGGGCACCAGGACAGAACCGGCGCCCCGACCGGGACTAGAACCTGGTGTGCTGGCGCCGCAAGGTGGAGGATTAGCCTAGTGAGCCGCGGCGCCGACCTGCTATGTTTCTTAATAAAACTCAAGTTAGCAAAATATAGTAAGAATAACCTTCTTTAACTGATACTAGTTCTTTCCTATAAAATGATTCTTTAATTTGCTGTTTACAAATAAAGAATAATAAGTGTAATCATATTGGACACTGCTGTTTGCTACTAGAGATTCTTGTTCTTTACTCTTGTCACTTAGATTAGTCGCCTTCCTGTATGAGGGGCAAGAGGCGCAGGCAGGCAAAATTCCCATCTGCTGGTTCTCTTCCCAGATGCCCACAATGTCTGGGGCTGTGCCAAGAGCTGGAGCCTGGATCTGGGAACTGAATCTTCGTATCCCATGTGATTAGGAGGGACCCAACTCCTTTAACCATCATCTGTTGCCTCCTATGGTGTGCACTGGCTGGAAGCTGGACTTGGGAGCTAAAAGCCAGGAACAGAACCCAGGTATTCTTGTTTGGGTATCTTAACTGATAGACTAAATGTCTACCCCTAACCAAATATTTAATGACTTCTGGTGAGATATGCTGCATTATTGTAGTTGCTATATATTTAAGACATGGTCTTTGATTACAAGAGATAGCAACTATGATATTTTGAACTATATTACGAGGTGAGGTTCCAACCCCTCTCATGGTTTTTTTTTTTTTTTTTTAATTCTCAAGCCTGTGTACTTAACCTTTTGTAATTTTTCCAAAGATGTTGTCAAATAAAAATGAAAATAAATTACTACTGTGACAAATCAGTGTTCTGTATGTTGTAGAGTAACGATTTGGAGCCCTCAGTGAGCAAGTTATTAACTCAGCCCTGAAATATAATTTTTTTAAAAAAAGGCTTATTTGTTTGAAAGGCCGCAGGCTGAAGGCAGGAGCTAAGAGCTTTTTCTGAGTCTCTCATGTGGGTAGTAGTGGCTCAAGCATCTGGGCCATCTTCTGCTGTTTTTCCCAGGCCATTAGCAGAGAGCTATATGGGAAGTGGAGCAGCTGGAACACCAATTGGTACCCATATGGGATGCTGGCATTGCAGGTAGTGGCATTACCCACTGTGCCACACCACCAGCTCCCTGAAATGTACATTTAAATCTTTTTGGGTAAATTTATTTCTAGAACTATTTAAATCCTTTTTTTTTTTTTTAAAAAAAAAGAAAGATTAATTGAAAGGCATAGTGTCAGAGTAAAGAAAAGGAGAGACAGAGGGAGAGGTCTTCCATCTGCTGGTTCATGCCCCAAATAGTTGCAGTGGCCACGACTGGTCCAGGCTGAAGCCAGGAGCGTGGAACTTCATCTGTGTCTCCCATTTGGATGGCAGGGGTTCAAGTACTTGAGCCGTCTTGCGCTGCTTTTGCAGGTACATTAGCAAGGAACTAGATCAGAAGCAGAGCAACTAGAATGGAAAACTGGTGCTCCTATGGAATGCTGGCATCACGCAAGTGGCAGCTTTACTTGCTGCACCACAAAGGCAGCCTCATATTTCCCTTTGTAAAGAAAAATATACTATTTCACTTTTTTCTCTTTGACTAGAGCCATCTTTATGAATACTGATTATTGTCTTGGGGTAGGAGAGGACAATGTATTACTACCCTATGTAACATCCAGCTTGTCTTTTAATTCTTACATCCTGCTTAATTGCTCTCAGCTGTCAGTTTACATTGCAATTTTTTTTAAAACATTATTTTCATTTTATTTGGAAAGCAGAAAGATGGAGAGAGAGAGAGAGAGATTTTCCATCTCCTGGCTCATTTTGCAGCACACAACAGACAGAGTGGTCCAGGCCAAAGCTAGGAGCCAGGAATACAATCCAGGTTTTCCATGTGCATGGCAGGAACCTATCTAGTATTGTACACCTTGCTGCCTCCGGGGTGCACAATAGCAGGAAGCTGGAATAACAGGCAGAGCTGGGACTTGAAGTCAGGTACTTTAAGTGGGATATGGGTATGCAGGCCTCCAGATTGTGATTATTATTCCTATATTCAATAATCCTTTCTTTTACTTGCATTGTAAAATAGAAACTGAAACTGGAGTTTTGTTAATATTGTGTAAAAGAGAAATATATAAAAATTGTAAAGAGTTAAGGGATCCATCAACAACGTATATGACCTGTAGTGAGTAGTTATTGATGAAACTTTCTTTGAATTTGTAGGGACAATAGAATCTTGTCTGTCTTTGCTGGGGATTCAAGAATTGAGTCTGCTGAAAAAGACTGATAGACAGATGAACAGGAAAAATGCATACAAATTTATTGCCTGAATGGAGGGCATCACAGGAGGATATCCAATAACTCAATGAGATTTAGAGATTCAAATCCCTTCATAGAAGAGAGGAAAGTGGGGGATGTAGGCAGTTCTGGAGAAAGTAAATTATTTTTATGCCTGATGAGAAGGCTCAAAGAACAAACAGTAGCCTGGGTCAGCATTTGTTGACTCTCCGTATAGTGTCACCTCTAGTCTTCTTTGCTGCAGTATACATTAATCTCCCCAGGTTGGTAAGGTATATGAAGAAAGGTTTCACAACAGTTACGTATCTGGCCTTAGGGTAGATGGGGGTTCTACAGAGAAAAATCCTTCCCTCCATTTGCTGTTCTCCAAGTGTTCTCAGCTTGAAGTGTAAAGTAGCGTATTTTAGGGTATCTTTCTTAAGCAATAATAATTTTTTTTGTCATTGTTTTTAGAGTCCTTTTTATATCTTAGTTGGTTTCTAGACAGGTAATTGCTTCATAGCTTATAGGTAGGTGAAGTATGACGACACTGGGTTTGTATATAACATGGATAGTAGAATTATATGAAAATAGATGGTAAGGTATACAATATAGCTAATGTGGACAAAATAAGATTCTAAGTACATGTTATGGAGACACTACCATTTTAGATACGAGCATGGCTTTTGAGAACTGGACTTGAATCTTGACTCTGCCTCTTAGAACTTGTGGGCAGGTTGTCTTTTCTGATCACATTTCCTCATCTCCATTGGAGATACACACTTGAGTTTTGAATGAGATGTTTGTGAAATATTTATTAGATTTTTGGCAAATAGATACAGATAGTATGGATTTTTTATTTATGGTCAGTAAAAGAAATGAGAGAAAGGATAGATCAATGTGAACTGAAAAAAATAGAAAATGGGGTTTTGTTTCAGCTTTGGATGGGAAGAATGTGTTAAATCAAGAGGAAATAGGTTGTGAATAAAGCTTGAAATATTTTACTGAGAGAAATAATAAGGGTATAGGATTTTACTATTTATATTGCATTTTTAGGAAAGGGGTAAGTTATTGAGGGCCTCAACAACCATGTGGAGAGAACAGTAAAATTTACTTAAAAAGTTTTTTTTTGTTGACAATCTAGAACCAGAAAATGTTTGTCATATATGTACAATTCTCTGAGTTTTTGAGAGATGAGTTATCAGGACCCAGATAATGACACACAATATTACAATACCCAAAAAGCTCTTATTCAGTCTCTTTTCAGCCACTACTTCCCCTGTTATCCCGACTTGAGCCAGCACCCACATGGGATGCCAGCACTGCAGGCGATTCTCTAGCTGCTATGCCACAGCACAGGCCCTGAGTCTTCTCTTAAAAGCTCGAAACTATTAGAACCATCTCGTCCTGTGTCATGTTTCACACAGGAGGAAGTCAATTTGATTGATTTTCTGAGTGCCTAGAGCTCATTGATAGCTTTAAACTATCTCTGTGTGATTGATTCTTTTATTTATTTATTTTTTTGCCTTATTTTTCTCACTTTCTCTTCTTGGTTTGGTTTCTGTTTCTCTTGTTATTTCTAATTTTTTTTTTTGGTGATTCTTCAATAAATACAAAAGGGATGGATTACTCCCCCCCCACCCCATACTTGATAGTGTCATATTCCCTGACTTAAAATAATTTTAATTGTTAAAAAGTTTTTTCTTTAACCTCACTTCATTGACCACCCCCCCCCCCCCCCCGAGAGTTACTAATGAAAAAGATTCCACTACTCATTTCTTGGTGCTTGTCCTCAAGAAATTAGAACCAAATATATCATAGGAAATTGATTAATTTGATGGTTAATTTGACAGCAATTTGGTGAACATGTTGCATAGACTTACTAAATAAGCTTTTACTTCTTTCAGTAAGCAAAAGAAATAGAGTAAATGTGAAAGTGAAACAAATATTAAAGATGATGAAGTTTCTGATGAAGTACATTTCCTGAATGCTGATAAATACTATTTTAAATATTTTTTTATTTTGTTTTTTAAAAAGATTTATTTATTTGAAAGGCAGAGTTACACACACACAGGGAGAGAGAGAAAGAGAGAGAGAGATCTTCCATCTGCTGGTTCACTCCTCATATGGCTGCACCAGCTGGGGCTGGCCCAGATGGAAGCCGGGAGTCAGGAGCTTCTTCCCTGTCTCCCACATGGATTCAAGGGCCCAAGCACTGAGACCGTCCTCTGCTGCTTTCCCAGGTACATCAGCAGGGGGCTGGATTAGAAGTGGAGCAGCTGAGAATTGAACCCTTGCCTATATGGAATGCCAGCATTGCAGGAGACTTTACCCATCACACAGGCCCCTATTTTATATATGCAAAAGCTTTATGTATATACTCTCTAGAAGTAAAGAGAAAAATGAATTTGGAGTTCCCTGAAGGTGAGAACATTTAAGTTACTATTTTTATTGTATTTGAGAGGTACACAGAAAGAAACATTTAATAACCTCGAAAAATCCTTGCTGACTTTGAGTCTAGGTGATTTAGTTCACTGAGCAGATTTAAACTAAATATGGATTATTAGCTACCAAATGAATGCTTTTTAGAGGAGAATTTTAAGTGACTATTTGTTTGATTCTGTGAAATTACAATGTAGTAAATTGTATTTTCATGCTAGCATATTTTACTTATTGCTGTTACATATACTGTCACATTTTTTTTTCTCAGTTGTTTTAAATAATTTTCCTAGAATCAAGCTAACGTGGTATGGTAATCTCTTGACTGTCCAGCATGATCAGAACTTGGTCTAAAAGAATATTTTGATGTGAAAGTATTGCCAAATGTGAAGGTTTTATCACATGATGTATTGTTTCAGCAGACATTCCAGAAATTATATTCTTCTAAGTAGATGTTTCTTTCTGAGCATTTGCCTTGAAAGGGCATGCACTTGTTCCAGTGATGTTGCTATTGTTCAAAACATTTTAAAATTCTACTTCTGGGAGCAGGCATTTGCTGTAGTGGTTAAGACTCCCACATCCATTTTGGAGTGCCTGACTTGGAATACTGGCTTTGCTTCTGCTTCCTGCTTACTGTGACACTCTGAAAGACTAAGTGGTGGCTCAAATATTTGAATCCTTGCTGCCCATGTGGGAGACTGGGATTAAATTCCTGGTTCCTGGTTTGGGCCTGGCGCAGCCCTGGCTGTTGCAGACATTAGAGGAGTGAACCAGAGGATGGACAGTCTCTGTATTTGTCTCTTTGCCTTACATATAAAAAAAGAATGAAAATAAATGAATAAAAATTCTTAAAGATTGTGCTTCTGAAGGGTACTATTATAATATAGTCCTTTAAATCGCTTTGACCTGTCTTTTGAAGGTGAATTGGAGTTTGGGAAATGGTCAACTCTAAATTGGAGTCAAATTTGGGAAATCTCGGGGTGGGCATTTGGCACAGCTGTTAAAACACTACTTGAGACATTGGCATCCCTTACTGGAGTGCCTATATTTGAGTCCTGGCTCCATTTTGGATTCCAGCTTCATGCTAGTACACAGGGAAACATCAGGTGATGGGCCAAGGTACTTGGATCCCTGATACCCATGTGGCTGAACTGAATTGAGCTCCTAGGTTTGACCTGCCCCAGATCCTGAGTATTGTGGGCATTTGGGGAGTGAACAACAGATGTAAAATCTACCCATCTGTTTCAAATTTTATAAAAACTTTTAAATTAGGGAAATAATTTAGTCATTAAATTATTGAGTCATTCATTTGAAAAGAATACATGAATAAAATAGTAAGCTGATCCTCGACAGTCCAGGACAGTCTGTCGAGGAACAGCTTACTATTTTATTCTTCTTAGTATTTCCTTTTTCTACTTAATACCATTGGTTGAACTCTTTAATTTACATACAATTATTCTTAGGAGTTTAAATCCAAGTGAAAATTTATCCCTGTTAAAAATAAGAGTGGGAATAAGAGAGGGAGGAGATGTATAGTTTGGCACACGCTTACTCAGACTTACCCTTAAGGGTAAAGCTAGAAACGTGCCATGGGACTCCAAACCCCATTAAGTTGGCATGTACCAATGCCATCTTACTAGTTAAAGTGATCAGTTTAAGCTCATAGTTGAATCATAAAGATAGGATTAAGTACCAAAGGATCACATAAATAAGACTGGTGTCTACTAATAATAATTGATAGAATTATAAAGGAGAGAATGATCCAACATGGGAAGTGGGATACACAGCAGACTTATAGAATGGCAAATGCCCTAAACAGCACTCTGGCCTCAGGATCAGCCCTTAAGGCATTCAGATCTGGCTAAAAAGCCCATGAGAGTTTCTCAGGCATGGAAAGCAAAGACACTGTGGCAAAAAATGACCTAAATGAAAGATTTCTGTGAGATGTCAGTGGAAAGAACGGGCCATCAAGGAAGGAGGTACCTTTCTCTGAAGGGAGGAGAGAACTTCCATTTTTATTATGGCCTTGTCTAAATAAGGTTGGAGTTTTTGAACTCAAGAGGCTTCCATAGCCTTGGCAGCGCATGACAAGAGCCTCAGGTGATTACTGATGTCATAAATAAGAGTGTCAGTTGTTAAATCAACAACAGGAGTCACTGTGCACTTACTCCCCATGTAGGATCTCTGTCCTTAATGTGTTGTACTATGTGAATTAACGGTAAAACTAGTCTTCAGACAGTACTTTATACTTTGTGTGTCTGTGTGGGTCCAAACTGTTGAAATCTATACTTAGTATATACTAGTTGATCTTCTGTATATAAAGATAATTAAAAATGAATCTTAACAAAGATTGGGATGGGAGAGGGAGTAGGAGATGGATGGTTTGCGGGTGAGAAGGTGGTTATGGGGGGAAGAACCACTATAATACAAAAGCTGTACTTTTGAAATTTATTTTTGAATAAAAGTTTTCTTAAAAAATTAAAAGAATACATGAGCACCTGCTTTATTTTTAGTACTATATTAAATACTAAACGTGTATGCAAGACAGAATATGTTTCCAACAGAGTACTCCTGTGTGCCATGGCTGCCTGTATAATCTAGTTTCTGGCTACCTCTACACTAATTTTCATTTCCTAAGTGTTTCACCCTTACTATATTTGGTGAAATGACTTATTAGTCATTTTGTAATCTTGTTTTCTTTGCAGGGCCTCTATTCTGTCTAGATTATTCCTCCAATGTTTGTATGACTTAATCCCTCAACTTAGTTAACTCTGTTCAGATGCCTCTTCATTCAGTGAGGCCATTTCTGTTCACGCAGTCATAATCCCCATCTCTGTCATTTTCCATTCTTTTATATTTTCCTTTCATAGCCCCATCATTGCTGAGACTATAGGGTGTATTTATTATTTGACTTCCTAAAGTGTAAGTGTTGTGAAGACAAGTGTTTATTTGTACTCATGATTCCTTTCTTGGTGGCTAGAACCGCCAACACATCATGTGTGCCGGATAAATGTTTGACTGAAAAAACGAGTCTGAAATTTGTGTTTTAGGTTAAGAGCGCCAGACTAGTTTTCTAGTGTTTGATATTCAGTATCTTAACCATGTAGTCAAGTACATAAAAATTAATTAAACTTATTAACCTAATCTAAAAAGCTTTATTTATTCCCCCTCTGGGTTAAGAGCACTAATTGGGCCATGTTGGACACCCAGGACACATCATAACCTATTTCCTTGTCCTTAGTCCACACATCCAGTCTGCAACCAGATGGTAATGATTTTATCTCTGAAATACTTATAAAAATGCATTTACTCTGCTTCTGTTGCCATGCCTTTATTCAGGCCTTCATTTTCTTTCCTAGTTGATTGCATGGATTTCATAACCCCTTCCTGATTGTAGTTTTATCCCTTCTCAATCTACTCTATTCACTGTAACTGACAGTAAGTTTTCCAAAACGTCAATCTCAGTTTTCCAGAAGAGTTTAGTATCCTTCCTTTGTACTTCCACAGTATATTAAGTGTTACCTTTATTATAACATTTTTGTGATTTTGTTTACATATCTATCAATTACAATTAACAAATATTTATTCACTTTTAAATCTTATAGGTGAAAAAGATTTGAGTCACTGCCCTTGAGGAGCTTATGTTCTAGCAGGGAGAAGATTGTAAACATATAAACACAGAATTTTAGGTAGTGCTAAATGCTTATAGAAACAAAAATTGGATACATGAAAGAGGGTTGACTGGTGGTGGGGGATTGTTAAAGCTGCTTTGAGGTGGCAGTGTGTAGTTGATACGGGGCTGATGAGAAGGAAGTTCCATGTGAAGATACTAGGGGTGAGTCTTCTAGGTACAAGGAACATTAGTGTAGAGGCCTAAAGATAGGAAAAAAGCCAGTGTAGCTGGAGCTTGTTGAATGAGAGGACAAGTGAAGAATATGAGATTAGAGGAGAGAGGTGCATAAATGATAACTGGGAAAGTATGGTACAGTTCCAAAGAGAAATCATGTGATCTGATTTAGGGTTGGTGTTTGGTCTAATGGTTAAGACACAACTTGGATCACTAGCTTCCCATTCCAAAGTACCAGTGTTTGGGTCCCAGCTCCACTTTCAGTTCCAGCTTCCTGCTAAAGTGCATCCTGAGAGGCAGCAGGTGATGATGGCTAAAGTACTGGAGACCCTGTTACCCACATGGAGATCTGAATTGAGTCCTGGGCTCCTGACTTCAGCTTGGCCCAGCGCTGGCCGATGTGAGCATTTGGGGAATGAACCAGGGGATCAGAGATATCTGTTTCCCTCTCTCTGCCTTTCAAGTGAAATACAGCAAAAAGAACAATAAAGATCACTTAGTTCTTTGGGGAGTAGACTGAAGTCCGTGAAGCAGACTCTGTGGCACATGTCACTAAATCTGTTGAGTGAATGAATGATGACTTAGGTTAGTCATAAGATATGCCAGATTACCCAGTTTGAATCTTTTGAGACTTCAGTCTTTCAAGGGATGAAAGAAACAAGACCAATCTTGTAGCACTGGTGGTTATAGAAGGCTGCTTCAAAAAGTTCACGGAAGACTGGAATTAAAAGATAATTTGTTTTGGTACAAAAACAGTTTGAAATCCATGCATCATTTTTTTGTAACAAACATTTCTCATGAACTTTTTGAAGACCCCTAATATTGGTATAAATCACCTTTTTGTAAGCCGTGTATGTATAGCTTGTTACTTTAATATTTTTGAGTTATCAAGTAATACCCAAACTGCCATTAATTTTAATTAAAATCCTTTTTTACTGTGGGTGGAAATGCTGTAATCAGTCGTTCATTAGTTCATTTACTTATTTTGTAAATATAGGCTGACTATTCTGACAGGTGCTTTGAAGTTTCATGGTTAAAGTTGTGATACAAATTGGACCTTGTTCTTAACCTGCATTTAGTTATATTAAGGCATTCAAAAAATGTATTCTGAATGGATTATTAAGTTACCCTGACAAATCAAGAGGTCCAAAAGGGCATTATTATCCTTAAACAAGCTTTTAGAAACATAATTCTGTTAATTTGATCCACTTTGCTGCTGGATGCCTCCATTTAATATTTTATTTGTATTATTGAAAGGGATTTTCCATCTGCTTGTTCACTGTCCAAATACCTGCAAAAGTTAGGAGCTGGGTCAGGCTGAAGCTAGGAGCTAGGAAGTAGATCCAGTTCTCACACATGTAGGGCAAGTACTCAAACATCTGACCCATTATCTGTTGCCTGCAGAGTGTGTTGCCAGGAATATGGATGGGAAGCAGAACTGGTGCTTGATCTAAGCACTTCTGTATGGATAGTGTCTTATGTGGAGCCCCCCCCCCCCCTTTTAATACTAATTATTTCTTTTAAATGAAAAGTCACAGAGAGGGGGAGACAGGCACATTAGCAGGGAGCTGGATCCAAAATGGAGTAGCTGGAACGGCAGCTAGTGCACATTGGAATGCCAGTGGCTTGTAGGTGACAGCTTGACATAGTGCAGCCCCTGAAGTGGAATCTTGATTGCTGCTCCATATGCCTGTCCTGATGTTCCCATTTAGATGTTGAATATATCATTGGAGCACAGTGCAATGTAGAAAATAGAAGAATTGGTCAAATTAGTGATATCTTTATTCTTTGTAATGGTTTCTAAAATTTTTATTCTGAATAAAAGTTCTTGACAAAGTTTTCCCGTTCTCTCCTGTAAATCTTTGCATCATACCTCTGTCATCCTACCTATCCATCACCAAGATACATGGGCTGAGAGTGTGTTAGAAATGATTTTTTGGGGCCAGTGCTGTGGGACAGCAGGTTAATGCCCTGGCCTGAAGCGCTGGCATCCCATAGGGGCACCGGTTTGAGACCCAGCTGCTCCACTTCCGATCCAGCTCTCTGCTATGGTCTGGGAGGCAGTGGAAGATGGCCCAGGTCCTTGGGCCCCTGCACCCACGTGGGAGACCTGGTTCCTGGCTCCTAGCTTCAGATCTTCTCAGCTCCGGCTATTGAGGCCAATTGGGGAGTGAACCATCAGATGGAAGATCTCTCTCTCTCTCTGTAACTCTTTCAAAGAAATAAATAAATCTTTAAAAAATTATCTTTTTTCTTGGAACTTAAGCACAATGGCTTATAGGCATATTTTGAGGACATTCTTTCATTTCTCAATTTTTATTTACATACCTTTTGTATTTCTCCATTAAAAAATGGGGGCCTGTACTGTGTTGAAGTGGGTTAAACCACTGTCTGTGACATGGCCAGCATCCCATATGGGTGCAGGTTTCAATCTCACCTGCTCCACTTCCAATCCAGCTTCCTGCTGATGCGCCTAAGAAAGCAGAAGATGGCTCAAGTCTCCCAGGTGCTTTCACTTGGGAGACCTGGAAGAAGCTTCTGGCTCCTAGCTCTGGATTGGCCAAGCTCTGGCTATTTTAGCCATTTGGAAGAGTGAGCAAGGGCATGGAAGAACTCACTCTCTCTCTCTCTCTCTCTCTCTCTCTCTCTTTTTCTCTCTTTCTCTCTCTGTAACTCTGCCTTTCAAATAAATAAATCTTTAAAAAAAAAAAGCTGTGGATATTATGTTAAAAAAAATAAAAGAATGTGATCCCTGCATTCTGTTCTCCTTTGGCATCTTGAATTTCAGCCAGTTGTTATGGCTAAAAAATTATTATTTATTATTAATCTGTGGATAAACATTCATTTCATAAATATTATTTATTTTTATGTGCCAGGCAATGTCCTGGATCTTAAGTGTTTTTGAAAGAGATTATAGCATAAGTACATTTGTGCCTTTGAGAAAAATAAAATCAAAGTTCAGGATGGGCAGTACCTGATTGCTGCTGTGGCAGAGGTACCTCTGTGGTCTCCCCATTTGGTATAGCATTCCCTGAAGCACTAGGGCTCACACTAGAGTTTAAACTTGTTGTCATGATTGAATATATTATATAAAATGTAAATTATATGAAGTATAATTGAATAATGGCTGCATGTTGGTTTCTTGATTTAGGGAAATTTCGCACTTTTAGCAAATGGAGAAGATTAAACTAATTTTGTTGTTGTTAGCATTTCTCAGAGCATCAAGTCATCAGGGCCATTGAAATAGCCTAAAATAAATTTGAGGAAAACTAGGAAAAAACTTGATTAATGACTTGTCTTTAAAAGAATATTTGGTAGATGAAAGTGTTTGGGTGTGATCTAAGCAACTGAGCACTCAGCTTTTATTAAGTTTTAATGACTAGAAGTAACATGGATACATTTAACTGATACTGTTATTTAATGTTTACTCCTTGATCTGACTTGTGCATTCTTATTAAGCTTTTCACTAAAGAAGGGCTTTATGGGTTGTAAACTACTGTGGTTGAAGATTAACAGTGTGGAGCCTTAAAGCTGAAGCTACGTTCAGAATTGGCAGAAAGTTTAGAGATCACTTAATGTAATGAGACTTTTCACAGAAGAGGGCCCTCTGTGTATTAAAGTTAGATCAACTATCAGTGTACTTTGAGGAGACTTGATGATATTAAGAGGACCACTTGAGATAAACTAGTCATTTCCCTCATCACCTGCCCCACCGCCCTCGTTGATTTTATTTGCACACATAAATTACTAACAGCAAATTATGAAAAATCTTGTTAGTTCACACCGTAAACTTTGTTGGTAATTTGTACAGATCTGGATTAACTACAGTTTACATACTGATAAAATTTGTTCTTTATATTATAAATCAATTTTAAGCTTTTTTGCTTGAGAAAATTAGCATTTATTCCTTTTCTTGGAAAAAGACACATTCCTGTTGAAAACAGACATTGTAGTACAGTATATCTAGATTCAAATTCTTATTCCATAATTTGAAGGAAATATCAGACATGCTGCTTAACTTAATGAGCCTAAGTTTTGTTTGTGGGAAGGGCTAAAATATTGCATATCTTAAATAGTGTATATTTCATTATAAATGTTAAATGAGAAGATTTGTTCAAAG
This sequence comes from Oryctolagus cuniculus, assembly GCF_964237555.1. NCBI lineage: Eukaryota > Metazoa > Chordata > Mammalia > Lagomorpha > Leporidae > Oryctolagus > Oryctolagus cuniculus. The sequence continues at coordinate 64,452,200 of NC_091445.1, read as the reverse complement.
ACCCCAGCATACCGACCTTATGGTGTAGTGGGTAAAGCTGCTGCCTGTGATGCTGGCATCCCATTGGATGCTGGTTCCAGACCTGGTTGCTGTACTTCTGATCCAGCTCTCTAATGTGCCAGTGGGAGCAGCAGAGGGTTGCCCAAGTTCTTGGACTCTGCACCCATGTGGAAGACCCAGATGAAGCTCCCAGCTTTGTCCTCGCTGAGCCCCTGCCAATTGCAGCCCTGTGGGGGAGAGTCAACCAGCAGATGGAAGGTTCTCTCTCTCTCTCTCTGTGTGTGTGTGTGTGTGTGTGTGTGTGTGTGTGTGTGTGTGTGAGAGAGAGAGAGAGAGAGAGAGAGAGAGAGAGAGAGAGATCTTCCTCTCTGTGTGTAATTCTGGCTTTCAAGTAAGTAATTTTCTTTTTAAAAGACCCCAACATAATGGCTGGCGAATGCTTAGATAAACACTCAGAGGGGGAAGTGTGAATAAATAAATGATAGTTACTTATCTGTTGTTTTGATCATGGACATTTGAGTTACTTGTGGTTGCTTGCCACTATAAACAGTGGTTTTATGTACATGAATCCTGCTACTCATGTGTAAGTTTCTCTGCATTATGTAACTTGGTATATAGCCTGGAGAGAGAGGGAGAGGATCTACCTATTTGTATATTTTTATCCTCATTATACTAATGTCTAAGGATTATGGTTAGTCTGCGCTCCTCAACACTTGAAATTATCAGATTTCTATTAAAAATATTTTATTATGAAAATGTTCAAATATACCAAATTGGAGAAAAAAGTATAACTAAGTGTAGTGTACTTCAATCATTATAAACATATGGGGCAATCTTATTTCATCTGTCTGACTTTCCCCTCTCTTCAGGGGAGAGTTCAAGGCAGGTCCCAGGTTATATTTTCATTTGCAAATACATTAGTATGTATTTCTAAAGGAAAAGATTTTTAAAGTATGTAACCACAGGCCGTTAATATAACTAAGTAAACAAACAGTAAATTCTTCCTGTCAGCTAATACTTAAATATTCAGATTTTCCTGATTTAACAACAGGAGTCACGGTGCACTAACTCCCCATGCAGGACCTCTGTCCTCAATGAGTTGTATTGAGAGTTAACTGTAAAAGCAGTTTTCAAAAACAGGTGTGTGTGTGTGTGTGTGTGTGTGTGTGAGAGAGAGAGAGAGAGAGAAAGAGAGAGAGAGAGAGAGAAAATTATTGAAATCCTTACTTAGGGGCTGGCGACAGTGCCAGCATCCCATATGGGCACCAGTTCCAGACTCGGATTCTCCACTTTTGATCCAGCTCTCTACTATGGTCTGGGATAGCAGTAGAGGATGGCCCAAGTCTTTGGGCCCCTGCACCCACGTGGGAGGCTGGAAGAAGCTCCTGGCTTTGGATTGGCTCAGCTTCAGTCGTTGTGGTCAATATGGGAGTGAACCATTGGGTGGAAGACCTCTATTTCTCTGCCTCTCCTCTCTCTGTAAATCTGACTTTCAAATAAATAAATAAATCTTTTTTAAAAAAAGTGAAGGAAATGCTTATCTTAAAAAAAAGAAATCCTTATTTAGTATAGAGTTGGTCTTCTGTGTACAAAGTTAATTGAAAATGAATCTTAATGGAGAAGAGGACTGGCAAGGGGAGAGAGAGGAGGAGGAGGGGTGGGAAGAATAACTATATTCCTAAAATTGTACTTAGGAAATGTGTATTCCTTAAAAAAAAAAAAAAAGATTCTCCTGAGTGTCTTGCAGATATTTTGAGTCAAACAGAGCATAATTTTTTTAAAAAATATGGGGTAGTAATCTGTTCATTAAATTGCTTTTGTTTCTCGTAATCTCTGTTTTCTGTCTATAGTAACAAATTCAGATTTGCTTTCATCTTAAATGGTTTATATAAAGTTTGTTTAGATTATTTTTCCTGCTTTGGGATTGTTTGAACATTCTGGTTTTAAGTATTTGGAGTCTGAATAATTCCAAAAAATCTTTTATTCTTATATTTTTGAGTATTACATCTCCTCCATTTTCTCTTTTATCTCCTTTAGAAACTCATTAAATGTATGATAGGCAATTTCATTATCTTTTTTTTTTTTTTTTTAAAGACTCCGTGTATTTGATCATCTTTTTTTTCTTGGAGGACTAAGTTCTGTGCACGTTCAGATGTGTCATTGAACAAATTAATTCTTCCTCTGTATTTAGTCTGCTATCCCTCTTACTGAGCTATTTCAGTTATGGTATTTTTTTTCAAAAGTTCTCTTTGGATGTTAAAAATTTTTTTTTATGCCTTCTTGATTCTTACCTTTTCAGTTCTCTTTCCTTTGAACCATGGGTTTACAAGTTATGCCTTCTAAATCTGACTTGCTGTTGCATTTGTAAATAAAATTTTATTGGTAAAACCGGAAGTTTGTCTATGGCAGCTTTAGTGCTGTGTGGAGTTAAGTAATTGAAACAGACTGTATGGTTTTCAGAGTCTAAAATGTCAATTTATTGCCCTTTTTTCAACAAGTTTGCCATGTTCCTTGCTTTGGATATATAAAACATAATTACAATTGTTTGTGTAATTATAATTTCATTGTTGGATAATTCTGATATTTAAAGTCTTTTTAGAACTTTATTATTTCTGTTTGTAATGGCTTATTTTGCTGTTTTCTTGTGAGTTTGTGGGTTTTGGATGTACACTTGTGCTTGCTAGGTTACTTAAGCTAAGGGTGGTTACTGAGTTGGGTATGTGGATAGGTGGGTTGTTGTAGGGTGAGGTGGGAGACATCGATGGTTGAATTTGCTTCTTTTTGCTGCCTGGGAACAGTGTAGACCAGAGACTCCTTTAAAATTCTCATGTTGGTGTTTATTTGGGCCATGCAAAAGAGTATGTCTGTGTTCCAAAGCCACATGTTTTGACTTCAGAGTCCCAAGGAAAACTCTGTTTTAATTTGTTTACAACTTTACCCACAACTGCTTTTCCTTGTTGTCTACCTCTGTTGGATGATTCATCCTTTTTCTTACGATGTCGTCTTTTACGCATAATGATTTCCTTTTCTGGCACTGGCTCATGTTAGACCAAACTCCTCATGTAATGCTCCTAAGCTTTGATAATAGGATTTCTATTTGGGCTTTCTAAGCAGAGCTTCTGAAACTTTAATGTTACATTCGAGGTCCTCAAGACCATCCCAGTTACCCTGATTCCTCAGTTACCGTGATTGCTTATGGCAAACTACAAAGCAAAATCAGCTCAGGGAAAAGACTCATGTTAAATGAAATCTGGAGGAAACCAAGTGCAGAATTCTAGAGTCTTCTCTCAGTGGAGTATACAGGACATGGTTAATTCCCTTGAGCAACGAATTGTGACAGCATGTGAAATAATGTCTACCAGGGAATCCGGTTAGAGAATAAGCACCTAGGGTTTTTAGTGAGGATTTGCCAAGTAGGTGTCTCTGCCTGGCAGATAACAAAATTATAAATCCACAGAAGAAAAGCAAGGGTTCAGCTAAAGCATATTTGTATAAACAGCTTAGACCCATATGACCACTGCCATAAGTTGGGAAAATTTCCCAAAAGTTAAGTTCCCAGTGCCATCCAAGGTTATGTTTGCACACAGACCTTTTTAAGGGTAAGTAATTAGGTCTGCTTGATTAAGTTTTCTTTCTGCCTAAGTTTATAAATGAACCACATTTTATATATATAAATGAACCATAGAGAGAGATCTTCTGTTCCCTGGTTCCCTCCTCATATGACTGAAGCCAGGAGTCAGGAGCTTCTTACTGATATCCCACGTGGGTGAAGGAGCCCAAGCATTTGGGGTATTTTCCACAACTTTCCCAGGCACATTAGCAGGAAGCTGCATTGAAAGTGGAACAGCTGGGTCTGGAATCTGTGCCCATTTGGGATGCTGGCATTGCAGGCGGTGACTTTACCCACTAAACTGCAATGCTGTCCCTAATTCAGAGCTTTTAAAGGTTAAATTCAAAGAGCATTTGTAAATTCTTGGATTTTGATTATTAGTGTCATTCAATTATTTATATATATGTGAGTGAAATGTGAGGAGGATTAACAAGTAGTAAATTTGGAATTAGGGGACTCATCCTACATAAATTAATTCTGCATTAGAATATTTTTGCCTGATTAAGATAATCATTAACCAATGTGTGTTTTCTTTTATGCGTAGGAGCTCAGATCTACCAGTATGTTTTTGTTCTGATAATTTTAGGTGAGCTCTGTCTTCTTTGATTTATATAAGTTGTTATACTTAATCGTGAAAATGTGAACAGGGATACTGACTATGATAATCTGTACAAAGCACTCATTCATAACCTAATAGTATATAAAATAAGGCAGTATTATACAGTCAATTTAAGAGATGATTACAATGCATATACTAAGATAATTTAGTGATATTTGGTGAATACCTGTAGATAAGAGATTCCATGGAATCCCAAAATTTCCAGTAGTAGTAATACTGTGGAGAGGGACATTTTAGAAATTTTTTTGGGGGGTTGGGCAATGAATGAATTTTATTATAGGATGTGTTAAAATTGAGTTAAGCAACACAAAACAGACTGAGATGTGTCACTTTAATTTAATTGAAGAAAGCTTTGAATTGAAGTTTTGAAGCATTGTTCACTTAAAGCTGAATTTTTTATAACTGATGGATAGGTACAAATAGAAACCTGAGGGCCAAGGAATGTTAAAGGATAATGGAATACAATGTGAAAGAATGCAAAACCTTTGGGAGACTGGAGGAACCGTAGGAAATAGGGTAGGAAAAAAACCGAGGCGATGTAGTTGCAGAAACGAGAGAGGTGGATTTGGTTAGCATTACCAATACAGTGATGGAAAAGTCAGAGTTTGGAAAGCTGGAGGGGGGGGGAACCTTTGAATTGGACAAGTGGCAAAGTTGAGGACAGCTTTAGTTGAATGATGGCTTAGATACCAGGTTGATAGAGTTAAGGTGATGAGCTGCGAATAAATTAGCTTGAATCGGCTGGTGTTGTGGCCCATTGTGTAAAGCCACTGCCCACAGTGTACCAGCATCCCATATGGGCACTTGTTTGAGTCCCAGTTGCTCCCCTTCTCATCCTGTTCCCTGCTAATGGCCTAGGAAAAGCTGTGATGGCCTGAGGATGTGGGCCCCTGCCACCCATTTGGAAAACCCTGCCACCCACATGGGAGACGTGGCTGATACTCCTGGCTTCGTTGTGGCCACTTGAGGGTGAGTCAGTGGATATAATACTTCTTTCTGTGTCTCTCCCTCCCTGTATCTCTTTCAAATAAATATCTTTAAAAAAAAAAAAATTCAGTGTATCTCAGACGTTGGGTGAAGGACAGGTAGTAATGTTTCAAAATGAGAAGTACTGGACAGGAGCATTATTTTAAGACAGAAAAGAGAGAGGTAGTGAAAGAGACTGAAGATTCATGAGAAATAGTGAATAATTAATGATAGAAGTATTAAAATTAGATAAGATGTGGCATCAAGAATGAAAAGAAGTGCAGAGTTACAGAGGGAGAGACAGATCTTCCCTCTGCTGATTCATTTTCCAAATAGCATCAGTAACCAAGGCTGGGCCAGACTGAGAAGCCAAGAGCCTGGAACTTCTTCCAGGTCTCTTACATGAGTACTGGGGGAACCCAAGCACTTGGGCCATCTTCATTGCTTTCGCAGACACATTATCAGGGAGCTGGATCAGAAGTGGAGTGGCTGTGACTTGAACTGGTGCCCACATTGGATTCTGGCATCACAGGCAGTAGCTTTACCCGCTGTACCACAACGCAGGCCTGGATGCCCTGATACATAGTTTTTAGCTCCTGTCCTGGAAAAAGAAGCATGGTGTGATAGTAGCTTTGGGGAGAGGGGAGTGTGGATCACTGTGGCTGCTCCCATGCTTCAGTTCTTCAGTCCCATTGACCCATCCCAAATGGTAAAACTCTGCAAAATTTGGGGATCAGGTGCTTTGAATGTTCCTTGTGCTGCACACTGCATCATCATGAACAATCTCCCACTGGAGCATAGCAGCCAGACAGGGGGCTCTCAGCCTCCAACTTTTGCAGGCTTTGTGCCTGGTGCTCCATCTGGGCTAATACTGCAAGTTCATTGTAATCTTTAAATAATGATTGCTTTCAGTTGCTTTTACTGTGTTAGGAAATGTTCTAGTCTCAGACTGCATTTTTCATATTATTTTCTCCAGAAAAATAACATTGAAATATATGACATTTCTTTAAAAGACAGTCATTTCTGCAGCTAAGTGAATGGCCTTTGTGAATTCTGTATATACTTTTGCATGCTTTTTTATATAAATTCTATACTTGTGTTTACTTTGTTAATTTTTTTAACTTTAGAAAGTGAGATTCCTTTTTCAAAGCAACAGAAAGTCATTTGGTTAGGTAGGTTTTTACATATTTCATCTTTTTTTGGTCCTCATCATTTTAGCATTTAACATTGGAAGGTTTTGATGCACATGCTTGCTACTAATGGTAGAAAATTTCCCCTGAGTCTATATGTGTTTGCTCTGTGATTCTCAGCCAATAAATAGCAGTACTCAACAGTGTACCCAATCCACAAATCTGCAGTTAATCTTTGATTCCTCCCTCAAACTTTCCTCCCATCTCTAACCCATTGTTGATGAATATTTTTACTTAGGTTTTTGTAGCCTGTATTTAAATTTGTCTTTCTCTTCCCCTATAATCCGTTCTCTAAAACTGTGTTTCTAAAGCAGAACTGATCATGCCATTCACCTTAATATTTTCCTTAATAATAAGATATCTAAGTTTCATAGCATTTCTCAGGCCATAGAATCCAGCTCAATTTTTTTTACTCTCAGTAATTTGTTTTCTGAGCATATAGAATTTCTTGCTGTTCCCTGTGTTCACTGAGAAAAATACAGTGGTTCTCCATGTTCACGTGCATATGCTTTTCACATTTTATATGCCTAGAAGCATATAAATACCTTTGTTAAATATCTCCAAATCACATTTGCCTTACTCAGTGTCTTGCTTAGTCTTTCAAACAATTTATTGAGAACTCATCATGTACTTGGCTTGGTGCCAGAGGCTAGGGATGCATCTGTGGACAGACAGGTTTCCGGTTCACCTTTTTATTCTACTCCAGGCAATTCTTTCCCAAGCATCCTATTTATTTTGTTTCATCGTGTTTACTAACAACCGTTCTATATGTTTTTATGTCCTTCCTTTTTCCCATTTAGTATTGAGCTTCTGGGTGAAGACTACATCCTGTATTTATTAATATTTTGCTTAGCAATTGGCACAATGTATGTTGCATGATGGGTACTGAAGTGTGTGACTGAATAAAACTTAGAAATTAAAGTATCCATGTAGCTACACAAGATATTCCCAGGATAGACCAAAATTGTCTTTTGTAGAATATACTTTTTATAAACCTATTTAAGTAACACAGGTGGTGCAGTGGTTATGCTGGTAGTTGGGACAACTGCATCTCATATCATAGTGCTTGGGTTTGAGAACCAGCTCTGCTCCTGATTTTGGGCTTCCTGCTAATGTGTACCTTGGGAAATACCTGTAATAACTCAAGTAATTGGATTCCTGCCACCTTTGTGGGGGAACTGGATTGAGTTCTCCCTGGCTACTGGCTCAGACCCAGCTCCTGGAGGCATACAGGGAGCGAATTTGCAGATGAGATTCTTATTTTCTCACTCTCAAATAAATAAACTTAAAAATAAAAAAAATATGGATACTAAGATGGCTAAATGAAATCTAGGGACAAATCTGTATCTCAGTGTTGGAATTTCTTTAAAGAACTTTGAGAGGATTGTTCTATCATTTGAAGTTTAATTTTAATATATTTTAAGCTATTTATATGAATTTAATTTATACTATATTCAAAGTAAATGAATTTGAACAGAAATTATAGCTTCTAATTAAGATTGCATATTCATATAGCTCGATAGTACTGTTCAAATGAATCATTAATTACTTTGTTTACTTTATTATCAGTGTCTTATATGTAGCTTGATTCTTCTTCTGACAGTTAAAAATATTTATAACATGTTTATGATAAAACAATTGGAAGACATGGTTTGGTTACTAGATTTTTTTTTTTTTTTTTTTTTAATTTGTTGTAATTTGAAAGGCAGACAGAGATCTTCCACCCACTGGTTCACTCCCCAGATGTCAACAACAGCCAAGGCTGGGCCAGACTGAAGCCAGCGTCCAAGAACTCCATCCAAGTCTCCCATGTGGGTAGCAGGGACCCAAGTACTTGGGCCATTACCTGATGCTTCCTGGGGTTCAAATTAGGAAGCTAGATCTGAAGCACAGTGGAGATTCCAACCAGGCACTCCAATATAGGATGCAAATGTCCCAAGCAGTTACTTATCTACTGCACTACACAACCACCTCAAGGATAATAAACTTTAATATTAATCTAAGAAATATAAATCTGATTAGGAATGTAATTGGTGTAAGAGTGACCTAAATGAAACAGCCCTTAAAAACTAATTCAAAGTGCAACTGAATATAAGATATCTGGGATGTAGCTGTTTAAATTAAGGGAAGATTCATAATCCTGTGACATGGAAAGATCTAGAGTTGAAATGTGGAAACAAAACTGAAGGGAGAAAAAAACTACACATTCCTATAGTAGAGGATAAAGATCACTGTCATAAAACTGGAAACTTGAAAAGGAACTTAATGTTATAAAAAAAAATGGGGGATAGTATCTTTTAATTATTTATAGGCTAGTATTATGCTCAAGGTCACATACCTAGTAGATGACAAAACCCAAATCTGAGCCCAAACTCCTGAGTTTGTGTTAACCACTCATTACCACCTTTCAAAAGAAATGCAAACAAGTTTCTAATGTAAGAGGAGAAAAATCAGAAAGGCTTTCAGCTTGAGCTGCTAGTTCCTTATAGGCCTAATTTCTATGGCCTCACCTCTTTCTTTCTAGGCAGAAGCTGTGGAAAAGTTTGTAACCTGGGATCATGAATTGGTTTTCTTTTTTTTTTTTTTTTTTTTTTTTTTAATTTTTGACAGGCAGAGTGGACAGTGAGAGAGAGAGACAGAGAGAGAAAGGTCTTCCTTTGCCGTTGGTTCACCCTCCAATGGCCGCCGCTGCAGCCGGCGCACCGCGCTGATCCGATGGCAGGAGCCAGGATCCAGGTGCTTTTCCTGGTCTCCCATGGGGTGCAGGGCCCAAGCACCTGGGCCATCCTCCACTGCACTCCCTGGCCATAGCAGAGAGCTGGCCTGGAAGAGGGGCAACCGGGACAGAATCCGGCGCCCCAACCGGGACTAGAACCCGGTGTGCCGGCGCCGCAAGGTGGAGGATTAGCCTATTGAGCCACGGCGCCGGCTCTATGAATTGGTTTTCAAGAATTCCACGTTTCTTATTTATGCATGATTCACATTCGTGTGCCTGTTTCTCTGGGAAAGGGGGCTGTGCTGTCTTTCGTCAAAGCCACAAAGCGAACCTTGACCTAAAAGAGCTCCACACTCTGGAGAGAATAGCAGCTGTCTTTAAGCTCAGATACTTGTCAGGCACTGTTTGATGTGCTTTGCGTACACTACTGCTCTCTGCGTTACAACTCCATGAGGTAGGACATAGGAATCCCCATGTACAGATGGGAAACCAAGGCACAGAAATGGGATTACAATTACCACAGCCAGCAAGTGGCACAGCTAGAGAGCAGGTCCAGACAATGTGGTGCTTTAACTCATACTCCTAACCAATCAACCTGGGCACCACATACTGGCTTCCTCAGAACTATTTCCTGTAGCCAGACAGTGTTAGATTTTTAAGAGCTTTTGGGAAGGGCATTAGGTCTAACACAATCCCCACTGTTTTATACATCTTCTTTCTTTACACGTCCGCCATCACTGGCAAACTGCTCATTCTCACCTGGATGGAGCATTTCTATTCCACCTGCCAAACAGCCTCCTCACTTGATTTAACTATTTTCCTCTTAAGCCTTTGAAAGTTCCCATATTAACTGTGTGTTCTCCAAGTAAGGAGATTATAATTCTCACTAAGAAATATTCTTTCAGTCACTAGTGTATTTCAGCTCTAATAAATAAAAGATTGGCAATGATTAAAACAAAAGTAAAAAGGTGCCAAAGGCAGCTTTCTATTGGATTGCCTCTTAATTTATGGACCTTTGCTTTATTCAATTTGTTAAACAGGAGCCAATGAAATTATTGCCTTCAAAATAACAGTCATAGAAATATGTTACCTAATTGAAAGAACAATACCATTAGTTAGTGACACAATTTAATTATAAGGATCAAGCAGTGGTTGTTGGTCAAACCAATCCACACTGAAAGCTGTGAAGAGTGCAGATGCTAATTTTTAAATGAAGGTGACACACGCCAATCAGATTCTCAGAACACTGTTCAGGATGTGCAAACGCTTGACTTTGGGCAGAGTTCAATACACAAGGCTAAGAGACTGACAGTGCAGTCACCAACAATTAACCATGGGTGTAATTTTCCAAATGACTTTTAGTAAAACAATAAATTCTAAACTTTTTAAAGTCTAAAACTACTTAAAACTCAAAGCAATCTATTTTCTACCTGAGATCAAAGTAAGTTTCCTTTTCCCTATCTAAACATAATTCTTGGCATTGAGGTAAATTTAAATTCACGTGATACACCTGTCAAACTGTTCCAAAAAAACTTAAACCCTGCTTTACGAGAGAAATTCTCACGAAGCATATATTTACATATTTTTTCCTCAAAGACTGACAAATTTATGAGGTTAATAAGCCTAGAATGGGACCATGATACTACTAATAATATGAAAATAAAAAGTCATTCATTTATACAAAGTGTTCCTGAATGGTGCAATACGAATGGGATCACAAAATCTATGTACATAAGAAAATCATTTAAAGTTTCAGAAGTTAAGCTCATTTTAAGAAAACCCATTCTATTCTCTTTGGAGCAGCAATTTTACTTGTTATATATGACAAAAATATTGTGAAAAAGAGCTCCAAAGCCAAATATTAGCTTAAACTGGCAATTACTGCAACTTACAATTAAAACTTAAACCCAACTAGATCTTATCGGTGGCTATGCAACTTTTTGCTTAATGGCTGCAGGTGCTTACTGAGGTAACAACCTCTATCCCTTCTTCCACCACAAAAACAAAAGCAAAACTAACCAATCGAAACAACCTCTACAGCTGCCTTCTTCATGCCACTTTGGCAATGCTTCCAGACCGCGAAAGCAAGAGAATCTGTTAAAGTGAATGAGAAGGATGAACACACTGTGTGCGATGTGTGAAGATGGATCTAAGTATGAACTGAGCAAGCCCTGGGGCTGAGCAGCAGTCTGCCCTCACGAGACAGAAGATGAAAACGTAGGGGCTGTGACTGCTCTGGCCCTTCTTCCACATTGTCTCCCCATCAGAAGAGCACAGAACCAAAATGTCAAACTCAGAAAAGCTAATGACTTGGGAGGAGGAGCTAGAGAAGTGAATAGACGATAAAGAAGTACAGCAGTAGCTTTAGCTGTTAATGAGTTTCTTTGCTCTGGCATTGACAATGTCAATACGATCTTTGTTGGTGTCAGCCTTTTCTGTAATCCGGTCTATTTGTCGATTTTGAGCTTCAATCTCATTTCCCATGTCCAGGGCCATGTTCTTTAGATTTCCCAGGATACTGCCCACTTGAGTCAGGTTCTCTTCCATTTCATCTTCTCTGGCATCATTAGTGATACGTTTAATGTATCCACCGCTGGCTGCCCCGGTGCTTGGTTGCTGAGGCTGACCATTTTTTTAAAAATCACCTGAATGGATTGGTGAATGTATGAGGGTTATTTTAACTGGGGTGAAGTGAAATCTCATTGTGGTTTTAATTTGCATTTCCCTGACAGCTAGTGATCCTGAACATTTTTTCATGTGCTATTGGCCATTTGGATTTCCTCTTTTGAAAAATGCCTGTTTAATTCCTTAGTCCATCTCTTAAGTGGGATGTTATTTTGTTGTTGGGTTTCTTGATCTCTTTGTAGATTCTGGTTATTAATCCTTTATCAGTTGCACTAGTTTGCAAATAATTTCTCCCATTCTGTCGGTTGCCTCTTAACTTTCCTGTTTTTTTTTTTTTTTTCTTTAAGGCTGATGTTAGACTGAATCCCAAGGAATCATGATTTTTCTTTTTTAAAGATTTATTTATTTGAAAGTTAGAATTATGCAGAGAAGGAGAGGCAGAGAGAGAGGTCTTCCATACACTGGTTTATTCCCCAGTTGGCCGCGAGGGCTAGAGCTGTGCCAGGAGCTGAAGCCAGGAGCCGGAGCTTCTTCCATGTCTTCCATGTGGGCATAGGGACTCAAGGCCTTGGGCCATCTTCTACTGCTTTCTCAGGCTGTAGCAGAGAGCTGGATCAGAAATGGAGCAGCAGGGACATGACCTGGCGCCCATATGGGTTGCCAGCACTGTAGGTGCCACGTCTTTACCCGCTATGCCACAGTGCCGGCCCCCTGACAGTTTTGCCGTATAGAAACGTCTCAATTTGAAATAATCTCATTTCTTAATTTTGGCATTGACTGCCTGTGCCTCTGGGGTCTTTTTTAAGAACTCTGCCTGTCCCAGTGTCATGTAGGGTTTCCTAAATGTTCTCTAATAATTTGTAGGTGTATAGTCCTAGATTTAGATCTTTATCTTTAATCCATGTTGAGTGGATTTTTGTGTAAGATGCAAGATAGGGGTGCTGGCAGTGCAAAGCAGCAGCTTTGACCCATTGTGCCACATTATTGGCCCCTGTTACACTTGTATAGTCTTTGGATATTCTGATGTGGATTTTGTTTTTGTTTTTAATTTCAGGTTTAGTTCTCCTTGGTTTTCAGTTTTGAGGTTTTCTTATTATTATCTTCAAGCTTATAGATGGTTTCCTTAGCATGTCCAGCCTAGTCATAAGTCTAACAAGGCATTCTTCGTTTCTTCTTCTTCTTCTTCTTCTTCTTCTTCTTCTTCTTCTTTTTTTTTTTTTTTAAATTAATTTGTTTATTTGAAAGGCAGAGTTACAGAGAGGCAGAGGCAGAGAGACAGAGAGAGAGGTCTTCATCTGTTGATTTACTCTGTAAATGGCTGCAATGGCCAGAGCTGGGCCTTTTCAAAGCCAGTAGCTGGGAGCTTCTTCCAGGTCTCCTGCGCGGATGCAGGGGCCCAAGGACTTGGGCAATCTTCCACTGCTTTCCCAGGCCATACTAGAGAGCTGGACTGGAAGTGGAGCAGCTGGAACTCGAATCAGGGCCCGTATGGGGTGCCAGCAGTGTAGGCAATGGCTTTACCCACTTCGCCACAGCACCAGTCCCCTCTGCATTTCTGATATAGTATTTTTGATCTCTAATATTTCTTCTTGATCCGTTCCTCGGATTTCTGACTGCTTACTGTGCCCAGCTGTTCTTCCATGCCATCTAACTTATTCGTCAGAACCCTTAGCATATTAGTGTTAGTTATTTTATATTCCCATTTTCTTCATTGCAGCTTCCTTGACATGTGTGGTTCTAACACTTGCTGTTTGTCTTCCATCTGTTTTTTGCCTTTCATTGTGCTTTGTAATTTTTCATTTTTCAATAGTCAGACATGATGTGCTTGGTAAAAGGAACTGTTGTAAAATAGGCCATTCTTAATGTGGTGGTGAGGTGACGGGGAGGGGAAGTGTTCTGTATTCCTGTGATTAGATCTCAGTATTTCAGTGAGCTTTTGCCTCTGTACTGTGACCTTCCCAAGTGTTTCTCAGATTTTCTTTTCCTCTCTGGTTAGGTGAGACAGGATGACTAGAGTGGGATGAAACTGGATATTTCCTTTTTCTACATGGATGTCTAGATTTGCTAGAGTTGGGTATTTCTCTTCCTGCAGGTCAGTAAGGCTGTAAAACCCTGGCAGATCAGGCTGTGATTATGTAGATTCTCTTTGGACTCTTTCACAATGGTTTTCTTTCTCTCCCTCTGCTAGATTTTCCTTTATCGTTGACTGAGAATGGGTCAGGGTCTCAGAATTAGAACTCATAACACGTGGGCAGGGGCTCTGCTGCATGAGTACCCTTGATGCTTTAACTCTTGGAGTTGTCTGTACTGAGCCCATGGTAATTCATTGGTTACAGTTCAAGCAAGGCACTGATTCCCATGATTCTTAACACTGCAGAGTCTTTTGCTCCAGTAATGTATGACCTCCTATATTCATTCATTTGTTGGTCTCTGGTCCTGAGGACAGTGCTTTGCCGAATGTCCTTACCTCTCTGAGGAATCTAAGAACAGTTGATTTTTTTTTTTTTTTTGCCCAGTTCAGCTCCTTATTTGTGAGAATGGTATGATAAGTTCTAAACTCTTTGTTAGTAGAACCAGAAAGAAAGTCCCTGTTCAGTTTTTAGTATGATAAAGCTAACATTTAGGAACATTCTAACTCAGATTGACATAGTCGCAGTTGTAACTGATGGTTAGGTTTTCCTGGCCTGTTTCCATCATTGTATTTATACCTGAAATATACCAATGATAATAAAAAACTTATTGCTGAGGCAGTTATTGTGGCACAGTGGGTTAAGCTATTGTTGCAACACCAGCATCCCATGTTGAAGCATTGGATTGAGTCTCAGCAGTCTGTTTTTGATCCAATTCTTTGCTTGTGTGCACAGTAAGATGGTGCAAATACTTGGGGCCCTACCACCCATGCAGGAGACCCAGATGAAGTTCCAGGCTCCTAGCTTCAGCCTGGCCCAGCTTTGGCCATTGTGGGTGTTTGCAGAGTAAACTAGTAGGTGGTAAATTTCTTTTTTTAAATTTTTTGAAATCTTTTTTTTAAAGATTTATTTATTTGAAAGAGTTACACAGAGAGGAGAGCCAGAGAGAGAGAGAGAGAGAGAAAGGTCTTCTGTGCGATGGTTCACCACCTAATTGGCCGCAATGGCTGGAGCTCTGCCGTTCCGGAGCCAGGAGCCAGGAGCTTCTTCCAAGTCTGCCATGCGGGTTCTGGGTCCCAGGGACTTGGGCCAACTTCTACTGCTTTCCCAGGCCATAGCAGAGAGCTGGATCGGAAGTGGAGCAGCCAGGTCTTGAACTGGTGCCCATATGGGGTGCCTGCGGTTCAGGCCAGGGCATTAACCAGCTGTGCCACAGTGCCAGCCTCAATTTTTAAGAATTTTTTTAAAGCTTTTATTTAATGATTGCATATTTCATAGGTACAACTTTTGGAATATAGTGGTTTTTTCCCTCGTACCTGCCCTCTTACCCCCACTCCCTTCCCACCTCTTACTCCTCCTCCCATCCCATTCTTCATTATGGATCATTTTTAGTTTAACGTTGTATGCAGAGGACCAGCTCTATACTAAGTAAAGATTTCAACAGTTTGCACTGATAAACACACACACAACATATAAAGTACAGTTTGAGAACAGCTAATTCTCATAGTACAACTCATTAAGGACAGAGGTTCTATATAGGGAGTAAGTGCACAGTGACTTCTATTGTTCCTTTAACAATTAACACTCTTATTTATGATGTTAGTGATCACCCAAGGCTCTTGCCATGAGCTGCCAAGGCTATGGAAGCCTTTTGTGACCACAGATTCCATCAGTATTTGGACAAGGCCATAAGCAAAGTGGAAGTTCCCTCCTGCCTTCAGAGAAAAGTACATTCCTCTTTGATGGCCCCTTCTTTCCACTGAGGTCTCACTCACAGAGATACTTCATATAAGATCTTTTTTGCCATAGTGTCTTGGCTTTCCATGCCTGAAATGCTCTCACAGGCCTTTCAGCCAGACTAGAAAGCAATAAGGGTTGATTCTGAGGTCAGAGTGTTACTTAACAGCAGTTGTCATTCTAAGAGTCCTCTGTGTGGACTGCTTCTCATGTTGGACATTCCCTCATTTTTAATTCTATTATTATCAGGCACTTGATGTTACTTATATGATCTTTTTAACCCTTAATCCTATCTATATATTCACTTTAACACTGAATATGATCACTTTAACAATTTAGATGGCATTTTTACCACCAATTTTAATAGGATTGGAGTCCCATGACAAGTTTTTAAACTGTACCTTCAGAAGTAAGTCTGAGGATTGTGTGCAGAACTATACAGTTTTACAGAAACAAACTTCCTCTTATTCCCCATCTTTTTAATGGGATCTATTTTCAATTGACTTTATATACATATGATTAACTCTGTTAAGTAAAGAGTTCAACGTGTAGAATGAAGAAAAGAAAAACAGAAAAGAAGAAAAAGAAAAGAAAAAATATAAAAAACCTGTTAATTGAAAGTAAAGACAAGGGCTGTTCAAGTCATTGTTTCTCAGAATGTCGATTTCTGTTCTACAGCTTTCGTTTTAGGTGTGCTATTAATTTGCACAGATCAGGGAAAACATATGGTATTTGTCCCTTTGGGACTGGCTTATTTCACTAAGAATAAAATATCCAGATAGACCCATTTTGTTGCAAATGACCAGATTTCTTTTCTTTCTTTCTTTCTTTTTTTTTTTTTTTTTTTTTTTTTTACTGCTGTATCCCATGGTGTACACATCCTGTAATTTCTTTACCCAGTCTTTGTTTGATGGGCATTTAGGTTGATTCAGTGTCTTAGCTATTGTGAATTGAGCTGCAATAAGATAACTCTTTTGTTTACTGATTTCATTTCCTTTGGGTAAATTCCCAAGAGTGGGATGGCTGAGTCATATGATAGGTCTGTATTCAGATTTTTGAAGTATCTCCATACTGTCTTCCATAGTAGCTTTACTACAGTGGATTAGGGTGTCCTTTCCCCCACATCCTCTCTTGTATTTGTTGTTTGCTGATTTCTGTATGAGGGCCATTCTAACTGGGTGAGGTGAAATCTCATTGTGGTTTTGATTTGCATTTCCCTGACAGCTAGTGATCCTGAACATTTTTTTCATGTGCTGTTGGCCATTTGGATTTCCTCTTTTGAAAAATGCCTGTTTAATTCCTTAGTCCATCTCTTAAGTGGGATGTTATTTTGTTGTTGGGTTTCTTGATCTCTTTGTAGATTCTGCTTATTAATCCTTTATCAGTTACATAGTTTGCAAATAATTTCTCCCATTCTGTAGGTTGCCACTTCACTTTCCTGCCTGTTTCTTTCACCATACAGAAGCTTCTCAGTTTGAAGTAATCCCATTTGTTAATTTTAGCTTTGACTGCCTGTGCCTCTGGGGTCTTTCCAGGACTTCTTTGCCTGTGCTGATGTCTTGCAGGGTTTCCCCAATGTTCTCAATTAATTTGATGGTGTTGGGTCTTAGATTTAGATCTTTAATCATGTTGAGTGGATTTTTGCGTAAGGTGTAAGATAGGCATATTGCTTCATACTTCTGCCTGTAGAGATACAGTTTTCCCAGCACCTTTGTTGAAGAGACTATCCTTCCTTTAGCTCCTTGGTCATGTATAAGTTGGTTGTAGATGTTTGGATTGATTTCTAGGGTTTCTATTCTGTTCCATTGGTCTTTCCATCTATTTTTGTACCAGTACCAGGCTGTTTTGATTATAACTGCCCTGTAGTATATCTTGAAATCTGTTATTATGATGCCTCTGGCTTTGTTTTTGTTGTATAAGATGGCTATTCAAGGTCTCCTGTGCCTCCATATAAATTTCAGCATAATTTTTTTCTAGAATGTCTTTGGTATTTTCATTGATATCTCATTGAATCTGTGAATTGCTTTAGGAAGAAAGTACATTTTGATGATACTGATTCTTCCAATCCATG
Organism: Oryctolagus cuniculus; assembly: GCF_964237555.1. Lineage (NCBI taxonomy): Eukaryota > Metazoa > Chordata > Mammalia > Lagomorpha > Leporidae > Oryctolagus > Oryctolagus cuniculus. The sequence goes on along the minus strand of NC_091445.1, from coordinate 64,434,537 downwards.
AACATGGAAGATTTTTCCTTTTTTTTTTTTTTTTTTTTTTGGTATCTTCTTCCGTTTCTTTAATGTTTTGTAATCTCATTATAGAGATCTTTGATGTCCTTGGTTAAATTTATTCCAAGGTTTTTTTTTTTTTTTTTTGTAAAAGCTATTGTGAATGGGATTGATCTTAGAAGTTCTTTCTCAGCTGTGGCATTGTCTGTGTATACAAAGGCTGTTAATTTTTGTGTGTTGATTTTGTATCCTGCTACTTCACCAAACTCCTTTATGAGTTCCAATAGTCTCTTAATGGAGTCTTTTGGATCCCCTATATATAGAATCATGTCATCTGCAAATAGGGATAGTTTGCCTTCCTCCTTCCCAATTTGTGCTCCTTTGATTTCCTTTTCTTTCCTAGGGGCTCTTGCTAAAACTTCCACGACTATATTGAGCAGTGGTAAGAGTGGGCATCCCTGTCTGGTACCGGATCTCAATGGGAATGTCTCCAACTTTTCCCCATTCAATATGATGCTGGCCATGGGTTCCTTCTATGCCCAGTTTGCTTAGAGTTTTCATCATGAAAGGATGTTGTATTTTGTCAGTGCTTTCTCTGCATTTATTGAGATAATCATATGGTTTTTGTTCTTCAATTTGTTAATGTGATATATCACATTGATTTGCAAATATTGTACCATCCCTGCATACCAGGGATAAATCCCACTTGGTCCAGGTGAATGATTTTTCTGATATGTAGTTGGATTTGATTGGCCAGAATTTTGTTGAGGATTTTTGTATCTATGTTCATCAGGGAGATTGGTCTATAGTTTTCTTTCTCTTTTGCATCTTTTCCAGATTTAGGAATTAAGGTGATGCTGGCTTAGTAGAAAGAATTTGGGAGGATTCCCTTCCTTTCAATTGTTTTGAATACTTTGAGAAGAATTGGAGTTAGATCTTCTTTATGTGTGTGGTAGAATTCAGCAGTGAATACGGTCCTGGATTCTTCTTTGTTGGGATGGCCTTTATTACTGAATCAATTTCTTTCATGCTTATGGGTCTGTTTAGGTTTTCTATGTATTCATGCCTCAATTTAGGTAGGTTGTATGTGTCCAGGAATCTATCCATTTCTTCTAGGTTTCCCAGTTTGTTGGCAAAGAGCTTTATGTAGTGCTTTCTGATGATTCTTTTTATTTCAGTGGTGTTTGTTGGTACATTGCCTTTTTCATCTCTAATTTTATTGATCTGGAGTTTCTCTTGCCCCCCCCCGCCCCTTGGTTGGTTGGGTCACTAGTGTGTCAATTTTGTTTATTTTTTCAAAAAACTAGCTCTTTGTTTTCCTAATCTTTTTGTATTTTTTTTGTTTCAATTTTGTTGATTTCTTCTCTAATTTTAATTATTTCTTTTATTGGTTTTGGGTTTGGTTTGCTGCTGTTATTCTAGGTCCTTGAGGGGCATAGATAGTTAATTTATTTGGTTCCTTTCCAGTTTCTCAATGTAGGCACCAATTGCCATAAACTTTCCTCTTAACACTGCTTTTGCTGTATCCTACAAGTTTTGAATTGTTGTATTATCATCTTCATTTTTTGATTTTTTGATTTCTCTTTTCTTATAAGGCCCACTGTTCATTCAGAAACATGTTGTTCATTCTCCATGTGCTTGCATATGATATAGAGATTCTTGAGTTGTTGATTTCCAGCTTCATTGCATTGTGGTCTAAGAACATGCATGATATGATTTTGTTTTTTTTTCGAATTTGCTGAGATTTACTTTATGGCCTTAACATATGGTCAGTCCTAGAGAAAGTTCCATGCACTAGGGGGAAAAATATTTACTCTATGGCTGTTGGGTGGAAGACTCTGTATGTATCTGCTAGATCTATTTGGTCTATAGTTTAAATGTGTTGTTTCCTTGTTGATTTTCTGTCTGGTTGATCTGTCCATTGAAGCTCCTTGTTACTATTGTATTTGAGTCTATAGCTCCCTTTAAATCCCTTAATAATTCTTTAAAATAGCCAGGTGCCTTGGAATTAGGTGCATACACATTTCCTTCCTTCCTTCCTTCCTTCCTTCCTTCCTTCCTCTTCCTTCCTCTTCCTTCCTCTTCCTTCCTCTTCCTTTCTCTTCCTTTCTCTTCCTTTCTCTTCCTTTCTCTTTCTTTCTCTTTCTTTCTCTTTCTTTCACAAGCAGAGTTACAGACAGAGAGCAAGGTCTTCCTTCTGTTGGTTCACTCCCCAAATGGCCACTATGGCCAGGGTGCTGTGCTGATCGAAAGCCAGGAGCCCGGTGCTTCCTCCTGGTCTCCTATGCGGGTGCAGGGCCCAAGCACTTGGGCCATCCTCCACTGCCTTCCAGCAGAGAGCTGGACTAGAAGAGGAGCAACCGGGAAAGAACCCAGTGTCCCAACTGGGACTAGAACCTGGGGTGCTGGCGCCACAGGCAGAGGATTAGCCTAGTGAACCACAGTGCTGGCTATTCATGTACATTTATAATAGTCATATCTTCCTGTTCAGTTGATCCTTTAAACATTATATAATGCCCTTCTTTGACTCTTTTAATAGTTTTTGTGTTAAAGTCTATTATGTCTGATACTAAGATGGCCACACCAGCTCATTTTTGATTTCTGTTAGCATGGATTATATTTTCCGTCCTTTAACTTTCAGTCTGTATGCATCTTTGTTGGTAAGGTGTGTTTCTTGTAGGCAGCAGATAGATGGGTTTTCCTTTTTAATCCATTCAGCCAGTCTGTGTCTTTAACTGGGGAGTTGAAACCATTTACATTGAGTGTGACTATTGTGAAAAACTGTCTTTTCCCTGCCATATTTCCTTAAATAGTCCTTTTTATTATTTTGGATTTCATTTGTACTTTTGCTGGGTCATTTTCTACATTCATCTTCTTCTGGAGTGATATTCCTGTTTCTGTGTAGTACATCCTTGAGGAACTGTTGTACGGCTGGGCGAGACGTTAGATTCTTTCAATTTCTGTTTGTTGTGGAAAATCCTTATTTCTCCTTCATTTATAAATCAGAGTTTTGCAGGGTACAGTATTCTGGGTTGACAGTTTTTTTTCTCTTAGGACTTGAAGTATGTCTTGCCATTGTCTCCTTATCTGTAGGGTTTGCAATGGAACGTCCGGGATGAATCTAATTGGATTTCCTTTGAATCTGATTTGTCATTTATCTCATGCACATTTTAAGGTCTGTACCTTGTGTTTCACTGAGCTGAATTTTGCCACAATGCGTTGTGGTGAAGTTCTTTTCTGGTTGTATGTATTGGGAGTTCTGTGTATTTCTTATACTTGGATGTCTCTTTCTAGCTCCAGATTGTGGAAGTTCTTTTATAATTTCATTAAGCAGGCCTTCTAATCTGTTCTCTGTTTCTACACCTTCTGGAATTCCTAGGATCTCTATGTTGGTTCATTTGATAGAGTCTTCTAAATCTCCAACCGTGATTTTTAATTTTCTGATTTCTTCTTCTGTTTGGTCTGACTATATTATTTCCAAAAGTTTGTCTTCTAGTTCTGATATTCTTTCTTCAGTTTCATCAATTCTACTTCATAGAGATTCCACTGCATTTTCTATTTGGTCTATTGAATTCTTCATTTCCAATATTTCATTCTGGCTTCTCTTTAAAAATGTCAATTTCTTGGGTGCACTTTTCATTTAGATCTTGAATTTGTTTCTGATTGTTTCTAAATAATCTGATTATAAATTTTCTGAATTCCTTTTCTGGCATATCCTCGATTTCTTCTTCAGCCTCCATTATTGAATATTTGGATTGCTCCATTGGCAAGTTCATAAATTCTTCCTTATTCTTATTCAGGATTTTTCCTTTGTTCTTTGGCATATCTGGTTGGTTTTATTTTTAAATTGATTTCCCTCTGCTGTGAGCTGCTATGGGTCTGTTGATTGCAAGTGGAAGCGTGCAGCTCGGCCTCCTGGAGCTTTGCTTACCTCTGAATTGTGATGGAGGCAGGTACCTGGGCTTTGGTGCAGCAAGCCCCACCTACTAGGGGCTGGGCTCCCTGCTCACTGGTTCACAAAATGAATTTGGGTTTTCACTGTTTAGGATTACTCATTTTTGTACAACTTGTATGGTGGGCAGGAAATCACTCTGAAATGTTGTGACCCTTTTCCTGGGTGGGGCATGTTGTGAGGTGGCCTTCACAATTGATGGGTGTGTAGTTGGGAGGCCAACCCACTGCTTACACTCAAAAATGTAAACAATCATTATGGCTGTAGGTCTGGTTGAGGGGAGGGGGAAACACAGATGGATCATGTTGTGTCCAACTCTCCGCCCATTCCCCTACAATTTCTCTTTCTTCCCACTTAGAGCTTCTAGTGCAGTTTGCCAAGTTTCCACACCCATCACTGCCTGCAGCTCCATGGGCTTGCAACCTCTCACCTGGGTTGTTGTGGAGCGACACCTGTCTCCTTGCTCAAGTTTCTGCACCACTCCTTCGCTACGCCTGTGTCACTTCACCCTCCTCTCTGCTACCCCAGCATGGACCTGAGCAGTCTATGGTGGACTCCTGGGCCACTCTGTGCGAACTTTTCATGATTCTGCCACCTGCTTGTATCTCCTACTCATTAACTATGCATTTTTCCCTGTGCCACTTAGAACGTCCTGCTGCTATACAGCTGCTCTACCACCATCTTCCCATCGATAAATCTCTTGATCTCTCTTTCACTCCTTTCAAATAAATAAAATAAATCTTAAAAAAGTGACTACGTGCTACAGTTGTTTGAGAGGAAACATAATTGTTTTCAGTGTTTGATGGAAAGATAATACTTGTTCTGCATTCCAGATAGTTATACAAACACAAATAGATAAAAATTACACACAGGTAGATTTTAGCATCCATGTAAGAAAAAATCTTCTTGTACTCTAGCTGAAAATAGAATAGGCTGTCCTGGTAAGTTCTGACTTCTCCTGCATTAGAGGTATTTTATCATAATCTGGAAGGGTCCTAAGAATGATAGCTATAATTGGGATCGATCCTTTTCCTACTAAATTATATAACTCGTTGAAATGAATAATTATCAGAATTTCAGAAAAATGTTAGTTTGACGCAATGTTACATCAACTTTTGTACCCATGGATAAGGGTGAGAGATGTGCTCCCAGTGTCTTTGTTGGTAGAGGAGATGTGGGTTTTTTTTTTAATTAATTAATTTATTTGAAAGTCACAGTTAACAGAGAAGGAGAGAGAGATAGGGGTGGGGGGAGAGATCTTCCATCTGATGGTTCAGTCCCCAACTGGCTGCAATGGCCGGAGCTGTGCTGATCCAAAGCCAGGAGCCAGGAGCTTCTTGTGGGTCTCCATGTGGGTGCAGGGGCCCACAGACCTGGACCATCTTTCACTGCTTTCCCAGGCCATAGCAGAGAACTGGATCAGAAGTGGAGCAGCTGGGACTCGAACTGGCACCCATATGGGATGCTGGCACTGCAAGTGGCGACTTAACCGCTACACCACAGCATCGGCCCCAAGGAGATGGTTTTGCCTCTGGCTTTTGCAAAGGTAATACCATCTATAGTCATTTCCATATACTATTGACATTTATATCTCCTTACAATAATCATAGGTAATATTAACGCTATAATTAATTACATACCAAATTCATATAATGAATTTTGTTAAATACTAAGTTCTTGCATGTATTCATGTTTTCTAGCTTGTTGCTAATGTAGCATTTGCTGTTGGGTATTCACAAGTAAGTCACAACGAGTATGGTTCAATTGTACTCCCACTCCTAAATTCATCTTTGAAATTTTCAAGAAGTCAAATAGGATGACAGTAGTTTTATTTTTATGATTAACCTGATAATGGCTTTGAGATTGCATTAAAAGAAAGGGAGACACTCTAGGTACAGGGAATCAGTCTGTCATACAGCTTTTGCCATAATTTATTTATGTGATAGAAGAGAGGTTGAAATGTGGTAATGGTTCGTGGAGTAAAAAGAAGGAAGGAATATCAGCAGTATTAGAAAGGAGTAAGTAATTCACTTTTGACTCATTGAAGGTGGGAGATCAGGGAGAGGAAAAAAGTTTTTGAAGAGAAGTTTTGCCTTAAATTGCAAAAGGATTTAAAAGACTAGTAATCAGTCAGAGTTTGCCTAAATGCCTTTTTAAGGCTGTTATCAAGGAGTTCTTTCAGTCATTAACTATAATAATTATTGTTGTATATAGAGAAAGAAAATGGAGATCCAATGAGACATTTGCTTTATGATTTTAGTCAGCTTCCAGCTCTTTAAAAAACAGATTTGAAGTGATTTTAATTCTAGCCCTCCAATGTGTGAAACTTTTTTTTTTTTTTTAAGATTTTATTTATTTGATAAGCAGAGTTACTGGGGGGTAGGTGGCAGGAGGAGAGACTGTCTTTTACCCTAGAAGGAGGTCTTAAAATCTGATGGGGTTGCTGAGTGAAAAAAGCCAACTTCAAAAAGTCTCATATTGTATGTATCCATGTATTTTCATGGTAGAGGACTCCTGACTGAAACTTTCCCTGACATTTTGAATGTAAAGCTTTGACTTACTTTCTTAAAATGTTGTCTTATTTAGCACATGCTATTTTTCTTTTTGCTATTTAGAAAATCAACAACAAAATGCCTTAAGCATTCCCAACATTGTTTACATGACCTTGTTTTTGAATGATCTGTTTTCTCTTTGGGCCACTTGTATTTCTTGGTAGTCATTACTTTACCTTTTTTCTCTAAGACCATGCTAGTTTGTTTTGTCTCCTGTTCAAGTTCTTCAAAGAAATGCTTGAGGGTCATGATACATACCACTTGTTTAAAATTTCCATTGAAAGCTCTTCTGCTGTCTGTAGCTGATCTGGGTGCAATGGTTTTAGTGCCTACTGAGTAGAGTGTAATTTTTCAGTCAAAATTGGGTAAGCTGAGCCAGTTGAGAAATGTGTTGTGATGGTTATTGTTTCTTTTGCTAATTATCAGTCCTCCTCAATTAGGGCTTGAACAAGATTAATTTTTTTCTTTGCAAATGGGTGAGAATGGTCTGGTGCTGCTTCATCTGCAACATTGTATTATCACTTCTTGAAATGAATTAGCCATTTATAAATTGCTGATTTCTTTGGTTTCATCATAAACTTTTCTTAATTGTTCATGATTTCACTATTCTACCCACTCTTTGCCATATTTGATGTTTGTTCTTCAGTTTTAGCTTAATTCAAGTTACTCTTATTGGAGCTCTTTTCAAATTGATATCTTATTTTAGTATTTCAAACTGGATACTGTTGAGACATGTTTTAACAGGTAGTTCATTTTGATACAGAAAAGTGTTAAATCCAGCATAAATTTTTTCAAAATATGTATTTTCCATGAGCCTTTTGAAAGATCCGCATGTATTCTTTATTAAAATCTTGTCAGATTTATGTGCTGTGAATTTCTCATTTTGAAAGATATGTATTTATTTCATAGTTTTCTGGTAAGCAGAAATTTTTGCATTTTGCTGAAGCCAAATAAAAGTGCTCCTTGATTTATGATGGGGTTAAGCTCTGATAAACTCATTCATTGTAAATTGAACATACATAGCCTTACTGACATTGTTGCTTAACACCACAGAAAACTACAGAGTACGGATTGTTTACCCTCACCCCCATGCCAACTGAAAACTGCATCTTGCTGCTACTACTTATGATTTTGTCTTACCTCATATTATTAGCCCAGAAAAGATCAAAATTCAAAATGTGAATACAGTTTCTACTAAAATTTTCTTCCCAAAATTTTAACTTAATTTTATAAGAACAGCAACTTTCTTTTCATTGATATTCATTAGTTTATGTAAAAATAGTCATTTTATGTAATCTCAGTAAGAGATACAACTGGCATAAATAGATACAGAAACAAACATAACCGACTTGTGGTATGCATTGCTACTCAACAGGGAGGACCAAGTGAATAAGGAGTACATTGTTAGTTAAGGCTGCTTTCTGTTAATATAAGGGTCTTCAGAAAGTTAATGATAAATACTTTTTATGTAAAAACTATACATGGATTTCAGAAAATTTTAAGCCAAAATATCTTTTAACTTAATTTTCAAGTGCTTGGGCCATCTTCTACTGCTTTCCCAGGCTGTAGCAGAGAGTTGGACTGGAAGTGGAGGAACCAGGACTCAAACTGGTGCCTACATGGGATGCCGGTGACACATGTGGAGGATTAACCTGTGCCACAGTGCTGGTCTGGAAATGTTTATAAAAAGATTTAAAATCAACATGCAGAAATATAATTTCTGGGTGTTGGAAGTATTATAATCTATTAATATGATATTAAGGTTTTCTGAGAGAACCAGTAAGTTTAGATGACAAGGATTTATTAGAATTATCCTGTATCATAATGGAGGCTGATATGTCCTGTGGGAGATTCCAGAAGCCCAAGATTTGGGGATACCTATATGATTTCTAGGTTCAATTTGCAAGGCCTGATAACTCTGGGGAGCTACTGGTATAATAAAATAAACATCATAAATATATATAAGTTATGGTGATATCAGTAGCCTGATGAATACTGTGTATGTGCCATGATACATGTTATGGAGCACATACTGTAAAATGTATAACATTTTTTATACTCTTTTAAATATTATATACGTTACACATATTGTATGTTTTTTATTTTCATTTAGAGAACTGGGAAAACATAGTTCATCTAAATGATGAAAATAAATCATCAGTAATTTTTAGTATCTAGAATTACCTTCTGTGTAAGTATTTTTGTATATATCCTTTCTTTATCCAAGATCTCTTGAATTTCTGCTATATACTTGGAGGAAATTAAGCATTAACTCTATCCTTATTCAACTTTATAATTTTATACTGCATTCGCTTCCAAAAATATATGAGAGAGAGTCAAAATAAAAAAAAATTCATTTCTTGACATTTTGGCTTTTCTTCTAAATTCGCATTTTGTTTTTCTTAATCATATACAGTAGTTAGTAGGTGAAAATAATACATTGTATTTTTTAACTGTTCTGCTAAAAACCCAACAAGGGGCCAGTGCTGTGATATAATGGGTAAAGCCATCCCCTGCAATGCCAACATCTTATAGGGTTGCTGGTTTGAGTCCCAGCTGCTCTGCTTCTGATCCTGCTCTCAGCTATGGCCTGGCAAAGCAGTGGAAGATGGCCCTAGTCCTTGGGCCCCTGAACCCATGTGGGAGACCTGGAAGATGCTGCTGACTTCGGATCGGCTCAGTTTCAGCCGTTGCAGCTACCTGGGGAGTGAACCAGCAGATGGAAGACCTCTCTCTCTGCCTCTTCCTCTAACTCTGCCTTTCAAATAAATAAATAAATCTTAAAAAAAAAAAAAAATAACAGTACCCTGTCACACAGAGTAGGTAGCTTCTGGGTGGAAGGACAGGAAGTGCTTTCAAGCTAAGTCACATTAAAAATGGTTTAAATCAGTTGTATTCAGCTCTATGATCCAAGATAGTGAATTGCTAGATATTTAGAGTTGCTTCTGTGTATTTCATTACCTCCATAGAGATCCATCAGGGACATAAATAAGCTACACAATAAGAGGAAAAGTGCTACAGTAATTCTTTTGTATTTTAGTTTCTTCTAAATTCCATAGCCAGCTACCAGCAGTATTTTTTCTTTTTTATCTTATGCAGCCATGATCATTCAAGCCTTCAAAATATCAAACTTTTCCACCCCCACTGCCTGTGTCCTCATATAAAAACCTCAATGATCATGGCTTGTTCCCCTGTGCAATTTGTGACTTCTTAGCATAGTGATTTACAAACAGTAAGTCTTGTTTTATTATAGTAGTGCAGCAGACTGAGTGTTTCCTTACAGAATTCGTATGTTGAAACCTAACCTCTAGTATATTGTTAGGAGATGGGAACTTTGGCAGATAATTAGGTCATGAGGGTAGAACTCCCATGAATGGGACCTATATACCATTTGAAAGGGACCTTAGAGAGCTTTTTTGTCTCCCTTTTCTCCCCCACTGAGGATACCAGAAGTTGACATATCCTGATCTTGGATGTGCGGCTTCAAGAACTGTGATAACGTTTTTGCTATCTGTTATCCACCCAATCTGTGGTATTGTATTACAGAAGCCCAAACTGACTGAAATTCCTAGCCACATTGATTGATGTATATATTTTCTACAGTTGCCTTCTTGGAACAACAGCAGAGTTGAGTGATTCCAGCAGTGCTCTTAAGGCTTGCAAAATCCTGGATACTTTTTATATGGCCCTTTACAGAAAAAAATTTGCTATCTTTCCTAGTCTAGCACATAAAGAAGAAACTAGAGATTTCTCCCTCTGGTGTTTCAGGTTAAGGTTCTCCATAGCAGCATTGTAGCATAAGAATGCTAGATAGAATTTCAGTGTCTAAATACTAGCCTGTTTTAAATTGGTCTGGGAAGTTACATAGTATCTGGGAGGAAACTTTTTCTTGTCTTCTTGTAACTACATTGAAATCCTTTTGTATTTTGGGGTTCTTTGTAATTATATAAAGGAGGAAGGCTGATGCATTTTGATTTGGGTTGACAAAGATAGCATCTTCATTAGGTAAATATTGGACTCAGTTTTGCATTGATAGTATCTGTCAATTTAAAATTTGTATGCATGGGTTTGTTTTTGTGCTCAGTATTCTACATGAGGTGCATCAGAGAGGGTTACGCCTTACTCATTGCTGTATTCTCAGTAGCTACATCAGTACCTAACCATAATAGGGATTCAGTAATACTTGTTGAATGAATGAAGTTAGAATGGATTTTTTAAACAATATTCTGATTTTTAAAAAATATCTATGATCAGTTTGTGTTTAGAAAATATGTAGTAATTTATGTGAGCCTTTGTAAGGAAAAATAACCTTTTCAAATTAATCACAACTGTTAGTCCTGTCAGATCTTTAGACAGTAATAATAACCATGTTTACACTTTAGTAAAACTTTGATACTTGATATTACTAATTGATGTAAAATTGATATAAAATGTTTAAATATACATTTCCATTAGGTAAATATCACACTGTGTTTAATGATCCTTTGCCTTGACTTTGCAAACTATTCTAGGTCCTAAAATACCTTTTTGAAACAAGATTTATTTATTTACTTATATATTTGAAAGGCAGATGAATAGAGCAGGTAAATGAGAAAGAAATTTTCATCTACTATTTTGCTCATTTATTTAAATGTCTGCAAATTTATCTAAATGTCCAAAGCTAAGAGACAGGAACTCCATCTGGGTCTTCCCCCCTGGGTGGCAGGAACCCAAGTACTGGGACTGTCATCTGCTGCTTTCCAGGCACATCACTGGGATTGAAAGTGACGGCCTGGAGTCAGTTCCAGGCACCAGATATATGATTCAGACTTCCCAAGCAGTGGCTTAATTTACTGAGCCACAGCATCTCCCCCTGTAATCTTTTTGTGTGGAATCTCATGTCAGTCGGTGATAGGCTGTTTAAATTTCACTCTTATGATAACCCCAAATATTCACTAATTATAAAGTCATATGCTAAACTACTTAAGTTAAAATGAAATTAATTTACATTAAAATGCATATTATGTCATGGGAGATGCTGTAAAATCAGGTGAATGATCTCAGCATGTAGCAACTCAAAGTGACTAGAAGTAGCTGGGATAAATAGTATCCTTAGAGGTTTGATGCCAAATTTGTTCTCATAGCCAACATCCAGGGTAACGCAAAAGAGTAAGGTAGGCGGATGCAAGCGAAGTATCAGATACTTGGTCTGTGTAGTTTCATTCGGTGAGGAAAACACTAATTCAAGACAATTAGTTCCTTGGATTTGGGTTAAGGGAAAATTTTCTGAGGAAGTCGTTAATGTCTGTTAAAAATATCAGCAACATGCTAAGTTTTTCTTTATTAAGGGTGTGTTTTTGTTTTATTTAAAGTGTAGGATACTGGAAATAGAATAGCTTGTTGGAATTTAAGGAAATTGACACTGTTCAATGCCAGGGCTTATCAAACTACTGCCTGCATGGTCACATCTGGCCCATGTTCTGTTTTTCTGAAGCAAGTGAACTACGAGTGATTTTTACATTTTTAAGCTGTGTTTTCCTTTCACTAATTTAAAGATGCTACTGCTTACACTGTCTTCTTTTTCTTTTTCCTTATTTCTGATGAGGTATCTTTTGTCATCTTTGAATGTGTTAATTATCTTTTATTTATCTGGCTGCTTTTAAGATTTTTCTCTGGTTTTGAGCAATTTGATTTTGATGTGCTTTGTTCTAGTTTTCTTTGTTTCTTGTGTGTGGTGTTGGTAGCTTGGTTGAGCTTTAAAGATTTATTGGCTCACTCTCTTTATAAAATTTGGGAAGTTTTTGTCCATTATTTTAAGTAATTGTTCAGTCCCCATGTCTTGTCTTTTTGGGAGTTAGCATTGTACATGTCAGATAGCTCACTGATGGTATGTTTATTATTCTTCCCCTTTCCGTATCATTTTAGATAGTTTTATTGCCTAGCCTTCATATTCACTATTCTTACCTTCTGCAATGACTGATAAATAAGCTGTTATTTCTATACATTATATTTTAGATTGTTTGGGATATTGTGGTTTTCATCCTTCAGGAATTCACTCTGTGTGCCCTTATACCTTTTACACTTCTGTTTAAGGTATTGAACATATGAACTATAGTTACAAACTTTCACAATGTCCTCCTGACAATTCTGACATCTGTCTTAGGTCACTTGCAATAGATTGTTTTTTTCTGCTCATTATAAATCATTTTTCCCTGCTTTCTTATATGCCTGGAAATATAAAACTGCTAACATTGTAAAATTTACTTTGTAGGTGCTTTGTGTTTTGTTTTGATTTGGTTTTTCCCATTCTTGAAAAACAAACTTTGAGACACAACTTAAGTATTTGGAAACAATGTGATCTTACAAGTCTTTCAAGATGTATTAGGTGGGATCAAAGAAATCTTTATGTCTATTCCCCACTGCTGAGTCAAGACTTTTCTGAATGCTGTTACATGCCCCATGAATTTTTTTTCAATTTTACTTTCAGACAAAGTTAAATTCCCTGACATATATGCTTGCAGAGTGCCTTTGCCTTTAATACCTTAGCTGTGGGTGGTTTCTTTATACTGCATTGATAATAGTTCTACTGAATACCCAAGGGGATCCCAGCCAGATTACCAGATTTCTCATCCTGAGTGCTACTTTCTTCTGTAAATAATTCTTAGTGTTCTTGAACTGTTAGCTTCCTCTTCAACTCAGATAATTTGCCTGGGTTTTTCTTCCCTGTACCAAGGCCTGGAAACTCTCTTAAGCTAATAAGTAGGGGCAGTTGTAGGGCACACATTTTTTCCTCATTTATCAGGGATAATTGTTCTTCACTGTCTGATGTCCAGTGTCTTAGAAACTATAGTTTAATACATAGTCTTTAGTTTTTCTTTTTTTTTTTTTTTTTTTTTTTTTTTTTTTTTTTTTTTTTTTTTTTTTATAGGCAGAGTGGACAGTGAGAGAGAGACAGAGAGAGAAAGGTCTTCCTTTTGCCGCTGGTTCACCCTCCAATGGCCGCCGCTGCAGCCGGCGCACCGCGCTGATCCGATGGCAGGAGCCAGGATCCAGGTGCTTTTCCTGGTCTCCCATGGGGTGCAGGGCCCAAGCACCTGGGCCATCCTCCACTGCACTCCCTGGCCATAGCAGAGAGCTGGCCTGGAAGAGGGGCAACCGGGACAGAATCCGGCGCCCCGACCGGGACTAGAACCCGGTGTGCCGGCGCCGCAAGGTGGAGGATTAGCCTATTGAGCCACGGCGCCGGCTAGTTTTTCTTTTTTTTAATATTTTATTTGAAAGAATTACAAAGAGGTAGAAACAGAGAGAGCTTTCATTCGTTGGTTCACTGCCCAATTGGCTGCAACGGCCAGAGCTGCACCATTCGGAAGCCAGGAGCCAGAAGCTTCTTCCGAGTCTGCCCCATTGGTGCAGGGGCCAAGGGACATGGGCCATTTTCTACTGTTATCTCAGGCCACAGTAGAGAGCTGGATCAGAAGAGGAGCAACCGGGACTAGAACTGATGCCCATATGGGATGCCAGGGCTTTAACCCACTGAGCCACAGCACCGGCCCCTAGTTTTTTAAATTTATGTAAACAGTATAGTATATGTTGTCCTTGTTGCTATATTGTTGCCCAGAATGAAAGTTTGGGTGTTGAGATTTAAGATTATGTGTTTCAGTTTTTCCAGGTGATACACAGAATTAGATCCCAGGTATGAATAGACATGTAGAAGTAATTGAATGAGTCATCCATATGTACTTTGTTTTTATTATGTATTTGAGAGATCGATTGATCAGTTGATCTCCCATTTGCTGGTCCATTCCCCAAATAAACTTGGAACTTAATCTAGTTAGTTGAGTCTTTACTGCTGCTGCCTACCAAAGTCTCCATTAGTAGAAGGCTGGAATAAGGAGCCAAAGCCAGTAATTGAACCCAGAAACTCTGATATTGGGCACTGGCATCCTAACTGGTAGGCCAAATGCCTGCCTCCCTTTTAAAAATACTTTAGTTTGAAATGCAGAGAGTGAATGTGTTAGTGAGCACTTCCATCTGCTAGTTAATTCCCCAAGTTCCCACAACTCTGAGATGGAGTTGGGTACTGAATGCAGGCTTACCATGTGTATTGTAGGAACTCAGTCACTTGACCACAGGGTTCGTAGTAGTGAGGAGCCAGAGTCAGGAGCAAAGCTTGGTTTTGAATCTCAGCACTGTGTTGTGGGACATGGGTGTTTTAACTACCATGCAAATGCTTGCCTCGTCCAGTTCCCCAGAAAAGGACTCTGAAGTCAGCTCAGTGAATGAATTTGGGGTGCAGTACAGATTAAGACTTTATTTTTATTTATTTTATTTTATTTTTTTGACAGGCAGAGTGGACAGTGAGAGAGAGAGAGAAAGGTCTTCCCTTGCCATTGGTTCACCCTCCAATGGCCGCCGCGGCCGGCGTGCTGCAGCCGGCGCACCGCGCTAATCTGATGGCAGGAGCCAGGTACTTATCCTGGTCTCCCATGGGGTACAGGGCCCAAGCACTTGGGCCATCCTCCACTGCACTCCCTGGCCACAGCAGAGAGCTGGCTTGGAAGAGGGGCAACCGGGATAGAACCGGCGCCCCGACCGGGACTAGAACCCGGTGTGCCGGCGCCGCAAAGCGGAGGATTAGCCTAGTGAGCCGCGGCGCCAGCCCAGATTAAAACTTTAAACCAAGAAGCAACATTGTAAAGTACTATGCATTTTCTGTGTTTGATTTAGAAAATAATCTTAAAATTCGGTTAAATTGTCTTATTTTTTCTTTTAGAACCTTCTGATAACTTAAGGGAGATTCTCCAAAATGTGTCCAAATTGCAAGGAGTATCAAATATGAGAAAGCTAGGCCATCTAAATAACTTTACTAAGGTAAGTAACAATCTTCATTAATATTTTCTGAAATTATTTGATCCTTACCAAATTTACTAGATTTTTTTCTTAATCATCATTAAAAAAGAAATTCTTATTTGTTCACTCAATGACAGTTCTGCTTTTCTCTGGTTCTCAAGGATTTTATCATGCTTAAAAAATAGATGAGTGGGGCTAACACTGTGGCGTAGTGGGTAGGTTCGAGTCCTGACTGCTCCACTTCCGATCCAGCTCTCTGCTATGGCCTGGGAGAACAGCAGAGGATGACCCAGGTCCTTGGGCCTCTGCGCCCAGGTGGGAAGACCTGGAAGAAGCTCCTGGCTCCTGACTCCGGATCGGCGCAGCTCTGGTGATCGCAGCCATCTGGGGAGTGAACCAGCGGATGAAAGACTTCTTTCTATCTGCCTCTGCCTCTCTGTAACTCTGCCTTTCAAATAAAATAAATAGATCTTAAAAAGAAAACCTCAGTTTTAAAAAAATATATGTACGAGTAATAGAAATATTATATACTTGTGGAAAATTGGGTAGGTTCAGAAGAGAATAAAGACAGAAAATTACTGTGAAGTCCTTAATCCATGATGCTGTATTTCTTTTGCCTTCTCATTTTACTTAATATATGAGTATAGATACAAATTTGTACATAAGTACATGTGTGCTGTATTTTATAGCTAAAACCATAATTCTCTGAGAAAATTTTTTTAATTAATTTATTTGAGAGGTAGAGTTACAAAAGGAGGGAGAGAGAGAGGTCTTCTATGTGCTGGTTCACTCCCCAAAAGACCACAACAGCTGGAGCTGGGCTGATTCGAAGCCAGGAACCAGGTGCTTTTGTGTCTCCCATGTGGGTGCAGCAGCCCAGTCACTTGGGCCATCTTTTACTGCCTTCCCAGGCCACACCAGAGAGCTGGATCGGAAGTGGTGTCCATGTGAGATGCCAGTTCTGCAGGCGAAGGCTTAGCCTACTATGCCACAGTGCCAGCCCCTTCCCCCCACCAAGAACTCTTATTATCTGTTTTCTCATTTCTTGCTGCTATATTCCCATTACCTGGAACTAAGTTAGTGCCCAAGACAAGTTGTGGGGTCCTGGTCTCAAATAAGTATTAAGTTGATATCTAATAGTAGTCCAAAATTCTTAATACTTATTTGTGAATTGGTATGTTTTTTAGTCTTGTAATGCTGGACAGCCAACTTAGAGAGAACTAAGGTGTATTATTTTAGGTCAGGGGTGGGGAATGTCTGGCCCTTGAAATCATTTGATCTGGCCCTGCCAAGGCAACTGCAAGTGGGACTCAGAATTCAGTGAATCTAGAGCAGGTTAATTTTGGCCTGCAAATGATGTTATGAATATCCAAATGGCCAGGGCAGAAAAAGAAGGGTCCTCTCCCCTGTTTTAGGAGATACCCTAAAAAAGAAAAAAATGGGTTGTTTGGGATAATTTTTTTTTTAATTTTTATTTGAAAGGCAGACACAGAGAAACAAACATCTTCCCTTCATCCACTGGTTTGTTCCTCAAATGCCCACAGTAGCTTGGCTTTTTTCATTGCCACAGCCAGGGGATAGGAACTCAGTTCCAGTTCCTATAGGGTAGCAGAGCCCAACTATTTGAACCGTCACCACTGCCTCCAGAAATATGCATTAGTAGAAAGCTAGAATCTGGACTGGAGCTGGAGCTTGAACCCAGATGACAGCTTGACTGCTGTGCCCAATGCCTATCCCTGGGATAAAGGTTCCTCCCAACTTCTTTTAAGTATACTGAATGTTTTAAATCCTTGCTATTCAAAGTGCAATACATAGCCCAGCAATATTGGTGTCACTTTGCAGCTTATTTGAAAATGCAGTATTTTAGGCCTCACGGTAGACCTGTTGAATCAGAACTTATAGTTTAATACTGATTCTCAGGTGAATTTGTATGTATATGTATATTAAGTTTGGTTGTGTGTGTGTGTGTGTTGTTTTTTTTTTTTTTTTTTTTTTTTGGACAGAGTGGACAGTGAGAGAGAGAGACAGAGAGAAAGGTCTTCCTTTGCCGTTGGTTTACCCATCCAATGGCCGCTGCGGCCAGCGCACCGTGCTGATCCGATGGCAGGAGCCAGGTGCTTCTCCTGGTCTCCCATGGGGTGCAGGGCCCAAGCACTTGGGCCATCCTCCACTGCACTCCCAGGCCACAGCAGAGAGCTGGCCTGGAAGAGGGGCAGCCGGGACAGAATCCGGCGCCCCGACCGGGACTAGAACCCAGTGTGCCGGCGCCGCAAGGTGGAGGATTAGCCTAGTGAGCCGTGGTGCCGGCCCATGTATATTAAAGTTTGAACAGCACTGTTTTATCCTTCCAAACGTTTGATTCTCTGACAAGCAAATGGATTGTGGTTTGGATTTGATTTTATCTTATAGAAATGGAAGGAGGTGAGACTATTATCACTGTGTTACAAAATTGTTATTTTAGTGTCAGAAATACAGATTTATTTTTCTACAGTTAGGGAATCAAGTACATATATATGTATTTTTCTTTAGTTGAAATTTAAAAATATTCCAGTGTTTATATAATAGCTCAGAAAGTGAATGTTTAAAAAACAACTTTCAGTAACGTTGAATAGGTATCAAAGAAGGGATTTTCAAAAATATACATATGTATGCTTTAATAAATAGAGTGAAAGTCTTCAAATACTTTGCTTTAACATGGTAGTCAGATAATGTCCTTAAGATTCAATAATGTTTCAAGATTCCAAATATTCTTTGTATTATATTTTATTATATTTTACCACTTTTCAATAATTATTACCAGTTTTCCTAGTTTCAATTACTAAAAATAAGTTTAATAGAGGTCTAATAAAATGATTTTGCTATCTGGTTTTTGAATCATAAATGATTTAAAATAGCCTATAAAAAGGCTGCTACAAGCTTGCATCAAGGCCAGAGGAAACAGCTGTTACTGTGCTAACCATGTTTGGATACCTATATGTAGTTCTGTGTCTCTGCCAACTAGGTTTCTGAAAGTTTGGGCTGGGCATTAGAAGGGGCAGTTTTTGTTACAAGGCTCTGGTACCAGCGTAGTTCCTAAAGCCCGTTACAAATCTAGAGTAGTACCATCCAGTGGGAATAAAATGTGAGCCACGTAAGTAAATTAAAGTTTTCTAGCATCCACACTAAAAAATAAAAAGAAACCTGTGAAATTTAGTATTTTCGTTAATCTGATATATCCAACAATAATACTTTACATAGTAAAACACTTGTTTTATATATAATTCTATTTGTATGTTTAACCATATAAACATATATATATTTAACTTTTCTATACTAAATCTTTGAAATTGAATTTGTATTTTATACTTTACAGCACAGCTTAGTTCAGACTAACCACATTTTCAGTGCTCCTAGCTACCTGTGTCTAGTAGCTATGTGCTATATGGTGCAGGTGGTGAATTCTTTGGAATAGGAGTGATTTAAATCTTCATTTCATTAAAAAAATTTTTTTCTAGAAAATTTATTTCATTTACTTGAAAGGCAGAGTTACAGAAAGAGAGAGACATGTTTTTTCCATCTGCTGCTTCGATCCTCAAATGACTACAACAGCGGTGACTGGCCATGTTGAAGCCAGGAGTCTGGAACTCCATCTGGGTCTTCTGGGTCTCCAACGTAGTGGCAGGGGCCCAAGCATTTGGACCATTTTCTGCTGCTTTTACAGGCCATTAGCAGGGACCTAGATTTGAAAGTGGAGCAGCCAGGACGAGAATTGGTGCTCATATGGGATGCCAGCATTGCAAGCGGCAGCTTTACTGCACCAGCTTAACTGTGCTAAAATGCCAGCACCTAGAAATTTTTTTTTTAAAGTTTATTTTTATTTGAAAGGCAGAGGGAGAGGGATCTTCAATTTGCTGGTTCATTCTCCAAATGCACATAACACTGGGAGCCAGGCCATACTAAAACCAGGAGTCTGAAATTCCATCTGGGTCCCCCACAGAGTCTCTGACATGGCGGGGGGGGGGGGGGGGGGGGACTTAGGTACTTGAGCCTTTATCTACTACCTTCCATGGTATGCATTTGCAGGAAGCTAGGTCACAAGGGATCCTAGGGAATCCTGTATGTCCTCAGAAGCAGCAGGTTGACCATCTGTGCCACAACTTACGCTCCTAGATCTTCACTTCTAAGAATCTGTTGATATTACCTTGTCACCCTTTTTCTGGTTTTCATTTATTTCTCTCTAGGCTTTCCTGGGTTGGGGTCAGTTTCCCTTTCTCCCTGTCTTCTTTCTTCCACCATTACTTTCTTTCTTTACCTGAATTTCCCCCAAAATATTTCCCTTAAGTCATTTTCTCCACCTGGTTGCTGCCACTGCTGCCATCACCACTGCTGCAACTGCCTCTTTTTCTTTCTCTCTCTCTCTCTCTCTCTTCCTCCCTCTCTCTCTCTCTCTCTCTCTCTTTCTTTCTTTCTTTCTTTCTTTCTTTCGATTTATTTATTTATTTATTTATTTATTTAAAAGGCAGAGTGATAGAGGAGAGAAAGATCTTCCATCTGCTGGTTTACTCTCCAAATGCCTGCAAATACCTGGGACTAAGCCAGACTGAAGCCAAGACCCAGGAAGAGCCAGGAACTCTTTCTGGGTCTTCTGTGTGGGTGATAGGGGCCCAAATACTTGGGCCATTATCTGCTGCCTCCCAGGATCATTAGCAGGGAAACTGAACTCTGATATGGGATGCAGGGGCCCCAAGAGGTAGTTTAGCCTGCTGCACCACAATACCTACCTTATTAATTTGTGCTCTGCTTATCTCTTCTGCGCTGTCTAACTCTTCTCATCTTCTACTTCTTTTTCCCCCTTTCATCTCCTCTCTACCCTGTGTTCACCCTTCTGTTTGCTTTTATCCCTCTCTTCTCTGATGTGTCTCTCCTTTCTGTTTGTTTCTTCCCTTTCTCCCTTGTACCCCTCTAGAGAATGCAGTGATTTATGTCTGAATGTGCTATTTGTGCTTTTTATATTCTTGGTTTTTGTTTTACGACTGGCAGAGTTCGACACGGCCACGATATCCTCTTTAAAAATATAATTTCCAGCCAGCACCATGGCTCACTTGGCTAATCCTCTGCTTGTGGCGCCGGCACCCTGGGTTCTAGTCCTGGTTGGGGCGCCGGTTCTGTCCCGGTTGCTCCTCTTCCAGTCCAGCTTTCTGCTGTGGCCTGAGAAGGCAGTGGAGGATGGCCCAAGTGCTTGGGTCCTGCACCCTCATGGGAGACCAGGAGGAAACACCTGGCTCCTGGCTTCGGATCAGTGCAGTGCGCCAGCCATAGTGGCCATTTGGGGGTGAACCAACAGAAGGAAGACCTCTCTCTCTAACTCTGCCTGTCCAAAAAAAAAATATATATATATATATATATGTGTGTGTGTGTGTGTGTGTGTGTGTGTGTGTGTGTATAATTTCCCTCTGGCTTTGATGCCAGCATATCAGTCTTTGTCTTTGTTATTTTAAATCACCTATGGATGCAAAATCCAGATAGCCAAACTGAATAGAATTTGTCTACAATTAGAGGAACTAAGCTCACACTTGGCATCTAAAGGTCTGTTCTGTGAATAAAGTCCATGAATTTTGGACTTAATAAAAATCTGTTTTGGCTAGTTAGTGAAGTAATGGAAAAGCATGAGCCTTAGAGCAAACAGATGGGGACTTGCAGCCCAACACTAACTAGCAAGGGGATCTTGGGAAGATTCTTGGTAATCTTGCTGCCACCTTAAAGGCAGGATCGCAGTATATGGCACACAATAGGTACTCTGTAATAAGGAGAACCTTTCAACTTTGGATGTGTTTTGTACTTTGTGCCACTTTTTTGGTGTTTCAGCTGATTTTAACAAGTGAATATGCTTAATTGCTTTATTTGCAGATTTAGCAGTCTGTTTCTATAGATCAGGGTACCTCAGTGTGGGCATTATTGACGTATTGGGTCAGAATATTGTTTTGAGAGGTTCCCCAGTGCATTGTAGGGCATTAAAAATGCTCCTGACCTCTACTCACTGGGTGCTTGAGGCACCACACCACCACCTCTAGTTTTTTGTTGTTAAGATTTATGAATTTTATTTGAAAGGCAGAGTTTCAGAGAGACAGAGATCTTCCTCGGCTGGTTCACGCCCCGGATGGTTGCGATGCAGCCAGGACTCTTAACCGGCACCCCAGTAGGATGCCAGCCACTTTACCCACTATTCTGCAGCACAGGCCCCCACCACTAGTTGTTAAAAGCAAAAATGATTCCAGGCATTACCAAGTGTTACTGGCTCTGGGGAACAAAGTTTTCTCTGGTTGAGAACTACTGATGTAAATGACTGTAGATTTTGTTTCATAAAATAAATAATCATAGTAATGTGTTTTTGAATTCTTTTTTTTTTTAGAGAGTTTGGTTTATAAGTATTTACTGAGTTAATAGTCCTTTAAAAACCTATAAATTCATTTACTTATTAAATACAATCTAGAAATTTTCAGAAATCTGAATAGAGCTCTGTAGAATAAGTAAGAAAAATAATTATGGTGCTGAGAGCACAGTATAGTTGATCAATCATTCTCTTCTATGTTCCATTAGGATATATACATGTCTACTATATTTTATCTATTTTTATTTGTTGTGGGCCACTATCTTATTTTAAATAGTTTCCTACAGACAAATAGTACTATTTATTTTTCTACTTTCAGGTCAGTTTCTACCCAAAGCCTGACACATAATAGTTGTTTGATTAATGGTATTTATTAGATTGGGAAGGTTTTACATTTTAAGTATGATTTTTTTTTTTTTTTTTTGCTTTACTAGCTTTAGTTTTTATAAAGAGTAATACTAGCTGTTAACATTGTTACTTTAGTAGACCAATGGTGCTAAAATGTTGTGTCAGGTGATTTTACCTCCAAAATTAAAGCTGCTTTTAGGGAATGAAGAGAGGATCTAAGGATGTCATCCTTTAACCATGTGGCTGTCACACATCCATGCTTGTCTTCTGACATCATTTCATCAGATGAAGTAATGTGTATAACAGACTGCTGGTGAACATAATCTTAGTATTCTATTTTTAAAGCTGACAGCATGCTCATAATCTAAAGACCCGTTTCATGATGAAAATATTTCAGCTCTTTCACATTCTTAAAGTTCTCTTTTCTTTATTTCACCTTATATGTTTATATTAAAACCTCTGAAGGGATCTTTATTTTATCCTATTTTTTTAAATAAATGAAAAATAAAAAGTTTAAATGAAGAGCATGTGGTATAAAGTGAAAGTCCTCTCATGAGTTCTCTCCACCTACCTTCCCACTTGGACGCTATATCCTTTTCCCATAGTAACTACTGGCAGTATTTATCCTTTTCTGGTATAATTACAAATGTGTGTGCATTTTTTCTTTAAAGATATTTATTTATTTCAGAGGTAAAGTTACAGGTAGAGGGAGGGAGAGACAGAGAGAAAGGTTTCCCAGCCACTAGGTCACTCCTCAAATGGCCACAGTGCCCAGACCTGGGCCAATCTGAAGCCAGGAGCCAAGAGCTGCTTCTGGGTCTCCCTCACAGGTGCAGGGGCCCAGTCACTTGGGCCATGCAATCCTCCACTACTTTCCCAGGCCATAGCAGAGCTGGATTGGAAGAGGGGCAGCTGGTACATGAACTGGCATCCATATGCGATTCTGGTGCCACAGAGAAGGAGACTTAGCCTACTATACTGGCCCCATATTTCATTGGATTGTGACAATTAAATGTGCTAAATAAAATGAAGTCTTCAATATAGTGCTGTTACCATTTTTATTATGCATATATATGCTATGTGTATGTATATGTGTATCATTGGTAGCTTGCTTTTTTCCATCTTCCAGTATACCATACAGTGATTTCCTTTTCTATACATCTGTTCAGTATACTTTTTTCTTTTATTTCTTTTTTCTTTATTTCTTTCTTTCATTTTTGTTTTTTTAAAGATTTAGTTATTTGAAAGAGGAAGGGAGAGACAGAGATCTTCCATATGCTGGTTCACTCCCCAAATGCCTACAATAGCCAGTGCTGGGCCAGGCCAAAGCCAGGAGCTACATTTACTTATTTTTCATATACACAGGCCAACTGTAGTTCTCTGGACTTTTGATTCATACCACTTTTGAGGCTGGAGAAATAAGACAAGGTGGAAATGTTCAGTTGTTACTTTTACATCCATTCCCATTCCTTTCCCACTCTACCCCTCAGATTGTGCAAATAATTTCAATACAGAATTGTAATATTTGTCACAGTGAGCACTAGGCTAGTACTGGCTTGGTTTGATTTTTCAGCTTTTTCACTTGTTGTCTTTGTTGCCTTGGGAAGTCATGTTAATGTCTCTAAGCCTCAATTATTACTACTTAAAATTTGTCTTTATTTGAAAAGCATCTTCCATAAGCTGGTTCACTCCCCAAATGTCCACAACACGCAGATCTGGGCCAGGCCAATGCCAGGAACTCCATCCCAGAACCCCACATGGGTGGCAAGGCCTGAGCATTTGGGTTATCTTCTACTACCTCCCCAGGTGCATTATCAGGGAGCTGGATTGGGGAGCACTGTCACTCAGATTGGGGATATTTGGTACAATCATTTTAAAAACTAGCTCTTGCTATTTTGCTAGGCTTTATTTTTAGATAGAATTTTTCAATTTGTTTGATTCAGGTTTTAGGAAAGAATGTGTGTGTGGATACATAAAATTTGTGAAGGAAGCATGAATATATG
The DNA here is from genome assembly GCF_964237555.1 of Oryctolagus cuniculus. Classification (NCBI taxonomy): domain Eukaryota; kingdom Metazoa; phylum Chordata; class Mammalia; order Lagomorpha; family Leporidae; genus Oryctolagus; species Oryctolagus cuniculus. Next base: position 64,410,495 of record NC_091445.1, on the reverse strand, counting down.
TACTATTTGTCAATTTTTTAAAGTAAATCCTCTTTTTTTTTTTTTTTTTTTTTGCCTGTCTTAGTTTGTTTGAACCTTTATATTGTAATGATCTGTGTGTATTTGCTAGGTGGGGATGGAATGCTGTGTGCTGAATTGTTTCCCCAAAATCCAGTGTCTTGGAGTATGGCTATATTTGGAGATAGTTTTAATTAAAGGTAACTAAGGGAAAATGAGGTAATATGGGTCTAGCATAATCTCATATAACTAGTGACTTGGTAAATAAAAGAGACATACATGTAGGAAAGGCCATCTGAAGACAAAAGGAATAGGGAATATAGCCATCTATAATCAAGGAGAAAGCCCTTCAAAAGATACCAACCTTGCTAATACCTTGATCTTGAACTCTGGCCTCTAGAATCATGAGAAAGTAAATCTTTTTAACACATCCAGTTTGGGTATTTGTTATTGCAGCCTTGGTGAACCACATGCAAGCCATGAAGCTTTTGCCTATCGTATTTGTTATAAATATTTCCTTTTAATTTTTATTTACTTCATTTTATTTGAATAATAGAAAGAGACAGACAGAAAGAGATCTTACATCTGCTGGTTGACTCTTCAAATGCGTACAATACCAAAGTTAGTAGCCTGGAACTATAGCTAGGTCTGCCACTTAGATGCCTGGATCCAAGTGTTTGAGCCTTCACTTGCTGCCTTCCAGGGTACACAGATGTGATGATCAATTTGATTGGTTTATTCTGTATAGTTATGATGTTTATGGTCCCATACTGAGGAAGAATAATATTGAGGACGCACTTTGGAGACCTCTCTCAGTCATGAATGTTAACTAAAGGGTTTACCTTGTCTTTCCTCTGATTCAGTTTGCACCCATATGTAACTTGAGGAATTTTTGTTTAGCTTCTAGGTAAAAGTCAATTTTCAAAACTCATACTTAGATTAAAGCAGTATGTGAAGTTTCCATTTTCCGTGAACTCTTCAAAGTACTCTCATACAGTCATCCAGATGGGATCCAGGTAGTTGGTTTTAGACCAATGCTCACAATGAAAACAACTGGGAGAACTTATTTGAAGGTAGTAGGGAGCTGCTCGGGCAACAGGAAATGCAGGTACTAAAGTTTCAGAGAAGGGACAATCTTACAGAGATAGGCTTACGTTTCTAACAACTTTAATCCAGAGGACACTTCCCGACGTGAAATGTGGGCAGGGAACTGAGGATTCAAATGTTAGGCTCAGGACACAGGCTAAAGGAGTGGGGGAAAAAAAATGGGCCAGCACAGAGCTTTTGGTCCAGGGGACCCAGGGTATATCAGGCTTAAGGAGATTGTCCTGTCATTACATTTGTTGAGTCCTGGAGATACCTGGAATGGGAAACTTAAAACTTAAAGCAGAAAGCCTTTGAAAATCAGTACAGCTTACGTTGTTTTTACAAGATAAAAGTTAAATTTGTTACCTTCCTGGGGCTAAGCCCCTTAACAGCAGACTTTCGGTTAAAGCTTCAGGGGGCAAGGTAGACTGAGTCTTACTAGGGTAGGCACCTAACCTGAATTTAAAACTTTGCTTTATCCTGACAGAGGCTGACCCCTCTGGGGAGAAATAGGACATTGTCAGGAATCTCCTCGATGTTTTATATATAAGCAAAGATTGCAGGATCCACCAAAGGGCCAGGATTGCGTAACTAGAATAAAAGAGAAAACAGCTATTAAAAACAGACATAGAGGCCTTGCCGCCGTGGCTCACTAGGTTAATCCTGCAGCGCCAGCATCCCATATGGGTGCCAGTTCTAGTCCTGGTTGCTCCTCTTCTAATCCAGCTCTCTGCTGTGGCCTGGGAAAACAGTGGAGGATGGCCCATGTGCTTGGGCCCCTGCACCCGCATGGGAGACTAGGAAGAAGCGCCTGGCTCCTGCCTTTGGATTGGCATAGCTCCGGCCCTAGCAGCCATTTGGGGAGTGAACCAATGGAGGGAAGACCTTTCTCTCCCTTTCCCCCTCTCACTGTAATTTTGTCAAATAAAAGAAAAAGACATAGAAATGATATATATCATTCAGATCCATTTAGATGATACTTTCAATAATTATGACAGTATATCAAGAAAAGAAAAAGCTATGGTGAAAATAGATGAAAAAAGTCTTGATTAGACTATTGGGATATCTAAAAAAAAGTCCATGGAAATTCGAGAAGGAAAAATATATTTTACCTAACATTAAAAACTGGAATGAGCATTGTGGCACAGTAGGTTAAGCCACTGCTTAAGATGCCCACATTTCAGGGCCAGTTTGAGTCGTGTCTACTCTGCTTCCAACCCAGCTTCCTGCTAATGTGTGAGGGAAAGCAGCAGATAACGGACCAAGTACCCTGAGAAAAAGGGGCAACTTAAAGGATCCAGCAATAAGACTGATGGTAGACTGCTGAATAGAAGCAGTAGAAACCATTCTGAAATTGTTGGAGGAAAGTAACAATCTAAAATCCTGTATATCTAGCAAAATAGTCTTTATAAATGAAAATGATAAAGAAAGCATTTCCATGTAAAAATCAAGAAAATTATTATAAGCAAACTGGGCTAAAATGAAATCATAGCATCAACAAAACAAATCAATAGCAACAACAAGCTGAGAGTTTCTCAGCTAAACAGAAAAAGGAATATCATTAAGGAACCAGGAGAATGAAGGGTAAATATAAATTGATACTGCTTAAATACTGGCTGTAAAAAAAATCATAAAAATAACTTAATTTCCAGCCTAAAAAATGTATAAAAGTATATCAATATATGCAACTCATATACTTGTTTTTTTTTTTTTTCTTGACAGCTTCTTTGTGATATTGGCCATAGTGAAGAAAAACTGGGTTTCAACTATGAAGATATCATAATTTGGTAAGTTTAATCAAGTCCCCTTCCCATCACTTCCATATTTTAGTAACTAATTTTACAAATTTTAAACTAGAAATAAGATAGCATAGTGCTTTATATTTGATTTTGTATAAACAGTTGTTTAAATGTTTGAGAAAATCATTATATTTTATAGTTTTTTTATCTTCTGAATCTTAGTGGTGTTTACTAATGGCTAAAAATGAAGAAATGCCTCCTTCTCTTATCTGAAGTTTGCAGACTGAATTTCTCAAATTTTTCCCCAAGAACAAGGTAAACCTATAGCTCGAGGTCTTACCTAAGAGAAAGTGTACCAATGGCAAATTTTGTAGTCTCATGACCACCTTTAGGAATCCTTAGGAATTAAAATTGAAATAAATGGTCTAATGTCTGCTGTCATTAGAAAGTATTTTTAGTATTGGTGTGAAGCACTGATTCTTTGCTTGGGGTGAAAGCAGATAGACAGATAGAAGTAGATTATAGAAACATATATACTAGCTTGAAAAAACCACATTTAATTTCATACTGCTATGTAAGATGTGCAAGTTAGAACAGAACTCAGTCATATTTTCTTTACAATTTATTTATTTATTTGAAAGGCAGAATTGCTCAGAGAGAGGGAGAGACACAAGGAGAACTTCCATTTCCTGGTTCCCTCCCCAAATGGCCGTATCGGCCATGGCTGAGCCAAAGTAAAAGTAGGAGCCAGGAATATCTTCTGGGTCTCCAACATGGGTGGCAGGGCCCCAAGCACTTGGGCCATCTTTCCTTGCTTTTCCAGGTGTATTAGCAGGGAGCTGGATTGGAAGTGGAGCAACTGGGACACAAACCAGTGCCCATATTGGATGCTGGCATCTCGTGACACCTTTAACTCACTATACCACAGCACCAGCCCCTTACCAATCATTGTCTTGATTGGTAAGAATGTACAATGGAGGCACAGATTAAAAAACACTACCACTAATAACTGAAAGTCCACAGCTTGGAGTGATGAATTTTGTATATAAAACCTGCATAACTAGAAGTTTTCAAGGAGAATTTGGTACAATTTGTGCATCTGTAATCTGAAAATTCAAAATTATCTGAAATCTGGAATTTGTTCAACATCATGGTGGTACTCAGAAAATTTCAGGTTTTGATTTTAGGATTTGCATTTTCAGATTAGGGGTGCTCAAGTGGTAAATTCTATACAAATGTTCTAAAATCTGAAAACTCTGATATCTGAAACACAAGTATTTCAGATAAGGAATACTCAGCCTGTCCTATAATTTTTTTGTGTATTTGAAACCCATGCAACAAAACCCATACACTTTATATATTTGATTTCTTACAGTTTGCGTTTAGCTTTACTAAATGAAGCAAAAGAAGTACGAGCAGCAGGGCTACGAGCGCTTCGCTATCTCATCCAAGACTCCAGTATTCTACAGAAGGTGCTAAAATTGAAAGTGGACTATTTAATAGCCAGGTAATTTTCTTGGTGTGGTTTATGTTTTAAAAAATTTTTTGAGTTTCAGCACACCTACCATAAAGTGTTCAGATTTTTAATGTAAACGTTAGATAAATTTGAATACACACATACACAGAGGAAAATTTGTAAAATTTCAGAATTTAAGTTTATCTCCATTATACCTTCAGCCAATAGTAAACATTATTCTGACCTTTCTAGTTAGACTAGTTTGCCTTATTCTTGAGCAGTATATATATATATATATATATTTTTAAAGATTTTATTTATTTTATTTGAGAGTTAGAGTTCCACAGTGAGAGGGAGAGAGAAAGGTCTTCCTTTTGTTGCTTTACTCCCCAAATGGCCGCTAAGGCCCGGGCTGCGCCAATCTGAAGCCAGGAGCCAAGTGCTTCCTCCTGGTCTCCCACGTGGGTGCAGGGGCCCAAGCACTTGGGCTATCTTCCACTGCTTTCCCAGGCCATAGCAGAGAGCTGGATTGGAAGTGGAGCAGCCGGGACTAGAACCGGCACCCATATGGGATTAACCCACTGTGCCACGGCGCTAGCCCCAAGCAGCATATATTCTTAAGCAGCATATATTGGTAGTTACCCTTTTCATTTCTCATTATCTGTGGAATTTATGTTTTTTTTTTTTTGTTTTCTATCTGTAGTATCGCATTTTGTGAATAGACCACCATTCCATTTGATTTTCTGGGTTGTGTTCAATGACTGTTTGGAGTAAAGCTGTCATGAATTTTCTTGTACAAGTCTGTTGGTGGTCATATGCATTCATTTCTCTTATGTATATGTATTTGAAAGGCAAAGTTAGAGACAGAGAAAGAGAGAGGGAGAGAGAGAGAGACAAAGACAGAGACAGAGATAAGGAGAGACAGAGAGATCTCTTATCTGCTGGTCGACTCCCCAAATGGCTACAATAGCCAGGGCTGAGCCAGGTCAAAGCCAGGAGCTTCTTTTGGGTCTCCTACCTGGGAGCAGGGAGCCAAGGACTTGGGCCATCTTCTGCTTTCCCAGGCATATTAACAGGGAGCTGGATTGGAAGTGGAGCAGTCAGGACATGAACCATTGCTATATGGGATGCCAGCATCACAGGTGGCAGCTTAACTTGTTGTGCCACAGTGCGAGCCCATGTCTCACTGTTTTCATTAGTGCTACTTAAAATCATGTCTTGATGTCTGTTGCATCCTCCAACTTCTTTAAGACTATCTCAGCTATTCTGGATTCTGTGTTTCCATATAAATTTTGAATTATTTGTTCCATCTCAACATAACTTTTTGAGATTTTGGTAGAGATTGTATTAAAGCTCTATGTTAATTTGGGGTGAATTAACATCTTAATGTTGAATCTTCTAAACATTCTTATTTTATATATAGTTGATTGGAACATTTGATTTTACTCAGCTACATTTTATAGTTTTCTTCACAGAGGTCTTGAATTTATGTGTTATTTATTCTAAGGGTTTTTTTTTTAATGACAGTATTAATGCTGCTTATTTTTTTTTTCTTTTCTGTTTTTTGATCCTAATGAGTAGAAAATATTGGGGAGAAATTTTGATCTCTTATCTAACTACCTTGCTGAATTAGTTTTTTAGTTATAGTTGTTGATAGATTATTTTCAATTTTCTGTATACATAAACATTACTTTTATTTCTTTCCAATCCTTTTATCCTATTTTCTTTTTCTTCCCTTATTGTTCTAGTTAGAATATTGCACTGAACAGAAATAGTGATCGTGGACAACTTGATTTTACTTCTAAACTCAAGTGGATGATGTTCAGTATATCACCATTGTTGATACATTCTGTAGGCTTTTTCTCCTAGTTTTCATTCTTTACTTAAACATTCATTATATCTAGTCCTTTTTACATAGAATTGGATTTGGTTTGCTAATATTTTATAGATTTTATTACTATGTTTATGATAAGTATTTACCTTTCTTTTTCTTTTGATCTAATACCTTTGTTTTTGGTATCAGAGTGTGTTCCTTTTATAAAACGGGTAGAGAAGTGCTGCCATGTTTTTATAATTCTGTCAGAATTTATGTAAGATGTGCCTTCTTTTCCCCCTACTGATTAGTACAATACATCAGTGAAACTCAATGGCTGGGCTTTGAATTGGGGGTAGTTTTTAATATTATGGTCTTGATTTAACAAAAATAGTGCTATTGATAATTCTTTTTCACATGTCAGCTTTTGCTTTATATATTTTATTCTGATGTTACATTTGTATTTAGAATTAAACCTTTGTGAGGCTAATCCATTTGTAATTATGAAATGTCTCTCTTCCTAGTAATACTTTCTCTCTAAGTGTTCGTTTTTATAACTGCCTTTTGTTTGGTTTTGTATGATACATCTTGCCCTATTCTTTGACTTTCTTTTTGTCTTTACATTAAATTTCTCCTGTATAAATATCATAATAGGTTTTTCTTCTTTATATCTAGTTTGAAAATCTTTATCTTCTAATTGGAATATTTAAACTAGTTATTTATTTTATGTATGATTTATGGACTGTATCAACTGCATTTTAAATGTGTTTTTGAATGTGTCCTCTTAGTTATCTAATATATTCGAGTTTGCTGTCTTTCTATTTGTATTCTATTTCTGTGTTACGTTTCTCTCGTTTTTGGATACTCAAGAACTTATTTTCCCTTTTTTATTAAGCTTTTGGTTTGAGGTGTTTTAGTACTTGAGCTGGAGATTAAAATCTATATCCTTGATATCTTAATGTCTACCACTTTTATTCTACCAGAACAATACGGGAAATGTATACTTTTCGTCTTTTCTTTTGTTTTACTTCTCTATATATGTTTAACCCCACAAAATAGTCCACTTACTGTTTTGCATTGGAATTATATATATTTGCCTATGTTATTTACTCACCAAGTATTCTCCCTTTTTTGCATTTTTATCCTTTATTCTTGGATCACTTTCTGTTTGATAAATTTTTTTTTACCATTTCTTATAGTACAGATCCACCAGAGATGAATGTTCTTATCTTCTATTTCTCTGTAAATACCTCTGTTTTGCCTTCATGTTTAAAGACTTTTCACCACCAGCTGTTATTTATTTGTATATTCAATAAGTTGTCATCTCTGCCTTTTTCTTTTATTTTTTAGTGTTGAATAATAAATAGCCTTCCTTCTTGGCGGTGCTTTGTCAGTGATAAATCTTTTCTTCTTCTTGCTGCTTTGAAAGTTTTTTTCTGAAATATTTTGTCCTATACCTTTTAATACTTCATCTATACATTTGTTGAATCTTTTCACTGTCCCACATGGCTCTGGTACTGTTATTATATTTTCAGCCATTGTTGTTATTTATCTTTGTACTTCAATGTACTCACTTTTTACCTGTGACTTTTTTCCTATTCCATCTTGCTAGTAGCCCAGTCTTTTATTTATTTATTTTATTTTATGCCTTTGAGAGGCAAAGAATATCAGAGAAAGAGAAAGCAAGCACTAGTCTTCAGTCTACTGGATTGCTCCCTGGTAGCAGTGGAGTGGGGAGGAGGTGGTGGCAGTTTGCTGAAGTCAGGAATGCCACCCAGTGCTCTCATGTGGGTGGCAGGAATTCAGTCAATTGAGCCATCACCACTGCATCCCAGGATCCATATCTTCAGGAAGCTGGAATCAGCATCAGAGCTGGGAGCAAACCCAGGCATTCCAGTGTGGGTTGTGAGGGTCCTGACAGCATCTTAACTGCTAGGTCAGGTGCCTGCTTGTTGAATTCTTAATCTCAGTTATTAGGATTTACTTTACTCTTAAGAATTTCGTATCTCTGATTTCGTTGCTCTACCATTTTTCTGAGCATGTTATAAATAGTTATTTTGAAGTCTCCTCTGACAGTATGATGAGCGCATTCACATACGTTCTGTTTCTGTTGTCATTTTCTTTCCTTGGTTTCTGCTTCCTGGTTGTTTAGTTTGCCTGTTTATTTGTTTTAAACCATGATTCATACTATCTAATTGAATGTGAGCATTGATCATAAAAATTGTTGATTTGGAATCCTGTTATTTTCCTTTTAAGACAGTTGAGTTTTATTTTGGAATGTTGGCTTATTACTGATCTGAAATGTTGTTTTAGCTTTGCCTTTGTTCCTCAAAAGTGGCTATTTGTAGTTACTTAGCAGAACCTCTTTCCCTTGGCCAGCCTGGAACTCTAACCTTTTGTACTGTGTACCTGCTTAACTTTCTCTGCTTTGCAGAGTAACTTTTTGCTTGTTTTATTAGAGGCTCCTCCTGCTTTTGCACAACACAGATGTTGGCACGTATCTTAGAACCTTGCATGCCAGTTTTTGCTCACTTTCTTGTGTTTTTTTCTTTTGGGGATTTTGTCCCTCAAGTTCTTGCCACTTTGACTGCTCTGATGTTAAACTTCTACCCTTCCAGTCCAAGTCAGGCTTTTGCTTTTTGCCAGAACTTGATGTACAAAGATTGAGGATTGACAGATGCCCTTTGGGAGAAAGCCTGGTTGACTGTAGAACTCTCCATGCTTCTGTTTGCAGGGACTATTCTCCATTGCCCTTCTAACAGTTGTTTCATAAATATTGTTTTGTTTTTGGCAGGAGAGTTGATCTGGTTGAAACCTGTCTGTAATGGCCAGATGTGGAATTCTGTATCCACGTACCCTTTAATAGAGCGGTCTTAGAATAATTGTATTTAGATAGAAGAAATCCTTTCTGAAAAGCAAACTATTTATGCAAGTATTGATTCAAATAGTGAACTGTTTCCACTTTAATAAATAAAAATTATACTTCCATATAAATGTCAGATAAGTGATATATGATTCAGCACCAATTTTTGATGTGAATTCAAAGTTTAAATTATGCCTTGGTAATGCAGAGCTTTTTGGATTGTATAAGACAGTTACCTTGGTCAGTGACATGTAAAATTTAGGCCCCAGAGATAGGTGAATATTTTTTCAGTAGATTTCTGATGCTTTGCTCTGTAAGTATATTTATGATTCTTTGTAGTTTAATGTCCTATAAATTACTTGATATATTGTTCTTTCCTGAAGTTCTAAAGGAAATATTTTTTAAAGACAGACATTTATCACTGGAGCTATGTAAGTTAACTAAATATTAACTGGTACTGAAAAAGTGTGTATTATATTTTTAGCATAAAATATTGAAATTATAAAATGGGTCTGATCTAGTGGTATGATACAAAAAAGTTTTGTTATAGTATTTTATCAATGATTAATATTTTGTGTATTATTTAGGTGCATTGACATACAACAGAGCAACGAGGTAGAGAGGACACAAGCACTTCGATTAGTCAGAAAGGTATGCTCTATATGTGAGAATAAAAACACATTGATGTTTTTTGTCTTAAATATTTACAATTTTAGATTAGGCTGCTTTTTGAAACCTTTCTATTAAATTTTCATTGAACATTTTTGTTAAACTTAATTATAAATTAAATAGATTGGAGTAAGAATAAATATTTTGTGTAATTTGTGATTTGGGGATACCTCTGATGATCTTATAAAATGTTCACTGTAAAGAATATTTCTTCCTTCAGGAGATGTGTGTGTAATTATTGCTTTGATAAGGTATTGAAGAAAGAAGGTTACTGGTTCTTCATCCTGATATTCTCTTAATTGTATTTATGTAGTTAATACTATTGAACAGATGCAAGTTACTAAACTATTAAACAATAGTTTTTTTAAGGATTTATTTATTTATTTGAAAGAGTTACACAGAGGAGAGGCAGAGAAAGAGAGAGTCTTCCATCCAATGGTTCTCTCCCCAGTTGGTAGCAGCGGCCGGAGCTGCGCCAATCCAAAGCCAGGAGCTCCTTTTGGGTCTTCTGCGTGAGTGCAGGGGCCCAACTTGGGCCATCTCATACTGCTTTCCCAGGCCATAGCAGAGAGGCTGGATCAGAAGTGGAGCAGCTGGGTCTCAAATCGGCACCCATGTGGGATGCCGGTGCTTCAGGCCAGGGCGTTAACCCGCTGCGCCACAGTGCCGGCCCCTATAGTTACAAGCTTATTTTAAAGATTAATTTGGGTATGTGCAGTTCCAACAAGCACTTTAAGTCACTGTATGTGATTAAAGGTAGCAGAATGTGTTAACTATAGTTCATAATGCCTCTCATAAGAAACCTTCAGTGAAGGAATTTTTTTTTTGTTGTATAATATGATCTAATAGCTGAGGAGAAGAGAGTGAACTGGGAGTAGATTTGATTTAGCATGAACGAGAATCCTGCAGTATGTGTTTACTAATGTAGAAATGTCTAAATTTATCATAGCAGTTGAACTTTTTAGCTCTTTTTCTCCTTCCGTTTGAACTCAGTTCATGCTCCAGAATGAGGGACTTTTTGGCTTGTATGTTATTATTCAGGTCTCCTTTTTCCCCTTTTTTTCCAGTTGTCTCCCTTGTGGTTAGTAATAGTACCCATAAGGAGGGCATAGTAAGGACCAAGTAAATGGATGAGTTAAGTTTTAAAAGAATTTTGAAATTCTAATAAAAATGAAATTAGAGATTTGGAAACTTGTTGCAGGTAAGCTGTTCATGTTAGGAATGTGATTTGGCTATATTTGAATTTAATAATTAGATTTACGACTTTTGTTTGTTTATAAAATCCTTTTGATTTCCATGTCTGAGAACTCAAGAAATAAAATTTGTTTCTGAAGAACCTGTCAGTATTTACCATATTAAAGTTGAAATGTATATTAATATATTAAAAACAAGAAATCTGTTGCATAAACAAATATATTTTTATGAAAATAACTAAATGTACCCAAAAAAGAAAATTGGTGAGAAGAGTGCTATTGTTTTAGTTTTTTGTGAATCTTTGTTTCTCTTGATAGAAAACATCTGGATATTTATACTTCTGCATTCAGTCTGTTGTGGTTTTATTGGAAACTGGACCTCTAGAAAACTTGAATATATATTCTTCTTGAAAAATGAGAGCTAAAAAGACAAATAATGTCTCTGTATTTTTATGGAGAAAGTTTTAATTTTGCAGGCCTCTGAAAATAGCTTAGGAATTTCCTAGCCCACAATTTGAGAATTGCTGCTCTAGAAATAGGTTTCAGGAGGAAAAATAACTTCAAATGGATTCAAAGAATTAAATGAGATCTATCTATTGGTTCACTCCCCAAATGGCCACAACAGAAAAAGCAAGAGAGATTTTCTGTGTGTGTGTGTGCGTGTGTGTGTGTGTATGTGTATGTGTATTTCCTTCTTTGGATTATTTAGCAAATAATTTACATCAGTTATATAAAATATTTGGGGGCTGGCATTGTGGCACAGTGGGTTAAGCTGCCTCCTGTGACACTGAGAGGGAGGTCTTCCATCCTCTGGTTCACTCCCCAAATAACCACAACAGCTGGATCTGGCCCATGCTTAAGCCAGGAGCTTTTTCTGCATCTCCCATGTTGGTGGCAGGGCCCCAAGCACTTGGGCCTTCTTCTGCTGCTTTCTTGGCTTCATTAGCAGGGAGCTGGATTGGAAGTAGAGCAGCCAGGAGTTGAACTGGTGCTCTTGTGGCCCTGGAAGATCTGATAAGCACAATAATAGGCTGGAAAGTATTCAAATGCAAATTAATATAACCTTTTATCCAGGAAGATCCATTACCTTTGTTCTCTTTTCTTTCCTCCTTGCATTATCTAACCCCTCTTTGATGAATGCAAAATGCTGTTTTAGAAATGAGTGCAAAAACATAAATTTTGCAGTTATTGGAAAAGTATTTATCTTATGAATGTGGAAATGTATTCTTTTTTTAAGATTTATTTATTTGACAGAGTTGCACAGAGAGAGAGAGAGGTCTTTCATCTGCTGGTTCATTCCCCAATTGGCCACAACAGCCAGAGCTGCACCGATCAGGAGCCAGGAGCTTCTTCTGGGTCTCCAACATGGGTGCAAGGGCCCAAGGACTTGGGCCATCTTCTGCGTTCCCAGGCCATAGCAGAGAGCTGGATAGCAAGTGAAACAGCTGGGTCTCAAACCGGCGCCCAATGGGATGTTGGTGCTTCAGGCCAGTGTGTTAACCCACTGTGCCACAGCACTGGCCCCAGAAATGTATTCTGTAATTTCAATTGAACTTTGTGATGTGAGTGCTATTTATGCAACTTTTAAAGGGCTTACAACTACTATAAACCCAGTTGAGATCTTTGCTTTGAGCCTCTATAGGACTTACCTGTATATCGTTCATTTGGTTATTGAGTCACGTAATTGTTTCATAGCACATCCTTTGTTTTTCCGGTAGGATTATAAACACTGTAACATCTGAAACAGATGCATTTCTCTTAATATCACCACCCAAACAAAAGAAAACATTTCTTCTATTTGTGCTTCAAAGACTTACTACTTTTAAATACTTGGTCTGCAAAGTAATCTTTATTAAACAGTAGTTAAATACATAATTTATTTTTTAAACCAAAGATGTATGTTAACTATTTTCAGTATTCCAGCTATGTTATTGCCAATTAAAAAACCTTTTATTGAATGTGAGATTCTTTCAAGTTCTGTTAGATATGTACTATTTCTGTCAGGACTTGTGAAGTGTTAAAAAAGCAGACTGGAATATTAATGCTCTTTAGGCATCTGTTGCTGCAAAGTGAGAGAGTGAGGGCTTTTATCAATCATTTTGATGGGGGAAAAGTGGTAGTGATAAAGAAGTTCATGAGGTAAGTGGTCAGACTTGTGATGATTATATATGGAAAAAGAATCAGGAATGTAACAGTTCTGGTATAGTAGTGTGTTGATTGCTGCTGTCATCAGTGATTTGCTTTGTCTAGGGACTGAAAAGTTGTAAAGGAGAAGTCTTATTCTAGAGTAACTTAGAATTGCAGAAACATTAGGTCTTATTGGTAACTGATTTATAGTTTGGACTATTAGGAAAATATCAAACATTTTTTCATTGTAATTGTTACTAATATTTTTATGAGTTATCAATTTTATTGATCCTTTGAAGTATCCATATGAAGCAAAAGATTAAAATTTGTGCTTTATAAATATTCTGTGGTGTTAAATACCTCAATATGAACAATTTAGGTTGAAAAATGTATTATAAAACTACTAACTTTTTCTGATTCCTCTCTTTTACAGATGATCACTGTGAATGCTTCCCTGTTTCCTAGTTCTGTGGCCAATTCATTAATAGCAGTTGGAAATGATGGACTTCAAGAAAGGGACAGAATGGTGCGAGCGTGCATTGCTATTATCTGTGAACTAGGTCAGAATTTTCTTCAAGTGACAACAATTTTAGAATGTGTAACATTTCCTAATGCCTTTAATAAATTTGTATGTAAATTCATATGAGAAGTTCAAAGAAGCAAAAGGAGAATCAAACTTTGTAATTGAGGATTTTTAAGTACTATCTACAGTACCTATTGATTCAGAGAAGTCCAAAATGTGATCAAGGGAATTAACAAAATAAAATTTGATCACATGTCAATGTATAAGGATGCCTAGAAAGCTATGTTCACGTTCAACTTTTCCACATAGAGTATATTTGTAATGAGGCAAAAAAATGAGCAAATAAACCAGTGTAACTCACAAATGGAAAAAGAGAAGTGAAATCATTTGGCCTGGAGGTTAAAATGCTGGCTATAACACCAACATCCCTAAAAGAGTGCCTGGATTCAAGCTGCAGCTCTGCTCTCGATTCTAGCTTTGTGGTAAAGTACCCCTGGCAGGGTAGTGGTGATGACTCAAGTAATTAAGTCCCTGCTGCCCATGTGAGAGACCTGTAATGAGTTCCTTGCTCCTGACTTTTGCATGGCCCAGCCCCAGCCATTGTGGGCATTTGGGATAAAGAGTGGTTGGGAAATCTGTGTGTCTCTGTCTCTCCCTGCCCCATTCTTCCTGTATTTTGTATTTCAACAATCTTAAGAATAATAGAAAAAATGATACTTTACCAAATGAAAACTGTATATAACAAGTTTAATAAGAAATGTATATGACTTGCTTATCTGTTTGGGGCAGCACTTTTGGCTTTTGAATTTGTCAAATTGATTCTCAAGAAGGCACAAGTAATCTGAGTAGCCCTGAGAACAGTAGTTGCCTGTGCAATGAAAGAGAACTCATTGGAAAGTAGTATTAGGGAACTTGATAGGATGATGAAAGTTGTGTACTGTGAGTAGGTGTTGGTTACAAGTGTGTGGATGTTCGAAATTTATTGAACTGAACCATTAATATCTGTGTATTTTATTGTATGTAGTTACAACTCATTTTAGAAAATATAGAAGAAACTTCATTTTAAATTTCACCTGGGAGAATAAACAGGAGAGAAACAAAGTACACCATTTTAAACAAAATCTAAAGTTAAATTATAAATCAGACGAAAGGTCTGAAACAGATACAAGGGTAATGTCCTCACTGTATTAGTAACTCCCTGCAAGTAATAGGAAAGAAATGTCTTTCCAGAAAACTATGGACAAAGCATTATGAAAGATTGTTAGAAGACTTTTTAAAGATCAGAATTGGATAGGTTTAAATATATTCAGGAACTCTTTTTAGATACCTTACATCCACCTCTTTTAAATGTTAATTAGATTTCAAGTCAGAAAGGAAATTAAGTTTGAAAGTAAAAGCCCATGTTTCTTAGTACTTTTTGTAATTACCTCCAGTATAATATGTTAAGTATTTCTCTTTTATTTTAGCACTTCAGAATCCAGAAGTGGTGGCCCTTCGAGGTGGACTAAACACCATCTTGAAAAATGTGATTGATTGCCAATTGAGTCGAATAAATGAGGCACTCATCACTACTATTTTGCATCTCCTTAATCATCCAAAGACTCGACAGTATGTACGAGCTGATGTAGAATTAGAGGTAGGAGCTTTAATATTTTTTTTTGGTTTTAAAATATGACTGTAAGTATATTGGTACTTTGAAAATTTGAAGTTAATAGATGCAGTTTTATGTCAAAACCTGAATTAACCAGACTGGTTTATTCCCAGCTCAGTTCAGTTTGGAATGATATATAAATGGTATTCCTAAGAACATTTTGTCAACATAAAAGTGAAGCTTGTTTTGTATTATCTATGAAAAGTTGCTAAGGGAATTATACAAGTAAGATTATATTAAAACTTTTGTTTACAACCGTTTTATTATATTAGTAGCATTGGAATAGCTCATGCTAATTAAAGACTATTCAGTAATCATTATTTATACTCTTTGACCTTAGTAGCACTTTGTTAGCAAATATAAGATACATTTGAAAGAAAGTGCATTCCCATTTTTTTGAAACACATTTGGGGCAGCTGCTCAGCCTAGTGATTAAGATGCCTGAATGTCGTGTTAGAGTACCTGGGTTCAATTCCTGCATCTGGTTTCCTGACTCCAGTTTCCTGCTGATGCACACAGTGGATGGCAATGGATGGCTCAAGTAGTTGGGTTCCTCCCACACGTGTGAGAGAACTGAATTGTATTCTGTCTTGAGCTTTAGGCCTGGCCAGCAGTTGCAAGCATTTGCAGAATAAGCCAGCTATCTCTCTGACCTTTCTGATTATTGGGGTGTGTATATGTCTCAATCTCTGTCTCTCAAATAAATAAAATTGTACATTTAATTTTTTCTTTTACTAACTCAGTTTTTATTAGAATTAGTGTAAAGTAATAAGGCTACTACATATCCTCTTTGTAAAAATGTGTATAGTGGGGGCTGGTTCGGTGGCTGGGCCCGGCACTGTGGTGCAGTGGGTTAAGGCCTTGGCCTGAAGCGCTTGCATCCCATATGGGTGCCAGTTAAGTCCTGGCTGCTCTTCTTCTGATCCAGCTCTCTGCTGTGGCCCGGGAAAGCAGTGGAGGATGGCCTGGGTCCTTGGGCCCCTGCACCCTCGTGGGAGATTCAGAAGAGGCTCCTGGCTCCTGGCTTTGGATTGGCGCAGCTACAGCCATTGCAGCCATCTGGGGAGTGAATCAGTGGATGGTTCACTCTCTGTCTCTACCTCTTTCTATAACTCTTTTTTTTTTTTTTTTTTTAAGATTATTTATTTATTTATTTATTTGAGAGGTAGAGTTACAGACAGTGAGAGAGGGAGACAGAGAGAAAGGTCTTCCTTCCGTTGGTTCACTCCTCAAATGGCCACCATGGCCAGAGCTACGCCAATCTGAAGCCAGGAGCCAAGTGCCTCCTCCCTGTCTCCCATGCGGGTGCAGGGGCCCAAGCACTTGGATCATCCTCCACTGCCCTCCCGGGCCACAGCAGAGAGCTGGACTGGGAGAGAAGCAACTGGGACTAGAACCTGGTGACCATATGGGATGCAGGCAGAGGATTAACCTAGTGCGCCACTGTGCTGGCCCCAACTCTGTCTTTAAAATAAATAAATAAAATAAATTTTAAAAGTATATAGTGGAGGTTGGAACAGAATTACCACACACTGTATTTTTTTAATTTATTATTTATTTGAAAGAGTTACAGAAAGATAGGGGGAGAGACAGTGAGAAAGAGAGAGAGAGATTTTCCATCTACTGGTTCACTCTACAGATGGCCACAATGGCTAGGGCTGGGCTAGGCCAAAACCAGGAACCAGGAGCTTCTTCTGGGTCTCCTATGTGGGTGGTAGGGGCCCGGGTACTTGGGCTCTTTTTTTTTTTTTTTTTAATTTTTTTTATTTTTTGACAGGCAGAGTGGACAGTGAGAGAGAGACAGAGAGAAAGGTCTTAACTTTGCCATTGGTTCACCCTCCAATGGCCGCCGCGGCTGGCGCGCTGCGGCCGGCGCACCGCGCTGATCCGATGGCAGGAGCCAGGAGCCAGGTGCTTTTCCTGGTCTCCCATGGGGTGCAGGGCCCAAGCACCTGGGCCATCCTCCACTGCACTCCCTGGCCACAGCAGAGAGCTGGCCTAGAAGAGGGGCAACCGGGACAGAATCCGGCACCCCGACCGGGACTAGAACCCAGTGTGCCGGCGCTGCAAGGCGGAGGATTAGCCTAGTGAGCCGCGGCGCCGGCCTGCTTATGGCTAATTCTTTAAAGCCACAATCATCGCTTCTTTTTTTCCTTAAGATCCAGTGCAGAAATTGAGAGCATAGACTTTGGTTTATATAAATCTGGTTTTGTTTTTTTGCTGTATGACCTACTGGCTTTATGACCTTACAAGTTACTTTCTGTTGGACTCAGAATTTTCATAGGTAATATGAAGATCAAAGTTTTCACCTTAGGAAACTGAAGGTTAAATATATAAATAACAGTAATGTAATGTTAGTAATAGCAGCAGCATTCATGTAAATCTTATTATGAGTAAGGCAATATTCCAGGTACTCCCATTTAGTAATTTAAATCTACATGATATACCAGGAATATCATAAATATTCAGTAAATGATGTAAATGCTTTGGATATTCATCATCATCTACTTTATCATATTCATCATAGAGTCTACTGTTGGGAGAATATTGTCATCATTCTTATTTTTAAGTTTAAATTAATTTTTTTATTTCCTTTTCTGTATACAAATGAACCAATGCTTTTATATTGTCAGAATCAAATCTTTTTCCTGTTAAAATGGCTATGTTAATTAACTCAAATTTTAATAAAAATGAAATCCCTTTTCTAGTTTATCCTGGCTTCTGTTTTTGCTGGGCGTGATATATTTTGATTATAAAAGAAAAAGTTTATTTAATAGAATAATCTTTTTAGAAAAACTGCAAGATTCGTAAGTTTTAATTTTTAAAATTTTAAATTAAAAAATAATGTTTTTTGAACAAATTTTGGGTAGTATGGAATAGTTCCTAGCATCTGCTGTGGAAAACTAGAAAAACTAAACCATTAGGAAAATCATATATTTAAAGCATAGTAGAGCTGTGAAAAGAGTAAGGGCCAGAGGGAATGCATTTCTAGGTATGAACGATTCTTTGAAAATTGTGCCAAAGCTTCAGATATTCTTGGGGGAATTGGCATTTATAAATTTTAAGTATGCGGTTGGGGCTGAAGATACGACATGGGTCTGAGTAAAAGGCTAGAATATTGGGTAATCACATGAGTATAGAGTGACAACCTAGAGATGTGAAAACTCCCAGGACAAGTCTGGTGTACTCTCCAGACATTTGATAAAATAAAAATTTACTCTGAGAAAAAATTAGAATGTCGAAACTTTATAAAAGCACAATGGATATATGCTCTTTTTCTTGTCATCACAAACATAAGCTTACCTAGAGGAGTGGCCATGGGCAAAAACTGAAAATCTTGGCAGTAGTGAAGTTGCACTGGTTATATACAACAGCATTTTCCCCCTGGAGTTGTTTGCTGATCCAGGGTAAAGTTAGAAGCTGAAAATCCAGGTTGACTTTTGACTGGGATGAGAAAGTCAGAAGAGCTATTGGCAGTTCTAAGGCACTGAAGTGACAAAACTTGATGTTTCATAGCTCATTTCATGTTGGCATCTGCCAAATTCTGAAGCCATTTCGATGGGTAACTGAAGATCTAAGCTCAAAACTTTGATTATATGTCAAACAAACAAATCAGTTCCACTGTTAAGGAGGAAAATACTTGATGAGCTCTCTATTGGAAGCATTGGAGGATCATACTTTAGGAACATGGGAAAACCAGAGTTATCCGTAGTATCATATTTACAGTATAGTCTCAGTTTAACTCAGTGATTAGGATGAAGTGCTCATCCCCCTTTTCTATCTGTCTAGTGAAGATAATGGCACTTGGAGCCTTTTATAAAAACATTCCATGTCTGACATTCTATCAGAAATTTCCAAATACACAAAAAGATTCAACTATCTGACAGAAAACCTTGAAGAAAAAAAATCCATAGAAATATGGTCACATGTAATATAGATGGAGGAAAAAGATTTTTAAAATAACCATCATTAATCCACTGTATCCTGTCATCCTATATAAAGAACACCTCTGAAAATTTAAATTGGATAATAAATACACCACTTGTGGTAGCCTTGAAATAAATATTATGTTGATGAAATATTCACAGAATTAAAAATTTGGAACTTACTGGATTAATTTGTTCAGAAAGAAAAAGAAAATATATGAAATAAAGAATTTCACTATGAAATTGGATATATGAAAAGAATCAAGTGGAACTTTGAGTATTGAAAAATAAAGTACCTGGAATTCAGAATCAATACATTAAAAATTCAATTTGGATAAGAATATATCATTAATAAGCTAGAAGATCAGTGGAAAAAAACCATTGTAAAGCATGGTAAAGAAGACAGAAAAGAGTTAGAACAGAGTAAAAGAGAATAGAAATAATTATAGTTTTTGGAAAAGAGAGAAAATTGGCAGAAAGAAGCAATGGTCAAAACTTTGTTCTGAAACCAATTAGGCATTATATTTTTAAGCTCAGAAAAAGACAAGACCCGAGAGGATTAAGAGAAATGCTGCTCTGTCTTAGATTACTTTTCTGTTGTGAGAATGCTATAAAACAACCCAATGCAAGGTACACATGGTGAAGAACTCAGCCCTCTTGCCAACAGCTGGCACTTTGTGAACGAGGCATCTTGAAGCAAGTGTTCCAGCTGCAGTCAAGCTTCAGGTAACTGCAGTTCTGGTGTACATTTTGACTACAGTCTTCTAAAACCCTGAGCCATAGCCATGTAGCTAATGCTCTGCTAGATTCTGTTTAAAAATGTTTCTGAAAGAGACACAGAGATAGAATTATTGTCTGCTGGTTCACTCCTCAAATGCCCAGAATAGCCAGGGAACAGCCACGTCAAAGCTGAGCCTGGAACTCAATACAGGTTCCCCCATGTAGGTGGCAGGAATCCAAGTAATTGGTCATTGCCTACTGCCTCCAAGGGTGCATGTTAGCAGGAAGCTGTAATCAGGAACAATACCATTACTTGAACTCTAGCTCTCTGATACAGGGTGTGGGCCTCCCAGCTGGCTACTTAACCACTGGGGTAAATGCCCTATCTTTGTTTCCTAGATATTTGACATGCAGAAACCAAGTGGGATGATAAAATATTTATTATTTTTTAAAAAACGAGTCACACAGAAAGGCTAAAGGGAATCTTCAAGTAGAAGGAAAATGATGTAGGACAAACTTAAATGTAGAGAAGTAAAGAGTACTGGAAAAGGTAAATAAGAGCGTATGACTAAATCAAAGAATACTGACTGTTAAAAGTAATTCTTACTATGTCTTCTGTATTTAAAAAATACTTAGAATTAAAATTCATGACCTTAGGAATACTATAGGTAAGTGGGAAGCTTGGTGACTATGGTACTGGTTCTAAAGTAGCAGGTGAATTGTAACAAGATTGTTCAGCATAAGGACAACACACAGACATTACCTGGATTTTTTATTTTTTACTATGAGAAACGAAAGAAGAATGTAATTAATAAAATAAAGACAATTTATATAGTTTTCAAAAACCACAATATTAATTTATAGTGTGAGAGGTAAGGATGATGCTTATGTTGGTGACTGATTACAAAGAGATAATGACAGGGCTTTGAGAACACCGATACTGTTTTCTTTTCCTGGTGCTAGTTAGAAGAATGTGATGAATTTGAGAATTTCCATTGAATTGTATATTTATGATCTGTGCATAGCTTTAGATGCCTGTGTTATAGCTCAAGCAAAAAGTTCAAAAAATGAGTTTGGACATTAAAGAAAATCACCAATTGAACATATTCCTTGATGAGTTTGAAGAAATAAGTCCCTAAATAGTGAACTCAATTAGATATATAGAAAAATGGAATTAATTTTAGCTTGTTACAGAAAGAATACAGTTTATAATGAAGACTTTTCTTCTTTTTAAATTAGCGAATTTTAGCGCCCTATACTGATTTTCACTACAGACATAGTCCAGATACAGCTGAAGGACAGCTGAAGTAAGTACCTTTGGCTTCTAATTTATGAGGTGATGTGAGTGTTACTGTTAGAACTTTTATCTGATGGCATGTAGTATCAGAAAAATCTGAGTTTAAGTAAATCTATTTCATAGAATTATATTGCATTTTTCTCATAGTTAATTGTAGTTTGAAAAAAGAAAGCTTTGGGAAATTTGAAGATAAATCCTGTATTTCAGCTTCAGGGAAATCTATTAGGTTTGTATTGCACGTATTGTTAGCATCAATTATATTGAGAAGCAATGAAACAACACTGAAACAATAGAATACCAGTAGGGAACAGAATGAGAGTAGCCTTAAAACAAATTGAGTCAGCAGAAGGGTGTAGTATTTGGAGTTCTGAGAGTAAATTAATGGGATAATAAAGGGGGTGCAATAAAAAGCACATGTACCTTAGGTATTCAGAGATAACTTCATAAATAAATGATTCAGGGGTCAAATAATAGATTATCTGGAGAGTGTGCAAAGGTATAATTGTTAAATATGTTAGGAGGCATTTTTCTAGTAGGGTTGTAGAACTGCAGACATTGACTTATTTGGAAAAACAGTATATTTTTAATTCTTTACTAAATTTTAGAAAATTTTCTAAATAGTGGGAAATTTTTGTTCTTCCTTTTCTTCTTAGCTAAAATCGTGCCTTCCTATCTTTAATTACGTCCATCACTTTGGACTCATTAATACCCTGTTACATTATGAACTAAGAAGTCAAAACAGATGTCCTCTAAGACATCTCAAGTTTATTCCTGCTGCTGTAGTTAAAAACTGGAACTAAGCCCCATACTTAGGAGATTTGGAAATTCTCTTGATTGATGGAGTATATATGAGTTTTCTATTGCTACACAACAAAGTATTGCAAATACAGTGGCTTAAAACATTAATTTGCTGACAGTTTGGTAGATCACAAGGTTGTCTGTAAACCGTGGTAAAGAACCCATTTCCAAGCTTATTTGTATTATTGGCAGAACTCGGTTCCTGTTGATTATCAGCTGGAGCTACCCTCACCTTCTAGAAGCCACTCACATTCTCTGCATACGGCTCCCTCCTTCTTCAAAGGGAGCGATAACGCCTGGAGTTCTACTAGCACTTTGAAGCTCTCTTAGTTCTTCTGGGGCCTACTAGAGATAGCTCTCCAGTGAGATAGTCTGCTAGATGATCTTCCTAACTTACGCTCTGCTAAGGCTATATAACGTAAATATAACCACAGTCATGACTGGCGTCTCATCATAATCACAGGATTCAGAGATCAAGTCTTAGGTCAAGACCATTTTTAGAATTATATATACCACAGTGAACAAGAGAGGAACTTAAGTATTTTTTAAATTTGGGGATTGAAGAAATCTATTAAAATCTTTCTTATCCTATATAACTCTGTATTTTAAGTTTCAGGAGTATGAACAGGTGAATAGCAGGGCAAATAAAGATACATTATGACCAGGCAAGAGGGAAATGACTGATTTTAAAAACATTACAAATCTATATAATAGAAATGAATTACCAGCCTATCAATATAAGAAAGTCACCTACATTGTTACTAGAAGGGGCGCTAAAAAACTTAATCATATTGTGTCCAATATTCCTTCTACTTCATCTCCTTCTATTTTAGTTTCTGATATAGTTTCATTCTGACTGATTTTGTAGAGCTTAGTCTGTTTTTGCTTTCTTTTAGCTTTTCATTCTTCTGCAGTCTGATTGCTTGCTATCCAATCTGATCTCCTGTCATTTAACTTTACTCCTCCTGCTCTGTTCTCTGTGGTTTCACAACCATTAAATATTTAGGAAAAGAAAAAAATGATAGCACAGGAAAAAAATAATGTGCTAATAGGGTACAGATATTGGTTAGGTAGCATAAATAAAGTTGCAAAGTTTCTATTAAGTTTTGAAACGCCATAAGCCAACCTTGGGAAATGTTTAGTGACTGTAAGTGTTATGTTGCTTAACTAAGTGTCATAACTGTTGTATAAAAGTGAGACCATTGGATACATAATTACTGAGGAAGGTGGCTGATGATGTTAGTAATATTATAGTTGTGTTATAATATTTCAATGACTGTATAAATTGTTGAGCTTGCCTATTGGAAATGCTCAAATTGAGGCAAAAATTTTGAGTTGGCTTTGAGACACAGAGGATTATTAAGCAGACTGGTATTCTCTCTAATGCCTAATTAAAGTTCATTTAAGACTAGTTTTTAAAAAGAATAGGAAACATAGAACTGAATTTTAAAAAGCAGAATTTAAAACTTATTTTAAATTGTATTGTAAATTTTAAGTTGGAGGTCAATTTATAGTTAAGTAATTTCTGTGAAATAGATCTGATTTTTGTTTTCTTTCTTGATGTCTTGTATTAATTTCATGTGCAAAAAGCTTTTATTCTGATATGGTAACCAAAAAACTCATTTTAACATTTTATTTCCTTGTCCTCTAATTCCCCAAAAGAGAAGACAGAGAAGCACGGTTTCTAGCCAGTAAAATGGGAATCATAGCGACATTCCGGTCGTGGGCAGGTAGGTTTATTTAGGCTACTTTATAACATCCAGGAAGAAAAACATGTCTGTTTTTCCAAGTGTTAAATTAATATTTCAGCATCCAATTAAGTTGTTAACCTAGTCTATATTTTACTAGGACAAGTGGGATTTTTACAAAATTATTAAAATATACTGAAAAAATTTATATTAGCCAATAAGAAATAGTTAGTATTGTCTTCAGTATAAATATACTTGTTAATTGTTTTCAAGTCACTGTGCTAATAATTACTTGGACATGATATGTTAATAAAACAAAGACAAACTTGAACATTAGCTGTATATGTAAGTAAAGTTTGTCATTTAAAAGTAGTGTAGTAGGCAGGTGTTTGATGCAGGGATTATGACACTGCTTGGGGTGCGTGCATCCCATATTAGAGTACCTGGTTCAAGTCCTGGCTGCGCTTCCTATCCAGCTTCCTCCTAACACACACACTGGGATGGCAGCAGATGATGGTTCAATTACTTGCGATTCTGCCACCTACACAAGATACCTGGGTCGAGTTCCTCACTCTTGATTTTGATCTGGCCCAACTTTGGGCTGGTGTGGGCATCTGGGAAGTAAACCAGTGGATGAAGACCTCCTCCTTTCTCTGTGTCTCTACATTTCAAATAAAATGGAAGTAACAGAAACAAAAATAGAAAAAACAAGGAAGAAAATACAAAAACACAGTAATAATATCAAAAATGCAAAGTAACCTTTATTGGCCATCAGTAGTCCCACATTTTTAAGAATTAGAAGTTACGCCTGTCTTTTTGATGGAATAAAAAACAATGTTTTTTTCTTTTAAATCATACCAACTCTAAACATGTTCTTTTATATTGATGATTACCTTCTTCCTTGATTTTGTGGAATAACTGGAGGGATAGCATGAACAGAATGTAGCAGTAAGCAGAACAAGGAAATTTACTTAAATGATTCTTTGTACCTAACTAATAGCCTGTTTCCCATGTTAGTGCAGTTTCATAACCTGTACCAACTCTTAATCTATAATCTCCTTAAACCAATGTCAAAGTTTAAGAAATAATTTTTTAAAATTTAATTCATGTAAGTTTCATATATTTCATATATACAGATTTAGGAACACAGTGACACTCCCCCCGCCCCTGCCTGCACTTCACCCCTTCCTCCCCCTTTCCTCTCAAATTCCCATTTTTTTTTTTAAAGATTTACTTTATTTGAAAGAGTTACTGGGAGGGGTAGAGACAGAGAGAGAAGTAGAGACAGAGAGGTCTTCCATCCACTGGTATACTCCCCAGATGGCCGCAATGGCCGGAGCTGTGTGGGTGCACAGGCCCAAGAAGTTGGGCTGTCTCCCACTGCCTTCCCAGGCCAGAGCAGAGAGCTGGACCAGAAGAAGAGCAGCCGGGACTAGAACCAGCACCTATAATGGATGCTGGCGCTTCAGGCCAGGGCGTTAACCCACTGCGCCACAGCACCATTCCTCAAATTCCCACTCTTAATTTTTGCAAATACAACTTTTTTTTTTTAAAGGTATTTAATTTGAAAGGCAGAGCAAGGCGGGGGGGTGGAGAGGTTCATGCCTCAGATGGCCCCAACAGCCTAGTCTGGCATGAACTCTATCCTGGTCTCCAGCATGGGTAGTGAGGGCCAAAGCACTTGGGCCACCATCCATTGCCATCCCAGGCACATCAGCAGGAAGCTGGATTGGAAACAAAGCAATCTGAACTTGAATTGGTTCAAAGCAATTGAACTTGAATCTGAACTCCCATATGGAATGCTGGTGTTGGAAACCTTGACCTCAGAGAAGCAACATTTTGATTTAAGCAAGTAAATCTATTATGTTTTAATTTTAATTTTGATCCTAAATTTAAACAGAAGATACAAGTTATTCTTAAATATGTATATATATTTTTTGACAGAGTTATAGACAGTGAGAGAGAGAGACAGAGAGAAAGGTCTTCCTTCTGTTGGTTTACCCCCCAAATGGCTGTTACGGCCAAAGCTGCACAGATCCAAAGCCAGGAGCCAGGTGCTTCCTCCTGGTCTCCCATGCGGTGCAGGGCGCAAGCACTTGGGCTACCTGTCATTGCCCTCCCGGGCCACAGCAGAGAGCTGGACTAGAAGAGGAGCAACCGGGACAGAACCGGTGCCCCAACCGGGACTGGAACCCAGAGTACCGGTGTTGTAGGTAGATTAGCCTAGTGAGCCGCGGCACTGGCCTTCAATATGTATATTAATACATACATACATACAAATTGAGCATCCCTAAACTGAAATGCTTCAAAATTTGAAACTTTTTGAGAGTTGGTATGATACCACAAGTGGAAAATTTCACACCTGACCATGGTGATGGGTTAGAGTTAAAATGCAGATGCACTAAAAATATTTTATAAAATGACCTTCAGGTATGTGTATGAAGCATAAATGAATGTTGTGTTTAGACTTTGGTCCTGTCTTTGATATATACAAATATTCCAAAAATCAAAGTATTTTAGGTTCCAAGTATTTCAGATAGAGGATAGTCAGCCTCTGTATGCTTAAATAGAAGTAATAAATTTCAGAGACCTGTATGAGTTTTTGAAAGTGTTTTTCCTAATATTTTGTTATGAAAAATTTGAAACATACAAGGAAATTGAAAAAATATACAGTGATTATCCATTTAGTCCTACTACCTAGATTTTGCTATATATTACATTTCTTTCCATCCTGCATTCATTCATTCATCAGTGTTATTTTAATATATCTTGAAGGCCCTTGAAGACATCCATACCCTTCACTCCTAAACACTTCAGCATGCACTTAATTAACTAGAATTCAGTAAGTAAACATTTCAGGCGGGCGCTCAATAGGCTAATCCTCTACCTGTGGCGCCGGCACACCGGGTTCTAGTCCTGGTCGGGGCACCAGATTCTGTCCCAGTTGCCCCTCTTCCAGTCCAGCTCTCTGCTATGGCCCAGGAGTGCAGAGGAGGATGGCCCTAGTGCTTGGGCCCTGCACCCGCATGGGAGACCAGGAGAAGCACCTGGCTCCTGGCTTCGGCTCAGCGCGGTGCGCCGGCCGCAGCAGCCATCGGGGGGTGAACCAACGGAAAAAGGAAGACCTTTCTCTCTGTCTCTCTCTCTCTCTCACTGTCCACTCTGCCTGTTAAAAAATCAGAAAACAAAAAAACAACATTTTAGACTTCCATTATCAGTGTATTTTAGTTCTAGTTGTAGTCAGTGTTTGCTGTACTGAGTCTTTAATTTTAGCATTCTGATAGTTGTATATTGGTATCTTGTTATTAATGTAATTTTCTTTTCCACCATGACTAACAATATTAAACACTTTGTATGCGTTTATTGCCTATTTACATATCTTTTGTGATGTGTAATTTTAATTTCCAGAATTGTTTGACTCAGCATTTGTAAGTTAAACATTTTAATCCATATAATTTATTTCAGGTCTGTTGCTTATTCTCTTAATGTGTGTATAATTTTATAGTTAAACTTTCGAAAGATGGATATCAAGCAGAATTTTTCACATTAGACTAAGGACATTAAACAGGGGAGGTAGACCGTTATCCCATTCTCCCGTGTTATTCTCAGCATTCGCCAGTCAGCAGAGTAGTGTCAGGCAATCAGACTCAGACATTTTTGGATATGAAGCAGAAATTGCAAAAGGAATACAAATGATTAAATTATGAGTAATCTCTAAACAGTAGGGAAATACAAACTATGGGAAATATATTTTACTTATAAAATATAATTTTTGATAGCCAAATAGTATTTTATATCTTGGAAAAATACCACAAGTTTTATAATATGACATATTACTAGGGAAATTTATTTGAACTTCAATTCAGTGATTTTTTTTCTTTATCTTCTCTACAGGTATTATTAATTTATGTAAACCTGGTAACTCTGGGATCCAGTCTCTAATTGGAGTACTTTGCATACCAAATATGGAAATACGGGTAAGTAAAAGTAATTGTGATTGTATGATTACTGAACCTTTATCAGGAAATCAGTAAATAAAAATTATTTTAGGGGGTCAGCATTTGCTACAGTATTGTTGAAGACACTAGTTAGAATGCCCACATCTTACATCGGGGTGCGTAGGTTCAAGTGCTACTCTGCATCCAGTCCAGCTTCCTGCTAATGAACAATCTGAGGAGTAGCATGTGATGAGTCAGGAACTTGGGTCCCAAAGCAGTAGGTGTCCCTGATGGAGTTCCAGGATCCTAGCTTGAGCCTGGCCCAGCCGTGGCTGTTGCAGGAATTTGGGGGAATGAACCAGCAGATGGAAGATCTGTGTTGCTCATTGAAATAAATAAAAATAAATAAATTTAAAAGATTATTTCAGGTGAGCTAAGCCCTAAGTATAATATGACTCACTTAAAATACTGCTGTTGTTAGGAACAGTGATTTTGTTAAAAATTGAATTGAAAACATGAACTTCATTATGCTTACTTTCTTCATGAAAAGACTGCAAACACTACAGAAGGGTATTCTTACTGTAAAATATTCAAGGACTAGAAATATAT
Organism: Oryctolagus cuniculus; assembly: GCF_964237555.1. Taxonomy (NCBI): domain Eukaryota; kingdom Metazoa; phylum Chordata; class Mammalia; order Lagomorpha; family Leporidae; genus Oryctolagus; species Oryctolagus cuniculus. Next base: position 64,382,402 of record NC_091445.1, on the reverse strand, counting down.
TTAGTACAATGTAGTTGTAGTATTTTTGCATCTGTGCCTCCTAACATTTTATTTTAATGATGAGTTTTTAATTTGGTGGTTTTGTAAAAATTGACTTGTTTATATTTATCTTTATTTGATGCATTCCTTAATTAGCGGTGTGCAAGTAACTTTTATTAAATAAGTCAAATTGCATTTGGAGAAAAAAAGAATTAACTCTTCAAATGATAATTTTCCCTTAAATGTTACTTCTTTTATATATTGACTTTTTAAAAAAAATTTATTTATTTGAGAGGGAGAGACATAGAGGTCTTATAGAGAGAGGTCTTCCATCTGCTGATTCACTCCCCAAATAGCCACAATGGCCGGAGCTGGGCCCATCTGAAGGAAGGAGCTTCTTCCAGGTCTTCCATGTGGGTGCAGGGGCCCAAGCACTTGGGCCCACCTTCTAATGCTTTCCCAGGCACATTAGGGGAGAGCTGGATCCGATAAGGAGCAGCCGGGACACCAACCAGCACTCATATGACAAGCTGGCGCCGCAGGCAGAAGCTTAGCCTACTACACCACAGTGCTCGCCCCATAAATGTTTTTTCTAACTTTTTTTTTTTAATTAATTAATTTATTTGAAAGTCAGAGTTACATAGAGAGGAGAGGCAGAGAGAAGTCTTCCATCTGCTGGCTCACCCCCAATTGGCCACAACGGCCGGAGCTGCGCTGATCCAAAGCCAGGGGCCCAAGGACTTGGGCCATCTTCTACTGCTTTCTCAGGACTTAGCAGAGAGCTGGATCAGAAATGAAGCAGCCGGGAGTTGAACCAGTGCCCATATGGGATGCCGGCGCTTCAGGCCAGGGCATTAATCCACTGAGCCACAGCGTCGGCCCTAATGTTTTTTCTTTATTTAAATTTTGTTACTTCTTTTACCCTTTTCCTGTCTCATCTTTTGTACGAACCAAATGTAAAGTTGTAAAATGTTATTAGAAAATATTGGCCAGATGTGCCTTGCTTAAAATGTGAAAGAAAAAAATATATAAATTGTGAAAATGGACAGATATGATTATAAATGGAAAGATCTGTAAGCAAAAAAAAAAAAAAGGTTGGGCTGATTCATTTGACTTTATAATATATAGATAGGGAGGCTACATACTATGGTCGTTGGAGTCCTGCCATCTGCGATTTAACTCCTGGTTTTATTATTGATAGTCCCATGACCTTGGGGAAATTACCTTAACTATTTAAATCTGTATCGTGTACACAACAGGGAAAATGAAAAATTTATCGAAAAGATTAAATGATTTAGATAGCAAGCATTCAAGTTATTTCTTCTCATGTAGATGTGGCACAATATTTGTTTCTGTCATTTATTTTCTGAATAAGATATTTAAAAAGCAAAGACATGGGGCTGGCGCCATGGCGCACCAGGTCAATCCTCCACCTGTGGCGCCGGCATCCCATATGGGCGCTGGGTTCTAGTCCCGGTTGCTGCTCTTCCAGTCCAGCTCTCTGCTGTGGCCCGGGAGGACAGTGGAGGATGGCCCAAGTGCTTGGGCCCTGCACCCACATGGGAGACCAGAAAAGAAGCTCCTGGCTCCTGGCTTCAGATTGGCATAGATCCAGCCGTGGTAGCCATTTGGGGAGTGAACCAATGGAAGGAAGACCTTTCTCTCTGTCTCCCTCTCTCACTGTCTGTAACTCTATCTGTCAAATAAATAAATAAATAAATAAATAAACAAACAAACAAATAAATCAATCTTTAAAAAAAAATTTATGCGGTCAGCACCGTGGCTCACTTGGTTAATCCTCTGCCTGCGGCGCCGGCATCCCACATGGGCACTGGGTTCTAGTCCCGGTTGCTCCTCTTCCAGTCCAGCTCTTTACTGTGGCCCAGGAGGACAGTGGAGGATGGCCCAAGTGCTTGGGCCCCTGCACCCACATGAGAGACCAGGAGGAAGCGCCTGGCTCCTGGCTTCGGATCAAAGCAATGTGCCAGCTGTAGCGGCCATTTGGTGGGTGAACCAACGGAAGGAAGACCTTTCTCTCTGTTTCTCTCTCTCACTGTCTAACTCTATCTGTCAAATAAATAAAAAAAAAAAAAGTAAAAGCAAAGACATATTCCATAAAAATCAGTGAACTATATTTTCTTGCTATTATAGCGTGGTCTGCTTGAAGTGCTTTATGATATATTTCGTCTTCCTTTGCCTGTTGTGACTGAGGAGTTCATAGAAGCACTGCTTAGTGTAGGTAAGTATTGAAGTGTGTTTCATGTATTCATGTTATAATTTATAAAATGGTTTACCTAATGGAGTTAAAATCTCTGAAAGGTGAAATATTACATATTGAACATCATTTTCTTCTCGGCCCATAGTATGGTAATACCTGAAATTCCTAAATAAAGCTGAGAGATTTTTGTCACTCTACCTCTTGTAAATGAGTATTAAAAGTAATAGAAAGATGAACTAACGAAATAGAAAGGATGTAGTAAGAAACCTATGTAATTCTTAAATTGGATTGTCTAATTTTTGTCTTATTTTAGCCAAGTGACTCTTAATGAAGGAAATTAGATCTGTGTGCATTTACGTAGTTAGTGAGGCTTTTTGAGTATTTTTTTTTAAATATATATGTATCTTGAATTTATTCTGTTTTAACTTTTCAAAGTTCGTTACAGCCTGGCTGTGGTACCACACTTACCTGAAGTGTTTCAGTGATACCTAATCTTCTTTTAATTCTTTTAATTACCTAGTTTGTATACTGTTTTAGATCCAGGTAGGTTCCAAGACAGTTGGAGGCTTTCAGATGGCTTTGTAGCAGCTGAGGCAAAAACTATTCTTCCTCATCGTGCCAGATCCAGGTAGAATTGAAATATAAAAACAGTTCAAATTTATTACAATTACTATTTTTATATTAAACTGTGTGCTACATGAAATATTATTGTTGTTCCTGGCTGTGTTTATTTCTAGGCCAGATCTCATGGATAATTATTTGGCGCTAATACTCTCTGCATTTATTCGTAATGGACTTTTAGAGGTAAGATTTATAAACCTTACTTTGGTCTGTTTTCTTTATTTTCTCTAACAGAATTCTTACTGAATAAAAAACATGTAATTCATAAATGTATTCTTATTTATTATTTTGCTACAGTGATATTTTATTCTTCTTTTCCAAGGGTTTGGTTGAAGTGATAACGAACAGTGATGACCATATCTCAGTTAGAGCTACCATTCTTTTAGGAGAGCTTTTGCATATGGTATGTTTAGTACCTTCCAGTTGTGTGTTTCATGCTTCTAATATTTTACTTTATAAAACGAGTGATTGCAATGTTGATTTTTATTACATTTTTATGAATGTTGTCTTTGCATTATAAAAAGCTTTGGTGTATTCATAAATTTTAAAATTCATGGAAAATGTAATTTAAAAGTATGGTTTTTTTGGCATAAAAATTTTGAAATCCTTACTTTTTTTGTCATCCATATTTTCCATGCATTTCTGGAAGAGTTCTCATGCATGGATTTCAAACTTTTTTGTGCCATAATAAACTTCTTTAATTCCATTTTTTCCATGAATTTTTTAAAAAAAATTACATTTTTTTAAAGATTTATTTATGTACTTGAGAGGCAGAGTTAAAGAGAGAGAGTAAAAGAGAGAAATCTTACATCTGCTTGTTCACTCCGCAAATGGCCACAAAGGCCGGAGCTAGACCAATCTAAAGGCAGGAGCAAGGAGCATCTTCCAGGTCTCCAATGGAGGTGCAGGGGCCCAACCACATGGGCCATCCTCCACTGCTTTCCCAGGCACATTAGCAGGGAGGTGGATGGTGGATTGAAAGTGGAGCAGCCCGGTCTGGAACCATTGCCCATATGGGATACTGGCACTGTTGGTACCTTAACCCAATACACCACAGTGCTGGCTCCAAAGTTCTATAAATCTTATTTGTGCTCAGAAAGTCTTCCTATGACATAAAAAGCAAGAAATTACAAAACTATAGATAATACCTGTCAGCTAGGAATGTAATTCATAGATGGTAGGCAGCAGCTAAATTTTAGAAGTCTTTGTGTAAAAATTCTACATGCAGTTGTGTTGTTTGGACATCATAGTCTTTCCTGTAAGCTTGTAGTTTGTTTGTGTTACTATGAGTTTATGATGTCAGTAAGTTGGAAACTAGGAGCTACCAAAATGATCTATTTTCTACTTGGAAAATGAAACAAGAGCAGGCTGTGATTGTTTGCAAAATAAAAATTCATATTTGTACATCCTCTATTTTACCAGTTAGTAAAATAGTATAAAAAAGAACTCATTAAAGAAGTGACTCTGTAACATCTTTTTAAATTATGTCATGACTTGCTATTATTGTCAGGATTTTTTGTTGTTTTTATGATTTCGTTTCCCCTCTTCTTCCCCTAACCTCTCCCCAACCCCTCACTCCGCAGTTAATCTTAACTGTCTTTTTTATCAGTGAATTATTTAGCTACTCGCTCTGTTTCTCCTTTGCCCATCTGTTAAATGATTAAAAAGTGTTACGGACTCTCAGGTCGGACTATTTGTATTTCAATTCTTAAGATACTTTCTGTAAGATTACCAATATCCAGAATTACTTTTATATAAAAGTCTCTCTTATATAAACTTACTTCATTTCCTTTCTCTGTATCCCAAAATTCTATAATTCCTTGAAAGTATAAAAGCTGGTCAATTTGAGTGTAGTGATGTTGTTTCATTGTTTATTTTTCTTATATCTTCTGCCTTCAGTATTTAATTCATTACCATAACTGGTTGTATGATGAAGGAGAAAGCAGAGGTTAATAAATTTTGTATTTTAAAGATTATTGTTGAGAAGGTGGTTTTCAAAACTTAGTCATCTAGTATTTTAAATGTTGTTAACTTATACAGTCATGTAATGTTTTGACTTACAATCCTTTCAAATCATTTAAGAATTGCATTTAGTTTGGTGTATCACTTAAGTCTAATTTAATATTATAATAAAAGATCTCTGAAAATTAATGGTTTTATTAATATAAGTATGTGTTTTTATATCATATCCCATCCAAAGTAGACAAAGGTAAGAATTAAGTGTACCGGGGAAAATCATGATTCAGTTGATTTTTATGAATATCAAGAGTGTTTAATGATCTTGAATGCAGTATTATTTCTATGCATAATCTGTAACATGAAGTATTTTCAATTTCTGACTACTCATTTAAGATGTTACATTTCCTTTTAGGCAAACACAATTCTCCCTCATTCTCACAGCCATCATTTGCACTGCTTGCCAACTCTAATGAATATGGCTGCATCCTTTGATATACCCAAGGAAAAGAGACTGTAAGTATCAGCTGTAGCAAAACTTACAGTCAGTATATTTAGTATATGATTACATTACCTTCTCTTCATTTTAAAGAAGCAGTATTGGATAGGTTATGCTTGGAAATTCTTTTAAAGAAGTATTATAGATAAGAGGAAAAATTACTTACTTTCAAAGTATTTAATAATTTGTATTTTAGGCTACAAAGTATTAGTATAGTAAAATCACATTTTTTTAGCGGGTGACTAGACTTTCTAGCACGTTGCTAAAAATGTTTTGGTTGAGAGTTTTTTTGGACTATTTTGTGTTTTAAGCAATAGCTGACCCTCTTTTTTATGTCTAAATTATTTTGAATTAAAAAACTGCCAATGTATTCTGTGGTTAAAATATCATGTGGTTAAATATGTGTGTGATTAAAAATGTTGAAATTTCATAATCTGTACTATAGGTATACTGTATACCTATATTATAGGTATAGTGGTAAGCTGAACTCTGAATTCTGAAGGAGATGTTGCATATATAGAATTTTAAATAAATGTATGGTAATACAGCTGTAATTCTTAATTGTAATATATTAAAAGTAAAGATGGGAGAGCTCAGTTGGATAATACTAGTGGGTATTTCTTTTAAATTTGGCGAAGATTATATCTGGACCAGAGTTACAGGGATGCCTGTCTTGTCCTGTTTCTCTCTCTTTCTTTCACTGTTAAGATTACAAAAAAAAAAAAAAAAAACTTTACATGAGGTTCACTTCAGTTTTTTTCAGTTTTTTTCTTTTTATTAAGATTTACTGTGTTTAAAAGGCTGAGTGACAACAGAAAAAGAAACATTTTCCATTTGCTATTTCACTCTCCAAGTGGCCACAGCCAAGCCAAAGTCAGAAGCCTATAACTCCATTCAGGTTTCCCACATGGGTGGCAGGAGGCCCAAGCATCTTCTGCTGCCTTCCCAGGCACATTAACAGGAAGCTAGATCTGAAGTGTTGCAGCCAGGATTTGATCCAGCACTCCGATATGAGATGCTGATATAAGAGCAAGTCGTGGCTTAACCTGCTTGCCGCAACCTTGGACCCCACTTCATTTTTTTTTCCTGATAATATTAGTGAAATGGACCAGTTCACTAGCCATTCAGAGCTATATATATATACATGGGTTTTTGTTACCAGTTGTAATACAGTCTTCAAAAATTTAATTAGCTTTGTTAATACAAAAATATGCATATATGCCTCACTATAAATGAAAATCTAATGCAGCTGAAAACACTGACAGACTTAAGTTGTGTTATAAACTGAGTGTGTTAGGGACCATCTCATTTCTTACTCTAGGTTTATATCAGTAATGATAGCTTTCAGTTTTGTATTGGTAATTTCATGATGCAAAATGTGTTTTTCAAGAGCCTGGTAGATCTAAACTCTGGGTTAGACCACAAAATTTCAGAGTTCATAAGGTAATCGGGTTTTTCTCCAAAGTTCCAGTAATGGAATGTTTTCTATCTATCTCAGTAAACTTCTGTACTAATACTTGCCTATTTGAGTACATCCCAAGTTTTAAAAGTACTATTTACCTGAAGCTTTAAAGTCAAGACTTGATAGCTACCAGATTCTTGAAAACTGCACCTTTATATACCACAAACAAAGAATTAAACGTAATTTTTAAAAGATATCATTTATAGTTTCACATCAATGTAGAAAATAGAAACCAATCAATATTTGAATCATCGATTTATCCATATGGGAGAACAGAGAAATACATTTCAATTCATACCATAAAGAGAAATCAGTTCCAGGTGGATTAAGGATTTTTATGTGAAAAGCAAAGCTTTAAACCTTTTATAAGAAAATATAGAATACTAGATTTCTAACCTTATGGAAGGAGTTCTTAAAAATCATTTGTGTACCCAAATGTGACTTAATACTTCGCTTTTTTAGTAGTAACCTTTGGCCTTGAATTTATTTAAGATTTAGTAATTTACCAGTGTGATCTCTTTAAAATTATGCTACAGTATTGATTTTTTTTCTCATTAGGCGAGCCAGTGCAGCATTGAACTGTTTAAAACGCTTCCATGAAATGAAGAAACGAGGACCTAAGCCTTATAGCCTTCATTTAGATCACATTATTCAGAAAGCAATTGCAACACACCAGAAACGGGATCAGTATCTTCGAGTTCAGAAAGATATATTTGTTCTTAAGGTACTGACATGAAATCACAGATTTTTTTTTTTTTTTTTTTTTTTACTGTTATTATTTGAGAGACACAGAGAAAGAGCAAGTGAGAGCACTCCTCTTTCACCTGCTGATTAATCCCCTAGTTGTCCACAACAGCCAAAAGCAATAGCCAAGAACTCAGTCCAGGTCCTCCCTTGAGTGGAAAGGATCTAATTACTTAAGCTGTCACCGCTGTGTCTTAAGGTGCACGTTGGCAGGAAACAAGTTAGAAGCTGGAGCTGGGAGTCATACTCAGGCACTCTGAAGACAGAATGTGGGCTTCTTAACTGCTGGACTAAGTGCCCATTTTCCAATATCATGAATTTCAACTTAAAAACATCATTTCCCAATTCTTACCTATTGGATTTTTACGTATTTGTACTTTTTAAAAATTTATTCATTTGAGAGACAGAGTTACAGAGAAGGAGAGAGAGAGATCTTCCATCCACTGGTTCACTCCCCAAACAGCTACTGCAGCCATCCAAAGCCAGAAGCCAGCATCTTCTTCTGGGTCTCCCATGTGGATGCAAGGGCCCAAGCACTTGTGCCAAATTATACTGCTTTCCCAGACCATTAGCAGAGAGCTGGATCAGAAGTGGAGAAGCTGGGGCTCTACCCGGTGCCCATATGGGATGCTGTTGCCGCAGGCAGAGGCTTAACGCCACAGTGCCAGCCCCCCTATTTGTATTTATTAAGTTTACAGTTTTATTCATGCCTATGGATTTTCAGATGATTTCCAAGTGTTACAGTGACTAGGTATCTTATAACTGGGTTTTTATAACTTCATTTATAGTTAAAAAACCTTTGATGATCTGTCCTTAAATGAAAAGTCTGTGTTTTGTTTTTAAAATTTGAACTTAGTTTTCTGATATATGAGCAGTTTGCCTTAATTTTCTTTATTACTTCCTGATGATATTAGGATACAGAAGAAGCTCTTTTAACAAACCTTAGAGATAGCCAAGTCCTTCAGCATAAAGAGAATCTTGAATGGAACTGGAATCTTATAGGGACCATTCTTAAGGTATAACAAAATACTACTTGATGATTGCTTCATGATCTTTATTTCATTATTAATTATAATTTTTATAATTATATGTTTGGGAATTGATAAATAGATACAAAACTTTTTGTTTTTCTAGTGGCCAAATGTAAATCTAAGAAACTATAAAGATGAACAGTTACACAGGTATGTAATAGCTATTCTGCATTCAAATTTAAAGGACTTAGAATTTTATATTATGCTTAGTGTCTGCTAAAAGTTAAAATTGATATTAAAGACAAACATACATTTTAATAATTAGTTTTTATACATACATTTTTATATGTAGTTTTTTTTTTTAAACATTTGTTTGAGAAGCAGAGTTAACAGACAGAAAGGTTTTTTTTTTTTTTTTTTTTAATACAGGCAGAGAGAAAGGTCTTCCTTTTGCCGTTGGTTCACCCTCCAATGGCCGCCGCGGCCAGCGCACCGCGCTGATCTGAAGGCAGGAGCCAGGTGCTTCTCCTGGTCTCCCATGGGGTGCAGGGCCCAAGTACTTGGGCCATCCTCCACTGCACTCCCGGGCCATAGCAGAGAGCTGGACTGGAAGAGGGGCAACCAGGACAGAATCCGGCACCGCGACCGGGACTAGAACCCGGTGTGCCGGCGCCGCTAGGTGGAGGATTAGCCTGTTGAGCCACGGCGCTGGCTAGAAAGAGAGGTCTTGAATCCACTAGTTCAGTCCCCAGATGGCCACAACGGCCAGAGCTTTGCCAATCCGAAGTCAGGAGGCAGGAGGAGCTTCTTCTGGGTCTCCCATGTGAGTGCAGGGGCCTAAGTATGTGGGCCAGCTCCTACTGCTTCCCCAGGCCGTTAGCAGGGGGCTGGATTGAAGAGGAGCAGCCAGGACACAAACCAGCACCTATATGGGATGCTGGCACTGCAGATAGAGGTTTAACCTACTATGGCCCCATGTAGTCCTATTTTATAACCAAAACATATCAGCTAATTTTTTCCCCAATTATTTACATTCTGCTTTTAGTTTTGGAACAGATGGAGTAGTTGAGATAAAAGTTTCTCACACTGGAGTACTATCAGCTGTGTAGTAATTTTAGCCCAAACATGCTTGTATGAGGATTATATAATAACTTAAAATTTCAATATACAGCTTCTACTTCTACTCATATGTGACTGTGGAAAGTTAATCCATTGCTCTCTTTCTTTTTACTCCCCTGAATCATATCTTCTATAAAACATGCTAATATTCATAACATATAAAATACTTCAAGCTACTGCATTGTTCTCTAGTACACCCATGCAGGTTTTTTTTTTTCCTTTTTTTTTTTCTTTTTTGACAGGCAGAGTGGACAGCAAGAGAGAGAGACAGAAAGAAAGGTCCCATGGGGTGCAGGGCTCAAGCACTTGGACCGTCCTCCACTGCACTCCCTGGCCAGAGCAGAGAGCTGGCCTGGAAGAGGGGCACCCGGGACAGAATCCAGTGCCCTGACTGGGACTAGAACCCGGTGTGCCGGCGCCGCAAGGCGGAGGATTAGCCTAGTGAGCCGCGGCGCCGGCCACCCATGCAGTTTTACTCCTTGTGAGTTTAGACTGACCATCAGTACTGATTTTGTTGGATAAGAGGACCTTACTTTAAGAAGTTCACGTCATTGACATTGATTATATTCATCTACTGAGTATATATAACTTCACATCTATATTAAATGTTTAGAAAATATACACACCATATATTATTCTGGTATAAAGAAGCATAATACTAACTTTTCAAACTTATTGAAAACAAAGATATCTTAATCAACTTTGTTTTCCCAGCTCCTTGATCTGCCACCTCTGCTGTATTGGATGTTATGCATGAAAATGAACATAATAAAATGAAACCTCACAGCATAGTATTGAAAGACATAATTTGAAATGTCATAAGTTATGTCTATAAATTAAATTGCCTAAATTTTACCTACTATTTTTATGCTTAGCCTTTTGCCTAATTGACAACAAACTCATAGTGTGGTAACTTAAAATTATCTAATATAAGATTATTGTTTAGAACTGTGGGACAAAGTTTCTCACAGGCTATGGTAGAAGAAAATTTATGTCCTGATGGCTTCCTCAGATTTACTCAACCTTGAATTCTAGCTATGTTGTGTCTGTGGTTTTCCTGCTAGCATCTTTTTCTATACTTTCCAAACATCTCATAATAAAATTCATATACAAAGACATTGTTTAAAATGAAGATTGTGTATATGTACATGAGAAACATAACAAACGTAACAAAGGAGTTTCTTGCCATTTATTCCAATGGTTCAGACCTGAAATATTCAAAGCCTTTTTACTATAGCATAAAATTCAGTTAAGTTTCTAAAATAATTGGTTTCTTACTTTGTTGCAATTTTTTTCTGCTCTTAGGTTTGTACGAAGACTACTTTATTTTTACAAGCCCAGCAGTAAGTTGTACGCCAACCTGGATTTGGATTTTGCCAAGTCCAAACAGCTCACAGTTGTGGGTTGTCAGTTTACAGAATTTCTTCTTGAGTCCGAAGAGGTAAGCACTATGAATGTTTTCAGAAAAAGTGTTTTTATTCACTCTCTGTTTTCCTTCTATTTCCATTCTTTGCTTTTATTCTTGTATATACGTAAGCTATATTTAGAAACGTAAGAAATGAGCCTGGACTTAGATTTGAATTATGACTTAGTCACTAACTAGTTATGAGATTGAACAAGTTATTAACCCTCTAGAAAGATCTGGTTGACTCTTCAGTAAAATGGAGAATAATACCACCTTGCACAGTGTTGTGTTGAATGGAATTAAAAAGGACTCAGTGATTGATAGCTATTATTAGTCACTTCATTATTATTAAATTTTTTGTACTTGGTTAAAGTTGATTGTTCCAACAGTACCATAATGTATTTGCTTTTAGGATGGGCAAGGGTACTTAGAAGATCTAGTAAAGGATATTGTTCAGTGGCTCAATGCCTCTTCTGGAATGAAGCCTGAAAGAAGTCTTCAAAATAATGGTTTATTAACTACTCTTAGTCAACACTACTTTTTATTTATTGGGACACTTTCTTGCCACCCTCATGGAGTCAAAATGCTGGAAAAATGCAGTGTATTTCAATGGTAAGCACCCCTAGATTCTGTTGCAGTGTACACTTAAACTTTTTTTTAATGTAGTCTGTACATATGTTTGTCAAATTTTATTTTTGAGAAGAAGTTAAACTAGAGTTATCTGGATGCCTTGCTGTTCCTTTTTATGTGCTATTTGTAATTAGTTTATTTTAGAAATGCTTGTTTATATTGGAATTTTAAAATATTTGCATTGATTTCACCTACAAACTCCCCCCTCTCCAAAAATGGAATTATGTGAAGTGATGATATGTTAATTAATATGATAGTGGTTAACGTTTTAGACTTTAAATATGTATATGTCTATATCAGATCTTGATGTACACCTTGTATATTTGCAGTTTATGTCAGTTATTCTTCATCAGTACTAGAAAAAATATTTGATTTAATAGTCAATACATAAGTTCTAGTAATCTTCATTGTTTTCTTTTCTTTTTTTTTTTTTTTTTGGGAGTCAGTCTCCTTAACCTTTGCTCCTTGAAAAACCAGGATCACTTGCTAAAACTGACTGTTTCTAGCTTGGATTATAGCAGAGATGGATTGGCTAGAGTTATCCTTTCCAAAATCCTCACAGCAGCTACGGATGTGAGTATATTAACAAGCAGTAAAACATGTTTATAGACAGTTAATGTAATATTTTAAAAATTTAAGTAAAGTGGATTATAAATTCTAAAAATGTGGAATGAAAATTGAATTCACTTTAAAATTTTATTTTCTTTAAGGAATTCTATATAGTACCCATATTTCTTTATCAGGAAAAAGAAAGTACTAGATAAAATGCACTACCCCTAAAAAAAGTGCCCTTCTCTGGGGCTTGACTATAATTCTACTGCTTCTGCCATTGCAAATAGCAGAACCTTCCCCGACCAAAACCCAGTGGGCTATCCATGGTGAAGTTTTGTTTTGTCTGATATTTTCATTTATCTCTACAGGCTTGCAGGCTGTATGCAACAAAACATTTAAGGGTATTACTGAGAGCTAATGTTGAATTCTTCAATAATTGGGGGATTGAGTTGTTAGTAACTCAGCTACATGATAAAAACAAAACGATTTCTTCTGAAGCTCTGGATATCTTAGATGAAGCATGTGAAGACAAGGTGAAGGTTCTTTTATTGCAAATATATATGTGGTGAAATACTTAGACTTGAACTTAAATTATTTGACAACTAAATGAAGTCTAATTTATATATGTATCCTGTAAATAATGAATTTACTATTTTTGTATAATTGCTAATTTACCTAATAATCATCTTTTTCAGGCCAATCTTCATGCTCTTATTCAGATGAAACCAGCGTTATCCCACCTTGGAGACAAGGGTTTGCTGCTTCTCCTTAGGTAAGTTTTAAGTAAAATTTTCTTTAACTTTTTTTTTTGTTTGTTTTTTGACAGGCAGAGTGGACAGTGAGAGAGAGAGACAGAGAGAAAGGTCTTCCTTTGCCGTTGGTTCACCCTCCAATGGCCGCTGCGGCCGGCGCACTGCGCTGATCCGATGGCAGGAGCCAGGTACTTTTCCTGGTCTCCCATGGGGTGCAGGGCCCAAGCACTTGGCCATCCTCCACTGCACTCCCTGGCCACAGCAGAGAGCTGGCCTGGAAGAGGAGCAACCCGGACAGAATCTGGCGCCCCGACCAGGACTAGAACCCGGTGTGCCAGTGCCACAATGTGGAGGATTAGCCTAGTGAGCCGCGGCGCCGGCCTTTAACATATTTCTGAATGTATTTTCTGTTATCACTGTGGCAGTATATGTTAAAGCTCAATTATACTTCACTTGACATTTTCCTTATTGTTACTGACTTTGTGTATTTTTACAAAAATTTTTGACAATTTTTTTGTAATTGAAGTTACAATAAATTATAGCTGACCTATTTTTAGGAATAAGATAATTCTCCTTAAACATATTTTTTGTTCAATACATTTTAACTCCTTAAACATGTTTTTAAATTCAATGTTAAACTATTGCTTGTTTTCGTTTACAGATTTCTCTCCATTCCAAAAGGATTTTCCTATCTGAATGAAAGGGGTTATGTAGCAAAACAGTTGGAAAAGTGGCACAAGGTAACTTCTGACTGAGTAAGGTTCAAATTGTATGTTTTTTCCTTGGGAAATACATTTGTAAATTTAGAGGATAAATTTTTATACCATTAATGTTTTGAAATTAGTAAAAATAGTTCCACATTTGTAGGAAGTCAAGCCTGAAAATCTGTGGGCTTACTTAGTGGTGTTTATCAGTTTTAAGTTACAGTTATTTCTTTTATAGTTAACTATTGACTTTGTATAGGATTTGTTTTTTATAATCTGTTACAATTTATCAACCCTATTTGACAACATTTCTTTTATTTTTGGTTCTCTTATTAGCTTACAACTTTGGGTGAACCCTTTTAAGGCAGAACTAAAATTTCTCTAAATGAAAGATCGAAAACTGTTTTATCTAAGCAAATATAATTGCTTAATGAAACTTTATTTTTTGGTACTACTGTACATAAATTTAAGGAGAAACTTACTGCTTTTGTAAACAAGAAGAATACCTAGTAGCAGGAAAGTTTTTAACACTCACTAGCTCTTCTTTTGCTGATTATCACCGAGGCTTCATTATTTTGTTTGAAACATTGTTCAAAACATTTTGGAAACCTATGATGAAAATGATCTGTATCAGTATAAAAGATTTTTGGATTTTCTGTCATTTCAGATCATTTATCATTTGGTTTCTGTCCTTTATTTAAGTACTTATATGGTCTATATTGAACCATATTTTCCAAGAGATTCTCATTTATTAAATGTACTAAAATTTGAAAGCATCCCATTTCAGGCATGAAGTTTTGCAATAATGATGACTTTGAGAACTGAAACAGGATACAATTGTACTTCTTAAATAGAAGATATTTAAATTACTGTAATAAAATTACTACCTTATTGGACAGCTTATAATATCAGGAACTTGCTTGGCAAATTTGATGCAATGCTTTGAAATAGTTCAAAATAGAAATGCTACAGTAGGGGCTGGTGGTGTGGCATAGTAGGCAAAGCCACAGCCTGCAGTGCTGGCATCCGATTTGGCATCGATTCTTGTCCCGGCTGCTCCTTTTCTGATACAGCTCTCAGTTTATGGCCTGGGAAAGCAGTGGAACGTGACCCAAGTGCCTTGGCCCCCTCACCCATGGAGGAGACCTGGAAGAAGTTCCTGGCTTCAGATAGGCTCAGCTCCAGCTGTTGCATCCATTTGGGGAGTGAGCCAGCTGACGAAAACCTTTCTATCTGTAACTCTGCCTCTCAAATAAAAATAATAATAGTAATTTTTAAAAAGTAAATGCTACAACAAAGGGATAGATTATTGAAACTTCACAAACTTTTGAAGAAAGTGATATCCTGGTAGTAGGGGCTAGAGTAAGTAGGGAGTGGCAAGGTGAAGCTAGAATGGTCAATTAGATAATCGCAAGCTTTATAAGCCACATTTTATCATACTAAGGGGTTTCCATTTGATACATAGTGAGGAATCATTTGTGTTTATCAAAGAACTAGGCTTTAGGAATGTGATAAGTTGCAATGTAGAAGTTTGGTTAACAGAAGGAAAATCTAGGAAAAGTAATAACAAGTTTGGAAGCAATTATTAAGAACCTGAACTTCAGTGGTAATGAGGTTGAATAGGTAGGGACACATTTTCTGGGCATTTTTGAAATAAAATGGATGAAATTTTTATGTTGATTGAACACAATGAAGGAGGGGTCTAACTTGATTTATAAGGTTTCTAACACAGTGAGTAAGTGTATAATGAATCACCATTAAGATATTACGATTACAAGAAGTGATTGCTGGGCTCAGGGTAATGAATTTTGAATATGTTATCTCTGAAATGACCAGATGATAATAAGCCAAGATTATTTGGGAGCATTGATACAGTACAGAAAACGATATTTTGAGGTCCTCAGTAGTAGTAGTAGTAGTAGTAGTAGTAGTAGTAGTAGTAGAAGAAACCTGAAACAAGTGAGACCATCAGAGAAAAATATCAAAAAAACAAACAAACAAAAAAATGAGAGAGAGAGAGAAGGCTGAGCATTGTTCCTTAAAGAATACCCTGCTTGGAGTAGGGCATTTGGCTAAGTGGTTAAGTCATCACTTGGAATGCACATCCCATATTGGAGTGTCTGGTTTGAGTCCCAGATCCTCAGCTTCCTGTCTAGTTTCTTGCCAATATACATCCTGGGAGGCAGCAGATGATGGCTTAAAGTACTTGGGTCCCTGCCACCCATGTGGGGCCCAGCTGCTGTTTCAGGCATTTGGGAGTGAACCAGCAGATGGAAGATGTCTGTCTCTGTCTCTCAAGTAAAATGAAAGTAAATAATTTTTTTAAGACAGAAACAATGTCCTGGTTTAATGAAAGGCAGTGATCACAAAAAAAACTATCAGAATGAGATAACTAAAGGATGATTTAGAAAGGCCAGGCCAGTGAAGGAAGTCATGTGGCTTACCACCGGAAAATAGGCTTGTTTGAAAGTTAAGTCATTCATGAATTTTCCTAATGTGATTTCAGTAGAAACTTTGAGATACTGGATTGCAGTTCCTGAGAAATATAAAACTGAAGATGATATAGTCCACTGTTTTCAAATTAGAGAAAGGAAAGGTAACTTTGTGATCGTTGACCATTGAATTTAGTCCCTTGCACAACAATCCTATGAAATACATTCTGTTTTTTCTATTTTGTGAAGAAAAATGTTGAGACTGAGTGGAGTAAACTAATTTATCCTAGGTTACAGATCTTGAAAACAGCAGGGCAGAGAAATTAATCCAGTTCTTTCTGGCTCCAATATCCAATGCTCTTTCCACTACATTTGATTTCCTCCCAGTAGCTTGTAGCATGCCAAGAAGGGAAGTGTTTGTGTATGAATCTTATTTTTGTTTTGAGGAAGAAAGAGATGTGAACATATTGTGAGCCAAGGGAAACGACCTAATAAGGCAAGAGAGACTAATGACAGACAAGGGGGAATAGCTGATGGAATGAATTCCTGGCCAAGGAGAGGATAGATTAGTCTGCAGGTGTAAAGTCAGCTCTTCTGTGAGAAAGAAAGAAAATTCAGTGGAAGACTATGTAAGTCACCTTGAAGATGGGAGGGAGGAAACCTATCTGCTTTTCTATCTCAGCTGATTCAGAATTGGCTTTTAGGATAGCTGTGAATTATTTTTTTCAGGTTGGTTACACAATAAAATGAAGTGATTTAAGTATCTTCAGCCACACATATGTCTCATGTTGATGCTGGTATGATGTTAGTGATAGATTATCTAAGACTTACTGCTTTGTCTGGAGTTCAACAAACACTGTCTGTTAGTATTTGCTATCAATTAGAGATTAATTGGTTTCACAAATATTGGTTCAATTAAAATTCTTCCAGTGTATAATTATTTTATTCAGATACTTTATATCTGAAATTGGTTAAGTCAGAGGTTGGCAAGCTATGACCTTTCTCCAATCCAAATGCATCTCTCCACTTGTGTTTTTGTGACTTTCCTAAGCATAGCTTTTTTTTTTTTTTTAAACAGTTGGGGTAAAAAAAATCAAACAAGAATATTTCGTGATAAGTGAAACTGTATGAGATTTGTATTTCTGTGTTAATAAAGTTTACTTGAAAAAAAGAGATACTGATTTATTTATGATCAACCACAACTCTACATAAATCATTTTTAAATGAATTTTTTTAAAGATCTATTTTATTTATTTGAAAGAGTTATAGAGAGAGGTAGAGACAGAAAGGTCTTCCATGTGCCGGTTCACCCCCCCCCCCCCCCCCGCCGCCCCCAGGTGGCCACAATAGCCTGAGCTGAGCCTATCCAAAGCCAGGAGCTTCTTCTGGGTCTCCCACATGGGTGCAGGGGCCCAAGGACTTGGGCTGTCCTTCGATGCTTTCCCAGCACAGTTAACAGTAGACTGGATCAGAAGTGGAGCAGCCAGGACTCAAACAGACTCTCATATGGGATGCCGGCACTGAGGGCAGGGCTTTAACCCTGCTGTACCATAGCACCAAACCCAATAAATCATTGTTAATATCATGACATAATTATGATAGATTGGCTTCATTTTCTGTGTTATTGAGTGGTTTGTTAATACGACTATAGCAGGTTTTTTTTTTTTTTTTACTTTGGCAACCATTTTATATTACAGTTGCTTTTAAAATTTCATTAGTATTTTAACTTTTTTTTTTTTTAAAGAAGTTATACTAAGGAACATGAAACCAACTTTTTTCACAGTTGTCCCTTTCAATCTCTTTTATGTGATGATTTCTCCCTACTTCTGGATACAGTATTAGGCAGATCTTATACCTTTTCTTATCAGCTACTAAGCAGTTAATAACGTAACGCAAGGTAATAAAGCATTCAGGCCAATGTAATATTAAAATTCTATTCATTCAAGTTAGCATTGCTCACACCCAGTACAGGCCTGATATTGACTTTAAAATGTACGGTGAAGTAATGTTCATTTCATCAGTATTTGTTGCTCCTTGACTGCAAGTTTGGGGGCTCTCTAGGATTATAACAGAAAGAAGAAGGGGTAAGGGGACAATCTTAGTACAATTCTTATGTGGGTTTATTAGCTCCTAGTGTGGCAGATTTCAGATGTTGAGTCTTACCTGGGGTTTATATGGATTTCTCAGTGACCTTGTAACCATTGACAGTTCTCATTGACAGTTCCCTTATCAAGGGCAGAAGCTCCTTTGGCAACTTACTTACCAAATCACTTAGTAGCTAGAGGTTCATACTTGAGTTATGGACCTGATAAGGTAGATTCCTCCTCCCACCCTCCAAGTAGATCCTTTGGGCAGAAGATCCACATCAGAAACTCAGCTCCATTTCACAGTTACAAAACAGAGTCCCTGACATTTACTAGTGTTTTCCAATGAATGCCACTTCAAAAGAATAACTGCACCATGTGACTGTAACTACTCATTCAAAAAACTCAAACACCTGTCTTAATTAGATTTTTGTGGTAAGATTTTCACGAATAAAGGAGGGCATGGTGATAATAATATAGTGATAATATCTAATTAAAATCTGATTACTAATGCAAAGTAAATACAGAACCTAAAGAAGAATAGGGAAAGTATTTAGAGGTTGTAATTAGAGAGCTAAGGTAACCCACCAAATTCAAGTAGTATAAGTGGTTTCAAATATAAAATAAAAGCCTCCCAACCCTGTATTTTGTCTGTTCTGAGGTCATATCTGTTAATTTCTTTTATGTGCACTTAGAGGTATTGTGTACATGTCTAAGTACATATTATTTAAAAATACAAATGAATTTTGTTTACAAATGAAGATAAAACTGAAATTGAACTTTTTCATTCAGCAGTATAACTCAGAGCTTTTCAGAGCAGTACATTTAGATCTACTCTATTCTTCTTAATGCATAATAGAATATGAATTTACCCTAATTTGTATAACCAGTCTCATATTAATGGACATTTGGAGTGTGCTCAACTTTGTAGTTTTGTAAACTTTGTGCAAGTATATCTGTTGGATAAATTTTTCCAAGTATAATGCAATCAAAAAATATGTTGCAATTAAAAAATTTTTGAAGATTAATTGATTTGAGGGTCAGAGTTACAAAGAGAGAGGGAGAGAAAAAGAGATCTTGCACCCACTGGTTCACTCCCCAGATAGCTGTAACAGCCAGTGCTATGCCAGGCTGGAGCCAGGAATTTCATTTGGATCTCCCATATTGGTGGCAGGGGCCCAAACACTTGGGCCATCTTCTGCTGTTTTTCCCAGGCCATCAGCAGGGAGCTGGGTTGGAAATGGAGTAGCCAGAACTTGAACCTGCTCTCATATGAGATGCTGGCGTTGCAGGGAGCAGCTTTACTTACTGTGCCACAATGGCAGCCTCTGGAATTTAAATTGTTTTAAAAGATTTATATATTTATTTGAAAGGCAGTTACAGAGTGAGAGAAGGAGAAGCAGAGAGATCTTCCATCTACTGATTGACTCCCCAAATGGCTGAAACAATGAGGACTGGGCCAGGCCAAAACCAGGAGCCAGGAGCTTCATCAGGGTCTCCCTTATGGGTGCAGAGGACGAATGACTTGGGCCATCCTCCACTCTTCTCCCAGGCACATTAGCAGGGAGCTGGATCTGAAGCGGAGCAGCTGGGACTCCAACTGGCACCAATATGAGATGCTGGTGCTGCAGGCCATGGCTTTAACTTGCTGTGCCACAGCTCCAGCCCCTGGAATTAAAATTTTTAATAAATGTTGCCGAATTGTTTTCCCAAGAGGTTCCACCAGTTCTTTGTAGCAATTTGAAGTAGACATCTTTTGCAATAAGAATTGTAACTTAAGGCATTTAAGTAGGAGTTTCTCAAGTTGCAGTGGGTCCATTTGACTTTATTTAAATCAATGGGGAAAGGTGTTTTACTGAAACCTGGTAAAATGGTAGAATTCATCTAATTTTCCTTTGAAATTTCCTGGTGACTATCTTAAGTGTTTAATTTTA
Source organism: Oryctolagus cuniculus (assembly GCF_964237555.1). NCBI lineage: Eukaryota > Metazoa > Chordata > Mammalia > Lagomorpha > Leporidae > Oryctolagus > Oryctolagus cuniculus. Next base: position 64,362,340 of record NC_091445.1, on the reverse strand, counting down.
AGAAGCTGTTTTTTTTTAATACAAGCAATTTCAAATATGTGCTCAATAATTTGGACCCTAAAATGTTAATTGAAAAGGAAGAAAATATAAACAGTGTTTTAGTATGATAAAATATTTGAATTCATAATACCCTTGCTCTGTCCTTTCCAAAACATGTCTATTTGATAAACACATGTTTTCATTTTTTACATGTATTTTTCCCAGATTTGCTACATACCTGACATTTATAAATTTAGTGAAAGAAATTATGCTGTAAATAACTGAAATAATATTATCTTTAGGAATATAATTCAAAATATGTTGACTTGATTGAGGAACAACTTAATGAAGCACTTACTACATATCGGAAGCCTGTCGATGGTGATAACTATGTTCGCCGAAGTAACCAAAGGTATAGTCGTGTTAGTGGAGCAGTAGTCCCATATATCAGATTTAAAGCTGTACTGAAATAAATCAGTGCTGTTAAAAGTTTTCTGAACATTTACATTTCTGCTTCATACACTGAGAATAGGAAATAATCTTAATGTATAAGTATTGATTGTCCAAAAGTTCCAGTGGCATTCACAGTGTGGAAATACCCTACTGATACAGCTGTCAGAGACATTCCATGCCCTCACCCAAGTCTGCCTCTCCAGCCCCAGCTCTCTTACCAGTACTGTGAGACCTGTTAAATTATTTTGTCAGAGAAATCATAATGCCTTCCCATCTCCTTATTTTTATTTGTGCTGGGAATTATATCTAGTTTTATTTATCTAGTTTATTATTAGTAGCCACTGCATAGTTAAATAAGATAGTCATATCAGTCATCTTTATTATGCTAGATTACAGCGTCCTCATGTCTACCTGCCGGTACACCTTTATGGACAACTGGTACACCACAAAACAGGCTGCCATTTGTTGGAAGTGCAGGTAAAACATAATTTGCTTATTTTAAATCACTACTATAGTAAAAAAAAATCTTAATATTGCTAAAATATTTCTGCAAAAATTTTGCAAAACTTTAAAATTAGTGGCATCACTTATACTTTTAAAGTTCATCTATCTTATAGTTGACTTATGCATTCTAAGTTTGTAATCCTTAGAAATATTGGCTTCCATGTGTTTCCCTGACTTGTGTGTGACCTTTGAATAACTGTTCTTCAGGATCAACAACCCATTGAAGGTCGGAGTTCTTCCCTTTATAGTTTGTTGGAGAAATTAAAATCTCCTTAAAAACAAAAGTGGAAAATGAGTTTCTTTCTTGCTCTTTTTGGCAAGTTAAACTGTACCTGCCAAAGATTCATTATCCTTAGTGAGCAACAAACTGAACTTTGCTGCTTGTGAGCACTTCACAGAATGTGATGCATGTGGGCAAGGATGTGTTCTTTAACTGTAATGTATTCACTGTGTTTTCGGCTGTGAATATGTCTTGCAATCAGGTGTTTTCAATAAATGCAGCATTTCTGTTACTTTAGAAATAGTTGTAGAAATATTTGTGTACTATGTTCCTAAATCTGTATATGTGAAATACATGAAGTAGGTTCACCTTAAAAATAAATGAATTAATTAAGCCCACGCCGCGGCTCACTAGGCTAATCCTCCGCCTTGTGGCGCCGGCACACCGGGTTCTAGTCCTGGTCAGGACGCCAGATTCTGTCCGGGTTGCTCCTCTTCCAGGCCAGCTCTCTGCTGTGGCCAGGGAGTGCAGTGGAGGATGGCCAAGTGCTTGGGCCCTGCACCCCATGGGAGACCAGGAAAAGTACCTGACTCCTGCCATTGGATCAGTGCGGTGCGCCGGCCGCGGCAGCCATTGGAGGGTGAACCAATGGCAAAGGGAAGACCTTTCTCTCTGTCTCTCTCTCTCACTGTCCACTCTGCCTGTCAAAAAAAAAAAAAAAAAAAAAAGAATTAATTAAAAAAAAAAATGGGCAACACTATAGGGATTCAGACCATGAAATATAATGATTTAGCATTTTGCACAATTAGCACTGGTGTTAATTTCCTATTAAGTCCTGGATTTTATGTTTATTTGTTTGCTTACTTGCTTACTTCTGTTGTTTTGTATTCAACTATAACATGTAAATAGATTTATTGCTCATGTTGAATTTTCATAAATCACCTTCAAAATAAAGTTTCATATTTGAAAAAAATATTTGTGTATGTATGAACAACAATATTATAGGAGTTTAGTTCGTTTTTGTATCTTTGCTCATCTCACGAGCACAGGGGTTTTCATAAATACACTCTAGTTTCATGTGTTTTCATATTATATCTGAAGACTATTGGGACAGGTATCTTTATAATAACAAAGAACTGGAAGTTCTTTGCTCAGTGTCATTATCTACATAAATATGAAATTAATCCCTAATTTATTTTATATTTGAAAGAAATACTTATCATGGCTTTTTGTAATACTAATGAGTGCCAGGTACTATGTTAAACACTTCTTTTTGTAATAATATTTTAAATCATGAAACCCTACAAGACAGATCCTATGATTATCCCAGTTTTAGAGATTAAGAAATCAAGGCATAGGGAGGTTAAGTAACTTCCTCAAGACCACAGAGCTCGTAAGTGGTAACTCTGAAAGGTAAGCTTAGAACCCATGCACACTCATGCAGCTAAACTATTTTAGAATTTTAAATATTCAAAAATGACTAAAACCTTAAAAGCTTTATGATACAATGAGAAAATATACTAAAGATATAATACCCTCTTACTCATTTTTTTTCTTTAGAATATTGTTACAGAACTGTGTCATAATGTTCGGACTCCAGATTTGGATAAATGGGAAGAAATTAAAAAACTGAAAGCGTCTCTTTGGGCCTTGGTTTGTAATAAACATTTCTATAAGATTTTTGCAAAAAAAAAAAAAAAAAACCCTCTTGTTTTTCCCATTAATACTAAATAAAATAAAATTTATTTGGAACTTGTTCTTAGAGTAATAATCTAAGGGATTATTCATGTGAATTTAAATATTATTTTCATGCTGAAGAAAAGATGGTTAAACTGTTACTTTTTATGACTTGGCATTTTCTTGCTAAAACAAAAAGAACATTAATTCCTAATGTTCCTTATTTGAGAATTTTTTCACTTTTTCTTCCTCTGTCATGGATGAGGTGAAATTTGTGTTTCTTGGTAGCTATTCAAATCTTTTAAAACAATTGTTATTGTAACTCGGTATTTGCCATAAATAATTTCTTGTCTTTTTAGGGAAATATTGGCTCATCAAATTGGGGTCTTAATTTGCTACAAGAAGAAAATGTGATTCCAGATATACTTAAACTTGCAAAACAGTGTGAGGTTCTTTCCATCAGAGGGTATGTAACTCTGAAGTCTTAATGCATGTTGTTATTCACAGTGGTTATCAGGAAAAAGTATTTGATTCTTTATAATCCATAACTGTTAATTCATTGAAAGTCCTAATGTAAGATTTTAAATGGATTAATAAACACCTTAATTGAACTTTATCTTGCAAGCAGAGAATGCATAACATGTGTCCAAATGTTCCAGTAATCCAAATGCCCAGATATTACACATCTAAATTAAGAAAACTAATATGTCATTTTTGCTAAGATTGCATTGTGCTTTTTGTTTTGTTGTATTTTCTTTATTAGGAAAGAGGGCATGTTTTTTATTTCTACTAATTTATTTCTAACTAGTTAATACATTTTTTCACAAGGCAGATTTTAATGACTGTAAAAATTCATATGTCTTTTATGGCAAATTAATTTTTCTGTGGATATTTTTAAAAAATCTTATTTTGGAATTATAGACTGTTAATACTACATCTTTTACATACAGGACCTGTGTATATGTACTCGGGCTCATTGCTAAAACCAAACAAGGCTGTGATATCCTAAAATGTCACAGTTGGGATGCTGTGAGGCATAGTCGCAAACATCCATGGCCAGTGGTTCCTGATGATGTGGAACAACTCTGTAATGAACTCTCCTCTGTCCCAAGCACCCTGAGTTTGAACTCAGAGTCAACCAGCTCTAGACATAATAGTGAAAGTGAATCTGCACCATCAAGTGAGTATTGTGACAGGTTCATATAAAGGTGGCCAATATTGATAGCATATTTGTAAGTTCAAACTTTAAATGTATTTGTTACATCCTTGATTTAACTTTTTTTAAAAGATTTATTTTTTATTTGAAAGAGATAACAGAGAAAGGATGAGAGAGATTTTCCATCAGCTGATTTACTCCAAAATGGCTTCAATGACCAGAGCAGGGCCAGGCTGAAGCTAGGAGCCTGAAGCTTCTTTTGGGTCTCCCACGTGGGTGCAGAGGACTAAACACTTGGGCCATCCTCTACTGCTTTCCCAGGCATGTTAGCAGGGAGCTGGATCAGAAGTGAAGCAGCCAGGTTTCAGACCAGTGCCCATATGCTATGCAGGCATCTCAGGTGGAAGCTTACCCTGCTAAGCCATACTGCTGGCCCTTTAACTAGCCTCTTGAATGCCTGTCTTTCCACGGCATATCGTATAGCCATCAGCTTACATTGTTCTCTCTTACATTCCTAGTAACTTTTGGAAAATCCTACACAGAAAGGTGTGTGATAAAGCCCTGTACCAGAAGAAACAGCCCCCTTTTTTGTTACCAGAAAAGAAGGAACTCTAACAAATATTTTGTCTCCTTTCTTCGTTTACTTAATTATTTTACTCATTTTTCTTTTTTTTTTTTTTTTTTTTTTTATTATTTATTTTTTTTTTTATTTTTGACAGGCAGAGTGGACAGTGAGAGAGAGAGACAGAGAGAAAGGTCTTCCTTTTGCCGTTGGTTCACCCTCCAATGGCCGCCGCGGCCGGCGCGCTGCGGCCAGCGCACCGCGCTGATCCGATGGCAGGAGCCAGGAGCTAGGTGCTTTTCCTGGTCTCCCATGGGGTGCAGGGCCCAAGCACCTGGGCCATCCTCCACTGCACTCCCTGGCCACAGCAGAGAGCTGGCCTGGAAGAGGGGCAACCGGGACAGAATCCGGAGCCCCGACCGGGACTAGAACCCGGTGTGCCGGCGCCGCTAGGCGGAGGATTAGCCTAGTGAGCCGCGGCGCCGGCCTATTTTACTCATTTTTCAAGTGTAGAGATTGTTGAATGAGAGCATTTTTTTTAATATACTACATTCATATCTTCATTTTTGAGAGAAGAAACTAAATGTTAAAATAGTAGAGTTACTAAAAGAGTATAAAAAACAAGTTATATATCAAACAGTATATAGTTTTAAGTTCTGTGTTAAGTACTATTAGGTATACAGAGTTTAAGGTGTAGTTCTTGCTTTTAAAAAGATCATGTGTACCTGGCTCCTGCCATCGGATCAGCACGGTGCACCAGCCGCAGCGTGCTGGCCGCGGCAGCCATTGGAGGGTGAACCAATGACAAAAGGAAGACCTTTCTCTCTGTCTCTCTCTCCACTCTGCCTGTCAAAAAATAAAAAATAAAATAAAAAAAAATACTGTGACATTTATGAAACCGTATTTTGAACCTAAGAAGGTGTGACTTATAAGATGCATTGATATTTTATGTAGTGCTAAGAAAGAAGTTGAGGCTGGCGCCGGGGCTCACTAGGCTAATCCTCTGCCTTGCGGCACCGGCACACCAGGTTCTAGTCCCGGTCGGGGCGCCGGATTCTGTCCGGGTTGCTCCTCTTCCAGGCCAGCTCTCTGCTGTGGCCAGGGAGTGCAGTGGAGGATGGCCCAAGTGCTTGGGCCCTGCACCCCATGGGAGACCAGGATAAGTACCTGCCTCCTGCCATCGGATCAGCGCGGTGCGCCGGCCGCAGCGCACCAGCCGCAGCGGCCATTGGAGGGTGAACCAACGGCAAAGGAAGACCTTTCTCTCTGTCTCTCTCTCTCTCACTGTCCACTCTGCCTGTCAAAAAAAAAAAAAAAAAAAAAAAAAGTTGAAGCAGGCACTATGGCGTAGTGGGTAAGGCTGCTGCCTGCAGTGCTGGCATCCCATATGGGTGCCAGTTCAAATGCCAGCTGCTCCACTTCTGATCCAGCCCTCTGCTATGGCCTGGGAAAGCAGTGGCAGACAGCCCAAGACACTGGGCCCCTGCACCCTCTTGGGAGACCTGGAGGAGGCTCCTGGCTCTTGGCTTTGTATCTGCCCCACTGCTGCCTTTGCATCCATTTGGGGAGTGAACCAGTGGATGGAAGACCTCTCTCTCTTTGTAACTCTGCCTTTCACATAAATAAATAATAAATAAATAAATAAATAAATAGTTAAGAAAAACAAAGAAAAAGTTGCCAGTAGTAGGACATACCACTAATTACAAATAATACCCTGATTTTGGAGAAATTATATTAGAAAAGTATACTTAGAATTGACAAAATTTATAAACAGTGCAATATGCAAGTTCATTTAGGATTTATTCGTCTTCTTTTAAAATATATATGAAGTAGTTTATACTTATTCAACAGGAAAGTTAAAAATAAAAACAGAATAAAAGCTCCTAGATGTCATTAGGTATCTGCTTGATCTATGAGAGTTGAACACTGAATTTAGATGAATTTCTTAGTACTTAAAGCAAAATGGAAAACAAAAATAATTATTTTGTTTATTTTTTCATTTATTTATTTAAGTGGCACACTGAAAGAGAGAGCTCCCATCTGCTGATTCACTCCCTAAATGCCCACAATAGATTGCACTGGGGCAAGTTGATGCCAGTAGCCAGGAACTCAATCCAGGTCTCCCATGTGGATGGCAAAAACGTAATAATCTGAGCTATCACTGTTGCCTCCCAGGGTCTAAATTAGCAAGAAGCTGGAGTCCAGAGCTAAAGCTGGATATTGAACCTGGGCACTCTAGTGTCATAGAGGGATGTCTTAATTGGTGTTGTAACTGCTGGGGTAAACTCCTACCCCAAACATTATTTTAAACAGGAATTTAAAGTGTTTATGACTTACTTCTTTCTAAGTATAGTTGTCCATCCACGCCCATTGGAGGGTTGGTTCCATGACCCCTTTGGGTATCAAAGTCCATGGATACTCAGAAACCCGTAAATAAAATGGCATGGTGTTTGCATGTAACATATGCACATCCTCCTATATACTTTAAATCATCTTAAGATTATTTACACTGTGTTACACTGTAAATTCTATGCAAATAGGTCTAATATTCTACTTAGGGAATGATGACAAGAAAAAGTTTGTATAGGTCCAGGTAGAGATGCAGTATTTTCTCCATATTTTTGCTCCATGGTTGGCTGAATCCATAGATGTAGAAACTACACACACAGAGATCCAACTGTTTATCTTGTTTTAAGATTGGGATGAATTTCTCCTGCTTATTGTGATTTGAAGATTAAACCACTAGTTATCTATACCAGCTGAGTGAGAATCAAGTCTCCCTTTTCCCCTTAATTTCATCCTAAATATTTGCAGAATTAAAAGAAAGTTCATATAAGATGTGCCACAGTGAGTCCTATGGTTTTTCTTTGGAAATAATAGGAAATCTTCATAATGACATAATACTACATTTTCTTAGAGTCCAAACTCTGGGTTTCGAGGGAGCTCTTTTATGTGTTACAGTGGCCTAATCCCTTATTTTCTAATTTTCTTTCCCCAGATGATTATTTCTTAAAACATTTCCCAAAAATGTTATTTCATAAGTCATTATCATGAACCTGCCATTTATATTGTATGCTTTTTTAAAATCAATTCTTTAATCATAGGTATGTTCATAATGGAGGATGACCGGTTTGGCAGCAGCTCTACTAGTACATTCTTCCTTGACATCAATGAAGATGCGGAGCCACCATTTTATGACCGACCTGGACCCATAAAGGATAAAAATTCCTTCCCTTTCTTTGCTTCTAGTAAACTTGTCAAGAATCGTATCTTAAATTCACTTACTTTGCCAAATAAAAAACATCGCAGCAGCAGTGATCCAAAAGGAGGGAAATTGTCGTCTGAGAATAAGACAAGCAACAGACGAATCCGAACACTCACAGAGCCCAGTGTTGACTTGAATCATAGTGATGAGTTCACACCCATATCCACAGTGCAGAAAACATTACAATTAGAAACCTCATTTGTTGGGAATAAGCACACTGAAGACACTGGTAGTACACCAAGTATTGGAGAAAACGACCTCAAGTTTACCAAGAGTTTTGGTACAGAAAATCACAGAGAAAACACAAGCCGAGAAAGGTTAGTTGTAGAAAGTTCAACGAGCTCACATATGAAGATACGTAGCCAAAGTTTTAATACCGACACTACAACAAGTGGGATAAGTTCCATGAGCTCAAGTCCTTCTCGAGAGACAGTAGGTGTAGATGCTACAACTGTGGACACAGACTGTGGAAGTATGAGTACTGTGGTAAGTACTAAAACTGTTAAGACAAGCCACTATTTGACACCACAGACTAACCATCTGTCTCTCTCCAAATCAAACTCTGTGTCCCTGGTGCCGCCAGGTTCTTCTCATACACTTCCTAGAAGAGCACAGTCCCTTAAAGCACCCTCTATTGCTACAATTAAAAGTCTAGCAGATTGTAACTTTAGCTACACAAGTTCTAGAGATGCCTTTGGCTATGCTACACTGAAAAGATTACAGCAACAGAGAATGCATCCATCCTTATCGCACTCAGAAGCTTTGGCATCTCCAGCAAAAGATGTGCTGTTTACCGATACCATCACCATGAAGGCCAACAGTTTTGAATCCAGATTAACACCAAGCAGGTGAGCAAATAGATGTTTAGAAATAAACAATAATGTTTCCATTTTAACAAATTTAAATGTAAAGCATTTGCTAGGTTTTACACTGCATAAGCCTCAGAACTGACCTGTCACAATTGTTTACCTTGGTAGGCTATAAGCTCCTTGTTACCCGATATGATTTGAAATGGATTCTTGCAGCTGCGAGGGGGGAAACAAAACTCCTTTAGGTCCTGAAAATAAATCCTACCTGCTTTACAAGGACACACAAGTCACAAGCTTTTTTTTATTTATTTCTCGCTTCTGCAAGGATCGATTTTAAAAAGAAGCATGTCGGGGGAATCAGGAGCTTAAGACCTACAATAAAAAACAACCTTTTCAGGTAGGTCAATTTAAGGCTCCAGAAATTGACCTCTTCATTTTTTTTTAAGATAACTGAAAATGCCAGTTTAATTATTTTCAGTTTCTTTTAAGTACCTGTGTTTATTAAGTAGGAACCTAATAAACACTAAATGAGTTTAGTTCTCAGGATTTAGCAAAAAAGAAAAAAAAAATTTAGCAGGGATGTCTATACTGCATTTAGATTACATCAACCTGATAAAGGGTATAGTTTACCCTAAAGAGATCTGCAGTATTAATTTGATTATTGCAAAAATTTCCATACTTGTTTTTTTCTGTTGTTGGGTCAAGTGCTTCTAAACAACCCTCTTAGTTTTGAATTATATTTATTTAAATGGCATAATATATGTCAAGTACGTAAAATAGTGTCTGATATGTATCAAGCATGTAGAAAGTTATCCGTTGGGATTATCTTTGCTATTTAATCCATCTGGCTGCTACATTAAATTATAACATTAAGTAATATTTTTCTAATAGCAACATTTAATAGAGGGATTTCTGGTAGCAGATACTAAATTATGTTTCCTCTGATAGCATTTAGTAAATTACACAGTAATACCTCATCTACCTGGAACTCACTAGCTTTGACAACATCATTAATACAAAACAAAGCCAGAAATACCTCTCAAGAGCTCACAATTACAATTCTATGCTGTAAATTAATTTTGAAATTTCCAGGCCTCAGTTACCTCATCCAGTGGATATTGGGTAGACAAGTGGTTTTTAAAATAGTGCTTTTTAAGCATAGAAACCCTTTTTCACAAAAAGGCTCCAGTGGAAACCCAATATGTAGAATAAGTAAAAAATGGAACCACGCTGGTTGAAATGGGAATTGGAAAGGTAAATAATCGAGTAATTGCTCCCTTCTACTCGACAATGACTTTATATCTAAGCGATAACAACAGTATGATTTGAAAACTTTTTTGAGTAAATTCATAAGTCTCAGTTAAGACTGGTTTTTTGGTAGAAATTAGTGGACATTAGGAGTGATATTTGCTATCTTAATAATTAACTGTTAGTGAAGCATTTGTTCTATGTGTTTCATAAGTTAGTTTTTTAAATTTAATATCAGACTGCATTAGTACATTTAGAAGACCTCTTTTTTTTTAAATTATTTATTTGAAAGTCAGAATTAGAGGGAAAAACAGAAAGAGACAGAGACCTTTATTGGCTCACCCCCCCAAATGATGACAGTGGCCCCGTATGATTCAAGTCCCAGCTGCTCCAGTTCTGATCCAGCTCCCCGCTAATGTGCCTGGGACAGTAGTAGAAGATGGCCCAAGTGCTTGGGCCCCTGCACCCATGAAAGAGACCAGGAAAAAATTCCTGGCTTCTGGCTTTAGCTAGGACATCTTGGGGCTGCTGTGCCACAGCACTGGCCCCAAGACTTCGTTTTCCAAATAGCAATATATATAGAAATCTGGATGCCTCTGTAGTGCCTTGTATTTATATATTTGAAGCAGGTACCAAGTAAAAATTTTAGTGTACCTATTGCATGAATAAGAATCTACATGAGAAGAGTGTGTCTTATGAAAATATCAGTATACAGTGCTTATTATGGAATCATTAGAAAGGTATGCATTGTGGAAATGTCAGTGGTTCTTTTAACATTGATAATGATACCATTTTGCTATATTGTACCTGTGTTCTTAATTGATAATCAAAGCATTAAAGAAACTACTATATAAGGAATAAGTCATAAATCTCATTTTTCATAAATAATACTAAGTAGAGTTAGTAGGTAGACCCTTATTTAAATGATAAGAAACCTAGCAATCTAAAGTGATTGCAAAAATAATCGTTGGATCATCTGGTAATTTCTGAGGTCAGTTTCTTTCTCCTTTTTTTTTTTTTTACTTCTAGATATTGAAAGTTACTCTAATTGGCCTACCTTTCCATCTATACTTAAGAGACTATAACAGTTGTTTGGGCTGACAGTCAGCATTACTGGTGACCTTTGAATATTAACCCATAACAACTAATATTTCAAAGTGTTTATGTTTCCAGTGAACAAGATGATACTGCTTAGTACTTCACTAGCTACTTGTCTTTTATGAAGGTAGGAATGTAACTTGTTTCTTAATATGATGATTATAAAACAGGAAACTGATGCAAGTGGTTTTTTTAATGTTGTTATAGGTTCATGAAAGCTCTAAGTTATGCATCATTAGATAAAGAAGATTTATTAAGTCCTATTAATCAAAATACCTTGCAACGATCATCCTCAGTGAGATCCATGGTGTCCAGTGCTACATATGGTGGCTCAGATGACTACATTGGTCTTGCTCTTCCAGTCGATATCAATGATATATTCCAGGTATCATCATAAATTTTATTGTTACACTATCAGTTTATTTCTTGCTTTTTTCATATTGTATGACTGCTTTTTAGAATTTATAATTTAGAGTGAACAGTAATTATGGAGAAGAATTTTTTAAGATGGTTTTGTTTAAAGAAATTTTAAGATGAAAATTATTTCATCTTTTCTAACTTTTCTACACCTTTCTGTTGAGCATCTCCAGGCTCCTAGGGCATTCTCCTTCGCTGTCTTCCATGCTTTTTTTTCTTAAGATTATATTTATTTATTTGAGAGGTAGAGTTACAGAAAGAGAGGGGGAGAGACAGAAAGGTCTTCCATCTGCTGGTTCACTCCCCAAATGGCCGCAATGGCCAGAGCTGGGCTGATCTGAAGCCAGGAGCCAGCAGCTTCTTCCTGATCTCCCACATGGGTGCAGAGACCCAAGCCCTTGGGCCATCTTGCACTGCCATAGCAGAGAGCTGGATCGAAAGAGGAGCGGCCAGCTAGAATATGAATCGACACCCATGTGGGATGCCTACTCTGCAAGCAAAATGTGTAGCCTACTACGCCACAGTGCCAGCCCTCAATTGGTATCTCATTTGATTTCTTTATCTAGGTGTTCTCTGTAGAAATTTAGTTAATTCCTAACCTTGCTTGTTAATCACCTTTGACTTACTCCTTGTTTGGTTTTTTTTTTTGTTTTTTGTTTTTTTTTTAATCCTTGATCCTATTTATTACTTGGAAGGCAGCCACATGTGATACTCAGTTTTAGAAATTGACTCTAATCTCAGAACTACAAATCTCTGGATTGTTTGTAGTAGTAAAAGTTACACATATTCTCAGACGTCTAAAGGCATTTTAGATAAACACTAAGATTATCATTTTAACATCCATTTAACTCACCAAATATGATGAAAACTTTCAGGGATATTTTGTCAAGTTTAACCTTCTTCAATAAACTTTTTATTGTAAGTTCATATGCTACAGTAATTCTGTTTGATTATATTTCACCTAATTTTTCCAGCATTCATAGAGTTATTTTTATAGTAGGTTCCAACTCTGGCTTCTATCTAATTTATAGATTTAACTATGGCTTATATCTAATTTATAGTTATATTATATCTAATTTAGGTAAAGGATATTCCCTATTTTCAGACCAAAAACCTACCTCCACAAGATGATCGAGGTTCAAGAGTGTTTGCCCCTGATGCAGGAGGTAAAGTATGGTCTTTATTCTCATGAAACTCCTCTTTATATTAAAAAGAAAGTTCTTTTTAGTTGGAGAATATTGAAACTTGATGTGTACTAGCCTTGGGTCAGCTTAAAATTATAATAGTATAATTTTTGCATCAACTTAAAATTAAGCCACAATTATTTTGTGGGGAGGGATTTAAAGTATTTTTTCAACTAAGTACCTGGCCTCTCAATAAGAGAAATGCAAGTTAGTTTCTGTTTCTAAAAGCAGCACAAGAAAAATGTGTAACACCAATCCTTAGAGGTCTAAGAGAAAGATAAAAATATGCCTATAAATTATATGATTGCTCTGTTGTGAACTGTTGTATTTTAATGAATGTATGCACATAAGCCACATATTTTATAGCTTCATGATCTTTTTCTTGAAAGATAGATGGCAAATAAGCACATCAAAAGATTTCAGTGTAATTAATCATTAGTATAATATATCCTAACTTCTTCCTTTTTTTTTTCTTTTAAGATTGATTTATTTATTTGAAAGTCAGAGTTAGATCTTCCATCTGCTTCTTCACTTCCCAAATGACTGCAGTGGCCAGCACTGGATCAGACTAAAGCCAGGAGCTTCTTCTGGGTCTCCCACCTGAGAGGCAGGAGCCCAAAACACTTGAGCCATCTTCTGCTTTTCTCAATCCGTGAGCAGGGAGCTGGATTGAAGTAGAGCAGCCAGGACACCAACCATTGCCCATATGGGTTGCCAGCATCAGATACTGTGACTTTACCCACTATGTCATAATGCCAGTCCCCTGATTTTTTTAAAAACAAGTATATCTTTATACTTACAACTATTACTTTTCTTTAGGCAAATATTGAGGATGATTGAAATACTCTAATTATATAATCTTAGTTTTCCTTTTCAAAAAAGATTATTTTATTCGCTAGGCACAGAGGGAGGAGGGAGGAACAGAGGAAGACATTCCATCCCCTGGCTTACTTCCTAGATGACCACCACAGCTAGGTTCCATGCTAAAGCCAGGAGCTCAGAGCTACATTCCAGGATCTGTGTGGGCGGCAGGGTCCCGTGCACTTGGGCCATCTTCTATTACCTTTCAGGAACAGTAACAGGAAGTTGGATTGGAAGCAGAGTAGCTGGGTTTCAAACCAGTACTCCAACATGGGTTTCTGACATCAGAAGCAATGGCTTAACCCACTATGCCACAACGCTGGCCCCCCCAGTTTATGTTTGAAACTCAGTATTAAAGTAATATTAGCATATCCGCTAACTTTAGTTTTTGTCAAAATTTAAAGCAAATTATGGACCGGCACTGCAGGGTAGTGGGTACCCTGCTGCCTGCAGTGCTGGCGTCCCATTTGGGCACTGGTTCGAGTCCCGGCTGCTCCACTTGCGATCCAACTCCCTCCTATGGCCTGGGAAAGGAGTGGAAGATGGTCCAAGACCCTGGGATCCTGCACACACGTGGGAGACATCTCACTCTCTCTCTGTCTGTCTGTCTCTTCTCTCTGTGTAACTCTGACTTTCAAATAAATAAATAAATCTTTAAAAAAAGAAAGCAAATTATTTTTTTTCTTCCCAGTTAGATTTTGAGTGATAAAGAGGTTTCTGAATTTCTTCTCCACTTTCCCTTTAAATTTCTCATAGTTTAAGGCACCTTGGAAAAGTTATTACTGATACTGTTTTTACTGGATTATGTTTTATATTTACCTACATACAGGTCTTTCATCTGGAACTGGAGGTCTTGTAAAAAACTCTTTTCACTTGCTACGACAACAGATGAGTCTTACGGAAATCATGAACTCAATCCATTCAGACGCTTCTCTGTTTTTAGAAAGTACAGAAGATACTGGACTGCAGGAGCACACAGATGATAACTGCCTTTATTGTGTCTGTATTGAAATTCTGGGTTTCCAACCCAGTAATCAACTAAGTGCGATCTGTAGTCATTCAGGTGAGTGAGTATGTCCTCTGAGTTGAGTCCAGACTTGAATCTGCGCCTGTCACAAATCATCTGCCAGCCCTATTGGTCATTCCCTCCAGGCTCACTACCCCCACCTTAGTTCACCTAGCACTCCCATAATAGAATTTTAATATTTCAAGCCTGCAATTTCAATTCCTTCCTATTCATCGTGCGTAGTATTGCCTGGGATTAAAAGGCTGTTCATGCCCTGCACACGAGACTGTTATCTGTCTAATACTTTATTTTTCCACAGTTTTCCTTTTTTTTTTTTTTTTTTAAGATTATTTATTTGAGAGGCAGAGTTACAGAGAGGATTTTCCATCTGCTGGTTCACTCCCCAAATGGCCGTAACAGCCAGAGCTGGGCCGATCCAAAGCCAGGAGCCAGGAACTTGGAACTTCTTCTGGGTCTCCCACATGAGTGCAGGGGCCCAAGCACTTGAGCCATCTTCTGCTACTTTCTCAGGCCATTAGCAGAGACCCAGATAGGAAGAGGAGCAGCTGAGACAGGAACCAGCACCCATGTTTTCCCATTGTTTTAGTTGATGTATAACTATTGACTGTTTGAAGTTTTTGAACAAATATCTAGGCATAAAAAATGTTTTTCCTGCTCTTCTCTCTTTTTTTCTTTCTCCTCCCCACACACATGCAGGCTTACACACAAACACATGGTCCATTTGGCAAGTCCATCTCATCCCAGGTGGCAGCAGTGTCTTGTCTCTAAAATGTTCTCCAGCTTGCTAAGTCAGGTGTTGACATTCTTTCCTCTTTGCTCTTATTGTTCTATAGCTCTTTTGCAGTAATAATTATTACTCTCACTTGATTTTTTTTCCCATTCCACTTGGTAAGTTCTTTCAGAGTATCGTTTGTCATGTATTTTCGTTTTTATATTTCTAATACTTGGCTGTGTGCTGCCCTGTACAGTGGGTCCTCAGTGTATATTTGGTGAGTGAATAAAGTGAATGCGGATTAAGTTTTTTTATGACTTAAGAAGTGACGTGTATTAGTAGTGTCAGATTACAATACGCATAATTTTTCACGAATGTCACTAACTATTGCTGAGAAAGACTTAGTGATGCCGATTCACTTTGTCAGATTTCCCCTTGATATGCTAATTCAGAGCTTCCCAACTAATGGGTTGCAGCACACTGATAGGCAGCAATAGGTAATGGTTATGCTGAAATATTGATCCCCTAAATGGTGCCATGTCCTGTGGGGCCTGGCTTTGACAAAGTGTGGGCTAAGTACTTCCCACTCTGAACAACTCTGTGCAGAGCCCTGGCATGCTATAACTATTAAAACTTTTCTGTGAGTGAAAAAGTTTGGGAAAGTATTTGTGTTACGTATTATATACAGTAAAGATGCTATTTTCAGTTGTTAGGCTATTTCTTGTTCAGGGTTTTGTTTCTGCAAGTTCTTCATTTATTCATTCAACAGATATTTATGAAACACTTATCAATTTGCTTTGCCAAACTATTTTCTAGTTAGAAAACAAATAGGAAGACCAGCCCCTTACTCAGTCACAAAGCAAACACAGCTTGTTACCTAATTCTTTTGTGATCAGAGTAGTAGTGAGACTTGCTGCAGTCACAGAGGCACTTAACTTTGGCATAGCCATCAGAACACCCTCTTACCCCTCCCCATCCTCTTCCATTTTTTTATTCTTTGTTTAATTTTCAAGATTTATTTTGTTTATTTGAAAGGCAGCCTTAGAGAAGGAGAGGCAGAGCAAGAGAGAGATCTTCCATCCACTGGTTTCATTCCCCAGATGGCTGCACAAACAGGGACTGGGCAGGCTGGAACCAGTAGCTTCCTTCATTCATGTCTCCCACACGGATGCAAGGGCCCAAGCCTTGGACCTTCTTTAGCTGCTTTCCCAGGCTCATTAATGGGCAGCTGGAATTCAAATTGGTGCCCATATGGGATGCTGGCATTGCAGGCAGCAGCTTAACCTGCTGTGCTCCAGCCCAGTCTTTTATTCTGGTGTAGTGTTAGATTGAGGAGCAGCAGAGTGAGAACAACTCTTAATTAGGAAGCTGTACCAGTTTACCTAAGATACTTCATAGATGTGAGGGGAAGAAAGCTAATTGAACCTTTAAAGGTTAATGCGCTCAGCCAAATATTTATTAGACAACTACATAGGCCAGGTGTGGTTCTAGACACTAGGAAAACAATTATGAGGAAAAAAAGGAAACATTGAAAGGGTAGTGATCCTGCATCCTCTAAACTTTAGTTCTAAGGGGAAAGAAATGTATTGATCAACTAACTGATTCATTATGCAGGTACAATACTGCATTTGTAGTAAATACCATTAAAAATAGAGTACATGGTACTAGGCAAGGAGTATGACCAGGTGGACAAGTCAAAGAAGAGGTTTCAGAAATTTCTGTTGGGTCGTGGTCTAGAGGATGACTAGAAACTAACCAAAGACTGGAATAAAGGGTGTTTTAGAAAAGAAACAACATGAGCAAAGTTGACCTGATAACAGTCAAAGAGACTTAAAAGGATACCTGTGGGATAAGATGAAAGATGAGACTAGGAAGGTAAGCAGAGGCTAAGCCCTGGCAAGCCATTGTCTGCCAGAGTATGGGCAGTGGACCAGCAGCATCAGCCTTACATTGAGAGCTCATTAAAAATGTGGAATCCTGTGGCAGGCTTTTGGTGCAGTGCTTACGATGCCATTTGGAATGCCCATGTCCTATATCATAGTGTCTGGTCTATGTTCTGGCTTCTCCACTTCTGATCCAGCTTCTTCATAACTCATACCTTGTGAAATAGCAGGTGATGCCTTAAGTATGTGGGTCCCTGCCACCCATGTGGGAGCCCTGGATTAAGTTCTGGGTTCCTGGTTTTGCCTGGCCCGGCTCTGGCTGTTGTGAGCATTTGGTGCGTGAACCAGTGGATAGAAGATCTCTGTCTCTCTCTGTTTCTTCCTGCCTTTCAAATAAATGAAAATGAAAATAAATGTTCTTTTTTTTTTTTTTTTTTTTTTTTTTGTTAATTGCTGAACAAAACATTAACAAGACTCCTAGGTTATTCATATAGTGTAAGTAATATTGCTGTAGGGTACTTCAAGCCATAGTATTCTGTATGTTAGTAAAAAGACATCCTTATTATCCCTGAAAACTAAAAAATAATTCCTCTTCTACAGCACGATCCTTTTAAAGGAAAGTGAATAGAAGATATTTCATTTTATAAAGTGAGTGTTTTAGGCTAGTGTGTAGAGAGCAGTAGAAAAAAAATCAGCCAACTATTAAAAATAATGGCAGGGTGATCCATTTTAATTTGTAAGTTATTAAATTGACAATTAAGAGTACGTTAAAAACTACCATGAAAAAAGGAGCCAAAAAAAGAACATGGTGGTTTTCAAATGATTTTAGCAGTAAAATTAATGTCTCCCCACCCACTCTCTCTTGATCTTTCTTTTATACTCTCCTTCTCCCTCTTTTTCTTCTTGGCCCCTTCCTTCCGGTCTGTCAGGTTTCCCCCAGTAAACCCTTTCCCTTAAAAAAAAAGTGTCTCAAAGTCTGTATGAGTAACATACAAATGAAGAAGTTAGAGGAAAGATGAGAGAGAACTCCACCCATTTGGCCTTTTCCTTGTCCAAGTAATATCCATTGAGCCAGGAAATGCTAGTACTCCAGAAAACACTGAAGACCACAGCTGTAGTCACAGCAAAACATTAAGATTTGACATCCAAAAAGACTTATCTTCCAAGCCAAGCTACTCCAAATTAATTATTTGATCTTGGGCAAGCTTCTTGTTCTCACCAAGCTTCAGTTTTTGTTTTTTGCTGAAGTCTGTAGGTGGGAATAATCAAACTGTGAGTAGTATACTATTTTGGTGTTTATATATCAAATAAGTTAGCATTCATTCACCACTCAATAAATGGTAATTCACAGTAAATTGTTTGTTAGAAATAATAATTCTCTCTGATTTTACCATGCTCCTAACAAAAATTTTCTTGCTAACTTTTACCTATCTTGTTGCCCATTAGGTGGTTATAAATATGTCAGAGGTATGGTTTCTCATAGAAATTCTTAGGCTATTTTATGATTTACTGCCTTCTGATAGCAGTAAATTAGCTTATGATTTATTTTTCTGAATTAACCTATGTGTATGTTTATTTTATTGTTTCTTTTGTCTTTTGCTTGTAGCTTTTTATTCTTTTGTACATATTGTGCTTTTAACTGGAGCCAGCCTTATGCTGAGCTATATGGAGTCAAAAATGTAGCCAGTCTATTTTGTTTTAGATGTGATCTATCCTATGATTGTCCCTATTTTTAATTAAAATATAAAGCTTAAAAAGTAAGGAAACAAACCAAACAACTTGATTTACAAAGCTAAACAAGCATTTAGATAAAACCACTTAAGAATAAACATGTTTAAGATTTAATTATTTGAAATGCAGAGATGAGAGAAAACACAGAGTATGTGCATGCTTCCATTCCCCGGTTCACTCCTCAAATGGCCACTAAGGGAAGAGCTGGGCTGTTGCAAAGTCAGGAGCCAGGAACTTCTTACGGGTCTCCCATGTGGGTGCAGTGCTTTGTCTATCTGCCACTGCTTTCCCAGGCACATTAGTAGGGAGCTGAATCTAGAACAGCCAGATCTCGAACTGATGCCCATATGAAATGCTGGCATCACAGGCAACAGCTTTACCTGCCATACTACCACACTGGCACCGTGAATAAAATGTTTTAATCTATCATGTACAAATAATTTTGAAGGGTCTTAAATACAAGTTTTTCCAAGGTTCATTGTATAAAATACTTCTTAATGCGGGATGGAAAATAAAAGTCTCTAAAAGTAGATATCCACAATGTAGTATACACAGTTTTGTCTTCTGCTAAGTCATAGACCGTTACCTTCCAAGTACAGGGAAGACTAGGCCAACTAGTTACTCCTTTTCCCAATTCCAAGAATTTGTGGTTCTTTTTTTCCTGCCAATTTATTTGTTTGTTTGTTTTTATGTATTTGAAAGAAACGCAGCAAAAGCGAGGGGCAGTGGCAGAAGCACCCATTTGCTGGTTTGTTCTTCAAATATCTGGGAGCAGGAACTCAGTCTAGGTCTCCCATCCACTTGGATGACAGGGACCCAAACTCTGCCTACTGCCTCCCACGGTGTGCATTAGCAGCAAGCTGGTATTGGCTCAAACCCAGGCAATCCGATTTGGGATTCATGCATCATGAGCAGCATCTGAACGACTATACCAGAGCCTGCCTCTACTCTGCCAACTGATAAAGAGTATCTTGTTAGTATAGTTAAGATGCTATTTCACATCTTTTTGACATTGTCTTCATAGAGGAATGATTTTGTTTTTTAATGAAAATGAATACATCTTTAGGAGTAGGAAATGATTCCAACAGATAATTGTCACTGGTTAAAAGAGAGGATAAAATTAAAAAGTTTGTAACTTAAGAAACAGATCTACTGAGAAAAGAGTAACTTTGTTACTACTACTTGTGTAGGAATATTTTGTCATTATTCTCTCGGCAGTTCATTCATCTATTGACTGATTATTCAGCATTTCTGAGGAAAGTTACTTGGAAAAAATTTTTTTTGGAAAAATTATTTTTAATACAATAGTCTTTCTTTATTCCTGGTTTCACTTTCTGTAATTTGGTATCTGCAGTTAACTACAGTCTGAACAATATTAAATGGAAAACCCAAGAAATAAGCAAACCTTAAGGGTTTGTTTTATAGTAGTATGATATTCTTAATCATTGGTGTGACAAAGGTATAAAACAAAGTTCAACAAAAGTATATTTGTAGCAGTACTGACAGATACACACATTTTTTCTTTCTTTTTTTTTTTTTTTAATTTTAGCTCCCTTATAAGGGAGAACATGCAGTATTTGTCATTCTGGGTCCGGGTTATTTCACCCAACATGATGTCTTCCAGTTGTGTTTATTTTACTGGAAATGATCAAATTTTATTATTTTTTATAGCTGAATAATACTCTATTGTATTTATGTAACACATTTTCTCTGACTATCTGATGATAGACACCTTAGTGGGCTTCAAATTTTGGCTCTTGTGAACAGTGCTGTTATTAATATGGTGTGCGATTATCTCTTTCATACACTGTGTATAAGTCTTTAGAGAATCTACCCAGTGTGGGATTGCTAGATCATACAATAGCAAGTCTATTTGTAGCTTTTTAAGAAACTCCACACTGTTGTCCATAGTGTCTGCAATAATTTACATTCACACCAATAATGTGTGCCTTTGCCCACATCCTCTCCAGCATTTATTACTCTCTGTGTTTTGGATTTTAGCCATTCTGACAGGGGTGAGGTGATAATGTCATTGTGATTTTTGATTTGCATTTCCCTAATGACTAGCGATGTTGAGCATTTTTTCATCTATTTGTTGGCCATTTGTATTTCTTCTTTTGATAACTGTCTATTGAAGTCCTTTGCCCATTTCTCAGTTGGATTGGTTGTTTTTTGTTGTTGAGTTTCTTTAGTTGCTGATGTATTTCAGATATTAATCCTTTGTCAGGTGATTAGCAAATATTTTTTTCCCATTCTATTGGAAGTCTCTTCACTCTATTGATCATTTCCTTTGCTGTGCAGAAGCTTCTGTGTTTAATATAGTCCCATTTGTTTTGTTTTACTTTTGTTGTCTGTTCTTTGGGGGTCTTGTCCAAGAAGTCATCCCCTACGTCAGTGTCTTCAAGTGTTTCTGCTACATTTTCTTCCAGCAATTTCATAGTCTAAGGTCTTAAAGTTAAATATTTGATCCATCTTGAGTTCATTTTGTTATATGGTGAGAGGTAAGGAACTAATTTCATTCTTCTTCATATGTACATCTGGTTTTCCTAGCAGAACACTAACCTTCAACTTTACTGAATTGGTTTATCAATTATAACAGCTTTTTGGCAGAATGTTTAGGTTTTCCATGTATGACATCTTGTCATCTGCAAACATGGATAATTTGACTTCTTCTTTTGCAATTTTGATACCCTTAAATATTTCTCCTCCCTAATTGCTCATGCTAAAACTTATTGAATAAGAGTGGTGAAAGTACATATCCCTATCTTGCTCCAGATGTGAGGGGAAGTGTGTTCAGTTTTTACCCATTCAGTATGATATTGGCTGTGGGTTTGTCATATAAAACCTTTATAATTTTAAGGACTATTCCTTATATTTCTTCTTTACCTAATTTGTGGAGGTTCTCTCTCTCTCTTTTTTTTTTTTTTATCATGAAGGGGTACTAAATCGTATCAAATGCTTTCTGTGCATCTATTGAGATGCCCATATAGTATTTGTTCTTCATTCTGTTAATATGATTTATGATGTTTATTGATTTATGAGTGTTCAACCACCCTGCGTTCCTAGAATAAATCCCAGTTGATCATGATGCATGATCTTTTTGATACGGTTTTGGATTTGATTTGCTATTATTTTGTTGAGAATCTTTGAATCTATGTTCATCAAGGATATAGGTCTATAGTTTTCTTCTTGTGTTGTATCTTTGGTTTTGATATTAAAGTCATGCTGGCCTCGTAAAAAGAGTTGCAGAATTCCATCCTGTTTCATATTTTGGAATAGTTTGAAGAGTATTGTAGTTACTTCCTCTTGGAATGTTTTATAGAATTCAGTAGAAAAGCCATCAGGTCCTGGTCTTTTCCTTGATGGAAGACTTTTGGTTATTGCTTCAATCTTTTTACTTGTTATGGGTCTGATTAGATTATATCTATCTTCTTGATTTGATATTGGCAGGTTATATGAATCCAGGAACTTATCCATTTCTTCAAGGTTTTCCAGTTTATTAGCATGAAGTTCTTCATGTAAGTTTCTTATGATTCTTTGTATTTCAGTGGTGCCAGTTTTAACATCTCTTTTCTCTAATTTTATTTGAGCCTTTTCTTCTTTGTTAGCCTGGCTAGAGATCCGTGTGTTTTTTTTATCTTCTCAAAAAACCAACATTTTGTTTTGTTACTCATTTGTTGGTTTTGTTTGTTTCAGTTTCATTTATTTCTGCTCTGATTGTTATTATTTCTCACTTCCTGCTGTTTTGGGGGTTTGATTTATTCTTGTTTTTCTTTCAGGATGCATTATTAGATCTTTGAGACATTTCTCTTTTATAAGTGTAAGCATTTAGTGCTGTAAACTTCTCTCATTACTGCTTTTTCTGTATTCCACAGATTTTGATATGTTCTGTGTTTATTTGCATTTGTTTTAAGAAAGTTTTTTATTTTGTCAGTGACGTATTGACCATTCAGTAGCATGTTGTTTAAATTCCTAGTATTTATGAGTGTTCCACTGTTCTTCTAGTTGTTGATTTCTAGTTTTATGCCTCCCCCTTTTTTTTAACTTATTTGAATAAGTAAGAGAGAGACAGAAAGGTCTTTCTTCTGTTGGTTCACCCCACAAATGGCTGCCACGGCCGACACTGCGCCGATCTGAAGCCAGGAGCCAGGTGCTTCCTCCTGGTCTCCACGTGGGTTCAGGGGCCCAAGCACTTGGGCCATCCTCCACTGCCTTCCTGGGCCACAGCAGAGAGCTGGACCGGAAGAGGAGCAACCAGGGCTAAAACCCGATGCCCATATGGGATTTCAGCGCCGCAGCAAAGGATTAGCCAAGTGAACCATGGTGCTGGCCCCCTCTATAGTCTTAGAAGATACATGGTATTATTTGAATCTTTTCAAATTTGCTGAGACTTGATTTGTGGCATAATATGTGATCTATCCTAGAAAATATTCCATGTGCTGATGAGTAGAATGTGTATTCTGTAGCTGTTGGGTGAAATGTTCTTTAAATGTCTGTTAGGTCCATTTGCTTGATAGTATGTTTCAACTCCAAAGTATCTTTATTAATTTTTTGTCTGTATTTTTTTGTTTCATTGATTCTCATTGAAGTAACCTGCTCTTACTGTATTGGAGTCTGTCTCTCCCTTTAGGTGTAATACTATTTTCTGTATTCATCTGAGTGGTCTTGGGTGCATATATATTTGATTGTTATGTCTTCTTGCAGAATTGAACCTTTATTCAAAATATTATGTCCTTCTTCATCTCTTTTTACAGTTTTTGATTTAAAATCTGTTTTGTCTGATACCAGGAAAGCTAGGCCTGCTGCTCTCTTTTGGTTTCCATTTGCCTGATACATCTTTTTCCAATCCTTCACTTTTAGTCTGTGTTTATCTTTGTGAAGTGTAAGCAGCACATACTGGGGTTTTGTATCCATTCAGCCAACCCAAGTATTTTGTTTGATGAGTTTAATCCATTTACATTCAGTGGTGGTATTGATAGATACGAACTAAGACCTGTCATTTTGTTAATTGGATAATGGTTCTACCTGCTGTGTTAGTGAATTTGGTGGTGTCGTGTGTTTTCATGATGTTTATTTCTAATGCAGGATTCCCTTCAGAACTTCTTGGAAGGCTGATCTGGTGGTGGTGACTTCTCTGAGTTTTTGCTTATCTGGATAATATTTCTCCTTCACTTTTAAAGAATAGATTCACTGGATATAATCTTGGTGGGAAGTTTTTTCTTTTAACACCTTGAATATGTCATCCCACTCTCAGGTGTGTAGGGTTTCCACTGAGAAGTCTGATGTTAATCTAATTGGTTTTCCTTCATGTGTAACTTGATGTTTTCTCTTACTGTCTTTAGGATTCTCTGGTAGTCTAACTTTTGACAATTTGATGACAGTATGCCTTGAAGAAGACCTTTTTTGGTTGAGTCTGCTTGGAGTTTTTTGAGCTTCTTATATCTGGATGTCTATGTCTCTTTAAAGAACTGAAAAATTTTTAACTATTTTACTTAGCAAGTTTTCAATGCCTTTTTCCTTTTCTTCTCCTTCAGGAATATCTATAATGCAAATATTTGGTCATGTAATTATATCCCATATTCCACATAGACTTTCTTCATTCTTTTTAATTTTTTTCACTTTATTTTTGTCTGGTTGTGCTAATTCAAGATTCTTGTCCTCAAAAATTTTTTCCTCCACTTGCTCTAATCTGCTACTAAAGCTCTCAATCGTATTGGTTATTTCACTAATTTGAGATTTAATCTCTGAAATTTCTATTTGGTTGTTCTTAATGAGTTCTGTCTCCTTATTAATATTTCCACTCATGTCACTCATTGATCATTCCTTTAGTCTGTGTTCTCTTATATCTCGTTGAGTTTCCTGCAAATCATTATTTTGAATTCTATATCTGTCATTTCCTAGGTTTTCTTCAGTTCAGGGTCTAATTTTAGGGAGTATTGTCTTCTTTTTGAGGTGTCGTGCTGCCTTGCTTCTTCTCGTCTCCTGTGTCCCTACATTGACATCTGTACTTCGGGTGTATTCATCCCTTCTTTACAGAGTAGCTTTCATTGTGAAAGAGTTTATGGTTTAACTGAAATGCAGGGTATCAGTTGGCTTGTTGCTTTGGCTTTGGTTCTAGGTGAGCCCAGGAATGTAGTCTCTGAGTGGTTTCTTTTGTCTTAATCAGTGTTAGCTGTATCTGTGGACTAATCTGCTGCAGTTTGTAGGGATAGAAGTGTGGTTTTGAGATGAATAAGGGTTTCCTTGAGTGTTTATCTTTAGTCCACAGAGAGTTCAGTGTCGTTCTCCCCGGTGAATGTGGTAGCCAGGGCCTTATTCTTGGAGCTGAGGGAGACAGGTGTGACTGCCCCTTGTCCTACTGGCAAGCCTGAAGGATGCTACGAGGGCTTGTAGAACCAGTTTCTGTGACTCTATATATGGATGGATCCTTAGGTCCTGCTAGGAGAGTCCAGCTGGTGCTGTGGCTTATATGCTAGGACGAGGGAATGTGATCTGAACCCTGCTCCAGTTTTATAGGGTTACTACAAGAGGTACAGAAGATTTTACTCTGGAGGGTATGAGTCCAGGGATGTGGAATGCAGATAGGTTCTTCCCTATGTCTACCAGGTAGATTCCAGTGGCACTGAGAAATTTTGACCAAATTGTTGCAGTCCTGGTGTTGAAGGGTATAGTGGTGTCATTGCCCAGATCACCCAGGGTGCGAGTGGATTTTTATGGGCTGATTCTGCTGTTAGCCCCCAGAAGCTAAGGTAAATCCCTCTTGCTTACATAGAGTGAGTGAGTGTAGCTCCAGGGCTAACGCCCAAAAACTCCCACAGTTGAAGGAAGGGGAGATCTGTCCTGTGCCCTACACATTGCCCTGACCATGATGCTGGTAGAACAGAAGCATGTTGTGTGACTTGCTGCTGCCGAGGATGGTGCTCTACAGGAGTCAGCAAGGGGTGGGGACCAAGGCAGCTTCCCTGCTCCAAGTCAACTCTCCAGGCTGAAGTCAAAGTCAGTGGGTGACTGTGGAATTCCCCCTCAGCTAAAACAGCAGGCAGCAGGGCATATGGCAATTTCTTAAGGTGGTAAGATGGCAGTCTCAGCTGGCAGCTAGCTGCACCATGTGGCTGACTGCCGTGGTGTCTCTGTCCACAAACCTTAAGTTTGAATATGTGAACTGTTCTGAATATTTGGTTAAAATCTCACTCTTCCTACAAGGTTATGAATCATTCCTTCTCCTCGCATGTGATTTAGTTGCTGTCTCAGTTAACAGATTGACAGTCATGGTACCGCAGTGCTAATTCTCACTTAATAATATTACTTCAAAGCATTGGCGTAGTGATGGTGCCATTTTATTACAGCAGATAATTATAATTGAATTTTTATTATTGTGAAACTCTTAACTACATCTAATTTATAATTTAAGCTTTGGTTGAAAATCATAGTATACATAGGGTTTAGTATTAGCTGCAGATTCAGGTATCCACTGGAGAAATTGGATATATCGCCTTTGGATAAGAGAGGTTAACTTGTACATCTTTCATTCTCAAATCTTATTCGAATAGTTTTATTTTAAAAATCAGTATATACTATATCAACCTGTAATTTAAGTAACACTTTTAAGTGCATGACAGAAACAATTTCCTTAAACACCAAAGTTTTACAACTATACTAAATTTATTCATCTCCTTTTCCATGGAAGTGAAACATTTTCTGTTTAGTATAATAGTGATCTTAGGAAGTGCTTGCAAGTGAGATGAGATAGTGATATTTCTGTATTGTGGAAACTTAAGGGAGAGTTGTATTTTTTGTGTAACTTCCTGTACTTAAAAAAAAAAAAGTAGTTGTTTTCTCTACCCTGACAACATTAACTAATTTCCAGCTTCTTAAAGCACTAAGGTAATGTGATTTTATATATTGCCCAGTGTTACTTTCTAAAAGGATAACCAAAGATTTCCATGTATTATAATCATGTTTGTGGCCAGCAAAGATTTAAAGCAAAAAACAGCATTGAACAGCATTGAACATTGACTTCAAAACCCTATGTAGGAGTACCATGGTGATTCATAAGTGGTATAATATATTGAATTCTGAGGAACAAACTGAGCTTTAGATAAGGTGAGGATTTTTACATTGGTAATAATTAAGTAGAAGAAGAAAGCAAGACCTAGAACAATATGTAGAATATATATTCCACCATTACACCCAGAATGAAAATGGAAAACTGTCTGAAATTACGCATGATGGCATTTACAAATGGAGTGAGGTACTTTGGTGGTGGGGGTAGGAGGGATGGAAGAGGAGGAGGTAGGTAACAAGGGACCTTCAGTTTTACCTCTATATACATCTGTATTAGAAATTTTAGAACAATTACATGTTTCTATATTGTTTTTGTTATTTAGGAAAATAAAGTTTCATTTGTAAATATCTTTAGAATTAAAGAGTTCACTATTTCAGCATTCTTTGAATAGTCTACATTTACTTTGAAAAATCTTGTCATGGGAAGTAATTGTTGAAAACCAAAACAGAATCATCTCTTTTAGAGTATGCAGGAATTATGATGCTTTAATTGAAATAACTGTATTTTTTTTCTTTCAGACCTTCAAGATATTCCATATTCTGATTGGTGTGAGCAAACAATCCATAATCCCTTAGAAGTGGTTCCTTCTAAGTTTTCGGGCATTTCTGGATGCAGTGATGGGGTATCTCAAGAAGGCTCAGCTAGCAGCACCAAAAGCACAGAATTACTGCTAGGTGAGTTCACATTCAGTTCCAAGAAACTTTAATAAAACTATACTACTTCCTTTTGGTTTTTCATAAATACCGTATTTTAAAATTAGAACTATGGCAAATAAATTTTAGTGAAGCAGTTTTGCATTTGTGTCAACCACTGATAAATGTACCCTCTTAACTACCTGCTTTTATTAGAAACTTTGTCTCCCAAAATTAAGAATATCATATGCAGTTGGTGTCAGTTTTATTTATTTATTTTTTAAGATTTTACTTATTTGAGATGTAGAGTTACAGACAGTGATAGGGAGAGACAGCGAGAAAGGTCTTCCATCCGCTGGTTCACTCCCCAAATGGCCACAATGGCCAGAGCTGAGCCAGTCCAAAGCCAGGAGCTTCTTCCAGGTCACCTACGTGAGTGCAGGGGCCCAAGCACTTGGGCCATCTTATACTACTTTCCCAGGCTACAGCAGAGAGCTGGATTGGAAGAAGAGCAGCCAGGACTAGACAGCCCCGCTATGGGATGCTGGCACCACAGACTGAGGATTTACCTTCTGCACTACAGCGCCGGCCCTCAGTTTTAGATCTTTAGGTGATGTTTTAAAAAAAATTCCATGAGTTAGAATCATTTTGTATGGTGATATAAATATTTAACTTCTCATTGAAATCTTTGCAGGGGTTAAAACGATTCCAGATGATACACCAATGTGCCGTATACTCCTTCGCAAAGAAGTTCTAAGATTAGTCATTAATTTGAGTAGCTCGGTTTCAACTAAATGTCATGAAACTGGACTTTTAACGTGAGTAAACTATGTGCCTGAATTTAATTTGCATATTTTGCTTTTTTAGGGTGAGAAAATCTCTTTAGGGTGAAATATCTCAAAAGTTAGAGTAACTTTTGTCAGTAGTTCTAAGCTGCAGTGCATATCGGTGTGAGGCCGGATTTTTGTTACATCTGTTCTTCAGCCAGAGCAACACATGGCATCAGATTTGAATGTAACAGTCGGTATGAGAGTCCAGCTATTTTCTGTAAACTAGACTTTTAGAGAGATCTGCAAAAAGTGTTTTACAGTTTTTTTTTAGTTGTAAGAAACATAGTTATCTTTCGTTAATTTTTTTCGTTTATTTTTTAAATGAGTTAATATTTTTAAAAGTTCACAATTTAATTTTTAATAAAATAATTATTAATTTCCATAGCACACACATAATAGACTTTTGGGAGTCTGATAATTTTTGAGAAAACTATGTCCTGAGACCAAAAGGTTTAAGGATAGCATGTTTTCATAACACCAGTGACTTCCTTGGATTTTTTTCTTTTTCAGTTTTCACCTAAAAGTTGCAGATTTTTCATTGTTTTTCTAAACCACAGTAGAATAATAAAATAAAATTCATACTGAATATGTAGCATCTTTATTTGTACTGTTTAAAGTAGTGGTTCTCAAAGGAAATGAACCTCACAGTCTCCTGTAGGACTTTTAAAAGATGATGCAGGTACCAGAGTTCTACTGCAAACTTGTGCTGAAGCCATAAGAATAAGGCTTTTAACTGTGTAGCCCTCATACTCCTCCTTACCACTTCTGTTGACTCTGATATGCTTCTTAGCCAAAAGTCACTATCTGAAGTTACAGAAGGTAAAAGACAGCCCAGCCAAGTATAGTTAGATAGATAGATAAATAGATATATATATCTATAGATAGATATCTATAGATATCTCTGTAGATATCTATATATATAGGTATATATATAGCTTTCTATCTCTGTAGATATCTATATATAGGTATATATATACCTCCAGCCAGGGATAGATATATAATATATAATATATAATATAATATATATTAAAAGATTTATTTAGTTATTTATTTAGAGAGGGAGAGACAGAGGTCTTGCATCTGGCTGGTTCACTCCTCAAATGGCCGCAACGGCCAGAGCTGGGACAATCTCAAGTCAGGAGTTAAAAGAGTTTCTTCCTGGTCCCCACATGGTTGCAGAGTCCCACGCAATTGGACCATCTGTCACTGCTTTCCCAAGTGTATTAGCAGGGAGCTGGATCAGAAGTGGAGGAGCTATAACCAGCACCCATATGAGATGCTGGTGCTGCAGACAGAAGCTTAACCTACGAAGCCATAGCTCTGGCCCCTCAGCCAAGGATGTTAATAACCTTAGTATAACCTTAAAAATACATCTGTATTGGCTGGTACCGCAGCTCACTTGGCTAATGCTCCGCATGCGGCGCCGCCACCCCGGGTTCTAGTCCTGGTTGGGGCACCAGATTCTGTCCCGGTTGCTCCTCTTCTAGTCCAGCTCTCTGCTGTGGCCCAGGAGAAAAGTGGAGGATGGCCCAAGTGCTTGGGCCCTGAACCCGCATGGGAGACCAGGAGGAGACACCTGGCTCTTGGCTTCGGATCGGCACAGCGCGCTGGCCGCAGCAACCATTTGGGGGGTGAACCAACTGAAGGAAGACCTTTCTCTCTGTCTCTCTCTCTCCCTCACTGTCTAATTCTGCCTGTCAAAAAAAAAAATCTATATTTTAAAACTTAATCTTGAAAATATCAGAGTCATTTTTTTTTAAAGATTTTATTTTATTTATTTAAGAGGTAGAGTTACAGACAGTGAGAGGGAGAGACAGAGAGAGAGGTCTTCTTCCATTGGTTCACTCCACAAATGGCCACAATGGCTGGAACAACGCCAATCCAAAGCCAGGAGCCAGGAGCTTCTCCCTGGTCTTCTATGTGGGTTCAGGGGCCCAAGCACTTGGGCCATCTTCTGCTGCTTTCCCAAGCCACAGCAGAGAGATGGATTGGAATAGAAGCAGCCAGGACTAGAACTGGTGCTCATATGGGATGCCGACGCCACAGGCCAAAGATTAACCTACTGTGCCACAGCACCGGCCTTATGAGTCATCTTAAACCGATAAACTTTACAGTTTCTAAAGTCAGCAAAAAGAATATTTCTGGGGGCCAGCATTGTGGCGTAGCTGGTAAAGCCGCCACCTCCAACACTGGCATCCCCTATGGGCACACCGGTTGGAGACCAGCCACTCTACTTTCTATCCAGCTCCCTGCTAATGCACCTGGGAAAACAGTGGAGGATGGCTCAAGTGATTGGGCCCCTTTGGTCTGAGCCAGCCCTGGCCGTTGTGCAAGATCTCTCTCTCTCTAACTACCTTTCAAATAAATCTTTAAAACAAATATATATTTCTGACTTCACAAGATTATCAAGTTTTGATTAAAAAATATTTAGAATATCTAAGTGTGCCATAAGAGAATTTATTATTTTGTATTCTTAAGTCATCACCTCAAATATGCCATCTAATCAGAATTTGGAGGAAAAACTGCCTTAAAAGCGATACTTTGGAGGAAAAATTAGCAAATCATGTTGAAAGTTTTCAATTACACCATAGTCTTATATTCCATTTTAGAATTAAGGAGAAATATCCTCAGACATTTGATGACATATGCCTTTACTCTGAAGTTTCCCATTTGCTGTCACACTGCACATTTAGACTTCCATGTCGGAGGTTCATACAAGAATTATTTCAAGATGTACAGTTTTTACAGGTAAGTAGAATTTGTACTTCTATAATTTATCTTCCAACAAGAATATTTGTTTGAATTAAGTTAAAAGAGATTATATGTGTATTACATGCTGTTATCATAAAAGTCATTAACTGTTGATCACGTCTTTGCCAGATGCATGAAGAAGCAGAGGCTGTGTTGGCAATACCACCAAAGCAACCTGTACTTGATACACCTGCTGAATCCTGACCTCATATTTATGATGTATATATTTACTATACATATTCATATTTGTGGATTTCTTAAGAGCCTCAGAAAATACTGACTGGGCAGCAAAGACAGGAGTATCTTCTGTGTACTGTTCCAGCAGTTACTGGTACATGAACAGTTGGAACTGCTGACATCCTTAACCAAAACAACTTCCTTTTTTCCTCTGTTGAGCCCTTTGCGGGGCTTATGATCCATTACTAGTTTTACTAGTTTCAGTTACCATTGTATGCAAGAGCCAAGCACTGAATACCTACACAGGTTTCTAATTTTCCATTTTAAAAATAAAACAGTGGAACAATGATAGGATATGCAGAAGTACCCTTCACACAGTTGTTTCTGAATTCTTTTCTTAGAATAAATTTAAAGATGCCTTGTTTGTTAACTAATTCGAGGAAACCAGGGATCAGTGTCTTTGAGGCTGCATCCTGTTACTACAATGGGGTGTGCTACAACTGCCGGTATTAAAAGGGGGAACTTGGCCCTTCCCATTTTCCTTAAGGTTTGTAACACTACTTCTGAGGTTTGCAACCTCAGAGTTAAAGAAGAGCCACAACAACCCGGGACATATAAGTTATTTTTCTGTTATTACACTTCCATGAAGATTCTTACTTGTTTTCTGTCTTTTCAGTTGGTTGCAGTGTGTTTTATAGGCTATTTGAACCAATTGAGGTTTTTCACTACAGTTCCTGACTGAAATCAGAAAATCATTTTATAATTGAATTAAAAATAGTCCCCACTTACAGAACATGTATTTTCAGTGGACTTCCGTTTTCATCAACTTCCCAAGTAATCATTTTAAATGGGAACTTGAACACGCACTATTTATTCATTTAGACCTAAAGCAAAAGAAAGCATTAAATACACTCTGGATCTTCTGAGAAAGAGATAAGTTAGCTTACAATGTACACATTCCATGGGAAAAGAAGAGCCATATTTCTTTTTTAAAAAATCATTATGGAATATGTCATTAAGATTAAAAATTGTAGTGAAAAGCCTTAAGTACCAAATTCTAAAGCAGCAGTAACTTAATGTTTATATCAGTGTTCTTGTTTTGCACAAGCTAAATGCAGTGATAGGTGAGTTTATGAGTACAATAGTTGCCTTTATCACATTTGTGAAGTTATTAAGTTGATGAGGGCAAGGTTTTGTTTAATTTGTATATGTATAAAGATACCTGGAAATCTTTACAGGAATTAAACATATATGCAAATTTGTATATAAAATAGCATGGCCATCATCATTAGAATGCTTGTAAATGAATGGAGTATCTTTTTGAGATCTATATATATGTAAGTATAAATAGAAAAAAATCCAGCTGGGCTGATTAGGACCCTTTTTAAATTGATTTGTGTATACCGTTTTTACAAGTATGCATCAGCCTTGACACAGTCATTGGTTAATATTTTCCCACGTTACATACAGATCTTTTTTTGTAATGGGCTTGTTCTTTGAGATCTCTGTGAAGCACCTGTGAAACTTAAAAGAAAAACAAAACAAAAACAAAGAAACAAAAATTCAACAGAGATACTCTTTTGTTTCTTAATTTCCTGGCACTGAAAGTTCCATTTGGGATGATGAGTTTCATCTCACTTCCTAACACCTCTTTGACTGCACTTCAGTGAATTGTTCTTATGTGCACTGTGTAGCAACTTACATTATAAACAAAAGCAGATAAGGGCTGTAAGCTGCTGCCTATGTTAAAAAGCAGTTCTTCAGATTTTCTCTCACAAAATCCAATGAAGATAAAATAATTTTTTAGCTTTTATCACTGAACCCAAGTGTTTATTTAAGTGTCAACAGTACTTCTAAGAACGTTGCCTGTCATGTTGGTCTTTGGTCTTGGATAATGAAACTGCCTTTCCAGAGAACCAAATGTCAGAAATACTAGACCAAATAGTGGTTACAAACTCCAAAGGAAGTAATGTAGTAATCTTATTCATAAATAAGATTAACATATTTTAGACATTCATTTTAAACACTACCTCAGTTAATATAGAGTATAAAAAAATCTGTGGTTTAATTCTTCAAAAGTTAACAGTAATTCCTTTTTGTTAACGTACACACAGCCATCCCCATTCCTGGGACCCTTCCTTCCCTTCCATCATTCATCCTGAAATTAAGGCTTAATTAGTATTAGGCTGAACAGTTTTTTTGGACTGTTATTTTGAAAGACGTGTTATGTATGTATCTTCATATCTGCTTATATAGCACTTACTTTGGGGAAATAGAGCTTTGTGGTTATCAGTATAGTAAGGAAAAAGTGTCTACACTTAACATTTATAGTGCTATTTGGTTTATCCATGATTTCACTGACAGGTCTAATACGTTTGCTTTGAGTACTTGTTTGTTTAAAAGTAGACTTTTATGATGAAAAATACATGCAGTGCCAAGTAATTAACTTAGATGTTTAAAAATATTATAGTGGAAAAGATTAGGAATGGTGTCAGTGGCAATAGAAATAATTGAGAAAATCATCTATAAATAATAGATATTATGAGATTATAGAATACCAAAATAATGTCAGTAGTTTTTCACTGTTTTAGAATTAATCTTAGTCCATATAAATTTGTAATATTGCTAATTTTGGATAATTTGAAGGAGTTTGGGCAGTTATACTGGTTGTAAACTGTGAATTTCTAATTGTCAAGTAGTTTTTCATTTCTAATTTCTAATTCAGTTTTGTTTCTTGCAAAACAGATTTCAGCTTCAAAAACTAAGTAAATATAAATATAGAAATTGGAAATTTAATATTTATAACTAAATATGATCTAAAATTTCTTATGCTTTTATTTTCTGTTTATGCTTAGGTAGATTTGAGTAGGGGAGAAAGTCTATTCCCTCATAATTCAATTTTTCTAATAAAGGTTAGTAGCATAAGGACATTCTGTAAAACACTGACATTAAAAGAGGCTCTTTGGAAGTGTACACATTATTGTAACAACACAGTAATGCTTGTAGATTCCTTTTGAAATAGCGGCTTTAGTTATTTCTAGCTCTTTTCTCTAGAGCTTGAGATAATTAAAGCTGAGTCTTACAGGGCATGTCACAAAGGCCCAGTGTTCAATAGCAAGATGTCGATGCAATTTGTTCAGATTTACCTACTGCTATTTATATAAAATTTTATTTCATTCCATTCAGAGGATGCCTTGTATCCCCATGTTAAAGCACAGATCATTAAGCAATAAAAACCAAATTGTCTGTTATTCAAATTATGACTGCAGCTATTTTTGCATGGTAAGAGTGAGGTGCTAATTTTGTGTGAGGTGAATTTTGTAAACTAATTTCAGAAGTGTTCTTTGGAAGTAAGGTTTTATTCCCCTTTAGTCCTGTGCTTCCAGTTTTGTCTCAAATTCATGATCCATGAAAACATGAGAGAGAAGAGAAATGAAAAATTTCTGTGAGAAGAGCTGTTTGGAATGAACAGACATGTCAGATTTTCCAAAACTTAAGACAGATCTCTATTTTCTTCACATTTACAAAATACCTTGTTACCGTTTTAATTTTCAAGAGTGTTGCTGCAGTGAGAGTTTTGTTACAGAGCATACCCATGAAATTAATAGCAGTACTTTATCAAAGAACATTGAAATCTGAGAATTTTTCTAGAAGTGTTGTTCCTTTTCCTTCATGCTAGGTTTATTTGACTCACAGAATGTAGACGTTTCCCCCCAGTGAAGTATTTTTGTAATGTAGGTGGATAGCTATGCCACAGCATGCGTAAATTGCACATTTTGTTTGACTTTCTTTATAAAATATTTAATTTGAGAAACATAATTTATGCCAAAAAAAAAGCAAACCTTACAATTTTGCTATTTAACTAGGTTGATTTAGCACAAACTGCAAAGTCGTGAGGGCAGAGAGGGAGAATGAAAGAACTTTTATAGATAATTGTTGTGTAATGTTCCATTACTAGCCTGTCAGAAACCCTAAAGCTGCATTGTAAAACAATGGTGTAAATTACTTAGGAAAAGTGGTAAGGGATTGTGAAAAAAATCTCAGACTTACTCTCTAACCACAGGATTTTCTTTTTTATTTAGTAATACGCTGCTACATATTTGGAGGTTCTGGTGTTTGTAGGTCACTGAACAGACATTGAGATCTGATTTATATTGTATAACTGTAACATAGAAAGAAAAAGTATTTATATATTTTCCGTAAGAATATTTCATTGAGTTGTGTATAATTTAAATAAGATTTGTCCCCAGATGGTTTTGCTCACCTTGATTTTTTTGTTGTGGTTTTCATTGTTTTTGTATAATGTGTACAGTTTATGTCAAGGGCATTAAAAAGCCTCCTGAAGCATAATCTTATCAAAGGGATACATTGTTAATAAAATGTACTTAAAATTCTTAAACTTGTGTTGTTTTATTTGAAAACTTAACCTGTAGTCATATGGCCTTCAGTTGAATCATGTAAAGCTGAAGTAATACATGTGACTCCCTGGAAAAGTGAATTTTGTTTAGCTGCCACAGGCTCACAGCCTGGTTCAGAAACAACCTGAGTAGCTTTCCCAAATGCTCGGACTTTCTCAGTCATCATAATTTAATCAGACATCTTTTGCTTTTCATTTTGAATCTCAAGTCATTATTATAAATGGGGATGAGAAATGAATCTGTATTTAGATACAACAGCTGTGAATTTGAGGTAGAGTGAATCATGCATAATGAGACATGATGTGACAGTAGTGACTTCTTTGGAAGGTATTTTGATCGAATGCATAAACTGGTGTGATCAGTGAGGCTGACAGATAGCCACCTAGTGGCTAGGAAAAAAATGCCACAGGGGAAATGATCAATTCTGGAGAATAAAATTTGGTGTTTTTAAAGTTATGGTCTTTTACAGTTAAAAAATATATGGTAGAAACAAATGGTTCGCCTTCAGAAATAGATTTCTCACAGATACTTTGACTTCTTAGTACATTTCTTTATGTCATTTTCCCCATTACCTTTCACTATATATGTCATTAAAACATGTAGTTGACCCCCACATACACTCTAAAGCATAGTTGCTGTCATGCTGCTGACCTCCGAAAAAAGTGGTGATTTAGCTGAAATTTTAAAAGCTGCTTTCATTTTTAAAACTTTCACATAGGAAAATAAGAGGTTGGTGGTGTGGCACAATGGGTTAGGCTGTCACTTGGGTCACCTGTATCACATATTGGAGTGCCTGGGATTGGGTCCTGACCCTGCTTCTGATCCAACTTCCTGTTAATGCCCATCCTAGAAAGCAGCAGATATTCTCAAATATCTGGGCCCCTGCCACCCTTGTGGAAGACCCAGATGGGATCCCTGGCTCCTGGTTTCAGCCTGGTCCAACCCACCTATTGTGGTCGTTTGGGTGAATGAACTAGAAGATGGAAGATATCTCTCTTGCTCTGCCTTTCAAATAACTAAAAAAAAAAAAAAAAAACTTTACACACACACACACACAC
Source organism: Oryctolagus cuniculus (assembly GCF_964237555.1). Classification (NCBI taxonomy): domain Eukaryota; kingdom Metazoa; phylum Chordata; class Mammalia; order Lagomorpha; family Leporidae; genus Oryctolagus; species Oryctolagus cuniculus. The sequence goes on along the minus strand of NC_091445.1, from coordinate 64,325,623 downwards.
ACATACACACACTGTAGGTATTCTGTATCAATTTTAACAAAATGTCAAACCATTTCTTTAATGTTTTTCTTAGAGGACTGAGACTACATATGCTTAGTCCTTCAAACTTCACTATGTTGTAGACGTCATTTATGAAAATTTATTTGAAAAGCACAGAGGGTAATAAAGATCTTCCATCTGCTGGTTCACACCACAAATACCTGCAACAGCCAGAGCTGGGCCAGATCAGAGCCAGGAGCCAGGAATTTCATCTGGATCTCTCACATAGGTGGCAGGGTCCCAGGTATTTACATTATTATCTGCTTCCTCCCAGGATATGTATTAACAGGAAGCTGGATTGGAAATGGAGATGCAGGTATCCCAAGCAGCATTCTAACCGTTGCCCTCATTACCTGTCCTAGACAGCATTTTACTGCCAATTCTGAAGACTATTTTCTGTTATACTTCTTGCAGGACTTTGGAAGTATACATTATGCACAGTGTTTTTAACATACTTTGTAAATTCTTTGAGATGGAAGCCAGCAAAGCTTGTAACAGAGCCATTTTTAAAAAAATAATTACTATTTATTTGAAAGGCAGAGAGAGAGAGAGAGAGAGGGAGGTCTTCTACCCGCTGGTTCACTCCCCAGATGGCCTCAACAGCCAGAGCTGCGCTGATCCAAAGCCAGGAGCTTCTTCCAGATCTCCCACACAGGGGCCCAAGGACTTGGGGCACCTTCCACTGCTTCCCCAGGCCATTGCAGAAAGCTATACTGGGAGTGGAGCAGCAGGGACACGAACGGGTGTCCATATGGGATGCCAGCACTGCAGCCAGTGGCTTCACCCACTATGCCACAGCACCGGCCCCCAACAGAGCTTTTAAGAGGTGTTAAATGTCAGCAATTTAATTTTAATACACCTTTTAGTAGATAATTAGGCTGGTTGTAACTAGGATGGGTTAGATGCGAGGATGCAGGCATTTTCAGCAGGTCTGTTACTATTGTGTAACTGGGTCCCTACTCCCAGCCTGAACCTACAAGGAACCATGCACACTGCTGACAGCTGCTCTGTAGCCTGGTTCTGTGGGTTTTCTAGGCAATTCCAGTTCTGCCCACCACCACAGTAGCCTGTTACTGATTTGGTTTTACATGGAATTCTTCATGGCTAGGTTTTAAAATGAGTTGCTTCAAAATAACCTAAGGGATGGAGGGCAATTAGGGGTGCAGGGTGTGAATGTCACAAACAGCCATGGATGGGGCCATGGGAACCAATGCTATGTAAGGGTTCACTCAACTATTCTGTTGTGTGCACTTGTAAATCTCTATGATGCAATTTTTTTTTTTTTTTTTGGACAGGCAGAGTGGACAGTGAGAGAGAAAGGCCTTCCTTTGCCGTTGGTTCACCCTCCAATGGTGCCGCAGCCGGTGCGCTGCGGCCGGCACACCATGCTGATCCGATGGCAGGAGCCAGGTACTTATCCTGGTCTCCCATGGGGTGCAGGGCGCCAAGGACTTGGGCCATCCTCCACTGCACTCCCTGGCCACAGCAGAGAGCTGGCCTGGAACAACCGGGACAGAATCCGGTGCCCCGACCGGGACTAGAACCCTGTGTGCCGGCGCTGCAAGGCGGAGGATTAGCCTAGTGAGCCGCGGCACCGGCTCGAAGATGCAATTTTAAAATTAAATCCAGGTGCTTTTTTTAAAGATACATTTATTTACTTGAGGGGCAGAATTGGAGACAGGTCTTCCATCCACTGTTTCATTCCCCATATGGCAGCAGCTGCCAGAATGAGGCCGACCCGAAGCCAGGAGCTTTTTCCGGGTCTCCTGCACAGGTACAGGGGCGCAAGCACTTGCACTATCTTCTGCTTTCGCAGGCCATCAGCAGGGAGCAGGATCAAAGTGGAGCAGCTGGGATGCAGGTCAGCACCCATATGGGATGCTGGAGCCAGAGGCGGATGCTTAACCTACCATGCCACAGTGCCGGCCCCTAAAACCAGGTATTTCTGACAGGAAAATATAAATTTCAGAGTTTCTTAAAATAAGGTCAAAAAGGCATCTACAAGAGTGTCTTTGAAAAGTTAATGGTAAATATTCATTATAAAAGAACCTGCCTGGATTCTAAAAATTTGACCAAAATGAACTTTTAGTTGCATTTTCTATGAACCCTCATATTACTGAAAACTTAAGGTTTTAGCTACCAATTTATTTGGTTATGAATGTTGGAGAAGTATGCTTAAAACCATAAATACAGGTCATTATGAGATTGTAAACACAAAGCTTTGTGGCCTAGCATTTCCTATTGGTTAAGTATTTTTAGAAAGTCTACCTGTCAAAAAAGTCTCCATGTGGTAGAGAGCATTGATTTTCAAAGTTTAGTATGTTCTGGAATGCCTGTGAACTAGAGTTTCTGCAGCACAGGATCTGGAATTTTTGACTAGGAAGTTTGCATTGGGACCCAGTAATTTACATTTTTAGTAAACTTATGTGGTAATTTATTGTCTATACTAATCGGGTTTCATTGCCCTGAGGTAGGTAAAAGGTAATGGTACAGTCTTAATTAAGGGTATTTGCAATAGCAAAAATGACTTAAAGGTTTTGTGGATTATTTTATAAAAATTATATAAAGGATACCATTTACAAATCAATCAATGACATTGACATTTCTGTACAGGTTTCAAATGAAAAGTAAAATTGCTTGATAAAGGGGGATAAATAGGATAAGTGATGACAATACTGGCACCAAAGTCTCACAACACCTAGACTCAGCAAAGTACTGCTTCGTAGTACATTAGGAGCACATACCCATTTTTCCAGCAAATGGCATGGTTTTTATAAGTAAGGAAAACAATGAAAACCTTAAACAGCAGTAATTATTCCTCAGTATCCATGGGGGGCTGGTAACGGGATATCCCATGGAGTCTCAAGTCCACAGAGGGCTCTAGTCCCTTCATGTGAAATGGCGTAGTGTTTGCATATAACCCACACAACTCCTGCAGACTTTTAAGTCCTCTCTAGATGATAATGCCAGTACAATGTAATACTATGTAAATAGTTGTTATAATGTTTAAGGAGTAATAAGGCTATATACATTCAGTACAGAGAGAACCATCATCGGCCTAACTATATAATCCACAAACAAGGTATTTCGGTGGACAGTGCTCCAGTGAGGGCTGGAGAGATGGAAGGCGGCGTATGGATTCAGTGTAGTGCTTGGCACACAGTAAATTCAAGTTCTGCTTTATGGAATACTATACAATATTTTTAAAATATTTTCTGGTTTTGGTTAACTGACTGCTGGATTGTGCCGGTACATTTAGGCCTAAGGACAACCACGGTTTTGAGATGTTGATGCAGTTTGTTCAGGATGAAGTGGCACAGTGCAGAGCAGTGGGTAGCAGACGCCTGAACATAGGCAGTCATTTCTACCACCTGGCAGTCAGCAAAACAAAAAGGAATCCTCCTTTGTGATCATCTAGAAATAGGACAAATTAGCAGGTGTAGAGAACCTGGTATATACCAGAAGATTTGCATATTTTGGTTTCAAGAAGACAGGGTTGCCCAGGAGCCAGTACAATTTCCCTCTCCCAGAACTTTTCACAATTAAATTCTATTTAGCACAGTAGGAAGACGAAGTGTGCTGTGTTGACCCTGACAACCTATTGCAGAGTCCAAAGGATGGTAAGTAAAAATAGATCTGGGGAAAAAAAGACTCAAAATGTTAATGAGATTAATGTTTTTCTACTCTTGAGGTAGTCATCAAAAATTGTGATGGAATATCACTTCTGCTCAGCAGACATCAGTCTTCTATGTTAACACTGAGCCAGGAGTTCCTCATCTATCCCACTGTCCCACTCGCAAGTCAAACAGGAGCACTGGAGATCTTACTTGGCTCAGTAACAAATCTTAACCTATTAGGTCTGTGCTCCTGAAATAATTAATTTTACTATGTCAGTAACCTACAAACTTTCAAGTCCAAAACTTGTGGTGATCCTAAACACCTGTGACTTTTTCACTTTACACTGACAATTTGTGCCCTTTATTAAAAACTTTAATAGCTTTACTCTGAAGGTATTAAACGGGGATAAATTTTAACAAGTATTTTCTCATTAAAAACTGAATTTCTAGGACCACAGCTACCCTGAGTGGGTAAGGTCTGGAGTGGTTGGTGCCTACCTGTATGTCAAGCTCAGGTCTCCTATTAAAAAGGGGAGCAAAAACCAGCAAATTAAGCATGTTCCTATGATGCCGCCATCTCGAAAGAGCCCTCTCCAACGAAGAATGTTAAATTCCATAGCTGGTACCTCTAACCAAGTCAGACTGCAGCGGTCTTATGCAAATAAGACCTGCAGATAGCAATAGCTTACTGTGATGAAGGACTAGTGCCAACCATGTTCCCCTTATTATCTGTGTAGCATAAAGATAAAGCATTATGGTATGCTAGCTAACTGTAGTGTTCACTTTCACCTAAAAGGGTAACTGAGGAGAGGCTGCTGTCTTCACTGAGTGGAGGCGACGCAAGGCATGAGGGCACTGCCGTTTGCATTTTATACTCTGAACACAGCACCAGCATTGGTGGGTTTGTTGGCAGACTCTCCTTGTCTCCAGACAAGGGTGAAGCCAGCTGGGACACATAACGCAAACTGTTTCCACTGGGGTTCTCTTCCAGGGAGTTCGTGTAGTTTTTTTCCAGTGCCTTGAGGAAACTGCCAGATGAGGCCAGTAGTCCCAGCTGACTCGGAGGTTCTTCAGGGGTTACTGGGCCATGGCCACAGGAATCAGACGCAGAAACTTCCTGATTATAGGTAAGGTTCTCAAAGCAGATACAGGGTCCAGGGCTGGAGTAATTGTTTTCTGTTGCAATGAGGCAAAGGTAGACGGGTTGACTAGTAAGTTCAGTTTCTGTCACTGACTTCCTGGTGCCCGGGAACTGTGTCTTAGTCCCTTCAGCCTTGTTTATAACTTCAATAGCATCTGGAATGCAGTCCTTGACATTCATTATTGTTGGGTGAGGATTCTCCTGGGGGGGAAAAAGATGTCAATAAAATGGGCATGTGTCATTGAAGCATATTAAATGTGTGGACATGTATGTTCATATAACATTAACTGCATTAAGTGTGAAGTGCTTAGAGGTTCAGTTTTGTTTCTTCTTGGTCACAAGTTAACTGCAGGTACTGTTAGAAATCATATGATTTTTCCCTGACAGAAGAAATCAAAGCTCCAATTACGCATTTGTAGGAGCAAAAGTGGCTTTTACGTTTTATTTTCCTGAGGGGGTCTGGGAAACTGTATCCCAACACTGGGTTAGGCCTTAAGAGGTATTTCCCAACATTCACCTTGGATTTTTTCATTGACAGGATGCTGCTCTTGTAAGGATCTGGGATGTCAGGGTAACACTCCTCCTTCATCCTGGGAAAAACAAAACCAGACTGAGTTTCACAACACAGTGGAATAGTAAGAGTGAGGACTATGGTGGAGTCTGATTCCTGGGTTCTAATTCCTGCTCTGTCACTTGGCAAGTTGCTTAATCTTCCATGCTTTAATATCCTCATTGGCTAAATGGCATTAACTGTTTTACTCTTGACAACAGTGCTCTAAGTGTAAGTTATTACATGTAAAGCACTATAGTACAGTACCAACCCTATAATAAGATACAAGCATTAGTCATTGCTAGGGACAAACTTGGGCCATCTTTTTATTTTCAGTTCTGGTTATTTTCCTATCTATTTCCAGTAAGCCTTCTTTGTCCTTTTCCTCTTCAGAACTAATATATACATATATGTTATATCATATATATCATACACACACACAAGTCAAGGTCATCTCTGTCTTAACTGCTTTCCAGAGTTTTCCCTGTTTCCAGTCTTGGCTAAATCCTTCCTCATACACTTACCATTGACTTTTCCAGTAACACAGGATCATGATGAGCAAGACGCAAAGAATCATGGGCAGTATGATACGGATAAGAATATTGGCTGAAGAAGGAGAAGGAAAGGGATATATATATTCTTAATTCATTTAGCATTTATTTGAGAGAATGAGCCTCTATCTGCTGGGTTACCCCCCATTGCCCATAACAGCTGAGGCTGGGCCAGACTGAAACCAGGCACTGAGAACTCTGTTTGGGTTCCCACATGGCTGACAGGGACCTAAATCGTTAAGAGACACCTGCTGACTCTCAGAGTACACATCAGAGGGAAGCTCCAATGGGGAGCCATCATTATCCCCTTCCAACAAAACGGCCCTCCTAGCTCAGCAACACAAATGGCATTTGCCTCTTTCCATACTTACGTGGAAACACACCAAGACTCATGGCTGGCTTCTTTCACACAGTGTTGCCTTTGTGATTTGCCCACATTATTTCCATTGTGTGAATATGCCACCGTTACTTATCCTTCCCATTTGATGGGCAATGGGTATCTCCAGTTTGCAACTCTCATAACCTGTGCTGCTATGGGCTTTCCAGTCCATGTCTTGGGTATTGCTTTGGGGGTTATATTGGTATTCTTTAGGGCATACACCTGGGAATGTAAGTACTCAGATCTAAGTTATACATATGTTCACTTTAGAAGATAGAACCAGTTCTATTTCCCACAACGGCTTTTGCCAGTTTGTTCCTGCCAGCAATGTATGAGTTTCAATATTTTCACATCCTTGGCAATATTTTGGCATTTGTCATCTTTTTCATTTCTATTTCTAGGTTATTTCAGTATGATGGTTAGGTTCAGAATGAAATACAGATCGACACCCGTCAAAACAACTGACCTTCCCTCCCTGTGCCTCATTATCTCCATATAGGGATCTAGCCTGCCAGTCACAGGAAAGCTTACAACAGTTTTAAAATGTACCAGTGAAGAGGCTGGCATTGTGGCATAGTAGGTTAGGCCTCTGCTTGTGAAACCAGCACCCCAAATTTGTTCCTGTTCTAGACCTGCCTGCTCCACTTCCGATCCAGCTCCCTGCTAACCTGCCTGGGAAAGCAGCAGAAAATGGCCCAAAGCACTTGGGCCCCCGCACCCGCTTGAGACCCCTAGCTGAGGCTCCCAGCTCCTGGCTTCAGCTGCCTGACCCTGGCCCTTGCGGCCATTTGGGAAGTGAACCAGCAGATGAAAGATCTTTCTTTCTCTGTCTCCCCTCTCCTTTCTTCAACTCTGCCTTTTAAGTAAATAAAAAAACTAAATTAAAAACAGAATAAACATTTATGCACAATTTTGCCACTTCACTTAATTTTTTGTGTACTTCTGTTCTTTTTAGCAAATAACATTTTATTTTTAAAGTTTTGTTACTCTGTTGCTCAAATAAATGGACATATACAACCATCTTCCATCCACTGGTTCACTTCCCAGATGCCTGCAACAGTTGGGGTGGGCCAGGTCAAAGCCAGGAGCCAAGAACCCTATCCAGATCTCCCATATGGGTGACAGGAATCCAAGTGTTCGAGCTATCTGCTGCCTGCCGGGGCACACATTAGCAGGAAGCTGGATTGGAACTCTACCAGGCACTCCGACCTGGGACACAGGTATCCGAAGCAGCAGGCTAACCCACTGTGCCACAGTGCCTGTCCCAAATGTATGTATTTCTGATTTCTATTCAGTAAGGTTTGAGGTATAGTTAATCGGATATTGCAAGTAGAGTATTTCAAATACTTTGTTTCTAGTAATCAAGATACAAGCCAAGGCTAATGCGAGTTAACTTAAGGGAGATAAATGAACCATACAGGGTAGTGTTACAGGTCATTGTCTATGTATGTACCAATTACATCTGAAAGCTGGAAGAAAAATAACCCAACAGTAAATGTCAGTGGTGGGCATTTGGTGCAGCTGTGAAGACCCTTTGTGAGACCTCTGTGCCCTGTCTCAGAGGGTCTGGATTGGAGTCCCAGCTCTGCTACTGTGCGTACTGAAGGGGAGCAGATGACAGCTCGAGTACTCGAGTCCTTGTCCCCCTGGCCTCAGACTTCCTGGTTGGTGCAGGCATGTGGAGAATGAACTCGTGGATGGGGGCCTCTAACTCACTCTGTTTCTCTCATCTGTCTTTCAGATATTTTAAAATAATTTTAAAATTTATTCTAAAGTGGCAATTGTGCTCAAATAATGTAAATCATCAAATCCTAAGCTAAGGGGGAGCTTTGGATTTTGACTTGGTGACCTAAGGCTATGTTTCAGTCTAGCATTGAACTATCGGCAAGTGCTACAGCCTGCCCCTGCAGCCACTCTGTGTGTGTCACTGGCCAGGGCACTCCTGGGGTAATAGTCCCTACCCGATGAAGCCATCCCAGTTCTACAGCCACACTCCAAAGAGACCATGCACCAAGGAAAGCTAGTAACTTCTGCATGACAGTACTTTCCAAGGTGTTCTCCAGGATGGATCTTCTCTGACACCCTTAGTGACAAGGGTCTTTTATCCCCTTCTCTCAGTTACTTCGGTTCCCTGGACGTTGGGCTTTTGCCAAAGGAATAAATTTTCCCATCAACCAGTTCTTCTTCCTTCCTCCTTTATCTTTGCAGCCAGGTGTACTTAAAAAAAATTTTTTTTTAAAGCAAGAGACAGATCTTTTATCCACTGGGTTCACTCCCCAAATGCCCTCAGTAGCCAGGGCTGGGCCAAGCCAGGAACCTTGGATTCTCACATGGGTTAAGCCATGTGTTTAAGCCATTAGTAGAGCTATTTATTGGGGCTCAAGCCAACCACCCCAAAAAGAAATGCAGATGTCCTTAGCAGCTTCTTAACTGTAGCCCCAAACACCCACCGTAGGCCAAACTGTCTCATCATCTCTCCCTTCCCTGACCAAATCTGGAAACATGCAGTTTGTGAACAGGTGCTCGGTGCCCCTGCACATCCCCACGTAGCCATTTCTGGTTAGCCCTTAAGACTGGCCAGAAGGAAAACTGGCTGCAGAGAGAAATTCTGCTGAGAAACCCATTGCTGCCCTTGCCTCGACAGCAGCCCATGGCTCTTCAGTTGACAACACTGAAATATACCACGTATGATTTTCAGTCCATTCTGAGAGTGCCAGAGACATGTCCCTTTGGGCCATGAGAAGGCAAGAGGAAGGTCCAAGGCCATAATCAGTGAGAGGAGCTCTACTCTTGTCTTATCTAGGAGGACTGTGCAGCATTCTTTCTGGAACAACAGATGACAAAGAGGAAAAGAGTAATGGGGAAGAAGAAGGTATGGTTGAAATTTCCTAAGCTGGGGTAGATGTCTGAAGCAGTGGTGACTATACACTCGGGGCACTTACATCCCAACCTGGAGTGCCTGATTTGAGTCCTGGCTCTGCTTCTGATCCAGCTTCCTGCTAATGTATGCAGACAATGCCTTGCCTCCCTGGGTCCCTGCCACCCATGTGCGAGGCAGGGATTAAGTCTGGGCTCCCAGCTTTGGCCCAGCTCAGCCCTGGCCATTGCAGACATCTTCAGAATGAACAGGCATCAGGACAATCTCTGTCTTTCAAATAAAAAAAAACCAAAGTAAATTTAAAGGGGGGAAATAAAACTCCTAATCCAGACAAATCCTGTCACAGGTTTCTGTAATCTGTTAGTTTCCCAGGGACCCTCTCAGGAAAGGCTTTTTGATCAGGGACAGACTCACGGTGTTCATCCTGAGTTGTGATGTTTATGAAAGTGCCATTGGGGCCTTCCCCAACGCTTGTATACGGAGTGACGAGGAACTCATACAAGGATTCTGGCTGTAGGTTTTCTGCAACGAACATCTTCTTTTCTGGGTTGTCAATTTTGTATTTGCAACATACTGAATCATCTGTGGTTTAAAAAAATTTAAGAGTACAGCAGAGATCTATCAGCATCTCTTAATGAACCAAAAATCAGTGTCCCAGAGACACTGGTAAAATTTTCAGGAGATGGCACAGTAAGCAAAAACCAAAAGCAAACCAAAACCCCACCCAACGAGGGAGGCTGGTGATACAGAGAGGACACATGGAAATGCAGGTAAGAGCTTGCCAGGAGACTTAGGAAAGGATCTTGTTTTCCTTAATTCTAAGTGGTAGGTTTTCTTAGGTTGAAGGTGCTTTGAGTTCTAAAAATACCAAGCCACACTGATGTTTTATGTAAGTTAAAACACTTCAAATAATGAGGTCTTGAGAGAGTAAACAAGCAAAAATAAACGTCACCTGAATGCGTTCTCTCTCCAAATCCTGGGTGGCACTGCATTGCCTTGGACTTGAGATAGACGTGGTAGCCAAGTATAAAACTGGGCTGGGATTCTGTGGAATAATCCTCCCAGCTCAGAGTGAAGGAGTGGGATGTCAAGTTTTTTATGGTCACTTGAGGATTGTATGAAGGAGCTAGGAAAGGAAGTTGGGATAAGAAAAATCATGATCTCTAAATAGCAACATTCAAGGAAATTGAAAGTACAGCCATAGCCAGCTCTAGAGGCTGTCACAGCTTATGCCAAACAAAGAAGTTTTATCTGTTTCCCTAGGGCTTATGCTTTGGCTTAGCTGGGAGATTTGGGAAGGAGTGGAACAAGCCTTGCCTTTCACAGCTGACAAAATGAATGCCCAGGGACCAAGCGTTCAGGTCAGGACACTGTCCCACGGGGCCTGCACTGTGGCTAAGCAGGTAAAGCCTCCACCTGCAGTGCCAGCATCTCATATAGACTCTGGTTCGAGTCCCAGCTGCTCCACTCCCAATCCAGCTCTCTGCTATGGCCTGGGAAAGCAATTGAAGATGGCCCAAGTCAGGGTGGGAGACCCAGAAGAAGCTCCTGGCTGCAGATCAGCGCAGCTCCAGCCATTGTGGCCATTTGGGGAGTCAACCAGCGGATGGAAGATCTCCCTCTCCCATTCTCTCTGTAACTATTTCTGATAAAGAAATGAATCTTTAAAAAAAAAAAAAAGACACGTTCACACCTGAGTGTTTAGGTTCGTTTCCAGGCCGTGTCACAATTCCAGCTTCCTACTAATGTAGATCCTGGAGGGCAGCAATGATGGTCAAATATTGGGTGCCTGCCTCCAGCCCCTGTAGTTGCAGGCATTTGGGGAATAAACCAGTGGATGGGAATCTTTCAGCCTTCCAGATAAAATCAATAAAAAGAGATGCCCAGAGAAATTAAAGTTTTTATAAAGGTTATACAGCAAAGAGACTAAAAGTCACCCTATACATCTTTCTATTCTTTCAAAATATTTTATTTTATGTGAGAGGCAGAGCACCCATCCATTGTTTCACTTCCAAATGCCCACAACAGCTGGGACTGAGCCAGGCCAGAGCTGGGAACTCAATACCGGTCTCCCTTGTGAGTGGCAGGGACCCAACTACCTGTTACCTCCCTGAGTACACATCAGCAGGAAACTGGACACTCAAGTGGAGCCCAGACTCAACTCCAGGCACAACAGTGTGCCAATAGGTGGATCAACTAGTAGGCTGAATATATACCCCTTAATTCTAGTCTTGAATTCTAGATCTGCTCAACCAGAGAACCTACTCAAATAAGAAGGGGAAGAAGAGAGGGTGGTGTTTGTTTAAAGACAAGGGGGAATTTGAACTCTGGTTCCCAGGGTGCGACAATGCAGTTACTTAAGGATAACTGATCAAATCTGGGTGCATTTATTCTGAAGGCTGCCCTTGGCCCACTGATGCACAAACTGTGCACACTGACCCATGCAACACACCTCCTGCCTATCTCAGGGTTGAATTTCATCATTTATTGATGAAAACCACTGTCATTTTAGATTGTCCAGCAACAGCTGACATGACCTGTGTACACAAGACACTGCAATCATAAAATACTATGGCTGAACATCACATGCATCACAAAAGCAGTTTATAGAGGGCATTGAGGAAGATCTCTCTTTTTTTACCATTGTGTCTGTAGAAAGGAATACCTGGGTATACCTAAAACATGAACTCTGGGTGTCTGCCTTTGGATAGTCAGCAGTGATTTCACCGTGTTCTTTTTCATGATATTGAAAAAAACATAAGACAACATTTTACATTGGTATGATTACAAAATCATTTAAAAACCCAGTTACTAGAATAAATGGGGAATGATTCCAAGATGCCAGAATAAGGAGGGAAAATAGTTTTTAAAAAGTGGAGAGAGTGCAGTCTTAAGGAAGAGTTAGGGAGGAAACTCCATGCAAATTAGAGGGACACTGTGGAGGACCCCAGCAGCCGACAGCCTCAGCACCAGCTTTGGAGAGTGAGGCGAGACCAGACTACAGCAGCCCCGATCAACCAGGAAAAGAAAGGCCAAGATACATTCCAAGTCTTCCCTGCTGCCATCCCAAGTCTGAAGAGAAAAAACTGTCAACCCAGAATACTGTACCCCACAAAGCTCTCATTTATGAACAAAGGTGAAATAAAGGCCTTCCGTGAAAAATAGAAATTGAAAGAATTTGTCACCACTCATCCAGCCTTACAAAGATGCTAAAGGATGTGCTACACACAGAAACATGGTCATCACTACAAAAAGAAGGTGAAGGCAGACAATCTCCCAGTAAAAAGTACGAAGTAAATCCATAGTCAACAATAGGAATACTTATGGGAAAATGGCAGGGCCAAGTTGTTACTTAGCAGTAGTCACCTTGAATGTAAATGGTCTCAACTCTGCAGTAAAAAGATAGACTGGCTGAATGGATTGAAAAAAAAAAATCTACTTGCCACCTATAAGAAACACATCTCACCAACAAAGATACAAGCAGACTGAGTGAAAGCATGGAAAAATATAGTGCATACCAAGAAAGAGCTGGTGTAGCCACCTTGTATCAGACAAAATAGATTAACACAAAAACTGTTAAGAGAGACAAAGAAGGGCACTATGTAATGATTAAAGGATCCATTTAACAGGAAGATGTAACTATTACAAATGTGTATGTACCTGATTACAGGTCACCTGGATATTTAAAATAAATGTTAATGGGTCTATAAAGGGAGACATAGACTCCCATACAGTAGTAATGGGGGGCTTGAATACCCCACTTTCAGTAAGGGACAGATCAACCAACAGAAAATCATCAAGAAAACAACAGTTAATTGACATTATAGAACAAATGGACCTAACATATCTACAGGGCTCTTTATCCTACAGTTGCAGAACACAGATTCTTCTCATAGTGCATGGAATTTTCTCTAGGATAGACCACATGCTAGCCCATACAGCAAGTCTCTGCAAATTCAAAATCTGAAATCATACCATGCATCTTCTCTCACCACAATGAAATGTAGCTGGAAATCAACAACTCAGGAATCTCTAGACCATTTGCAAACACATGGAGACTGAACAACATGCTACTGAATGAACAGTGGGTCATAGAAAAATCAAAAGAGAAATCAAAAAACTTCTGGAAACAAATGAGGGTGACAGTACAACATACCAAAACTTATGGGATACAGCAAAAGCAGTGTTAAGAGGAAAGTTTATAGCAATTGGTGCCTACATCAAGAAATAGTGAAGACACCAAATAAATGAGCTATCAATGCATCTCAGGGACCTAGAAAAACAACAGCAAACTGAACCCAAAATTAATAGGAGAAAAGAAATAATTAAAATTAAGAAATAAAATCAAACCCAACAATACAAAAGATCAGCAAAATGCAGAGCTGAAATTTTGAAAAAATAAAATAAATAGGAGGGATAAGACCTGAATCAATAAAATCAGAGATGAAAAAGGAAAGGTAACAGCCACCATAAAAAGAAAGAATCATCAGAAATTACTACAAAGAGCTATACACCAACAAATTTGGAAAACCTAGCAGAAATGGATTCTTGGACACATACAACCTACCTAAGTTGAGCCAAGAAGAAATAGAACACCTAAACAGACCCATAACCAAGATGGAAATTGAATAAGTAATAAAGGCCCTCCCAACAAAGAAAAGCCCAGGACTGGATAGATTCACTGCTGAATTCTATCAGATATTTAAATAACTAACTCCAATTCTTCTCAAGCTATTCAAAACAACTGAATGGGAGGGAATCCTCCCAAATTCTATGAAGCCAGCATCACCTTAATTCCTAAACCTGAAAAAGATGCAACAGAGAAAGAACTATAGACTAATCTCCCTGATGAACACAGACACAAACATCCTCAACAAAATACTAACCAATCGAATCCAACAACACAACAGGAAGATCATTCACCGGGACCAAGTGAGATTTATCCCTGGGATACAGGGAAGGTTTAATATTCATGGATAAGTATGATACATCACATTAAAAAAACCGCAAAACAAAAACCATATGATTATCTCAATAGATGCAGAGACAGTATTTGATAAAGCACAACACCCTTTCATGATGAAAACTCTAAGCAAACTGGGTATAGAAGGAACATTCCTCAACACAATCAAGGCAATTTATGACAAACCCACGGCCAGCATCATATTAAGTGGAGAAAAGTTGGAAGCATTCCCACTGAGATCCAGAACCAGGAAAGGATGCCCATTCTCACCACTGCTGTTCAATATAGTCCTGGAAGTTTTAGCCAGAGCCATTAGGCAAGAAAAAGAAATCAAAGGGATACTAATTGGGAAGGAGGAAGTCAAACGACCTCTATTTGCAGAGACATGATTCTATATTTAGGGGACCCAAAAGACTCCACTAAGAAACTACTCATAAAAGAGTAGCAGGATATAAAATCAGCACACAAAAACCAACAGCCTTTTTATACACAGTGCCACAGCTGAGGAAGAACTGAGATCAATCCCATTCACAATAGCTACAAGAACAATCAAATACCTTGGAATAAATTTAACCAATGAGATCAAAGAACTCTACAATGAGAATTGCAGAACATTAAACAAAGAAATAGAAGATACAGAAGCAAAAAAGGAAAAATCTCCCACATTCATGGGTTGGAAGGATCAGTACCATCAAAATGTCCATATTACCAAAAGCAATTTACAGATTCAATGCAATACCAATCAAAATACCAAGGACATTGTTCTCAGACATATACAAAATGATACTGAAATTCATATGGAAACACAGAAGACCCTGAATAGCTAAAGCAATCTTATACAACAAAAACAAAGCCAGAGGCATCACAATACCAGATTTCAAGACATACTACAGGGCAGTTATAATCAAAACAGCCTCAGCCTGGTACTGGTACAAAAAAAGATGGTTAGACCAATGGAACAGAATGGAAACACCACAAATCAACCCACACATCTACAGGCAACTAATGTTTCACAAAGGAGCTAAAATCAATCCCTGGAGCAAGGACACTCCCCTTAAGCAATGGTGCTGGGAAAACTGGATTTCCACATGCAGAAGTATGAAGCAAGACCCCTACCTTACACCTTACACAAAAATCCACTCAACATGGATTAAAGATGACCCAATACCATCAAATAACTAGAGAACATTGTGGAAACCCTGGAAGACATTGGCATAGGCAAAGATTTCTTGAAAAAGACCCAAGAGGCACAGGCAATCAAAGCCAAAATTGACAAATGATATTACATCAAATTGAGAGGCTTCTTTCTGTACTACCCCCCCCCCCAAAAAAAAAAAATACTGGAAAGGGAAGAGGCAACTGACAGAATGGGAGAAATTATTTGCAAACTATACAACTGATAAATGATTAACATCCAAAATATGTAAAGAGCTCACAAAACCCAACAAGAACAAAACAAATAATCTAGTGAAGAAATGAGCAAAGGACTTAGACATTTTTCAAAAGAGGCAATCCAAATGACCAATAGACACATAGAAAAATGCTCAGGATCACTAGCTCTCAGGGAAATGCAGGTACCCTAATCCACTGCTGGTGGGAACATAAACTGGTCTGACCACTGTGGAAGATAGTATGGAGAGATCTCAGAAATCTGAATACAGAGCTACCATGTCAGCCATCCCACTCCTGAGAATTTACCCAAGGGAAGTCAAATTAGCATATGAAACAGTTATCTATACCCCCATGTTTATTACAGCTTAATTCACAATAGCTAAGATACATCAGCTGAAGATGGGTTAAAGAAATTGTGGGATACATACACCAAGGAATACTACACAGCAGTTAAAAAAACTGTAATTTGCAACAAAATGGATCGAACTGGAAAACATCATACTTACTGAAATAAGCCAGTCCCAAAAGGACAAAAGTATATGTTCTCCCTGATCTGTAGTAATTAACAGAGCACTTAAAAGGTAATCTATAGAAGTGAAATTGACACTTTGAGAAGCAATGACTTTGAACAGCTCTTGGCTGTTGAACAGTTCTTTTTTTCATACTATTCAACTCTTTACTTAGAATACAGTTAATTTTATGTGTATAAAGCTAATTGAAAATAGATGTTTGTAAAAAAATAAGAGTGGGAATAGGAAAGAGAGGGATGAAGAAGAAGGGTGGGAGGGCAGGTACAGTGGGAAGAATCACTATGTTTCTAAAGTTGTATTTATAAAATCCATGAAGTTTATATACCTTCAATAAAAGGTTTATGGGGAAGAAAAAAAAAGAAATGGGACACTCAAAATTAGGTAAGGTGTTGAAATCTTCCTTACCCCAATCTTGATGTCTATGCATTGTTCAGAACAAGCTGCACGGGGGTACATAAAGTGCTTCAACTCACCCAATTCCTGGCAGTATCCTGTTTTTTTCGCTAGTAAATAAGCAATCCTTTTTGTAGACAGTCCGTAAATTCTGAAGCTGTATCGGACTCCCGGTTCAAAAGAATCTAGAGAAGAACGGTCAACAGACTCTCAGTGACAGAATGGCATTCTCATCAAATCTGAAAAGCCCAAGAGTGGAAGAGCAACCTGTGTTCCCTTAGGCATTTCCTTTGTGAGATTTCTTCACTTCCTCCCCGCCTTCTGTCTTCCTTCCAGTAAGCGCTGGGGTCCCGCCAGGTTGCAAGCACCTGACTGAGTGGTCTTGTCTCCAGCAAAAAGCTCACGTGGCTTTCCCTCCATGGCATCCTCTTGCTAAGGGCTCTCAAACATGTCCTTATCCACAGACATGAGACTGAGTAGAGAATCCAATCAGAGCCCTAAAACCAGTTTAGACCCCTCACTTAGCTCCAGATCCCCTTCCTTCATATTAAAGTAAAAGGTCGGTTAGGGCCGGCACCATGGCACAGTAGGTTAATCCTCCGCCTGTGGCACCAGCATCCCATATGGGTGCGGGTTCCAGTCCCTGCTGCTCCTCTTCCAATCCAGCTCTCTGCCATGGCCTGAGAAGGCAGTGGAAGATGGCCCAAGTCCCTGGGCCCCAGCACCAGCGTGGGAAACCTGGAAGAAGCTCCAGGCTCCAGGCTTTGGATCAGCCCAGCTCTGGCTGTTGTGGCCATTTGTGGAGTGAACCAGTGGATGAAAACCTCCGTCTCTCTCTCTGCCTCTGCTCAATTAAAAAAATATATACAGAAAGTGAGAAATCTCCCAAGATTTGCTTCTCTTCCTCACCTCTGCACAAACCTGCGTCTTCACTAGCTGCCTCTAAAACCCACCCCAGCTGAAACAGGCAGGGGTCTCCACGACCCTGGGGCCAGTGCAACTCCTACACTTTTCCCTGGGTCCTGTGGGTGGCGCCACCCACCCCTCCTGCCCAAGTTGCAAACTTGGGCTTCTTTGATTTGGCTCAACTAAAACCTTTGAATGACAAACCCAGTGTAGGTGGTGAGCACTCAAGACCTGTATGTTCTAGATGAAATGGAAGGAGTTGATCGACTCCCATCCATCAACTCTTAAGTCCTGAAGACATCACCCAAGTCATGTGCTTTTCTGCTCTTATTTTGCGTTTTTTACTTCTCTGCTTTTGTAAATGCTCCCTGGACAGTTGTTAAAATGCCCCTCTTCCACTGACTCAAGACCACTAATTCAGATGAACCAAATTCATGAAAATCTTGAAGGTCACATCTGAGAAGTTCCAGTTGTATAAAAATGTGTTCAAACACCCATGTTGGATTTGGAATTTCAAAACTATTGGCTTAGCACGAAGGGTCTGTGAGGTAGTCTGGAAATCCTAGTTGTACTTGCCGCAAGGTGGGTTTAGCCAGAGGGTAATTCTACTTACCTGAGCTGATGACTGTGCTTGTAGTGTTGGGACCCACGTGCTTCCACTGGAAATCACAGGAAGTGTCCCGGGGATGTGCACACCAGTCCACCACGTAGCCAGCAACATCTCCAGACTTTGGTTTCCAAGACAGAGGGAATCCACCATCTGTCCCTGTAATCCTTTCTTCTTTAACATTTTCTGTACCTAAACAAGTAGAGAGATGCTTCAGATTTAATTAATTGTGTATTTTCTAAAGTGGGCAACTGAAAAATAGACATCCACAAGCAACGTATTTACCAGGTAAGAGGCCCACAACTCGGAGTGACGGGGCTTCAGTGGGGACTGCTGTCAGGGGTGTGTTCCTGCCTCATGTCCCAGCAGCTGTTCACCCCTGGCACATGCCCCTCCTCCCGACCTGCTGTGACCAGGCTGGGGTCAGCAACCACCCAGAAGGGCCAGCCCAGCCACGGAGACCCTCGCACTCCAGGTATTTTTACAGGGTTTATAAAACAAATAGACAAAAAACAGTATACATTATGTAACAGAGACTTTGTGGTGTGAGCTACAAAGCCTAAAATGTTTCCTATCCTTTAACCAAAAACAAAACAAAAAAAAGTTACCAACCCCTGACCTAGATAGCTGATTTTTTTTTTTTTTTTGACAGGCAGAGTTAGACAGTGAGAGAGAGAGACAGAGAGAAAGGTCTTCCTTCCGTTGGTTCACCCCCTAAATGGCTGCTATGGCCGGCGCACCGCACTGATCCGAAGGCAGGAGCCAGGTGCTTCCTCCTGGTCGCCAATGGAGTGCAGGGCCCAAGCACTTGGGCCATCCTCCACTGTACTCCCGGGCCACAGCAGAGAGCTGGACTGGAAGAGAAGCGACCGGGACTAGAACCCGGGGTACCAGCGCCGCAGGCGGAGGATTAGCTGATTCTTGACCTATTTTCAGAAACTGTCTTACAAGAGGGACTCATGCAGCTCAGTTCCTTCTGTCCTTAGAACTAAGTGCTGCTTCTGTGGTGCTGGGGTGGGGCTGAGTCGAGGTCAGGGAGAGAAGCAATGCAGACGTGCACTCGGATGATGACGGAGGAGCCATCTCCACACACGTTCTGTGCTAACATCTGCTAAGTGAGGAGGCTGACCTCAGGAAACTGCAGTTCTGCTACCTTCAGACAGGGCCACACCTTGACTCCAGGCCGGAAAATGCATCCTGTTTCACACACAAACACTCAAAACCATTTTTGTTGCTTCTCTGCCGTTCAGATTTCACTGGCATCCTGTGTTACCTCTGGCAGTCCTCATTACAACTGAATATGGGTGAACGCACAGTGGGTTAATTTTGCTAGGACACCAAATTCTGCAGCTGGGGGCACCCTAAGGAATGTGTAGCTCTAGGTATAAGGTCAAAGCCCAAGTAGGCTTCGCGTGTCTTTTCTATACGGCTTCCTTAACTTCCACCATCAAACACATCCACCTTAGACTGAGTCAGTTTTTCCCTTTGTTTATTCGTGTTCCATATTAACTCCAGACTTGGGGCTAAGCCTCCTAGCAAGCTGCTGCTTTCATACTACAAGTAAGTTTTGAGGGACAGAGGCAGAAATAAGGGTCAGGAATTTTTCTTTTTTAGTCATTCACACTGTAGTGTAAATTGGCTCAACCTTATTGATTTTTCTCATAGCCCATGAGTACTTTTATACTCGCTAGTAATTTAAGAACGTGGCCCGTGTAAGGAAGGCTAGAGAGCCTTGCATAAGAAGGTCTGGGGCTGTGAAGACAGAACATGAGGAGAGAGGGTTTAGTAGGAACCCAGAGACACAGAAGGCTCCCAAGCAGAGAGTAGCACTTTGGGCTGGCCCTTATGCCAGGCCATCTTCTGTGAGCCTCCCAGCTCTCCCAGGCCAAGTGTCATGGCTACTTTTCATGCTCTGGTCCTAACTACGTCAGCATAAAATGGTTCTCCTCCTCCTCTAACGTAGTTCTGCACAAAGCAAAAGTTAAACTGAACAACCCCCGAGTTTTTCTTGGGGCCCAATACTAATTTATTTTCTGTATCCTAACTTCTTTTCCTGATACATGCTGGATATTTTCGTTAAAAAATAAGAACCAAAAAATCCAGTTCACTTAGCCCAAATTTCAGCTTGAATAACATGTATAGTCCAACCTGCCATAACCTCCTAAGAAGGAGCAAAAGGCTGACACTATTACAAGGCCCACGAATGACCTTCGGATGCCAACCGCTAAGTACATTATGCCCACTTGTGCGTCATCTCCTAGCTTGTGACCGTGGGGGTTACTATATCCAGTCTCTGCCACTCTGCCAAGAAGGAAATTAATACCACTATTGATTTGGCCTGTGAGGTCATTTCCACCTTGTTTGCTCTTTTGTAAGCTAAGAGATTAGCCAGTTCTTTTATCCTACCAAGTTGGCAAAGTACTTCTTCAATGACGGTGCCAATTTCTAAGCATTCTGGGAATGTTCATGAGTTCTTTATTGGTGGCAAAGACTGGCAAGACTTCTTACAACGTAGTAAATGCAACTCATGTTTCACAAACCACAAAGCATGACCAGCGAGGGCTGTGTGTTAGGGTTGCATTTACTTGAATGAATGCGAGGTAATTTCCAAAGCATGCTGAGGAGTTAATATCTGAGCCATGGCTGAGTCTCCATTGTTACACTGTGAGGGGACAGTCCCACTGAAACGTGTCAACACACCTGATCCAAAAGAAAATAACTAACGGTGTTTGCCCGTCAGGCATTTTGCATTCCTAGTTATCTACCACTACTGAATCACAGCATCAACGTTTTCCTAGAGAATGGAAACAAAACCCATCACAAACTCACCATTTCCGGGGTCTCCAGCGACAGCCACAATCGAGGCGGGGGAGGTGCCCATACTGTTATTGGCTGTGACGTGGATTCGGTAAGAACATCGTGGGTCAAGCATTAGTTCTTGCTGAGTGGCCGGTGCAGGGATGGAGAGGAGCTGTAACCTGGATGCTGAGTCTAGGTTTTCTATAACTACATTATAGAACAGGATCTTTCCATTGGCTTGGTGTTTGGATAGTGGCTGAAAAACACGTGGATAACTGTTTCAAAATGGACTTGACATTGAAAAGTTTGTATAATTACATTTTCATTTTTCCCATCCCTTAGCTGCATAACATAATACACACCAGACATTTTTTAACAATTAGCGAAAATAACCCTGTACACTGTGCCTAAACCACGTGTTCTCGTCTCAGTGGAGTGGAGAAGGGCAGCATTTACTGTGACCAAAGAGGGGTCAAGTTAGGCATCAGGAGAATGGGGGACTCTTTAGCCTTAGGGGTCCCAGGAGAAGACAGATAGGTAGACACAACACCTCCTGAAACACAATTGGGAGGAGCCTGGGTCCTGGCCCCACCCCTCCTCCTGCTCCCTCTCCCTGTGCCCTCCTCCTACACAGAGCTCACATTCCTTCTTCCAGATTCTCAACCCTGGAGGCTGCAGAGCAGTTCCCGCCCACACAGTCCCACGCCCACTGCCACACTGTTCCTAGACCTGCCTCCCTGGGACAGGCTGTGCCTCCCTAGACCTCAGACAGGGCTGGAAGTGGCTGCGCCTGGGGTATGGGCACAACCTGGACACAGAGACTGCCTTGTGACCCATGTATGTGCACAGAAGTCCTGTGGACCATGCCACCCTAGAATTGGGCAGAAAAGTGGGGTGAGCTGTGGAGGAGGCCACAAAACTAAAGACTTCAAGAGCTCTGAATGCAAACTTGGCCTGCCAAGTCATCATGTTCAAGGGTATCAGGCAAGAAGGAAAGACAAAGAAAATTTCTAGCTATTTTTTAGTTTGATCCATAACTCTCAACTATAAATGAGTGACTTAATATTCATAATTATGTGTGATAAAGAATGACATTTATTCTTTATATAAATATGTGAATATTCGTGGTATGTGTTTAGTTCTTCATATATTCCCTTTCCCTAGGCCCTACAAAAGTTAGATTTGGGGGCCGGTGCAGTGGCATTGTGGGCTAAGCCTCTGCCTGCAGCACCAACATCCCAAATAGGCAGTAGTTGTGTCGCGGCTGCTCCTCTTCAGATCCAGCTCCCTGCTTATGGCCTGGGAAAGCAGTGGAAGATGACCCAAATGCTTGGGCCCCTGCACCCGCATGGAAGACACAGAAGAAGCTCCTGGCTTCAAATCTGGGTAGCTCCCAGGTCTGGCCATTAAAGCCATTTGGGGAGTGACTCAGCAAATGGAAGACCTTTCTCTCTTTCTCTCTCCCTCTAACTCTACCTCTCAAATAAAAAATAATCTTTAAAAAATAATAAAGTTAGAGGTGGGCCTGTGAGTAGATGTTTCAGAGAAAGTGGTTCTAGCAATCAGAAAGGGCCAGCAGTCACAAGAAAAACTGGGTTAATCTTAAGACCCCTCCCTCTCAGGAGACTGCACCAGGATCCACAGTGGAAGCAGCAGGACAAATCACACTTTCAGTGCCTGCACATCGTACCTTCCAGAATAAGGCCACGTTCTGACGTCCCGGCTCTGACGTCACATTCCTCCAGACATCGGGAGCCTCTGAGGGAGCTGCAATTAACCACAGCCCTTGGTTCAGGACTCGGGTGTAGAACAATGCTCATGCACTCAGCCCTTCTCTCGACTGGTCAAGGACATGAGGATTACCTGTCCTGCCTGAGGCCTGCTTGTCATCTTGGCATTGTGACTTCCACCTGCATAGCCACAGCCACCCTGCTAACTCCTCACTAGGTGCACACAGTAGGTGCTTTGATAAAAAGGTCGGCAGCTTCTAAATGGGACACCATACTAAAAGCCTTTATAAGCATCAAAGAATTTTGGAATTATTTGTCAATTCTAGAAAGTGAGAAAAGCATAAAATTTTAGTTATGATGATGCAATAAATTTTCAAATACAAACCCCCATAGCACAGCAGTATTATTAAAGTCAAAGTTCTTTAATAAGGGAGCCAGCGCTGTGATATAACGGGTCAAAGCCCCAGCCTGCACTGCCAGTATCCCATATGGATGCCGGTTCCCAGCTGCTCCACTTCCAATCCAGCTCTCTGCTAATGCACATGGTAAAGCAGCGGAGGATGGCCCGAGTGCTTGGACCCCTGCACCTGCATGGGAGACCTGGAAGAAGCTCCTGGCTCCTGGCTTCGGATCAGCTCAGCTCCAACAGTGGTAGCCATTTTGGAATTGAACCAGGGCATGGAAGACCTCTCTGTCTCTACCCTCTACCTAACTCTTTCAAATAAAAAAAATATTTTTAAAAAGTTATTTAATAAGACACAAATGGAGAACATACCACTACCCTATCAGGAGCAGCCTTAGTGAGCGTGAGGGTGGGCAGCAACCACCAGGAAATGGTGGGTAGGCCTGCTGCACTCGACCAGTGATCATCTCCATGTACAGATCCCGATTTCTGCACCTTACAGCCTCAAAGCTGAGCCCATGCTTTAAACAGTCCTCCCAGAATGCACCAAAAAGACTTCTAACAGCCTCCAGCCTGCACAAACTAGAAGATGGAATCACGTACATACATAGCACCCTGCCTTTGACAGTCAAATACCCAGGACTTGGACCAGGATGACCACAAGGCTGTGACACCACCACCAAGAGGGAACACACAGACGCGTAGCTCCTGTTGCAGGTGAGTGGCACGTCCTGGGAATCACAGGTCGGGCCTCACTGGCTAGGCCCACGAAACCACAATCAGCAGTACCTACCGCGTGCCGTGAACATTCAAAGACCAGATGCCAGTGAGCACTCAGAGCTATGTCAGGCACACGGTAAATGCTAACTGCTGCTATTACTAGTAGGATGTTGACAGCGACAGTGATACCTGCCATTCATTCAACTGGCCAGAGGACCAAATCTCTACAACCCGTGGGCTCAGGCTGCCTCATCTGTAAAGTGGGGAGGAAGATGGAAGCAGGGCCACGCCATCCAATCAGCTGCGGCCCATCTGAGCTATGACAGCAGGCTGTCTGGGAGAAGCTGCAGTCAATACTGAGGAGACTCTGCCTCTGAAAACCCACAGGACAGGGAACCAAAACTTCCTGGTAATGATTAAGGTTCTACTAGCTTTACATTTCCAAACACAGCCGGAAGATGTTTAGGAGAAGACTAATGGTCCCCTTGGCCCCAACTATTCTATTCGTCCCCAGTCCGGAATTAAAGGCCTAAGCTAATTTAGGGAGCCCCAGGTCCACCGTGAATCCAGCAGTAGCAGTGACTCACTCACAGACTATTTTGGAGAAATGTCAGAAAAATGCAGAGTCGAAATAACACTGAGGTCAAATGTTTGAGGCTGAGGGCTCCCTACTCATCAGGCATTTAACCCAATTTTTTTAAATGGAACTCCATCTGTTTTACTTTTTTTAAACACAGGGAAGTCCCCCATCTCCTGAGGCCTTGAACCCTAGTTTAGATGCCAGAGTGCTGTACATACCAGCTTCAAATGTGATGATCTTCTGAGGAACCCAATCGCTCCATTTCCAGAAGTGGCTGGCGCTAGCGCAGCGCACTTGGGTTGCATACTGTGTGTCAGGCTCCAGTCCGCTTAAAACATACTCACCATTCACCTCCACAGACACGTTGTGCTGCTGGATCAAAAGAGAAGAAAGGAAAAAGAAGACAGAAGTACTGGTGAGCAAACCTTACTGCAAAGCCAAATCAGGCTGGCGCTGCGGTGCAGCGAGTTAAAGCCCTGCCTGTGATGCAGGCATCCCATATCAGTGCCGGTTCAGGACCCGGCTGCTCCACTTCCTTTCCAGGAAAGAAGCAGAAGATGGCCCAAGTCCTTGGACCCCTGCCACTCACATGAGAGAACTGGATGGAGTTCCAGGCTCCTGTCTTCAGCCTGGCCCAGCCCTGGCTATTGTGGCCCTCTGGGGAATGAACCAGTACATGGCAGATCTCTGTCTCCCCTCTGTCTCTGTAACTCTGCCTTTCAAATAAATAAATCTTAAAAAAAGCCAAATCAGGACACAGAAAATCCAATTTGGACTAAAACCAGTTCCTTCTGGTGGAAAAATACCATTCCAATATCCTTTTCCCAATTCTCAAAGTCTCTGATGCATTTCATGCCCCCTTTTTAAACAGAAAACTGACATCATTGGTACCCACAGAAAAGAGTTTAAAGTGATTCTATTCATCAGTCTCTCTGTTCAGGACACAAAAGGTATTTTTAAAGATTTGTTTATTTATTTAAAAGGCAGAGTTGGAGAGAGAAGGAATGACAAAGATCTTCCATCTGTCAATTCACTCTCCTAATGGCCACACCAAAGCCAGGAGCCTGGAACTCCATCTGTGTCTCCCACATGGATTGCAGGGGTCCAGGTACTTGTGCCCTCATCTGCTGCTTTCCCAGGTGCAACAGCAAGGAGCTGGATCGGAAGTGGAGCAGCCAAGACCTGAACTGACGCCCATACGGGATGCTGGCACTGCAGGTGGACGCTTCACTCTCTGCGCCACAAAACGAATGGTGTAAAATAGAAACCGAAGCGGCGTACTCACCTGTGTTACCTCTCCTTCACCACGGAGTTCAACCTGACACAGCAGTGTGCAGTGATTCACAATGGAGTACTCCTTCCACGTCATGATGGCACTCCTGGCACTTACATTTTCAAACTTGATGCTCTGGGGATCCACTGGATGAACTACCAAGATAGAAAAGGAAACACCGGGAAGCAGTCAAGCACAGATCCCAAAGGAACAGGCAGTTCATGTCTTCACAGGTTTGTTCAACAGTCTGTGTTCTGTTCAAGAAAATGGCGAACATGGGACCAGCACTGTGGCATAGTGGGCGAAGCAGCTACTTACAATGCCAGAATCCTGCATTGGTGTGCCAGCGTAAGTCCCTGCACTCCACTTCTGACCCAGTTCCCTGCTAGGTATCTAGGAAAACAGCAGAAGACAGCCCCAGTCGTTGGGCCCCTGCCACCCACCTGGGAGACAGATTGAGTTCCTGGCTCCTGCCATACAGCCTGGCCCAGCCCTGGCTGTGGCAGCCCCTTGAGTGAAACAGTTGATGCAAGATTAATCTCTCTCCCTGATTTCTGTCACTGCCTTTCAAATAAATTAAAGAAATATGTGACACATTTCCATACTTAAAAGGTACAATAAGCCAACTACAAATTTTCTGTCTCACTGATTACATTAGATGCTTTGGAAAGATAAAAAATTATCTGAAGACACCTAAAATTCAACCTAAGCAGGCAAATTGTGAAGGGCAGTCACCAGGCGGGGAAGCCAGCCCACGGGGAAGGATTATCGTGGAATCCAGAATCTAACCAAAACATGAACAATACCTAGTAGATAACCCAAAATTACTTGACATACAAAAATGTAAGTAAATGAACAGAAAAGTGTCACCAGTTCCCAAAGGAAAAGATAATCAAGACACTAACTCAAGATGCATTTTGTCAGACTCCCAAAACAACTCCATGATGCACACATACACGCATTTGACATGAAAACAAGGAGAACATTTCTCAGCAGAGAAGCGGAAACTAGTAAAAAGATGCAAGTGATTTTTTTTTCTTTTTTGGACATGTAGAGTTATAGACAGTGAGAGAGAGAGAGACAGAGAGAAAGGTCTTCCTTCCGTTGGTTCACCCCCCCAAATGGCTGCTATGGCCGGCGCTGTGCTGATCCGAAGCCAGGAGCCAGGTGCTTCCTCCCGGTCTCCCATGCGGGTGCAGGGCCCAAGGACCGGGGCCATCCTCCACTGCACTCCCTGGCCACAGCAGAGAGCTGGACTGGAAGAGGGGCAACCAGGACAGAATCCGGTGCCCCAACCAGGACTAGAACCCGGGGTGCCGGCACCACAGGCGGAGGATTAGCCAAGTGAGCCACGGCGTCGGCCACAAGTGAAAATTTTAGAACTGAAAAATGCAACGTTGGAAATAAACACTGGCCAGATGGGTTTCAGTTTGGGGCTTTTCCAGTGAACACAGGAGGCGCAACTCAGAGTGCTGAGAACTCTGAAAGGGGACTGCGGACCAGAACTGAGTGTTCCGGAACTGGCAGGAAGTTTATGTTGCTTTCCCATCAGCCCTCCCTTCCAACACTGGGGCTTGGGTGAGGGAACAGTGAGTGCCAGAGTCCGCTAACTACGGTCACAGATTCTGGGCAAGAGCACAACAAAGGAGGGATCCAGAGAACTCAAAGTCCCAGGGAGATCGCGGAGAAGATGCTCAGCAAAGGGACCCCATGAAGTGGCTGATGAACTACCAGGCTCGCCGCCCTATCGTGCACACCTGGATCTCATCTCCTGCAGCCCATCAAGGACAGTAACAAGAGATACCACTCAGGTCCCAGACTGGCCACTGGGAGGCACTCACGTGGAAGAAATCTAAAAAGCACTTTGGAGCATGGACCACAGCCCACAATAGGCAGGTTCAGACACAGCCCAAACCTGACCAGGCCAGCTATCAACTAAAACAAAGCCCTTAGGATCTAAACACCTGTGCCCCAACACAACACTTGAAAGGTCCAGGATAAAATCCAAAATTATTACGTCAGAGTGATAGCCTCACTGAAGTAGGAAAGACAATTCCGCATCCCATTGTCAGCCCAGAGGGGAGATGTCAGACTTGGGGGCAAAGAGGCTGGATGGTTTATGGGAGACGAAGGGTGGCAAGTGCTACATAGTCTCTCTCTCACGCGCACACACACACACACACACCCAAGGATGGACTGTGGCGTGGGAAGAAAAATGTGCAAACAGGGAGCTCAGCCCATAACCCCTGGCAGTCCGGCTTTTGTATGCGATTTCTTATCTCAGGGCTAGAAAGCTCAGGAAGTGGACACCCACAGGGATTCTGGGCTATATGAAAGGGAACAAACAAAACAAAACAGGTCACCGTGACATCTGGGAGGGAGCCAACAAGCACAAGGCAGGCCTGCACAGACAGGGAGACTCATGACGTCAAGGTCAGACAGAGACACAGGCCAGGGAGGTCCCATGCAGCCTGGTCACTGGGCTTGCTTGATAAAGAGATACTACAGACTCCAATGTCCCAGGCAGCATGGGTCCAGGTCTCTGGGTGCCCCCTTGAGGCCATGGCCCTGTCCTGTGGTCAAGATCTAAGGGGAAGTGGGGACAATTTTGATTTTTCTAGGGTTGACACTGGAGCCCATGACAGATTTCCTGGGCTTCTTAAGGCAAAAAAATTAAACTGATGCCACTAGGAGGTTCAAGGACAAACACAGTGACCCACGGTGCTTACCTGCTTGTGGGCAGGGCCTTTGGGGCCATGTCGGCTGCTAATGACATTTTAGCTGTTGGGGCACAGCATGTCATCTCCATTCAAGTGGGTTTGCCCCACATGACTCAGAACTGAGCCTTAGCAATGGGCCACATCCAGTCCTGCCTGCTCTCTAAGCTACCCAAGGCCCAGTGTACTTGCACATTGATGGGGAAGAGGATATGGTGTCGTTAATTCAGGATTTAACACAAACATGCTACAACCCACCCCATCACAAGGTAACAGCCCAGTTTGGATGGTCAAAAGACTTGGAGGGGCAAAGAAACTAACAATGCCCTATTGCAGGATAAATGCCAAGACCACTTCGGATGGAAGTCAAGGAAATTTCTAGATACATCAAATGAGAATTGTTGGTCCTGACAGCACCCACCAACAAAAAGGGAGTGCAACTGCCGGCAGGCCTCCAGGGTACTGGAGACAGCATGTATCCAACGTGGCTGTCCTCGGTCAAGGTGAGTCCCAGAGCACCAGCTTCCCATGGGGCCCTGGGCAGCAGCAGGCCTCCTAAGCCATCCGACAGGTTGTGCTCCGGCCACTGCTTTTAGAACTTTGAGAGCACAGCAACCTAGTAACATATGCAAAGCCTGTGCCACAGGAGGCTGCCACTGGGGTGCGCTAGACTCTCAGAGTTCAGACATGTTAAGTTGGCCAACGCAGCCTGCACCTGTGTCCTCAGATGGCTACTCTTTGCTTCCTTACGGGCAGTGGTCTCTGGGAGACTGAGCATCTCACAGGCACAGCCACACGTGACGCTCTAACCCGACTCGCTCGTTCTCAGGTGAGTGCCTGCAAGCTCCGCCCATAAAACTGGACAGGCTCCACAGAGCTCAGTTATTGCTATTACATTTAATGTTTGTTTATTTTCATCTACCTGTGAGGCAGAGAAATGAGAGTTGTCTTCCATTTGCTGGTTTACTCCCTAAATGCCTACAACCACCAGGGTTGGGCCAGGCCAAAGCCAGGAGCACGGCCATATGTGTGGCAGGGCCCAAAGCACTTCAGCCACCATCTGCTTGTTCCCAGGATGCATCAGCAGGAAGAAGCTGGATCAGAAGCAGAAGTGTGGCACACTGGGTTAGGTCACTGCTTGCAGAGCCAGCATCTCATATCAAAGCGCCAGTAGGAGTCCGCTTCTGATCCATCTACCTGCTAACGCATGCGCCTTGGAGAGCAGCAGAGGATGGCCGAGCACTTGGGCCCCTGTCACCCACTTGGGAGATGCAGATGAAATTCCAGGCTTCTGACTTCAGCCAGGTCCAGCCCCAGTCATTGTGGGAATGAACTAGAGGATGGAAAATCTCTCTCTCTGCCACGCAGGCTTTCAAATAAATAAATCTTAACAACAACAACAACAACAACAAAGCAAAGCTTTGAGGACACAAACTGACACTCTGGTCTGGGATGTGGGCATCCCAAATGGTGGCTGACTATACTGTGCCACAACACCCAACCCTTCAAAGCTCAATTATTAAAGGAAACTGCTACACTTAGGATTGGGCCCAGCCCAGGGCCCACGGGACCAGTAGGCTTCAGGAAGAAATGGCTGGATTACCAGATGGGACCAGGCAACTTCAAGGGATGCTTTGGCTCCTCCTATGGCTATGTGGAGGCCAAGATTCAAAGTCAGGCCTATTCATGGTCTGAGTTGTCTGACATGATTTACGGATGGCTCCGTCCAACCAAAAACAGATGGGGTACCCTGGGCGGCAGCCACCAAATGGCCAGTGGGTGGCGATCTTTAGACAGACACTTGAGATGGACATTGCACCTGATAAGCCAGACCACACGCAGCAGTGGAGGCCATGCCAGCCACCTCCACCATACCTTGCTACTTCACCAACTCATGGGCCGCTGTCAACAGCCTGACCACATGGTCTAGAGAGTAAGAACAGAGTGACTGGGCTATTAAAGGACCCTCCCTGTGTGGGGACAAGGACTGTGGCAACAGCTTTCTTCCTGGAAGAAGCAACCCTATGTCACTCACGTGGATGATGGGACTATGGTGTCCACCCTTAAGAGAAAACTTACATCATCATTTCGGACACTCCATTCAGACTTCACTCTGAGCAAGGAACATTCTCCACTGGCCAAGCAACTCAACAATGCATGATGTAACCTCACTGAACTTGGTGGATTTTCCGTGCACAGTGACATCTGCAGGCCAGTGGAACCATTCAACAGTGAGTGCTGCATGTGTACACTCCCCCCCTCCACCCCAAACCCTCTCTACACACACACTGGGGCCCTACTCAGTGTTCCTCACTGCTGAATTCCCCAGAGC
Source organism: Oryctolagus cuniculus (assembly GCF_964237555.1). Taxonomy (NCBI): domain Eukaryota; kingdom Metazoa; phylum Chordata; class Mammalia; order Lagomorpha; family Leporidae; genus Oryctolagus; species Oryctolagus cuniculus. The sequence goes on along the minus strand of NC_091445.1, from coordinate 64,295,123 downwards.
CTGCTCTCCTAGAGGCTGAAGTGAAGTCTGAAGATGTGTAGGAATTCAGAAGGTAAAAAGACAAGGACTGTCCCAGCAGAATGACCGACAGGTAGACAGATCTGTACCAACAGAGATGGTGAGAAACTTGCAGGAGAGACGGAAGGCACGTGGCCTGCCATCGAGAGAAGGCGGGCATACGCTGACGGACCTGTGCAGGGTGCAGCATCCTAAGGAAAGTAAAGAAGATCCAGCAACTTAGAGATCTGGTAGGAAGCTGTGTGTGTGTGTGTGTGTGTGTGTGGTCTGAGTGGGTGCAGGTGGAAAGAAGTGTCAGTGTAAAACACAGTTAGGAGAAAAATAAAGCAAGCAGTAATCAAAAACGGAGTCCATGGGAGTGGCCAAGGGTGGCTCCTTAGCAGGTGGTTGGCAGAGAACTGCACTGTAGGCCATGTAATTTAGAGAGATGGGGCACCCCAGCAGAGGACGACGTCTGAGAAGGGAGCAGGAAGAGTCCAGCTTAGAAAACGCTGGGTGTGCAATACGCTTGAGCTATCCCAGCAGAGATGTCAAGGACATGGCCAAATGTGTGGATCTATGGCTGAATAAAGGTTTGTCAGCTGTGTAGAGGAAGTTACTCAACCTGTGAGCACAGATGGGGTTGTCTAGAGAAACAAATCCCCACTGGGTAGCAACGAAAGCACAGAGCCATGCTTGAGGTCCTCCTAGGACAAGCGTCTAAGTTTCTAGGCAGTGGAACAGCTAAAGAAAACTAAAACCAGGAGAGTGGGGTCTCTGTAGAAAACCAGCCTGGCTCAGTTCTTTATTCCAGGTAAGGAAGCACAGCAAAATTATTTCTGCAATGTTTCTGCTGCAGCTGAAAGCCTTCGAGTCTGATATAAACCATAGGTCCTAGCTGGCTGCTTCAAATGCCAGTCTGCCACTGTTGGACAGAGCACACGCGTGGGGCTAAGAAAAGGAGACCCACTCTCCAGGGAACAACAGTGGAAAAGCTAGAAGGACACCAAGATTCAGAGAAACCTAAGAATCCGCACACCTTTGCCCCAGCATCCCTACCACCATTACCAGTGGAAACAGAATTCCCAAGAGGAATGCTGATTGGGGGAGGGCTGGACAGAGTACTGCAAGGAAGGGCGCTCAGCAAACAGATGGAACCGAAAGGCCTGGAGCAGTCTCTTCCCTGCTCCTCTCCCCAAACCTGAGGGTCTGGGGGATCACCCTCTCACCTCCTAAAGCTGCCTCTTAAGGGGTAGAGAGGTGGGACCTGGCTGAGGATGGCCTGGAGCTGAGGGCTCTTTAGTAAAGTAGCGGGTTTCCTGACACCTATAGCTCATTATCTTCAGCTTACGCCTTAGGCCATGCCTGCTGTAGCTCTGAGCTGGCAAGACGGCCTTTCCCAGCTACTAACTGCCTGACAGCACAGTAGAAACTCACAAGTCAAATAATGAGATCTCAGCGGCACAGCCCTGGCAACGCACAGCAATGCAATGCGCAGACTGCCCTGTAGCAGGGGTGCCGAATAAACAGAGCCAGAAAGTAAAATGTAAGAAAAACCTTATGCAAGAGACATGGGCAATCTAGGTACTAACATTCAGAAGATGGAGTCATTCTAAACTATTAAACTCTAGCGTATCTTCAAAATATATAAAACAAAGAACGACTACCAGAAGAAATAATTCTCCAAACAGTTTTTAATGTTCCCTTTTCAATTGCTGATAGTTTGATCAGTAAAACGAAGGAGATCAAAGATGTAAGCAACACAGTCAACAAGCTAACAAAGAGTATTTATAACTCATCATGTACAGACCAATGTCCAAGAATCTTAGCTTCTCCAAAGCTCCCAGATGGTTATGGAAGCGTCTGGTCCATGTATCACACACTGACAGGCACAAAGCCATACAACAAACCTCAGCAAATTCAATGAACATTCATCTCACACTCACCTCCCCTAAACATGGGGAAGTTCTAGCAGAAGTTCTATTAGAAAATTTCAAACACAAATAATTCACGGATTAGACATAGGATCATATATAGTCATTATAATGAAAGCACTTACAATGTCAAAACCCCTTGGATTACTTTGGATGCCACAAAATTGACATTTCAATGGAAATTTCTAGCTGTCCATATCTCATTTATGAACCATTATTCACCTTAAGAAAAGAACAACAGAGTAAATGCAAGAAAATTGAAGAAAACAGATAATGAAGAGCGAAAATTCAATTAACAACAAAAGATACTATGGAAAGAATACTTTAAAGCCAAAAAAATTTGGAAGAAAAACTGTTGTTGAAGCTATAGCAAAATTGATCAAGTAACAGCAGCAAGTGCCACACAATGTTTGAGTGGGAAAGAGGGCATATCACAGATAAGAAACAATCTCGTAAGATATTAAGATAACTATTTCAAAATAAACTACAATCCATTGGAAAGTGATACAAGATGTTGAAAACAACAAATCAGATTCAGAAAAAATAAGAGTTAACAACTCAGGAAAGACAGGAAATGACACACGAAAAAAGTGAAAACTAAACTGGGAGGAGTCCCAAGAGCAAATCAACACAACAGATACCTCCTCCGGCAAACAGCAAGCTAAAGGAAGCAAATCTCAAAGTCTAAAATCACAGAAGAGATGAAAGGAATCCAAGAGAAATGCCCAAAAATAAAGATCAGAAAGGAGATCCAATATGTGGGGTAACAGGAGTTTCTGAAAAAGATAATAAACACTACAAGCTATCATTCAAAAACCTCATTAGAATTTAAAAAAACTACAAATATATCAAGTTACTAACACTACCAACTTAAAATAACCAACACCAAGACAAAGTATATTAAATTCCTGAATTTTAAGAAAGAGAAACAATTCCTTTGGCTTCTAGGCAAAGATTAAGTGGCAGCTAATTAAAAAAAAAAAAAAAGTACGGTTCCCTCTTCATTAGCCTTGCTTTATGCTAGAAGATAAGAGAGCAGGGTGCTCCTGATATTTAAGGGAGAAAATGTAAGTAAAGGCTTTTATATCCATTCCACCTGACCTTTAAGGCAAGACTTTTATTGACATTCAAAACAGGGGACTACTGTTCCCATAAGCACCTTGTAAAGAATAAAGGAGACAGACAACCAACTCCAGAGAAAAATGTTCACAAAACCAAGGTCCGCATTCAACAGCAGTTACTTACAGACCGAAGGAATTCGAGAAGTTTAAAGGGCAGCCCATAGTACTACCTACGTGCTGTGACAACAAGATACAGTTCAACTATTTTTTAAAATGGAAGGATTTTCAACATAAAAAATTTCAGAAAGAGGGAAAGAAAATGGGAAAGAAGATACGCTAAAAACATTTTAAATTCTTTCCAGTAGTTGTTTTAGTTTCTTAACACCCACACACAGACAAAATGCAAGAATTATATATAGGAAAATTTTAACCTTTAAGAGGAGATATTAATAAAGGCCTACCAATTCTGCTCTTAGGTATATATTCAAGAAAGACATTTGTGGCCCGCGCTGCGGCTCACTAGGCTAATCCTACACCTGCGGCGCCAGCACTCCAGGTTCTAGTCCCGGTTGGGGCGCCGGATTCTGTCCCGGTTGCTCCTCTTCCAGTCCAGCTCTCTGCTGTGGCCTGGGAGTGCTTGGGCCCTGCACCCGCAAGGGAGACCAGGAAGAAGCACCTGGCTCCTGGCTTCAGATCGGCGCAGCACGCCGGCCATAGCGGCCATTTGGGGGGGTGAACCAACGGAAGGAAGACCTTTCTCTCTGTCTCTCTCTCTCTCACTAACTCTGCCTGTCAAAAAAAAAAAAAAAGAAAGATGTTTGTAGATGTGTACTGGATACATAAAAATGTTCCTTTTAACACTGTACCTCCAAGCACAAAACCTTGACTCCACCTGAAATTCAAAGACATTCTACATGACATACTAGCAGTAAAAACAGTTTACTAGCAATGAAAATGAACTGACTACAGCAATACTCAACAGCATGGGTAAATCTTAGCAATTTAATATTATATAAAATGTTAAATAGATGATTAAAGATAGCCTGCTGGCCTTTCTGAACGTTAAAACCAAACAGAATAAAAACACATTTTTAGGAGTACCTAAGAAATGAGAACACACACAGGTGCACAACTATTTAAAGCTATAATGACCGTGGTTGGAGGCACAGGTGGTGAGGCTGTGGGATGTAATAGGAAGTAAGTCTTGCCACCGGCCTGGTTTTGAAGCTGGGGAGTAAGCTCACTGATGCTTAAGACATCATTCAAAGCAAACAAAGCCCAGGGGATACATGCATCCAGGAGGAGTAGCATAGTATCAATGACGCGTGTCAATTCAAGCCTTCACGTAAGCTGTGAATCCGGCAACAACCTGCCGCGCATCTACTCCACACACAGCGCGTCCACTCCACGTACAGCACAGCCAACAAGATCACTCGGTCACCGCAGAGGGCTGCCGTCTGAGTCTCACCTCGACGAGTCAAGTTGAAAAGCAAGTTGACGCTTCTCCTCCTTAAACGGTTCTCAGCCAGCAGTGTGAAATTATATGTTTCCTGTGAGCCCTGACTTATTTGCCAATGACACCAGCTTCTGTGTTGACAGTGTTCCTTTCTCCTGGAAAATCTGAGAAAATAAAACATGACAGTAATTACAGGGTTTCCACTGGTATCAAAGCAAGTGTATCCTTTACTTTTCAGGGCACATGGGGGGCTTGAAAAAAAAATGTATTTACTTAAAAGGCAGGGTTATAAAAGGGGGAGAAAGAGAGAAGGAGGATGAGGAGGAGAGAGGCAGAGAGAGGGAGACAGACACATGGTGGGGGCAGAGAGAGCGAGATGGATTCTACCACTGGTTCACTTCCCAAACAGCTCCAAAAGCCAGGACTCCCCAAGCCAAAGTGAGGATCTTCATGCAGGTGTCTTAGATGGGTGGCAGCAGGCCGTCTGCTGCTGCTCTCCCGGGCACGTTCCAGGGAGCTGGGCCTGAAGTGGAGCAGCCAGGACTGGAACCGTGCATGTATGAGAGGCCGGGGTAACCTGCTGAACCACAATGCCGACACCAACACTCAGGGACTTTCTGACATGTGCCATGCAAAGGCACTGACCCAGCACCACCAAATACCAACAAGCAAAACATCATTTATTTCAACAAATCTGATACAGCCAGTGAAACATAACAATGGACTGCTGACTCCCTCTCAGAGGTAACAGCATCCTTAATGTATGTGGAATATTCTTTAGATAGACTCAGACCATCCGATTGGAGCACTTTCACATCAAGATCCCCATTAAGTATCATTTTTAAAGAGATAGACAGACAGACACACACACACACACACACACCCCCACCCCAGGTATAAAGCATTAGACACCTGTGACTATTTGAAGACTTCTTCCTGGGGCTGGCCTTGTAGTGCAGCAGGTTAAGCCACCACTTACAACATCAGCATCCCATATTCCCATAGCTGAGGGCTGGCCAAAGTCCAACCAGCTTCTTGCTAATGCACCTGGGAAGGCAGTGGAGGATGGCCCAAATAATTGGGCCCCTGCCACCTAAGTGGGAGACCAGAGACCCAGGGCCCAGCCCTCCTATTGCAGGCATTTGGGGGGTGAACCAGCAGATGGCAGATCTCTCTCTCTCTGCTTCTGACTTTATCACTCTGCCTTTCAAATAAATACATCCTTTTTGTTTTGTTTTGTTTTTAAAAGGTGAGGGGGGGGCTTATTCCTCATCCTACAACATGGTTTTGAAAGATCTGTGCTATGCTTGTTCTGTGGGCCCAGGCATCTTAAGCAAGGCAGAGTCTGTGAGTACCGTAACAGCTAACTTACGACTCCAGCAAAGTGTAGCTCTGGGAAGGTTGCTTAGACCAAGCCAAGCCAGTGTCTGGTCCAGGTTCCCAAGTGCACTTCAGCGTCTTGAAGTCCCGGGTTTCACAAGAAAAGTCCTTGGGCTCCTCGAGTACTTCTGTCCATACAAAGAAACAAAGCAATGAGGGACCCAGTGAAATCCCTGACTGACACCTAAGTCCAGCGGGAGGCTCTATCGGGGTCTGAAATCCAGTTATTCCGACAATGTAAATATCACCACGTGGAAGCCTGCATGCAACAGCACCAAGACGTCGCCTCGGCCCCTCCCCCGCCCTTCCCAGGTCATTCTCGCGGCTGGCACAGGTGGGCGCCCAGCACTGTGTCCCTCTGACAAGAGTGGTGGCTCCCCTTGTCTGTGGATGTTTCACTTCAGGTGCTGTGGCCTCCAGAAACCCCAGGAGGAGGCCACAAAGTTGGATCTTGTGAAGTGGCTCAAGTCAGCAGCCAGAATGGCCAAGCACCTCTGGGTCCCCGGAGTCCCTGGGGCTCCCGCTAGCCCGGCCATGGGGCAGATGGGAGCCAAGCACCCGGGAGACTGGAAGCCTTCATGAAGGGAGGCCGGGAGGGAAGCATCACAACTGCTGCCCTACTGTGCACACAGGCCTGCAGAGACATCCCGACGCTCCCCTCTTCACTGAGCCCTTCGGCCGGTTTGCCCATTTAAGAGCAGCAGGGACCTCACCGGCTGAGCTTTGATCCCACGCAGTCACTGTGCTGGCCACGGTCATGAACCCTCCCCGCAATCACCATCACCCCCCTTTCACAGAGTGGGGTCGTGGCTCCCGGAGCCCAGGAAACTTGGCCAAGATGCAGCCCGTGGAGGGAGACTCAAGCCCAGGGCTGAGCCCGCGGCTGTCTGACCTACAGCCCCTCTGCTCCCACTGTCCTCCTGAGATAATCCCAGCAAGGCTGAGGCAAAGCAGATTTCCGGGGAATATTTCCAGGTCGTGACCTGAACTTTCCCTCCCCGAAAACTGTTGGTTTCTAGAAATGAAATGGTCAAGAGAGACAACAACAGGAAATCCTGGGAATATTAGTTCAGGATTTCTAGAATCTTCTCTAGGGAATTTGGAACACACTTACAAGAAAAAAAAAAAAAAAAAAGCCCAGGCGTGGAGTGTTTACGTGTCTCCTGTTAAAGGAGATGGAGCTGTTCCACAGAAAATGACACGGCAGGGCCACCGACTGGCATACTTACTTGAAACAAACAGAACAGTGCCGTCTTCTTTGTGCGTGCTGTTCCCACAGAAGAAATTTGTCCCCGTTTTCCTGATGAAAGGAATGTTACTCAAACTGAATGCAAATACATTGGCGTCAAGCCGTTCTCCGGGGATCTGTTCACTGTCCAAATAGCAGGATATGTTCTTTAGGTTGCTCCCGGAAACGTAACACAGAGTGATGCTGGAGCCTTCCTCCACAAGCTTATCTTTAGGGAAAACAAGCAACTCATTCGGTCCTGGAGAATCCTGGGCTACAAGACAAATATTTTTTATTTTTAGGCTGTTTTCCCCAGCTCAATTCCTACACCAAACCTATATTCTTCAGTGCATGCAAAATCATATTTCTCACTGTCACTCCTATTGTTGCACTAATTAACTGCAGCTGCTGCCGCTGCTGCTGCCAGCAACAGCCCTGTTCCTACGACCACTGCCGTTCGGATCTCTGTGGGACTGCCACAGTTAGGTTCTGATACAGCAGTGAGACGGGACCCACTGCATCAGGGCCCTGCCGACCTGACACAGATCCGTCTCTGACTGCGAAGCAATCGGGAGCAGGGAGTGTCCGAGGGTGACAAGTACCAAAGACCCCCTGGTGCCCTGTCAGGGCCCTCCCCACCCAGCATGCGTGCCCAGCATAGCGCAACACACCTGGTGTGTTACCTTCCTGCGCGGCCACAGAGAGCAATGCTGGGAGTAACACCGCCATTTTTAAGCATGTTTGCACCATGTGATGAGCACATGCACAGAACCCAGACCCAGGCGCAAACCAAAGAGGTGTGTGCCGAGGGCAACCTCCGTGCCTCCCAACCCCATAAAATCAGCTCCAACAGGGGAGCAGCTGGTAGAGCCTCTTCCTGCTATCCGGTTTCCCTGGTGTTGGAATACAAGCCCCCAGGAAATTTTGTTTGGGTTACACTTGGCCTCTTGTCAGTTTCTGTTTGCAAGGGAGTCAAACATCCGATCACAGCAGGGGCTGCCCACCCACGAATCCCAGCCACGCAGAGCCCCGTGCCGTGCCGTGTGTGCACACTGTCTGTCGTCTTCTCTACTATGCTGCATGCACACAGACTGACCCTAAGATCGCTCAGCTGGGCCTGGCTGACACAGCTCCCAAGCCCCCGGTCTCTCAGAATCTAGTCTTCCCACTTTCTCCAAAGCACTGGCCACTCAAAAGCCATGTCCTTTGGCTTCAGTCCCCCTGTGTGGCATATCGGTGCCTCAGGGGTCTTTGAGCAAATGCCCCATCCCCCCCAGGCTGCCTCGCTCCCAGCACCGTCTCCCAGTCTGCCTCCTAGAAGCAGCTGCCTGTGTGTGCAGCTCAGGATTCTCCACCTCCCCTCACTCCTGCGCCCACTGCAGTCTGGCCAGTGCCCACCAGGTCACTACAATCGTCATCACCAAGCTCACCCACACGATAGGGCCTGGGTATGGGTTTATGACTTATTTATTTTCTAAGGCTCCAGATGATTGTACAACCATGGCTGAGAATCAATCCTTTGAAGGGTAGGAACATTCACATTTTCCATTTATTTAAGATTTATTTATTTGCAAGTCAGAGTTACACAGAGAGAAGAGAGACAGAGAGAGAGAGATCTTCCATGCACTGGTTCACTCCCTAATTGGCCACAATGGCTGGAGCTGTGCTGATCAGTAGCCAGGAGCCAGGAGCTTCTTCCAGGTCTCCCAAGCAGGTGCAAGAGCCAAAGGACTTGGGCCATCTTCCACTGCTTTCCCAGGCCATAGCAGAGAGCTGGATCAGAAGTGGAACAGCTGGGTCTCGAACCAGAGCCCATATGGGATACAGGAACTTTAGGCCAGGGCATTAACTCGCTGCACCACAGTGCCGGCCTCATTTTCCATTTATTCTTTTTTTTTTTTTTTTAATTTTTTGACAGGCAGAGTGGACAGTGAGAGACAGAGAGAGACAGAGAGAAAGGTCTTCCTTTTGCCGTTGGTTCACCCTCCAATGGCCGCTGCGGCCGGCGTGCTGCGGCCGGTGCACCGCGCTCATCTGATGGCAGGAGCCAAGTACTTATCCTGGTCTCCCATGGGGTGCAGGGCCCAAGCACTTGGGCCATCCTCCACTGCACTCCTGGGCCATAGCAGAGAGCTGGCCTGGAAGAGGGGCAACCGGGACAGAATCCGGCACCCCAACCGGGACTAGAACCCGGTGTGCCAGCACCGCAAGGCAGAGGATTAGCCTAGTGAGCTGCGGCGCCGGCCCTCCATTTATTCTTAAACCAGCTTTCAATCACTTGAGAAGCAGAGAGACAGAGAGGAAGCAGACAGATAGACAGAGTCCCCATCCCCTGGTTCATTCTCCCAGATGCCTGCAATGGCTAGGTCTGGGCCAAGCCACAACCAGGAGCCTGGACATCAATCCAGTCTTCCCACACGACTGGCAGTGACCCAACTACTTGAGCTGTCACCACTGCCTCCCAGCTGTGTGTGGGCAGGAAACTAACCAGAATCAGGAGCCATAGCTGGGAATCAAACCAGGTACTCTGATGCCAGACGTGGGAACTGCTGTGTCTCAAGCACTGGGCCAAATGACCACTCTCTTCTGTTAGTTTTGGGGTTATAGGATGAGAACTCAAGATCATTATCAAAACTCTACAGAGTGTGTTTCTTCCTTTCTCTTGAACTAGCTCTTTCAGTCCCGTGTTCCCCTCTTTCAGCAGGAAGATGCCAAGTGAAGAGGACGGACTTTGGAGTCCAGGTGCTCAGGCTGGAGCCCCAACTCCACTCCCTGTGGCTTGATGACCTCACATGGGTTCTTCAGCCTCTCCGTGCTCAATCTCCTGCTCTGCAAGTGGATGTAAGAACAATGCGTATTTCACAGGGTTGATAAGAGGACTAAGTGAATATGTACAGTGCTGAAACAGCAGGCTGTGGATTTAATCCTTTATTGTTATTCATTTAAGGGCTAAGCTACATATGGGTTAATATGTTGCCAGTCTGTGTAAACAAATTTACATAAATGCTTAGCAAAGCAAGGACTCTGCTGATAGAATTTCAAGTCATCTGGCAGAGTATATAGTGAGAGGGACACATGCCATCGTGTGGAACTGGCCTGTAGCTTAAATGGCACATGAGAAAATGGCAAAAGCCACTCTAATATTAAATACAACAAAATTAAATGGTCCAAACTGAGAGCGATTACAAGCATTTTTGTCTATAATCTTGTTACTCAAATGAAGAGCTGCTTGCATTTCTGCCATAGGGGCTCCCTTTTCTCTAGATGATGCCCAAGGCCAACTGAAACCCACCATCTGTTTTTGCAAATAAAGTTTTATTGAAACACAGCAAACTCTCACTTATTTGCCTATGGTCTATGGCTTCTCTCTAAAGGCCCAGTCAAGTAGCCACAACAAACACAGTCTGGCCTTTTACAGAAAAAAAGGTTCTCCAACCTCCATTCCAAATGGATAAACACAATTTGCATCCTGCTTTGTTCACTTAGCAATCTCTAACACTTTACACCTGGAAAATGAATACAAAATTGTCTGAACTGCAGATTATCTCAGTGATAAAGTCCAGTTGTGGAAGCTCTGATACCGGTCTCCCAGTGACAAGTCTCCTACTCGTGCTTTACAGTTCCAATCATGGGGCAAGGAGAATAATTCTGGCATCAACCAGAGTTTCTCAAAGGCAGCCTCCAGTATTGGACTACTGATCCCTGATAAACATTAAATATGAAACCTGGGGAGGCCAACACTGTGGCATAGCGGGTGAACCTGCCTCCTGCAGTGCTGGCATCCCATATGGGCACTGGCTTGAGTCCTGGCTGCTCTACTTCCAATCCAGCTCTCTGCTGTGGCCTGGGAAAGCAGTAGAGGACGGTCCAAGCGCTTGGGCCCCTAAACCCACACAGGAGACCCGGAGGAAGCTCCTGGCTCCAGGCTTTGGATCAACCCAGGTCCAGCCGCTGTGGCCATTTGGGGAGTGAAACAGTGGATAAGAGAGCTCTCTCCGCCTCTGCCTCTGTAACTCTGCCTTTCCAATGAATAAATAAATCAGAAATGTGAAACCTGTTCACTCTTTTCACCACCTAACTTCTTACCAACAACTTTCTCCCAGGGACTCCAGCTGCTCCAGAAACTCGGCTTGGGGAACTTGGCGTCAACCACCTTACTCTTCATTCTCACAAAGTGTGGCCCGCATTCCAAAGGCAGCTCAGACTCCCAGCTCCAATGAAGGACTTGGCCCTGCTTCACGGTGCTGCGGTAGTTTTCCTAAGAATAATGAAGGATTTGGACACGTTTAGACTTCCTGTCCTGGGAAGGGTCCAACTTGATGTATCCAAGGCACAAATCTAAGACCCCATTGTAACTCCACTCCTAACCCTTCAGTTCCCTTTGCAAGTGGGGAAAAAATCAAGCAAAAGGAGTTTATAATGTTGATCACAGTTGACTTGCTATGAAAACTACTGAATTAATGGAATCATGGTTTAAAAAAAAAACTAAGCAACATGCACAGACATTTTTAAATATTCATCAGATCAGTTTAGCCAAATCTCACTAGACAGGGAAGCCCTTCATAGCACTGTAGGAATCCCATTATCTCCAGAAGTCGACCAGTGGCTCTGTGTGTCTCCTTTGGCTTTCTGTCTTGACAGAGGGTGCCCACAGGGACCACGCTCTCTCCCAGGAGCTCCGTCTGTCGGCATCTTTAGTCCTCAGCCGTGTCAACCCTAAGGATATTTTACAGGGTTCCCTGGGAAGCCTTCCTGCACAGAACGACAATGGTTGTTGGGCACAGCTTTTGTCTTAATCTTTCAAACACACTGGCATTTCCGTCCTCCGACTCGACAGCTTGATGGCCCCTTCCCATCCTACTCTCTCATTCAGGACCCTCTACCAGGTGGCTTCAACCAACCTCTCCCGTATAGGGATTTGCTACCTGGACAGAGGCGGTCTGCCCATGACCCTGGGCCGTGCCTGTGACCCCCTGTGGCTGGAGTCAGGCAGTGACCTATTTTAGCACCTCCTCCTCCTCCTCTCAGCTTTGGGAGCCCCAAATCCACATCAAACCCCATCTCCTTCCTGAAGGGTCTCTTTCCTCAAAGTCCTGCCCACCTGCACCTGCGTGCTGCTGTCCCACAGTCCTGAGACACCAGGGACTGCACTTCCTTCTTCTCAGGGTGCCACGTGGCTCCAGGCACTCCTTCCCCTCAGGTGCCCCACCCCCAACACCTGCCTTCTGCCCCCAGAGCTGGGAAGTGAAGACAATAAATACCCTGAGCTTCCGGGAGGAAACCCAGTTGCAGTCTGGGTCCCTGTTAGCTAACAAGATGGGGTGACCACATGGCCCACAGCACCTGGAGCTCCCAACTGGGAGGCTGTACCCCACTGCACCCTTTCTGGGTCGCTAACCTCAGGCTCCACTTAGAGTCCAATACAGCCCTGGAAAAAGCACATTCAGGTAGCATTTACTTGGGGACCTCCTGTATCGTTACGCGCATAACTTTGCTTTTATTTATTTGAAAGGCAGGGCTACACAGGGAGGGGGAGATAGAGGCAGAGAGAGATTTAGAGATCTTCCATCTGCTGGTTCACTCCCCAAGTGGCTACAACAGCCAGGTCTGGGCCAGGCCAAAGCCAGGATCCAGGAACTCCATCTGATTCTCCCACACTGAGTGGCAGGGGCCCAGATACGTGGGCCACTTTCCGCTGCCCTTCCAGGTGAACTAGCAGGAAGCTAGATCAGAAACAGAGCACCCAGGACTCAAACCGGCGCTCAGATATGGGAGGCCAGTGTCCCAAGCTCTGGTTTAACTCGCTATACCATGCTAGACCCTAACTGTGATTTTTAGAATATTTACATTTTATTTTAGCTTATTGCATTGCTTTCTGCCTAGATCACAAAATATGTATTTTATCTGTGAGTACTGAAGTCCTGATCCATGAAGCTTTCAACTACTTTAACATAAGCAATCTTGAGACCTTTTGCTTAAATATTTTTAATAGAGTTATCTGCTTTTAAAATGAAAAACTACAAGATAGGATTGCTAATGTTTTCACCATATTGAAATGTTAAACATCTGAGAAGAGAGAAACACTACCCTGATTGAACTTTAATAATGGATACGGGCATGAAGACATCACATACTCCCCCATGAAAATTTACAACTGCTATGTTGTATGTTAAAAATTTTGCATGATTGCTAAGCTTAATTCAATTGCTGTAGCCAATTCTGCCTTGTAAAAATACCAAAATGTTACTATCAAAATTACACTGTGACACGAGTACAGGTTTTTGTTTTAATACAGTTAAAAAAAAAATTGGTACCAAATGCACTTAGCAGTTCTAAGGCTTAATAAACACTCCGACTACTCACTTCTTACTATGCTTAGACATGGAGAACAGGGTGCTAAGAGTACCTCAACTTCCAAATTCAGGCAATTCCCAGCGCCCACATCTTCTGAACGCGCACATTCTTAATTCAGTTTTTTAAGCAGCGAAGAAAAAAAAAAAAAGGAGCCATATCAGGGATGGCGATATGGCTTAGATTTCACCTGGAATTCAGCCACTTCTCTCCTCTCCCCTCTGGCCAGCAGACCCCACTGCCCACTGCCAACAGCCCACACCAGCCCCTCTCCTGATACTCCCAAGGCCTTCCCCTGTGCCACTCCTCGGGCTTCCCAAAGCTTCAACTCAGATCTCCCTCACCAGCCCTGTTTTGCTGTAGGGACAGAAAGCAAAGCCCCAGCCTGGCTGCCCCACAAGCTCAGTGCACACGCGCCCCACTCCCCAATGTCAGGGCCTCTGCTAACCCTGTCCACTCTCCCCGGGTTATCCTGTTCCATTCTCCACCTCGATGCACCTTCAATCCCATTCATATTCTGGCTCAAAAAGCCCTTCGCCCAAACTGTGGGAGGCCAGGCCCAACCCCAACCCGCGGCCCGTCCCTGACCCACACTGAGACTACCCTCTTTGTGTGTTTATCTCCTCACTCTGACCAAAATGCTAAGCACGGACAGCGTCACGCCTTGCTTGGTGCCTGACCGGGCCACAATCTCGGACTATGTGCCAAGTGATGAGCCCCTTCATTGCATTTCTCCCGGTCCCAATTTGTGCGGATTTTGTCAAACCTCAGCATTTGCTCTGTGGTCTTTGCAGCCTTGCTAGCAAACCAGAGAAAGCTTGCTTTGAGCAGTCATCACATCAGGAGAGCAGATTGACTTGTAATGTGCTCAACTGTCTTTGGGCCGTGTGCATTCACCGACGTTTAATTTGGAGCACTCAGGGACACAGGCGTCAGACTGAGGTCACCGACTGTCATGAGGTGCAAGCTTCCCACAACGTCACCCCCACACCAAGTCTCCTTCCAAGCTCGTGCTGTTACTCAGTCCTCCCCTGCCGCTGACAAAACCATAGAGCAGGCGGCTGGGAGGGAAGGGCAGATGCTGGCTGATGGCCTGGGGAGGTTGCATGTGGGCGCCCTTCCCGTCTCGGCATAGGGTGAAGAAGATTCCCGGCAGGGCCCTGTTCCTGTCACCGGGCAGCGCACAGCAGACCTCTCCGCATGTGGTTGGCTCCTCTGCTTGGTCAGGCTCGGCCGGATGTTTTGAGAACAACACTAGAGACAAAGCCCTTTCAGGGGTCGAACAACGGACCTGGTGTGAATCCTAAATGAAGAATCAGCATTTTATTTAACCGAGGCCACTTGCTCAGATCTCAGATCCAATGATGAATTTAGAATAACAGGAAGACTTCAAATCCAGGGACCTCTGGACTTGACCAAGGAAACCAGCCATTCAGAACTCCTGTACCCAGGGCCTCCAGTCGACCTCAGGCAGAGGTCCCAGGTACTGCCCCGGGCTTCCCTGGCCTGCATGCAAATTCTTGGGTTCCCTCAATGAGGAAACATTGCCCTGACCTTGAACATGCCATGAGCATGATGAGCGTCCTGTGTGTTCAGGACACTAAGCTTCCCCTGACCAGAAGGGACACTGGAAACAAACCACTAATATGTCCCGACGCACCAGATGGGGATGCACCAGGCAAAATACACACCATTAGTTGAACCAAGAGGAGTGAAAATCTACCCTAAATAATTCAAAGTCAAAATGAGTAGAATTATGGATTTTCTTGATTTGACTTTAGAAAATCTACATTTGGGACAGCAGGGACACGATGACAGGGCTCCCCAACATTGAAGAACTTGATAGAACAGAAAGTCTGAGTTTTTACTCCTTGCATTTCAGCACACCATGGCAGGCAGGAAGCTTCAACAACAAGAATGTTGCCCCCTTATGACATCTTCCTTAGGAAACCGTAGGTGAACAGACCAGGAGGGGAATGAGGGCCAGATGGTTTATCCTCTTGGAAGTCTGGAATCTCGTATTCACGAGGAAGCACTCCACAGTCCTCTTGGGGGAAGAGCAGAGCTGAGGAAACCATCTATCTCCTTAACACATCCCACCCTTCCTACCAAGCAAACATATCTGCTTACTTTCTCTTGGACTCTCTTAGCTAAAAACACAGAAATGCAATTGTTTCAAGCTGCTAAGATATTTTCATGAGAATTTTTAGAAGTCATAAAAGAGCAGCATCATGGCATCAGGAAAGGATTTTTAAAGTAGTGAGCCACGAATAAAATACTTACCTCCCAGATGACCTTGGATCTTTCAAATCTACTGATCTGTATCTGAAACGCCATTCTGGATTCCTGATGAGGAAGGTTGGGGACAGTCCATTGTAAATGCAAGCTTTGATGTTCAGAATTGATCGAAATGTTAATCAATTCAGGAGTCAAGAGTAAACGTTCATCCAAGACTGAAAGACCAAAATAAGGTGTGAAATAACATTTACTAGGAGAATGATGAAGAGTCAGGCAATTAATTTTTCAATATCATTGCTTCACTTTGGAAAACAGTGCTCATGCGTGGCCCCCATAAAGACACTTAGAAAAGCTGTAAGGCAATTTAGAATCACTTAACAGAGGGAGAAATTAAGATCTAGATGAATGAAATTACTTGCTCAAGAATACACAGTAAGTCAATTAACTGATAGACAAAAGTGGTTTTTTTTGTCAAGATTTTTTTTATTTGACTTGCTCAAGAATACACAGTAAGTCAATTAATTGATAGACAAAAGTGGTGGTTTTTTTTTGTAAAGATTTTATTTTTTATTTATTTGAAAGAGTGACAGAGAGAGGTCTTCCATCCACTGGTTCACTCCCCAGATAGCCACAACTGCCGGAGCTGTGCCAATCCGAAACCAGGAGCCAGGAGCTTCTTCCAGGTCTCCCACATGGGCGCAGGGGCCCAAGGAGTTGGGCCATCTTCCACTGCTTTCCCAGGCCATAGCACAGAGCTGGATCAGAAGAGGAGTAGCTGGGACTAGAACCGGCGCCCCTATGGGATGCCGGCGCTTCAGTCCAGGGCGTTAACCTGCTGCACCACAGCACCAGCCCCAAAAGTGTTGTTTTAATATTTATTTATTTAAAGTCAGAGTTAGAGGCAGAGAGGGAGAAAAGGAGAGAAGGAGAGAGATTTTCCATCCACTGGTTCGCTCCCTAGATGGCCCCAACAGTAAAGGCTGAGTCAGGTTGAGGCCAGGAGCCAGGGGCTTCATCCAAGTCTCCCGAATGGGTGGCATCTTCCATTTCTTTCCCCAAGCCATTAGTAGGGAGCTAGATCCAGAGCGAAGCAGCAAGGACACGAACCAGCACCCACATGGGATGCTGTACTGCAAGGGGCAGCTTTCCCTCTACGCCACAGTGCCAGCCCCAACAAAAGGATTCTTTCTTGGACCTTCTAACTGGTTTTGAAGTTTACAGTAAGACCGAATCAACAAAGGACTATTTGCTGCACTTAATATTTTCAGAAATCAAAAATTAAAGTTTTTTTTTGGAAGTCAACATTTTATCCTCAAAGACTGCATAACCATCTAGATATGATCATTTGTCTAACTCGCTGTACGAAACCTTAAACACCTATAGTATGAACTAACTCAACTCGGAGACCAGCAACTTCCTGGGCACTTAGTGTGAACAAACACTTGTGACAAGGTTCTAGTGCAAAGAAGGAACCCAGTTCGAGAGACACGATGAACTCATATGAAATAGATTTTAAGTTTAGAGTAGTTAGTTCTATGATGGAGTCTGTAAAAAAAGTCCAGGCATTTAATCTGCTGTGATTACAGATCATGGGAGATCAGCCTGCGGTTCTTAGGCCAACAGCCTTCAAAGCACCCAAGGCATGGCTGCCCCTTGCCCGCACACGGAGGTTGGGAGGATGACAGCAACAAAGTCCACTGTCACCCCATAGCCATGGTCTAACAGACAGCGGCTTCTAAGCAGCCATTTCCCCCAGGAATTTGCTCCAGCGATCTGAACTCTTCTAACTCTAAGCTTAAGACAACAGAGTATCTCCCTTTTCAACCAAAACAGAAGCAATTGCCAGTGCTGAAAAAATTCCCCTCCCCCAAGCTGCCATGATACATGCACTGTGTTCTCACACGGAGGCCAAACAAGACCATTTACAGGACTAGCACTAGTGCTAGGTGCTTTACCCATGGTGTCTCGCGGATAATCTCAACTGTAAGACAGAAATTTGCGATGTGTAAGAGAACTGAAGGTCAGTGAAGCTGAATAACTTAAGCAGAGCTATATAGGATTAGAGATCTCAATGACACCAAAACCTGTGCTCCCTGTTCCCCACCTGCGAGGACAGGAGCATCTTGGGGAATGGAAATCTGAGAAGCAACAGTGTCCTGCCAAGCTTGGGGGACACAGACAGAATGGAGCTCAGGACGGAGCCAGATGAGCCGAGGATACAACACAGCCATGAAGTTCGAGTCTTCGGTCCACTTGGTAGAAGGTTTCAGATCCAAGTAAGTCATCACCCTGAGAACCTGGCAGAAAACCTCAGCAAAGCTGTTTTATGGAAGTGAGATTAACAACAATTCCCATAAAATGAAAGTCATTAGCCCTCAATGGGTCCCTTCCCAGAAAGCTACCCATGCTGCACCATGTTCTATAAGGGCAAGTCTGTCTCAGTGTGGACTCCAGAATCCTGGATTCGACCAAGGGTCCTTAGATGTGACATCAAAAGCATGAGCAACAAAAGAAAAGTAGACATGGGACTTCATTAAAATTAAAAATGTACAAACAATGTTATCAAGAAAGTAAAAATACTATCTACAGAAAGGGAGAAAATATTTGCAATTCAGGTATCTGCTAAAGTTCTAGTATCCCAATTACATAAAGAACTCTTACAAATCAGCAACAATTAAAAAAATCAGAGGTCTCAATTTATTTATTTATCTTTTTAAAGATTTTCATTTATTTATTTGACAGGCAGAGTTACAGACAGTGACAGAGAGACAGACAGAAAGGTCTTCCTTCCGTTGGTTCACCTCCTAAATGGCCACCATGGCCAGCACTACGCCAATCCAAAGGCAGGAGCCAGGTGCTTCCTCCTGGTCTCCCACACGGGTGCAGGGACCCACGCACTTGGGCCGTCCTCCATTGCCCTCCCAGGCCACACCAGAGAGATGGAATGGAAGAGGAGCAACCGGGCCTAGACCCCAGTGCCCATACGGGATGCTGGCGCCACAGGCGGAGGATTAACCAAGTGAGCCACGGCGCCAGCCCCCAGAGGTCTCAATTTAAAAATGGGTCAAAGACTTGAATGGAAAATTGTCCAAAGAACATATACAAATGGCCAATAGACACATAAGAAGATGCTCAATATCATTAGCCATTAAGGAAACGTAAATCAAATGGGGCCAGCATTGTGGCACAGTGTGTTAAGCTACCACCTGTGACACCAGCATCCCACATGAGTGCCGGTTCAAGTCCTGGCTGCTCCACTTCTGTTCCAATTTCCTGCTGATGTGCCTGGGAAGGCAGCAGATGTCCCAAGTGCTTGAGCCCCTGCACACATGGGGGAGACACAGAGGGTGTCCAGTTCTGGCCTGGCCCAGTCCTAGCCATTGAGGCCATTTGGGATGTCAGCCAGCAAATGGAAGCTCACTCGCTCTCTCACTTGCTCTCTCTCTCTCTCACATAGACACACACAGAGACACTCACACACACACAGACACACACGCAGCCTTTCAAATAAACCTTTAAGAAAAATAAAACCACAAAGAGATACCATTTCACACACATGAAGATAGCTATAATAATTTTTAAAAAGGAAATAACCAGTGTTTGAGAGTACAATGTAGAGAAATTAAAACCCTCATACACTGCTGGTAGGAATGTAAAATGGTGCAGTACTATGGAAAACATTTAGGGTAGTTCTTCAAGAAGTTAAAATCGAATTACCACGTGACACAGGGATTCCATTCCTCGCTACATATACAAATAACAGAAACAGGCACTCAAACAAACACCTGTCCACGCTGGTCTATACCAGCACTATTCACAATAGCTAAAAGGCAGAAACCATTCAAATGTCCAGCAACAGATGAACAGACTGGGATATGCACAGAGAGGAACAGTCAGCATTACAAGACTTGGAGCACCGATGCGCGCTACAAGCCTCAGAAACACGCTAAGTGAAAGAAGCCAGACACAAAGGGTCCATGTCGCACGATCACAGCCCGGGGAGGTATCCAGAGGAGCTGACTCCACAGGGACAGAGAAGGCAGACTGGTGGTGCGCAGGGCTGGGAGATGACAGCGTAACTGCTTACGGGAGCTTCCTTTAGGGGAAGTGGAAGCATTTTGGAACTGAACAGAGATGGGAGTAGCACAACAAGGGAATGTGCGAAATGTCACGGGTTTGCCCACAGAAACCACAAATGATTTACATTATGTGAACGTCACATCCATGAAAACTTTTTAGACATACATGAGCATGATAAAAGCATCCAAATACAGAAACTGAAGCCTCACAATCACCAAATTCACATATTTTTTCCTGAAAATTTCCATAGGCTTTTAAAAAATGTATTGTGTACCCCATTTTATATTCTTAAGAACTTATGCTGTGTCTTAAACCTATAAAGGGAAGTAAAACTAAAATATTCACAGTCATTATTTCTGAGTACAGAGTTGTGCGATTTTAATTTTCTTCTTTATATTTTTCTGTATTTTGTAAGTGCTATTCAGAAACATGTATCCATTTTTAGGATCACAATATGTTATATTTGGAAAGGAATTATCCCTTTAAGATACCTAGGCCACTCTACTGTAATGATACTTTACAATGTCACCATTCCTCCACAGCTTGTCCTCAGCCCTTGTCCACAATGCTGGTCACAGCCTGCTGGAACAGTTTTTCTGGTTTGTCTTGTGTAGACTGTGAGCTGAACCAGGTGTGACTAAGTCTTAGCTGGGAGAAACCAAGCCTATTAACACACCGGTCATGGTGTAGACATACAGGGACTGGCTGCTCCACCAATGAGTTCTAGTTACCAGCATCAATTTACTTCAGAAGATCTAGAAAGCTACCATATGTTGCTTTCAAGAAACAGGAAGTCTCCACATTAATATATGCTATCAGCAATTACTGAATCACTCACATACTTGAGTAACATCAGTCAGAAATAATTGGGTCAAAGGTTTTCTAGGACTTCCTTGGGAAACAGTGACCAATGCCAATGTCAAGTCAGAGAAATCAAAGAGCATAAAGATTACTTAATCCAATTCCATTCACTTTCAGGTGAGCAGGTGAGAGAGTTTGTTGTTGTTGTTGTTTTAAAGGAAGTGATTTTGCCAAGGTCACACACCCACACTGGAAGCCCGGGCTCCTGGCTCCCAGTCCAGCTCTCTTCATAACACTGCAGGGTTATGAAGGCCAAGAAGGCCAAAGGCAGGCCTGCATTTAATCATAGCCTCTACCCTGCTTTGCCCATCCTGTTTCTCTGACTGCCCTAACACTATGTGAGGAGTGAAACCACAGTCCAGTCATCAGGAGGGAGATCACAGCCCAATTAAATATATTCTTTCTAGAAGAACATGTACTATCAAAGGGAAACACTCATCCTAGGTCATGTTAAGTAACCAAAATATCCTCAGGAGATATATTTTGTGTAGTGCAACTTTTATTAAAAAAAAAAAAAAACCTACATATCTGAAATTTAGTCCACAAAAGATGGGGAACATGCAGCAAATGCCACCATCATGACCCCTGGCCGATGGAACTGCGGGCCTAGGATGAGTGACGAGTGTTGGTTCTGTCTCTTTGACTGAGTGACGTCAGGTCTGGTCATTTGATTCTCAGACCCCAACCTGGCGGGCCAACCACGTGGTAGGCTGATATTTGGGCAAGTGCAGCAGAAACTGAGACAAAAAATCCAGGTTGTACAGGATTATCAACCAAGGAAGGCATGCATGGTAGAGGGAGCTGGAAGCAAAACAGAGACCCAGTAGAAAGAGGAAGTGGGAAATGCATGTCTGATCAAAACAGAAGCAGCTCCAGGGTGGGCAGCAGAGGTCCCTCGGAGACCAGGGTGCCCGACACCATGAACAGCTGTTGGATCAGATACTAAGCCTTCTCTGGGGAAAAGTGCCTTAGCTTGGAGTCGTGCCTGGGACTTCCTGGAAGGCCTGGATCTGGGGCACTGGGTCTGTGTGGTAATCAGGACCTCTGGCATGGCCTAAACACTTAGTGTGCAGGCTGCCCACTCAGCGCGACTCGGCAGCATCTCGCTCAGATCCTGGCAGGAAAGTTAGACGGTGAGATGCACGTACTAGATGATGAATACCATGTCACACCCTTCAGTCCCAGATTCTGGACATGGGAAACTGTTTCATGGTTACTAACAGCAAACACCCACACTCTCTGTGGCAAAGAGAATACAGTGTAGTACAGTGCAGCAAGAGGACAAGTTAAACCTTTGGAAAACACAGATGAAAGCCACAACTTACAAGCCCGAAGAGACCCTCTGACGCCTAACAATCGACTTTAAGTAGGTTCAAACTAATGATCACCTTATCCATCAAGATTTTAGAGCTACTGAATTCTTACCTTAATCACAAAGTTCATTTATCTCAAAATACCCTCCCTTGGGGAAACAGGTAAGTGGAAAAAATTATCAATAAGCAGCATTTAGCATATTACCTTGCAGAGACTCAGCAGATGTTATTGGTGGGTCTATTTTTACAGTGCACGTAGCTCAGCACCGTCAGAACCTGTTCTAACCTGGTGGTCAGCACTGCTCTGCTATATCCTGGTCTTTAGCCAGCAAAGTGCTGAAGGAACTGTCACAGCAATGGCTTTGGGAAAAGTCAATCAGTTGTGAAGTGCAATGGGCCTAGCTCTCCTCGCAGCTGCCCTAAAGAGCAGCCCACTGGGACTGGGAAGGCCAGGTTAAGTGGTGGTTTAGGAGAAGGAGCCCTCGGGATGAGGGCGGCCAAGGCAACACGAAGCATGGCTTTGAGAGAATGGCAGATCTGGC
Source organism: Oryctolagus cuniculus (assembly GCF_964237555.1). Taxonomy (NCBI): domain Eukaryota; kingdom Metazoa; phylum Chordata; class Mammalia; order Lagomorpha; family Leporidae; genus Oryctolagus; species Oryctolagus cuniculus. The sequence continues at coordinate 64,272,682 of NC_091445.1, read as the reverse complement.
GTGAGCCGCTCACCAACGCCAAGTGACTCCTACAGGCCATGCAGTCACTAAGCTTTTCTGCAAGGCACCAGCTACTTCCTTTCCCCCTCCAGGGGCTGCTTCACCCCCTTTCCACTTCTTACCTAGGCTCTGCAGAGTCCTCAAGGACAGCAATGCCAAGAGCAATGTCGTCCCAGAGATGGAAATGACAGCCATAGGTCCCGGTTTTCTGAAAAAGAGACGTGACACATCAGGGCCACTGGATTTAAACTCCTAGCAGGTTTCTTTGAGCCAATAATGACAGAGCATGGCATTAAAGTCCCCCCACCTCCTCCCTCCCTGAATGGTCTCTGGCCATGTGACTTGAGTCCCTCCCTCAACACAAGGGTATTTCCCTGCCCCCCCCCCCCCCAGGTGACTTTCTTTGGCCCTTGAATGTGGCATGGCAGATGGTGACCAGTGAGGAGCCAAGGCCTCAAGAGACTCCGTATGTTTCTCCTTGCTCTCTTCTATTTCCACCTCCGACATCACAGGGCATTTCTGGCCACCCTTTCAGAACCCTGGATTGAGTGACGCATCTCAGCTGTTGCGGCTAAGGCCAGCACAAATCAGCCCACAGCCTGCCAACCCCAAGCCAAGATCTGCTGAGCCCACGGGCGAGAACAACGAATGCTTGGAGACAAGGACCACTGAGGCTAGGTGGCAATGCATCAACCCATTACAAACCAAGGAAAGGTTGGCCAAGAAAGGTCAAGTGGGCCAGCGCTATGGTGTAGTGGGTTAAAGCCCTGGCTGCAGTGCTGGCATCCCATATGGGCACCGGTTTGAGTCCTGGCTGCTCCACTTCCAATCCAGCTCCCTGCTAATGCACCTGGGACAGCAGTGGAAGATGGTCCAATTGTTTGGGGCCCTGCACCCACGTGAGAGACCCAGCTGAAGCACCTGGCTTCTGATCAGCTCAGCCCCGGCCACTGTGGCTACTTGGGGAGTGAACCGTGGATGGAAGACTTCTCTCTCTGTCTCTACCTCTCTTTAACTTTCAAATAAAATCTTATAAAAACGAGAGAAACAAAGGTCAGGTGGAGAAACAAGAGGCAAATGTAAAAAATGGATTCTCATTAGAAAGAGTAACTACTACAGTCTCAGTACTGGTCAGTTTGATTACTTGGATACGCTCCCAGAAGTGGGACAGCAGGTCCTATGGTAGCTCTAGTTTCAGTTTTATGAGGAATCACCATACTGTTTTCCATAATGGTTGCACCAACTTATATTCTGACCAGCAGTGTGTTAGGGTACCATTTTCTCCACAATCTGCCTAGCACGTGTGATTTTTCTCGATTTTTGGGTAATAACCAACCTAACTAGGATGAGGTGGGTCCTCACTGGGGCTTTTAAACATCCAAAGGAAATAAAAGCAGTATATGAGAGAGATGCCTGCACACCCATGTTTATGGCAGCTCAATTCACATTAGCTAAGATATGCAATCAATGTAGATGCCCATCAACTGATGATTGGATAAAGTATCTGTGGTATATACATACAATGGAATGTTAGTCATAAAGAATGAAACCCTGACATTTGGAACAAACTAGATGGAATTAAAGATCACTGTGCTAAATGAAATAAGCCACGTGTATTATCTTATTTGTGGAAATTCATAGAGCATAAAGATTATGCAGATGCCATATAATTTGGTACATAAATATTGCTTCATTGAATCATGCCTTGTAAATGACAATACACTCTTCTTTCTCACATCAAAAAAAAAAGAATAAATGAATGAAATGGAGAGGGGGGCAATAGTGAGGACTCGCGGGGTGCTAGTAATGCTTTGTTCTTAATTTGAATGTTGGTTATGAGTGTGATCAGTGGGTTAAAGCCTCAGCCTGCAGTGCTGGCATCTCATATGGGCACTAGTTCAAGTCCCAGCTGCTCCACTTCCAATCCAGCTCCTTGTTAATGTGCCTGGAAAAGCAGTGGAATATGGCCCATGTGCTTGGGCCTCTGCAGCCATGTCACAGACCCAGATAAAACTCCTAGCTTCAGCCTGGCCCAGCCCTGGCTGGTGCCATTTGGGGAAAGAACCAGCAGATGGAAGATCTCTCTCTCTCCCCTTCTCTCTCAGTAACTCTGCCTTTCAAATAAACAAACTTTTCTTTAAAAAATCCATTTATCTTTATCCTTATGTGAATTTCCTGTATGTATGTGTGAAAAAAATCAGTTACTTGGGGTGGTGTTGGGAGGCATGTCCTTTCCTCCATATCGCCCTCATTAACATTTTTTCTCTTTCTAGTTTCTAGGCAGATAATAACTGAATATATTAAGGGTGTGAAGTGTGAGGTTTCAACAGAGGTATACACTGTGCAGCGGTCAAAGCAAAGGCATTAGCATCTCCATTACCTCCAATATTTACCATTTCTCTGTGATCAGAATATGCAAAATCCTGTACCACTTGGAAGTACATATTATTTTTATAGCTCCAGTCATCCTATGGTGCAACAGAATCCCTCCTACCTCGTTTGCAACTCATCGACCAACTCCTCCCCTCCTCAGTTTAACACAGGACAGTTAGCACGCTCCACCAAGAGATGGTGGGTTTTTTCACTGTTCAGAATCATTTCTGGAGGCAGCACTTGGGCTGGCAGCTACAGTGCTGATCAAGATGCCTGACCATAGCACCTGACTCCAGTTTCCTGTCAACACAGACCCGGGGGAGCAGCTGCGATGGCTCAAGCCACTGTGGTCCTGTCACCCCCGTGGGAGCCCCAGATGAAGTTCCCCGTGCTCGGCTTCAGTCCAGTCACGTCCTGGCTCTTAGGGGCATTTGGGAAGGGCACCAGCAGATGGGTGCTTTCTCTGTCTGCCTATTTCTGTCCAAGTCTCACCAATACACTCTTCAAAGCCTTCAAGAGGAAAATAATGACTTCCCTCCTCCTTGCCCTAGCAGGGAGCTGCAAAGCACAGATCAAAGAGCCTCAATGATTCACCAAGTGTTCTGACCACAGGGCAGCGTGAGGCACAAAGCGTGAGCCCAAGCTGCTCCTAATGACCACAGTGAGTCAGGGGAAGCGCCGAATTTCACTTTTCTTCTCCAAACCTTGGCTCAGCAGAAGCAGCAAAGCAACAACTCAGTCAGTTTTTGCCTCTGTCCCACCACCTGGATTGCATCAACAGTGAGAAATTCAGTGAGCCAGGTCATCAGTGTTCACTGCCACCATGTGTTATATAAATCGTATTTTACAGGTAAGTGGGAGGAACGGTGAAGACAAGGAGAAGCTAACCGCCCTGTCCAATTACTCCCGGGTACCCGACGGGAGAGTCCAAGCCAAAGGCTGCAGAACCTGGAAGACCTGCCTCATGCTATTCCCTTTTGTATTTTTTAAAAAGATTTATTTACTTATTTATTTTAAAGACAGAGTTTCCAAGAAGGGGAAAAGACAGAGATCTTCCATCTTCTGGCTCACTCTCCACGTGGGTCCAACAAGCCAGGGCTGGGCCAGGCTGAAGCTAGGATTCCTTCCAGGTCTCCCACATGGGTGGCAGGCGCCCAAGCACCTGGACCATTTTCTGCTGCCTTCCCAGGCGCACAAGCAGGGAGCCGAATCGGAACCAGATCAGAGGCAGAGCAACTGGGACTTGAAGCAGTGCCCCATGGGAACACTGGCCACTGTGCTCTCCGTTCCTCATTGGGTCACTCCTGCCTTTCCCAAAATCTCTACTTACGCCTTCAAACAGGTTCCTAGTACAAGCGACCATGAGAGCCAGGGGAAGAACTAACGCGAGAGGAGATGGCGTCTGCTCAGAACCAAGGGTGAGGCGAGGGAGGCGCCTGGGGTCAATCATGTGACCGCGACCCTGACCTCGGCGTTTTAAAGACTCCTTCCCGGCCGGCGCCGCGGCTCACTAGGCTAATCAGCACACCGGGTTCTAGCCCCGGTCGGGGCGCCGGATTCTGTCCCAGTTGCCCCTCTTCCAGGCCAGCTCTCTGCTGTGGCCAGGGAGTGCAGTGGAGGATGGCCCAAGTACTTTGGCCCTGCACCCCATGGGAGACCAGGATAAAGGAAGACCTTTCTCTCTGTCTCTCTCTCACTGTCCACTCTGCCTGTAAAAAAAAAAAAAAACAACCCTTCCTGGCTTCCTGGCTACTTACAGGCCCAGGGCTGCACGCCCCTCACACACGCCCCCCGGAGGAGGGCAGCACGTGAGCAGCCACTGTGAGAAGGAAACCTTGTCCCATCTGCGTGGAAACAGGGGATCTAGAGGGCGACATGCACCTTGCCCAAGGGTCACGTTATGAAGGAGTATCTAGACACTGCCCCAGATTTGGGCTTTTCCCCAAACATTTTGCCTGTTGCAGAAGTTGAGCAAGCCTCAGGGATGGTAAAAATAAGAGGCCACTACCATAAGGATAACCAAATCCAAGAACATAAGTTCTCAAGTAACACACGGAACAAAATAAAGCCCTGCTCTGGGGCTCTCAGGAGCATCCTGGAGAGTCATCAGGATATCCTGTCTGCAGTCCCCACCCTGGCCATCCTCTCTGACGCCTGTCAGGCAGTCGTTCGGATTTCCTGTTCCCTCGGACAGCAGTTCTGACAGGCACCACCGTGACACACCGGCCACAGCACGCACAGGAGCCAAGGGCCTATGGCTTCCAGGGGTGTGACTGGACCACGCCGCCGCTCACGTCTCAGACCCCAGACCTCCCCCAGGGCCACAGCAAGTTCTGGCTGCTGTCTGAAACCTCCCGGTTAAAGTCAATCTTAGGGGCCAGCGCTGTGGCATAGTGGGTAAAGCTGCCGCCTGTGACGCTGGCAGCCCACATGGGCACTGGTTCACATCCCAGCTGCTCCCTGAGCTTCTACCCTGAGCAGCCGGGAGCCCCAGAGGCCTTCAGCAAAGGGGGAAAAGAACCCCGAGATGAGAAGACTGATGGGGCAACAGCAGGGCTACGAACCACAGTCCAGGCGAGAAAGAGCGTGTCGGGGCCGAGGACCAGCAGCAGAGGCCCCGAGGACCTGTGCAGGTCTCGGAAGAGCCTCAAGACACAGCTAACACGCAGGAGGAGCTGCACGGAGACTTGCACTTTCAGCCCGAGCCCCTCACAGAATGGAATCCCCACCTAGGGGACGCAGCAGACCAGGAAGGAAGCAAGCCATGCACCGTGTCTGTGGCACGATGACTACCCTGAGCTGCTCGTCTGGTCTCCAGGGTCTATATCCAGGGCTATAAGCCGGATGCAGTCGGGAGTTCCTGGGTGGCAGAGGTCCTGGCCTGGGACTGAATCCCAGCATGCTCATCGCATGTGCATGGTATTGAAGCCACAGGCCTAGGTGATCCCCAAGGCAGGGGCTACAGAGAAGAGAGGGGAGGTCCAAGCCCAGCCCTCAGGGGCACTTCCCAGCCTCCAGCACACCTCTCCTGCAGACCAAAATGCAAGTGCAACATCAAGTCACGCTTTCCCAGCTCGGCCCAAGGAAGGCGCACGGCTGCGTGTGGGGGCCTGGGGCTCTGGCCCCGCGGCCAGCTGCTGAACAGGCTCTCCATGTGCCCAGGGTGCAGCTGCCAGGGCGGCTCAGAGGTTTCCCTCTGCAGCCCCACTGCTGACTCGGGCCACAAGGGCTCCCACCCATCCAGCGGCGTTCAGTGCCACCTGCAATTTCCAGCAAGCAAAGGCCGTGAGAGAAACGAGAAAGGGCAGACCTTGCCAAGGGAAAAAACACCGGCCCCACCCGCACTGCTGGGCCCCGGCGCCCCGTGTGTCCCCCTACTTCCTGGAGCTTTTAGATCCGACACCTCCCAGCCAGATCAGGCATCCCCGGGCTCCTGTTCCCCAGTCAACACCCTGCTGAACGGATACAGATGCGTGCCAACTTTCTCTCATTCTCACTACCAGTCTTATTTTAATGAAAGCAGCTTCCTTTTCTGGGCTTTGTACTCTCTTCTGTGGCCAAGTGCAGTCTCACGATGGTCTCCCTGACATCCTTCTCTAGGGAATAAGAGAACTTCTCACTCAGCCCTGATCTCACGGTGTGCAGCAGAACTCTGCTCTCACAGAGCTCCGCACCTGCCCGTGCTCCCCGGCACTTCTGGTTTGCTCCGACTACTTACCCCCAGGAAGCCTCCCCACCACAAAGGAGCCTCCTGAGAAGCACTTGTGGCAGAGTCATTTCCTTCCCAGGAATGTGGGTCTGGTGCCAAGTTCTTCAGCACTGGCTGGTGACACGATGACATCATATGCAAATCATCTCGGCTTCAAGAAAGAGGCAGTTTGCGGAGGGCGCGGGCTCCAGGGTGAGCGTTTGCGAGAGCTGCGTGCCCACCATTCTCAGGCTCAGCTTTTAGATGTTTACAAAGTGTTTATTTTCCTTTTATTTGAAAGGCAGAGAGACAGAAACAGATCCTTCCATGTGCTAACTCACTCCCCAAATGCCCACAACAGCCCAGAACTGCATCCAGGCAGGGACCCAGCGGCCTCAGCCATCCCCTGCTACCTCCCAGGGCACACACTGGCAGGAAGCAAGTCAGGAACTCCCATACGGAGTGGGGGCACCCCAATGGGGTCTTCATTGCTAGACCCCCTTTTAATTCTTTCTTTCAAAAGCACTGCCATTTGTACGTGGGGGCCCCTTTGAAGTGGTCCTGTTATAGCCCGGGGTTAATTACCTACAAGGTGTCACTCAGATTCCCCTGCCCCTCAATGACACCCAGGGGACCATGTCCACGGCAGGGTTTGAGTACTTTCCCCTTTGAGCCCATCCACTGGGTAAAATTAAAAAAAAAAATCAGAATTTTCCTTTAAAAGAGTTATTCGAAAGGCAGTGTTAGAGAGAGAGGGAGAGACAGAGGGACTGTCCATACACTGGCTCACTCCCCAAATAACCGTAACAGCTAGGGCTGGGCCAGGCTGAAGCCGGGAGCTTCCTCTGGGTCCCCCACGTCGGTGTCAGGAGCTGGATGGGAAGTGGAGCAGCTGGGACTCGAACAAGTGCCCTTATGTGTTGTGGGAGTTGCAGGCAGAGGCTTAATCTAAGCCACAAGGTCGGCCCCTGGGAAATCCTGATTTACGAGGCTGAATTAGCACATGCACAACTGATTTTTTTAAAAGCAATGCACCCTGAAATATATTTGTGATATGAGCTCGAATTAAATCTATGTCTCTAAGTGGCAAGTAAAGCCAAAGAAATGGAAAACCTTTTTTTTTTAAAAAAAAAAAAAAAAGATTTTATTTATTTGAGAGGTAGAGTTACAGACAGTGAGAGGGAGAGACAGAGAGGTCTTCCATCCTATGGTTCACTCCCCAAATGGCCGCAACGGCCAGAGCTGCACCGATCCAAAGCCAGAAGCCAGAAGCCTCCTCCAGTCTCCCACACGGGTGCAGGGGCCCAAGGACTTGGGCCATCTTCTACTGCTATCCCAGGCCACAGCAGAGAGCTGGACTGGAAGAGGAGCAGCTGGGACTAGAACCAGTGCCCATATGGGATGCCGGCGCCGCAGATGGAGGATTGAGCTAGTGTACCACCATGCTGGCCCCAGAAATGGAAAATCTTAACCCAAGACATATTATGAGCCCCTGAAACAGGCAAGAATTCACTATCTACTCGTGGTGATATTTCAAAACATCCAAGAAAAGTTCCATTATTCCCCCGATGGTACTGGAATGACAGCCAGAACATGTGTGGGGAAAGAACTTGTAGGAGTAAATAAAGAACCCAGGTTCTGAAGTCAGACTTTGGCGTCAAATCCCTTCTCCAGCACCTAACAGCTATCACTAGGAGAAGTCTCTGCATCCCTCAGGATCCTGATTTTCTTCTCCGAGGAGTGAGAACAGAAGAACCTAACTCAGAGCATGGGCAGGAGAGTTAGCTCCGACCAGGAGAGCCCGCACAGGATAAACCCAGTTACTGCTAAGGTTATCATGTTTGCTATCACCTCCTCACTTCATCAGAAGAAATTCCAGATTAACACAGACATGAATGCAAGGAATAAAATAATTAAAACAGGGGCCGGTGCTGTAGCCTAAGGGATAAAGCCGACGCCTGCAGTGCCAGCGTCCCATATGGGTGCAGGTTCGATTCCTGGCTAATCCACTTATGATTCAGCTCTCTGCTAGGACCTGGGAAAGCAGTAAAAGACAGTCCAAGTATTTGGACCCCTGCACCCACGTGAGAGACCTAGAGGAAGCTCCTGGCTTTGGATCAGTGCAGCTCTGGCTGTTGAGGCCATTTGGGGAGTGAACCAGTGGATGGAAGACCTCTCTAACTCTGCCTTTGAAATAAATAAATCTTTTTATCTTTTATTTAATAAACATAAATTTCCAAAGTACAGCTTTTGGATTACAGTGGCTTTTCCCCCCCATAACTTCCCTCCCACCCACAACCCTCCCCTCTCCCGCTCCCTCTCCCAACCCATTCACATCAAGATTCATTTTCAATTATCTTTACATACAGAAGATCAATTTAGTATATATTAAGTAAAGATTTCAACAGTTTGCACCCACACAGAAACACAAAGTGTAAAGTACTGTTTGAGTACTAGTTATAGCATTAATTCATATTGGACAACACATTAAGGACAAAGATCCTACATGGGGAGTAAGTGCACAGTGACTCCTGTTGTTGACTTAATTGACACTGTAGTTTATGGCGTCAGTAATCACCCTAGGCTCTTGTCATGAGCTGCCAAGGCTATGGAAGCCTCTTGAGTTCGCCAACTTCAATCTTATTTAGACAAGGTCATAGTCAAAGTGGAAGTTCTCTCCTCCCTTCAGAGAAAGGTACCTCCTTTTTTGAGGGCCTGTTCTTTCCACTGGGATCTCAGAGAGACCTTTCATTTAGATTTATTTATTTATTTATTTTTTTTTTTTTTTTGCCAGAGTGTCTTGGCTTTCCATGCCTAAAATTCTCTCATGGGCACTTCAGCCAGATCCGAATGCCTTAAGGGCTGATTCTGAGGCCAGAGTGCTGTTTAGGACATCGGCCATTCTATGAGTCTGCTGTGTATCCCACTTCCCATGTTGGATCGTTCTCTCCTTTGTAATTCTATCAGTGAGTATTAGCAGACACTAATCTTGTTTATGTGACCCCTTTGACTCTTAGGCCTATCGTTATGATCAATTGTGAACAGAAATTGATCACTTGGACTAGTGAGATGGCATTGGTACATGCCACCTTGATGGGATTGAATTGGAATCCCCTGGCACGTTTCTAACTCTACCATTTGGGGCAAGTCCGATTGAGCACGTCCCAAATTATACATCTCCTCTCTTATTCCCACTCATATTTAACAGGGATCACTTTTCAATTAAATTTAAACACCTAAGAATAATTGTGTGTTAAAGAGTTCAACCAATAGTCTTTTTTTTTTTTTTTTTTTTTTTGGACAGGCAGAGTTAGTGAGAGAGATGGAGAGAAAGGTTTTCCTTCCGTTGGTTCACCCTCCAAATGGCTGGCGCCGATCCGAAGCCAGGAGCCAGGTGCTTCCTCCTGGTCTCCCATGCGGGTGCAGGGCCCAAGGACTTGGGCCATCTTTTACTGCTTTCCCAGGCCATAGCAGAGAGCTGGAAGGGAAGTGGAACAGCTGGATCTCAAACCTGGGCCCCTATGGGATGCCGGCACTTCAGGCCAGGGCTTTAACCCGCTGCTCCACAGTACCAGCCCCGTGATTTGTATATTGAGGATGGTAGCTTTTTACTGTTGACTGAAACTGTTAATTACAGTTAAAACACCAAAATGTGTAAACATTGTATAATCAATGTAGCTATTTTTATTGCTTCTCAGTTTCATATCGTGCCTGACAGATGATGGAAGTATTCACTCATGTCTCCTTCTAATTTTTTCAGTTTTTTTTTAAAAGGCCTGCCCCCATGGGACTTACTTTCTAGTGGAGAAGACTAATGAGTATGGAATGAAATGTCAGGTGTGACAAGTGTGTGAAGAAAATCAGCAACTGGGGAGTGAACCAGTGGATGGAAGACCTCTCTGTCTCTACCTCTCTCTGTAACTTTGTCTTTCAAATAAATAAAAACAAATCTTTAAAATATATATATATATACAAATGGCTCTTAGAACCTAATTAAAACAGGAGTGGGCATTTGGCCTAATGATTAAAATGTCTGTGTTGGGGCTGGTGCTGTAGCACAGTGGGTAGAGCAACTGCCTGTGGTACCAGCATCCCATGTGGGTGCTGGTTCAAGTCCCAGCCACACCACTTCCAATGCAGCTCCCCACTAATGGGCTGGGAAAGCAGTGGAAGATGGCCCAAGTGCTTGAACCCTGCACCCATGTGGAAGATGAGAAGGAAGCTCCTGGCTTCAACTTGGCCCAGCCCTAGACACTGTGCCATTTGGGGAGTGATTCAACGATGCGGATTTCTCTTAACTCTGCCTTTCAAATAAATAAATCTTGAAAGAAAAAAAATGATGCCCATGTCCTACTTCAGAGTACTTCAGTTTGGTTCCCCTTCCAGCTTCTGACCCCAGCTTCCTGCCCATGCCAATCCTGGGAGGCAGTGGTAGTGGCTCAATTAATTTGGTTCCTGCCACCCACGTGAAGCCCTCATGGAGTTTCTAGCTGCTGGCTTTGGCCTGGCCCAGCTCTGGCCATCGTGGGCATTTGGGAAGTCAGTCAGTGGTTGAGAGCTCTCTCTAATAAAATAAAGAATTCCTTTAAAACAATCAAACAACTTTGTAGAGAAACATGAGTACGTAACTCATGGAAAAGGAGGAATACAGACACTCAACCAAGAAACACTGAACGAATTCACTAAGAGCTTTCAAAATGCAAATTAAGACAGCAATTCTGTGTATGTGTGTACCTGTGTCTATGCAGCGTGCAGCTGGCAAGGCTGGGAAAGGTCTTAATATCCTGCATGGAGAAGAGTTTGCCGGAACAGGCGCTGTCATTAATGTAGGAGTCTAACTTCACAGAGGTCACTCTGGCATCTCCATTAAAACTCTAGTGTGCGTTTTCTTTTATTCAGAAATAACTGCAGAATTCTGTCATTTTCTTCTATGATAGTATGAAGATATACACACACACACATGTGTGCACACCTGAAGGATTTTCAACACTGGAAAATACACATTAAAGTGTGTATGGGCCAATATTGTGGTACAGCTATTTCTCATGCCAGCAGCCCATAGTGCGGTGCTGGGTCAAGTCCTGGTTGCTCTGCCTCAGATCCAGCTTCCTCCTAACGCACCTGGGAAGGCAGCAGGTGATGGCCCAGGTGCTTGGGCCCTTGCACTCATGTGGGAATCCAGGATGCAGTTCCGGGCCCCTGGATTCAGCCTGGGCCAGCCGTGGTGATTGTAGCCATCGTGCAGGGAACCAACAGATAGATCTCTTTCTGTGTCTGTCTCTCCTTCTCCCTAACTCTGCCTTTCAACCTCTATTACTTTTCTTTTTTTACAAAAAGGATATGTAGTAGCCTTATTACTGTACACTAAATACACACTTTATTAAATGTAATAATTAAATTTAATTATGATTAAATGTAAATGTACAAAATTAAAAGAATCCAGAAGTCCATTAAAGAGAACTGATTTCATTATGTTGCATTTATACAAAGGACTGTTAAGCACCTGTTGAAAAGAATGAACTAGATCCACATCCTGTCACAGGAGAATGTTTTGGGGCCAGCTACTGTGACACAGCCAGTAAAGCTGCCGCCTGCAGTGCCGGCACCCCATATAGGCACTGGCGCTAGCTAGTCCTGGCTGCTCCACTTCTGCTCCAGCTCTCTGCTATGGCCTGGGAAAGCAGTGGAAGATGACCCAAGTCCTTGATCCTCTGTACCCACATAAAAGACCTGGAAGAAGCTCCTGGCTCCAGGTTGTCCAAAAGCTCCAGCTGTAGTGGCCATTTGGGGAGTGAACCAGCAAATGGAAGACTGACCTCTCCCTCTCTCCCCGCCTCCGCCTCTGTAATTCTGCCTTTCAAAAAAAAAAAAAAAAAAACCTTAAAATATTGAGTGAAAAAGCTGCTTTCCTGGTAGTGTGTGTAGAAGATCTCTCTGGAAGAGAAATGTGGCAACCGCATAGCTGTCCACTCAGAGCTCCCTTCCAAAGAACTCACTGCCCGGAATCTGGGTTCACAACACACAGCTGACAGCCGGCCTCCTGCTGCTGCCCTTTGGATCCACCGCACCCTGGCACCCCAGGCTCCCAGCCAGTGAACCAGCCAGGCCTGTGCCCAGACCTGGGGCTCCTCTAATGGGCAACTCGGACCCCACACCCGCTCCCTTCCCCATGCCACCCTTACAAGTGATCCCCTGAATCCGTCTCTCGAATTTGTCTTGCAGTCTTTTTTTTAAAGGATGCAAACCGGCCCAAAGACATGCACACACCCACCCTCCTAGTAACGGTCAGAAATTTACAGCTGACGGGAGGCAGGCGGGATAGGCGGAATTTCAGGTAAGTCCTTCAAGTTAGTAACTCTACGACAACAGAAAGCATCCTTAAAAACACGCACGTGTGTGTGCACGTTTTAAGTACACTGGGCCGCGTCTGCACAACAGCAGTCATCTCCCATTAGTCAGCGTTTAGGTCACTCTAATCAAACAGCTGAGTCAGGCTACCTCAAGAAGAGCGGTCCGCTTTGGCTCACGGTTCTGGAGGTGCAAAGTCTCGGGGGCCCCTCCGGCGGCGGCCTTGGCGCTGGCAATACTGCGGCAGCGCCCAGCACTGCAAGGGAGCAGAAGCGTGCGTCCACCTCCATCACCAGGCCGCCCCTCCTCCTTATAAAGGAAGCAGGAGTTAATCTCAGGGACTGCGCCCTCCTTACCTAATAGAACCCAACCACCTCTTAAAGGCCCCGCCTGTAACCACCATGGAGTAAACCGCCACCCTGGGAATACCGCCTCCGTGAGACCTCGGGGATCAGATCCCAGCATGAGTTGGCGGGGGGTGGGGGGAGGTGTAACCGTCTGCAAACCACAGCATCCATGTTTTCACGGGGACTCAGCCAGCTGACGATGTTTTGCTATGCAAATCCAATCCACGCCTACTGAACGCATCTGAGAAACGCTGGTGTTCCCTAGGTGCTAGGTGGGCCTAGGAGGGTGTCGGGTATTCCAGTGCCAAGGAAACAACCCAACGTCACCGCTGTCCCGGGTAGAACATGGACTGCCACGCCTCCTCACATCCTCACAGACGGCAGCAGTGAGCTGTGTATGCCTGTACGGCTAACCTCATAAAATCTGCCCTTAGGGAGACCGGGAGTGGAGCGAGCCGACCGCGTGAGAACACGGTGTGTGGAAATTTCCGTACAAGAAAGAGAAGCTCACGTCTTCTCAACAGTTGGCGCCTGCACAACCAAGGGCAGCGCATTCCGTCTGCCAAGAGCTCTTTTCCTCTTGCCTGTCCCCAGGTGCTCCTATGCCTTGCACTTTGCTATTGGCTAAGCCACTCGCAGCGGTGGCTGTTCTTGCAGCCAACCAAGTCTCACCCCCAGACGGGAAATGTTTTGCGTGACTGTCTATCTGAAGTCAGTTGTTTTGCAGAATCCAGAGAGGCACTGCCTCCGTGATTTCAGAGCTGAGAACTGAGAGTTGCACTGAGTGCTCTCACTAACCGTTTTTCTTTCAACAAACCAAAATAAAGAAGAGGAAGGGAGGGAGAAGAGGACAGGAAGAACGGGACACAAGTACAGGTTAGTACGAGCGGCGTAACTTGAAACAGCAGCGCAAAACGCCACACTCAGGGTGTGGACAAAGGACCAGCAGCATTGACATCACCTGGAACCAACACCAGGCTGCGGCTCAGTCTTACTGAATACAAACCTGCATTTAACGAGATCCCCTGTGGTGCAAATGCACAGGGAAGTGTCAGAGGCACTGCTAATCTCCATACTTGGTGTGTGTGTGTGCTAATCTCCATACTTGGGGTGTGTGTGTGTGTGTGTGTGCTAATCTCCATACTTGGTGGGTGGTGGGTGTGTGTGTATATTCGATACAGAAAGGCAGCATTTACTGACTTGTACTTCCAGTAAGGCAGTATGCAAATCCCAGCGTCATATATAAACATAAACATGATTTCAGTTGGCAAGTGTTGGCTCCCAACTCTCCGCCGGGGGCTTTGCCAAGTGACTCACACTTGGATTAGCTGCATCTTCCCAACGGCTCTCTGAAAAGGGTTTGATTTTATCCCCACACATAGATGAGGAAAATTACAGGTAAAAGAAGTGGAAAGGAACACGCCCACGGCGACAGGGTTACTGCAACAGGAAGCCAGACCCTGAAACCAGCTGAGGGACTCACCACGACCTAATGCCTCACTGTGTGACCCATGTCCTCAGCGCTGGCGGTGCCTACCAGAACTGCTGACACTTCTGAACTCGGGAAGACACTAAGAAGAATTCCACCAGGATTTTATTAAATGCGGTGAGCTAGCTGAACAGTCTGTAGGAGAGGGGAAATGCATAAAATCATTTGTAAGAGCATTTTTTGAACAAAACGTGCAAATATAAATTACAAGATAACAGAAACATGGTACTAAACCCCCAGGAATTACCCTGGGGTGACACTGGCATCAGAAACAAACAAAAGACCAGTGAAAGTACACAGTCCTCAGAGGCCCTTGGGTAAACAGGAATTTCTTTTATGATAAAAACAGAATTCCAAATGAGTTGGAGAAAAGGTGGACTTTTAACTAAATGATGTTGGATCAATCACCTAAAACTTTTTTTAAAAATTATTTATTTATTTGAGAGGCAGAGAGAGGGAGAGACAGAGAGATAAGGTCGTAATGGCCTGAGCTGGGCCCATCTGAAGCCAGGAGCTTCTTCTGGGTCTCCCGCAGGTGCAGGGGCCCAAGGACTTGGGCCATCCTCTGCTGCTTTCCCAGGCCATTAACAGAGAGCTGGATCAGAAGTGGAGCAGCTGAGACTTGAACCTGCATCCATATGGGATGCTGGCACTGCAAGTAGAGGCTTAACCTACTATGCCACAATGTTGGCCCATCTACAACTTTTTAAAAATTAAATTACATCCTTACCTTTCACCTTGTAAAAAAATATGCTGTTTTAAAAAAGCTAAGTCTAAAAACCAAAATAATAAAAGTACTAGAAGAAAATAATATAATTTAAAAAGTTTTTGTAGATGGAAAAGACCTTCCTAAATTAGAGAAAGCACAGAAATCATGAGATAGGTAGATGGATTATACAAATGATTACAACTTCTGTGTAGCAAAAGATAAAGACAAAAGCAATATAAATGGGTCAGCAAAGTGTGATATACACATACAAGGGAATATTACTCAGTCTTAAACATGAATAAATTTTGAGGATAATATGCGAAGTGAAATAAGTCAGTTACAAAAAGACAAAAATTAGAGTACTCTCAAAAGTTCACAGAAAAATAAGATTAAGGGGGCCAAGTAAAGTCATCGCCTGGGTGACTGGCATCCCATAAGAACACTGGTTCAAGACCTGGCAATTCCACTTCTGACTCGGCTCCCCTGGGAAAGGAGCAGAGGATGGCCCCAGTGCTTGGGCCCGGCACCCATGTGGGAGACCTGGAAGCAGTTCCTGGCTCCTGGTTCAGGCTGGCCCAGCTGTAGCCATTGTGGCCACTTGGAGAGTGAACCAGTGGATGAAGATTCTCCCTCTCTCTCTTTCAAATAAAATTACTCTTTTTAAAAAATTGGGGTGCAAATAAAAGTTTGGAAACCATAGTTTTTTTTTTTTTTTTTTTTTTTTTTTTTTTTTTTTGGTGACAGGCAGAGTGGACAGTGAGAGAGAGAGAGACAGAGAGAAAAGTCTTCCTTTTGCCGTTGGTTCACCCTCCAATGGCCGCCGCGGCTGGCGCGCTGCGGCCGGCGCACCGCGCTGATCCGATGGCAGGAGCCAGGAGCCAGGTGCTTTTCCTGGTCTCCCATGGGGTGCAGGGCCCAAGCACCTGGGCCATCCTCCACTGCACTCCCTGGCCACAGCAGAGGGCTGGCCTGGAAGAGGGGCAACCGGGACAGAATCCGGCGCCCCGACCGGGACTAGAACCCGGTGTGCCGGCGCCGCTAGGCGGAGGATTAGCCTAGTGAGCCGCGGCGCCGGCCTGGAAACCATAGTTTTTTTCATAGCACATACTTCCACGAACTTTTTTGAAGTGTACATGGATTTCAAAAAAAAAAAATTTGCACCAAAACAGACCTATCTTTTAACTCCATGTTTCCATGGTCTTTTGGAAGAGCCCTATACTGTATGATTCCACTTACAGGAGGTACCTAGAATAGTCAGATTTAAAAAGACAGTAGGACGGTGGTTGCCAGGAGCTGAGGAAGCAGGAAATGGGGAGTTATTATTTAATGAGCACAGAGCCTCAGTTTTTTTTTTTAAAGATTTTATTTATTTATTTATTTGAGAGTTAGAGTTATAGACAGTGAGAGGGAGAGACAGCGAGAGGTCTTCCTTCCATTGGTTCACTCCCCAGATGGCCACAATGGCTGGAGCAATGCTGATCCAAAGCCAGGAGCTTCTTTCCTGGTCTCCCATGTGAATGCAGGGGCCCAAGCACTTGGGCCATCTTCTACTGCTTTCCCTGGCCACAGCAGAGAGCTGGATCAGAAGAGGAGCAGCCAGGACTCGAACTGGTACCCATATGGGATGCTGACGCTGCAGGTGGGGGATTAACCTATTGCGCAACGGCGCCGGCCCCAGAGCCTCAGTTTTTTAAGCTGCAAAGGTTCTGGAGATGGATGCGGTGACAGCTGCACAACACTGTGAATGAATGTACTTAATGCCAGCGAGCGACACACTTAAAGATGGGTAAGGTGGCGGCAAGGACGGAGCAGGACTCGGCTCCCCAGACTCATGCAGACATGAAACCCAGGGATCTTTAGTTAATGGTTGAGGCTTCATCTGATTACAACCTCTGGCAGGGGGGCCCGCTGCGAGCTCCCAGGGAGCTTCCTAAGGAAGGGAGTTCATTTCCTATGCTGGGCATGTTTCCTGTGGCTCTCTATGCTTCCACGCTGGCCACGGGTTTGCTCCTCCACACACGCCCTGCCACGGCCAGTCTCTGCCAGACATTCGACTAATGGGGACACCAAGTCTCGAACTGTGAACCTGCAAGCTGAAATAAACACCTCTCTTCCCGAGACGTTCCTCCAGGTGTTTTAGTTAAGGTAATGGAAAGTTGACTGATAGAGATGGTAAATGTCATGTTGTGTACATTTTAGCACCACAAACAACAACTGGAGAAAGAGCCCTATGCCAAGAGAAACATTTCCATCATCTGTGACAAAGGATAAGATGCAGAATGCATGCGTTACTTCTGCAATAAACAGGAGTAAGAAATACCAGCTCCTTAGAACAATGAACAAAGACATAAACAGGAAATTCCAGAAGAACCCAAATGACTCATATACACTGATAATAGATTGGAGTAGTAATTAGCAAAATGTAATTAAAATGCTACACAGGGTTACATTCTTTCACCAGATCTGCAAATTTAAAAAGAACAGAAAGGAAAACGCCTGGCGTTAGGAGGGCTAAAGGGGGGCCGAATCTCCTGCACTGAGTCTAAATGCACCAGTACCAGGGGGCTGTGGGGCAGTGCGATTTGACGGGTTCTAGCTATTAAGTTGAAAAATGGGCAAACTTGGGGAGCCTGGAGCAGTGGCTCAGTCCCATATCAGTCCCAGCTGCTCTGCTTCCAATCCAGCTCCCTGCTAATGCACCTGGGAAAGCGGTATAGGATGGCTCCTCTCCTCCAACTGAATAAACAAGTCTGTAAAAAAAAAAAAGTAGGCACAACTCTTTGATCTACAAACACCTCTCCTACAAGTCTATTCCAATGAAATACACTCAAGGACACAGAATGCATGATCCTCCCTGAATCACCATCGCTATTGTTGAATAATTTTAAGCAACCCAAGTGTCCATCAATAAGGGGAAGGATGGATAAATTACATGCTGTTTCTACCTTAAAATATGGTGTAGTCCTCAACAAAAGAAGTATGAATGTGGAAAGATCTCTATGACTGAGAAGGTAAAACTAAGGTGCAGAACTGTAAGCACAGCAAACATACAGATGTGGGGGCCGGCATCGTGGTGCAGTGAGTTAAGTGCTTACAAAGCTGGCATCCCATATTAGAGTGCCAATCCGAGTCCCAGCTGCACCACTTACCATCCAGCTCCCTGCTAATGTGCCTGGCAAGGCAGTGGAAGATGGCCTAAGTGCTTGAGTCCCCGCTACCCTCATGGCAGACCAGAATGGAATTCCAGGCTCCCGACTTTAGCCTTGCCCAGCCCCAACCATTGGGGAGTGAACCAGCAGACAGAAGATCTCACTCTGTGTCTCTTCCTCTTTGTAGCTCTCCCTTTCAGATAAATAAATTTTTAAGTATCTTTTAAAAATATTTTAAAACATGGATAAATGAAATATATACATACTATGCAAATCTATTGGAAAAGAAAAAGTCTTGGAATGACCAGTATCAAGCTTAAACTTTGGTTTTCTGAATGGGAGTGAGGTGATGATGCATTGCTATATTTCAGTGTACACATTTCTATATTGAGTGAGCATGTGTTCAGTTATTATTATACTATTGTTTATTAAACTTGACAATTTTTTTAAAAAATTTATTTATTTGGAATGCAGAATGACAGAGCGAGAGGGAGAGTTAGAGAGAGACAGAGTGAGAGAGAGAGGAGAGAGATCCTCCATCCACTGGTCCACTCTTCAAATGGCCATATTGGTTGGGGCTGGGCTGGGAAGAAGTCAGGAGCCAGGAAATCCAGTTGAGTTTCTCCTGTGAGTGGCAGGAACCCAAGTATCTGGGGCATCTTCTGCTGTTGTCCCAGGCCAAGTAGCAGGGAGCTGGATGGGAAGTGGAGCGCCAATAGTTGAAAAAGGTGCTCATATGGGGATGCTGGTGTTGCAGGCAGCAGCTTAACTCACTGCAGCACAATGCCAGTCCCAATAAATCACACTTTTTAAATTTTTTAATTTATTTATTTGAGAGTCAGAGTTTACATCCACTGATTCACTCCCCAGTGACTGCTACAGCTCCAACCAGGCTTCCAGGAGCTGGGAACTCAATTCAAGTCCCCATGTGGGTGGCAGAACCCCATTACTGGAGCCATCATTTGCTGCCTCTCCGTGGGTGATCCCGTGAGACTGCCTGCCTTGCCCAGGCAGGAGGCTGAGAGGGTATGGCGGGCCATGCCTCCCGGGAGGGACCCCACAACCTGACTGCTGGCAGGCGGCGGGAGCCCCAGGCACTTCTCCCCACCTCTGCTCCCTGTTAAAGGGCCCTGTAATTGCCAATCTGGTAAACAGCTCCCAGGGGTGGCCCAGGCCCATTAGGACCATCTGGAAAGCTACTCTGGCTACGTGACCCTCAAGCTGATTAGAGAATAGTGGTGCCAATATCGGTTCTATCCTATAAGAATTAGTGTTGCCCTGAATTAGCTACGTCTGCCTGCCCTTTAAAAGCTTACGCTTGATCTTTAACAATGTGGACATGTTCACCGAAACTTGTCTCAGGTGCCTGTTGCCGAAGAGCGCCATGCCTCGCCCCGCCCCGCCTCGCCTCACCCCACCCATGCCGACAGAGCACGGGCCTTGTGGGATGAGCCCGCACCTCTCAGGGCCTACAAATCAGCTGAAAGCTAGAATCAGGAGCCACAGTCAGACCCAAGCATTCTGACATGAGACACCAGTGTCCCAACTGGCCCCTTACCCACCAGGCCAAACACCCACCCCGTGCTGTACAATTTATAAAACATGAACATAAAATAGAACCTAGAGTAAAGAAATGCTAAGGAGCTAGTGGAAGCAAACCGAGGCGAGAAGGATGGCTGTGATGCCAAGGACCCAGCTGCTGTTGGCCAAGAAACACTTCTTTCCAGCAACGCGGAAACTGGCTCGGAGGGAGGGAGGGGCGGGCTCTGTCCCCCAAGGCCATGGCCTTCTATTTGTTTTGTTTTTCCATTCCACAGAATTTTTGTTTTAATGCAGAAAGACTTCCTCCTCCAGGGAGAGGCGGGTTGGGGCTCCCTGTTCCTGTAAGTGAGGCGCCCATCCACCGAGATTTCCTTCTACTGGAACCAGCGGACAATCCAGTTGGGTTCCCACAAGGAAAACACACTCCTTCCTCCTGTCAAGCACAGGATCACGGTGACTCTCTCTAAACCGTAGGTGTTTTCCTGGCGTGGTGCCTCTCTTGGGGGACAAAGGGTTCCGAAAACATCGGAGACCTGGCAATACCTCTGGGCATCCCAAAGCTGTCCCTGCTCTGTCTGGGTTGAAGAAGGGGGTGGGAGGAAGAGACCTGGTGTTAAGGGTCTTCCCTCTGCTGTTCCAGTGCCTGCTGGGCACCACACACGCCCTGTTCTTACATAGCTGCCTCTGACGCACCATGCATGGACATCTGCAGAGACAACAGGAGCCGGGCCCAGGGCCAGGGTATCAGTCACAAGCAGGCAGGTTACAGCAGGGAATTAGCTCTGTCCAGCAACGGCACGTCAGGTAGTGAGCTTCCTGCCAGCAGAGGCATCCTCACGGCACTAGGGGGCTTCACGTTGTCCATGGAAAATGCAGATTGCAAAAGGCTGTGCGTGCATTTCCAAACTGCACTGCACCAACATAAGCCCCTCTTTTAAATTCCATGATTTGCATCAGCTTTTCCAAGTACCACTGAACTAAACCAGGGGGTGAGGGAGGTGCGCAGGGGAGACATCACCATGAGCACGCCCTGAAGATTCTAAATGGCTAGCTGGGGTTGAAACAACTCCTGGGCTGTCTCAGGAATAGCTAAGTTTGGGAACCCCTGGCCACGACCACCACTTGGGGCCCTTCCATCTCAGTCTCTGAATGTGTTTTAAATTTTCTTTGAGAGACGGAGACAGAGAGCGAGCGTACTCCCACTCCTCAAATGCCTGCCACAGCAGGGCCTGGAAGGGGGTCACAGGCAGAGCCAGGAACCCATCCTATGTGGGAGGACAGGAACCCAGTCCCTGGAGCCCTCCTGCTCCCTCCCAGGGTCTGCATTAGCAACAAGTTGGAGTCAGGAGCTGCAGGCAGGTAGGAGACCAGGCACTCCGATAGGGGACCCACATCTTAGCAGGTGTATTAACCGCTGGGCCAAACACCCTGCACGGAGTGCATTTTAAAGCAGAAAAAGCCAGTCGGTAATGAAACACCACTTACCAGCCCACGGCAGTAAGAGTGCTAGGTACACCAGGGCGGATGTCAGCAGAGTGAAAAGCCAAACCCCGGCTCTGCCACCTGCTAGTGGTGTGACCACAGACAAGCTACTGGACCTCAACTTCCACAGTGCCAGAACGAGGACAGCCATCCTAGCTCCTTGCCCTGGGCTTACACGGGTAAGCAAAGAGTGCGCTTGGAACAGCGCCTGCTCCACAGCCAGTCCAAAAACAAGGCAACCTGGGCTAAGAGGCACAAAGTACCCTGGCCCAACTCCCAGAGCCGGCTGGATGGGAGATGAAGACCACAGCTGCTTTCTCCTCCACGAAGGGTTCTTCTAGCTCAAATCGGACACCCTCTTGAATTCGGCCTCCTCCCGTGCCTACCCCGACGCCCAGGATGTGAGCCGCAGAACAGCGTCTCTCCACAGCGTCTAGCGCTCCAGGAGGGAAGCACCGGTGCTAGCCGGGATCCACCATTAGCAAGGAAGGAGTCGCGGTGTCGGGGAGAAAGACCTGGCCCGGGAGTCCTGGGATCCCATTTCGGGGTCCCTACCGCCTACTCGGTGGTCTCGGACGAGTTTCGGAAGCCCTCTCCGCCTGGGTTTCGCGGCTGCGGAGGACGCGTCCGTCCCAGGCACAACCAGGGACACCTCGGGATTCCCCGCTCACCTGAGCCCAGCACCTCCCACTTGTGCGTCTGAACAGGGCCTGGGTGGAGAAAGATCCACGGAGTCCTGGAGAAACTGCAGTCGGCGCGCGAGCTAGGGCTCCGGAGGGGAGCGCTCGGGGACACCGCGGGCCGGAGAGGCCGCAGCGGGTCCACCGGGAATTCGAACTGAACACACACCCCCGGACCCCAGGGGCGCAGGCCTAGGGACGGTGCGCTCCAGAGCAGGCCTGGAGCGGCGGGCCGCGCTCCGCCGAGAAGCGGGGCGGCAGCGCCCCGGCCCGAGCTGGCGGGCGGGCGGCCGGGAGGCGGGGACCCCTCCGAGCGCGGTCTCTGCGCAGACCCGAGCCCGAGCCAACCCGCGCGGAAAGTGCAGGCCCGCGGCGGGGAGGGCACGTTGGTTCCCGCGCCGCGCCAGGGCTGTCCCGTCGGAAGTCGCCTACGCAGGCACTGGGGGCAGTGCGGGACAGGACCCGACGGTTCGAGGGTACTCACGCCGCGGGCCGCCGAGGGACGGGCTCTGCAGGCCGGATTGGGTCCTCGGCGGCGCGTGGGGCGCCGGTGCGGACGCGGGAGTGGACGCCGGGCCGGACGTGCCGAGGGGCCCCGCGCCCGGACTATGAATCAGCCGCGGGACGAGCGCCGAGGGCGGGCGTTTCGGGAAAGCCACGGGGGAGGGCTGCGGGCGGGGGAGGGTTGTTGCAATTTCCCGTCTTGCTCCGCACTTTTGGCACTCCTGGGACCCACAGGAATTCTCCTCCTTTGGGTCCCGCGGGGAGGAGGATGGGACCCTGCGGGAGGCGCGGCTCCCGGGACCCGGCCAGGGCGGAGGGGCGGGGGCCGGTGGGGAGAGGAAGTGGGAGAGGCCTGGGAAGGAAAAGTGCAGACGAGGACTCGGGGCCCGGCGCCCCTGGCCAGCCTCGTCCCGGAGCGAGCGGAGGAGACCCAGGAAGCGGGGCCTGGCACTGTCTCTCCGGGCCGCCGGCCACCCCAGCCCAAGGGCCTGCCTCTTCAGCCAAGAGCCCAGAGCCACACCAGCTGGATCCCGTCCCTGCCCTCGCGCGCCCTATCCGCGACCGTCCCCAAGCCTTATTCTCCAGAGAGCCCCGAATGTCACGGCCTGGGTTACCTTCCATCCGGTGTTCGCAGTGGAGGCCCTTGGAAGACACATTGGATCCTTGCTACAGCCGTGGGCTAGAATTTCCGATGTGGGCGCCACCCTAACTAATCCAGCTGTTTCCCAAGCATCTGGATGCGGGGAGGAAGCTCGCGGGTCTGGGTGCCGGACAGCCCCGCAGGCTTGTTCATTGGGCCCCGCTCCTGGTGAGCGAAGCCTGGTTTGGGATCCAGGCTGGAGACCTTGGGAAGTGTCACAAGTGGAAGGCAGTAGGAGAAACTAAGAGTAATTCCAAAAAGTGACCACAAATCATATCTTAGAATCTCTTCTTCAGTTGACTGAGTGACTCCGAATAATGCCAGAATTATCAGTTATTGCAAAATGTAACCATTATGTGTGTGCACATTTTTAAAAAATTGCCTTCCCAAGGAAAACTTTCTAGGGGCGTCCGACACTCAATACCTAACTGTGCCAGGAAGAGCCCAGCGCATAGTAAATATTTGATGCTAGTGGAGAAAAGGTGCTTTTTGTCTCGTGACTAAGTGTATGGCCGGTCAGTTCTTCGCCACACCTTTCATCACTTAAAAAGTTTTCACCAGTCCATTAGCACAGCCATCTGCCCTGCTGCAAATGTCAGGTCAGCTCCCCAAGCTCGGAAGGGCTTTGTGATTTCATGTTTCGCTGAAGTTCCCTCCCCACGTTAATGCTTCCTACAAGCAGTTGAGAGGGGCCAACCTGAGAGCAAATGCTGTGTTAAATAAAACACAGTTAGTGTGCAGAATTTCCGTAAAGGGATCTTAACCTACCTGGGGCTCCGACTACAGCTGAAGGAGACCAGTGGAAAAGTGTCCTGCCAACCTAAAATTCCTCTGATGTGTCCAACATGCACCTTTATTCCTGGGTCATGTTGCTGTGGTTCCTGCAAGTTTGTGGGTGTGCTGACCGGCAGGATGTCCTCCGAAAACTCCCGCCAACCCCAAACCTCAGACTGTCACCTTGAGAGGTTTTTACAGCTCTCATCAAGCTAAGATAAGGGCGGATGGTCATGTGGGCTTGGGCAACGAGGGACAGGTGGACCCAGACCCCCAGGGGGAGCCCTGTGTGCCTACTGAGGCAGAGAAGGGAGATACGGAAGGATCGCTGACAACCACCAGGAGCTAAGAGACTGGCACAGAACTGATTCTCCCTGCAAGTCCCAGAGAGGGAATCTTCCCTGCCAAGCACACCTTGGTTTCAGGCCTGGGGTCGCTAGAAATGTGAGAGAACTGATGCCTGCCGTTTTAAGCCACCGAGTTCACGGCAGTTTGTTACGGCGGCAGAGGAAATGGATGCATCAGTTATGTTCCAAAGGTTAGTTTTTTACAATGAGCCTGAAAATCGCAGAAAAAGATGAAAAATACCACAGGCTTAATCAGCTGTTAGCTCAAACACTCGTCCTTGCTTAGCACCGATGAGATGGTGTTGCAAAAGCACATATTTATTCTGCTCTGTTTGACACTTGTTGATGTCTCTTTTGCTCGATTTCAGTAGCAAAGCCCTCTCCACCTTCCTGTTTCCCTGTGCCCTGTCCCCCACCTCATCGTCTTGAGCGCCTGGCGCTCCTCTTGTCCCAGGGCCCCATCCCTGACATTCTTCTCTCAACCCACGCAGTCTCCTGGGTGGTCACATCCGTGCCCGTGATTGCAGTTAGCACCTGTGCACTGAGGGCCCTCACACCCCCTTTCCACTGCAGTGATGTCATCTGAGCTTCAGACCAGAGTCAAGGTCAACTTGTTCCCCGGAGTCAACGTGTCCAAGCTCCAAGCCTTGTCTTTCCCTCACTTGGTTCTCTGAGATTAAGTGAACGGTCTGATCTTTAATCTGTATTAAGTTAATGATGCAAGCTTAATTTAGTATCTTCTGGACACTGGAGCCCAGAACCTGGGGAGGATCCTTCATTCACCCGCCCACACAAAAAATCCATCTTCCGTCGGAGAATCTCATAGGTATAATATAACTATTGTAGTGGAGACGTGAGACAAATATACCCCTAGCCTATCCAACTTCTCAGAAGAAAACTAGTTCCGTAACTGTCAAACATTATTTAGAATGTAAAGATTTATGAGGGATCTTTGAAAAGTTAGGGGAAATGCATATTATGAAAAAAACTCCATGAATTTAGGCTTTTTTGCACCACAACAAATTGACCTTCTAATTCCATTTTCCACAAACTTTTTGAACTACACTCTTCTATGATACAAAATTAGCTGTGTAAATTGTGAAATACAGCTATGATTCTACTTGCTCAACTCCTATGACTATTCCATAATTACATACCAGGCAAACAGATGGATAAAACTGTATTTTGTTGGCATGTGGTTGCATTTCACATCTTAAAGATTCACCTTGAGGTATTAAATGTGCCTCTGTGATTATGATTGCTGGTGATATTGGCATCTTTTCCAAGAAAAATTCATAGACATTAAAGTAACTTCGTAAATGTTTCCTTGTGTTGTGAAAAACCCATTGGTCTTCCAAAAATTTTTAAGTTCTGAAATGTATAATACAATGTGATTAGTTGAGAGATATCTACCACTCCTAAATAAACCAGAGAAGGGACTCAGAAGTGACAAAGCTGACAAAGATGTTGAGTGTAAGAAGGTCACATGGGACCTTTACATTTTTTTCTTTCGAAATCTAAGGGAATTTAAGTGAAAGGTAACAGCATCCTTCATAATTCTATGGTTCATTGCTTGAGCTAGATATTATTTAAAACTTGACTGATTGCTTTTACCTGGTTCCCAGCTTGGATTTGTAATTTGCTCACACCTGCTTCTAGAAGCCACCAGAAACCAGACGATGTGGAAAACTATTTTTGGATATTTTAATTTTTTTCCTTATGGGCTGTAGAAAAAATGTTGACTGTATTTTTGTTTAGATAGCTGCTCTGTTCTCTAGCCTATGGCAGTGGAACTTAAGAAATTTGAACGTGGTCATTAATGCTAATGGATAGAACGTTAACAGAGTAAAAGAGGAAGCACTTTGGGGAGAAGTAGATGGGAATTTTGGGGACTTTTGCAAACTATTTGCTTAAGGTTGAGCCGACACAGGTCTATAATTGTATTTACTTTGAAACTACATCTCTTATGAACAATGTGTAGTTGGGACTTTAAAAAAAATCTGCTAATCCCTGCATTTGAACTCGATGGGCAGTGTTTAGTACACTTAGACTTAAGGCAATTGTTGATATGCTTGTGTTCAGTCCACCATTTTACTGTATATTTTCTATTCTCTTGGTTTTATTTTTTATTCCCCCTTTCTTTGGGATTATTTGAATACTTCTTAAAATATTTATTTTATTTATTTGAAAGGCAAAGTTACAGAGAGAGATCTTCCATCCTCTGGTTCACTCCCCAAATGGCCAATGGAGGGGCTGAGCTAGACTGAAGCCAGGAGCCAGGAGCTTCTTCCGAGTCTCCCACAAACGTGCAGGGGACCAGGCACTTGGGCCATCTTGTGATGCTTTCCCAGGCACTTTAGCAGGGAATTGGATCAGACTCAAACCAGCACCCATATGGTACATTGCAGGCACTGGCTTAAATTGTTATGCCACGATGCCAGTCCCTATTTAAAACTTTTTAAAGTTCCACTTTAATTTTCCTTTTGTTTTCTTATTATCACATTATGTTTTAGTGTTTTCTCTATGAATTGTAATGTACATCCTTAATTTTTACTGTCTACTTGGGATAATATTACACCATTCCATGTAATAGGTCCATTTAACCACACACCCCATCCTTTATACTATAGTTGTTAAGTGTGTAAACCCACAATTCAGTATATATGTATATATTTTAAATTAAGAGGAAAACTAGTGTTTTACATTTACTTATATATTTACTTATCCTTAAATCCTTGCCAAATATCTCAATTTGTATCTGGTACCATTTCCCTAAGCATAAAGAACTTTAGCAATTTTTTTAAAGTGCGTGTGTTTGGAGATACATACTCTTAGTTTCTTTTCATCTGAATTTTTTTCTTTTACTTTCCTTTTTACTTTCTTGCTGGACACAGAATTCTGGGATGACAGCTTTTCCTTTCAGCTGTTTATAGATGTTTCACAATTTTTTGGCTTTCATTGCTTCTGAGAAGAAATTAAGCCATTATTTGAATCTTCTTTCCCAAGTATGTTTAATGTGTCAGTTTTTTTCTCTGGTTGGTTTCAATATTTTCTTTTTTTCAATTGTTTGTTAAAGATGTGCTTAGAGATTTTTTAATTATTACTGTTATTTGTCCTATGTGGTGTTTACTAAGCCTCTTAAATTTATTGTTATGTCTTTTACCAAACTTAAGAAGTTTTCAGCCAGCATTTTTATTTTTTATTTTTTTATTTTTTGACAGGCAGAGTGGACAGTGAGAGAGAGAGACAGAGAGAAAGGTCTTCCTTTGCCGTTGGTTTACCCTCCAATGGCCGCCGCAGCTGGCGCGCTGCGACCGGCGCACCGCGCTGATCCGATGGCAGGAGCCAGGTGCTTCTCCTGGTCTCCCATGGGGTGCAGGGCCCAAGCACTTGGGCCATCCTCCACTGTACTCCCTGGCCACAGCAGAGAGCTGACCTGGAAGAGGGGCAACTGGGACGGAATCCGGCGCCCCGACCGGGACTAGAACCCGGTGTGCCGGTGCCGCAAGGCGGAGGATTAGCCTAGTGAGCCGCAGCACCGGCCTAGCCAGCATATTTTCAAATGGCTTTTCTGCCCCATTATGTTTCTCATCTCTTCCTGAGACTCCAATCATGAATATGTTAGCCACCATGATTTTTTTTTAAGATTTATTTATTTGAAAGTCAGAGTTGCACAGAGAGAAGGAGAGGCAGAGAGAGTCTTCCATCCGCTGGTTCACTCCCCAATTGGCTGCAACAGCCAGAGCTGCACTGATCTGAAGCCAGGAGCCAGGAGCTTCTTCTGGGTCTCCCACATGGGTGCAGGGGCCCAAGGACTCGGGCCATCTTGTACTGCTTTCCCAGGCCATAGCAGAGAGCTGGATCAGAAGTGGAACAGCTGGGACTCCAACCAGCACCCATATGGGATGCTGGCACTGCAGGTGGCGGCCCCACCCGCCACACCACCATGCCAGCCCCAGCCACCGTGATTAAAGTCTCAAATATCAATGAAACTTTGTTGTTTTCCATATTTTCTCTTCTATGCTTTTCAGATTGAACTATCTTTAAGCTTATTGTCATTTCCCTGTCATCTTCATTTTGCTATTAAGTCATTCTAGCAAATTTTGTATCATAGATATTGTATACTTCAGTTTGTTCTTTTATTTCTCTAGTGATAAGTCGGATTCTTTCAATCGTGTGGGAATATTTTCATTAAGCATGTTCATGATTACTGCTTTTAAAACATTGCTCTATTATTTCAACATTTAGATTGCAGAATCAGTCCCCTGATTGTCTCATGAGAATGGGTCACATTACTAGGTGGTCAAGTAATTTTGGAGTGCAACCTGAATGTTGTATGTCTGTTATGAAGACTGTGGATTCTATTTTGTTCCTCCAATGACACTGATTTTCTTTTAAAATGGGCAGTTACTGTGGTCAGATTCCACTGCAAATGTGATATTGCTTAAAGCACATTACAGCTCAAATATGAGTTCATTTTTTAAGCCTCAGCTGAGCTTCTCTCTTTTACTTTTAAAAAGTTTTTTTTTTTTATTTAAAAAGCAGAGCTACAGAGAGAGAAGGAGCAAGAGAGAGAAAGAGAGCTCTTCCCATCCCCTGGTTCACTCCCTAAAGGCCGCAATAGCAAGGGCTGGGCCAGGTCACAACCAGAAGCCAAGAGCTTCCTCTCGGTCTCCCACATAGGTTCAAGGGTCCATGGATTTGGGCCATCCTCTGCTGCTTTCCCAGACACATCAGCAGGGAAGTAGATCAGAAGTAGAACAGCTGGGACTAATGCTGTGGTTACCCCAAACTTTGACCTCTGGCTCCTCAAATTCTAACAGAGCTCTAGGCACCCCATGTTGCAGAGACCTGGGCTAGGCTTGGGCTAAGAGGTCTAAAATGTGAGACGCTCATTCCATGCCTTTCCCTGCTGCGATGCGTTGACTCTACTCCATTTCTGCCCACCAGTGGTCACTTTTTTATTTTTTAAGTATTGTTTAGGACAGCAGCTGTTCTAAACTCTGGAGTCGATTGTGCAATTCAGCCGCCACGGTGTGACTACTTTTCCCGAGCACAAGTCGTTGGGATCGCAATATGAGCTTCTTTTCTGAAGTCAAGACAAAGTCTTCCAGCTGCAATGCCAGACCTGTTTATATGCAGGCATTCCCAGGCCCCCGGCTCCAGAATCACATTTATAAGCCTGTCTGTGTTGCTGGGGCAGGAGGAAGCAGAGAGGCAGCTGATGTGGTGGAGCTGTGTGATGACGAGCTATTTGAAGATGAGCTAGCCAACATGCAGGACAAGCGTCATGAAGACGAGGCCATTGTGCAGGTGAGGCCCTGTTCAGAGGAGGAGCCACACGTGCAGAGAGATGGACCTGAGAGGGGACCTGAAGAACCCAGAGGAGGCGGATCCCAAGGCAGAAGCGTATGTGGGCAGAGTTGTGGAGCCGTATGTGTGTCTGGAGTAGAGCATTTTGAAGAGGAGGAGGAGGGGAAGTTTATGCCTCACATATCTGGACTGATTTCTGGTAAAAGTCCTTTTTCCCACCACCCAGACTGGAAAGCGACATTTTCCAAGCTCCTGCAGTAGGTGCTTACCCAAGCCAATGCAGATTGAGCTGTCCAGTGTGACATGCACTTGTTGGAGTCACCTGAAAAGCAATATGTTTGTGTTTCATAATTCACAGTTTCAGGGTAAGTGTTCGGAGGAGAAGGTCCACGTGAACAGGAATTTTGGAGAGGAGCTGGAGCACTGCTCTGTGGTACAGGACCTGCATGAACCAGGCTGCTGTGAAATACGTCATTTTTCCTGCTCCGGTACGATGTCCTCCATTTGAGTTACTGCCCCAGTAGGTTGGGAACCAGCCAACGTGGACCAGGCAATCCAGTGCGATGTGAGCTGGATGACCAAGAGTACTGAGCCACGGGCCAACTCAGAGCCTAAAGAGGAGGAGAGGGAGTTTCTAAGGCCGGATGGCACTGAATTGTCCCTGGAGAGACAGTTCTCTTTCCCTTCTCCCCTGCCAGGCAATGGTCTATATGGGAGAAAAACTGTCACCTAACAGCCTAGTCTCTGGGGATGCAGAGTGACAAGGGCTCCAATGAAGGCAACCAAGGGAGAAGGCATCATGGAGATGAAGACTCTGTAGTAAAAGATGAAATAGGTGAGGTGGCAATGCAGCACAGTGGACTCAGCGCCGCCTGTGACACCGGCATCCCGTGTGAGTGCCGGCTGGAGTCTTGGTTGTTCTGCTTCCCACCTTGCTCCCTGAAATTGCAGCTGGGAAAGCAGTGGAAGATGGCCCGAGTGTTTGGGCCCTTGCCACCCACGTGGGAAACCTGGATGGAGTTCCAGACTCCTGGTTTGGGCTGGCCCAGCTCCAGCCATTGTGGCCATTTGGGAAGCCAATTTGTAGATGAAAGCTCTGCTTTTCCCTCTCTATCTGTAACTCTGACTTTCAAATAATCTTTTAAAAAAAGTATTTTGGGGCTGGTGCTGTAGCATGGTGGGTTAAGCTGCCGCCTGCAGCATCAGCATCCCATTTGGGTGCCCATTCAAGTCCCAGCTGCTCCACTTTCCCACCCAGCTCCCTGCTGATGCCGTGAGAAGAGCAGCGGAGAATGGCCCAAGTCCTTGGGCCCCTGACGTCACGTGGGAGACCCAGATGAAGCTCCTGGCTTTGGCCTGGCTTGCCTCTGACCATTGTAGCCATTTGGGTAGTGAACGAGTAGATGGAAGATCTCTCTCTCTCCTTCTCGTTCTTTGTAACTCTGCCTTTCAAATAGATAATAAATCTTTTTTAAAAAGAAGTATTTTTCTAGTGTTTTCTATGGCTGTATGCAGGATGGCCAGTTTGATGGAGCTACTCAGCTATGAGAAGTGGCACTTCCTACAGTTGTAATGAGAGCTGCTAAGTGAATAGGTTATTGAAAGGAAACAGCGTGAATTCTTTCCTCTGTTATGTTAAATTCCTTGGCAATAAAACACTATTTGGATCCAAGCCAGTTTTTCAGCAGATTGGGATATACTTACATTTGTCTCACCTCTAAATCTGGAAATTGATAAAAACCTACTGAAATCACTAAGCTTTATTATGGTTAAACATCTCTCTAGAATGGAGATTTACAGATATGACACTATAAGACAAAGGAATGAATTTTCAACAAAAAGGGAATGGTTTGGCTCATTTTTGAATTTCCTTTGAACTTTCTTCCAGTGACAAATGCAGTATTTAATTGAGGAAGTTAGGGTATATTATACTTTTATCTTTGTGATTCCACTTGTGCTGAAAATAATTCCATCTAGACTGTAATGAAAACCTCCAAAAGGCACTTACCTTTATATTCATCCCTATCAGCCTGTTAAATGTAGTTTCTTTTTTTCAATTCTAGCACAACAGCAATTATTTTGTGCATTATAAAATATTATCCTATGATGCTTGGTCACTTTGGAATGCTGCTCAGGTAATTTCCATACTCCCAAGAGAAGTATGTGTGGTGCAGGCTGGGAAGAAATCAATTTTCTTAGCTCTCACAGAAAACTTACCCTCGGATGTTGTCTTCCTAGAGATTATTGGAATGTGATACCTGCAGGTGATGATGTAAATGTTTTGAAAAAGAAGACAAAAAGACATTTCTGGTGAAAGTCTTCCTTGTTCTCCAGAAGAAAAATAAGGTGAAGAATATTCTGTTTGACTGGAAATGCAGGCTTGCAAACATTCATGCCTGCAAATTATAACACACATATGTGGATGCTCATTAGAAGGAGGATGTTCCTAGTAGCAAGGCACTCACAGCAACCTGCTAATTTACTAAGTGAATGAAAACGAAGGCTTCTGCTTTCGAAGGGCGGAGGAGTCTGTCTTGGATGTATGTGCTGCTCTGGAAATATGTATTTAAAATGTACCATTTAGTGAAAAAAGCAGGAGTCATAAATGTGTATATACTATATTAATCTCATCAGCTTAATTTTTATTATTTGTGGAGCAAAAACCTAAGAAGAAGGGGTACACATTGTGGCACAGCTGTCTAGGCCACTGTTTGGAATGACCACTCCCACACTGAATGCCCAGCCCCCACACTGGAGTGCCCACCCCACACTGCCTACCCCACACTGGAATGCCCACTCCCACACTGAATGCCCAGCCCACACTGCCCACCCCCATACTGGAATGCCCACCCCACACTGGAATGCCCACCCCCACACTGGATGCCCACCCCCACACTGGAATGCCCACCCCCACACTGGATGCCCACCCCACACTGGAATGCCCACCCCCATACTGAATGCCCACCCCCACACTGAATGTCCACCCCCACACTGGATGCCCACCCCACACTGGAGTGCCCACCCCCACATTAAATGCCCACCCCCACACTGGAATGCCCACCCCCACACTGGATGCCCACCCCACACTGGAATGCCCACCCCCATACTGAATGCCCACCCCCACACTGGATGCCCACCCCACACTGCCCACTCCCACACTGGAATGCCCACCACGACACTGAAAGCCCACCCCCACACTGGAGTGCCCACCCCCACACTGGAATGACCACTCCCGCACTGGAATGCCCACCCCACACTGAATGCCCACTCCCACACTGGAATGCCCACTCCCACACTGGAGTGCCCACCCCCATACTGAATGCCCACCCCCACACTGGAGTGCCCACCCCCACACTGGAATGACCACTCCCGCACTGGAATGCCCACCCCACACTGAATGCCCACTCCCACACTGGAATGCCCACTCCCACACTGGAATGCCCACCCCCATACTGAATGCCCACCCCCACACTGAATGCCCACCCCCACACTGGATGCCCACCCCGCACTGGAGTGCCCACCACAACACTGAAAGCCCACCCCCACACTGGAATGCCCACCCCCACACTGGAATGCCCACTCCCACACTGAATGCCTACCCCACACTGCCCACCCCACACTCAGCTGGCATTTGGGAAGTGAGCCAGCAGATAGAAGATCTGTCTGTCTCTCTCTCTCTCTCATATCTGTTGCTCTGCCTTTCAAATAAATGCATCTTTTTTTAAAAAAAAAATATTCTGGGTTATAATTGTGGAGGGGACCTGAATGGGGGTGAGTGATAAGAGAAGCTTGTACTTTTCACTTAAGCACTAGTTTTTATCATTTTTAAGAGAAAAAATAATGATTTTAGGGGCCAGTGCTGTGGCACAGCGGGTTAATGCCCTGACCTGAAGCGTCGGCATCCCATATGGGTACCAGTTCTAGTCCCGGCTACTCCTCTTCTGATCCAGCTCTCTGCTCTGGCCTGAGAAAGCAGTAGGAAGATGGCCCAAGTCCTTGGGCCCCCGCACCCATGTGGGAGACCCAGAAGAAGCTCCTGGATCCTGTCTTCAGATCGGCACAGCTCCGACCATTGTGGCCAATTGGGGAGTGAACCATCAGATGGAAGACCTCTCCCTCTCTCTCTCTCTCTCTGCCTCTCCTCTCTCTGTGTAACTCTGACTTTCAAATAAATAAATGAATAAATCTTTTTTTAAAAAGATTAATGATTTTAGACATCAAAGAATGCCCTGCTACCACAGGAACCTCATTTATTATTTCTCTATTATGATCAGTTTAATATTTATTAATGATATTAATAATATTAATAATAATTAATACAATATAATAAATATATAATAATATATTTAAATATTATATATAAATATAAAAATATATAAATATACATTTGAATATTAAATACATAAACATATAATTAATATAATTAATATTTATGAAACACTTAGCTACAAGGCACGGTGCCAGGCCTTGGGACACTTCAGAGCGCAGCCTGAGCCTCACCCCATCCTCCAGGAACCTACTGTCCACGTGGAGGCTGTAGCAGTAAAAGGCAAATATGAGTGTGCAGCAGGAAGCACAGGCAGTGAGCTTTATAGGAGCTCAGAGGAGTGGCTACTTCTGGCTATAGGAGGCCAGAGTCATGAGAATTTGGGAATCAAGAGTTGGGAGAAGGAAAAGATAAGCACGTAGGAGAGAGAGCAGAGATGCCCACAGAATTACATAGACTCAGCAAGAAGAAGCATCTGCAAGGGGATCTTCCTCCTGCCGGGGGTCTCATTTTCTCATGGCAAAAGCAAGACCGCTTGTAGGTAAGAGGCATCCCTCTACCAGTCCTCTGGCCTGTGCGCTCCAACACCGCGTGTCTACAGAGGAAGTGCTGGTGTGATGAACTCCTCCAGGAGTCTCTGAACTGCTATGGACAGAGGTCCGCCACGTGCAGCCGAACATGAACCGGCACCCATATGGGCTGGATCAAGAGAGCACTGTGGGGGTGTAATTTTGGCCTAGCCATTAATTCAGTGGTTAAGAGGCTGGCCTCCTTTATGAGTGCCTGGATTTGATGCTGACCTCCAGCTGCGATTCTAGCTTCCTGCTAATGCGGACCCTGGGAAGCAGGTCTTGCTATCCATGTGGGACACCTGGATGGATTTTCTGGTTCCTGGTGTGGCCCTGGGCCAGCCCCAGCCATTCCAGGCTTTTAGGGGATGAAGCAGCAGCTGGGAGCGTTCTTTCTCTATTTCTCTCTCTCTCTGGCCTCAACAAACAAGCAACCAAACCTGAAAAGGGGGTGGGGGGGCAGGGGAGGAGTCAGCCCTAAAAAGGGCGGGAAGACAACGGGGCAGCGTGGCGGACAACCCAGCTCAATGGAAAGATCTGACAAAAGGAAAACAGTGTTTGGGGATGCATTCCCCAGCCCTGACTAAGGCGGGGATGTGTATGTTGGAAGGAAGTAGGGCGTTTTTTGTAAAGGTTTAGAGCCAGTTAAAAAGAAAGATACTGACTATCACACGTCAATTTTGAACTAAATTCAACAGGCAATGCTAAAATGTTTGGCACTTAAAAAAAACTAAAAAAGAATAAAATATTTCTCTTAAAATTTATAAGAAACAAAATTGATTTTCTAGAGAATTCCCTGGGTGGCTTAGGGACAGAGGGGGTGGAGTTTTAGATCTGCTCCTTTTTCTATCTTTTGAATTTTATTTCATATAAATAAATGTATTAGTGAAAAGACTGAAAAACAAAAAAAACAACTCAGTGGTTAACAGAGAAACAGAGAGAAAAGCAAGAGACTGATTTGCGGTGTTGTGTGTATGGGCTGAGCATGTCCGCTGG
Organism: Oryctolagus cuniculus; assembly: GCF_964237555.1. Classification (NCBI taxonomy): domain Eukaryota; kingdom Metazoa; phylum Chordata; class Mammalia; order Lagomorpha; family Leporidae; genus Oryctolagus; species Oryctolagus cuniculus. The sequence goes on along the minus strand of NC_091445.1, from coordinate 64,237,465 downwards.
GCTTTATTTAACGTAAATGGACAGACCCAAAGAATCTGGGCTGAGATGCAGCTCATGCAGCAGTGAATGTCTGGGGTGTTTGCTGCCAACCACCTGAAAGCAGTTCTAGAAATGCGATTCATAGGAGCTGGAGGACAGAGAGCCGGTCACCTGGTGGGAGCAGGATTGGGCAGAGACCCGTGAGGAAGAGCAGGCTCTGGTTGCTGGTCAGCCATTGCCACATGCAACTTCAGGGCCATTCCGCAGCCAGTTCTGCTTGTCTCTCCCCCGCAATCTTAATGCTGTTGGTGATGTAAAAAGAATAGTTCTCTGTAGAACATTACAGAACTTTACAACAATTTCACGTAGAAAGTGGTAACTGGTTGTTTACTGTTGGAGAGGAGGGACAGCTGCCTACATTTATTATAGCAACCTGTCTGGAATTGACCAGTGTTGCTGTTTGGAAACAATTTGCAGATCTTGCATTAGGTTGACTTCCTTAAGACATAGGTGAGCTCAGGGTAGTAACACACAAACGTTTGTTTCTCACTCAGATCATAGTTGTTGCCAGTGGTGACTTGAGGATCTCGGCTGCTTCCATATTACAGCCACGCCGTCTGTAACACATGGTCTCCAAAGCTGCTGCAGCAGCAACAGAGGGGTGGAGGATGGCACAAGTCGTTTTACAGGCTCTGGCCAGGCATTTTCACCCTTAATGCGTTGGCTGGAACTCAATCATATGGCCCCAACAGAACTGCAAGGGAGCCTGGGAAATGAGAACATCCTGTTTGCCTAAGCAGAGGAAGCGTTAGGCAGACGTGGAGTGGGTTGTAACTTTACTAGTAAAGCATGTAGGAGCTTTGCAAGCACATTATGATACATCTTTAAAACGAAATATCATCTGGTCATTAAAAATCAGGGCACAACGTGCAACGCTGACATCCCATGTAGGGGTGCTGGTTTGAGTGCCAGTCGCTCTGCCTCTGATCCAGCGCCCTAGTGCACCCGGAAAGGCAGCAGAGAATGGCCCAAGTGCGTGGGCCCCTTCCACCCACCTGGGAGACCCAGATGGAGTTCCTAGCTCCTGATTTTGGCCTGGACCAACCCTGGCTATTTCATACATTTTGGGAGTGAACCAGCAGTTGAAAGAGCTCCCTTTCTTGCCCTCTTTCTTGCTCTGCCCTTCAAATACGTAAAATAAATGTTTTTTAAAGTTTTTTTTTTCAATAAGAATATTGGAATGAATATTTAATGACAGGAAAATGCCAATGATTAATGAAGAGAGCAAGATATAGACTCCTATTCCTGTGATTCTCATTTTGGAAAAAAATCATAAATGTATATATGTGCTTGCCAAACTGTTATTTGCAGTTATCTTAGAGTTATAAGTTATTTTATATTTTTTGTGTTTTTAAAGAAATTACTAAATGATTGAATTGATTTGAACAGTATGTACAATCTGAAAACCAGGTTTAAAAACTTCTGACATTTTTATTTATTTGAAGAGAGACACAGGGAGAGAGAGACAGACATCTCCAAAGGCGTGCAACACCTGGGGCTGGGACAAACCAAAGCCAGAGTCAGGAACTCAGTTCAAGTCTCCCATATGACAGGCAGGGACCCAGCTGTTTGCACCATTGCCCACTGCCTCCCAGGGTTAGCATTAGCAAGAAGCTGGAATTGACAGAACTCAAATTCAGGCACTCAGCTATGGCCTGTCCACTTCCACAAGTGTTTTTTTTTTTTAACTCATGTGAAAAAGAAATCCTCAGATTATCTGAAACCAGAGCTCAAACTTAGAAGCCCCTAAGCCAGAGGTATACGTTGTTGCAGGCTATAAATCTGGAGTTATATTAATAAGCTTTTTCGGTCTTCGGGGGCCCCTCTCTGCTTTATTGTTTGTTTTTCCCGAGAGCATCAGTGTTATCCGGCTTCCCTGGTTCACACATCAGCAGTAGTCAGAACCACGGTGGAGGTTTATTCCTTGCAAATGAGAAGCCAGGACCTGCTTTGCCAGTGGCAACACTTACTGAGCAGTACATAGTTGGCTGAGCAAAGCAACTAAGCTAACCACATATGCCCCTTCTGGAGGTTTGAATGGAAAGCAGATAGAACCAACATTTCTGCAGGCTCAGTCACAAAACCTTGGACACCCTGAGCAACCACACAGCAGAGGAACCCTGTTGTCACAGGGAAACAACCACATTGGTTTGGAAGAGAATTGAGGACCGGGCTGAGGTGGTTGGCTATTCTGGTAGGAAAGGGTTAGACAGAAACCATATTTCCTTTGTATGTAAGGACTTTGTGGATAAATAAATATATATCATTTTAAAATGTCCATTTAGGGCCCAGAAATTTGACAGATAAAATACAGTCAGCTACTGAAAAACAAGATATGTTTGCTCAATATGTATCATGGTGGAAAAATTCACCAGATCGATGGACTATGTCCAACGTTGATGAGAATGTGAGTCAACAGCTAATTCTCAAGTGCTGCTGGTAGGAGTGAAAATTGGTCAGCCACTGTACTACCAAGATTCTCCATGGACACCCACTTTGGTGGAGAAATTGTGCGTCCCAGAAGCTCCTTTGTCCCAAGGCAGCTCACTCAGCACAAATCATGTGGACGAGGTGAGCAAGGCTTCAGCTGCTGTGCGGTCCACCCTTCTAACCTAAGACGCACTCAGCCTTCTCAGCCTCTCAGCCAGTCTGGGAAAGACTCTAAGTGGCTGACCAAACAGCAGGGCAAGCTGGAGAGAGGGAAGGAAAGACAAAAGCAGAGAGAGCCTGAAGAGCCCTCTGCTGGCTGCTCTTTAGAGAACAGGAATTTGCTGCAAGTCTGACTTTAGAGGACATTGTTGCTTAATGAGGTTCCCCTACCTCCAGGCTCCAAGACTGGCCAGGCACAGCTCTCTAACCATGGCATTGCTGAAGATGAACTCTAAGCATTCCCTGAGAGGTGCAACCCAAGCTTCCTCCCCACCAGTTGCTAAGGAGTTACTCATCGATACTCGTTAAGGCACGGGAAGGCAGACTTGATTCAGGACTGTTGAGTTGGCTAGAGGGGTCATTGTGAATGGGATTCTGCAGCTGGGGAGACAGTTAGGATCAGCTCTGAATACAGCCTGGGCAAGTAGAATGGAGATGAGTGGATGTGAAATTAACAAGAGGAAGCATGAGGAGTAAGGGGAAGGCATTAAGCCCATGTACTGAACTCCTGTGGGAGATAGGCCAAGGTGAGCAGGCATCACTCAGGGGAGAGGGAGTCTGATCCTTGGGCTGATCAGATGTCATGCATGGAAAGTTTTTGCTAAACTGATTTGGGAGGGTTCTTTGCTAAAACTGGATTTTATAAGACAGCACACAAATGGGCCTAGGAGAAGGCTGAGGAGCCTAAAGTTCAGAAAGGCACAGTGCACCAATGCTGATAGCCAAGGAGCCTGGCAAAAAATCTGAAAGATGTTGTCTTATACAGAAGTCCCCGCAAAGTACAGAGACACCCATGTAAGACTATTCCCTGGAGCAACTTATATTTCCCATTGCTTCCTTGAAGACATGCAAAGGGACTTCTAATTGACCTTGCATTATGCAAGATTGAGCAAGTAAAGAAAATGCTATGCAGGTTGGAAAGAATGAGAGGGAACATTTCCATTTGCACAGTGCTCATTGTGTGCCAGGGTTTCAGGATTGCTGCAAGTGCTGGTGTCTTGTGTTGGGCCACCCACCAGTCTGAGGCACCCCTGTGTGCATGAGCAAAGAATGGGTGCAGGGCTTGGCAGCAGAAAGGGCCTTGCTGTGCTGCCAAAGAGCTGTCGTCTCAGGAGTACGCAGCTGCGTGCTGAGACACACACCTTACAAGAGAGGGGGACTTGGGTTTGGTTTTCACACACCCTACCCTGTTGGCTGAACACCTTGGTGGAGTGCATCAACCACATATCTGTATAAGCAGCTCCAAATTTTTGTAAGGCCAAAGTCACCCAGCCAGAAGGGAAATGAGGGATGAAATCTGGCCCCTGCTCCACTGGCCAAGCCCTGAGTCCCCATAAGTCTGGAGGTGTTGCCTTTATGTAATAAACACTAAGGTACTTGAGCTGCCAAGCGGTCCTGTGTCTACATTGTGTCATCCTCTAAAGACCTATGAGACTGGCAGAGGGGAATTTTATGTGAAGCTAAAGGCACAGACTCTCCAAGATCCAGGGAGAGGCCTGGGGACAGGGTCTCACGTTCATGTTTTGTCCTCACATCTGCAAAAGTGGGAAAATTTAACTGTAGAACTATAATATAAATTTGTGTAATTATTTCACTCAAAACTATTGTATCCAGTTGCTTTAAGTAACACTCTGATCTCAGAATCAGCCCTCAAGGCTTCCTGGTGTGGCTGAAAAGCCCAGGAGAGCATTTCAGGAATGGAAAGGCAAGACACTGTGGCAAAAATATTCTATGTGAAGGATCTCTGTGAGTGAGATCCCAGGGGAAAGAAGTGACCATCAAAGAAGGAGGTACTTTTCTCTAAAGGGAGGAGAGAACTTCCACTTTGCTTATAGCCCTGTCTAAATACTGACAGAGTTTGTGGACTCAAAAGGCTTCCATATGCTATACAGCTCATGTCAAGAGCCTCAGGTAGTCATTGATGCCACACATAAAAGAGTGTTAATTGTTAATTTAACAACAGGAGTCACTGTGCAATAACTCCCTATGTAGGACCTCCATCCTCAATGAGTTGTGTTATGAGAGTTAACTGTAAAACTAGTTCTCACAGTTATTTTGTGTGTGTGGGTGTGTGTGCAAATTGTTGAAATCTTTACTTAGTATAGAATTTGTCTTTTGTGTACAAAGTTAATTGAAAATGAATCTTAATGGAGAATGGGACTGGGAAGGGGAGAGGGAAGAGGAGGAGGGGTGAGAGTATAGGTATGGTGGGAAGAATCACTATATTCCTGAAGTTGTACTTATGAAATTTGTATTAGTAAATAAATAAATAAATAAATAAAATTTTATATGGTACTAGAAAAATAAAAAAAACTATTGTCCTCACAACCTTTGCAGACAGGTTCAATGGTTAGCCCCATTTGCTAACCGAGACTACGAAAAGTTCATCAGAATTAGTGTCAGATGCTCGGACTTGTGGCCAGTCAGCTGTCTCCAGTGCCAGATGATATCAGGGGGATTTTTACATAGTTTTGGTTCCAAGAAGACAAAATTTCTAGGAATATCCTACAGATGTTGTTCATTCTCGCCTCAGCGTCTCCAGATGTCATGAGACATAGATGAGAACCATCTTTGGATGCTGTTCTAGCCCCAGGAGGCTGGCGACAGGCAGCGAGCATATTGTGGTGGTCACAGCACAAAGAGGCAGGGACTGTGGTGAAGCCTGGGTAAAGATTGGGGTGCAGCAGCTGGAGCTCACCGCTGTCACCAGGGAGAGCAGTATGCCCCGTGGCCATTGTGGTGTTAAGGTCCAGTCAGAGGGCAAAAACTGCTCCTCTACTCTCCCGAGTTCAGTGTTTGGACCTGGGAAATAAACCAACGAGAGACAGAGCAACAGACGAGAAAGGATGTGTGATTTTTACAACCATGTCTGTGCGTAGGCATTCACAGCAAAGAAGTGAAACTCAAAGAAGTGGTCTGGCTCGGAGGCTAAGCTGTCATTTTCACAAGGGAGGTTTAGGTGTTGAGGCAACATGGGGAAGTAACCGGGGAGTACGTGGGGAAGCGAATCTAATCAAAACGTTATGCTTCGCCTAACACCTGAATTTTATCTCCCTCTGACTCCGTAGCCTGGAGCTGAGCAGGCTGGGTAGCCAGGGCAGCCCCCACAAACTGGTTTATGGCTTCCCATATTTCTCCAGCCTGAGAGAGAGGGGTGGTGAGAGTCACTGTGGTTCAGATCTAACCGCAGTATCCTGCAGAACTGCTCAAGAAGCCAAGAGATCAGCCTCCATCTGGCCTCAGAAAACACTCAGAGGTTCTTTTACCAACAGGTAGAAGAGAGGATGGATATTGGGCAGTTACTTGCAGTATCTACCAAAGTGACGGAGCCAAGAGTGACGTGTGTTAGAAATCCATGGGGCCTGGTAGATGTGAGCAGCGTGTGAGGCTGAGTATGAATTGTGTGGCAAAGAAGGTAAGCAAGAGACAGGCCCTGCCGGCAGTGAGGAGATGCAGGGGGTTTGGAGCAAAGAGAAAAGTGAAGCACAGATTGGGCAATGGCTGCAGCCTCAAGAAACGCCCCTGCGCTGGAGACCGTTGATGTGTGGGAAGACTTGGGAGACCCCAGGAGACAACTCTTGGTTCTGGGGATGAGACAGTCATGAGAAAATGACAGAGGAGGGAGACTAAAGCTGTTTCTCATTAGTCCATGGCAGGCAATTTGCTAGTCCCTTACCAGGTCATGGCTCACTCATGCAAGGCCACATGGGTGGTAGCCACATCCTTCCCTTCCCTATCTGTCAACCACGATTCTGGAAGAGTGCATAGGTCCCATTGTCTCCACCTTCTCAGCTTCCCACCATTCCAATGAAGCAGCCCTGGTGCTGATCTCTGGGGGTTATTCGTGCCAGTGCTGCAGACACAAGTTTACACAGTTCCCTCTGCACCGTTTCACTAGAACCATTAACCATTTGCTCACACTGATACTGGGGAGAGGGGTAAGCAAGGAAGCTACTTTGGAGGAAGAAACTGATCAAGACGTCAGATTTTCGAGACAGTCCTTACCTTCTTCCACTGGTGCTGCCATAACAAAAAAGTAGCATAGACTGAGTGGCTCGCATGATGTGTCTTTCTCACAGTTCAAGAGCGGAGAAGTCCAGGATCAGGGTGCCAGCAGAACTGGTGTCTGATGAGAGCCCGCTTCCAATCACAGATGGTCACCTTCTTGCTGTGTCACACAGGACAGGAGGAGGGAACTCTCTCCAGTAAGGCACTAATCTCATGCATGATGGTGCCGATCTCCTAACCCATCACTTCCCCAAGGCTCTACCACCCAATACGGTCACACTTGGGGTTAGGGTTTCAATGTGCAGATTTGGGGGTGATACAAGCATTCATCCTATCCCAGTCTGTAACCCCACAAAGAGGTTGAGTCCCTACCTATCCAGTCTTTCCAGAAAAGGCATCTAAGGTGGCGTTTCAGTGTTCTTGCACGTGCAGGTGAATTCTGTATCCGTTAGCAGTTAATGCAGCAATGCTGCATCACATACTACCCATCTTTGCTTGTGCTGCTAAAACACAAGGCTGTAGGCTGGAGAATTTATAAAGAACAGAAATTCATTTCTCACAGTTCCAGAGGCTGGCCAGTCCAAGGTCACCCTGCATTGGCAGGCTTGGTCTCTGATTCCAAGATGGTGTCTTTTGCTGCTTCCTCTGGAGAGGAAAAACATTGTGTCCTCCTCCCATGGTAGAAGAGCAGAAGAGAGAGAGCCTAGTTCTCCAAGCCCTTTCAGAGTGGCATTAATTCACCAATGACATCAGAGCCTTTGTGGCCTAAACTTACCTTCCCAAAGGCCCCACCTCCCAACACTGCTGCATTGGGGGTTGTGTCTCCAACACATGAATACTGGTAGGGACAGAAATATCCCTACCATAGCACTACCACCAAATCAGTGGCTTGCCACAACATGCTTTTGTAAATTTTTTGTTCACAGGTCAATGGGTTACTTGGGCAGCCTTGCTTTAAGCTGTAGATCAACTGGGCTTGCTTCAGGCTGCATATTGGGTTGAAGTCTGCTCTGTGTGTCTCATGTTGTCCTAGATCAAAAGTTATACAGGGTTTGTTCCCTCCATGGTGGATCAAAGAAGACAGAGAGGAGCCAAGTCAAGATAATATTTTCAAAGCTTCTGCCTTTGTCATGTCTGTTCAGATTTTCTTTTCTTTCTTTCTTTTTTCTTTCTTTTTTTTTTTTTTGACAGGCAGAGTTAGACAGTGAGAGAGAGAGAGAGAGAGAGAGAGAAAGGTCTTCCTTTTTCCGTTGGTTCACCCCCCAAGTGGCCTCTATGGCCGGCACGTTGCAGCTGGCGCGCTGTGCCAATCCGAAGCCAGGAGCCAGGTGCTTCTCCTGGTCTCCCATGCGGGTGCAGGGCCCAAGGACCTGGGCCTTCCTCCACTGCACTCCCGGGCCACAGCAGAGAGCTGGATTGGAAGGGGGCAACCGGGACAGAATCCGGCACCCCGACTGGGACTAGAACCCCGGGGTGCTGGTGCTGCAAGTGGAGGATTAGCCTAGTGAGCCATGGCGCCAGCCTCATATTTTCTTGACCAAAGTAAAGTACTCAGCCAAACCCAAATCAGTGGAGTAGGGAAGTATACTCATTCTCCAGGGGAGGAAAGGGGGTTATTAATATTTTCTAAAATTTGATCAAGCCTATTCCATTGTCAAAGGGGCCAGCATTGTGGTGCACTGGTTAATATGCTGCCTATAATGCCTGCAGCCCATATAAGAGTGCTGGCTCAAGTCCTTGCTACTTCACTTCAGATCCAGCTCCCTGCTAATGCACCTAGGAAACCAGCCACCCACATTGGAGACCTGGATGGAGTTCCTGGCTCCTGGCTTTGGGCTTTCCCAGCCCCAACCATTGCAGCTTTTTGGAGAGTGAGCCAACAGATGGAAGATGGGTCTCTCTCTCTCTCTCTCTCTCTGCCACTCTGCCTCTCAAGTTAAAAAAATAAATCTTTAACAAAGAACTATTCCAACATCCAATATACATCTCAAGCCTGGAATATTCTCTTGGGTTCTAGATCCTCATGTCAGAGACTCAGACGGAGCTTCTGGCTCCTGACTTTGGATTGGCCCAGACCTGGCTGTTGCAGCCATTTTGGGAGTGAACCAGTGGATGGAAGAGCTATCTCTTTGTCTCTCTTTCTGTAACTCTGCCTTTCAGATAAATGAATGAGTCCTTTGGAATAAGCTCTTTGTGAGTAACGTATGAAACAACGGATGCATTGCTTCTTATACAGGTGACTTCTCTCAGTCTGGAAAGTGAGCCAGGTGAGAGCAGCCTTTGGTGACCCCAGCTGAGATTCCTGGAGGCGCTGTGCCCTAGGACTTGCTGTGAGCACAGGCAAAGGTTGCAGGGTGAAGGCTTCTCTCTCTGTGCCCAGGTCTGGTTTCTTTACCTCCATAAGGGATGTACTGTGCCATCCCATCGGAAGGAAGGATGAATCAATCAACCCTTTTGAAATTGCAGTGGTGAAAACCAGCACATCACCCCCAACTTACTATCTCAGGGACCTGATCTTACTTTTAAAACCTTTTTACTAAGGAAAATGTCTAACATGTACTAAAGTAGCGAAACACAGGATGAGGAACCCCATGAGGTCGTCACCCAGCTGAAATCATTATTTGCTCCTGGCCAGTCTTACACGTTTTTAATGTCTATTCATTTTCCTCCAATCTGCTGGATGATTAGCAGGCAAATCCGAGACAGTTTATGCTTTCGTCTGTAAGCATTTCAGCTTACATCTCTAAAACATAAGGACTCCTTTTCAAAATTCAACATCACCATCAGGATCAGGATGATATAATAAATAAACATAATGTGTACATTGTTGTTAAAGGGAGGATTTAGTCATTTCTTGATCAGACACAGCTTACAACAGTTTCCAATCACCACAAGTCATATTCTGTGGGTATCAGGGCAAGTAAACATTCATAAAACTTGGCACCGAACATATCACATCCACTGCTCACTTTAACTGAAAGAGTTTGATCCTATTTATTTTAAATGATTTCCAACCAAGAGATTTCTACATTCCGCTCAATTGCCAGTTTGTGAAATTCCTCCTATAACTGGTCTTGAGTACTTTGGGAGGAAGTTATCTATCTTTATAAAATTGTGTTTTTCTCGATATCTTAGTTCAAATGTCACTTGAACTTCGAAGTTTACATTTCTTGCAAATTAACTTCCTTTTCTCCTGATAACACAGATTTTAGTTCATTAACCAGTGAATTCTACATAGTAACTTGCATGTTCACGATTTGACTAGTCAGGCAAAAGTTAAGGTTGGTAGCACAGATCATTGCTTAAGATGCTTAAAGTCCATTTCTGCAATTTTAAAAAGATTTATTTATTTATTTATTTGAAGGCAGAATACCAGAGAGAGAGGGAGGGAAGGAAGGGAAAGAGAAAGAGAGAGAGAGAGTGAGCGAGCGAGCTTCCATCTACCATTTCATGGACATTCTACCCCAATGGCCAGAGCTGGGCCAGGCCAAAGCCAGGAGTGAGAGACTTCATCTAGGTCTCTCACCTGGGTGATAGGAACTCCAGTACTTGGACCATCAACTTCTGCCTCCTAGATTCGTTAGCAGGGAGCTGGGTGGGAAATGGAGGCAGGACTCTATCCCAAGCACTCTGCTATGGGATGCCGGTATCCCACATGGAAATTTAACATGTTGTGCCACAGGGTCTGCCTTTTGAAAAGTTGAATAATATTCCATTGAGTGGCCTGCATGCGTGTGGCACACACCCATACACATACAATACCCACACATCGTCTTTACAGACACTTGGCTTCCGCATCTTGGCTGTGTAGAATGATGCTGCGGTGAGCATGGAGGTGCAGCTGTATCTGGGAGGCTGGTTTCACTTCCTTTGCTATATCCCCGGAAGTGGGATTGCGGCATCATTTGGTAGCTCTATTTGTAGATTTTTGAGAAGATCATGCTTCTCCAGAATGGCTGTACCAATTTATAACGCATGTGCAGTGTAGAAGGTTGCTTTTTCTCCACACCCTTGCCGATATCTACTTCTTATTTGACAGTGACCAGCTTAATAGGCATGTGGGGAAATCTCATTGTGGTTTTGGGTTTGCATTTCCTTGATAGCTAGAAATGTTGAGTACATTTTCATATCCTTTCTGGGCATTTGTATTTCTTCTTTTGAGAAATGTCTGTTCAGGTCATTTATCCATTTTAAAATCAGATTATTGCTAGCATTTGCTATTGAGTTGTTTCAGTTACTTACAAATTCTGGAATTTAATCCTTTTCCCAGTGAATACTTTATAAATATTTTCTTCCACTCTGCAGGTTGTGTTTTCACGCTGCTAATTGTTTCCTTCATTACACAGAGCTTTTTAGTTTGATGTAAAGATTTCAGGACACAGATTTGGGTAAAGATTTTTTTGGATATGATCCCTGAAGCATAGGCAACAAAAGCAAACATTGACAGCAGAGCGTTCTCTCTGTTTCCTTTCATAATTTTTAGAGTGTTGGGTTTTACGTTTCAGCCTTTAATCTGTTTTGAGTTGATTTTCACATGTGCTGTAAGAGAAGGGGCTGGTTCTCTCACCATCCTGTCTCCCTCCCAGCACGTATGAAGACAATATCCTTTCTGCTTGGGTATTCCTCACACGTTTGTGGAAAATCAATGGGCTATAAATATGTAGGCTTAGTTATGGGCTCTATTCTGTTCTGTGGGTCTCTGTGTCTATTTTTATTGCACTATCATTTTGATCAATGTAGCTTCATAATACCATTTGAAATCTTGCTCTTATTACTCAAGATTATTTTGGTATTTGGGATCTCCCGTGGTTTCACACAAATTTTAGGATTGTTTTTGCTATTTCTGTGGAAAATGCCACTGGAAATTTGACAGGGGTTGCGCTGAATCTGTAAATCATTTGGGGAAGTATAAACATTTCAACTGTATTGATGGCTTCCAGTCCATGAACACAGGCCCTCTTTGCATTTCTTTGTCTTTTGCAGACCCTTTCACTAATGTTCTGTGGATTTCAGCATACTAGTCTGTCTCTTCATTTTATTAAAAAATGCTATAGTAAATGATATTGTTTTCTTAATTTCTTTGTCAGATAAGTTGTTAGTGTGCACAGGGGCCACTGAGGTTTTATTCCAAAGATTTATTTATTTATTTGAAAGAGTTACAGAGAGAGAGGGGGCGAGCCAAAGAGAAAGATCATCCATCCGCTGGTTCATTCCCCAAATGGCTGCAAGGGTTGCGGCTGGGCCAGATGGAAGCCAGGTGCCAGGAGCTTCTTCAGGGTCTCCCATGTGGGTACAGGGACCCACGAACTTTGGCCTTACTCCACTGCTTTCCCAGGCACATTAGCAGGAAGCTGGATTGAAAAGTGAAAGCAGCAGGGACTTGATCTCGTGCCCACATGGGATGCTGGTGCCTCAGGTAGCAGCTTATCTGCTATGGCACAGAGCTGGCCCCAAAGACCACTAATTTTTTGAAAACTATTTATTTATTTATTTGAGATAGGGAGAGAGAAAGAAAGAAGCCCCATCCACTGGTTTACTTCTCAAATGTGCCCAAGGCCAGGACTGGGGCAGCAACCAAATCAGAACCTGGGAGCTAGGAACGCAATCCAGGTCTCCCGTGTGGGCAGGAACCCCATCACTTGAGTGTCACTGCTGCCTCCCAAGGTCTGCATCAGCAGGAAGCTGCATCAAGAGGTGTCAAACGCAGGTGTTCTGATATGGGACAGACAGCTTAACTGGCTTCTTACCTGCTGTGCTAAATGCCCTGTTGATTTTGTGTCCTACAACATATTGCCTTTGCTTGTTGTTGTCTAATAGTTTTTGCTGAATTTGTTTATTATCTGATAGGTTTTTTAATTGAGGTTTTAGGGTTTTCTATATATGGCATCATGCAATCCACAAACAGGCGATTGTATTTTTTCTGGTACCCTCATAACCAAACTTTTAATTCCACTTCTATGAACTTTTTCTTTCTTGTTTTTTTTTTTTTTGAAAAAAAATTTTTTATTTATTTGAGAGGTAGAGTTACAGACAGAGAGAGGGAAAGACAGAGAGAAAGTCTTCCATCCGTTGGTTCACTCCTCAAATGGCCGCAATACCTGGAGCTGGGCTGATTGGAATCCAGGAGACAGGAGCTTCTTCTGAGTCTCCCACAGTGGTGCAGGGGCCCAAGCACTTGGGCCATCTTCCACTGCTTTCTCAGGCCATAAGCAGAGAGCTGGATTGGAAGAGGAGTAGTATGGACGTGAACCAGCGCCCATATGGGATGCTGGCACCACAGGCCGAGACTGAACCAATTACCATTCTACAGCACTGGCCCCCTTCTATGAACTTTTGGAAACATGTTCATATATACTGGAATATTAATCAAATAAGAAATTAAAGAAGATGGGAACCAGGTTTTTCACTTTCGGAGAAGTAATTACGAACCTGGAAAAGGAGATGCTAGAATGAACCCTATGATGTAGGATTGGCATTGATTGCCTCACTGTGAACTCATGGTTTTCAATCTATAAACAGACGTTCAGTATGCTGATGGACATTCCCCAGCTCTGCCACTGGGGGCCTGGGAGAAGTAACCCCCATAGCAATGAGCACTGGGGGTGCCATGGATCTCAGCTTCCAAACGCCATTTTTCACTAAGTAGAACTGAACTCTTTCAAAGAAATAGCTGATTCCAGAGCTGGTGAGGGAGAGGAGGAGGTAAGCCTGGAACATCTTGTGCCAAAAGTTGAGAAACAAAGAATGATGGGGACGTAGGCTTGAATTCCCGCTGGCCAAGTCAGGGATAATTTGAAAATCAAAATAATAATTAGAGTGTGTCGCTCCCCCTCTTCGTGGAGGAACGACACAGGACCCTGCGCTGTTCTTTCGTCTGCTCGGCCCTCCCCGGGTTTGCTGCTGGTTCTTCCCGGGTTGGCTACTATCCCTTCCACCTCCGTGGAAGGGCAGTTCCCCCTGGCCACATTCCCCACTTCCGCAGGGGAGCGGCACACCGCCGGCCGGCTTTCTCGGGGGGCTGCACGGGTGTTCCTTCAGCTAGATGTTCCCCTTAGATGTTCCTGGTGCATGCCGTCTCTCTCCTCCCTTATAGTCCTCCTCCGCCAATCCCAACTCGGCTACCCACACGCCGAGTACGCTGCTCTCCTCCAATCAGGAGCAAGTCCTACAGTTTATTGGTTGAACTGGAGGCAGCTGTGCAGAAGCTGTTTACTTCTCTCCCAGCGCCATATTGTGGGAGAGCAGATGCACAGAATAAGTCCTAATTCCAGTTAACTCAGTCCAGTCCGGATTGCTCCCCACAGATCCCCCTTTCTTTTTATTTTTGGCGTTGATACACGCCTGTCTTCGGTGCCCCGTGGCACACACTCTGCTCTACTTGCTAGAGTTGCCACAGGTTCTTACAAGTCCTATCAATCAGGAAAACCGAATCCGGGTCCTCTCTTCGCCATGTTGTGAGGAGGTTTTTAGGCGCTGATGCGTGCCTGTGTTCGGTGCCCTGCAGCGCATGCTCTGCTCTGCCTGCAGGGGCTTACAAGCCCTAACAATCAGGCAAACCGAATCCAAGCCTTCTCATTGCCGTGTGGTGGGGGAGACTTATTAGTGTTGGTTCGTGCCTATCTTCGGTGACCTGCAGCTCATACTCTGGTCGAGCTGCTTGCTGGTGCTTACCGCCTTAATCAGGCAGACCGAATCCAAGCTCTCTCATTGCTGTGTTATGGGGAGGCCTTTTTGATGTTAATTCGTGCCTGTCTTCGGTGACCTGCGGCGCATAAGCTGCTAGCCGCCGCAGGTGCTCATTGCCTCACTTAATCGGGGCAGACCGAATCCAAGCTCTCTCATTGCCATGTTGAGGGGAGGCCTTTCTATTTCTCTATTTCTCTATCTCCGGGCATTCCTATTTCTCCCATTTTACTTCTATCTTCCAGCATTCCTATTTCTCTCACTTTGCTTCTAAACTTCTATTTCTCTTATCCCTGCAGCTTCCCGCTCTCATTCTTATCCCCGCGGCTTCCCGGCTGCGCCCGCCCCGAGGCTGCTTCTTGGCAGCTTTCCGGCTCTGAGCCACTTCAGCCCGCGCCTCTCTCATCTGCGAGGCTTCGCGGCTCTGCGCGGCTCGGCTTTGCGCGCACACTCCGCGGTCTCCGCGCTAGCCCTGCGTTCCCTATGTACTTGAGCCCCGCACGCTCTGTCTGTGCGCGGCAGCCTCCGCGAGTCACACAGCGTAGCTTACGTGTCCGCCACTAGCATTCAATCTAAGTTCCCCGGGCTAGCCTGGCGAATTCAACCCAGCTCACGTCTCCGCCCCATGGTTTGGCTTCCCGTCCTTTGCTCCCCGGGCTAATCAGACGGACCCCAATCTGGCTTACGTTTCAGCTTCTGGTTTCAACTTTTCGCCCCCTATTCCCGGGCTAACTTGAGAACCCCAAAGTGGCTTTCGTGTCCGCCTTGGCCTGCCCCCCGCGGCTTCAATTTCCCTAACATTTTTCTCTACCCGGTATGTTTCCCTAAGTTTTCTTCCAACAATATTCCTCCCTCATTTCTCCTGGCCTCTCCCCACAGTCCGCGTCCGAGTCTGTTTGTTCTAGCTTTCACTTTCGCTTTCGACCTTAGAGATTTCTCCCAGCTTCCCCCCGTAGTCCGTATCCGAGTCTACGCCTAGGCTTTCAATAGCCTCTTCCGGCACCCTTATCGTCCGGCTTTTCCCTAGGCTGTTTGCTAGTCTCTCTCTCCGGTAATTTCCCTAGGCTGTTTGCTAGTCTCTCTCTCCGATATTTTCCCAGTTCTTCCCGTTTCTTCCCTCCTAAGTTTCCTATCCGTCCTAGGTTTCCTATCCGAGTCACGGCACCATTATGTCGCTCCCCCTCTTCGTGGAGGAACGACACAGGACCCTGCGCTGTTCTTTCATCTGCTCGGCCCTCCCCGGGTTTGCTGCTGGTTCTTCCCGGGTTGGCTACTATCCCTTCCACCTCCGTGGAAGGGCAGTTCCCCCTGGCCACATTCCCCACTTCCGCAGGGGAGCGGCACACCGCCGGCCGGCTTTCTTGGGGGGCTGCACGGGTGTTCCTTCAGCTAGATGTTCCCCTTAGATGTTCCTGGTGCATGCCGTCTCTCTCCTCCCTTATAGTCCTCCTCCGCCAATCCCAACTCGGCTGCCCACACGCCAAGTACGCTGCTCTCCTCCAATCAGGAGCAAGTCCTACAGTTTATTGGTTGAACTGGAGGCAGCTGTGCAGAAGCTGTTTACTTCTCTCCCAGCGCCATATTGTGGGAGAGCAGATGCACAGAATAAGTCCTAATTCCAGTTAACTCAGTCCAGTCTGGATTGCTCCCCACAGAGTGTACACAGGTATTTGAAAAAGTTCATGAAAAATGGAATTAAAAGATAAATTTAACTTGGTGCAAAGCTTTTTGAAATCTATGCTTAATTTTTTCATAAAAAATATTTTCTGTGAAAAATTTGAAGACCCCTCATATATATGAATTTCAACATTTTTGTAACAAAATAAACTAATTTTTTTTAAGATTTATTTATTATTTTATTTGAAAGGCAGAGTTACAGAGGGAGAGAGAGAGAGGGAGAGAGAGATGTTCCATTCTGCTGGCTCACCCCCCAGATGGCTACAGTGGCTGGAGCTGGAGCTGGATCAGACCAAAGCCAGGAGTCAGGAGCTTCTGCCGGGTCTCCCACATGGGTGCAGGGGCTCAAGTACTTGGGCCATCTTCCGATGCTTTCCCAGGTGCATCAGCAGGGAACTGGATTAGAAGTGGAGTAGTTGGGAATCAAACCGGTTCCCATATGGGATGCCATCGCTCATGCTGAATAGCCCTCACCAACCACTCCAAGTCCGAGTAATCTCTCTCTCTACCTTCTGCCTCTTCAGACGTACTAAAGTTCTGCTCCTGTTAACTCC
Source organism: Oryctolagus cuniculus (assembly GCF_964237555.1). Taxonomy (NCBI): domain Eukaryota; kingdom Metazoa; phylum Chordata; class Mammalia; order Lagomorpha; family Leporidae; genus Oryctolagus; species Oryctolagus cuniculus. The sequence goes on along the minus strand of NC_091445.1, from coordinate 64,220,855 downwards.
TGGATGCTAACAGCATCTAGTAACATTTCTTTTGTCCTGTCCTCATCTTTCTGAGTAATTTATTCATTAAACTACTTTCAAATTCACTATGTATTTCCTAATTGGATGTATGTGCATTAAATGTCCCTAGAAGGAAATACAAGAAACAAGGAATGGTTTTCTATGAGCTAAGAAACTGCATGGGGAAAATAATCTTTTCATTATATACTTCTATAAACTTTTAAAAATTATTCATTTGAGGCCGGCGCTGCGGCTCACTAGGCTAATCCTCTGCCTTGTGGCGCCAGCACACCGGGTTCTAGTCCTGGTCGGGGCGCCATATTCTGTCCCTGTTGCCCCTACTTCCAGGCCAGCTCTCTGCTGTGGCCAGGGAGTGCAGTGGAGGATGGCCCGAGTACTTGGGCCCTGCACCCCATGGGAGACCAGGATAAGTACCTGGCTCCTAGCTACGGATCAGTGCGGTGCGCTGGCCACAGCACGCGGGCCGCCATTGGAGGGTGAACCGATGGCAAAGGAAGACCTTTCTCTCTGTCTCTCTCTCTCTCACTGTCCACTCTGCCTGTCAAAAAAATTATTCATTTGTTTTTATCTATTTGAAAGGCACAGAGACAGAGAGACAAAGACAGAGATAGGAGAGAGAGATCTTCCATCTATTGGTTCACTCCCCAAATGCCAGCAATAGCCAGGAGTATGGAACTCCATTCAGGTTCCCACGTTGGTGGTAGGGATGCACATACTTGAGACATCACCTGCTGCCTCCCGAGGTTAGCAGAAGCTGGATTGGCGGCAGAGTGGAGGCTCAAACTCAGGTCCTCTGAAATTGGATGCAGGCATCCCAATGGCATCTTAATTTCTGTTCCACAACACCTGCCCTGCTTCAATTTTTGAATAATGTGGATGCGTTAACTATGTGTGTGTGTGTAATCTATACCTACAAATGTACAAAGCTAAATATGTATATGTATATAAAGAAACAAGATGCTACAATGTCTGATACAATGGTTTTTCTATGAAAATGTTTCCTATGGTGTTTCTTTAGCCTTTCATGCTTTATACAGGATCACTAAGACTTCTGTATTTTAAGAGGCAATTTAAAAATTCATCATCATTTAGATCTATATAATAAAGTGTAGTCTTTTCTGAAGAATGAAAACATCTGAAACCAGATACATAAACTGAAACCATGAAGTAAAATTGAGCTGTAGATAATTAGTCCCTCTTATTACATAAGTGGCTATAGTGCTTGGTGTGCTTATATTTCTAATTCAGAAGATGTGTCTAACCTATGAATTGAAGCTTCTATGCAGGGCTGTTTCTACTGCGGAAACATGAGGAGAGAGAGAAACAATAAAAGAGAGAAGACTTCATCAAGACATCTCCTTAGAGAAGAAACTGGCATTGGATTAATCATCTTCATAAATCAATAAAATTCAAAGGTTAGGTGAGCTATTTTTCATATTAGTCTGATTCAAAAGTTACATCCTATGTTCTCTTTGTGAGAGAAGCACTGAAGGGTGTGACCACTAGAACAAGGAAGCAAACCAAGAAGGAGAGAACAAGAGCTCCAACACAAGAAGGTGTTGAGGAAATGCCCAAACTAAAGAGAAAGGGAGATTCCACGAGAACAGCTGTGCGCTGGTCCTGGCAGTCAGTCCAGTCACAGAACTGCAGTCGAGAAGGCTCTAGAAGACACACATTCGAGATGAAACCGATGGAGTACTTGGTTTGTATGAATACATCAAAGGAAGATTTACAAGGAAATGGAAATAGTGATAAATACAAAAGAAACTAAACAAATGAAAAAGTGAGACAAATATTACCTTCAGGGAAAGAAAATGTGAGAGAATAAAAAGCAATCATATGCTATAGCACCAAACTTTATTATTTATGTGTAGTCACAAGAATATTATTAGTGACTATTGATTACTGGGATGATGGGTAGACATGTAGTGTGTGTGTGTGTGTGTGTGTGTGTACATGTGTGCAAGAAAGCAATATCCTCAGTTTCCATAAAGGAAAGTTTAATACTTAAGGAAAGGTTAGTACTTAATGGGGAACAATCATAAGCATTTTCCCCCAGAGATTTTCAAAGCCCATATCAAAGTAGTAGAAATGAGTTGCCCATGCAAAACTGGAAACGAGAGGGAAGGGAGAGGAGAGATCTACAGAATATTTGACTCTTGTCACAGGTTGAGTTTTCTGCAACACAGTCGAAGAGGCAGGTGCAGGAGGTTTAGTGGGAAGTGCTCTCAGGATCAACACTTGGAGAAGAGGTGGGAATGGAGAGCCAGGGGCCTCATGATCTGAGGTCAGCTCCTCTGGGAAGGTGGTGGGGTGGAGGGCGGATCTGGGAGCAGACAGGAGCACACTCAGCACAGAGAGTGTCAAAGAATAGGGCCTACGGCTCTTTTAACCAATGCGTTGTCACATACGCTGTAATTCAGAAGTTGTTATGCACTCATAGAATTCTCCCCTCCAAAAAAAAAAAAAGTGTGGGGTCACCACACAGCATCTGAGCATTTCTGCAGGGGCAGGGTCTGGGGATTAACCTTGTCAAGTCCATTGCCACGCAGATGCATTTGGCCACAGACCCTTCGTCAAATCGTATAATACCAAGGGACACAGGTTAATGAACTCATGCAATTGTGATCGAGCTTCCTTCAGAAACACAAACCCCAATTTTGGAATCCTTCATGGCAAGACACGTGATTTCTTTCTAAGGAGCTTCTAAGAACTGATTGATCGTGGCAAAAACCAGGTGTGCCTGTACATGCCTGACCGGGCATTGCAAAATAGAAACAGAGCAAAACACACCTCTGCTGGAAAGAGGAGACCCAGAGGGGAGCATAAACAGAGGGAGAGGGCGGTGGAAGCTGTTTTGAGGCAGAACTGAAAGGTGCAGTAAAATCTTCCATGACCAGGTCCAAATGGGAAACAGTTTTGTTTGCTTTTAAATAGAAGGGCTGAGAGTAGGAGAGACTTTATCCTTGGGAGGCTGGAGGGAGGAAAAGGAGCTCCTTCCAGAACAGGTGGGCTGGATTCCAGCAGGCAGGCAGGCAGGCAGGCAGGCAGGCAACGCCGTGGGGGCCCAGGTGGATTAGATCATCCACTTTCCACCTCGACTGGCTGTGTCTGGGGCAGCCAGACCTCGGGAGCCGGAGCTCCACTGGGCGCTCTGCACAGACAGGAACCCACCAGCCCGGGGGAGAAAGGACGACAAGTGCGAAGCGTGACTCAGGTGTCGGGCTCAGGCATCATCGTCTCAGTGTGTGTGTGTAATTGTCCCACCTGTGTCTAATACACGAGGCTTTGTGCACGCTGTGAAACAGGCCGTACCACATCACCAGGTGGAGGGGGGAGGTTTGGGAAGAAGGATGGTCTTTGAACCTCAGCTGAGTCATTAGAGAGAAGGAGAATGGGTACACATCTTTACTTTGCTCCCGTAGGAGGGGGCCAGGGAGGGAATTGGGTGAGTAGGATGTGTCCTACAGTTCTGTTAGGGGAAATTGGACCAGGAGGGCTAATGACCAATGGGGGGAATCACCTGTACCTGTACTAAGCACTATTTCCTTCTGCAACTGCATTTTTAAAAAAATATTAAATACACACTAAAGAACACTCAAAATGTGTATGGGCTGGGTATTTGTCGTAGTGGTTAAGGCGGTGTGTTGAAGCACTGGTTCTAGCCTTGGCTTCAGATGGCTGAGGTCACTGGATTCCGGCACCCATCTAGAGGACCTGGACTGAGTTCCCATTGACTACGGCCCCAGACCACTGCAGAATTTTGGAAATGGACCAACAGATAGGAGCACACTCCATCTCTCAAGTTAATTAATTAACAATATGTATAGGGTGAGGGACCAGTTCTGTATTCAGATGGCGGCCGCAATCACAGGAGTCGGTGATAAAACAGGGAATGAGGTGCAAATGCCGGGAAGCTGTGCATGTGAGAACTAGCGGAATCTGAATCAGAACTGCAGCTCTGTTCCCTGTCAATTTCCTGGTCTGGGCCACTGAGCTGTCCTTGTGTGAGACCATGTCATTGGGGAAACCAAATGAAGGGCACACATTATGGAACTCATCCGTCCGTTTGGAAATTTCTGAAGAAGCATACAATTGTTTCATAAACAAAGTTTAAAATAGTTGGAGGGCTTAAGAGCAAGAACAGAACAAATATCTGATACCAGTCTCCTGCTCTAAGAAAGATGCAGTATCTTTTATTTTTTTAAATATATTTTTATCTATTTGAAAGGGAGAGTGACAGAGAGGATGAGACCGAGAAGGAGTCTTCTATCCGCTGGGTCACTCCTCAAACGGCTGCAACTGCCAGGGCTGGGAGCGTGGGCCGTCTTCCACTCCTTTCCCACACACATTAGCGGGCAGTGGGACTGGAAGTGGAGCAGCTGGGACCTGAACTGGTGCTTGATGCTGGACCCGGCAGTATCTTTGTTTTGAAAAACTTCGAGTGCTCCTTCCCAGCCCCTTGCCGCCCTTCCCATCAGAGCTAACTTCTCTGAGTTCTGTCTTCATCATCACTTTGCTCTGCTCTGTGGTTTTTACTTCATGTTTACATCCCCAAAGAATATATTGTTTAGTCTTGCTAAGTGCAAGAATATTATGTAAATGAAGTCATTTGCATACTGTTTTATGCAGCACTTCCTTCCCGAACCCCATCCATGTCGTGTGTAGCTGTTTGATTTAGTCATTGGGAATACACCACAATTTATTTATCTATTCTATTGCTGATCAACATTTGGTCTGGTTTGCCCCCCTCCCCCAGTCACAAACAGTGCTCTATAAACATTCTTGTGCATCTCTCCTACACAATGCAAGGTTCTCTAAGGAATGCACCTAGGGGTGCAATGACTGGGTCACACAGTTCAGCCACTTTCTGAATTTACTAGATGATGCCAAATTATTTTCTCATGTGTTGTAACTATTGCTGTGCCTTCTCAGTAACATCGGGTATTCTCAGGATTCTTACTGCACGGGTGTACGGTGAGTGTAACATGTTATCCGGCCCTCATGGTTCTCATTTGTCTTTTCCTATTTTCTAACAATACTGAGCATTTCCCATGTATTTTTGACCATTGTTTTCTTCTGTGAATTACATGTTGAATACTTCTGCCCCTTTCACAGTTGCTTTGTTTATTTTTTTCTTATTGCGCTGTGGAGCACTTTGTATATTCTGGAAATTAGTCCTACATGTTATGAGTATCTTCTCCCAGCTTCTGACTTATTTTTAGATTTTTCTTATGTGTGTTTGAAGAAACATAAACTCTTAATTTGATATGGTTGACCACATTTTAAGAATAATTTCCTTTATAACAGATAGTGTTGTTCAAAGAAAAGTTCAATTTTTTTAACATATGGGTAATCCGTTTCCCCATAACTACAAATGGAAAAAGTTCATGTTTTCCCCTAGATACCTGCAAATCCAGTTCTAGGAAAAAATGAAAATAAAAAAAGGCCGATTTCTATGCATGCGTAGGTGTGCTTTTAGGTTCTGTGTTTAGATGCACTGATCCATCTGTACGTTTTTCTAACCATCACACTGTTTTAATTGGTACAGCCCAAGAGAAATTTTAGTTTCTGGAAGACAGGGTCTCCCATGTGGTTCTTCTTTTCAGTGTCTCATCTCTTTCTCACCCTCATCTGTCCTTGATACACATTTAAGAGTCAGTTTGCCAAGTTTCTCCTGAAGTCCATAAGAATTATGAATATGTGAAGTCATGTGTCTTCAAGCATATGTGCATACGTACTTGACCATGCTTTGCACCCAATCAGATCAACTGTACAGCAATGCACTCGATCAGGTCACTGCAGCATATCAGAGGTAGGAGTGGGCTTCTTTCTCAGTCCAGTATGGCACATCTGACAATGACACAGCGGTAGATTCTGCTCTCAAATTCCCACGTTCTGAGTTTTCACTTAGAAATAGTTGTTCCCTAAGTCAGATGAACCCAGGGATTCTGTTACTGTAATACGAGCACACCCATGAAACCCAATGATGATTGTATTTCTGGGTATGTCTAGCACAAGACATCACAGCCACATCTGGAAGCAGATGCTACATAATGAACAGTAAGAAGGCATTTTATCAGTGCAAGCATTGTGGTGCAATTGGTTAACTGCCGCTTGGTATGTCCACATCCCATATCAGAGTGCCAGTTCAAGTCCTGCCTACTCCATTTCCCATCCAGCTCCCCGAGTGTGTCTGAGAAGGCAGCAAGTGATGGCCCAGTCTCTTGGCCCCTGCCACCCATGCTGGAGACTCAGGTGGAGTTCCTGACTCCTGGCTTCAGCCAGACCCAGCCTTCGCATTGGAGGCATTTGAGGAGTGAATCAACAGGTAGAAGACATTCTTCTCTGTTTCAAATAAATAAATGAATAATTTTTAAAAAGCCCTACATTATTAATGTAATTATTCAGGTCTTTCTATAATGAATTTGTAATTTTTCAAACTAAGAGCTCTAGATTCAATTCAAATGAGAATGTGTGATCATACAAGTATTACATGCAAGATAAGCAGAAAAATAGCAATTGTATAGACTATTCTGCTCTTAGCTCAAATTAATACTCCTAATTTTTTTGCAGGTTCAGTTTGAATAAAAATGCCACGTGGAGTCTGAAGATGCCAGAAATATGAAATCTGTGCAGCCAATTGTGCTAGTACCAGTGCTTGAGCCCAACCTCATTTATCTCCGTGAAGTTCAAAGGAGCAACGCACTTGGATGTCAAGTCTTAAAGTCTCTTATGTCGATATGTATCCTGTCTTCTAAGGGTAAAATGTTTTACTGGCACTACTCATGTTTCTGGTAAATTCTTAAGGTGATTGAAAAAGGCATCTGTTGGCCACTTTCTGCAAAATGGGCTGTTCATAATGGTGTATTGTAACTTGATACTTGTGAGGCATTGGTTGAAGACTGTCATGGACCAGACTCAATGGCAATACACAGAGACTGACCCTGGAGATAGGCTCCAAAAGTCAAGGCTTGTTTGCCTCTGACTGTAGTGTCAATTCAGTCGGCTAATAATATCAGACTCTTGACTACATTAATATGATACAGGAAGGGTGCCGCTTTTCAAATTCTCTATTGTGTAACAGTTTCTAGTTGCTTGGTAGGATGTAGAGTGGCCAGGCAGGATTCTTGCACTCAATAAAGAATTTAAATCTAACAGATGAAAAGTGAGTAAAGCCTACTGCCATCAGACCCTGGGAAGGTTCGCTGAATCAACCAGGGATGGCTGGAGTTTTGGAAAGGATTGAAATGGCTGGTGCAGAGAAACCCTCCTGAGCCCTGAAGGTCAATGATCAAGGGCATCAATGGAGCAGCCGTTTGAGTTAGAGAAGTCATCTTCAAGCCTTTTTTGTATGCTTCTTCCTGAAAGCAATTATTTTATTAAAGATTTATTTTATTTATTTGAACGAGTTACAGAGAGAGGTAGAGCCAGAGAGAGAGAGAGAGAGAGAGAGGTCTTCCATTCCACTGGTTCACTCCCCAAATGACTGCAACGGCCAGAGCTGAGCTGATCAGAAGCTAGGAACCAGGAGCTTCCTCCAGGTCTCTCATGTGGGTACAGGGGCCCAAGGACTTGGGCCATCTTCTACTGCTTTCCCAGGGCATAGCAGAGTGCTGGATCGGAAGTGGAGCAGCCGGGACTTGAACTGGCGCCCATACGGGATGCTGGCACTGCAGGCTGGAGCTTTAATCTGCTGCGCCACAGTGCTGGCCCCAATTATTTCATTTCATTTTGTTATTTTTATTCCAAAGCCGTATGCCTCCCCCTGTCTTGGCTGCCGGTGTTGGGATATCTCAAAGAAATTACCATTGGAAGCTGCTACACAGGCACGATTTGTTGTACTAACACTAAATGCCTCCCTGTGGTAGGCCTTCCATGGTTGATCTCATTTAGTCTCTAGGAAACCCTGTGAAATAGGTACTGGATTCTAGAATTATGCTCACTGCAGAAAGGACTGAGATACCTGGGGCTTAGAGAGCAGGGAAGCAAGTGTTCAACCCAGGCGTGGCTCCAGATCCCACGTCTACAGCTTTTGCTTTCTCCAAGCCCCTTCACTGGCAAAGTCTGCCTCTCCCCGATGTGGTCATGACAGCTTTCACCGGGAAGCATCCCCGAGTCTGTTTTCCACGGAGATGTGTGCATGTCCGATGGGAAGGGTGCTTGGGCTCTCTAGACAGGGCCTCTCTTATGTTCAGGGCGGGCTGCAGTTTCTGGCCATGCATCCAATGTCTCCTCATGGAGCTGGGTATATGGGAATGGGGAGAGCCGAATCTCATTTTCCTGATCCCCAAAGGGCAGAGAGACATCCTAAAGTGATCAGGGTGTCCGTTGTCTCAACTATACGTACTTTTGTGTGTAGAATCGTGTTCTTGGAGCATTTGTGACTATTTACTGTCATCTTCCTGAGGTACCTCTAACCTGGGAAGGGGAAAGAAAGACAAGACAGGAAACAGTATCTCCTTGTTGGTCTCAACATTTTAAACTTAAGGTTGGCCGGCGCCGCGGCTCACTAGGCTAATCCTCCGCCTAGCGGCGCCGGCACACCGGGTTCTAGTCCCGGTCGGGGCGCCGGATTCTGTCCCGGTTGCCCCTCTTCCAGGCCAGCCCTCTGCTGTGGCCAGGGAGTGCAGTGGAGGATGGCCCAGGTGCTTGGGCCCTGCACCCCATGGGAGACCAGGAAAAGCACCTGGCTCCTGGCTCCTGCCATCGGATCAGCGCGGTGCGCCGGCCGCAGCGCGCCGGCCGCGGCAGCCATTGGAGGGTGAACCAACGGCAAAAGGAAGACCTTTCTCTCTGTCTCTCTCTCTCTCACTGTCCACTCTGCCTGTCAAAAACAAAAACAAAAACAAAAACAAAAAAAAAAAAAAAAAAAAAAACTTAAGGTAGTGTCCAGTTCTTCTTGAAGCCAAAACTGCATCATCACAGATGTTACTAGAAAAAAAAATTAGAGAACTAAATGCTTGTCCCCGTAAGTTTTGATTACTACAGCCTTTGGGCCAAATTATCTCATTAGATTTGAATAAATGTTTTCCATCATGAGCAAGGACGGTTTTATACAAACTCCTTTTCCCAGAACTCTGTGAATGAAATGGAAACTCCCTTTTCTGGTTGTGGAAAACAAAAGCAAGGCAAACCCAAGCCCTCCCAGCTTCTTACGTGTGTGTACCCTCTGGTTTTGCTAGGTGGCGCTGTAGGCTAAAGCATGGGTCCGCCTCGGCTCCGGTGGCTGCCTCTGTGTGAGGTCAGGCGTTAAGAGGAGGAAGACTTCCCTCTCTCAGATCCCTTCAAGAGTGATCAGCGGAGGGGCTGAAGGAGGTGGGATCTGTTTGCCAAGAACCTGGCCTTTGTCTCCGTAGGCGCTGTTCTGCCTCCCTGTGAGCCCCCTTCATGATAGTTCATGGCTGGCTGTGGCTGTGTGTTTTAGCTATTCTTTCTTTACTTTTTAAAATTTGCATTTATTTATTTGATAGAGAGACAGAGAGAGCGAGCATTCCCTTCCACTCTTTCACTCCCTCCCCAAATGCCTGCAACAGGACTGGGAGCCCAGGCCAAAGCTGGGAGCCCTGGACTCTATCCAGGTCTCCCATGTGAGTAGCAGGCACCCAACTATTAGAGCCACCACCGTGGGTCACAGGGTGAAAGCTGGAATTGGGAGCTGGAGTCAGGACTCAAACCCAGGTACTGGGACACATGATGTGGGCATCTTAACCACCAGGCCCAGTGGCTGCCCCATGGCTTGGTATTCTTGAGAGAAATTCTGGTGGATTTTGAACTTGTTCCTAAGTGTTGTATTTCTGCCTGTGTGAGTCTCCTAATGTTGCTCAAGAATTTTTAGAGGAAGGTCCAAGCCCACATTGAATGAAAGAAAGGAACAATAATTCAAAGGTTTGCACCAACCCCCTCCCAGTCCCCAGAACAAGGCCAGCGTGTAGGGAAATCCCACCCCTTGTCTTTCCCTGAGTTTCCAGATGCTTCGCAGCCTTGACAGGGACTGGGACAGCTTTTCTCCATCCCCACAGCTCTCAGAGCCAGCTTGCTGTGCAGGAATGGGAGGCTTGGTTGTAGGGAGGGGGGTGGCACAGAGCCCAGAAGCCCTGTGTGGTCTGGAGGACCCCAAGGGACTTCTTGACTTAGAGGATCCCTTTCCCTTCCTGCCAGAGGCCTGGAGCTCCCCAAACACTGCCTTCTTTGCCTCAAGGCATTAGACTCTCCTTAAAATACAAAGGTGATGCAAAGACTTTCACTGAAAAGTTGGAGGGCAGATCCACTGCAAAATGGCACTGCTCAGAGAGAATCCTCCCAGGGAGGAGCCAGTCAAGGGTGGGCGGGGCTAGGGTGGACAGCTTGGAGCAAGAGGAGACAACAGAATGGAGCTGACCTCTCTTACCTGGCCTCTTGCTGAGACCACAGCTTCTTTACACCTGCACTGTTTGGCTCCAAACCTGTGACTGCCAATGGATCCCCTGCATGCCCAGGAGAAACTGGGATTCATGCAGCATCCCAGTATCTCTGTGAGCATGCACATATCTGCCCAGGGGCCCCAGTTTGGCTTAGGACTCATTGCTATCCCATCCATCCTTCCCTGAAATCCATTTCACGCCTAGGGGCCACGCTGCCAGTGGCCATGGGTCCTTGTGAGGACAAGGGACTGAAGAGGAGCCTCAGGCAGGTGCAAGTCCATCTGCATGTATTGCAGGTGCAAAGCTGCATGATTCACAAGCTTGCACAGCTCGTGAGCCAGGAACAGAAACTGCCAGTAACCCTGCAAGTCAGATCATATGACAGGGTCTTCGAAGAGTTCATGGAAAACGTTTATTAAGAAAAAACTATTTACAAATTTCTAATTTTCCTGTACCAAAATAAGCTTGTTTTTAAATTCTACTTTTCTGTGGACATTCTGAAGTACCCCTTATATCCCAGAAAGTTGATAGAAGGGACAGAATATAAGAATGATGTACAAGGAAGGACAATAAGGTTTGAAATAATTTGCTAAACACACATGCACACACACACTCACAAGAAGGTAGGGGAAACACAGAAAACAAAAATTAGAGGAGAAAGAAGTTGAGAAGAAAAATGTAGGTCTATTTATTTTGTGTGTGACAACATTTTGAGTTTACTTCTTCTGCAAGCGCCCTAGTTATTTACTTGGGCAGTGGTGGGCATTGCTAGGATGCCACATCCATCCCAATGCATTTATCTCCTTCAACCACGTGGGATCTATCAGTTCTCTCTCCATTTATCTCTGTCATGCTGGCAGTAAACACCAGTCAACTTAAGTGCCATGAGTCATATTTTCAATTTTTAATTAAATCATGGCCCAGCTAGAGTTTGATTTATTTGAGCCTGAATTAATTTAGATTAATTTAGACCCTGGTCCACATAAATTGATACAGTTTATTTTATACGATGCATGATTATATACAATGTAAAACCACCTTCGTATCAAGCAAAGAGTAGTAGAAGATAATTTCTAAGGGTGGTGTTAATTTTGTTCTTAAAACTAGCGTAACGGAAATCTGTTGTACTCTTAAATAAGGCATTTATGACATCACTTAAAGATATTGCATTCTATATGCTTTCACTCTGAGTTCCAGTGATATGGCCAAGTTTCATTAAGAACGAGTAGTGCTGATGTGTTTTATTCTTTCTTTCCCAGAATGGTTACTGAGGGTCATAAATCCATACAGTAAGTATTCAGCAAAAACTCATCTGTCCCACTCAAATATAGTAAATACTATTTTAAACAGCAGAAATGTGAGTCATGCTGATACTGCGTTCCTAGAATTCTAATAAAAAATCATCATGTTTAATTAGTATTCCAAAGAAAGGGTCACAGCTTACAGGAAATGAATTGGAGGTGACGGGAAGACAGGGTGGGTACACAGAACACTCTGGCTAGGGATAGTTGGCGAGAGCCTTGTTCCTGCCCCTGGGAACTGACAGCAGCCACGTGGAAGGGAGTGATCAGGCTGTACCCAGAAGCTCAGATTTGACCAGCTTGGAAGTGTGAGGGCGGGGAAAGAGAGAGGAGAGGCTGCTAGAGGGTTGCAGAGTAAAGACCAGGATGGATCAGGGAAAGTGGCCAGGGGACCAGGATGGATCAGGGAAAGTGGCCAAGGACAGCTGCCCTTGCCTGGGGGTCTGGTCTGAGCCCCACAGACAAGCTGCTTTCTTGAGTTTGGGGTTTGACGACACTTCTGAAGGTCACATATGATCAAATGCACACAACTGGCAACTCATGACTTGAATTGCAGCCTAGAGCGGCTCATCAGGGAGTCCTCTTCTGCAAAAGACAAAGTGAAATTTGCTTTGTGAGAAGAGAGGATGGTTCCCGTGCCTGTGTGTGGGAGCAGAGAGCGTAGGTGTCGTCCTCGGTGACCCGGGGGGACTGGGAGTCACTGCTAAGATCAGACCTGCCGGAGTGCTCGGGCTGCCTTCTCCCCCTCCAGTTCATCACCTTGGATCGCGGCCCCTACATTTCCAAACAAAGCAGCAGGGCACGAGGTCTCAAATCAGGATTATTTTTCCTAGTGAGTGGTCTGATGAATATGAAGCATTTGTGAAGCTCAAAAAATCAAATCAAATCCACTTTTCATTACATGCTCAATGCACTTATTTGTCAGGAATAAATTGGTATTCTTCCCAGAAATCTGGAAACAGTGGGTATCATACTTCCAGCAATTCCTGAAAATCCTCATGTATAATTAATTTTCCTGGAGGGAGGGGCTGTGAGGGCCTTGGCTTGTTTGCAAGATGAGAAGCATAGCTTTGTCTCAAGAGGCTACACTAAACTTCTTAGAGATCTCACTGTGCTGTGCCTCGTTGAACTTTTGAGGGGGCCTTGGGGTGGGGAGGGGATACATATTGTGTCATCCAACAAGATGACAGGTGCTGGAAATCCCTAGAGGTTGAGGCGATTTGGGCTGACCCCAAGGTAGCAGGAAGCACTGGCGGAGCCCTCTGCTCTGCTCTGTGTCTGCTCCCATCGTGCCTGTGCTGAGAACGAAGCCAAGGTGGGCTCCAGTGAGAATCTTAGTTTCTCCTGCTAATCCAACACCAGACAGTGCCATGTGCACTGAGTGATGTGTGACGATGACAGTACTGTTTACAATGTGTCATAGCACTCAAGACCTGGGTTCAAAACCCAGCTCCACAGCTAATGAGCTGCTGCAGCCTGGCCAACTCTCGCTGTTTTTCTGAGACCCCAGCTTCCCAGGAGGATTGCACCTGCCAAACAGCACAAATCTGCCTGCCTCTCAGCTGTCTTCCAAGGCTTCTTAGCTCATTTTCCTGTATTTTGGATATATCCTAGCAAGGAAGTAGAGGACAAGTAATTGGCATTTTCCAATATATTCCCATGTATTTATAGAAATGCATATATGACATGGAAGTTATGTCATCAGCATTCTTTCTGATAAAAACTGTCGAAGGATATAGTCTTGGCCTGGAGCTTTGTTGTATGCACATGGGGATTAGAAACATCATTGGCCTTTTAGGAATATTTAAAAAAATTATTTATTTGAAAGGTGGAGTAAGAGAGAGGGAGAGGGAGATTGGTTTATCTTCTGTTCACTGGTTCACTCTCCAAATGGCCGCAATAGCCAGGTTTGTACCAGGCTGAAGCTAGGAGCCAGGAACTCCATCCTGGTTTCCCACAAGGGTGGCAGGGGCCAAGCACTTGGGTCATCTTCTGCTACCTCTCAGGATGCATTAGCAGGACCTGGGCCAAAAGCGGAGTAGCCACGCTGGTCACAAGCCATGGCTTAGCCCAGTGTACCACCATGCTGGGCCGTTTTGAAGAGTGGACAACATCGCTGAGGTCGGATTGCCAGGAATCTAATAGAAAAGGCAAATAGGACTCTAAAAGACATCTAACTTGGATCTAAGAGAACAAAAGGCAGTTCTCAGAGGACAAGTAAGTGTAAGGACCGTTGAGGCCTGCCAGAATCCAGGCTGGGCCCTGGGCCGGGGGGATGGGCTTGGGCGGGCAGGGTAGGGCCTCTCATTGTCTGCCTTCGTAGGGCGTAGCGAGTCTGGAGGACAGACTTTTTCTGGCTTGCTTAGTGTTGCTTCAAGATGCTCCAGGGCCCGGGAGCCTGCCCACAGATGCTGCACTTCCTGTCCTGATGGCGGGAGGCACTCTCACCTGCTCCTTTTGGTTTGGGTTCCAGCTTCTCTTATCTTTCCTGGAGTTAATAGGGAAAGCTTGAAAGTGACCTTGGCCCAAGGACCCTGTCAGGTCTGACCGCTCCCCAGGCCACGGGAGGGGCAGGAGGAAACCCAGCAGCTTGCGCTTGTACCCTACTGCGGGGGGCAAACCTCGAGCGCCTGGGCCTGTGTGTGTACTTTGCATGTGTGCTTGTGGTTTACAGGGGAGATTCAGCAAGGAAGTTTCCTGGGCCTGGGTTCCTCCCAAGCCCCTAACAACAAAGTATATACGGTTGCCTCTGATGCTAGTTGTAGGTACCAAGTTGGAGGGTGAGTTTTGGATGTAATAATACTTAAATTGGTGAATTTTAAGTAAGCGGCTTGCCCTCCATAATCAGAGTGGAACTCGGGCAAAGTTGAAGGTCTAAATAGATCAAAAAGACGAGAGCAAATGATGGACCTGCCAAGCAGGAGGAGGGATTCCCGCCGTTGCTTGCTGAGGTCATCCCATCACCTGCTCTGCCGGGTCCTGAGCCTGCTGACCTGTATTGCAGATTTGGGATGCGCCAGCCCCCACAACTGGGTGCACCAACTTCTCGGACTAACTCTCTTTCCCCATGGGTGTGTCTCTCCGTCTGCAAGCTCTGTTTCTCTGGACAATCCTGACTGATCCCTCACATGCTACCCTGCTTCCTCTCGCCGCTCCTGACTTCCCGCAGTTGTTTCTCTTTAAGTCCTCAGCCCACCTCCTCTGGAAGGTTGGGTTCCTGGTGAAGCCCTTGGGGTCAGCACCTGTGAAAGCAATGGAGCAGAAAGAGGACTAGGAGGAGGGAGAGCTCCGAAGTTAGCCAACAGCAACCTCACCCACTCCCAAGGGGAGCTCTCCCAGGCTTGTCTCACACTGGGTAAAGCCCAGCCTCTGGGCACCCCCCAGCCCCAGCAGAGAAAGCCCTGATGAGTCCCGAGCTGAAAGCTGTGACTGCCGGCGCCCCGGCCGCTGGGGCCATGAGTCCACCCTTGAGCTGGAAGCTGGGCGGTGCAGCCTCCGGTTCATGACGCCATTGCGGCAGCCAGGGACTCACCTTCCCCTTTTTATGTTACCCCCATAATAAGGAGTTCGGCTTTACAAAGAGAAAGAAAATGCAAATTCTTCTGATGAAGACTTTCTCACTGGAAGACGGGGCTGGATCCACAGCAGGTGAGCACAAGGCTTGGCTGTGTGCTGTGCAGGCTCGCTCTTTTCTTAACGTTTACTTATTTATTTGAGAGGCAGAGTGACAGAGAGAGGGAGAGACAGAGAGATCTTCGATCTGCTGGTTCACTCCCCAGATGGCCGCAATGGGCTGATCCGATCCGAAGCCAGGAGCTTCTTCCTGGTCTCCTAGGTGGGTGCAGGGGCCCAAGCACTTGGGCCATCCTCTGCTGCTTTCCCAGGCCATAGCAGAGAGCTGTGCAAGAGGAGCAGCCAGGACACAAACCGGCGCCCATTTGGGATGGCGGCGCGACAGGTGGAGGCTTAGCCGACTACACCACGGGGCCAGCTCCTGTGCAGGTTATTTTAAGGTGGAAGAGGGCTGGATGGCTCCAGAGGAAGATAGCTGTTCAGCAGTCCAGGCCCCCAAGCAGTGAGCACTACAAAGGAAGCTAATGGTATTAGCTAGAAAAAGGGCACAGGTGCTCCCTTTTATGGTAAGGGGATTGAGGTACAGCCAAATATCCTTTTTACAAAAATAACCCACGTGGAGGTTTGGCCGTGGCATTACAGAGGGTGGAGTTGTGGTGTTGCTGGTGAGGTGAGAGTTCTCTGGTCAGACTGGGTGGCAGCTGAGAGAAACACTTCTGAGGAAGAGCATGGAGATGAGTTCACAGTCTGGGTCCCCGGGCTGTGGGTTGGAAGGTCTGTGTCTGAGTTCCAGATGTATTGCTCACTGCATCATCACATGACTCCATCTCTCCAGGTCTTAGTTTCCACATCTCTAAAATGGGGCTAATTAGAGTATGGGGTAATGGGATTTCTGTGTTGGGCCAATAAGGTAAGGTGTGAGAAGTGTCCGCCTGGCATGTAATAATGGCCTAATTAATGATAGCTTTGAAAAAAAATGAGTGGGAAAGGATTCATAAAACTTGGTCAAGTTCAGGCTTTCCATAGAGCTTGTTCTGGTGAGTCAATTGCATCACCTCTTTGAACCAAGGGTACCCTTCAATCACCTGAGCTGATTTGGAATGTGCAAGCATTGACATTAGGGCCTCACCCATGGCCAATCGAGTTTAATTGGCCTGGGGAATGGCCTAGGCATCAGGAGTTTGAAAAATTCCCCAGGTGATGCTAACACATAGCCAAGCCAAAGGACACTTGCTGTGTCCTTTTAACTCTTCGCTAATGTCATTTGTTTTGTTTACTCAGTTAAGTGGCAAGTCTTCGTGGGCTCCCTTATATAATATTTTTGTAGCCTGGAAGACAGAAAGGCACAGGGAACCAGAAGCAGAAAAGCCTGGTTGTCTATCCATGGTTTCATAATTGGCTGTAGGGCCCTGAGTCATAATACATTTGAGCATGTACGATACACCAGACACTGTTCCAAGTACTTCCCATGCATTGGTTCACTTATTCCATTTGCCTGATGAGACAGGTTGAATTATTACCCTCAGAGTTAATAATGACACAAAGACACTAAGTGGCTTGCCCAAGGTCATAGCACTCTGCTTCTGGATGTGAATCTTGGAGACCTGAGCTCCTGCCATGAGCCACTCCACCCTCCTGGTCTAGTGTGACAATGCACTTGATTTTATTCATCGCTCAGTGGAGGAGCTGGACTGTTCTTGGGTCCCTCTCAGCTCTGATGGCTCTGCAGCCCTCACCTGCACTGAAGAGAGATAGCACAGTGAGTGGTTGGGTGCTCCTTGTCCTTGGATTTCTGGTTAAGTCAGAGAACCTATTCAGAGTAGAATGAGCACACCTGAACCAGGAAAGCATGCAAAGGGGGGCCATCAAGCTCTGTGTGAGGCGGTGACTGGGCTACAGGGATAATGTGGCCTTAACTGTGCTGTCTCCCTTTGTGCTTTTGACCTTCTGTTCAGCCAAGTGGATGAGCAGGTGGAAGGGTTACAGTCAGCCAAAGACTAGCTTGGTCTGGGATGTGGACAGCTGAATTGCCCTGCAAGTAACAATTTTTAGAATTTTGGGAGAACAGAGCCTAACAGCCAGAGAAAAGATGCAATTAGTATGAGTGAAAGTGGCCCAAAAAGAATAAACAAAAAGCTTACATGGCTGAAGTTTCCATGGCTGCTGGAGTTGATGTTGATGTCCGGTGTTGAGTTTGAAGGTGGTTTGTCTGTGCTGACATGCAGAGCCTTTTGTTAGTGGTGCTTGGGCGGAGTGGAAGAATAGGAATGATGGGAATGGAGGAGAAAATACAAGGAAGACAGATAATGGTGGAGAAGATGACAGAAATTTTAGAGGAAGTAGGAAGAGGCGTCACAGGCACAGAGGTCTCCCAGGAATCCTCTTGCGTACTGGGTTTAACATATTGAAGGCCAGTAAGATCTGAGACTCTGGGGTGCCCAGCACATGGAGAAGGCTGATGTGAAGGTTATTTAAGGTAAAGAACTTGACATAGAAGGTACAATGTATGATTTTCTTCTTTCCTAGTAAACTAATAAAATGGAGACTCTGTGGCAAGCATTGGGCCAAACAGTTAAAACACCAGTTAGGATGCCTGCATCCCATACGCAAGGGCCTGCATTCTACACTGGGCTTAGGTTCCCAACTCCAGCTTCCAGCTAATGCAGAGGCTGGGAGGCAGGAGGCGATGGCTCAAGTAGTTGAGTCTTTGTCGCCCTGATTTGAGTTCCTAGCTCTTGGCCTAGCATTGGTTGTTGCAGGCATTTTCTTTCTCTTTTTCTCTCTCTACCACTCAAACAATAACAAAACACCAGAGACCCCTTAACCTATACATTTATTTTATTTTTTAAAAAAATTTATTTATTTGAAAGAGTTACAGAGAGAAGGAGAGGCAGAGAGAGAGAGAGAGAGAGGTCTTCCATCTGCTGGTTCACTCCCCAAATGGCCTTAATGGCTGGAGCTGAGCCTATCAGAAGCCAGGAACCAGGAGCTTCTTCCAGGTTTCCCACGTGGGTGCAGGGGCCCAAGGGCTTGGACCATCTTCTACTGCTTTCCCAGGCCATAGCAGAGACCTGGATGGGAAATGAAGCAGCAGGGACTCAAACCAGTGCCCATATGGGATGCCTGTCCTCCAGATGGCAGCCTCACCTACTATACCACAGCACTGGCTCCTGTTTTTTATTTGCAAAAAAAATTTTTTTTAATTTATTTGAAAGAATTACAGAGAGAAGGAGGGAGGGAGGGAGAGACAGAGAGAGAGGTTCACTGGTTCACTCCCCAAATGGCTGCAAAGGCCAGGAATGGGCTAGGTTGAAGCCAGGAGCCAGGAATTTCATCTGGGTCTCCCAGGTGGGTGGCAGAGGACTTGAGCCATCTTCTGTTGCTTTCCCAGGCACATTAGCAGGGAGCTGAATAGAAAGTGGAGCAGCTGGGATGCGAGCCGGTGTCCATAGTGGATGCCAGCCAGCTCTATAGGCAGCAGCTTAACTTGCTACACCACAGCGCTGACCCCTAATCTGTATATTTTTTTTTTAAAAGAGGAAAGGCAGAGTAATATCCCTGCAGAATTAGAAGACCCAGGCCCACTTTCTGTGTTGCTTGGATCCCATGTTTCTTATAAAAGAATTCTTAATTCTGGAGAAAACTAGAATTACATGACTTCTCAGAGCACTGTAGTGGTAGTGTGGTCCCACTGCAGAGAGAAAGGCAGCCGTCCTTGGCTGTGTGCACAGGCGCTCCCCAGGTGTTCGGTGTCACTGAAGATGGGCAACAATGTCTGGAGAGAGATGCAGGAGGTACCCATCTGGGGACCAAGAGGGCTGTGATCCTATAGAAAGGGATTTGGCTGAGGCTTAAAGCTTATGCTTTCTTGCATTTGGAGTTTAAAACTTAATTGCTGCTGGACACTCATATCAGTGGAGCTTTGGGGAGTTACTATAGTTGGTTCTCTATATCAGTAAGTTCCGTATCTGCAGATCCAACCAACTTCAGATGGAAATATTAAAAACAATGCCCGTCCTAAACATGTACAGCCTTTCTTCTTGTCAGCCTTTACCGAATACTACAGTACAACAAGTACTTACACAGCATTTGCATTGTATTAGGTTCTATAAGTGTCATAGAGCTGATTTAGAGTATTGGGGAGGATGTATGTAACTTACATGCATACAACACGCCATCTTAGAACGGACTTGTGCATCCATGGGTTTTGGCCTCTGTGGGGGTTTTGCAACCAATCCCCTCATGAATAACTTCACTGGGATAGGTGCCCAGACTAAAGAGTGTGTTTTTCTTTGCTTTTAATGCTGGCAGGAACTTCCCCCAAGAGGAAAGCTGAGGACATTGGACTGTGGGTGCAGGAAGGAGCCTTAGCATCCCTCAGCATCCAGATGAAGGAGGCAAAAAACAGACTTAGAAGGGGCAGCAGGGAGGCTCCAGTTCTTAAATATCCCCTTCAAATATTGAGATGAGAAGTTCTGAGTTAGAGTCTCTGTTGGTACTGACTTTTTTTTTCTAAAGAAGGCTGAAGCTCTGAGGAGGGAAGTGTGTGACCCAGGAGACCCAGCCGTTTTTTCAGCAGAACCAGAGTCAAGTTGAGATCTCTTGCACAACAGCCAGTTGCTTTTCCCCTATACACGGTGCCATTAGGAAAAGGAACCTAACTTAAATTCACACTAAATGCACATGACTAACATAAGATATTAGGCAGGTAGTTATAGCTGGGGGAAATGCATCAGACTTAGGAACCTGAACGTGAAAAATGTCAAGGTCAAGGGAAGGGAGTCCTGGGCAGGAGGAAGAGGGCAGATGATGCTACTGCTTACTAAATTGCCATGAGCATGAGCCAGTGCCCTCCCACCCACTAACCCAGGACACTAGCAGAGGGAGAACATGTTTACCAATGGTCACATTTTAGATTAGCAGTGCCCAAATCCACTCCCCCTGAGCTCAGAGAAAGCCCCTGCAGGCTGGCCCCAAGTGACTCCATCTCATTATCAAGAATCACTTGCATTAAAACTATGTCTGCTTCATCCAAAAGGGTTTCAGTTACCTTCATAGTCAACAGGAAATTAATCAGCAAGTAGAAAATTGAAAGAAGATCTGCATCTCACTGCAGGAGTCATTAAAATAAAAGCAGATTTGGCAAAGTGGCAAGGTAGTTTTTCAACCTCCTACACCCTTACTTAATAAGCTGAAGTTTCCGAAACTAAAAGCCGGAGGAACAGAGACTCCTTGGAGGATAAGGTACACGCTGGCCTAGACCCTGTACCCATCCGCTGAGCGTGCCAGCGGGGTCACCATCCAAATAGCTCTGCCTTTGGGCTCAGAAAGCCCCTGGAAACCCAACCATGCTCTGCCACGGTCTATTTAGAACTTTCCGGATTTGTCTCAGATCACATCTCTATCTCCTATTGTTTCACTTACCTCTCCCCTGGAAGCTCTTTGGGGGAAGAAGCTGGTTTTTTTTTTTTCTTCTTCTTGTTTTGGAATGATTGTATTTATTATTGTAAGCCTGGGTGGAGAGTGTACTTCCTTGCTTATCATGCCCTGGTAGAGAAATATTCAGCAATAATAATACCTGGATGCAGTGGAGAACATAAAACTTTGCCTATCACATAACCTTTGCTCTGGCCTCCAGAGTATCTGGGGAAACAGCTTCTCTCAGTCTTCCTTAGTATGGGAATTTAAACCCTGAAGACCCTAAATTGATAGAATGATGGTGAGAAAACTTTTCCCATTGTCTTCCACTAGTTTCTGACCTTAGAAAGGTCCCCCCTCTCTCCCTTGCCCCAAAGTGGTTGAGAGAGGATATCGAGTCACTGCCCTTCACAAAGTTAAGACCCTTGGAGTTGCAAATACTGGAAACCAAGTCCAGTGATGGCAAGCAAAGCAGGAAGTTGACTGGAGAATCACCTGGGTTTCTCCTGGAAGCCAAAGGCACCTCTTGGGGGCCATGCTGTCTGTCTCTCATGATTGTTGCCTATTAAATGTGAGTTTCGTGAACGGGAACTTGTGTTTGGCTTGTTTGCCGCAGGCTTGCCCGTGCCTGGAGCAGTGCCTGGTGTGTAGATGTTGCTCATGCAGCATTGATTGCTGATTTCTCCACAGAGCAGCTTCCTGTATTCCTCCATGGACATGTCAGAAAGCAGTTCCCAGCAGCACTCAATTCCCATCTTTGAAATTCAGGCTGGTGTCCCATGTCCCAGCCCCATTGGTCAACTCTTGCCAGAATATGGGTTTTTTTAGTAAATGGAATTAAGGCAGAAGTGATGTTTGCATGAACAGGGAGTCTTTGGGGCCAGGAAGACACCATCACATGGGCTGACAAAAATTGGTACAGACAGTTTGTGGGAAATAGTACATTCTAATTCCCAACTCGAGCTATCTTTTGATGAGCAGCAAACTCGAGGGGATTCTAGCTGTCCCCATAGCATGAAACTTTCTTGTGAATTTGCTCATAGATTGTCAGCAGTTCTCTCTTTGAAGATCTCCGGGGACAAAGAAAGTACTATTTTGCAAGCATTAGTCACTCTGTTCTTAAAAAACATCTAAAATTAGGAAATCCACCCATGTATCTGTCCAAGTTCTACCTCCATTGTTCCTTTTGGAACCATGAAGAGCAAGTTTCTCTTCCAACCCTTAAAAAATGATTTGAAGAAGATGATTATATTGCTTTAAGGGCTTTTTTTTTCCCCCATTTGGGAAGACTAGTAAGTGCCATCCATGAACTTCTGATACTGTACCTAGGATTGCGTGTCTCTCAATTCCTTCAAAATTATAGAATCAATAGCTCTGTTGTGATGGGCCTCTCAGAATTTGTACTGAATGATCTTGGACTCCATCTGGAAAAATACCTGATGGGAACACTTAGAGAGTTCTTTTCAGTCACCATTTACAGACACAACCGTTTCCATCAGTGGTGACGTCTGCCTTGGGGAACCCATATCACCTGCAAGGGCTGAGTGCTAAAGGAGCGAAAATGTACCCAGCCCCGGGAAGATCTAGTTGGCAACCAGTGGCTATTCCCAAGCGAGTGGCGTGTTTATTAAATCTTTCAGGGCCTTTATATCTTTTCTATTCAAGACTAATTGTATTCTTTTTTTAAAGAACCTTCCACTCTTATCATTTAACAAATATATAGAGGGTCGGCCCGTGGCTCACTAGGCTAATCCTCCACCTGTGGCACTGGTACCCTGGGTTCTAGTCCCGGTTGGGGCGCTGGTTCTGTCCTGGTTGCTCCTCTTCCAGCCCAGCTCTCTGCTGTGGCCCGGGAAGGCAGTGGAGGATGGTCCAAGTACTTGGGCGTTGTGCCCGCATGGGAGACTGGGAGGAGCACTTGGCTCCTGGCTTTGGATGGGCACAGCATGCTGGCCTCAATGCGCCAGCTGTAGCGGCCACTTGGGGGGTGAACCAATGGAAAAAGGAAGACCTTTCTCTCTGTCTCTCTCTCTCTCACTGTCTAACTCTGCCTGTCAAAATAATAATAATAATAATAAAACACATATACAGAGGTCACCTACTACTGGTGAGGAATTACACTAGTTGTTCAAATGACAAAGGGCGATATTGATGCCTTCAAAGAATTCATAAGGAAAGAAAAGTAGAATGCTAAGCAACCCGATGATTGTAACCTAGGACAGGTGTCATGACAGAAGTGTGGGTAAGGGCATCAGCTCTGTACTCGGACAGGTGGGAGGAGACTGATGGACAGATTGCATCGGGAGTACTCCAGAGGTGCCAAAGGGAGCCTTGAAAGTTGAGCAGGAAATAGGCGGGTGAAGAAGGGCGGGTGAGGGAGGTGGGTGGGTAGACCAGGCAGAGGCTTTGCATTTGTAAAATGTGGTGGCACTGACACACACTTTGTACATAGCATGGCCCATGCATGCAATATGAGGGCCAAAGTAGCAAGACAAGAGATGAAGCAGATGGGTATGTGTGGGCTGTAACAATGGGCTTTTTGCTGCATAGCAAACCACCTCCAAAAACCAGGGACTTCAGACAATAAGCCTTTATTGTTGCTCTTGAGTCAACTGGTCAGCTGAAAAGTTCTGCTGAACTGGTCCAGGCCTGTCTGATCGCTACTGGCCTTGCTCACATGGCAGGTGCCAGGCGGCAAATCAGTCTGGTCTCAGATGGCCTCATTCACATGCTGGCCACTGGCTGGCTGGCAGGGTGAGGTGTTTCACGTCATAGAGCAGGCTAGCTTGGGCTCACTCATCCAGTGCTGCTCGACGGAGAGTGGAAACACACATGACCACTTAAGACCAAGGTTTGGACCTGGAGCCCCCTTACTTCTGCCACATTTTATTGACTACAGAGAGCTACATGGTTATCTCAGATTTAAAGGACAAGGGCAGGGTCCACCCTGTGATGAGAAATACTACAATGTCTCATTGCTGAGCATGTGTGAGTGGGGTGTATGTATGTGTAGCCATTTGTGCAGTTCAATCCAGCACAAGGAACTCTCGCAGTTTTGTCTTGACCAAGATGGGGAGAGATCAAAAAGGGTTGTGAAAAGTTAATTTCCATATACAGATGTAACATTGACAGATAGGAGGTCAGTAAGGCTACAGTCTCCTGCGAGCCATGTCCTTGCTGAACAGGATAGGAAGGGTGATGTTTCCCTGCACACCCCTTCCCCGTCCCTCTGCGGGTTGATGGGGACACTTCCTCAGCCTCTGATGGGCCAGCTAAGTTAGAAAGCCACAAGAATCTCTCTTCCTCTCAGGTCAGATTCTCTACTTCCTCTCAAGGATATCGTAATAACCCATGTCAGCCACCTCTTCAGATCCGATGTCGGCAACATTCCTTGTTGATGCTCAGCCAGGTAAGCCGGTCACATAGGAGGATGGAGCTGCTTCAGCCCGACTTGGTTCTCTACATCTCCCTTTCCAGTCACTCACATCTTCTTCAGTAACCCATTCTGCAGGGTGGCTCAAATTTCACAAGGAAGTGACTATTGTTGGGGACAGCCACATTCAGCTACTTTGTGAAAATTGGGATCTGGTTCCCTTTCATCACCAAGTTTCCTTACCCAGAAGAGGCAGCACATCTGTTACTTCCTCTCTAGGTTCCACTTCTCTGAGACAAAGCTCACCACGACACCAAGCTTGATGTCAGGTCTGCAGGTGCGTGGACTAGCACTTCTCTTTGCAGGATCTTCAGTTCTCTCAGGCCAGTGAGTTTCTGCTTCACAGTCAATCTTCCTACTCGATAGAGCAAAGAGAAGAATAAGGAGATGGCTGGAAATGAGGGAAAATGGGGCCTGTGCTGTAGTATAGGGGGCAAAGCTGCTGCCTATGGCACCAGCATCCCATATGGGCACTAGTTTGTGTCCCAGCAGCTCCACTTTTGATCCAGCTCCCTGTTAATGGCTTGGTAAAACAGTGGAAGATGGCCCAAATGTTTGGGCCCCTGCCACCCACATGGGAGACCTGGATTAATCTCTGGGCTTCTGGTTTTGGCCTGGCCCAACCCCAGCCATTGTGGCCATCTGGGGAGTGAACCAGCAAATGAAAAGTAAAATATATCTTTCTCCTCTCTCTCCTCTCTCTCTCTCTGTAACTGTGAATTTCAAATCAATAAATCTAGATAAAAAAGAAGAAAGAAAAGAAGGGGAGAGAAGAGAAAACAGAATTGAATATGTGCTCTTTGAATTCAGTCTTCAATTTTTTTTAAAGATTTATTTATTATTTGAAAATCAGAGTTGCAGAGAAGGAGAGACAGAGACAGAGATCTTCTATCTGCTGGTTCAGGCAGTGGCTTACCCGCTTTGTCACAGTGCCAGCCCCTATCTTCAATTAAAAAAAGATTTACTTATTTATTTATTTGAAAAGCAGAGCAATAGAGAAAGAGACATCTTCCATCTGCTGATTCACTCCTCAAATGGCCGCAATAGCCAGGGCTGGACCAGGCCACAGCCAGGAGCTAGGAATTCCATCCAGGTCTCTCACATGGCTTGCAGGGGCCCAAGCAGTTGGGCCATCTTCTGCTGCCTTCCCAGAGGCATTAGCAGAGTGCTGGATTGGAAGCCAAGCAGGGACTGAAACTGGCACTCTGATATGGGATGCTGTTATACAGTTGAGGCCTTAGCCTGCTATGTCACAATGTTATCCCTTCTTTTCTTTTTCAGAAAGATCCATTTTTTTGAAAGACGGAGTATCAGAGAGGGAGAGACAGAGAAAGAGTTAGATATCTTCAGTTTTACTGGAACACAGCCTATTTGGTCTGTAATATTTTGGGGGCATCTTATTTGGCATTTAATTATAAATAAAGTTTTACTTGAATGATTTTGGGGACGTAATCATAAGAAAATGTTAGCTACTTAAAGTTGAAGAGAGGAGCTGAGTCAGGCTTGATGGGGAGGAAATGTTAGATTTTCCTTTGGTGTTTTCTTTCCTGCTTGAATTCTCTAAGCATTCCAAGAAGACTTATCTGGGAAGTGGAATTATGAAAAATATTTGTTTATTTCTCTGAAATTCTGTATTCTTTAAAAATGTTTATTTTCATTTTACTTGAAGAGGGGGGAAGGAAGCTGGGGAAGAAAAAGAGAGTGAGTTCGAGATCAAGATCTTATCCACTGGTTCATCCCTGATGCTTGCCAGGTTGAAGCCAGCAGCCCTTGGGTCACAGGAGCCTAAATACTTGAGCCATCATCTGCTATTCCCAAGGTGAGCATTAGCAGAAACCTGGAGTTGGAAGCATAGCTGGGAGTTGAACCCAGGCACTTTTGATGTGGGATATGGGTATCCTAAAGTGACAGTTGAACCACTGTGCCAAATGCTTGTCTCAGCTAGTTATTTTATTAGCTAACTAATTTGTTCAGCTTGATCAAAACTAGGAGCAAAACAATTACTCTCCTTATCACTTTTTGAACCTTCTGGGAGACAAAGTGGTTGAAGCCACATGAAGAACACGTTGTGTATGTTGTTCTTCGCTGACCTTACCCCTATCTCACCACATGATAAAATGCTGGGATTTCTACATTCTGCTAGCTACTTGGGGTTTTGTTTGTTTGTTCACTTCTAACCACAACTGAACTTTAAGTCTGGGAATAGATTCCAAGTTTCTGGAAATAGGCAGAAACCAAGTGGCTCCCCTTCCTTCTGTTGTTGCTATAGATTAATTTTGAAGCAAGAGTCAACCTCAAAACCCTGTTTGATTCCTTCCTCTTCCTGGCTCACCCTCCTACATTCAATTAATGGCTGTTTTCTCTGCAAAAATATCGCTTACATCCTACTTTCATAAGTACTTTAACCACAGTAAATAAAACAAATTCAGGCTTTGAAACTTTACCTATAGTGTGCCAGTAACTCCTAGCTGGGCCAGTAGTCATACGGATTTTCTTCCTAGCATCCATCCTTCCCCTGACCCCGACCCCCCCCCCCCCCCGAATAGTTAATCCCAGCTGCTCACAGGAATCCCACTTCCCTTCCCAGTGACTGGATTAGCAACAGGCGAGTGACCCAATTCTGTCCAAAGGAGTTTCAGATGATATCTACTACAGGTCTTTGTGAATGATTTCTTTGCTCCTAAAAAAGAATTGATGAACTGATGTATTTTTTTTCCCCTGGCTCTGGAAGTATGGTCCTTGGATATGGCAACAGAATCCTCAATGACCATTCCTCACATGTGCAGCCTGTAGAGCCTGCTCCTTGGGGACATTTCTTACCATGTGTGACCCAAACTGTTGAAAACACAGAATATCTCAACAGGGGCATGTCGCTCTACCCATCAATTTCCCGCTCTCCATCTTACTCATGCGAGATTATCTTCACCAAGCATGGGAATGCTTTCTGAGTTCATGCTTTCCTGGTCATCGTGAGTCAAGGGAATCCCGAATGAGCAGCTGAGCTCCAAGATAAGAATCTGTAGGATTCCATAACTTTGTTACTTCCCTGTGCTTATTACTTGAAAAACATCATCCCATATTGGACCATTTTCACTGGGCACCTGCCATCAGATGTTATGCTATACTTGGAGGTTTAAAAAAGAACTTATGTTCAGTTTCTACCATTAAAAAATCGACAGTCTGGTAGGAGAATATGACAGGCATTAAAGCTGCCCACC
This sequence comes from Oryctolagus cuniculus, assembly GCF_964237555.1. Classification (NCBI taxonomy): domain Eukaryota; kingdom Metazoa; phylum Chordata; class Mammalia; order Lagomorpha; family Leporidae; genus Oryctolagus; species Oryctolagus cuniculus. The sequence goes on along the minus strand of NC_091445.1, from coordinate 64,193,488 downwards.
CAGAATAGCCTCCTTTCTTTCTTGTTAACAAAGCCCAATTTTGTTCAGACAGCAATGTTTCCAGCCAGAGGGGAGGTTTATAATCTTGTCTAGGAATACATATGTGAAGGAAGCTTAAGAAGCTTCCACTGAAGATTTGGGGAGTGATTGTCCTACTGATGGGAATTATGAGCCAACCAGCTACTTTCTCGCTTCTTGGGGCCCTGACTTTTGAAATCTCATGTTTTTCACTGTATCAGACTTCTTAAAGTTGAGGACAAAGTCTGTTATGGAGAGGCCCACCAGTGCTATAATGATTGAACTTTTGTTCCAGCTTTGTCACTGCCTACAGCCAGACTTAATTTTTTATAAGATGATCGAGTGCCTTTACTGTATTTTTTTAAGATTTATTTATTTGAAAGTCAAAGTTAAAGAGGGGAAGAATACACACACACACACACACACACAGAGAGAGAGAGAGAGAGAGAGAGAGAGAGAAAGAGAGAGAGAGAGTTTTCCTTCTGCTGGTTCACTCCCCAGATGGCAGCCAACAGCCAGGGCTGGACCAGGCTGAAGCTAGGCGCTTCATCTGGATCTCCAAAGCAGTAGGACCATCTTCCACTGTGGGGAAATTAGGCACAGGAGGCAATTCAAAGATGGTGCCTGTGGGGAAATTAGGCACACGTGGCAATTCAACGATGGCGCCCAAAGGAAGTATAGTGGGTGGTACTGAAAGTCGTTTACCACCAAAGCTGATTGGCCGCGCAGCATCAGGGGAGGTGACAACAACTGATGACAAGTGTAAAGACATGTGGCTGGTCCTGTAGAAAATCACCCCATAAAATGACCTTTTAAGTAATTGGTTGGTCCTTATGCCCTGCCCCAGTAATCCTTGGTCTTGTGCTTTAAAAGGCTTTGCTACGCGCGCAATAAGGCAAGTTCTTGCTTACTTGACTTGACTCCCCACTGTGCCTGACTGTCCCCAGAATTGGGGGGCTGGGGAACGGGCGAGTGGTGCACTTACCTTTCTTCAGACCCAGTCCATCCTCGTTTGGGTGGGCTAAGACCCTGCATTCCACTGCTTTTCTCAGACCATTAGCAGGGAACTAGATGGGAAGTGGAGCAACAGGGACATGAACAAGCATCCATATAGGATGCTGGCATCAGCTTAACCTGCTACATCAAAATACCAGCCCCACCATTACTGTTTAAGATACTATTGGTACTTTTAACTAAAGCAAGGGAGAGGGCCATGGAAATAAGTATTTGAAATACAGCCTAATAAATGTGACCATAGAATCAGCCCAGAAAGACAGCATATTTATGGGTATACAGAGATAATTAGTACTCTGCCCTTTCTCCTAAAAACCATAGTCCAGAAAGAAGTAGACTCAATTAATGCATATTTATAATAAATGGAATAAATGCAATGTTAGAAATATGCACAGCACAATATGGGAGTGTTCAAAGGAAAGTCTGACCTAGGTGTCTGTAGTGTTTGCTCATGATGAGGGTGAGCAGATACATATGTGCAGGAGCATCCCAGATGTCATGTTGTGCCCTCTCAGTACATCATGTCAGTAGGCATCTAGTGTTGGTTTGTTCAGCACTGAATTCCAAATTCAGGACATGTGCCAGGTTCTCTTCTTTAAAGTCACCATTTCCCTTTGTCATTAATAAGCATTTTGTGGGAAGATATTTTGAGACTGAGTAGATAAACTGCTTCTAATCAAACTTTTGCATATCAGTTTTACTACCTATGGAGGACTTTTGCTTAATTATTAAATGATAATTATAAAGTGAATTTTAGAACTCTTTCATTCCTTCTCTATTTACTCCATGATATTCTATAAAGGGAAAAGCCTGTCCTCCTCTCTTACTCATTCATTCAGTCATTCATATCAATGTGAACTTATGAGTTGCCATTATAAATATTATTTATCATGCACCAAAATTATTTCAGATTTAGAAATGGGATCCCCTTCAGTTTTCCTCCTACGCCTTATTCTTTGAGAATTTCCTGAACTTATATCACAAGAAGGTATTCTGGGTTCATCTTGCAGTTATCTGGCCCTGGCCATGAAAACAGCCATTTTTCCAAGTGACCCTGGTTTCTTTTAGTGGAGAATGGTGTGATATCTAGCAATTAAGGACTGGTACTAGTGCTTATTAATGATGATCTATCATTGCTTGAGGTCTTCTCAGTGAACATCAGAAACAGACATGCATAGACACATGCCTATACATATATCTATATCTAAGTAGAGGTTCCTAGAGGAATAAAATAGTATCTGTTTCTCCTTTAGTTAGAAAATTCAAGTACCTCAGAACCAGATTAAACATGCATCTATTTGTATAGCTATAAAATAAACTATGTGTTTATCCTGATACCTCCAATTCTAATCCTACATAACTTTCTTGACGAGAAAGAGGACTCCATTATCCTCAATATATCTGCTTGCTTTAACTCTAGAATATACTAAGAGCAGTTTCATAATTGCTGACCCATACATTTGTGACAAACAACCAACTAGACTTTTTTTTTTTTTTTGACAGGCAGAGTAGACAGTGAGAGAGAGAGAGAGAGAGAGAGAGACAGAAAGGTATTCCTTTCCTGTTGGTTCACCCCTCAATGGCTGCTGAAGCTGGGTGCTGCAGCCGGCACACCACACTGATCTGAGGCCAGGAGCCAGGTGCTTCTCCTGGTCTCCCATGCAGGTGCAGGACCCAAGGACTTGGGCCATCCTCCACTGCACTCTCGGGCCACAGCAGAGAGATGGACTGGAAGAGGAGCAACGGGGACAGAATCTGGCGCCCCAGCCGGGACTAGAACCCGGTGTGCTGGCGCTGCAGGTGGAAGATTAGCCTATTGAGCCACGGAGCTGGCCCCCAACTAGACTTTAATGCTTACTTATAGTTATTGTTATTTTTAGACTGAAGGCAAACCTCTCCTGTAGTTCTTTTAGCCAAATATTTGTTTACATAATGTCTTCGTGCTAGACTGTAAGTGCCTTCCAGGCAGCGGCAAATTCCTGTTTTTCTTAAATTTTAAAAGCCTAGTAAAGGATCTGGCACATATAAGGTACTCCAGCCATTATTTTCATTGCCTTAGGGAAGAAGTCTGTCATTCAAGTCTTCATATTAATTCCGTGCATTATACTCTCCTAATTGGAGCCTCCTGTATACAGAATCCTCGGTCCTCTGGTCGGTCTCTCTCTATCCCTTTGTGATGAATACTCATTTCCTTATACCCTTCCCAATCCAGTTTCATTCAAATAAATTATCTCTCTCTTATTTAAAAAAAAGAATTTAAAATATTATTTATTTGAAAGGCAGAGTGACAGAGAAGGAGAGAGATGTCCCATCTGCTGGTTCATGTCCCAACAACAGGAGCTGCACTAGGCTGAAGCTAGGAGTCAGGAACACCATCCAGGCTTCCTGTGTGGGTGGCAAGGACCCAAGCACTTGGGCCATCATCTCCTGCCTTCCCAGGCACATTAGTAGGGAGCTGGATTGGAAATAGAGCAGCCAGGACTTGAATTGGCACCCATATGGATTGCTGGTATTGTAGGTGGTAGCTTAACCCACTGTGCCACAGCACCAGCCCTTTTCTCTCTCTCTCTCTCAAGAAAACTTTTATTTAATAAATATAAATTTTGAAATTACAACTTTTGGATTATAGCGGCTCCACCCCCCTCTCCATAACCACCCTCCCACCCGCAAACCATCCCATCTCCTACTCCCTCTTCCATCCCATTCTTCATTAAGATTCATTTTTAATTATCTTTATATACAGAAGATCAACTTAGTATATACTAAGTAAAGATTTCAACAGACTGCACCCACACAGACACACAAAGTATATAGTACTCTTTGAGTAGTAGTTTTACTGTTAATTTGCATAGTAAGGACTGAGATCCTACTTGGGGAGTAGGTGCAGTGACTCCCGTTGTTGACTTAACAATTGACACTCTTATTTATGATGTCAGTGATCACCCGAGGCTCTTGTCTTGAGCTGCCAAGGCTATGGAAGCCTCTTGAGTTTACAAACTCCAACCTTATTTAGACAAGGTCATAGTCAAAGTGGAAGTTCTCTCCTCCCTTCAGAGAAAGGTATTTCCTTCTTTGATGGCCCTGTTCTTTCCAGTGGGATCTGACTCACAGAGATCTTTCATTTAGGTCATTTTTTGCCACAGTGTCTTGGCTTTCCATGCCTGAGAAACTCTCATGGGCTTTTTAGTCAGATCCAAATGCCTTAAAGGCTGATTCTGAGACCAGAGTGCTGTTTAGGGCATTTGCCATTCTATGAGTCTGCTGTGTATCCCGCTTCCCATGTTGCAGAGTTCTCTCCTTTTTAATTCTATCAATTATTATTAGCAGACACTGGTCTTATTTATGTGACCCCCTTTGACACTTAATCCTATTTTTATGATCAATTATGAGCTTAAACTGATCACTTTAAGTAGTAAGATAGCATTGGTACATGCCAACTTAATGGGGTTTGGAGTCCCATGGCACGTTTCTAGCTCTACTGTTAGGGATAAGTCTGAATGAGCATGTGCCGAACTGTACATTTCCTCCCTCTCTTATTTCCACTCTTCTCTCTCTTTTTAATAAAAATACCCATACCATATGGCTCTGAATTACAAACTTGGTAAGTACAAGTATTAAGATGTATCACAGATATTTTTGTGTATGTATGTCAAATATTACATATTTCAGATTGCCATGCTATCTGTCTTCTGCAAACCCTGTGCAGCACCTGTGGCAAATGACAACACATGAATGCTTGCCAAATCAATCAGGGAATGATAAGTGGTGTCCATTGGGTGAGTTAGTGTTCTCAAGAAGTCGTCCAGTACCAACCCAGTTGGTACTTGGAAGTTAGTTTACTTGGGCAAGTTAGTCTCAATATACTATTAGTAAGGTTTTAGTCTTCTAGTTTCCTCTGAATTTATCTTCTTATTCTCCTCCTTATTCCATTAATCTCATCCACTCCAGGAGACAGCAATGTGGTCCTCTTGATTCTTTGGAAGTAATGGTAGGACTGAGTACTCCTACTGTGGAGGGTATTTAGGACTTTGAACACTAAGCTAGGCCCCTAAAACCCATCCAGAATCACCAGCTGGACGACAGAATTCACTGTTCTTTTTAGCCACTCTTACACAAAGGGTCTTCAAAAAGTTCATAGAAAGATTGTGTTATATAAAAAAGCTCTGTGGATTTCAAAATTGTTTGCACCGGAATAAACTTATCTTTAAATTTTCCTACAAACTTTCTGAAGTACTCTCATAAAGGTGAGAGTTTTCATTCATGATAAGAAAACTAAACATGCTTAACTCTTAACAGAGAGGCCTGTGGATTTGAGAACAACAGTTCAACAGCCAACAGCCACATTTGTTGTATTATTTCTGCTCCTCACCTTCTGGTTTATTTACTCCCAAACAGTTCTCCTTGGACATGCTTAGGGCTAGCCTCACCAAAAGGCGATCTAAACACAGGCCAACTATGGTTGACCTTGGAAATAAGAGTCAGCTCATGCCCTGTTAATTTCCCAGGCACTTTGGAAACTCCCTTGATGGGTCAGAGTAAACACATCACCTCTTTGGACCTGTGTAGGATTTATCCAAAGTCTCACCATCAAAGGCCAGTCCTGTAGAACCAAAATATTACAAATTCTGGACCCTGCATCTGAAACCATTATCCCTAAGGCACATTTCAGTGTCTTCAAAAAACCCCAAAGCAATACCAATTGCCAATTTTATAGGAGGGTAAACATTCTCTTCCTCAAATTGTTTTCTCCCCTTAAAAAAACTGTTTGAAAAGAGATGAAGAAACACAGAGACAGACAGATTCCCATCTGCTACTTCACTCCCCAAATGCCTGCAAATGCTTAGACTGAAGCAGTGAACTGGGAACTTGACCCAGGTTTCTTATGTGGGAGGCAGGAACCCATTTACTTGATTCATGATTACTGCCTCTCAGGGTTTGCAGCAGGAGGAAGCTGGAGTCCAGAAACGGAGCTGGGAGTCGAAGTAATGTGCTGGGATGTGAGACCTGGGTGTCTTAAATGGCATCTTGACCTCTGGGCTAAAGGCCTAACCCCATCTTCTCTTTGAACTGCCCAATTTTTAGTTTATTATCTTCACACTTAGGCACATGTATTTTATGTAAATCTCCTCTCAGGAATCCAGGGGAATGATTTCTTACATCCCTTCAACTAAGTCTTATATCAGCAGAGCTGGTCTTACTCAAGGCTCTGCAGACCCCTATAAGCAAGCAAGACACCAGACACTGCACAGTGCGTGTCCTGCTAAGCATAATGACGGTGTGACAGTGAGCTGGGGCTCTTGATCCAAGCAAGACCCATTTGGCAGAGAATGGACTAGGACTGTTGACTAAGGCCAAAGTGGGAGAGAGACTTGAAATAGTCTTTGTTGATTGAATAAAGAGGAGTCCCTGTCCTGTGGAGAATATTCGCACCTGCCTGACCTCTTGTTGCAGCCTGTGGGGCTTAGCTTCACCAGTGGTGACCCACAGGGCTTTCTTCCTCAGGCCTGGACTCTGTGGCAAAGCAACTCAGCTGCACCACAAGTAATTTTGAGTCCGACCTCACATCTTACCAGATTTTCCAGCTGGATGGCCAACAAGCCCCACGAGGTTAAGTGATGTAACCCTAGGTTACAGAGTGAGTCAGCTGCTCAGCTATGTTGTAAAATACAGCCCATTCTGGCTTCCATGACTCCTCTCTAACCAGCAGACCACACGGTCGCCCCTCTGCAACAGGATCAGCCTGTCTGCAGAGAAATGGAATTAAGCTATTAGTGAGTGGTTTCTGCCTCTTGCAGAAGCGCAGGCAACAATAGCCACTTCTCTGTAATGCTTTAAGAGAGCTGTTTGTTTTGGCAGTGCTTCACTATATTACACATTCCTGCCACTTAATTGTCCTTGCAAAGATAAACAAAGACCTCCTGAAGCAGAGCTGGGAGCTCTAGAGCTCAGCCAACCAAGTGTTTGTTAAATAGAGGAAGAAAAAGAGGTTGGCTCCATGTGTGCAAGCGTGCTCTGAAACGACACCATCTTGTCTACACGGCCAGCCATCTCCCGAACTTCTGTGTCCCTCCCCTGCTGCTTTCAACCCTGAAAGCTGAAAAATATATCCTGATTCCTGGTGTCTTTGTTATTGAATGGCTTCCTCTGACTTTCATAGTTCCTTGGCAAGTTCAAAGATCACACAAATGACATCTGGGTAAGGATGTTGACAGAGATGGTGAACAATTGCCTTCAAATTCCTCAGAGGACACTGTTAGCTGAGAGCTTTGCAGACGTGGACCTAAGCATGAGTTTCTTTGCTTGATGAAGGCAAGCAAAAAGAAAGCACAGCTATTGGCACCTATTTTTCCTTCACTTGTCTGGCAGAAGAGGCAGGTGCAGATCCTAGTCAGGTGGAGGAGTCCATTTCTGCCCACGGAGAGTTAATGATTCAGTAGGTGAGGTCATGCCAGTTTTGGACATGGCTAAGACCTTTTATATGCAGGCAGAAAACCCATTGGGTCTTTAGGAACACTGAAAATTAAGTTAACTTCTGGATTTTTGCTTCATTTTGAGTGAGACAGAAGGAAAAAGGGAGGGTGGGTAGGAGGGAGGGAGAGAGAGAGAGACAAAGAGAGACAGACTGACCTCCTGGCTGACAGTTCATTCCCCAAATGCCCATTATGGCTGGGGCAAGGCCAGGGCAAAGTAGGAGCTTGGAACACAAATCTCTGTTTCCCATGTGTAGAGCAGATACCCAAGTACTTGAACCATTACCTGCTTCCTCGCAGTGTGCACATTAACAAGGAGCAGGAATCAGGAATGGAGCTAGGACATGAACCAAGGCACTGTGATATGGGATAGGGATGTTTATCCACTGTAGGCAGCCCATAAACAAGTCATAGACAAGTTAAGGTCAGTCTTGGCTTGTGGAATTCCTGGGATGAAAAAAAGTCACCTATTCCCATGCTCTAGGAGAATGATCAAACAAGAACACTCTGCTAAAATTAACTATGTTGTGACTGTGTTGTAGCAAACCCGATAAGTTGCTTGTGTATGTTGTTAACTTCTGAGTTGCCTGAGCTGAAGCTGGTTATGCATAAATATCTCTGACACTGTAATAAACGAGCCTTGATCAGACTTTTGTCTTGGCTCCATTCTCTGCGCCCTTGTCCCTCTTTTCATTCCCACTCCCTTCTTCAGGTTCCATTCGACAGGTGCCGCTGGCCCGCATCAATCCACTAAGCTGAACATCCATCCCAGTTTAATTTCTTAGGGTTGCATTTAGGGGTTGGAGGAGTGTAAGAATGAAGTCCATTTTGGCCATACTTCATAATTCTGCAAACATGATGTGGTTTTCCTGTCCCACATATTCTACCAAGAGACTCAAGGACTCTGAGGAAGCTACTCTATGAATGTGGGAGTTTGTAAGAAATGAGAACTAGCTCTCCCATCTCAAAGCAACAGCTGCTGATTTTCTACTGAAGAATGTTGTAAGAGTAGAAGCCAAGGAAATTGTTGAAATTCATCCCCTAAATTATTGGTTAATGTGTATAAAGTACTACCAAGCACATGATGCAGAAGAAAAGATATGTTGTGGATTTTGTGAATTAATGGAAGGAAAAAAGGGTATCTTGAGATACATAGGACCTGAGACATGAACTAACCGACTGCCTTTGCACATGCTGTTCCCTTTGCCTGGAGCACCACCCTCTGCCTGGTTCATTCTTCTTGTGCAACTCTCAGCTGAACCGTCACCCATTGAGACAGCCACTCCTGGTCCTCGTAAGTCCCTGTCCCTCCTGTGTGATCCCATAACACAATTTATTGTATTGCATTTGAAATTACCCTGCCCAGAACTTCCCAAAACTGACCAAAACTCTTTCCGAATAAAGATATTATCTCTTTTAGATGTTACCCCCAGAGCCTAGCAAACTGTATGTATACAATTGAGACTGTTTTAAATGAAAGAAGAAAATGATCTCTCTCCTGCATACAAAGAAGGCCACAGGAATAGGTTTTACTGTGCAGCTCAGAGGTTATCTATCAGTTTCCTCTCACAAATTACTACAAACTGGGGGCTTAAAGCATCAAACATTTATTTTCTCATGGTTCTGGAGCCCAGGGTCTGAAATCAGTGTCAACGTGTAGAAATCCACTCTGGTGCTGGGTGGCGTGAGCAGGGCTGTGCTTCCTGCCGAGGCTTCAAGTCCCAACGTCTGCTTTGCTTTTTCTACCTTCAGGTAGCTGTCACTATTCCATGGCTGCTGGGTGAATCACTCAAGGTAGCACCTCCAAATCTCTGCTCAGGGTAGCTCCTCCAAACCTCTGCTCTCTTCACTTTCTCCTCCAGACTTTGTCCTCCATGATGTCAAGTCTCCCTGTCTCTGAAGCATACATGAGATTAGAGTTAGAGACCTAACTTAATCACACCGGCAGAGACTATGCCATGTAAAATAACACAGGGATTAGGGCATGGATATCTTTGGAGGGGGCATTTTTCAGTCTACCACAGGAAGCTGAGAAGGAAAACCTTTTTTCTTGATGATAAAGGAGTTAGTTGGAGGAGGCAATTTGATGAAGAACAATATAATTGATAGGATGATTAAAACCTTGAAGAATGAGGAAGTTGATAGAGAAGAAATAAAAAGGTCATGAAAAAAGGACCAAAATATTTTGTTTGGCAGCCCAGGGCAGCAGACTGCAGGGCCCAGGGGTTAGCAGCTCAGACACTGGGACCCAGCTTCTGGTTAGAATCTCGATCCAGCATAGTTAATTTCTCTGAGCCTCAGTGTCCTCATATTTAAAATGGGAATTATGGTAGAAATTCTTAGGGTTATGGTAAGCCATGAAAAGAATCTATATGTTTAGAGTACCTTAGATGAGTGTGGTTCTATTTGTTAAGATTTATTTATTTGAAAATGAGAGCAAGAAAGAGAGGGAGAAATAGAGAAATCTTTTATCTGCTGGTTCACTCCCCAGAAGGCTACAACATCAGACACTGGGCCAGGCCAAAGCCAGGAGCCTCTTTTAGGTCTCTCATATGGATAGCAAGGACCCAAGCATTTGTGCCATTGTCTGCTGCTTTTCTCAGGCCATTAACAGGGAGCTGGACTGAAAATGGAGCAGCTGGGATTCGAACCAGTGCCCAAATGGGATGCTGGCATTAGCTTTACCTGCTACATCACAATGCTGACCCCAGAAGGGTTTTAAAACTTATTTGAAAGGCAGAGAGGTAGAGGTATTCCATCTGGTTCACTCTACAAATGTTTATAACAGCAAGGGCTGGACCAGGTTGAAGCCAGGTGTCTAGGACTCAGCATAACACTCCCATGCTAGCGACTGCGACGCACCTCCCTGAGCCATCACCTGCTGCCTCCCAGAGTGTGCATTGACAGGAGCAGAAATGGGACTCGAATCCAGGCACTTTGATATGGACAAGTGTCCCAATTGCCACAGGCTGACCCCAGAAGTGCTTTTCTGTGATTACTTTAAGGACACCAAAAATCTACAGTTGCAGAAGTATGAATTTTGAACAGAGTAGAAAGGAGAAATGTGTAGCAGGTATACACTGAGAGAAGAGAGAACTTAAAGGTGGTCAAGGCCAGTGCCACGGCTCACTAGGCTAATCCTCCGCCTTGCGGCGCCGGCACACCGGGTTCTAGTCCCAGTCGGGGCGCCGGATTCTGTCCCGGTTGCCCCTCTTCCAGGCCGGCTCTCTGCTGTGGCCAGGGAGTGCAGTGGAGGATGGCCCAAGTGCTTGGGCCCTGCACCCCATGGGAGACCAGGGTAAGTACCTGGCTCCTGCCATCGGATCAGCGCAGTGCGCCGGCCGCAGCGCGCCGGCCGCAGCGGCCATTGGAGGGTGAACCAACGGCAAAGGAAGACCTTTCTCTCTGTCTCTCTCTCTCACTGTCCACTCTGCCTGTCAAAAAATAAGAAAAAAAAAAAAGGTGGTCAAGAAGGAAGAATATGAAACATAAGCATGCATAAATGATGATATTTTTAAAAGCAAATTAAAAACATTTGCCACCACAAATTTGAGGGGGACCGGGGTAAATAAGTTGCATATCAGAAGAAAGACCAAGACTGTAATTGAGGGGCATCGGGAAAATTGCAGGAAGCAGAAAGGAATGTTCCAAGAGCAACAGCCGGCCTTTCCTTAGTGTATTCATGTGGTTGCTATTGGCTTTCTTCTCCCACCTCCCCCAGATCTGTGTCTTTACTGATTTTTTTTTTGTTTACTTATTAATTACTGAGAGACTGAAAAAAAGTCTTTGATTGTGGACCTGTCAGTTTCTCTCTTTAATTATGTCTGTGTTTACTGTGTATATTTAAAAACTTTTGTTGTAAATACACTTACAATTGTTCTTTTGATGAGCTGACCCTTTTTTTTTTGTAATGAGCTGTCCCTCTTTTACGCTGGTAGTATTTTCTGTCCTGTGTACTTATATTAGTTTCCTAGGGCTACCATTGAAAGTTACACAAATGGGGTGGTTTAAACCAACAGAAACATATACTCTTTCAGTTCTGGAGGGCAGAAGTCCATAATTAAGGCATCAGCAGGGCCATTTTCCCTCTATAAATCCAGGGAAAATATCCTGGCTTGCTTCTTCCAGTTCGGAAGGTTGCCTGTGATCCTTGGTGTTCCTTGGTTGGTAGACGGATGGGATCCAACTTCCGTCTCCATCGTCACACAAATGTATCTCTCTCCCTGTGCACCTCCGTGCCTCTGTCCAGATTGGCCTCTTCAAGGCTGTTAGTCATTTGGGTTAGGGACCACCCTAATCCACCATGACCTTGTCTTGATTTGATACTAACAGCAAAGATCCTATTTCCAAATAAGGTTATTTCATGGGTGCCAAGGATAAGGACTTATCTTTGTGGAGGCCACAATTCAGCCCGGACCTTCTTGAAATCTGTTTTGTCTGATACTTGTATGGCCTTTCAGGCCTTCCTATTTGTATAGTATGGTTTTCTATTCATTTACTTTGAGCCTATCTGTGCCTTCAGACTTAAAATGTATTTGTTCTACATAGCAGGTTTGTGACTCCCTCCTAACAATCCTGCCTTTTCATTGAATCAGTGAATCCATTGCTATTTAATGTAAACATTGATTTGGGTGGGTCTACCATTTTATTATCTGTTGTTTGACTTGACTCCTACATTCTTCATTTTTTCCTTCAAAATTATTTGAATATTTTAAAGTACATTTAAATTTTCATACTGATTTTTAGCTATACTTCTTTTCCTTTTTTAAAAAATTATTTTTTAAAGAGTTTCAGAGGAAGAGAGAGTGAGAGTGAGAGGAAGAGAGAGATATCTTTCATCTACTGGTTCAGTCCCTAAATGACTACAATGGCTAAAGCTGGGTCAGGCCAAAGCCAAGAGCCTGGAACTCCATCTGAGTCTCCCACATGGGTGTCAGGGCCCAGTGGGCCATCTGCTGCTGCTTTCTCAGGTGCATTAGCAGGGAACTGGGTTGGAACTGGAGCAACAGGGACTCGCCCATATGGGACGCTTAACCTGCTCTCTACTACGTAGGCCTGCCTTTTCTTTTAGTGTTGACTAGTGATTATGATTTATATCCTTTCCTTTTCACAATTAACATGATGACATAACGCTTTGTGTATAATTTGAAAATCATGCAACATGTACAGCCATACCTACTATGTTCCACCCTCTATGTTATGGCTATTATATGCATTAGGTATGTCTATATTATAAATGTTATGCTTTTTGCTTTATTTTAAAAACTAAGAGGAAAAAAATCTTTTTTACATTTTCTTAGCTTTTTTTTTTTTTTTCCCTGAGGATCCACATGTGCATTGAGAAGCTTCTCCCTTCAGTTTGATTAGCCTTTCTCACAGGACAGATCGGCTGGCTGTGAATTCTCTTTGTTTTCTTTCATCTGGAGTTGTTTCTCTTTTACCTTCAACTTTGATGAGCATTTTTGCTGGATTAAGTGTTCTGTGTTGAGAGGCTTTTTTGTTTTTGTTTTTCTCTCAGGATTTTAAAGTTGCTGTTCCACTCCTTTCTGGCCACCAGGGTTTGTAATGAGAATTCTGTTCTTAATCAGCTGCAGTCCCTCTGTCTGTAAGAGGTCATTTTTCTAATCCTGCTTCCAAGGTTTGCTCTTTATCTCTGGCCCAACAGCTGAATTATGATGTGTTTCAATGTTAGTGTCTCCGTGTGGACTCTAATTGTTGTTGACAGGCATCTCAAATCTGTGTATTTCTGTCTTTAAGCAACTTTGGGAAGCTGTTGGCTGTTCTTTGTCTACCGAGTTCTCCTTCTGGAACTGGCTGTGTGAAACCATTTCATATTATCTGGACGGTCCCTTGATCACTTTCTTCTTCAATCTTTTTTCCCTCTGTTTATTTCCTCAGACAATTTCACCAATTCATCATCAAGTTTACTTCTTTTTTTTTTTTTTATATTTCCCCCTATTTACTAAGTTCAATCCACTGATTGAAGATTTTTAGATATTTTACTTTTCAGTTCTAGAATTTCCATTTGCTGCTTCTTATTATTTAAATGTTTTGAGTCTGCTCACATTTTTATTCATTAATCGTGTATTTTGCTTACTTTATTAAGAACAGTTACAAAGCTGCTTCAAGAACTTTGTCCGCTGTTTCAACATCTGCTTCATCTCAGGGTCAGATGCGGTTGACTTTCCATTCTCTTGAGAATGGCTCCATTTTCCTGATTCTTCCTATGTCAAGTTATTTTGGATTGGATCCTGTATATTATGAATGTGAAGTTATGAAGATTCTGACTTCTGCTCACTGTTTTGCTAATGTGTGTTGCTTCCTTTGCTTTAGCAAGCCATTTTCTTGGCTGGTCTTGAAGTACAACTTCTGTTTCTTTGGGCAGCAGCTCCGGTCTTGATTCAAATGACTTGTTCAGCTGAGTTGCTTTATTCTGTTTCATGCATGCTGGGTTGAGGGGTCAGCCTGAGATAAGGGGGGACTGTTCTCTATCTCCCTTCTCTTGCCTTCCAAGTTTCCTCTACTTGTCTCAGTAGTACCTTTCCAGCTTCACTTTTCCAATCTTGCTGGCTGGAAAGGCTGCAAGTATTTCTACCAGTGTTCTTGCTAAAAGGCTGTCAAATGTCAAATGGACCACATTCATCTCCTACTACACTTTGTAGAAACGGGCCCTTGCACCTTAATGCTCTTCCTCTTCAAGCATCCATGTTCCAAGGGAATCTGCCTGCTTCTCCTCATGCTCCAGTGACCTCAAGCAGTTGCTTTTACATTCTGCCCACTTTGTCATTGCTTCTGGGCTCCTCCATCATTGCCATCATGGCTTCTATAACCTCTGGCTCTAAATTGCTGGTTTCAGTTCAATTCTTTCCTCTTTCTTCCTCCTTCATGCTGATTTCTCCTCTGCTTTGATTACTCCAGGCACAGATCCAAGTCTACTTAGAAAAGTTCACACAAAACTCAAATTGAATGATAAGTTTAGGGACACGCATTTGGTGCCGTGGCTAAGATGCCGCTTGGGATGACTGCGTCCTGTTATCAGAGCACTGGGGTTCAAGTCCTGGCTCCACCTCCAATTCTAGCTTCCTGCTGATGTGTACCTAAGAGGTAAAATGTGATGCCTCATGTCCCTGGTCTCTGCCACCCAAGCGGGAAACCTAGCTTGGATTCCAAGCTCCTGACTTTGGCTTGGCCCAGTCCCAACTGTTGTAGACATTTTGAGAGTGAACCAGCTGGTGGAAAATTAACTTACTTTCTCTCTCTCTCTCTCTCTTTTTCTCTCTACCACCACAGCCTCCCTTTCAAATAAAAAAAAAATTAAGCTAAGTTTATTTTGGTGTATAGTTTTTTAATACTTTCCACAAACTTTTTGAAGACCACTTGTATGTATGGATTTTAAAATTTGAGCTGAAATAAACTTAATTCTATTTCTATGAACTTTTAAAAAGTATCCTTTCCATCTCCTTCTCTATTCTTTTTATACAAGTATACTTTAAATATTATATGTGCTTTAAAAAGTCCATGGGAAAAATGGCATACAAATATAATGTGAATTTCCATGAAAGCCTGAAGCTCCCTAATGTATATGAATGAGCCAGGTCATATTTGTTGCCGTTGATTTCTCAACAATGTTGCAGTGGATTCGTTTCTGAGAGGAGCAGCATGGTGGGGGCAAGAGGCGCGGAGTTACCACACAGACCCTGGGAGTCAGGTGAAAGCAGGCTTGAGGCGAGCAGCCGGCAGACTCGTCATTTATTTCAGTTGAAACTACATCTTATATAGCCAAGACCAGCCAATCTGGTCAAGGGGCGGTCTATGCCCCAACCAATCACAGCCTGTTGCCAGGCAGTTTCAAATCCATCCAATCACAGCCATATTCTTAGATGTAGATCGTGACTGAGAACTCATTCTATTTTAAGGTAGAAATGCATCTACAGACAAACGGTGGGAAGGGTTAAAACTGACCACTTAGTCTGTGAAAATGGGCCAGTTATTCCTAGAGTCTTAGATTTTTGATAAAGTACATATTTTAAATGTTATAAAAAAAATTCGGTCTTTCGAATGGCAGGATTGTAGACAGATTTTTAAAAACTTTTTTTGGTTTTTCTTAGAATTTTTGACACCTTTAATTTCTTTAATAGTGACAGCAACAATTTAAAAGATTATTTTCATTAAAATTATTAATAATGATTCTACATATGGGCTGCAGTACAGCACTTCAATACATGCATATAATATGCATGGATCAAATCAGGGTCAAGAACATTTCCCCTTCTTTGAAATTGTTTTATGAGTGGTGCCTTGGAACTTCTCTCATTTATGCGCGCAGAAATATAAAATAGACAATCGTGAACCGCAGTCACCCCACAAGCCGTGTAACAGCAGGCACTTCCTCCTTGATCTAACCCCGAGTTGGTTCCTGTTATTCCAACACCCTCTCTCCCCCGACCCCTGCTGGCCTCTGGTAATGACAATTCTGGGTTCAGATGGAGGTTTTTCAGCTTCCAAGTCTGAGGGAGAAGGACAGTATTTGTCTTTCTGTGTCTGGCTTATTTCACCCAACATGATCTTTCCACAGTAAGCCTGTCAGCTCCCTTTATTTTAAGTTCATACTCCAGAAAATGCTCAGACACGCACAAGCGTGTGAGAACTGCGTGTTGCCTACTCCTGTACTCACCACACAGCTCCCTTTGCCACCTCCTCCTGCGTGAGCCCTTCCTGCCACTGGTCGCTGTTATCCCAGCTCCAAACCCCGCCTTCTCTGGTCTCCCCCGCGTGCTGGAGCAGGGACGGGGCTCCTCCGGGCGCCTGCTGCACTCTGCCAGCTGGGGCCGCTAGAGGAAGGCTGCAGGAGGGGAGGAGACTTACTCCAGCCCCCTGGGCTTCCCGTTGCCACCGCGGGGCTGGCGTCTTACCCTGCCAGGGGCAGTCTCTTTGCAGAGTAGCAGTAGTGTCATTTGCAGTTTTTCTGGCACTTGCATAACCGGCTTTGGGACTCTTCTCCAAGACACCAGCTCCAGTGGGCCAGATCTCTCTAGAAGTCTGGGTCCCCGCCGTGGGGGTGCAGCTCTGAGCTCCAAGCCCTGGTGCTCTTCTCAGGGGTCTGTTTCAGCGGGCTCAGCCCCCTCCCTTGAGCCTGCGAGTTGCAGTCATTCCAAGTCTTCTCTTCAATTCCCCAACAGAGGACTCCTGCAGCGGCTACTTGCCTGATGCCTTCATTTTCTCTTTTGCTTTCTGGTAACCTGGCTAATAATCCTTCCTATCACTCCTCTGCTTCCAGTACATGCTATGGTTCCTGTCTCCTAGACCCTGGCTCCTGGCCCCTCGCTCTCCTCTTTTTCCACTCAAGATGACATGACCTAAAAGCACATTATGACCTTAGGATGGTTTGTCCTGAAATGCTTCAAGGATGCATTTCCAGCTGGTAGGATTTTCTTTTTTAAATTTATATAACCCAACATAGTGTTCATGAACCAAACCAAATTAACAGCAATTCCTTAATGCATTAAGCAGTTGAAATGGCTAGAAATTCCCCTGATTTTCTTAAAGGGCTTCTGATGGCATCGCAAGTACCACTCAGAGATGCTCTTGGGATGCAGAGCGGGAATAGGGCCAGTCGCAGGGTGGTTATTGCTGCAGGTGAGGATTCCATAAGAACAAGGAAACCCTTGAATTTTCACTGCTACCAGGGTTGCCAGGGGCGGGGGCAGGGGATAAAATAGTCTAGAAGTATGTTAGTGTCAGGGAGTCCTGGGGCAGTGGGAGGCCCTGGGAGCCCATTCGAATGAACTGACGGCCTCCACACCCCTGGCCAGCCTAGAGAACACCAGTAAGGGGAGCACCTTCAGTTCACATCACATCCGGGAAACAAACTAGAAGAGCGGGGCTGGAGACAGGCAGAACAGTGACAGGGATGGAGTGCGCTGACCTGGATGTTATCCCCATCATCCCATGACCCTAATGTCCCTCCTGGAGGAGTGCGATCCGCTAGGCCTACCCATCCTCCAGGCATAAATCTCCCTCGCCTTCCCAGGGGTCGCCTCTCTACTGCCAAATGGTGACTTTCATAATGAAAGTCTCAGTGATTTATTTGCCTCCCCAAGATTCCCCAAACATGAGAAACTTAATTGGACTTGTCTAAACACTGTCAGTCACCCGCAGCCCTGAGGACTGCCTTGCTCCATGTTCAGAACAGAACTGAAATTAATGACACCATAAAGATGCCAAAACTCCAGGCTCTGTTGGAGGCAGAAGGAAAAGACATGAAAAATGATCACGTAGACTTCCTAGTCGAGCTTTGCTACATTTCATCCCTGCGTAGGAGGTGAGCGTGGGCCCGCCAATGGGAAGACAGCAGAGCACTGTCCATGTTCTTACAAACACGTGTGTCTCTGTGAGCCCCTGGGCCACCCTCACACCAGACTGGAGAAATCAAGGCAGCCTGAGTTGGCGTTTGATAATAATCAGTGATGAGCTGATAATTATGGCACTGTATTTGCATAGCCTCATTGTCTCTGGCATATCTACTTAGCTGTCTCTTCCACAGCTTAACCAGAAAGACACTGACTATTTCTCTTCATCTTGAACTCCCAGGCTGTTCCAGAATGTGTTTCTTGGTTGTTTTCCAGGGATTATGAATTGCTGAGTACTAGTGCAAGCCACAGCATTTGAAGGTCAAGTCCTGTTCCCCAAAGGGTCAACCTCCTGGATTCACCACAAGACACGGAGGACCACGGTTTGCCCTGCAGTTCCTAGTGGTCTGAACTGGTTAAGTGAAAATCCCCAGAGTCCCAATTTTTTCATCTGTGAAATGAAAAATGAAAGTGAATAGTTGCCTTGTTTCCCTTATAGAGTTTGAAATAAGAGTCCTTTAAAAGTGTACAAATTTTGTACAAGGGATCTCTAAAAAATTACTGGGCAATGCACTAAAAGCCTATGCATGGGTCTCAGAAATCAATTTATCTTTTAACTCCATTGTTCTAAGAACATTCTGAAGTATCCTCATGCCTGGAGGGGATCCTCAGGGCTATTTAGTAACTTGTATAAATCTTAAGATTACTTCTGCTTATGACCGTAGCATTTTTTTTAACCTTGCCACAATTTAGCCCAAGAAGTAATGAAGATTATTAATTGCTTTCCCTACCTCCTTCAGAAGAAAGTTGTGGGTCAGAGATAGCAACTGGGGCAGACTGTAGATTCCAATCTTCTTTGTCCAGTTAGTCAGAAATGACAGATGCACCATACAAGCAAGCATCACCCTACAGCTGCAGCAGCAATCCCTACCCACTGGAGCTGGGGCCCTCTCAGCTGGCTTAGCACAACAGAGTCCAAACAGCCTGCCTGCACTCTCTCCCAAGTCTGCTGGTTGCTTTATCATCCACCGTCCCACACCCGACAATATCGCATGGAGCTGAGTCCCGCGTGCCTGTCCTGCAAGCACACCTTCCACCCCCTTTGCTTCACTGTATTTCACTCCACCATGCACAGGGTGCATTCATCCAACAGATGTGTCTCATGACTTCACTGGATGTTGTCATTTGAACTTAATGCTGATGATCCTCTGGTGTCTGAATCTTTGCTTTGCATGTCCAGATCTAAGACGTTCAATGAGTTGATGTCTGTGGTTATGTTAACACCATGTTGTCCTCTTGGCTTGGCCTTTGCCGTCATTGGTAATCGGCATTATTGGCTAGTGCGCTTCAGGAGAGTGCAACTGATGGAACACTTCTATAAATGTAGCATCAACAGGCACGGGAACTGGCAAAAACTGCAGAAGGACTGCTCAGTGTCACTTTTCAGATTCTGAGCGAATGCATCCAATGGATGCGTTCAGAACTTCATTCAGCTCCAAGCCCGACTGCAAGGAAGTCTGCAAGTGGAGACTGAAGCTCTTCTGCAGCTCCAAATCGATCTGCCCTTGTACCCTCGTCACAGCAGCAGCATTCGGCACGACTGGGCACATTCCCTTCCTTAAGCTCCTTTCCCTGTCTGCCATTAAACGTAACTCTCCAGGGTCCCCACCTGCCTATGTGGACCCTCTCTTTTCAACCTCTTTTGTGGTTCTTCTTCCTCTACCCTTTGGATGATGCTATTCCTTGTATTTATGCCCCAGGGACACTTTCTTTCTTATCATATGTGCTTTTTTTAGGTTGTCTCCCTTGTGTCCTTGTCTCCAGGTACCACCTATTGGCTCCCACGTCTACATCCCCAGCACATATCATTCTTTTGAGTTTCAAATATATATAGATAACTCTCTACTGAAATTGTCTATCCAAAGGTGAAGTAAATCGACATGTTTGATAATAAATCCATTGTACTTCCCCCATCAAACATCTTTTCTCTCTTTTTCATTATCCATCCAGTAATCCAACTAGAACCTTGAAACCCCAGAGGGCCCTGACTTTGACCGTGGTTAGCTTCCAAGAGGCAGGAGGCAGAAGTTACTGGCCAGGTAAGAGCTCTGTCTTTAAATGGTATATCATAATTTCTGCTGAAGTGGCTTGCTCAACACCATCACACGATGCTCTCAGATTCAGTGGAGTGGGGAAATTGACTACCTCATGATGGAGGAGTGGCAAGTTTCGTATTATGAAAGTCTGTGGAATGGGGAAAATCATTATGATCATCTTTGGAAAACACAACTTGTGGGGAAAAAAAAAATCAAACATAGACTCAACTGACTCCAAAGCCAGAGTGTGTACTTGGGAAGCTATTCATAGGAGCACTTCCTTCACTTCTGAGAACAGTTGAAATAAGGGAACAGCTATGCTTCTTAATCAGTAGTTCATTGTTCATTCATTCATTTATCCACTCGCTTTGAGTACCCCCAGCCATCCCAGGCATTGAGTGTACTCAAGAGGAGTGGAATAGACAAAGCACTGTCCTGGAGCCTGGAGTCTGCTCTGCCACCAGTGCGTAGCTTCATTATGCAGGATGGAACCAGCATCAGTTGTAACTGATCATCAATTTTTTTCCCTAGGGAATGTTGGAATGAAGTTCTTCAGGGGAGTAGAGGTCTGCATAGCTTAAAATTTAAACTTGACCCCAAGTTGATAGCATCATAAAATATTTAGAGCTCTTGGTGTGGCTTGTAGACAAAGCAGATTGTAAATTTTAAATATTTACAGCTGATAAGTATTATTCATGAGATGACAGTCCTTGACACACAGCAGCTTACAGAAAAAAGCGGTTAAATTCAGCATTCAAGTGAATTCATTTCACATCCTGTCCTGGGACCAAACTGTGGCTCTGGGTAAATGGCCAACGGTTGGTAGGCCAAAGTCCAAAACAATCAGTTGGCTAACCATGCAATCTAATTCCCTCATTAAGACAACTGAAACAATAAGAAGCAAATAAGATTGACTCTATGACAATCTAATCAATCGCTCCACAATCATACACAGCATCTCTCCATTCAAATTAATTTTATTTGGTTTAGTTAAGTGACATAGGCACAGCCTTTGCAGTGCTGTTCTCTCCTCATACATAGCACAACCTCATGCTCATGCTTGAAGGGGTCTAGAGAGCATCTGGTTCTGTGCTTCCAACGTGGGTCAAAAAGTGTGGACGGTACCCAGAGGGACCAGATAAATGTGGTGTGGCTTTCTGGAGTGTTAAGTAGATGTTAACATTTGGGGAAGGGGCAGATAGGTCATGGATGGGGTCTGTTCTGGTGACAAAAGAAATTTCCATTTCAGTGACTTGAACCAGCTAAGCTTATCTACGGTACATGTCCTTGCAGGTCAGCTGGGGGCTGGGACCCAAGCTGTTTCTCTTCCAGGATCCAGATTGTTGGGGCAGCCTTTCTCTAGGCCTTTGCCTATTGCCTTAGTGGAGGAAAGGACAACCAAAGCAGACCAACAGCCTGGAGAGTGATACACCCACCTGGAAGTGGCAAGCACCACTTCCACATGCGTTTCATTGACCGAAGCATGTCATAGAGAGTCACTTGTTTTTATTTTTACTTTTTAAAAAGTTTTATTTATGTATTTGATAGGCAGCGTTAGAGAGGGAGAGAGAGCTTCCATCTGCTGGCTCATTCTGGTGCTGGGCTCATCAGAAGCCAGGAGCCAGGGGCTTCTTCTGGGTCTCCCATGTTGGGGCAGTAGTCCAAGCACTTGGGCCATCTTCTACTGCTTTCCCAGACCATTTGCAAGGAGCTTGATCATGAGTGAAGCAGCTGGGACTCGAACCCATGCTAATATGGGATGCTGGCAGCCAGATGGTGGCTTTCCCAAGCCACAGCACAGGTCCTGATTCGCCTATTTTTTAAGTAGGGGCAAAGAAGGGCAATTCTACCACATGGCCAGGAGACCTAGAAATAGTTGGTGACTAGCATTAATGTCTACCCGACGGCAGAGTGCAAAGTTAGTGTGAAACATGAGACATCAAAGAGACATGCAAACTACATGTGGTCTCTTGAGTTAAGCAGAGGAATCCTAGAAAATGATACGTACGTACTTGCCTGAATTGTTTTCTTTTATCTTAAAGTATGTAAATGTGTATTAATTTCCTTATCTTTTGATGTCAGTTCAAGGGGAATTCTGTGAGAATGGGTTCATAGATTTGAGTTTCTCATTTTCTTTCTTGTTCCTAACATCCCTAAGTGCACTGTCCTTGTGAGAAACTAAAGCCACAGGACAAGTCAGCGAAGTGAAAATCCTTCAAGATATTCTTCAATGTCTTTTTGTTTTAAGATTTTATTTATTTATTTTAGAGGTAGAATTACAGATGGAGGAAGACACAGAGAGAAAGGTCTTCCTTTTGCTGGTTCACTCCCCAAATGGCTGCAACAGCCAGAACTGGGCTGATATGAAGGCAGGAGCCAGGAGCTTCCTCCGGGTCTCCCAAGTGACAGCAGGGGTCCAAGCACTTGGGCCATCTTCTACTCCTTTCCCAGGCCATAGCAGAGAGCTGGATTGGAAGAGGAGCAGCCAGGGCATGAACCAGTGCCCATATGGGATACAGGTGCAGCAGGCAGAGGCCCAGCCTACTACACCACAATTTCTTTTCAGTTGTTCATCTACACACTATTAGAAGCAGTTTTTAACAACCTACATGAATCAAATATTTCCAAAGCATTTAATTTAGCTATTCAATATTCACTGTTTATTTTAAAATATTTAAATGATGCCGACCAGACTCTATCCCTGCATATTGACTATATTGTCAGTTTAATTTTCATACAAACAACAGCTCCACTACATTTTGTAGTCCTACTTTGTACATTTAAATAATACTTAATTAACTCATGTTACTATAATAACTGTAAAAGGCACAAATAAGCTTGGGAATTATGCAATTCAAGTGGCAAGACTAGAAAGGCAAGGGCCGCTGGAGAGTATTATGGGGCCGAGGTTTTAACCACTAGAGAGCCCTTGATAACATGATAAAGTGATCGCATTTGTTCAAAGTATTTGTACTGAACATTGATGGAAAATGTCAGGAGCCCTGACTGTAGTCCAGCATCCTCATACTGCAAGTCCTGATCCCAAAGTGCAGAGCAGATGAACTCCCCAAACTCACTCATTCGTTCATCCACTGAGTCACTGGCACGTCCCTAGGCAGACAGCTGGTGGAGAACAGAGTGTGTTCTAGCATGCAGGTGCCTGGAACCGAATCCCAGCCGCTACGTGACCTTTGGCAAGTTTCTCAACTTCTTGCATTTTCTATTTCCTCAACTATGAAGCTGGGAGAATAGGACCTACCTCATAGCGCTGTTGTGAAGGCTAAACCGGATAGTGGCTGCAAGTGTTACGTAAGCGTTCACTTCGGACAAGCTTCATTCCACTGAGGAATACGTGCTCTGGAGGAAAGAGCAAGAGAAACACTGGCACAGCCACTTCTTCTAGGGGGGCAGTAGCCTGGGGTGGGGAAACAGGTGTTACCTAAGTCAGTTTTGATTCATGCAGTTGAGTTACGACTCAGTTCCCTTTGGTGAGGAAGCACCGGATGGTGTGAAGGAGACTTGTGTTTCCAGATCGTCAGAGATTGGTACAGAGTCTGCATACACAGCGCTCCACAAAAGATTTCTGGAATTGATGACTACACACACGGATGACTTGTCGCAAGAACAACACCCATTTAGTAGGTGGGAAAGGAGTAACGAGGATCAGCACACGCAGGAAAATCGGGCCCCTGGGCTTTCCGGAAAGACATAGCATTTTGGCTAGCTTAGTTTTAACTGAGGCTTTACCCACATAAACCTTAAAAAAATTTATAATGGTTTATACAGAACTTCTTCAGGGTCCGTTACCTGCTTCCTTGACTTTTTTTTTTTCAAGATTTATTGATTTTTTTTTTCTTTGAAGTGGGGGGAGAGAGGAAGAGAGAGAGAGGTCTTTCATGCACTGGTTCACTCATCATATGGCCACAATGACCAGGGTTGGTTCAGGCTGAATCCAAGAGCCTGGAACTCCATTACATCTTCCATATGGGAGGCAGGAGCCCCAGTACTTGGGCTCAGGAGCATCAGCAGGGAGCTGGACTGGAAGTGGAGCAGTAGGGCCTTGAATCGGCGCTGGTGTCATAGGTGCCACAAGGCCAGCCCCTTCCCTGGCTGCTTCAATGGAGTTTCCTGAAACTGCCGGGTCCTGCTTTGGCGTAGTCAATGGCAGCTGGAAGACCCTCTCCAGCTGCAGTGTGCAGAAGACGGTGGGCACCTGCACTTGTGGTTGGCTGGGATTTCTTCCCTGTGTGACATCTGAGGGACCAACCATATTTCTGAACCTATGCACACAGTTATCCCAAATGAAGACCAACTCAGGATCCACCGTTTCCAAAGCCTACACGTATCTGTGGATATCACACATTTGCCATCCGGGCTAGCTTTCCAAAGACACCCATTGAGATGTAGACACTTGGCAGCATTCAGCTATTCGGTTATTCAGCTATTCGGTTCTTGGCCATGATCAACATAGATAATTAAGCCTTCAAACTTCCATTTTGCTTGTATTATCGACTCTTCAGCCGTCCTCTGAAAACCTGAACTATGTCTCCTCATTCTTTCGGCAGGTGCTCTGTTTTTTCCCCCTCTCCTTCCTCTCTGCTCCCTTCTCTCTGCACCCACTCCCTTTCATGTGCTCTGTTTTCTCTTTCTTCTCCTTTCCCCTCTCTCTCCCTCCACCCCTCATTCTCCTTTTGCCTTTTCCCCCTCTTTCTCCACTCTGCCCTCTCCTTCCCTCTTATTTACCCCTCTTTCCCCCTCAGCAGACTTGTGTAGCGACTTGTGTAGCTTTGATATTTTTTAAAAATATATCTATTTATTTGGAAGGCAGAGTTACAGAAAGGTAGAGGCAGGGAGAGGGAGAGGGATAGGGAGAGAGAGGGAGAAGGAGAGGGAGAGAGACGGAGAGGGAGGGAGGGAGAGAGAGAGAGAGAGAGAGAGAGAGAGAGAGAGAGATTGATCTTCCATCCTCTGGTTCACTCCTTAAATGGCTACAATGGCTGGAGCTGGGCTGATCTGAAGCCAGGAGCTTCTTCCGGGTCTCCCATGCAGATGCAGGGGCCTAAGCACTTGGATCATCCTCTACTGCTTTCCCAGGCCATAGCAGAGAGCTGGATCAAAAGTGGAGCAGCCATGATTTGAACTTGCACCCATGTGGGATGCCGGCACTGCAGGTGCCAGCTTTACCCTCTAGCCACAGCACCAGCCCTGTAGCTTTGATCTTTTTGTGGGCAGTTGTTCTGTAACTTCAATCACAGGGTTTCCCTGAGGTGTGTCTCCTAAGCCTGCCGACTATAGAGACCTTCCGATGTAGAGATGCAGTGATGTATATTTAAAGAAAATCCTATATATAAAAAAATCATACAAGCCGCCGGTCAACACTTGCCAGCTTGCAGAAGAGCTGTTCTAAAGGGCGTGCAGTTAGTGCATTGTGGCACAGAAGCCCTTGGAAGGAGACAAAATTCCAAACTAGCAGCCTGAAGAGCAGAGCAGAGAGACAATCGAAGAAGCTCCATTTAAACTTAGCATAGGAAAAACGCTACGTTGGATCTGGGAAGAGTTGATCATAGCTAAGCTGAGAATTAGAAAGTGGGTTCGAAACTTCCTGTGGGATCCCGGGCTTGGCCCGTCTTCCCGCTCTGTGGACTCAGTGCCAGCAAACACATCTCCTTTTCATTTGTCAGCATTCTGTTTCTTGTTAGAGCCTGGGATTCCCGGCAGGAGGAGAGACCAGCACTGCTTGCTATGCAGGGCCCGTGTTTCTGCACGACTCCCTGCATGCTGAGATCCTCATTCTGATGCGCCGGCCTGGGAGATGCTGGGCATTGGCTGCACATGACACGTTGGGAAAAGCTCTTGTCTCATCTCCGATCAGCTCCTTTTGGGTGCGCCCCCCCTCTCACCCCCCAGCCTGCATATGCCCAATACTCTTTGTCTTGGGCCATTTTCTCTCTTCCTGAGCTTGTCTCAGCTACCTCAGCCCTGTACACAGTCAAATGGTTAAGTGTGAATGCTCTGTGCCTTTCATGGGGGAGGAGTATGGGAGACTGACTGGGAAGGGGCAGGAGGGAGTCCCTGGGGTGATGGAAATACGCTCTGGAAGGAATGGGCCTTGCACGAGGGGACACGTGGAAACATGCACTGAGCTATACATTCGGGATTGTGCACTTTATAGTATGAGAATTATCCACTCCAAAAAAGGAGAGTCTGATCTACAATCAGCAGCTCTGCATTTGATTCCACTTAGGGTTGTTTGATTCCAACAGGGACAAGCACAGGCCCTGCCTTACAGGTGTTTGTGCGGACAATAGGAAATAAACAGCATGCAGCAGTATGTAAAGTGCTTGGTCTAGGGTTCTGGCTCAACACTAGATTGCAAGTCTTTATTCTTGTTGGGGGAAATTATTCTCTGAATGTGGAAATGAAGGTACCTGCTTTAAAGTCCCTCTTATCAGATAGGAGCATCTCAAGACCCTCATTCAAATGTCAAATGCTCAACAGTGTGACTGATAGTGGGGAGAAAATCATTGGGCCAGGAGCCTGTGGAAGCTTCTTAAAGGTACAGCACCAGGCAGCCCCTCTTGCTGGCCCTGCTGAGCGGGCTGGCCACATCTGCACTCATATATTACAGCCACGTTTCTCGGGTCCTGGAGGCAAATGTTTGATGAACTCATGTTTGGCAAGTAAACTCCATTCATATGCAAAATGCAAACTCTTAATCTATCGGCGCTACCTACCATCAGTGCGGAGAAGCACAGCTATGACTGATGGCATTAGCTCAGCTCAGCCATGAAAAACTGGAACCTTCCTGATTCTTCATCTACCATCGCGAAAATCTGCCTTACTGCGCTGTTTTGAGCACACTGCAGAAAATGGCTGGGCCCCTGGTATTTCTCACTGTCCTCTAGTCTGTGTGTAAACACCCAGAAGCCCATAGAACCTCTGGATTTTGGAACTCTATGGGATCTTAAAGATTAGCTAAGTGAAACCGTCTCACTTTACAGATGAGGTGGGAGAAGTAACTTGCACAAAGTTCATTCATCTTTGAAAAGTATTTTTTCAGTGACTGTGAAACAGGACTTGTGGGAGACCCGGATTACATAACTTGGCATAGAAATTGTTCTAGCACTCTCCCAGAGTTCTTCTAAGCCAGAGCACCCTTGAATCAGCACTGCCTGATAGGCAAAGATGTTTTCAATAAGCCACATGAGTTGAACAGTAATCTAGACTCTGCTGAGTTGAAAGATCATGGGAGAAGAGGGACCCAGGCAGGTGCATAGCAAGTGATGTGGGGCTCACAGACAGGTAGGAGCCCGAGGCGCAAGTGTTGACCTGTATGAGGGGATACAACGCTTACCCCCACTTTGCCTGGTTCTTATGTGATCACCTCTCCTGTCTGCAGTTCTTTGGGCTATTACCTTTGCTTCTGGATTTCCAGCCCATGCTGGATAGTCATTCCCCTTGGAATTCACACACCTACGTCTACTGGAGAGAGCAGTGGAACATACAAGTGGGCTGGCCCTCATCTCCAAAGTCCCTACACCAGAGATACCTGACCATGCTTGCCACCCTACAGGGAAGTGAGCTAAGCTGGTGGAGTGGACCAGATAAAGGCATCAAAGAATACTGAGGGCAGTGGTGATGGGAGAGGGTGCAAAGCGACTCTACTCCGCTTAGTGGATTTTTCCATGACGTACTATAGACCCAGGATTGCTAGGTCTTGAGGTAGTCTAATAAGCTTTACAGTTAGGTTTTTGTTTAAACGGGATGCTTCTCAGTCTTTTAGAATCATTCTGTGAGTCAAACAAACAAACAAACAAAACCATTTGTGGGTTCCTGGGTTGCTTCAAGTTTTTTTTTCCCTTCCAACCACTGTCCTAAGAGACTGTCTTAGTCCATTCTGGCTGCCATAACAAAGCACCACAGACGAGGTGGCTTGGAAGACGACAGAGGTTTCTTTCTCACAGTTCTGGGGCCTGGATGTCTGAGATGAGGGCGCCAGCGTGGTTGAGGGCCTTTTGCCAGGTTGTGGATGCCCAAGTTCTCCTGGAGTCCTCACAAGGTCCCTTCCAAGGACACTGCCCTTGCCCTGAGGGCTCCGCTCTCATGACCTCACCCAGTCCCAGTTATATCCCAAAGGACCCACTGCCTAACATCACAATTGGGAGTAGGGTTCCAGAGTGAGAATTTGGGGGACATAGAAGCATTAAGTCCATAATTGCTATTATTTCAAATTCAAGGTCAGCGAGGGATAGAGGGTGGGCTGACATATCCGTGTGTTACTTTCACCTCTTGGTTCAGGAAGGGCTGTGCTGATACTGGACAGGGAGCTTTGTGCATGAAGAATCTGAATTCCAGCCATGCTCCCTTTAGGGAATTCACTGTGAGCGACCTGCGTCTCCTTTGCTCCATTGGTGATAAGGGGTTCACTCCAAGACTTCACCTTGTTGAGCTACTCTGTTCACTCATTCACAAATTCAAGTATTTGATAAGAACCTACCATGCAGCAGACACTGTGCCAAGTGCTTGAGATCAGTCATGAGCAGAATAAACACAGACCTGCCTCCAGGAACCCGCGTAATGAGAGCTGTGATAGGCCAGTGTCCCGGAAGTCACCTGTGATCTGGCCCTGACTGGCCTCCTCCTCTTCCTCACCTCTTTCCTGGTATACCGTGTTCCTGCCACATTGGCCTCCAGGCTACTTCCTGAACTCACCTGCCTCTTTTTAAAAATACCTACATGAGAGGCAGGGAGACAAGAAAGACTGATACATACACGCACACACAGGTGAGCCGCCATGGCTGCTTCCCAAAGTCTGCATTAGCAGGAAGCTGGAGGAGGGAGATGGAGATGGGCACTTTGAAATGGGGTGCAGGCATCTTAAATCCTAAGCCAAATGTTTGTCCCTCACCCGTCTTTATGCTGATCTTTTGGGAGGCCTGCATGCCATCTTGGAATGCCTGGTTTAATTCCTGGCTACTTATCTCCCAGTCTGGCTTCCTGGTTATGCACATACTGAGAGGTAGCAACTGATGGCTCAGATATGTGGATCTGTGCCACCCATGTGGAGGACGCAAGTGGAGTTCTGAGCTCCTGGCTTCAGCCCAGCCCAGCCCTGACAGTTGTAAGCTTTTGGGGAGTGACCCAGCAAATAAGAGATCTCTGTATGTATGTCTCTCTTTACCTTTCCAATAAAATGAGAAAATAAATAATTTTTGAAAGCTAGGGAAACCACTGAGGGGTCCATAGCAATGGCCCAGGTGAGAGATGATTGGCAGCTTGTACAATGCTGGACAAAGTTGGTGTGGAAAAAAAAAGGGTTTGAGAAGTAGTTTGGAAATAGAATCAGCAGGAGTTGATAATTAGGGAAAATGAGAAAGAAGGAGGAGTTAAGGATGATGCTGAAGGACTCATGTTGGGGCAGCTGGGTAGATGCAACTGCTTGCTCTACACACATAGGAGGTACAGGAGGAGGAACGGGTTTTGGGGAGCCTATGGTGTGACGATACGAGATCCACAATGGGTTGGGATGCATCAGGAGAGCATAGTTTTTTTTTTTTGTTTTGTTTTGTTTTTTTTTTTCATCTGTCTGATTGGCCTGTTCTTTCATGTTTTAGGCAGGTAACACTTGAGTGCTTCTAGGGGCTTCCCTGCAGCCATGACCCCAAATTCACCTGTCTCATGACAGATGAGATGTCACGTCCACAGTCTCAGGAGGCTGGCTTCCTCCATGCTTGGTGCTGCTTATCTGGCTGGCTAAGTAATGGTGTCTACTCAACTTAATGTGGTAGGTACAGCCATAGCATTAAGATAGCTTTTAGGTCAAATGGCGGATCGTTCCCCAGGCCTGCCACCTTTCTTAAGGAAAACAAAAGGTTAAAAAGAGGGGAAAAAAAGATTGAAAAGTCCGTACAAATGCCCTGGAAAATAGAGCTGTCTATTGTCTCAAAGCCTTTTGCACCTGCGCTGGGCTGTGGCTTAGATGATTTTTGTCTGTGCAGAGGAACCGTGGGCTTCCACAGGCCCCTCTGCTTTGTCAGCCGCTCTCATTCTCTGGCCTAGATGAAGCCCGGCTGCATTCCTGGCCAAACCACCTTCTCGTATTTTCGTGTGGCCCCAGTTCCTTGTGGTCTGTTCTGGCCAGGACGAACCCGGACTGAATGAGTGTGGTTCATGGCCTGGAGAGTGTTCCTCCAGAACATTTCACATTCCAACCAGTGTCATGTTATTGATCCCGGAAATACTCTTGCGAAGATAACTGGAAACTCTTGCCCATGTTTATGAACAGGGACTCTGAATCAAAGAGAGAGCATGATTCTAAATGAGGACAATAGCAGAGTATTGGTTTCTCACTCTTGCCGTAGGAGGCATGTTGTAACTTACAGGATTTCTAAGCATCATGTTTGATGAAATTGCTTTAGAATGGTCACCTCTTGGTGGGTGGGATTATGGGATGCTTTTGATATTCTTTATGGTTGTATTTTCTGTTTTCTCTATAACAAGCGTGCATCGCTTTGATAATCAGGAAGAAAATGCAAGAAACTTCATTAAAGAAAACACAGTATGCATTGTATGAAGCCATTTATTAAAAAATAAGTACGTAGGAGACTACATGTGACCAGCGGTCATCATACCTGTCTGGGAATATGTGTGATTTTCTTCCTTTCCTTCTGCTTTCTATGTTTGTCCAGTTTTCTTCTATAGTCAGAAAAAAAATAACTATTCTTAAAAAAAGGATACGCAGTGTTCTTCACTCAATTAAGTCAGCCGGAGTCTCTGAGGAACTTGGCTCTCGGTCCTGACACTGAAAGCAAGTGCCTATGCTACCCATGACAAATCCCATTGAGAACAAGCATCCATTTCCAAGGCACTAAGCAAGAGTAGTGATATTAGTGCGACCGTGTCAGCCCCAGGGAGCCGCGGGCTGGGGAAGCGTTTGGAAGGAAGACATGGAGCTGACGGGTCTCGGGTCTAGAACTGCTATTCCAGAAATGCTCCGTAAGATGTTATGAAAGGGACATGTGTGTAAGTTGAAGGCTCATTATTTTTGAGGAAAAAGACTAAATCACAGCTATTAAGCCCATCTCCTGCGCCAACTGATGTCATGTGAGCGCGCGAGGGGAAAAGGTTTCTCCTTAGCCGGGTGGGCATCCTGGCACCGTGCCAGCCCAGCAGGACGTGGCGCTGGGAGGCCGGGTGCCCTCCGGGGCGAGGCCAGCTCTGAGAGGGGCTGCACCCCTCACCCAGACGGCAGCGCAGCTGGAGCAGGGCTTCTGGGAAAGCTGCCGTCACCTGCGCCTCTCAGTCCGCGGGTCACTGTGCCCGAATCTTCCGCAAAGACAAACCCAGACCCTGGGGTTGCGCGTTGACAGAAAATCTATGGCTGAGTAAGACTGTTCCGTCGGGGAACTGAAGGCCTTGTTCTCTTCCGGTTAAGAGTCACGTAATTACCAGTGTGCAGTCTAGAGTGTTATGGCTCTGATGATTCACACAGATTCTCTGTAGGGAGGAAAGAACCGGAAAGAACTGCCGCCGGGGGATGGCGGTTAGCGCCCCCCTCCCTAGCCATATATCAGAGAGATTTGCGTGTCTTTGAAGTTCCATCAGGCATTGAAAAATAGATTCTTATGACTCTTCCCTTCCTCTCCCTCCCTAGGGTGGACATGGAAATCATTTATTGTGAAATTCAACTTAATTCTTTGAGTTTCTTGTGGCTAAGCACTAGTGGAAGGGGTAGGGCTTCTTCCAAACACCTGTATCCCCACTGCTGTCTTGTGAAGATGTATTCTTGAATGACTCCTGTTGGTGGAAAGTCACTCTTCTGTATTTTACCTGCTCATTTTTCCCATAAGCCTAAAAGAAACAAAAGCATTTTTCTTACTTTTAAAGCAACTTAGCAATTGTCCTGTGGTTGGAAAAGACTAAAGGAGAAGACAAACAGCATGTTGGAGGAGACCTTGCGGTAGCTCGATGTGCCTGAGCAGGGCTGCACTTGAGCCAGCTTCCTTCCGGAAGAGGCTGTCCCTCGTACTTCTGTCACCCGAGGGTCCTGATCTCAGGCTCGTGGGTGTGAGACCATCAGCAGGACTCACTCACAGGTTCAACCCTTTTTCGTAACCCAGAGAGTCCTATCCACCTTCACCTACAAACAGAAGGGGCAGTAGCAACGCTGAGAGAATGTAATGGAGGAGGAAATTTCTCTGAACTCCCACTGATTTCTCTCTCTCCTGCTACTCAAATCTAGCGTGTGATGGGTGGGGAAGTTGGAGTGTGGGGTGTTGGCCTGCAAGGGAGAACCGACCTACATCTGGCCCAGCCACTGCAAAACTACTTGACCATGGAAGTGCAGAAACCCCAGGCTGCCAGGGGATCAGAGAGAATTCCTAGGAATGTTCAGCCAATGTTCTTCACCAGTGGGAGGGCCCAGCTCCTTGAACATCAAACAGCAAGGCAGCTGCTGGAGCTCCCTCCTAAGGGAAGATTGAGAGAGAAAGCTGAAGGGAAAGCAAGTAACTTTTCCAGCTGGAGTGGGCCAGCGAGGACCCCTCGAGAGAAAGGGAGGCTCTAGTTGCCTTGCCAGGCCCAGCCCTACCCAGTTCTATCTTCTGGCCAGCTCAGCAGAGAAGGATTGGTGGGCAGACTACAGTGGCAGAGATGAGGGGGCCCTAGGGGCTAACCAAGAGACAAGTACTCTCTTCAGAGAGCTACTGCTACAAGGAGATCCCCAAGAACCAGCAAAAAGAGGGTGGATTTGCCATGTGGGTGGCACCAACACCGTATTGCAGTTGTGTTCATCAAATAGGGCATTTCGCTTCTGTGCACTGTTGACTCACCTTGCCTTGCTTCTGGGGCAGCTAGCACCAGAGCAAGTTGGGGAGAAGGCGGGACAGAGGGGTGAGCCAGTCAACACCCTCTCCCCTTGTCGGAGGCAAATATCTGAGCCCTGGCCAGGCATGAAATAGGGGAGCAGAGATTAAAGGTTAGCGTGAGATGAACTGTACTTTTTAGTCCCTGAAAATGAGACATCTGAGATACGTGATGGTGACTGGGAGGCTAAGGGGTCTGAGGTGTGGGGATATGAGATCCATTAAAAAGCCAGAAGTCAAAGGATGGGAGTCAGTTTCACGATCACTTCCGGCAGGGTCCAGCCCACTCAATATTCCGTTTACCCGAGCAAAGGTTGCAAGGAGAGGTCTTTTTAACTAGACTTTTCTGAAAACTTCTGCAGATGTTCAGCCTTCACTTTTGACACATAAAAATTCTCCTAGTGGGAGTTTTGGCCTAGCAGTTAAGATGTCGGTTACAACACCTGTGTCCCACATTGGAGTACCTGGGTTAAGTTCCCAGCTTGGCTCCTCCAGCTACCTGTTAATGCAGACCCGGAGACAAGCCATAATGACTGAAGCAGTTGGGTCTCTACAACCCACGAGGACCCAGATTGACTTAGATTTTGACTCAGCCCTGGCCATTGTGGGCATTTGAGAAGTAAACCAATGGATATGAGTGCTTGCTTTCGCTCTCTCTCTCTCTCTCTCTTCCCTCCCTCTCTCCCTCCTTTCTTCCCTCTCTCCCTCTCTCCACCTCTCTTTACTTCTCCCTCTCCCTCTCCTGTCTCTGTCTCTCTCTGCCTCTCAAATATATTTGAAAAAATTTTTAATTCTCATTTCATGTCTCTAATACTCACCATCTCTCTTTTTGGCAAGCCTCTATCTTTGGTAACCCTACCCTCTCTATTTCTAGATGTGCAAAGCTTTTCGTATCTACTCAGCCATAGAGAGTTTGATGTTAAGAATTTCACAGACAGCCCAGACTGTGAAACTATTGAAAGGTGAGGTTTCTATTCAAATACAAGATTTAGTGTTTGTTTAATACAGAGTATCTTCAAAAAGTTCAAGGAAAATGTGTATTATGAAGAAACTATGCATGGATTTCAAGAATTTTTGGCACCAAAATAACCATGTCTTTTGTTCCATTTTTCCTCAGACATTTTAAATTACCCTCATATGACTAAGAGCTCTTTCTCAGGAAGGTAGAATCAGGCTTTTAAACATTATTTATTTGAGAACGAGAGAGAATGGGTTAGTTCTCATTTACTGATTCACACCTCAAATCCCCACAGTGGTTGGAGGTCAAAGAGCCAAGAGCCAGGAACTCAGTCCAACCTCCCACATGGGTGGCAGAGACCCAACTGCTTGAGCCAGGAGGCTCATTAGCAAGAACCTGGAATGGGGAACCAGAGCCTAAAGTTGAACTCGGGTATTTGGATGTGGGATGCAGGCATCCTTACCAACATCTCAACTGCTAGGCCAAACATGCACTCTCAGATTCAGTTTTTAAACAGAATCCATACTAAGACACCAGACTCAGGCTGGCTCCCAATTGCTGGCCTCTAATTACACAACCTCTCCACACTTCAGCTTCTGCCTTTTTAGTACCTATCTTAGAGACTCAAGGATCAAATGACTAACTAGATCTATACAGAGCCCGGTACCATGGAAAGGACTTTGTGGATATTAAATACTGCAGAGCCCGCAGGAGCCCACGTCGTATTTTCTGCCTGTGATGACTCCCATGCACATCCATGGCTTCCTGTCTCTTCTTTTCCTTCCCGGGGGCATTTTCCAGTAGCAGCAGGAGTGAGCTTGGCCCAAGTGCAGAGCAGGCCAGGTGCCTGGGAGGGAACAGACCAGAAGAGAGCCTTAATAGTAAGAGATGGAACGTGGAGGAAAAGCACTCCAGCTCCCTCGCCTATTATTGAATCAGTTCTGAGGCATATTCCACGAGGTCCCTCAGGATCTCCAGTGGGATCAAGTTCCAGTCACCTGAGTGGTAACCCATTTATGCACGCATCCTGTATTGGCTCGTCTCCTCTAGTGATCTGACTTCTCCACTCCCTTATCATGTTTCCTGAGATTGTGCCCAGGTAAACCACTTCAATTCAAATCCCGGTCTTAGTGGGGCAAAACCAGGAGAAATGAAGCTGAACGGAATTCTTGTATATGTCTGATAGATCCTTAAAATTCCATTTTAAACATTTTTCATTTTACTCACAACACCTAAGAATTGCAAAGATGATAAGAGAAACTCAAATACTTGTTGATTTTAAACTGTAGTCTTCTCTGTTATTCAAAAACCTCTCCCTGCAAGCCCACAAGCTTATAATTAGAACTGTACTGCTACAACTTCAGATGGATGGATAGTTATCCTTTTCTTAAATATCTCCATGCAGAGGGTTATAGGACTCCATGCACTGCTTTTGCTCACCCCATACTCCTAAAGCCAAACGTAGTAACAGCCAAACGTAGTAACAGTACCCATCAAACACTCCATTACCAACCTAAACCTTATTCTTCACATTAAATCAGAAATCAGCTTGTGACAAATGAAACTCCAAATAATGAGAAAATATCAGCAACTTGCATATATTGTATGTTTAGACTCACATATATTAAGTCTATCAGTGCAATAATTGTGTTGAGGTGGTGTGTAGACCTGTGCTTTCCAATAAGGTATTAAGCACATTTGGCTAAAGAGCACTGGAAACGTGGCAGTCTGACTTGGGATATGCAGTAACCATAAAATGCTCACCAGATTGTGAAGTCTTACTACTCAAAAATAAGTAAATAAAAAAGAATGTAAGCTATCTCATTGCTAGTTTTTGTTTACAGTACATGCTGATAAATTTTGGATTTGTTGGGTTGAATGAAATGCATTATAAAATTAATTTCACCTGTTTATTTCAATGCTATAATGTAGTTATCAGGAACTCTAAAATTATGCATGTGGCTTGTATTATATTCCGCTGGACAGGGCTGGTCTAGAAAGTTCTCAGTCCCATCTGCTCCCATCTGCGGCTAGGATTCCTTTTTCTCAATCATCTTTCATGGTGGCCACTTTCTTATCCTGCCTCTAGCTGAGTGCTGGAGGCGCTGTGAGCCTGTGCCAGGGGCTGGATCCCGAAGGCTCAGCACTGCCTGCTGTTTGAGACTGGGGTAGGGACAACAAGAAAAGAGGAAGAGCTGATCCCAGCAGAGTCAGGGTCCCACTTACTAGCATTTTGTATGTTCATCTTGGATCCCAGCTCGGGGAGTGATAAAGATACGTTACAGTTATAACATGTTGGTGAACAATCATCAAAATTCGATATCTGTGTCTTTGTTAACTCTGCTTTCATTTGGTTGGATGGTTGGTGGTTGGTTTCTAACCTGCAGTGTATCCAAGTAACGTAATCACTTCTTGACTCAGTTGAACAGCTTGAATCCAAAGATGTAGGCTTCAGAGTATGCCATGCATTTTCTCACCCTTGAGCAAGTCACTTCACTTTTTTAAGCCTCAATTTTCAGCTCTTTTTGTTAAAAGGTTGGTGATGTCTGATCATGAATTGCATAGTGCTCCTATCAGAGTGTAGGGGCTTTAGACTTATGGGGACCAGACTCTGGGATGGGCTCTTGAAATGATCCCAGTTTAAGGAGCTGCAGAAGCCTTGACCTCTGCATGACTGGAGCATCCCAGAGGGCATCCAGTGGCTGATGACCTCTTCCTCTCCCTAGTTGAACACTTGTACATAAAGTCCATGGTAGAAGATAGACCAGCATATATGGCACCATTTAAAGAGCTTAAACCAGTGTCACTCTGACATATTGGTTAATAGGGTAATTATCCCGATGGGTTTGTTTGTTTTTATAGCTCTGCACACATTTTCATTCTTGAGAACCCCAAGGAACAAAATGTTACTGGCATCCTCTCCAGAAACAAATCACAGCTGTGTGTGTCTGTGACATGTCCCAAGCTGCTCCTTCCTCCATGTGCAAAGGAAGCTGTTGATCTCTCAACCCACAGCTGAGGAGGAAGACTGGATTCCCACGACACCCCGTCACAAGCACTCTTGTGAAGCTGGGCATGCCTTTTGGGTAGGCTAGGGAGTCCTTGCAGCCCATAGCAACAACTTGCAGCAAGGAGAGCGCCACCTGCACTAGCCTTTCCCAGAAAGCACCGCAGTGATCCTGGATCCTCCGTAGAGGAGGAAAGCCCTGCATGTCCCTGCTTCCTCTGCCAGTGGTCTCAGGACCGTTGCTGCCTTCTATGGAACAATCAGACTGTTAAGGCCGGATGAGTGTTGGGCACTGGTTCTCAACCCTGCCTGCCCACTAGAATCTCCTGAGGAGGTTTTGAAAATGCTCAGTGCTCCAGGTCTTGATCTTGATTTTCTGATGTAAGTACATTGGAACAGAGTCTTAGCATTTGCTGCTTCATACGGCCTTGCTTGCTTCTCCAAGGCCTTTATAATGGTCTAAAATAAGGGCTAGATCCCTTGTCTCTCAACTTCTCATTCAGATAATTGGTGAGAACGTGGGCTTCAGACTCAACTATCTTTGAATTTTCAATTCTTGCTCATTTTCTTCATTTATTGATGCCTTGAATGAACTCTTAAAATTCTTAATTGCCTTGCTTGTAAAATGGGAGAAATAACACTTAGAGCATTTTGGAGAAAATTAAGTGTCAAGACTTGTGTTTGTTTTCTGTTCTTTGTTGTAAGCAACTTGAGGATAGAGACCAGCTGGTAATAGAAGCACCATAACTACTATGTGTTGGGCACTATACCAGACACAGCAAGTTCCATAGTTAGATTATCTCACTTAAGCTTCACAAAACAACTGTATGTAAGAGACAGAATAATTCCATGTGATGAAAAAAAAAATAAGATACAGAGACTGAGCCATGTAGGCACAAGATCTCACAGGCTACAGCAAGGGATTTGAACTTGGATTTTTTGCCTCCAAAATTCATTATCTTAATTCATGCTCCAGAAAGTATCCCTAACCAATGATCAGTGCTGGATACCTATATCCTGGCCTGATGTCTGTTCTACA
Organism: Oryctolagus cuniculus; assembly: GCF_964237555.1. Classification (NCBI taxonomy): domain Eukaryota; kingdom Metazoa; phylum Chordata; class Mammalia; order Lagomorpha; family Leporidae; genus Oryctolagus; species Oryctolagus cuniculus. The sequence goes on along the minus strand of NC_091445.1, from coordinate 64,155,674 downwards.
GAAAGTACTCAAGAAATAGTCAATGGATGGATACTGAAAACATTTGTATGAGTGAGTGAATATGTACCTAACTCATAGAAGATAATCAGTTGTGTTAGTTGCCTTCATTAGTGATCACATCTCTCCCTCAGATGAAAAGGTTTATTTTCAACAAAAGTAGCATAAAATAAGAAAAATTACAGTGCACCTTATATTATTGCCAATGTACAATGCAGAACTAAACCAGTCACAGCAGTAGGCTCATTCTTTCATATACTATTAGGCAGGATATGATTTTTAACTTAGTGCATGCTGATAGCTCCAGATCAGAAAAGCAAATACATGTTCATGCTAGTTGTAGACTCTAGTTAATCTTCCAAATTACTATTTGGATACTAGCTGTCAGAATGTTTTATGTATTTCTTGCATGTATTCTGAACACAGCTGTGCTAAGACTCCAAGGGCTTATTTGAACACATCAAAAGAGCTTGGAATGATGGGAAATGCATGATATGTGAAATCAGCAAGGCTGAGTTGAGGTTTTGGCCGCGCGCTGAGCAGCTGTGCAGCTTTAAACCAAGCGTCTCTAGAGAAGCGTTCGTGCCCTGAAGGTTGGGGACAGGGCGCTGAAAGGTCCCAGAAACTCAGGATAAACACAGGCGGCCATTCACTCATTCATTAAACAAATACTTACTGAATGCCAAGAATTGCACTAAAGTGAAACGACTGAGAGAAGGTTCCTGTTTTCAAGAAGTGTGTGATTCTTCAAAGAAACACATACAAATACCAATGCTTCACATACAGATTCATGTTATTTTTTAAAGATAATAATTAAACGAAAAAGCCTACTAACAGTAGATAATTAATACTGCTAGATGCCCACCAAAATACATGTTTACCTTTCTAATAGTACCCTGCTTTCAAGTAGAGGTCTTGCATTCATTCCTATGTGCCACCTGGGGGATGGGTCCTGACTGGGTTAAGCCTCAGCACTTCAGCTTCCTATTGGCTTACGGTGGCTGTGTAACCTAACCAAGCCCACTCACAGTACATCCTGGGACTCTGCCGTGCCATGTTGGTATCCAAGTGTTTTGTTGCTATTATTTTTGGCTTTTTTTTTTTTTTTTTTGCTCTTCCTGTCAGAATCAGAGTTAAGTATATAAAGGCAGGATCTTTCAGAGCCATTTTGCCCACAGGATGGAAGAAACTGAAAAATGAAGCTGACACGAGGAGAAGAATACAGCTGAACAAATCTTTAGAAGTGCTCAGAAGTGCTGGACTCTGAAGTTCACCTTATCTCTGAATTTCAAGTTATAAAAACTAATAAATATCTTTTTCACTTTAGTTACTACAAATCAGGGTTTCTGTTTCTTGCAGCCAAAGATTTCTCTAACTGATATGGAATTTGGTTCCAAGAGGGGGCTTGCAATCAAATACAAACTCTAAATCTGAGTGTGTCTGAACATGATAGCCAGGTGAAGAGCAGTGGCCTAGTGGGACACTGGCCATGCGCCTATATTGGCTAGCAAGGGAAATGGAAGGAAAAAAAAACCCAGGATTTTGGATTATGATAAAATCCTACAATAAAAAAGAATTTCATGATGGAATGAAAACAGAGGAAGAAGAAAGTATGGCCTTGATTGGGAAGAACGTCTCTGGGTGTGGATTGCAATACAGTGTTGCAAAGACCAGACACTCCAAGTTAAAGTTCTTGCAAGTAAAGACAGGACATAAGGTTGGGATGATCAGGCCACTCCCAAATACTTCTCACTAAACCGTCTCCCACCTGATAAAGCAAACTAGTACAGACTGATGGAATCTGAGGGCGGGAGCAAAGCTTCATACCCCAGGTCATGGTTAGAGACTTTCCAGAAGCAGAAACCAAGATAAACGTAGCCACCATTGCACTGTTACAGCCTTATGGGCTGATAGTAGAGGCCTGTGTGCCAGCAGAAATCCTAAAACCTGCAAACAATGTTGAGAGACAGGCTCTTTATCTGTCATTCCCAGTCCAGAGTGACTAGGAAAGTGCCCTGATGATAACTAAGTATTTTAGCTAAATTGCTAAAGAAATTCCAATTCTGGCCTATCACAGTCTGACTACTCAAGCCCTAAGGAAATCTTAGAATCTTTGAAGTGACACAGAAATGGGATACTAGAATTATGCAGTGCCTGGAAGTGAAAACTCCTCCAGATACGCAGTGGAAGTCAATGAACAGAGTCTCCTAGCGAAGAAAACCAAAGAGTTCCTGATTCATGAAGACCCCCCCTCATCATCAGAACATGATCAGAGAATGCTGCTGAGAGGAGGAAAGAGTATGCTCATCATAACATCAAGCACTGTCAGCTTTTCCGAGTCAGAGTGGCTTGATTCACCTGTGATTGGGCTGTTTCAGCCACCCTCTCCACCTCACGTCACCATCTATCCCAGAGGGATCTTGTCTTCTGTGTATTAATGGACAATGTGTGTCTGGGATCAGCATGTGAGTTTCTGGTTCTCCTTCTTGGATGTGAAATATTTTATTGTAGTCATTTCTGTTCTTTCTCTTCTGCTGTACATTGAATATATTGGTGATCAATACATTTGCTTTAGCCATAGTTTGCCCAACCATGAAGGGAGATACATTCAGACTACAATAAGAAATTTTCATATCCTCCGGAAGTCCTGAATATAGAATTAGATCAAGTGATTGGATGATACTTTGGTTTTATATTTAGGGGGACAGAGTGAGTATACTTTATGTAGGTATGAACATTTTTCAAGATTTGTATATGGTAGATGAGTTTATGTAAGTGTTGGATATTTAAGAGAGTGGACTGTCTAGAACTACTTTCTGGGGTGAGTGTTGTGGCACAGCAAGTTAAGCTGCTGCTGGGGACACCCACATCCCATATTGGAGTGCTGGTTTGAATCCTGACTACTCAGGACTACCTAGTAGTCCTAGGCACTACCTACCCAGATTCCTACCCAGCTTCCTTCTATGTGCCTAGAAAGGCAGCAAATGATGGATCAAGAACTTGGATCCCTGGGGCCAGCACTGTGGTGCGGCGGGTTAAAGCCCTGGCCTGGAGTGCCGGCATCCCATATGGGTGCCAGTTCTAGTTGCAGCTCCGCCCGTTGCGGCCATCTGGGGAGTGAACCAGCAGATGGAAGACCTCTCTCTCTGTCTCTACCTCTCTCTGTAACTCTGTCTTTCAAATAAATAAAATAAATCTTAAAAAAAAAAAAAAAACACTTGGATTCCTGCTACCAATGTGGGAGACCCAGAGTGGAGTCCAGGGCTCTTGGCTTTGGCTTAGCCCAGCACTGGTTGTTGCAGGCATTTGGAGAGTGAATCCAAGGATGAAGGATCTCTCTTTCTCTCTCTCTCCCCTCCCCTCTTTTTATACCCCCTCTTTTCTCTCTCCTCCTCCTGCTTTTCAAATAAATAAATAAATCTTATTTAAGTAAAAAATTTAGCACATTGAAAATGAGAGCAAGGTTTTCCACAATCAAAGAAAAGAGTTATAAATCAGGAAAGGGGAGAGGTTAGTAGGAACTTGTGGTGTTGGATTAAAATTGGAGGTATCAACATGAACACGTGTCTTTTAGTTTGTAGATACACATAGACATAGGTGCAGACATATCTGTGTGTAGCAGCATATGTACTTCCCAGATCTTTCTACAGAGAGTGCCTAGAGGCAAAGACACACAGCACCAATGAACCTAATAATTGCCCAAACACTGGTTTCTGGACACCATTCTCCAACACAAGTTACTAGAATTCCTTGGAGAAATGGTTCATTCTCAGGGAAAGGGGAAGATGGCTATGGAATGTTTTGTGATGCCAAAAGTAAGTAAATACTAAAAAAAATGGTGGGGGGAGGAGGAAGAAGATATGTCAGAAATACACAGGACCATCCTCGGAGGAGTTCCTAGTCGTCAAATCCAAGGAAATCTGAGCAACAAAAGAAATAATCCTAGCGATGGTTTATAATCTATACAATAAAGGAAGAATCCATGGATAATACTGAGATAAAGAAACTAACTAACTAAAAAATGATATAAAAGCTGTGTAGAATTCCAACTAGTAAGTGTAAAAGGAATCATGGAGTTAGAAAAATCACCATTTGGCAAGTACCAAAGTAATTGTTTCAGGCAAGGTTCATCAATAAATGTTAAAACTGGTGGATGAAAAGTACAGCGAGAAACAGAATATTTACATAACCTCAGAATAGTCACCATAGATTTTGTGTTAATTTCAAAGGCAAGAGAGAAACATGGGAGGCACCACCTTCACTTAGTGATCAAAGTGTTCAGAACTATGACGGTTCAAACTGGCATCATCTGTCTCTGGTTAGGATGCACCAAGCTGCATGCAGCCTCACTCTGTGGTATTTGTTCTTAAAACCCAGAACCTGAATTTAAATCACAGACAGACATCAGAATAACCCAAATTGAGGGCATTCTGCAAAATAACTGACCAACACTCTTTGAAAATGTTCAACTTATGATTGAAAAGGAAAACTGTGCCAGATGAAAGGAAATGAAGGAGCTATAACAACCAAATGGGAACTATTACCCTAGATTAGGTCCTGTACCACCACAAAGGACATTAGGGCAATTTATGGTGTTCGAATAAGGCCCGCAGATTAGGTAATAATATTGTCTTCAAGCAAAGTTTCTGATTTTGATCATTGTACTGGGGGTCATGCTGGATATTATTTGCAGGACCTTGGTGAAAAGTACACAGTCTTTATGCTATTTTCATAATATGCTTATGCAAAAAATATGTTTCTATGTGAAATCATTTCAAAGTGAAAAGCTAAAAGAATTGAAAAACTAAATGTAAAGATATCACTCCTTGTTCAAATTCTTTCTTGACTGTCGTGAGTCTCTATTGAAGTTTACTTCTGTATTATAATGACTTCTATTAGGACTTGGTAGCCAATAAGTTGGCAACCTGTGCGCTAAGTTTGCCTGAGTTTCTTTGGTCGCAGCTCCCTGTTCTTTCTGTCTTAGATATCAGGCTGGCTTTACTCATTTAATTACCAGACTCTTTTTTTCTCTCCTCCTTCTCTCCCTACTTCCCTTCCTTCCTTCTCTGTCTGTCATAAATACTTTTAACATTTCCACCAAAATCTTGACACCTTCCTTAAGAACTTAAGCAAAATCTATTTCCATAGATAAATGGTCCTTGGGCTGTATTCAAATGATCATATTCACTGATTCATGGGGTCTGAGTTAATGTTTCCTTGACTTTCATTACATCATGAAATAAGTGCTGTTTCATTTTTGACTCAGAAATAGCCATTAGTCACCAAGTGCCAGATCTTTGAGGCTAATAGAAGGTTAGATCAATCACAAAATATATATAAATGAGGACATGCAGAGGGACTCTGCATCTATTTCTTATTTCTCAGAAACCTGATGTGGGCTCTTAGTTTAGAGAGTGCATCATCCCTTCCAGAATCTTCCCCTACTCAAATCCATCACTTTGGAAGCCTTTTGAAATGCTTAGGCCCTACTCTGAAATGTAACTGCTGTGCAGGAGGGGGTAGGTGTTTTCTTCTTCCCTTTCCCTTTCCTCTTCCTCTTCCCCATCTCCTTCCTCTTGTTTCCTGGATGATTCGAATGTGCACCTGGGCTTGAGAGCCATTGGTCTTCTTTGGTTCTGCTCGAGGTGATGAAGTACTCATTGCCTTGGGGGAAAGGGTTTCATAGAAGCTTCAGTAACTTGACAAAGTTTATGCCTTCCAATATCCCTGTGGGTAGGACTGGTCACTGTAAAGGAAGTATACACTACAATTCCCAGGGGCACTTGTTAGCAGCTGTGCCAAGGTCATCCTCATGGTTTCTGATTCAGTGTAGTATCCATCACCATAGTGTCTGATTCAGTAGCTGTCACCGAGATAATTAGCTGTTCCCTGCTTCACAAAAGCAGAACGGACAACCCTCTCTCATTCCAGGCTGTATTTCTGAAGCACATGTCCTCACCCATTCATCCCCCCCCCACCACTCTGCCTCTCTTTAGTCCCACAGACGTCCACAATTATCGCTCATGCTTCAGTTTCCATCGTCAATGTTCCCATTAGACTTCCAGCATTTTCTTCTTCCTAGCTCTCCACTGATCATGGTCTGGCCTCTCTGTGCAAACTGCTTTAGTTTGTTTTGGGGAAACTGCTGAAACACCTCAGTTTATGCCTCCTGGAGATTTTTTTCTATCTCAGTACCACCACCCACATCTTCCATCTGCTTGAAAACTTCATGGCCTACCACAACAAAATGATTCGATGGGATGGGTGGTATTTCTTCTAGTTTGGGCCACATGGGCTGGAGTGAGATTTGCTTGGCTGGCATGGCTGGGGTAGGTTTGGCCCTCCTCCATGTGGTCTCTCATCCTCTGACAGGTCAGCCTGAGCTTGTTTGTGTGGCGGTAGAAGGGCTCCATGGAAGCAAAAAGAGAGGGTAAGCCTCAATGAGCAAGGGATTCTTCAAGCCTCTGCTTCTGTTTTATCTCCTGATGCTTCATTGCCAGTCAAAGTAAGTCACACGGCCAAGTCCACAGTCAATGTGGAAAGGGGCACCTGAGGGCAAGAATAACCGGCAGCCATTGCTATAACAGTAGACCTCAGCTTTCCCTCCAATTCCAATTACTCATGGACCTTTCTTAGGCAAGGTCCCCCTATCACAAGTCTCATTCAGTTGTGCATAGCATCAGACTCAAAGTTCAGGATCTCGTGCTTTCTGTGAAGTTCAAATGAGGATGAGGCTGCTCGGGTGCAGGTCTTTGGCTGTGGTTCCTCTGGTTTCAGAGAACTATGGAATAAATGGACAACGTTCTGCACACAGGGATGAGACAGGGACAGGACGATGACAGCAGATACTTCCACCCAAAAAGGGAATTAAAGGAAGACAAACATCAGTCAGCAATTCCTAATACGACTGGAATCCTGCTGGGCCCATGTGGCCAGGCCCCTTACCCAGAGCAGGATCCAGTTCCACTCCCAGGGGTGCTCCCAACCCATCATTCTCTAGCACTCCTGGCTCTGCCACTGGGCTCTTCACTTTGCCTTCTGAGACCCCTTCCTCTTCCGCAGGAAATAGCCTGTGAGAGATCCGAGCCTGTGGTGAGTTTTCTCAACCTGCTTCTTACTCATAAAAAATTGGGACCACCATTTTGCATTTGTGAAATCTCAGACCCTTTGCTCCAAGCTGGCTACATGTTCCCTCCATCTCAGTAAAACTCTGTTTAAAATCTCAGTCGTGGGGCTGGCGTTGTGGTGTAGCGGGTTAAGTCATTGCCTGTGATTTTAGCATCCCCTATGGCTTCTGGTTCAAGTCTTAGCTCCTCCACTTCCAATCCAGCTCCTTGATAATGCTCCTGGGAAAGGAGCAGAAGATGGCCCGGGTGCTTGTGCTCCTGTACCCATGTGGGATACCCAGAGGAAGCTTCTGGCTCCTGGCTTTGGCCTGGCCCATCCCTGACTATTGTGGCCATTTGCAGAGTGAACCAGCAGATGGAAGATATCTCTCTTTCCCCCTCTCTCTGTAACTCTGATTTTTAAATAAATAAATAAATCTTAGAAATAATGTAAGTCCTCAGACATTTGGCCTGGCAGTTAAAATGCCACTTGGAACGCCTGCATATCATATCAGAGTGCTCCCAGTTCTAAGTTCCTGCTGATGGACTCTGTGGGAAGCAGCAGTTGGTGACTCAAGTGCTTGGGTCCCTGCCACCCACTTGGGAGACCTGGATGGCAACCTAGTCTTTGTAGGCATTTGGGGGAGTGGACCAGCAGAAGTCCTTTTGGTTAGCTGAGGTATTCTACTGGGAACTACCTCGTAAAGCCCCAATCCCCAAATTCAAGGACCAGAAAGGTTCAGAGAAAGAACAAGAAGGGGGCCGGCGCCGCGGCTCACTAGGCTAATCCTCCGCCTGCGGCGCTGGCACACCGGGTTCTAGTCCCGGTTGGGGCGCCGGAGTCTGTCCCGGTTGCCCCTCTTCCAGGGCAGCTCTCTGCTGTGGCCCGGGAGTGCAGTGGAGGATGGCCCAGGTGCTTGGGCCCTGCACCCCATGGGAGACCAGGAAAAGCACCTGGCTCCTGGCTCCTGCCATCGGATCAGCGCGGTGCGCCGGCCGCAGTGCGCCGGCCGCGGCGGCCATTGGAGGGTGAACCAACGGCAAAGGAAGACCTTTCTCTCTGTCTCTCTCTCTCACTGTCCACTCTGCCTGTCAAAAAATAAATTAAAAAAAAAAAAAAAAAAAAAGAAGGGAACACAATAGGGAGAGACCAGGACTTTGCAATGAACAGATGTGGGGCACTTGGTTCCCACAGGATGCTATGTGAACACTTCAATAGGATGAAAGGCCCAAGGTTAGGCAGTCAGAATTGGGCAGCTACCGTCCCAGTGTATCTTTAGTTTCCTGAAGTGTTTTTTAGCATTGTTTTACAAGTATGTTTGCAAGTCATTTCATGGTCTTTGTCATCCATTGTTTCAAACTGCTGGATAGTTCTCCATCAATTTAATAGGTCATCAGTTGGCATTACCCTGCAGGAGTACAATTAGGCAGTTTTGGATTTTGCTGTAAAGATAACTCTGCTATCATTATATTTTATATAATTTTTATTTCTGAGTTCATTGATTATATTTTCCCGGCTTTCGTGAGTTAGATCATTGGGTAATAGTATTGCAACATATCTGAGGCAAGGGAGTTAAGAGGCCAGTGTTTTCTAGTGGACTCCCACCAATTCAGAGCCCTGTCATCTGCTGTTGACCTGGTTCTCAGAGCCTTATCATCATTAAGTTTTGTGAATTTTCTTTTTGTCTTCAGAATTTAGCAGACAAAATGCCATCACATGGTTTTTATTTGCATTTCTCTAATTTCCAAGTAGAGAGATAATTTCTCCTTTAATAATTTACCAAAACTATTTTTAAGGATTTGTTTATTTGAAAGGCAGAGTCACAGAGGAGAGAGATAACCTCTCCTTTTACTAATTTACCAAAACTACTTTTATGGATTTGTTTATTTATTTTATATTTGTTTATTTTTAAGGATTTATTTATATTGTCTCCTCTCACAGAGGAGACACACACAGACACACACACACACACAGAGGAAGGGAAGGAGGGGGAGAGAGACAGAGAGAGAGAGAGAGATCTTCCTTTCTTGGTTTACTTCCCAAGTGGCCATAACAGCTAGGGCTGGGCCAGGCGGAAGCCAGGAGCCAGGAACTCCATCCTGGCCTCTGCCATGGGTGGTAGGGTCCCAGCTCTCTGGGCCCTCTTCTGCTGCCTTCCCAGGCACACTAGCAGGAAGCTGCATCAGAAGCATGGAGCAGCCAGGACTAGAACTGGCACTGCTATGGGATGCCAGTGTCCCAAGTGGCTGCTTTACCTGCTATGCCACAATGCTTGCCTGAAAGCTAATTTTTCCTTGTGTGAAGTCAATCCCCAGCATACAAAGTGCCCACTTAGCATTAGTCCAGCTTCAAAAGACAAAAGCAGCAGCAACAAACTCTGGGGGCCAAGGAAATGAATGGTGGCGGCTGGCACCGCAGCTCAATAGGCTAATCCTCCGCCTGCGGCGCCAGCACCTCGGGTTCTAGTCCTGGTCGGGGCGCCGGATTCTGTCCCAGTTGCCCCTCTTCCAGTACAGCTCTCTGCTGTGGCCAGGGAGTGCAGTGGAGGATGGTCCATGTCCGGGCTCTGCACCCACATGGGAGACCAGGATAAGCACCTGGCTCCTGCCTTCGGATCAGTGCGGTGCGCCGGCCACAGCAGCCATTAGAGGGTGAACCAACGGCAAAGGAAGACCTTTCTCTCTGTCTCTCTCTCTCACTGTCCACTCTGCCTGTCCAAAAAAAAAAAAAAAAAAAATTAATGGTGGCTTTCTTCGTTCTCATATACATCACGTCGGGAGTCGAGGCCGCCCAGGCACTCCATTGCCAGCGACTGAGGCTTTGCCAGTCTTGCAGCTCCTCTAGCCTCCACAGCAGTGTCTGCTTCATCTGCCTTCCAGTCAGCAGCAAGGAGATGGATGGGGATGGTGGCAGCCACTTCCCTTTAAGGACAGTTCCACTTCTGTTTATATCCAATGGCCAGTACCCGGGTAAGAAAGGAGCACAGGTACCAGGTTGACCAGCAGTCTCTGCTGCAGACCGTCCATCTTTGCCTTCCACGAGGATGAGGAAGGGCCAGCAGGGGTGGTTCACTAGAGGCAGTGAATGTGAGCAGAGCGCGAAGACTCCACGTGGCACAGGGGATGGCTATGTGGGATGAGAAAATGCCCCTGTGTGCACTCAGCTTCTCCAAGACTCTGACTTCCGTCAAGTTGCTTAACCCTCAACCCTCCATCATAGTCCTTACTCCTTCTGCAACCTTCCCTCCCCAGGACTGGAGCAAGCCCTCATTTGAACCTAGATTCCAAGGTGAGTCTTGTGAATTACCATTTCTATACATCTAATTGACCCAAAGAGATTACAAGTTTATTGAAAACAAGCACAGTAGCTTAATTTTCAATGGCTAATCTAGCATCCTGTATTCTTTATCATATTTCAAATTTGTAAACAATGCTTACTGCCAAATATCCTATTTGTTGGGAATCCAGGAATCAAAATGGGGGGAGGGGCATTTGGCCAGTGGTTAAGCTGCAGCTTGGGACATCTACATCCCAAATCAAAGAACCTGGGTTTAAGTCTGGCTCTGTTATTGATTCCAGTTTCCTGCCATCACACACCTTGGGAATTATCAGTGATGGCTCAAGTAGTTGAGTACCTGCCACCCATGTGGGAGATCTGGATTGAGTTCCTGGCTTTGGCCTCAGCTCAGCCCCAGCCATAGTAGACATTTGAGGAATGAACCAAGGGAAGAAGAGAACCCATGTATATCCATGTATCTGTGTCTCTTCACATTTCAAATAAATGAATAAATACATTTAAAATCCTGTGAGAATAATTTGCCCAAAAAAAGTACAAGTATTTATTTACACAATTAGTTTTTGTGTTCTTGTAGTTGGTAAACAAGCAATATGGCACTAGGATAATTACACTTGGAACTTAATAAAATAACATTTTGTTTTGTTTTGATTTCCACAGATCTGCTTTATAAAAATCCCAGACTTATCAAAGAAAATAATCCTAAAACTTTTTATGTGTCTCTTGAAGTTATCTGTCAAAATGCACTAAATATATGCAAAAATCCAATAATCTTTTTCATGTTGGGCAATATTTCTCCTTTATTCATATATATGAATATTTATTCTTATATGTACCAGCTGCCTGCAAGGCTACAGATAATGTGGTAGGAGAAGGGGACTGCAAAGAGTGAGACTAGACCATGATTCTGCTCTCAAGCAGGTTCTAGACACTTGCATAAATGTTGGTATATAACCTTTAATTATCCCATTAGCTGATGGAAAAGTGGAAGAAACCCCATTAACAGAAGGAAAGCCTGGCTATGGGTTGATCAAATAGGGTTAACCCAAAGCAGCTCAAAGCAGCCCTTGACTTTGTCTCAGAGTCACTTCTCAGTCCAGAGGCAAACTATGGGCAAAGCACTTATTTCCCACACATAAAACAGAGTAGCAATACTGACGTAACACCCAATACTAGTCCACAGAAGTCATTAAAGATGTTGTTAAGCGTAACATGCTGTAATAGAGCTAATGGCCTTATTAAGCAGGCTATAAACTACAACTTGATAAAATCATAAATGAATACATTCTTTTATAGTTACAGAATTATTCAACAGATCACTCATTCCAGATCAAATGGGTCAGCTGGCTCTGATTCTAGAACGTTCTTGACGCTTCTTGAATTGTCAGGCTGAGGCTTGAAGGAGGAGGAACCCCTGGATGCCTGCGTCAATGTAACCTCAGGGGATGCAGGTGCTTGGGCGTTCCTCATTTCTGCTTGCCAGTCAGGGAGGCCCCTTAGCCTAAAAATACCTCTGTTGAGAGCGGGGGCAGTTGGGGGTGAAGAAGCAGTTGGGGAGATGAGACGGGAGAGGTTGGGACGAAGAGGTAAGAAGACGCTAGGGAAATCTCCTTTTGCTCAGACGTTGCTTCGGGCTAGCCTCTGCCTCTTCCTTTGCTGTGGGAAGCAGATCTGAAGGCTGAGGAATCACCGCTCTCTCCTTCCCCATTTCCAAATCCAGTTTTTCTGCTTTTCTTGGCGGTTCTGATGTGGCCAGAGCAAGCGGGAGGGGCGAGGGGCTGGCAGAGGTGAGCACCAGCAAGCTTCCTTGGCTGGGATCACAGAGCGGCTCACCTCTTGAGGCAGCAAAATCCTCCACCTCCATGTTTCCATGATGGCCACACTGGAGAGCCTCCTTCCCCTTCCCCTATCCCTTCTTCCAGCAACTGAGATTTGGGGAGTCTTCCAAGCTAAAGGCCAGATTAACTCTGCCCAGCAAACAGGAGTCATCATCAGGACACATTTCTGGTTGGCACTTTAGTCATTTGTATTTTCAGAGACAGAAAAGAAGACGGAAAGGATACAGGAGATAGAAGGATAAGAGTGCCTTCCCCTGCTTTAGCAAGAGTCAAGGCCCGTGTAAGCTGTCTGCCTCTCACCTGCAAGGGACAGATCGGTATGGACTCAGGTCATCGGCCTGCACGTCTCACGGTGCCATAAAGCCAGCTCTTGGGTCCCTGAGAATGATAGCTATGCCTGGAAGATTGACCAGGGAGAGAGGAAGAAGACGGAGCAGAGACTTAGAATTTAGAAGAAATTGACCAGCTGACAATGAAAGCTTTAAATCTTTGGCTTGAAAGAAATGAAGATGGGAGGCTGGCGCCGCGGCTCATTAGGCTAATCCTCTGCCTGCAGCGCCAGTACCCCAGGTTCTAGTCCCGGTCGGGGCGCCGGTTCTGTCCCGGTTGCTCTTCTTCCAGTCCAGCTCTCTGCTGTGGCCCGGGAGTGCAGTGGAGGATGGCCCAAATGCTTGGGCCCTGCACCTGCATGGGAGACCAGGAGAAGCACCTGGCTCCTGGCTTCGGATCAGTGCAGCACGCCAGCCGTAGCGGCCATTTGGGGGGTGAACCAACGGCAAAGGAAGACCTTTCTCTCTGTCTCTCTCACTGTCTAATTCTGCCTGTCCAAAAAAAAAGAAAAAAAAAAAAAGAGAGAAATGAAGATGGAAGTAAATGGATGATAGACGGCAGATGCCCCACAACAACCAGGGCACACAGTCTTGACGGGGCCCACGGGCAATTGCAAGATGAGGTTCCAGACCCCAGCTGCCCCGTGTGCCCTTCCTAGAGCTGATCACCTGGTGTGCATGCTCCTTGGGTGTCTTGCTGGTTCTCATTTGTCACCTCCCCTTTTATGATGATCCTGGAGGCATTTTTCCAAAGGAGGTTCAGCCTGTCATGCAGGCCAGATCTCACCATGGCACACTTTGCCCCAAAGGAAACCCTGAAATATTGATGTTTGCATCTCAAATGTAAGCGTTTCATTGATTTCAAATAGGAGATGAAATATTAAGATTATAATTTTAAATTAAAGCAAAGTATATGGGTTTTTTAAAACATTTACTCAGATTCATAGGAGAACCACTTTTTCAGTGTTTGCCAAAAGATCATGGTGTTTTATAAATATATTCGTTTTTTAATTTGGATACAAATATATTTGCTTCAACACTTCTGCAAGAGATATAGTGGCCCAAAGGGTTATTTTGCTGTTAATTTTCACAAAATATCTATTTCTTTTTTTAAAAGATTTATTTATTTTGTTGAAAGGCAGAGTCACAGAGAGGCAGAGAGAGAGAGAGAGAGCGAGCGAGCGAGAGAGAGCTGGTTCACTCCCCAGATGGCCTTAATGGCTGGAGCTGAGCCAATCTGAAGCCAGGAACCAGGAGCTTCTTCTGGGTCTCCACTTGGGCCATCTTCTGCTTTCCCAGGCCACAGCAGAGAGCTGGATTGGAAGTAGAGCAGTCAGGAATCGAACCGGCACCCTTTATGGGATGCCAGTACTGCAGGCGGCAGCTTTTACCTGCTATGCCACAGTGGGAGCCCCCAAAATGTCTTTCTAATGTTGAAGTAGTCATCCATGATACATGAGTGGATCTTTTTTAAAAAAGGCTATTTTCTTTTTGATGTTTATTGATTATTTTAAAACATTATATTTAAATTGTTATTTCACCCAATTGTATACCAATATGAATTATAATGCTAAAATAAATTATAAGTTAGAGTAATATTAAGTGAGTGCCTAATATTTAGTGACACACATGATCTTATGGTGAGAGGAAATTTTAACTTCTTCAATTTTCTATTGATAACCATAAATATTCACTATAAGAACATGTAAAATTTTTACTTTATTTTACTGCTAAGAATTACAATATAATGACCCATAAAAGATTATCAAGCTTAAAATATACTAAGACAAAATTCTGTGGGTAATATAAGATAGAAATATGAGTTCACAGAGAAAAATAATGAATGAAAAATTTGTTAAAGTGCTTGTTCGTGATTTTTTTAATAGATGAAGGTGGATATTCAACAGATTTCATTGCGTGATTCAATTTTAAAAGTCAATGTGCCAAAAGTTCTATCTTTCTTAATTATTTAAACTTGCAAAAAGTTATGTTAATTTAAACATTTGTGAGAAAGATAGGTAATTTTTTCCAAAAATGTTAGAAACTCCAGAACAAAGGATTTTTGCAGACTTCAGCCCTGGAAAGTAGGTGAGGAAGGCAACAGAGAAGGGGGAGAGGAAGGTGGCGCCAGCGCACTCTGCAGCTTTGCCTTGGGTCAGGGCTGTGGCCCATGTCATCTCTGGGCTGCGTCTGCCTTGCGGTGAGGGTGTGCTGTCTGGTTTCCCAAGAGCAGGAAGCAGATGGACCCTGAGCACAAACATTTCATGGGACACAGCACTGGCTCAGAGTGGACGACCGTGCTGTGTCCTTGACTTTGTACTGGATCCATAGTTCATCCTGTAGTGGCGGTCGCCCTATGAGAGACAGGGGACGGAGTAGGAACAGCAGTGGTCCCCGAGGCTCTGCAGGCCAGTGGTGCTGCCTGTCCATGTTCAAGCTGAGATAATGACCCCTCTGGTCTGTCGGAGGAAGTGACTGTAGGACGAGCTTGCAGACCGGTGCTTCTCAGGGTGGGGTCTGAGGTTAGTGAGGTCAAAGCTCTTTCTGTACTGACGCAGACTTGCTTCACACACCTTCGCTCTGCAGTGTGCTGTGGAATGTTCCTGGGGCTCTGCATTACTCAACTTTGCATTGCTACAGTGAAATAGCAGACACAGGCTCCTTAGGAATAAGAGGCTGGTTTAGCTCACAGTTTGGAAAGTTCAAAGGCCAAAGGAAATGGCGCAAGCTCTGTGCCTCCCCATGGCCTGGCTGCCTCGCCTCCCTGGCGTGCACAGGGAGGGCAGGAGGCAGAGCAAGCAGGTGCTTACATCTTGAACCAGGAGCAGAGGGAAGATGGGGTGGGTCAGGATTGCTCCTCACCCCCCTCAGGAGAACTTGCAGGGTAGCACAAGAACTAACTCCACCTCCATGGGCCTTGGGACCTCCCACAGTCCCTACTTCCTAAAGCTTCCACAGCTCTTCCCAGTATCTTCTCTCTGGAGAACAAGACCCCAGTGATAACAGACCCTTGGGAGACTCAAACCCACCCAAACCATCACAGGCTTCATGACATATGAGGACATCTTTGCTCTGATTACAAACAGAACTTGGGCTTGTCTGTTCTCAGCTTTAATTCCTACTGCAGTAAGAATCACAGATAAAACCCAACAGATAAGCACAAACTCTTTGGGGACCACTACTATTTCTAAGCATTTAAAAAAACCCCAGACCAAAGAGTTTGAGAACTGCCTCATATCTTATGTTTCAGAGCAAGGTTCCCAAATAGTAGAGAGAACTGTTCAGAATTGCCAAGGACTTGAGGGAGAGTCAGGTGAAAACTCTGTAGCACGCCCCACTGTGCCCATGGCTCTGCTGGTTAACTGTTGGCCACAGCAGCGAAACCCACGCAGTATGTTAGTCCATTCCAAGTATACCCACGCAGTGGGTTAGTCCACTCCATGTATATAGGGTAGGGTTATCCATGCCTTGCCCAGCTTCCTTCCCGTCTACCACCCTGGGGAAGGAGAGGGTCTTTTGGTATAAAATACAGCAGAACAAGGCCAAGGAGGCCGCTCATGGCAAAGCTGTGTTCCTCTCTGAAGAACTGTAGGTTTCCCTGGGTGGAACCAGGAACAGATCCCTACGGGACAGGAGCAGGTGAGCTTGGAGCAGGAAGCAAGGCAGATGGCCAGCAACAGACCCGCCTGGGGCTGACAAGTGACGTCCTGGGTCTGGTTAAGGAATTCTTGGCCTCACCTCCTGGATTCCAATTGTGCTCTTAACCTGCTGTGGCTCAGATTACCATCTTTCTGTCCGTAGGCTGCCCTCACAGCCCTTTCCTACAGCCCTTCCAGACATGGAAGAATGCAGCAGTCAGGAAGCTGAAACAAGAGCCTGCCACTTGCCTCGTGCCTTTGCCCGGTCACTCCGTGCAGTTGGTAGGGGATAGCTGTGCGCTTACACAGGTACGGGCTCTGGTGATACAGCAATGACGAGACAGCCATGAGTCCTTTTCCTCTACCACTGTGGCTTGACGACTCCTTTCTAGGTGCCAGAGGCTTGCAGGAATGGAGAACCGTTTTCCTGCCAAGGGCCACTTGGATATTTATAGCATCATATCATTCGTGAGCCATACAAATTATCAACTTAAAAATTAGCCTGCTAGGCCGGCGCCACGGCTCACTAGGCTAATCCTCCACCAGCGGTGCCAACACCCTGGGGTTCTAGTCCCGGTCGGGGCGCTGGATTCTGTCCCGGTTGCCCCTCTTCCAGGCCAGCTCTCTGCTGTGGCCCGGGAAGGCAGTGGAGGATGGCCCAGGTGCTTGGGCCCTGCACCTACATGGGAGACCAGGAGAAGCACTTGGCTCCTGGCTTTGGATCAGTGCAGCACGCCGGCAGCAAAGCGCCGGCCGTGGCAGCCACTTGGGGGGGGGGTGTGAACCAACGGAAAAAGGAAGACCTTTCTCTCTGTTTCTCTCTCTCTCACTGTCTAACTCTGCCTGTCAAAAAAATAAATAAATAAAAAAAATTTTTAAAATGAGCCTGCTAGACATGTATTGAATTTTGAGTCCTGCTTGCAGGTGCCTTGGCAGGGCCAGACCCTGTATGGCCCATGGGCTGGATGTTCCCCAACCCCGCTAGGGGGATAGTTCACCCTGTCCAAAAGTCACACAGTCAGCTGGGAAAAGAAACATCTACCATGCACCTGTCCCCTGAGTGGTACAATAGGAATAGATGGTGTAAGCCAATCCACAGATAAGTTTATGATCTTGATAGAGAAATGAGATTTATGCCCAAAGTGGTATTATAAAGATTTGGAGGGCAAAGCGTAGGTCTACCACAGTGAGACTACAATGCAATTGTTCATTTGTCTTAACTCGCTTAAGGGCAGGTTTTGTGCTGTTGTGTTGTTGTTTTTTAAATCATTCAGGGCACTAGTTTTTGTTTGTTTAGGATTCAGTTGTGAGGATTTAAATTCTACTTATAAAGAGAATAAGGTCTGCAAGCCTAGCAGATTTGAAGAATCACTTCTGAAGGCCTTAATTAGTATTTTTATGTCACTTAAAAATCCAGTTAAACTCCTTTAAATACAAATTCAAATTTAATACACTTTATTCCCCTTTAAATAATTCAGTTGCCCTACTTGACAAAATCATCCCAAGTACTTAAATAGCCTGTTAAGATGTTAACCATTCACAACCTTGTAAGTACAGCAAAGCTTAAGGGATTTTTTTTTTTTTAGATTTTTCAATATTAGGTAAACTCTGGTAAGAGTTCATAATTACAGTTTGAGATAAGAGCTCAGCTCTCAAGGGTTTTACAGTTGTGCATTTGGTCCTCTAACTTCCCCATGGCATCAGATATAATACTTGGGGCAGGCTTTTGGCCCAGAGATTAAGATGCCACTTGGGATGCCCAAATCCCAAGCCAGAGTGCCTGGGTTCAAGTCCCAGCTCTGCTCCTGAACTCAACTCCCTGCTAATGCACACCCTAGGAGGCAGTGAGCAGTGGCTCAGGTATCTGAGGCCTTGCTAACCACATGGGGGCCTCAGATGACATTCTGGGCCCCTGAGTTTATCCTGGGCCAGCTCTGGCTGTCGTGGGCATTAGGGAAGTGAACCAGAGGATGGAAGAATTCTCTTTCTTTCTGCTTCTTATGTAAATAAAGATTTTACAACAATTAACATTTAAAAATTAAAATATATTGGGACAGGTGTTCGGCAGGCAGATGTTGCTTGCAATATTCAGTTCCTTATCAGAGTTGCCTTGGGATGCCCACATCCCTTAGCAGAGTCCCTGCTGTGCTCTTGATTCCAGCTTCCTGCTAATATGCACCCTGGAAGGCAGTGGGTAAGGGCTCAAGCACTTGAGTCCAAGCCATCCATATGGGAGACCTGGACTGAGTTTCTGGTTCCTGGCTTAGTCTTGGCCAGCCCTACCTGTTGCAGGATTTGGAAAGTAAACCAATGGATGTAAGATCTCTGTCTTTCTTTGTGTCTCTTCTTTTCAAATAAAAATAAAGTTCATTTTGTACTTTCTCTAAAAAAATTCAAATCCAAATATAACTTGTAATGCCTCCTAGTACCTAGCCTAAGATACTAACTGCATTTGTTATGAGTTAAACAGATGTTTAATAAATTAACAATTCTTATGAATAAGTAGCTTCAAGTAGAAAATCAGTGTAGAGCTGACCGATTAGAGGCATGCAAGAGGGCTTCCAAAAGTTCATTGGAAGATGCAGATAATGAAATATTATATATTGGGGCTGGAGCTGTGACATGGCAGATAAAGCTGCTGCCTCTAATGCCAGCATCCCATATCAGCACCAGTTGGAGTTCCAGCTGCTCCACTTCCCATCCAGCTCCCTACTAATGCACTTGGGAAAGCAGCAGAAGATGGTCCAAGTGCTTGGGCCCCTGCACCCATGTGGGAGACCCAGAAGAAGCTCCTGGCTTCCAATTGGCCCATCTCCAGCCATTGTGGCCATTTGAGGGATGAACAGAGGATGTAAGATTGATCTCTCTTTTTCTTCTCTCTCTAACTCTGCCTTTCAAATAGACAAATAAGTCTTTAAAAAATTCTGTATATGTATCCATTTCAAGATTTTTTTATGCTAAAATGAAATTATTTTCTTTTAAAAAAAAAAAGATTTATTGGGGCCGGTGCTGTGGTGCAGTGGGTTAACGCCCTGGCTTGAAGCGCCGGCATCCCATATGGGCACCAGTTCGACACTTGGCTGCCCTTTTTCCTGTCCAGCTCTCTGCTATGGCCTGGGAAAGCAGTAGAAGATGACCCAAGTCTTTGGGTCCCTGCACCCACGTGAGAGACCCAGAAGAAACTCCTGGCTTCTGGTTTTGGATTGGCACAGCTCCGGCCATTCCATTGCAGCCATCTGGGGAGTGAACCATTGGATGGAAGACCTCTCTCTCTCTCTCTGTGTGTGTGTGTGTGCATGTGTGTGTGTGTGTATGTATAACTCTTTCAAATAAATAAATAAATAAATAAATCTTTAAATAAAATATTTTTTATTTGAAAGAGTTACAGAGAGAGGTAGAGATAGAGAGAGAGAAAGAGGTCTTCTATCTGCTGGTTCACTCCGCAAATGGCTGCAACAGCCAGAGCTGAGCCGATCTGAAGCCAGGACCTAGGAGCTTCTCCCAGGTCTCCTACATGGATCCGGGGTCCCAAGGATTTAAGCCATCCTTCACTGCTGTCCCAGATGCACCACAGGGAGCTTGATCAGAAGCAAAGCAACCTGGTCTCAAATCTGTGCCCATATGGGATGCTGGCGCTGCAACCAGAGCTTTAACCCACTATGCCACAGCACCAGCCCCAATGAAATTATTTGCTAATTCTATTGTCTCCTGAACTTTGAACTATGCTCATAGAGTGAGATTTAGTGTTTGAAGCTTAGAGCAAAGAGGGTGTACATTGATGGAGGAGTAAGTAAAGTCTAGAGAAGAATCCTATAGGTGGATAGAAGTGAGTTGAGACGTTAGTAACAGACAAATTTATTGAGAGCTTATTTCTTATAAAGCTCTACTTACATGTTTCCAGTACATTGATGGATTGAATCCTTCCAACCTCCCTATAAGACAGATATCATTATTATTACCATTCCAGGGGAAACTGAGGCACAGAGTGTTCAGTCATTGGCTGTTAGACTTTTTGTGCGGTAATTTGCTTTAAAATAGTTCAGCATAAGCTTCAGTGTGCATTTGTTATATAATTTACCTTTAGCCCTCAGGGGAGGTACTCAACATTTGAAGTCTATTAATCAGGAATCCACACCCAGAGACGGCCATGTTCCCCAAATTCCTTCCTCCCAATCTTGCCTGGCTGGTCCTGCTGCCTGAGTCGAGTCTTGTCTTGTCGCCCTAGAAATGGCTTTTATATGACAGGTGCTTATTGGATTGCTTGACGACTGAGCAAGATGAAACCAAGCTTAGAGAAGGAGTTTCAAGGAGACAATTTTGGGTCTGCTTGCCAATAAACGTTTGTGATTTTAATAGAAATTGATGTAAGACTGGCTGTCATTGTAGCACATGCTGTTAGTGGGGGTGTCAGGGACTCCTGTGCCTCTGATCGCCAGAGGTCATGAACATCTACCACATCGCTGAGGGCAGCCCACTGCTGCCCCGGGTCACGTGGGATGGTAGGTGGCAGTGCCAGCACTGATTCCCAGGCTGCCAGCTTCCTAGTGAGTATGCCATACTACCTAAGAACTGAACCCAAGAGAGCAGAATATTAGCAACAGAGTAGAGTTTGGGAGCAAATGGAGGAAATCCACTGCATAGCTAGAGACAGTGAAATGTTAAGAGGAAAGACACCTTTAGTCAGGAAGGGAAACTGAGGAAGGTGTGAAGACGGTGGGTATCACTTTAGGGAAGTTTTGCGGTAGAAAGAGGAGAACAACTGGTGGATTGCATCTCCTTGGCAAAGCAGGAGTCAAGGGCTTGGGTTGAAATGCAAGCGTTTGGAGTTGGTAGACACTCAAGTTCAATGGCAATGGGGAGGAAGTCCCTTTTGTGTCTTCCATTTATGTTCTTTTATGAAGCAGGGCTGCCCAGGACTAGGAGTGTGGAACTTGCTGGAAAGGGAAGCTTCAGAAGCTAAGCATGGCCCCAGGGTCAGTACAAGGACAGGCATCTGTAGTGACTTCTGGTGCTTGTCAAGGTAGGAAAGTTGCTAATGGGAGTGCTGGGATGAGGCCTGACCTGATGAACAGCAAGAAGAGGAACAAAGCACAGCCTAAAGACCAAGTAGTCAGAGACACGTGCTTAGCAGGACTCAGCCATTCTCCAGGGAGAGATGGTGGGTCCCAGGCCTGTGCCTTTTTCAAGTGGCCCTGGAGAGTTCAGGATGCTTGTGGTGAATTCTAATGGCCTCAGAGAGTGGGGCAGTCAGTTCTGGAGCAGATGCAGTGACTCTGTTTTCTCTGCAGGAGCTGATGAATAATTGAAGGTACTGCTAAGTAAGTGAGCTCTGCCAGCTCTGAGCAGGGCCATCCCAGTGGGTTGCCATGGCATTTGGTTCTCAAAGGAAGGGCCCTCTCTCCATCTCATGTACTCCTTAGTGTCCCTGGCATTTATCCCACAAGCTCCCAGGGAGCTGTGCTCTTTTTCAGCCAAGGCGGTGAATGCCCACTTCAGAAAGACCCTGGAGAGACTTCAAAACTTGGGCAGAAACAAGAATGAAGGGAGATGCCAAGTCACTCTCTCTCTGGCCATTGCATTGTTGTGGGAGGACAAATGAGGGGGCATTGCCAAGGGGGAGAGGAGAGGTAGGAAAAGTAGGCCAGCTGGCTGGAGAACCCCAGGGACCTGGCTGGCACAGAGCTGCCTGCCCTCAGTGTGGCCATGGGGGCTTCCTTCCCCTACGCTGAGCCAGCCTCTTCTCCCGGGGGCACACCTTCCTCCTGCGGCAGCTTGCCCATGGCCTTTCTATATTTGGCGATTCTCAGAAGGAGTTGCTGTGGACGGATCTCAAATCCAGCGGATGCCCACCTCCAGCTGGAACTAAATTGCACACCAGGTAATCAGAGACCCGGGCTAAAGAGATAATAACCGCATTAGCTGGAGTTTGCCTCTCGATCTGGCTGTCCAGTGTATTATTACTGTGTCCTGTCCCACCGGCAATGACCTTGAAGGCAGTGTAACTGATCAGCAGTCCATGCCGCTTTCCTTGTAAGAGCAGCTGTGCACCCAAACTCATTATCAAGGAGAATTATCCAATGGCAAAGCTCACCCTGCTCCTGAGGCCTCTCTCTTTACTTTATTCATCTTCGTGTGGAAGGCTATCCTGGTCGGCCCCACATATAGTTAACAAAAAGGATGCATCTTCAAAGTATACAGTATTCGCACTCTTAGTAGCGTGGATGTAATTTTTAGCATGCAGTAGTCAATCCTATAAAATTCTTAGAAATCTTAGTCATAAACTAGTCTGAGAAACATCAGCCACTCAGCTGAAGCCCTGTGTGGCACCAGGGAATGGACACTGCTCTTAGTAAATCCTTCATTAATCTTCAGCTACAAAGCAAGGCAACTGCAAATCCTACTCAGCAAGCCAACTCAGTGTAGTCTGATAACTTTTTAGTTACCCAGGGAAAACCGAATCTCTCATCTCATCAACACAGATGTGCACACATTTTGGAAAAGAGGTCCTCCCTCTTATTTATCTCAAACTGTGCACCGTGAGGTAGGAGGAATGATGCCAGGGAAGTTGCTGAGTGTGTGTGTGTGTGTGTGAGGGAGTTGTGTATGTGTGCATTGGTGCAATGGGCCGAGTGTGTCCCTCTAAGATTCATTTACTAAAGTCCTAACCTACTAGGTGTCTAATACCATGGTATTAGAAGGTGGGCTTTGGGAAGTAAATAGGGTGATGATTGTGGGGCTCCTCATGGTTAGGATTCGTGCTCCGGCTTCCAGCTTCTTGCTGCCATGATTGCTATGGCATCAACAGCCAGATCTCTGGATGCTACTGAGGCTTTGGTCTGGACACCTAAATTTGATTGACACCTGCAGACATCTCCTTCAGCCAAGCCACCTTGAAATGCCCAGACTGGTATTAGTCTCCTGCGCTGGTTTGAGAAGTAGAGATGCTTGGAAGACAACTAACAAGTCCTGTGGCCAAGTAGTGGTATAGAAGAACTGTGGCAAATCTGGGCCTGGCCACACCCTCTGTATCCATTTCTTAGCCACGTACACATTGGCCTCAGTTATGCTGTGCTCACAGAGAGGACGCCTCATTTTCCCCAGCGATGGCCTCCTTCAAGTCACCCAGAGACCTCTCTGCTGGTTTTGCCTCGTCCTCTTCCCCAAAGCAATTTTCTTCTGCTCTTTTTGCACCTATGCTTTCTTTTCTTCCCAGAATTCTCTTGTTGCATTGCCTCTATCAGACCACCTACGTCCTCAGAACTCTGCAGGTCTACCTTCATGGTCCCTCCCTCTGGAAAATGCTTTCTGATGATCAACCCCACGCTAGGTGCTCTGGCCAGTGCGAAGCTGAACAGCCAGATTCATGCTCAAGGAATTTGCTATTTGGTAAGATGGGTGGGTGGTGTATAGAGAAGCGTATTCTAGTAAATGAGTCATACAGAAGGTATCTGTAAAGGGCTTTCAACCTGAAGGCGGGAAATCAAAAAGGCTTTATGCAGCAGGAGGCCTGGAGCTGACCCGCAGAGGGCTTTGGTGGATGAAAGCAGGCCTCAGGTCATGGCGACACGTCAGCAAAGGACATAGCATGAGAAGAATTGACTGGAAGAGAGAAAGTACAAGGCATGGGGTGGGGGTGGAGGAGAATTCTACTTGTCTCCATAAAGCAATCTAGTATCTAAATTATGAGCTACACAAGTCAGGATCCTGTTCATTAGCTTGTCTCTCTTCCCAGGATTAACAGAGTGCCTGGTATACAGTAGGCATTCAATAAATACTTGTTGAGTGAAAGATGGAGAGATGAGCATTCCCTCCTATCAGGCCAATGGATGGGTCTAGGTCCAGCATCCAGACACTCCCTTCTGTCTACCTTGTGCCATTTATCACTAGGAATCTGGACAGGACAGCACACTCTGGGGTAAGAACTTGAACTTCTATGTTTTCCACATACCCCAGCAGGCTTCCTCCCCGCTCTACCCCTTCTACCGTTCTGTAATCAACCAGGCCCCTGGGCTGGAGGGGCCCCTAACCACCAGCTAACTCAGATGATTCTGCCTTTAAAATGTACCCAGCTGGTGAGCACTCCTCTGCTACTGCCCTGGACCCCTGCTCCCACCCCACTCTTTATCCCTGTCAAACCCAGCAGCCAGGATAGTCCTTTCAAGAACACGAGTCACAGCATGCAACACGAGTGCGCTTCCCATTTCACATGCTCTGCAAGGCCTCACTTGCTCTCACCCTGCCGATTTCCCGAGGGGCACACGCATGGACTGCTTCTACGCCCATTCATGTCCATCCGGCTAATTTCGTTCTCACGTGGTGGGGGAAGGGCTCTACTCTTCCTCCTCCTTCCCTCCAACACTTGCCCATTTTCCTCTTAGGAAACAGTTCTTCCTTCTCCTTGGTGAGCCAAGAGAATAGCTGTATGAAGTCTAATAAACCTACAGAGAGTGCTAGAGAGTTAACTGCACAGGGCTCAGAATGAAATTGGATTCAACGAAGAACCAAGGTGCTGGAACATGCTGAAGTGCACCAGAATTCCACCTGCAGTCTTCTGAAGAATCCCACAGATGTGCCAGTCCCTTCTCCCCTCCCGCTTAAACTCACTATTAATGAGAACCAGTTATATAATCTTTCTAAAACCACAAATTACTCGAGATTATCATTTTTCATGTTTGCTTAGATAGTAATATAGAAAATGGAGTTTTCTGATTTCTTTCTTCTGTAATAAACAGTTTTCAGCCGGATGCTTGATTAAACAGGCAGTCGCGATGCCGCCCTTAGGATACAATCACTGCTTGTTCCTGCAGGAACAAAACCACCTGGCTGGTGATGAGACATGATGGGCTGGACTCATGGTCGTACGATGTTAGACCACTGTGGGGAGCAACTCGGACTAGACTAAGTTACTGGAATTAAGACTTATTCTATGCATCTGCTCTCCCACAATATGGCGCTGAGAAGGGAGTAACAACTTCTACGCAGCTGCCTCTCGCCAACTTGAGTGATGACCTGCAGGAGCCGATCCTGCTCCTGATTGGAGGAGAGCAGCGTACTCGGCATGTGGGTAGCAGAGTTGGGATTGGTGGAAGAGGACTATAAAGGAGGAGAGAGACAACATGCACCAGGAACATCTAAGGGGAACACCTGTGCAGCCCTCGAGAGAGCCGGCCGGTGGTGTGCCGCTCCCCCGCGGAAGTGGGGAATGTGGCAGGGGGAACCGCCCTTCCACGGAGGTGGAAGGGACGGTAGCCAACCTGGGAAGAACCAGCAGCAAACCCAGGAAGGGCCGAGCAGACAAAAGAACAGCGCAGGGTCCTGTGTCGTTCCTCCACGAAGAGGGGGAGCGACATAATGGTGCCGTGACTCGGATATGAAGCCTAGGCAGGGTTTAGTGTCGTTCCTCCATGAAGAGGGGGAGCGACAGACCACCAACTCACCGGCAGAGCAATCTGGCAAAGTGCACAATTAGAGGCCATTTGTATTTTGAAAAGTACGTAAATCCAGAGGATCAGAAGTAATGTGTGGTAAACTGTTAGGCAGCATCTGTTTACGGGCGATTACATTTTCACGTGTGCTTTGAGTTTTTGCTAGCACCGAGCGATGATCACTCACCAAATCATACATGCGCACCTTTTGCTTCAGTGGCTGCAGCCCCGGGCCAGGCCACACAGATTAGAAAAAGAGCACAGGCTAGATTTCTGGCCCCATTCACTCACTCGGCTGGAGCCTGGTGCAGTGTACAATTTGCACAACTGCCTAGCAGACCCCGCTTGGTTATCCACAAAAATCAGATTCGTATAATACCCCACAAAATGCCCGGATCTAGAAAAGCCAGCTGGTGTAATTTACCCAGAGAGAAAGAATATGATCGTTCCAGTGACTGAGATTCAAATGGGAGCAAAAGAAGCAGTGAGATTAAAAGGTCAATGAGAAAAGTCCCACGACCCTGGAGACGGGTGAGAAAGAGGGGTTTGGACAAAGCAGAGGCACTTGGTGGAGGCAAATGGAGGTGGCCAGGAAGTTATTTCAAATGCATTGGTGAACTGCCTCCCCACAGTTTTTTGAGCACTGTTAGTAGGAGACAGAGAGGTGAGTCTTGGTCTCCATTGTCAATTGATTTGCAGCCTACTAGAGGGAGCAACGCAATCTTAGACACACATAATGATGCAGCCGTCCCTGTAAATTTCCATCCCATGCAAGGCACAAGTAGCCCATATAAAATAGGATAAACAGCCATTGCCCATGGAAATTCATGTTTCCCTGTCCGGTCCATGCTTCTCAGAAGCTGGAGGGATCAGCCTGCGTGCAGGGAGCTGAAGTTAGACAAGCGTAGAGGGGAAAAGGCTGTGAGCACTGCATGGTCCCATTTCAGATCACAGCTCCTGGTGCGCGCACCTGGGGCCCCGGCAATCTATAAAGAAGAGACAGGGCACTGAGGGAGAGTTTGTGTGTCCTCCACGGAGCATCTAGCCAGGCTAGGTAAGGCAGGGACAGAGAGCCGGGCCCCAGGCCGGGATGGGAGACCTTGAATGTCTCTAGCCACCGCCTGAGAGCTGCTGCTAATGATGCGAGCTGGCTGCGGGCCTTCACAGATGCATTTCCCAAGCATTTCCAGACTTAATGAGCCCAGGGAGCTTCCCAGGGGGCAGGGCAGTCATGTTATTCCCAGATTGTAGTCAGTAAGTGGGGGAAATTGAAGTGGGAGATGGGGACTCCAGGAGGTTCCAGTCTGAATTCTCACACATACCTTTGCTTCCAGCCTCTCTCCCAGGAACGGCAGGGAACAGGGGTGGGGGTGGGGGTGGCTGAGAGCGCGTGATTGCAGGGAAAGGGGGGTGGCGGAAGCGGGGGTGCTCCAAGTGCACATTTCGTCCGTACCCCGGGGTTTGCAGCAGGTCCACCAATGCTGCCCGAGGCTGCCAAAGCCACCCAGGCCTGGGGACGTCTGTGTGACATCCAGCTGCCTGACGCTCACCTAGTACCCCAGGAAAGAGCCAGAAATGCACTTTCCCAGACATCTTTGCGGCGGGGTACAGCAACAGGCCCAGCCATCTCAGTGGTACCTGGCTTTGACTTGGAGAAGAGCCTTGCCCAGGAAGGGGCGTGGAGTGGGAGGACTCCCAGGAGGGTCGCAGAGAGACAGGGCTGTGACTGCCTGTGGGCCCGCTGGGCTGTAACAGCCCACTCTCTCCTGGAGCAAACACTGGGATTTCAGGCGTCACGGAGCAGCCTCCAAGCAGACCCCGGGCCTCTCTCAGGTGTTCTGTGTAACAGCCAGTACCGTCCACTGAGTACAGCTGGGGTCGCTACAGGGCGTTCTCTCGCTTGCATCCCAAAGCTGTTACTAATGTTCCTTATTTTTATAGGGGCTGCCAAAAAGTTAGCAATTAATGAATATTTTAACTCAACATTTTAGAAAGTGCTATATCCTCAAGCCTTGCGAAAAATGTCCTTCGGTTTATTTACAATCAAAGGAACGGAGTCTCACAGCAGTCTGGTAATGTGTTGAACTAGTATGACCAGTGAGTATAACCAGGTTGAAACCAGAACTAGATTTTCCATTTACCGTTATTTATTTATTTTTCACTTTATTTGAATGGCAAAGAGACTGAGGGACAGAGACAGAGAGAGATCTTCCATCTGCTGGTTCACTCTGTAAATGCCCATAACAGCTGGGGTTGGGCCAGGCCAAAGCCAGGAGCCCAGGACTCAAACCAAATCCCCACATGGTTGGCAGGGACCCAAGTACCTGAGCCATCACCTGCTGCCTCCCTGGGTGCACATTAAGCTGGATCGGAAACGGAGGAGCCAGGACACACACCAGGCAGTCTGATATGGGATCCCAAGTGGCCTCTGAACTGCTGTGGCAAAGATTCACTCCTAGAACTAGGATTTTGGACTCCTAATTCAGTGTTTTCTCTACCACAGAAACTTGCCTATGTGAGGAGACTTGAGTCATATCCTTGAGTGAGTGCAATTAGAAATGATCAAAAAAACATAAAAAAAAAAATCTTACACTAAGTAGTTGCTGCTTAGGGCACTCTCATCCAGCTTAAGGGATGCTGAAAACAAGGTAGTAATCAAGATAAATGAGATTTCAATGCAAAACTTTAAAAACCACAATGAATGCAAAAATCCAGGTTGAACAAATTGGTGGTATTTTAAATATGACCACGATCAGTATTGCTCATTTTTTCCACTTTGCCTGAGACTCTGTCTTGTCTGTAGGGAACTTGCATGTATTACTTTAAAATAAATCAATATCACAGATTATGCTCAGATATTGCAAGTCTGCATCTTTTCCTCGGTGCTGTGTGAGTTTGCTTCCACAGAATACGTAGCGGCTCCTTGCCAGGAGCATTCCTGAGCCCACATAGTTGGACCATGTTGGAATCTCCATGTCCAGACCTGTCTGGATCTTGCAGAAATATTAGCCCTGGCTCAATATCTAAAATACAGAGGCAAGGAGGCCAAATTAAATACAGGAGACAGAAGATCACATTTTAACGAATATCTGGCAGTTGGCTGGGTAGCTCCTCTGGATAGATGTCCTGCAAAGTCGCATGAAGATAACGCTAAGCATCTGTCCACTGACGCCAGGTGTCAGAGACCATGTTAGCACTTGTCACAGCCCCTGGGAGGTAGCAATTCCCGTGAGCACAGTGAGATTGCAGCTCCCAGTCAACAAACCCAGCCCTAAGCGATGCCAGGACTGAAGTCTTCCTGCTGTACCATGGTTCCTTTCCAGAAACTGGATCTGTTCTCCAACACAAGTCCGAGGGAGTTTGGAAAACGGGTACCGGGTTGGAGTTAGGTTGACAGAATAAGTTTCCGGGATTGCAGAGTGTAGTGGGGTGGCTATGGTTCCCATTTGCCCATTCGGCATTGTGTGAGCAAACAGAAGAGCGCCAGTCGTCGGCGTTGTCAAGGAAACGGACATGCGCGTTGCCCTGATTTGATGGGTACACATCCTACACGTGTGTTGAAATGTCACACCGTAGCCCCCGATGCGTACAGGTAGTGTTAATTTAAAAACGATAATGTCTCTGATGTAAATAAATAAGTCAGGGCTATGAAGAATCAGGACCGGATTTTCCCCGCGGGCAGACATCGTCAGAATGATGGCTTGGGGGAACAGAGTGGAAACAGGCAGGGAAAGCAGGAACCTTGAAGCCTGGACTTCCTGGCCAGGGCCCCAGCACCCTGGACCTCTCCCTGCCACGCTGGCTGTGTGTCCAGTCCCACCCTTTCCTAATCATGGCATCAACCTGGAAGTTCTGATATGAGAACTTCCTCAAAAGATAACCTAATACAGATGGGGAAACTGAGGCCAAGAGTAGGAAATCAATTTTAATAGTAAACCTGGGACTAGAAACCAATTTTCCCAATCATCAGGATGACTCCACTTATTGTACCAGAAAACCAAGCAGATGAGGTGCTCTATACCACGGACACAAAAAGCTACAGAGAGACCCTCCTCCAGGGGCTGGTGTTGTGGCCTGGCGGGTAAAGCCGTGGCCTACAGTGCCAGTATCCCATGTGGACACTGGTTTGAGTCCCGGCTGCTCCAATTCCAATCCAGCTCTCTGCTATGGCTCAAGAGAGACCCTCCTTAAAACATCTTACCTGTACACGCGAGGTCAGAACTGGCATTTTAAAGGCAAATCTGCTTTGCAGATATAGTGTTTGGTTTTCTTCCCCCTTGGTTTGTCAAGTGTTTTTGGAAATTTTGAACAAGTTGATATGATTTAAAAATCAGGAGTCTTCCCATACAAATCCAGATTGCTGGCTTCTCTTTAATATTTCCAAGTTTGGAACATGCTAGAACCATTTTCACACATGGCAACTGTTGGCCAGAGCAGCTGGTGTGCTGGAACCAGCTCCTATTGTCCCACAAGAGCCAATTACAAAATGTTTAGGCATGTTGTGTGGCCTCTCGCTAAACAATTGGGACCTTGAAATGAGCCACAGTGAGATTCTTCACACTGTGGATATTGGCAAAAGCTACAGATCAGGACTTTGAGTTCTTCCTCCTCTACCCCTCCCTCTCCCCTCCCACTCCACTCTCCTCTGCCCCTCTTGCCTCCCTTCCCTTCCTCCCTCCCCTCTTCTCCTTCTCTCCCTCCCTGCCCTCCTTGCTCCTTCCCTCCCTCCCTCCCTCCCTCCCTCCTCCATTCCTCCCTTTCTCTCTCCGTCTCTCCCAATATCTCATTTGCGCCCCCCTCCCCAGCCCAGTACTCATTTGCCAGCACTGCACTGGCTGGAACTGAGAAGTACCCTGTTTAGGAAACCACAGGCCCCAGGCCATCTGCACTGTTTATGGTACCTGCCTGGCCGGGGAAGGAACTCGAGTTTATGTCTCCTGTGATGGACTACGGATATAAATTGTGGTCTCCCTTAAGTAAGCTTGCACATTGTTTTTGAGTAAGGGAAAAGGATCAATCATTATACTCTCTTGATTTTCAGCTAATTTAAAACCTGTTTTATTCAAATATAATACAATTGGCAAAGTTGAAAAGATCAACTTAAGGGATTACCACAAAGTGAATAGATTTAACAACATCCAGTTCAAGAAATAGAATACTGACAGCACACTAAGAAGTGCCCTCCTCCCCATAACCCACCCAACCACTACCCTTTTCCTCCTTCCCATAACTAACTTCTGTCCTGACTTGGAACATGTGATCTAGTCTGGACTGCTTTGAACTCTATAAATGGAATGCAGAGCTGCCTTCTTTGATTTCATTTGTGAGCATCATCCATTTCTTGGATGTTTGAATTCAACATTTCTCTCTACGATTCTTATACAATTCATGTATTCATTGTACTATTGAGTTGTTTCCAAACTGAGCTATCTTAGCCTGGGTTCTCACAGCAGGAAAGCCTGAGACAGAGATTTGCCTGATGCAAGTTGATTTGGGAATGCTCTCCCAGGTGCAGGAGCTAGGGATGGGGAGAGAGAAGTGGGAGAAGGAGAGCCAGTGCACAGAAGTGTTTTTAGTTCACCAGCACTACAGCTCTGGCACTCCATCCTGTGGGTGTCTTCTGAGGGACCTTAACAAATGCTTTTCAGATCTGCTCCCCAGGAGGAGCAGAGAATAGGGACATTTGTCCATTGTTCATTGGCTCCTGCCTTCTGTTGGTAAAGTCAACGCCCCCTACATGATTTTTCCTGTTCTTCTGCATTGCATGTATGTGAATTTTCCTGGAGAATTCCAAGCCGGAGAAGCTGCATTGTAGGAAATCCGATAAATATGCTGATTATTGAACTCACAAGATGCCAAAGCCTGCAGAAACTCAGTTGCTACAGCAAAAATGAAGCCAAGAGGGTGTTGAAGTTGTGCAAAAGAGATGTCCATGTGTGGGTTTCTTTCAATAGTGGAGCTTGAGCATTCTTGTGCACGTCTTTTGGTGTGTCAGTTTCTGTCATAGAAACTCCTTAAAGCGGAATTGTTGGGACACAGGTATTCACATTTTCAACCTTCAGGGTACTATCAGCTAATTTTCTGAAGTGCCTGTATTTATTTACACTCCCGCCAGTCTTTTGCGACAGTCGTCGTGGCTTCAACATTTAGGGTCACTCTCACATCTGTCTTTAGAGTGTCACTTTAAAGGCCAAAGATTGTTGGCAGATTGTGTCTGTTTGGCTGTTGGGTTTGCTTTGCCCCACATTTTGTGCCTGGCCGTTTGAGTGCTGTGTCTTGGCTGCAGATGTCCTTATGTATTTGGGGCTGGTGGGGTGAGATCAACAACTTCACACTTGACCCATGTGGCATCCAAAGTAAACAAAGAGACAGGAAAATCCCAAAACAGAGTCACCACAATTGATGAAATTTCATTTATCAGGAAAGCTTTCCAAGTTTGACTAACTTGGGACTCCCTGTTGTGATACAGAATCTCTTTCTCTGTGAGGTGTTACAACTCCTGCCAGTAATGTCCAGGGGCCTGCTTTAGGATCCAGGCTGCCTGTAACACCCAATCTATGGTGGAGAAAGAGGAAGGAAGGAGAAACCGCCTGCCCAGGCCTGACCCTCTGTCTTTAGTTCCATCCCCATAGGAAGTCCTCCCGACTCCTTCCCAATGCCATGAAACAGCTGGACGCTATCACTCCCAAGTGTCCTCCTGGCTTTCTTTGGCCACAATACAACTCGCTGCCTGGGGACCATCTCGGCCTGACTTTCAGTGAACACTTCCTAGGAGATAGCAAGTCCAAGAAAATGAAGTATTTCTTGCTTCTAAATATCCCTTCCAAAAACAGGGCAATGGAGTTGAATGAGTTTGGAAAAGTGAAGCAGTTTCTACTCAAGAAACCTCAAGAAGTTCCCCAGGTTCCTCCCTCCTGAGACCTGCAGTGACCCTGCTGGTCCTTGGCCATACTGAGCAGAGGCTCTCCTGTTCTGCCTGTACCCCCTTTGCTGTTCCAGCCCACGTGGCATCCCGGGCAGGAAGTTCCTGGATACGCTGTGGGCCCATCCTGCCACGCCAGTCCATTGGTGCTGTGTCAGTGGTAAGAAGTCCTGAGAAAAAGTCCTCCTCTCTCCTTACCATGAACCAAGGAAAGCCAGACTTACGCCAGGATGTGTGTTCAACCAGGAGATGGCCTCATGTTTCCCAATATACTCTCGCCCTCTAAGAAAGAAGGTCCAAGTTACGGGTTTTTCTTTCAAATCTCTTCTTTCTCTTCTAGAGCAAAGCTATCTTGCTCCTGGGTATTTCTACATTTCATAGACTCTAAACATGCCAGGCGGTGATGCAGGTGGTAGGGAGCCAAGCTTAGAGCTTTATCCTAAAACTCCTCTACTGTAGAACGGCCACATTTATTGCTGGCTTCACTATGCTTACCCACTAAGCCCTTTCCACACATCTCTATACCCATGAATTCATAGTTAGGAAGTGATAGAGCTGGATTGCAGCCCAGGCGATTGGTCTCTGAAAGCCATGCTCTCAGTAGCTCTATCATTTCAGGCATGGATGCCAGAATGTGGACTCTCAGCTCCCAGCTACCTTCCTTAATCTACCTTCTTTGTAGTCCCAGCTCCCAGACTGTCTTGAAAATGCCTCCAAGAAATCTGGGCTGCTACCATCCCAACCCCTTATCTTCTCCCCAAGGCTCCCAGAAATTCTGAGCTAGGAACCCCCAGAGCCTTTAGAGCTGTCAGGTAATGGTAGCGTATGGTCTGTACAGGTGGATACCAGCAATTCAGCTTTGAGTCCCAGCTCCATCACTTTGCTGATGTGAAAACTTAGCAAGTTACTCAGCTTCTGCAAAGCGTACTTCCTACAACCATACCATGCTATCATAATACTGCCTGGCTTATAGGGTTTTTCATAGGATTAGATGAGCTGTTGAATGAAAACCTCAATGTAGTAAGGGCCATTCTGTGAGTGTGCTCAGCTTTTACTGGTTACCAAAGTCCAGTTTCATGTTTGAAATCTCAGGGTTGGCAAGTGTCAAATGGGTTTCCTTCGGATTCTGACTTTCCTTCAAGTGTTTCCTCACCCCCATTTCCTTCCCTGCTGAGAAGTCTCCATTCTTACAGTGTTAGAGTATAGCACAGAGCCTTGCACAGTATCAGAGGCAATGCACGTGCTTCGCTTTCCTTCTCGTTTTGTTTTCACAAAATCAACTTCACACTGACTTATCCTTACCACCTTATCTTGTTCTATTTGCTCTGCCCCTGGCAGCTTCCTAGAAGGGAATCGAGAGACCTCGATGCCACAGTCAGAGTTGTTTAGGCAACATCCTGAAGGCTAAAATCGCTTATCTGTCCAGAACTAAAAGTGGCTCGCTGCTGTAGAGCATTGTTGCCAAGCCCTATTATAGTTCACCCAGAGTGTCACTGTAGCCAGGCCCCTGACATTGACTTCCATTTTTTTTATAATTTTTTTACTTGACAGAGTTAGTGAGAGAGAGAGAGAGAGAGACAGAGAGAAAGGTCTTCCTTCCATTGGTTCAGCCCCCAAATGGCCACTACAATCTGAAGCCAAGAGCCAGGTGCTTCCTCCTGGTCTCCCATGGGGTGCAGGGGCCCAAGCACTTGGGCCATCCTCCACTGCACTCCCGGGTCACAGCAGAGAGCTGGACTGGAAGAGGAGCAACCAGGACTAGAACCCGGTGCCCATATGGGATGCCGGCATCGCAGGCTGAGGATTAACCAAGTGAGCCACGGCGCCGGCCCCAACGTTGATTTTCTTACAGAGGGGAGTATTAATGCTTATAGAATACACAGAGCATTTTGTCAAGGGAACCTTAGTAAGATATCTGTGAAGAGTTGCCTTCTTGTCCCCTAAGTGTTGTTCTGCTCATGTCAAATACATATTTTCTAGTCTCACGCAAGCACATATGATTGAGATTAAATTTCATAATAATTCTTCATCAGGCAGCGCATCAGGATGACATAGAGAGGCCCTCTCAGAACGGTCTTCTGTCCTGAGAACTTAGCATATATTAAAAACCTCAGACCCAAGGAGATGCAGTCCCTCATTCTCTGCTGACCCCTCGCCTCTCCGAGTGTGTTCCTGGCCTCTGCCCCACCCCAGTGTTTGATTGCCCGAGGTTCTCCATCTGATGAGGCCTGTGTCCAGGGCACTTGCTCCTCATCTCGCCTGGGCTCATACCAAAAACATAAAACTTGGGGCAGGTGCCTGAACCTTAACACTTCAAGGTGTAGCGCTTTTAGCCAATG
This sequence comes from Oryctolagus cuniculus, assembly GCF_964237555.1. Lineage (NCBI taxonomy): Eukaryota > Metazoa > Chordata > Mammalia > Lagomorpha > Leporidae > Oryctolagus > Oryctolagus cuniculus. The sequence continues at coordinate 64,120,785 of NC_091445.1, read as the reverse complement.
GTATAGCTCTTATAATGTCCCAGATAACAACAGTGGTTATGGAAAGCGTTAGGGATGTCCCAGAGTAGCAAAAGATGGTGTGACTGCTGTAATGCCAATTGACTTAAAGGACAAATATGAGAATATTAGGGTTAAATTTGTTCAAGATGCTTCCAACAATACAAACAGAGACGCTGCAGGTAGTGCCGCTGCTGCTATTGCACTGGCTCCCTCTATTGCAAGGAGGGCTTGGAGAAGATCAGCAAAGGCATTGTTCTACCAAGGTTGATATTAGCTGTCAATGCCATAATTACTGAACTTGAGAAACAGTCCATGCCTGCGACAGCCTCCAAAGAAACTGCCCCAGGTTGCCCTGCTTTTTGCTTCTGGAGACTAAGAAATTGGCAACATCATCTCTGATGCCATGAGAAAGGTGATTAGAAGAAAGGATGCTGGGGTAGTGAATTTTACGATGTCAGATTGACTGGATCGAGAGATACCTAGACATCTGGAAAAGCATTCTTTGGGCATGCCTGTAAGAGTGTTTCCAAAGGAGATTAGCATGTGAGTCTGGATGAACTGGGTGGGGAGACCCAGCTTTGATGTGGGCAGGCAGCACCGGTTGGCTGGGCATGTGGGTAGATTAAGTGTGGGAGGGGAATTGATCTCTGGCTTTGAGAGATGGGACTTGATAGACTCCTGCCTTGGACAATGGTCACTGATCTTTGAACTCCAGGATGTAAACCAGCAACCCCCTTGCTGGCATGCAGGCTTCCCATTGTAACCAAGACTAACTTTCCCAGTTCTTCTTTTTCTTTTCTTTTCTTCTTAATTTTATTTAAGTCAGTTATCAGGCCCTTAGAGTTGAGCTGCTGCCAGCACCCCACAGTCTGTAGCTCACAGATGACTTGCGGTGAGACCTCTCAGCTGCTATAATCATGTGAGCCAATTCCCTTGATAAGTTATCCTTCCTATACCTATATACACATCCCACCAATTGTGTATCTTCAGAGAACCTTGACTCTGTAAGTGTCCTCACAGGAAAGGACAGAAAACACTGAATGAATTAGAAATTATTGAAGGCATGAAGGTTGATTGGCACTGTATTTTTCCATACATTATTAATACATCAGAAAGTTAGACATCTGAATTTCAGTATGCACATGTTCTATTGAGTGAAAAGAAGATTTCTAATGTCCAGTCCGTTGTACCTCCTCTTGAAATTGCCAATGCTTACGGTAAGCCTTGGCCATCATCTCTGAAGATACTGATAGAGAGAAACTCTGAGCTCACTCATGAGTAGGCTAAGGTTGGTCTTTGGATGATAGCAAAGTCTCAGGTTACAGCCGGAAGAACCGGCTCAGGAGAGGGGCATCCTGCTACAGTGTGTTAACTGCTGCTTAGGTCACCCACATTCCATGTCAGAGTGCCTGGTCAGCATCCTGGCTATGCTGCTTCCAGTTAGCTTTCTCGTAATGCCCCTGGGTAGGGAGCAGATGATGACCCTAGAGCTTAGGGTCCTGCCACACAAACGGGAGACATGGATTGGAGTTTCTAGCTCCTGGTTTGGCCTGGCCAGATATAGGTAAACATATAGTTATAGATATAAATACAGATATAGATATAATATAGATATGGATATGGAGATAGATAGAACTCTTTCTGTCACTCTGCCTTTCAAATTAATTAATTAATTAATTAATCTGTTTTTATTGCTGCTCATGGTACAGTATTTGCAGAAGAGTGGTAGATCCTAAATCTTGAAGATATTCAGCCTCATGATAGGAAAACTTAGTGAGGACATTGTGGCCAGAGATGATGTTCTCAAAAGGAAAAGGTGACAGAGCTCAAATTGAAAAGCATATTCAAGAAATTATCAGGGGGTGGATGTTGTGGTGGAATGGATTAATTTGCCACTTTGGATAACCACATCCCATATCAGACTGCTGGGGCGAAGTCCCACTTCCACTTCTCATCCAGCTTCCTGCTAAAGTGCACCATGGGAGGTTGCAGATGATGGCTCAAGTACCTAGGTCTCTGCCATTCACGTGAAGACCCCATGGAGTTTCTGGCTCCTGGCTTTGGCCTGGCCTAGCCCCTGCTGTTGTGGGTATTCGGAGAGTGGACCATCAAACAGTTAAATGTCACAATGAGTGTGAAAGGAATGAGTGGAAAGGAAAGCCTGTGTAGATGTCTGGCTAAGTTTTCAGATGGAGTAGCTGTGCGGAGGGTTGGTAAGACAAGCGCTGTTGAAGCAAATTAAGAGGAATGATTACAGATGCCCTCAATGGTACAGGAGCTGCCCTTGTTCAAGGAGACACTTGGGCCCTTCTCTGTATTCCAGCCTCAGACTCATTAACTCCAGCTAATGAAGAGTAAAAAAAAAAAAAAAAGGTACAGAGATCATTCAAAGAACACTCAAAATTCCTGCAAAGACCATCTCTAGCAACAGAGGTGTTAAAAGATCTTTGATAGTTGAGAAAATTCTGCAAAGTGCCTCAGAAGTTGGTTATGCTGCTGTGCTTGGAGATTTTGTGAATATGGTGGTAAAATGAATTACTGATCCACGAAAGGTCATAAAACTGCTTTAGTGGCTCCTGCTGGGGTGGCCTGTCCATTAGCCACAGCAGAAGTCATAGTCACAGAAATTCCGAAAGAAGGGAAAGACCCTGGAAGGGGTGCAGCAGGTGGCATGGGAGGTGGGATGGGTGGTGGCACATTCTGACACTTATAATTGTTCTGTCCAGTTATTAGCAAACTGGGACAGGAAGCTCAAGGCAGTGCTCCTCACCAATAACTTCACAGAAGTCAGTTCAGAAAAATGACTGAAGACAAGACTGCCTGATGTTTCAGAAAATCGCTAAAGCTGATCAGGCGCTGGTTTCCATGAACAACCTATACTGCTTTCTTGCTGTCATTGCCCATGCCTACAGGAAATTTATTTGATGTCTTTTAATAAAAAGGCATTTGTACCTTCCTGGGGTTGGGGGGAGGGCATAGCGGGTTTTGATTCTTGTCCTTTCTCCACATCCAAATCCACTTAGAGCTTCCCAGTAAGACCTCCCACCCTGGTGTTTCTGGATAGCATCCTTCCGGATGAGCGGCTCTGAAAACAGAAGTCCAGAAAGTCTGAGCAGTCACACTTTGGGCAAGACTTCTCTGCTCTTTCAAAACAGCCTCTCCTTGCAGTTAGCGCAACATGCTCAGAACTGCTTTTCTCTCCCCAGGGATCATCAGGGTCTTCTCCAACCTCTGTCTCTGTTACCCTAGGAGACACATATCTCGGATGTGGCCCAAGAGACACAGCAATCGCTAAGAATGTCCAGGAATGCAAAGGATGGAGCCCGAATTGAAGCCAGGGCTCCCGGATCATATCAGTTTACCCAGGAGCACAGCCTTCCTCTGTAGAGGTTACTCTTTTGTGCCCCCAAATGGGAATTGGAACATCCCTGCCCTGCCCCTTTCAGCAGCGTAGCTCCGTAACGGCGTCCGCTGCCATCCATTTCCCTGGAACACTTGCCGTAAATTTGCTTTTAAAAGACATTCTCTTACAATACCGTCAACGGCCCTTGCATTAAAAATGAGAAAAATATGGAAACATGCATTAAAATATTCGGAAATAAATGGCCTCTTTATTACATAAAAGCTCTCATGTGTCTCAAAGCTACTGAGAATAGAATAATTTATCATAAATGAGATTATTATTGCTGGGAAAAGGTCTATTTTAATGCCAGTTTTCTTGGGGATTAAACCAAACCCTAGCTGTCCACTGGGGTGTTCATGGATGTCTAAGTCAAATCCTTAAAAGCTTTAAGTGGAAAGTATATGCTGAGGCAGCTGTCTTGGGAAAGACAGAACACATTCTGTTTGTTCTTATCTCTGGAGGGTTCAGTTCCAGTGCTCCAGGCAAAAAAAAAAAATAATAAAATAAAAAAAAATCCTGAAGATAATGACTTCTCTGCAAGCAGGATGAAAATCCCCCTGCTCCGGGGTTTGAAACGCAATCTCTGAACCTCACACGCCAGCATTGGGGGCTCCAGCTGCTGGGTGGTGTCCAGTCTCAGGGAAACACTCAACAAAACAAATATTATCTGGAGCAACTTTATCTCGTTGTCCTGCTGGGCACATGGTGGAGACGCGAGAGGAAGAGTGCAGCTGTGGACTGCAGAGTCGGCTGTGTGCTCCCCCGCAGTCAGCATGTAGGGTGTTCCGGTTCCCACGCGCAGAAGCTGTGTGGCTGATTTGCGGAGAGGCAGAACACGACCCAAAGTGCTCCTCGTGAAAATGACACTGAATAGAATGTGGTCTTTGTTGAATTGGGGTGCTCTTTATAAACACTCAGTATCCTAATCAAGGAGTCTGTGATGGGAACGCCAGTTGTACCGGTGTTACGGGACACCGATTACACGGTTTTGAGGAAAAGGAAACCAAACCTGGACGGTAAGCTTTAGTGATTTCTGCGAGGCGGGGAGGGGGGGGGACATTTCCTTTTGCTCTGAGTTCCCGAGAGGAATGAGGTGCTGGTGACTGGGTGTCGCCGTCTCTGTCCTTAGAAAGCCTTTAGCACGTGCTCGGGTGTTGTGACAGCTGAGGAGCGGAATCTCGCTAATAGCTCTCCTTCCCTGCCCCTTCTTCTTCTCCTTTCCCCCGCCCAGTTCCCTTCCCCCGTGTCCGTTTGCAGCCTCACCTCTAGGCAGCACCCTGCTCTCTGCTGGCAGGGTCTGTGCGTGGTGCTGGATGTGCACATGGTCACAATCGTCTCTTATCTGGAAGGCGGAGGGAGGACTTGGGCAGCCCGGGGGAAATAGGAGCTGCCAGCGAGGAAGTCTGGCTGGAGGACAAGCCCCTCAGGACTGGCTTCTTGGCAGTCTGTCCCAGTCTTTGGATGTCTGCACCGGAGTTACAATAACAGCCAGCATTTATTAAGCGTTCTGTTTGTGCCAGGCCCTATGCGTTAGCTCCTCTAATCCTTACACAATCCCACAAAATAGGCACTTCCACCATCTCTGCCTTCAAACAAGGCCCACGGCCCAGTGAGCCCAGATCAACTCCCAAGTCCACACATGAGCTGCTTACTGATGCAGCTTAGGGCCCATTTCAGAGCTGGAGCTCAGCCCACACTGCCCCTGGGCCGTGAGCAGTAGCTTCCTCCTTTAGTATTATCTCTTCACCCACTCTCCACTTTAAGTTTATAAGGACTTCAGAAAACTTCCTTCACACCTTCTCTGTTCCTTATAAATGCTAAAAGAGTGATATGATGGAACCTGGACCAAGACTCCCGGGGCCTGAATTCTTCTGAGTAGTCGCAGCTCACTGTGTCATCAGGACACTGGACCCTTGGGACTCAGTTTACCCCCAGTAAAGAGAGGAAGATGGACTAGTTGGTATCAGCAGAAGACTGGCCTCTGGCCTCTGAGTGGCTCCTGAGCACTAGAAGGGGTTTGGGGGCATGCCTCACCTGGGATCTGCCCGAGGGACATGAGGATAGCGCCTATGATTGCCATGACTGTATTTCCAAGCCCCAGATCAGAACCCCTGTTGTCCTGATCATTGGGTGACAATAAATTGTGATGCTAACAACAAACCTGCTCTGGAAAGTCAACGCATAGAAAACGTGGTGGGTGTAGCAGGCCTGCTCTCTTCTGAAGAGTGCCGTAGCTTGGACAGGGTGTGAGTGTGTCCCTAAAAGGTTCACGTGTTGGAAGTCTGGTCCCCATTGCAATGTCACTGAGGAAGGAGACCCCTTAGGAGATGAGTGGGCCACAGGCACTACCTTTGAAAGGGACTACGGTAGCATTTGCAGGACCGGGTTCATCCCCACGAGAGCAGGCTGTTAGGAAAGAGCCCGGCCTCTCTTGAGTCCTCTCATTTTCCACACATCCTGTTCGTTCCTCTCCGAATATCCTCACCAGGATGCCATCTGCCATGTTGTAACGCAGCCCCACTGCCCTCGCCAGAGGCCACCTGATGAGGCCACCTGATCTTGGACTCTGAGACTCCAGCCGTGAGTTCAAGAAACCTCTTCTCTTTGTCAGTCAACCAGCCTCAGGTATTTCATTACAGCAACAGAAAACAGACTGAGACAGAGGATGAGGCCCATCAAGAATCTTTCTTCTTATGCTGGCACCGTGGCTCACTAGGCTAATCCTCCGCCTTGCAGCACCGGCATACCGGGTTCTAGTCCCGGTCGGGGCGCCGGATTCTGTCCTGGTTGCCTCTCTTCCAGGCCAGCTCTCTGCTGTGGCCCAGGAGAGCAGTGGAGGATGGCCCAGGTGCTTGGGCCCTGCACCCCATGGGAGACCAGGATAATTACCTGGCTCCTGCCATCGGATCAGCGCAGTGCGCCGGCTGCAGCGCGCCGGCCGCGGCAGCCATTGGAGGGTGAACCAACGGCAAAAGGAAGTCCTTTCTCTCTGTCTCTCTCTCACTGTCCACTCTGCCTGTCAAAAATAAATAAATAAAAAAGAATCTTTCTTCTTATTTTCTTACCTCTCCTTTGACATGCAGTCTCTGAACTTCTTCACACATCAAGCTCCAGCAAGCAAAACAGAGCCGAGAGTGGGTTTTCTGTCCTGTTATAAAAACATTCCTAGGATTCTGGACTGTTTGGCTGCTCTGCACATTACTCACACATATGACAGATTGCCTTTTGTTCAGCAGTTCTAGATGCAGTTGGCAAAATAAGAGATTGCATCGAATCAATGCACCAGCTAGGGCAGCTGCATTGCCACTCAGAGGCCATCGACAGGAAGTGCGTTCTTAAACTCACTTTCCAAGTGACAGGACACAGCTCAGCAAATGCACCATGGTGAGACTCCTGGCTTTCCTTTAATGGGGATAAACCACCGTGGAGAGGGAAAGTGCCCAGTGGTATGTGATTTTTAAAATCTTCTAGCTGTTTAATAATTAATGCTTGTTTTGCTTCCATTCTGCTCCACCCCCTCAGCTCCATTTCCCCACTCAAAACAGATCTTTGATATCCTCTCAGGAATTAGGATATCTTTAGCTGTTTATGTAACCAGAGATTAAGTCCAATTTATGGAGAAATTTGGGAAAAATATCATGATAAGAAAAGCAGAAATATTTGCCTGGGGGTTACATGTGGAGATTGGCTCTTAGGAGCCTCAGCGGACGTGTGCCAAGAGGTTTTTGGTGGACTCATGCACTGGTGGTGGAGGCCACTGACTGGGATTTGCGGAGCTTGATCAAGTGAAGCACGTGGTAAATGATAACTGCCTTCTCTCTGCTGTGCGAAGAAGTAAAGACAAAACGTTAATCCCAAGACTGATTTTGGTTCTGCTCTTCTGTGAGCCTCTGCTCTGCTCCATGTTATCCGAGTTTTGTGGGTTGAACCCCGGTAGGGATTGAGATTTCTCTAGCTACACAGTTGTTGCAGCTTTGTGTATGTGAGTCTTGTGTATGGAATGGACATTGCCCAACCCATCACCTCTCCTACCGTTCTGTCCCACTGGCAGGTCTGCCTGAGCCTGCTTGATGCTGAGACCAGATAAGCCATAAATTGCACAAGCCTTATCCCAAGTGGATTGGAATGATGGAGAGTCACACTGTGAGCTGGCGCCAGCTTCTGTTCCCGATCACGAAGCAGCAAGTGAGGGGACATACGGGAAGGAGGCTATCCAGCTGGCAGATCTGGGACACTCCCCACGTGAAGGGGGAGGTAGACAGAGCCGGGCTGGCCTGAGCAGGGACAGTCATTGTCATGGTCAGTCTGAGTCAGCAGCTCTTGATCTTGCTCAAGGTACAACAGCATCACTTGGGTTACTTGTAAAAATGCAGATACCTTGGCTTCAGCTCCAAAAATCATGATTTCTTTCCAATAGAGACAATCTCGGGAATTCTGAGCAAGCAGCCTAGCGTCAGAAACATTGTGAAGGGAAATGGGCTACGTGCCAAGAGAAAGTGTCCAGGAGGAGGAGAATAATAAGCAGAGTGGGGCAGTGAAAAGTCAGAAACAAAGCAAATTCTTTGGACGCCCGCTTAGACCCGGATCTCAGCCACACTCCCACTGAACCCGCATGAGCATCTGTCCCTCGTGCGTAAAATAGGAGGAACTAACAAGGATAACGACAGGCCCTGTGCAATGACCCCTTACTTAGCACGGGGTGATGGGTCTTAAAGGCTTTCCTCTATACATCTCAGCACATTGTAAGGATAGGGTAGCATTATCCCCATTTTAAAGGTGAGAACACCAAGGCACAGGTTGAGCTTATAACTTTAGAAGACGTCCTCAGTACTAACAAATGTTGGAGCTGGAACTCGAGCCAGGAAGTCAGAGCTGAAGGAAGACAGTGAGAAAATGACCAGGAAACTTCTCACTGCTGCCTGACTCAGAGGGGCTCGGGGGCTGACCTTCCTTCGGGGTTGCTGGAGCTGACCACCTGGCTGTGCGCAGGCTGCTGCGGAACTCAGCCGTGAACGCTGAAGGGTCGCAACAGATGGTGGAGGAGAGGACTGGATTTGAACACACATCTTGGAGGCTCTGTTTCCCCAACTCTAAAATGTGAGGGGGCTGGTGCTGTGGTGTAGCGGGTAAAGCAGCTGCCTGAAGTGCTGGCATCCCATATGGGCGCCGGTTCGAGTCCCAGCTGCTCCACTTCCAGTCCAGCTCTCTGCTATGGCCTGGGAAAGCAGTAGAATAGAAGATGGCCCAAGTCCTTCAGCCCCTGCACCCGCGTGGGGGACCTGGAAGAAGCTCCCAGCTCCTGGCTTCGGGTTGGCTCAGCTCTGGCTGTTGTGGCCGATTGGAGAGTGAACCAGTGGATGGAAGACCTCTTTCTCTCTCTGCCTCTCATCTCTGTGTATAACTTGACTTTCAGATAAATAAATAAATCTTTAAAAAAAATTAAATGCGAGCAGTAGCCTCCTTACTGCCCAGTGAGTGGCATTCCAATGAGATAATGCCTGTGAAAAGTATTTTGTGAACTTGACATTCTGTACATAAATCTGTGGTTATTGGGAAGACATATATGGCTCCAAAATGGAGCCAAAACCATCTTATTCCAATGGCCAATGATTTCCCTTTGAGTAAATAAAAAGTTGACCTAATGTATTTTCAGATAGTGGCTTAGTCTGCCTTTCTTAACAGGTCTTGTTCTCTGGTCGGTGAAGGTGGGAGATTAGGAGAGTGCTAAGGCTGCTTGTTTGAGAAACAGGAGGGTTTCATCCTAATGAGGCCAAGAGGCGCCGACATGCAGGTCATCCCACAGCATTCTGGAACATTCCATGTATTCCAAAAGGTGAGGAACTTGACCCCCACAGGCCAAGATTCGAGATCTCAGAAGAGAGACCCCACTTTGATATCTGGTCCTTGCAGTGGTGAGCACAGTCCATCCTCTAAGCTGAGAAAGTGTTGTTTATGTTTTTTGTACCATCTGTGGTTCAGACATAGCTGGTGTTTTGTATTTGCCACTGACGGTTTTTCTGAGCTCTGTTTGCTGTCGTGGTGATGCAAAAGCAAGAACCTCCTTTTGGGAAAGTCAACCCAGACCCACAGAGAGAAACATGACAAGCGCCACAGTTTCTAGACTGGACAATAAAAGCAAACCAGAAAAACAATCGCTCCACGTTACTGTCTCCTTTTCAAGGGGTCTCCTCATCATGGTTCTTAAGGAAACTCAGCCACCAGGGAGAAACAGTAATTTGTCCATATAGAGAACTTGCGAAAGAAAAAACTTTCTGGTGAGTCAGCACCCTCCGCCCATGGAGAAGCTCCATGCCCTTCCTCCTGAAAGGAGGAAGACCACTTTCTACTGGGAAAGGTAGACGAGAGACTTGGGAAGAGCCCAGTTTTGCTTTTCTTTCTTAAGGAAACATTTTTGCTACTTTCCTCTGGCAACAGATCAAACTCACTTTTCTTACCTGTACCTCATCAGCCGAGATGCTCTGCATTAGTCTTCCCTTTCCAGTAGCCCAGACTTCGGGTTGAATTCACTTATATGGAACTGAATCCAATCCCTCTCATTCTATTCTATTCCCTTCAATTCTGCTGCATAAACACCCAAGGAGCTGTTGTGGGTCTGGGAACTAAATAGGGACTGGGAGACAGAACTGGATGAAGCAAGATTATACTTCTGGTCTTCTGAAGCCAGACTGAAAATGGGAATCAGTTGGCCAATGGCTGCTCTTTGGGATAGGGTGAGATCCGAGAAGACAAAAAGGCCAAAAAGGATGAGGATCAAAATAAATATTTGGAATTTGGAAGTCAGGCCGAAGGAATCAAAGCAAGAGGGTGTCAAGATTTATCTCTGGGCAGACCGTCTGGGTGCAATCTCCATGCGTGTTGTATCACTGGGTAATACATCTGAGCTTGTCATGTACTTTTCACAGACATTGCTTCATTTCATTCTTAAAACAATCTGGTTATCATTCAGATTTGCAGATGGAGACAGGAAAGCTCAGAGTTACAACGTTCTCTAGGTCTTGAGGATTTACATGGCCAAGACAGGACATTGAGCTCCTGTCTTACGTGTCTCCTTATCTAACGCTCTTTCTGCTCTATCTTACTTTCCATAGACATGTGGCATTCATAGACCACTTGGTCCCACTCAGAGTACTTTTGTTGTCCTATGGCTGCTGCATTTGCTTAAATCTCAAGTCTGGAATGAAGTGGCCTTCAGGGACTGTAGATGTCATTGTTCTGTTGTTGGGTAGGGATACAAGACAAAGTCTTAGCTTCCTCGGCTTTACAAGTCGGAACTGGTCTAAGTAAGGTCAAGCATTGTTTTAATTCCATCATTCTGTGATTCTGAAATCTGTTATTACATTGGTTTCTACCCCATTTATTTTAGTCTTCCAAAAATCACAACGATTATGAGAAATAGTGTTCACGCCAGATTCATTAGAGGTTGAAAACAGAACTGTATTTCAGCTCTTTGGAGGCCAAAAAGGAACCTTGATATTTTTGCAAGTGTGAAAATTCTTTCAACTCTTGTCAGATTAACTAAAAACATCTGAGTGGTCTGCCTCCAAGCATCATAAAATTTTCTTTTAGGCTTCGAATTTTATTTTAGAGGAATTACATTCTCATAGATTACCTCTCACTGTGAAGGAAAAAAATTCCCTTCAAAATGTTGTACCCTCCTGCTTCCTTCTCCGCTGAGTCCGTGTGTGGAGGCTGAAAAGTTTCAGAGAACCCTGGTCGGCTGATATCTGCTGGGTAGGCAGAGAGCCAAACTATTGTTCTCGCTGTTTCTCAATACAGAAGGCAAAAGTATTTACTGCCTATCCCTGGAATCTCTGTCAATTAGCTTGGAATTTGAGGGATTTTCCTGATGTGCTTTGTGAAGGCCATTTGATATTTGGGGGCCCAGGTGAAAATGCTTAACCCTGTAGTGGAAGGCAGGCTGGCCCAGAAGACCAGCTTAGATGGGAGTGATGCCCTTACAAATCAATCCCTGACGAGGCCGAGAGCAGGGGCACTTCCCCCAAGCTCCGCTCCAGCTGACACCACGGAGGACACGGCCGCCGTGTGAGACCTGTGTGGAGCAGCTTGAGAGTGACTTTCTCAAAGCTCAGCCCTCCCACCCCGGTTCCAAGGCCTGACCACAGACTGACAGCCCCTTATTTCTGTTACTGCTAGGGTACTGCTGGGAACCTGCTTCATGAGCATCCGGGTGATCCTGACGCACGCTGTAGAATGACAACCCCTACCACCGAGGTTCCTAAAGGAAGCAGAATGTGTAAGTTACAAACTGATCCCTGTGTCACAAAACTCTGGTTGTGCAGCTGGATTTGTTAGTTCCTGAGTGCCTAAGACAGCATAGTGTGCTCTCCCCTCAAACTGCCTTGTACTGCCTTGCTAACTTAGAGTATAAAAGTAGGGAAAGACAAAGGATCGGGTTTGACTCATGAGACACAGGTCTAATAAAGCCCACATGCGTGAATGAACTGCGTGCCCTTCCTCCCGAAAGTCTCGAGTGCCACCCGGTCTCTTCCATCTCTCGTCAGTAACATTTGGTTCCCTGACCAGGAAACTGACCACCCTGGGTCTCTGAGCCACGGGGGTTAACGCATGGATGGAACAACCATGGCCACTGCCAGACAGATGGCCAGGCACTGCTCCCAAGACTTCAGGGAGATGTCCTCCCACCAGCAAGAATTGCCACTGTCCCTGCCACCGCCACCCGCTCAGACTCAAGGAGACTCAGGATGATCAGGCTTGGAAGCATCAGACAAGGTAAGAGTCCCCAGGGACTGGAGTCTAAGACAAGCCTACCCCAGGGAGCAGAAGGGGTACCTGATCTCTCCCCCAAGAAATCCACTTTGGGATTTCAAGGTAGGACTGGCTCTCAGAGGGAGCAAATGTTTTAAATCTATATGAGAGTTGTGTGAGCATGTGGCCACTCTTGCTTGCATTAGCAGTTTGAGTCTGTTGACCCACGGCACAAGCTACGGGTTTTGAGTGGGCCTGAAACCGCACTTCCATAGTGATCCTCCTATGGTCAAGGACCATTAGAGTCACTTCGCGACCCGTTATGGCTAAGAGGCACCTAACTTCCTGTAGGGCAAATGGCCAGACAGGCATCTGATTGGTCTCCAACTAGAGGCACCCTTCCTTTGCTTGTCTTGCATCTCTGATCAGGGGGTGGACACAGGATGGGTGGGCCTTCTTCTAAGTCCATGGTGTTAAGATATCATGCTCAAAATTTTCAAAAATGGCTTTTATGAGGATTATGGGACTAGGCTGACCCCAGTAGACTTAGACTCTGTGTATAGTTGAATGGCCCTCTTTCAATGTTGGTTGGCCACCAAGAGGGAATGACAGATGTTGCTGTAGACTGAGAAGTCTGGCGAATAGTTACAGGACAGCCCAGACAGCCAGATCAATTTCCTGACATTGATTCGTGGCTGTCCATCAAAGCTGCCTAGGTCCGGCCTGCAGTAGTTCAGAATGCAAAAGTGCTACCTTGACCAAAAGTTTTCAAGGGTGACACAGCAGAGGAGGAGGTCCTGCCCCCACCTTTCCAGGCTCCACCGCCACCTACTGTTCCGCCACTGGAATTGCACACTGGGACACCCTCTGTCCCACTCCAAGAAGTTCCACCTTCTCAGCACCAGAGACCCCTCCAATAACCCAACATCTCTGGTTGGCTCAGAACAGTTTCTCTCCAGTCCTCCTGATGCCCCCGAGAGAGACCCCGGCACCTCCTGTTATTGAAGCGGATGGTGCTGTTCAACCAGGGGACGTCACAGTCTACTATCAGCCTTTCACCACCACTGACATTCTAAATCAGAAACGTAACACACCCTCCTACTCAGAGGAGCCACAAGCACTTGTGGATCTATTTGAGTCCCTCTTCCAAACCCATTGTCCATCATGGGGTGATTGTCGCCAACTCCTCTCAGCCCTCCTCAACACCAGAGACAGAGAGTCCTTTGTGAGGCCCACGAATGAGCCCCAGAACAAGCCCCAGCTGCATGGACGGCCAAATTGTTCTTGACCAGGTTCCAGATGGGGATATTTACCTTCCAGAAGAGAGAACCCCCCTGGACCACTATCAAGAGGGACTCCTGAGAGGTCTCTGGGCAGGACCCCAAAAGCCCACCAACATGGCCAAAACTACCATTGTCACTCAGAAAAATGATCAAACACCAGACTTCTATGAGTGGCTATGTGAGGCATTCAGAATTTACACCCCTCTCGCCCCTGAGGCTCCAGAAAACCAGCGGATGGTCAACAGTGCCTTTATGGCCCAGAGTGCTCCCGGCATCTGCCGAAAACTCTAGAAGCTTGAAGGGTTGGCTGGCATGAACACCCTTCAGCTCTTGGAAGAAGCTAGCAAGGTGTTTGTTAACCAGAACCGTGAAGAAAGAAGAGAATCAGACTCCCACAACAAACACCATGCAGCCCTGTTGGTGGCTGCCATTGCTCAGGCACCTCTGCCCTCCCAGAACAAATCCAGCCACAGGACTAGGGGGCCCGCAGAGTCGAAGGCCAAGGTCATTGATAAAGGATCAGTGTGCCCACTGTAAGGAAATGGGTCTCAGAAAAACGAATGCCCCCAACTGCAATCCACAAGCCCCAAGACGCAAATACCGACCAGAGCCCAGGGATAGGCGCTCATCATGCTTGCTGGAGAGGACTGAGGCAGACCAGGTTTCCACACCCTCAGCCCCCTGAACTCAGGGGCTCCATGAAGGTAGGGGCCAGTCTGTAAAGTCTGTGGTGGACACAGGAGCTGAACACTCGGTCATAACTCGGCCTGGGCCCCTCTAGGAGAAAAGACTGCTCTCATCATGGCGGCCACCAGAACTCAGTCTGAGAAACCATTCTTCAGAACACAAACCTGCACCCTGGGTGGTCACTGGGTTGACCATGGGCTTCTCTACATCCCCGAATGCCCAGCGCCACTCCTGGGGTGCCCCACTGGACCTGACACTTAAACTCCACCTGACAACCTGCCTATGGCTCCGCTCCCTCCCTCATCCTGATGATGTCAATCGGCCATGAAGATGACTATAAAATCTGGGAGAGAGAGAGACTCCCAACACCAACTTGGAAGACTTCCTGTGAGCACATCCTCAGGCCTGGACTGAAATTAATCCACCGGGCATGGCCAAAAACCATACACCCATAGTAATCCCAATACGACAACAACAGCACCCCCTACCTTGGAGAGGCCATGGCCAAAAACCATACACCCATAGTAATCCCAATACGACAACAACAGCACCCCCTACCTTGGAGAGGCCAGCTGGGAATAAAAGAACACATCACCCGCCTGTGAAAAACAGCTATTCTGGTTGAATGTGTGTCCCAGTGAAACACTCCACTGCTGCCAGTTAAGAAAACAGGGGGAGTGGGATATTGACCAGTCTAGGATCTTATGCTGAGTGGTTCCCAACCCCCACACACACTCTTAGGACTGATTCTGCAGGGGCCGTCGGGCTCACCTGTTTAGACACAGCTCACCTGAACAAGGCTGCCTCAGGGATTCAAAAATTCGCCTCCTTTGGGGAAGCACTAGCAGCAGACTTAGAAGTTTCCTGCTGACTCATTGAATTGATGGTGTTTCAGTATGTAGATGACTTCCTGCTGATAGGAGGCTTGAGATCTGGGAACTGGCTGTGCTCCTGACTCTGCTACAGGAGTGGGATATAAAGTACCCTGGGAGAAAGAAAGCCCAGATAACTCTACAAACCATCGAATATCTGGGATTTGGAATCTCTCAAGGAACGCAGGCCCTGGGACCAGAAAGAAAATCAGTGGTGTGCAACATTCCTGAGCAGTGTCTCTGTCGTGTCTGGATCCCTAGATTCTCCCTGACAGCTAAGCCTCTCTATCAGCTCCTCCCAGGACCGGAATCTTCTCCCTTCATATCTACAGAACATCGCTGAGTTTTCAACACCCTTAAGCCTGCCCTACAAACAGTGCCCTGCCTCTCTGAAGTGACTAAACCCTTTTATCTGTGTACATGAGAAAGGAAAGCGGGAACTATGGGTTCTGACTCAGCAGATGGGCAGAGATGGGCGGTCTACCTATCCAAGCAGATCCGTTCAGCTACCAGCAGCTGGCCACCATGCCTCCGGTCTCTAGCCACTTTTGTCCTCCTGCTCTGGGAAGCAGAAAAACTGACTCCGAAGCAAATGATCCACTTACAGGCTCCCACTCAGTGATGACTCTGTTGAACTGTAAGGGCCACTGCTGGCTGTCACAGGGCAGGATGACTCAATAGCAGGCCCTGCTGTGCAAAAACCCACATCTAACACTTGAGCCTGTACAGACCTTAAACTCTGACCCTTAGCAGAATAGGAGGCACCCCCTGACCATGACTGTGCAGAGCTCCTAGATGAGGTCTTTTCAACCCAACCTGACTGAACTGACCAGCGGCTCCCTAACCCGCATCTGGAACTCTTCACAGATGGGAGCAGCGGGTGGCCAGGTATGCAGTAGTAACTGCCACTGCTCCAGGGGAAAGTAGATGCCTCCCAGGGACCTGGTCTGCACAGCGGGCTGAACTCTGGGCTCTAATACAAGCCCTCCTTCCAGGAAAGGGATGGAAAGGGTCAACATCTATACCAATTCTAGGCACGCTTTTGCTACCCAAAATGTCCATGGAGCCATTGACAAGGAAAGGAGTCTCCTCAGTGCTGGCAGCAAGAAGATTGAAAACAGAAGAGATTTTAAAGTTACTCAAAGTTATTTGGGATCCCCAGCAAGTGGCAGTAAGTGGCAGTCATGGGCTGCTCAGGCCTCTCCTATAGGAAATCGTTCCACTGTACAGACTCCTCCTGACAATAGGAAGCAAGAATGGTCCTGCATTTGAGGCCAATATAGTCTACCAGCTGGCCACAGCCATGGAGATCAAATGGAAGCTTCACACAGCCTGGAGACTGCAGAGCTCCAGGAAGGTTGAAAGGGTAAATCAGAGTCTCACAAAAATTTTAGGAAAATTGTGTTTTGAAACTAGATTGCCACGGGCCAGCCTCCTTCTGTTAGCCTTGCTCGGGTCAGGTCCACTTAGGAACCCGCTGGGTACTCGCCATTTGAGATACTGTATGACCAACCTCTCCCTTTGCCTCACCTTTTTAGTTTTAAAATTTTATTTATTTATTTCTTGTGATTTACTAGTTCCTGTGTCATAAAACTCTTATGTTGCAGTTGTGATTTGTTAGTTCCTGAGTGCCTAAGATTAACAGTGTGCTCCCCTCATCCAAACTGCCTTGCTGTTACATTGTCAATTTAGGGTATAAAAGTAGAGAAAGATAAAGGATCAGATCTTGATTCATGAGTCTAGCCAAAGCCACATGCGTGAGCACAAGCAATCAAAGCCAAAATTCACAAATGGGATAACATGAAAGTGAGAAGCTTCTGTACTGTAAAAGAAACACTCGGGAAAGTGAAGAGGCAACTGACAGAATGGGACAAATTATTTGCAAACTATGCAACTGATAAAGGATTAAAAACCAGAATATACAAAGAGATCAAGAAACTCAACAATAACAAAACAAACAATGCAATGAAGGAATGGGCCAAGGACTTAAACAGGAATTTTTTTCAAAAGAGAAAGTTCAAATGGTCAACACATGACAAAATGATCTGGATCACTAGCCATTACAGAAATGCAAACCAAAACCATAATGAGATTTCACCTCAGCCCATGTAGAATGGCTTTCATATAGAAATCAATAAACAACAATGCTGGTGAGGATGTGAGGGGTAAAGGTACACTAATCTACTGTTGGTGGGAATATAAACTAGCAAAGCCACTATAGAAGGCAGTATGTAGATACCTCAGCAATCTGAATATAGAACTACCATATGACCAAGCTATCTCACTCCTGGGAATTTACCCAAGGGAAATGAAATCAGCATATGAAAGAGTTATCTGCACCCCTATATTTATTGCAACTCAATTCACAATAGCCAAGACATGGAACCAACCCAAATGCCTGTCAACTGAAGACTGGATAAAGAAATTACGGGATATGTACACTATAGAATACTACACAGCAGTAAAAATAATGAAATCTAGTCATTTACAACAAAATGGAGGAATCTAGAAAACATCATACTTAGTGAAATAAGCCAGTCCCAAAGGGACAAACACTATATATTCTCCCTGACCTGTGATAACTAATAGAGCACCTGAAAGGCAGCCTGTAGAAGTGAAATTGACACTTTGAGAAGAAATGATTTGAATAGTCCTTGTCTTGACTGTTAAGGATCAGTGTTTTTTTTAGTACTATTTGTTGAACTCTTTACTTAACATAGCTAAACATATGTGTATAAAGTCAATGAATTTAGATCTCAGTAACAAATAAGAATGGGAATAAGAGAGGGAGGAGGCGGAGGGGTAGGAGTGTGGGTGGGAGGACAGGCATGGCGGGAAGAATCACCATGTTCCTAAAATTGTAATTATGAAGTATATGAAGTTTTTAACTGTAAAGCTGTATAGTTCTGTGTACATTCCTATGGACTTACTTCTCAGGGTACAGTTTAAAAACTTGCCATGGGACCCCAAGTCCCCTTAAGTTGGGTGGTAAAAATATCACCTTAAATGTTGAAGTGATCATATAAATAAGACTAAGTGTCTGGTAATATTGATAGATTTAAAAAGGAGTGAATGCTCCAACATGGGAAGCAGGCCACACAGCAGACTCATAGAATGACAATTGCTTTAGATAGCACTCTGACCTCAGAATCAGCCCTTAAGCATTCTGTGCATAAAGTTAATTGAAAATGGATCTTAGTGGAGAATGAGACTGGGAATGTGAGAGGGAGGAGGAAGAGGGGTGGGAGAGTGAGTGGGAGGGCGGGTATGGTAGGAAGAATCACTATATTCCTAAAGTTGTACTTATGAAATGCATGAAATTTGTGCTCCTTAAATGAAAGGTTTCTTTGGGGGAAAAATAAATAAATACATACATACATACATAAAATTTTTAAAAAGCTGCATGAATGAACTGTGTACCTTTCTTTCCAGAAGTCTCAAGTGCCACTTGGTTTCATCAATCTCTTGTCCATTACATATACACACCCAGCAAACAAAAACAGTTATCACTGCAAAACCTCTTATGGAGTTACCAAGAATAAAGTCCCAGCTGGAGGACCTGCTCCCATGGAGTTGCTAGGGGTGCAGAGAGAAGCCCTAATAGGGCCCTGGCTCCTGCTACAGTGTTGTACTATGAAAATTAATGGTAAAACTACTAGTCAAACAGTTCTGTATATCTTGTGTGGTTGTGTGGCATTCTGTTGAAATCTCTACTTAGTATATAGTAAGTTGATCATCTGTATATAAAGATAATGGAAAATGAATCTTGATGAAGAATGGGATGGGAGAGGGAGTGGGAGATGGGATGGTTGCGGGTGAGAGGGAGGTTATAGGGGAAAAAGCCACAGCAATGCAAAAGTTGTACTTTGTAAATTTATATTTATTAAATAAAAAAAGAGTCAGTGCATTAAGGAGGCAAAGATAAGGAGCACACAAAAGTAAGAGAGTGTGCTGGTAAGTCACAGGTGTCACCAGATCCAGGGTTGGCCTTGAGACAAGGAGAGGGTGTGCACAGCCAACACTCTGTTAAGAAGAGCTCAATTGTTTGTCTTTCAATTTGATGCTGGCTATGGCAGCTCAATGAGACATCCTGTTAAGTAGCTACCTCCATGGACCTTGGCAGGAAGGCAAGATGGATATTTTCTAGCCAATCCTTTTCCTTCCCAGTAAGATGTAAACAACCAATGAGGTGATCTCAGCCAAAAGCCAGGCCATTCTGAATGTCAAGGTGAGAGGTGAAGGAGAACTCTGGAGTCCCATCGGGCTGGTGACAAAGTGGAGAAGGCTTAGAGAAAACTGAGTGAAACCTGAGAGCTAGCAGGGAAAGGATGTAAAACAAGGAGAATGGAGTGCAAGCTTTGCTTACCATTCTCTGCCCATGGCTTAGCTCTGGGTTAGAATTCTGACCGTCTTACACACCGGGCGACACACCAGCCTTCCAAGAAGGGTGGCCCCCTGGTTTTGGGCTCGCTGGGCCTGCTGCAGCCTTGGCTGGAGCACAGCAGCCCGGCTGCCTGCTTGGAAGCTTCCCTTCAGGACTTCCGATGACCATTTTATTTATCAGGCAGCTCTGGCTCTTAGTTCGCAAAAGCGAGCCAACACGTTAATTAACGCAAAAGGTTAAGCCATTGTTTGACTCCCTGGTTCTGCGGAGGGGAGGAGAGGAGCAGGAAGGTAGGGTGATCTCTGCTGGCCTCTGTTTATAGGAAGCCCTTGCATTCCCCTGAGCTCGGGGCTCTCAGGGGCCAGGCTGGTGATGAGCAGGCTGGCGGTAAGTGGGAGCACACTGTGGCTTTGTTTGTGCCTGTGGGGAGTTTTTGGTAAATTTTGTTGCTTCCAACCCCCTATAAAAATATTTGGGGATTCAACGATGCTGAGTCTACATTTCTCACTTGCAACTCACACATTCTCTTCCTTGAAATGTGTAGGGTTTTTGGTTTATTTTATTTTTTTTTGTCCTCACTGGCCAGGGACAGTTTCTCAGTAGCCCTTAGTGACCCAGTGGGCCAATCTGGCTAAACTGACACAAACCAGATGGTGTGCAAACAGATCGTCTCTGTTCACCCAGGCCTTCCCTCCTGAACGTGAAATAGAGTCGGGGAATGCGCCTTCTGGAAGTTCACAGGGATTCCTCTAAGCCAGTGGGACCTGTTTATTTTCTCTGAGTTTATTTATTTCTCCATTGTAAAGGGGATACTGTTCCCACGCAGAGGCTCCTGGGTTCTTTTAAGTCAGTGGAGTCAGGGAGGCCTTGAGCTGAGAAGCAGCAAAGTCAGCGGCCTCTGGCAGGCTGGGAGTGCACACCTGTGCGCCAGCCAAGGGCAAGCCCAACCTCGGGGTGGAACGAGGGGCTTCACACTTGAAGCGTCCATTCTCGGGGGTCACAAAGGTAGGTATTTCACAGTTGTTATTTACAGTGAGCTACGACGTGGCCCTGGCTGGCCCAGTCTGGGTTTCGTCCTCGACCTCCCAGGCCAGCTGGCAGCAACGGCAGCCCCCAGTGCTCAGAAACCCCTCCTGACCACACACAGCAGTGGGACCCCCCCCCCCCCCACAGTCCCCGGCAGCCAGGCCTGTGGTTTGGACCAGCTCCTCCCCTGGCTCCCTAGGAGAGACCTGGGGTTCCAGGCCTCCAGGCTGTTGAGCCTCTTTGAGGAAAATGTGCCTGTTGAGAGCAGATCCTAGTCAAGGTACAAGGGCTTTGAGGGAGGGATTTGTGTTGCCTCTGTGGCTAACGGAGCCGGTTGCCTGATCTACCAGATGCCTCCACGAGTGCTTAGCTCCCCTAAGTCTGGTTTTGCTTCTTACCTAAGGCCCATCCAACAGTGTACAAGCAATGAGTAGTCAGCAAGGTGCTTGGTGCTGACCATAATCCCTGCATCTGTATTTCACTTGACAGTATTCCCAGTACTTCGCCATCCTGTGGTCTCATTTGCTTTCCACTCTTGCTGAGCAGGTGCCCACAGCATCACTTTAAAAGGCGCTATTGAGGCAGCTGATGGAAACTGGAGCCGCAAAGCCAGTAAGCGGTGGAGGGGGGCTGTGACCCAGGTGCTCTGACTGTAAAAAAGAGCAGCTTCCACACCGCAGCCACTTAGAAGCCCAAGCCTGAGCACCTGCTTCCGGAGTCCCGCTCTCTGCCACAGGTCCTTGGCAATCAGAAGCAGCAAAGGGAATGAAGGGCGGGAGCCAGAGCTCAGTGCCTGTCACCACTTGGTGCTCCTCCTTGAGCAGCTCTGAGTGTAGGGTTAAGAGCAGGGTGCCCAGCTCTGCCAGTCACAGGTTGTGCGACTTGGAACAGTTACTCAGACTCTCTGTGCCTTAGTTGCCCATCTACAAAAGGGAGATCATAAAAATTCTCGGTTCACTGGTTATGAGCGTTAAATGAGTTACACCTGCGTGGCCTTAGAACCGTGCTTAGCCTAGTGTAAGTGTCGGATAAGTGCTGGTTAAATGCGTGAAAGTCTTCGCACCCTGGCTGCTGGGGCTGAGGGTGTGCGTAGGGCTGCAGCAATTCTGTCCAGCACTGGCCTAGGGGCGACAGCTGGACACAGCAAGCGGAAGAAGCCCATCTTGTTCTCCCCGAGCAGGGGTCGCTCTTGAGTTGGCAACATTTCTTCAAGCACTTTGAGAATTAGAGGGAAGCTCCGCAGCTCTTGCTGTACTGGAAAACGCAGGGTGAGTGTGGACCCCGTGTCTATGGGTGCAGGACGGGTGTGGCTGAGAAAGAGCTGCTGTATAGTCACAGAAGGATCATTAACCGCAAAGACCTTGACCGCCACCTAATGCAGTGTCTTCCTAGAACCAGCTCTCTCCTCTACCAACCAGGCAGCAATGTTCCACAGTGGGAAAGGCGCTTGCCTGGGGTCACACTGCTACCATGGCCACCCCTCTGAATTGCTCTTTCTCCCATCCTAATAGAAGACCCAGAGTGAGGATCTGTAGAAATCTGCAGAGGATGCTTTGTGGCCCCAGCCCTGAAGGCAAAAGTAGATTTTGGGGTGTCCCCTCGAAGACTCTGACATTTTGCAGAGGGAAGAGGGTTCTGGATCTCCACCACTCTGCCCCCAATCCTGTTGTTCATGGGTACTAAGGTGACCCCCTACCCTCCCAGGAGACCTTACCAAACCAGGCGCCAGTTCTACAGGTGTCCTGGAGGACTTAAGAGCTGTGAAAAGGCCCCCAAACTTCACAAGTCCCTGGGTCTGCTGTTAAAACGCTCAAGGCAGGGATAGGTACACAGTGTACTATGTTTTTTCTGGGCCAGAAACACCCTTCGTTGCCTATAGCCGCACCCCCCCAACACCTCTTTACAAAATGGTGGGGAAGGGGATGAATAAGCTGTACAGTTCCACAAACACAGGGAAAGACCCACGCTCCCCAATCCTAGCCAGAGTCCAGAGAGCTTAGGATAATGGTCACTAGCATCAGCTTTCATTATGGGCTAAATGCCCCTGCTTTGCAGATGGGGAAATTAGGCCTCAAAGATGTTGAAGAACTTGCCTGTGACTGCACAGCCAGAAGGGGCTAGAGGCCCGAGGCAGCACCCTTGACCTCTCTGCTGCACTTCCTCTGCCAGCGCCAGGACGATCCATGGCCCACAGCAAATCCGCAGACCTGCGCACACTGAGAGGCCTGAGGCAAAAGCGAATTTAAAGAAAATGAAAGAGAAAAGAAGAGCCGCTCAGGATCCATCTGGAGAGGAAGCGCAATGGGAAAGTGAATTGGACGAAGTCAAGGTAAGAGAGGAAAAGAAAACCACAGGTTTTCCTGAACCTGCTCATCATACAGCTCTGGAAGCATTTTCTTATCTTTATAAGCCATATCTGGCTGCTGCCAACTGTTTGCATATGTGCTGATTGAAACATTTTTATGGCTTTATGGATGCAATAAAGTGAGGGTACTTAAAGGCAGCAATGGCACGTGTGTGCTCATGGAGGCGCCTGGAGTCAAGATCTCAGAACGAGGTGTGGAGGTAGGGATGGAAGGATGGAGGCAGGAGTGGAGAGGCGTTAATGGCTCAAGTATGAAAGCCGAGTGTGCAGGGTATGACCAGCCCCATAAAGCGAGCAGCTGTGGGCTTGAAGGAGAGAGGGGGATGAGATGGAAGAAATCTTGAGCATGCGAAGATGATGATACTGCTAAAAGGCATTAGGGTGGGCTGCTTCATTCCCAGCAAAGGGGAGTTCTGTGGAGGGAAATGAGAAGAATGTGGGTATTCAAGACAAGAGAGGGCCAGTGGCCCGCTGTGGGAAGGAAGGAAAGCAAGAGGATCTAGGGACCAGTATTCGCAGATGGAAGGGGTGGTGCGTTCTAGTGCCTGGACTGTAGCACGAGTCACTCTTACTGGGAAAATGGCAAATCTCTCCTGCAGATGTGCTGGGTGTTTGGGGCCAGAGGAGGCAGCCGGCAGTGAAAATGCTTCAGAGATGAACAGGCAAAAGCCTTCCATCTTCAGGAAGGCTTTTATACCCCAGGGAGGGTACAGCACTGTCGGATGTGATGCAGAGTTGCATACATAGGAAATGTAGCCACTCACATGGGCTTTGAGACCTTAATTCAGGAAGTGATGGGGTTTGTAGCAGGGAACATGAGGCAGATCTGGGGAAGCTTTGCAGGGGAGGTGGTATTTTGGGTGGATCTTGAAGGATGAGAAGGCCTGTGTGAGAGAAAGGACTTCCCGGCCTCGGAGGCGCCCACTCACGGAGAGGAGCCCAGGGCAGTCTGGTTCAGGTGACGCTTTGAAGCGGCCGGGCTGAAGGCTCTTGAGAAGTTGGAAGAAGAACCAGTCGTGTGATACTGCAGGAGCCATGCGGAGGAATCGAGGCTGATGTTTCTCAACCAGTTTTCTGCTGTCATACCATTTGTATCCACAGCCCAACACTCCAACTTTCTACCTCAGAACTGTGGGTGGGGTAGAGAACCTCCAATGAGGGGAACAGTAGGGTCAGAGCTAGGTGATGAACTAACTCGGAATGGATACTGAAGTCAAGAATATCAGCTTGGTATCAATTAAGATTGTCCAAGTAGGGATGATGAACGCATAAGCTCTTGAGGGATGTGTAGAGGTAGACACAAATAGGTTTCATTCATTTTTGCCTTTGTTAAATGCTCACAATGGGCCAGGCACTGTATCTGGTATTAGGGCTACCAAAGTTGAGCTCCATAACCTATGACCCATTGCTTCCGGTGTTTGCAGCAGATAAAGCAATACTACACATAGGGGCCAAGACAGAGGGCACCCACGGCAGCACTGAGAAGAAGTATTGAGTTTCATGTGGCTCCCAAACAGGCTTCCTGAAGGGAACAGGTTTCAGATGAGGCTGAAAACTGAAGTAGGCACCTGTCAAGGTAGAAGGAGGAAAGCAGGTGGCAGGTGTGGGGAGGAGGATGGACGGGCCTGTGCAAAAACACAATGGCATGAAATGGCAAATGAAGGAGGAGGAAGAGCAAGGCTGCCAGATAATGGGCCCAGCTCTGTATCAGTAATTCACCATGTGTTACTCCATAGTCTTCGAGGCGTGTGGAGGCTGGACATAGGGCATGGGGGGACAGTGGCTGAAGGTTGAATGAAGACTGCCGTATTGAGGAGTTTGACTCTTTTTTTGTGGGAAAGTGATGTGCTCAGATTTCTGTTTTGCCAAATATTATTCTGGCAGCGGTGTGGAGGATGGCTGGAAGGGGCACAATTTTGGAAGCAGGAAGGACAATATATGTAATCATGAGATGAGGGAAATGGTAAAGGGGACAAGAGTGAGAACGCATGATGGGGAGGGCGTCAGTGTGAGGGGTGGGTGACCAGACTTGAAAGAGGAGGAAGGAGGAGCTGCCTTGCTGATGTGCCACTGTGGTTGCTATGGTATCATTCACAGAATTAGAGACTAGGCTGCAGTGACAGCTGGGGCATGGCAGAAATGAGAGGTTTTGGGTCCTGTTCTATGTCTATCAAGGAATCATTGCCTGGGAGTGCTTTCCAGAAAGCAGCTGGATATGCAAACCCATAGCTAAGAGGAGAAGCCTAGCTGGAGTAATGGAGTCATTGCTCCATATTGGTGATTGAGTCGCTGAGATCCCGCAGCGCTATATGGGAGAAGAGGGCCATGGACAAAGGCTCGAGCATCAGAGTAGGGGTGTGCAAGAGGTAGAGGAAGAGTGGGGACAAGATAACCACCTAATAGCAGAGGAAATTACATATTAGCATACTTGATGGGAATTTTGGAAGCTGATACTTAAAAGAATGTTGTATGACTAGTGGAAATAAAAATGGCCTAATACAATAATAAAACTTGGAGATATTTTTAATGAACATGTTAAAATCGGTATAACACCATCTCAAGAAAATAAGTTGGGTATATGCAGTTTTAAGAATAAAGGGGCCAGCGCCATGGCACAGTAGGTTAATCCTCTGCCTGCAGCAGCAGCATCCCATATGGGCACTGGTTCTGGTCCTGGCTGCTCCTCTTCCGATCCAGCTCTCTGCTATGGCCTGTGAAAGCAGTAGAGGATGGCCCAAGTACTTGGGCCCTTGCACCCACGTGGGAGACCAGGAAGAAGCACCTGGCTCCTAGCTCTTGGCTTTGGATCAGCATAGCTCCAGCTGTTGCAGCCATTTGGGGAGTGAACCAACGGAAGGAAGACCATTCTTTCTGTCTCTCCCTCCCACTCTCACTGTCTGTAACTCTACCACTCAAATAAATAAATAAATAAATAATCTTTTCAAAAAAAAAAAAAAGAATAAATGATGGGGCCAGTGCTGTGGCATAGTGGATAAAGCCGCTGCTTGCATTGTCAACAATCCCATGTGGCACTGGTTCAAGTCCCAGTGGCTCCACTTCTGATCCAGCTCTGTGCTATGGCTTGGGAAAGCAGTGGAAGATGGCCAAGTCCTTGGGTCCCTGTTCCTGTGTGGGAGACCCAGAGGAAGCTCCTGGCTTCAGATTGGCACAGCTCTGGCCATTTCAGCCAGTTGGAGAGTGAACCAGAGGATGGAAGACCTCCTTCTCTCTCTCTCTCTCTCTCTCTCTCTCTCTCTCTCTGTGTGCGTGTGTGTGTGTGTAACTCTTTCAAATAAATAAATCTTTAAAAAATAAATAAATAATGATGAGGGTATTTGGCACACCAGCTAAGTTACGGCTTGGGACACCTGTATCCCAAGTCAGAGAGACTGCTTACAGTGCTAACTCCTCTGCTTCTGATCCAGCTTCCTGCTAATGTGCACCCTGGGAGGTAGCAGGTGATGGCTCAAGTACTTGGGTCACTGCCACCCATGTGTAAGACCTGGATGGAGTTCTGGGATCCTGGCTTCAGCCTGGCCCAGTCTGGGCCATCACAGACATTTGGAGAGTAAACCAGCAGATGAAACAGCTCTTCTCTGTCACTTTGCCCTTTAAAATAAAATGAAAATAAATACAATTTTTAAATTGAAGAGAATGATGACAGCTAACAACAACAACAAAAAAACACAACAGCAGTGTCCCTTCTGAAGAAAGCAAGCAACACCATCTATAATGTATGTTCAACAAACAGATGGAAACTGAATCAGATCATAGCTCTAGATTCAAACTTTCCAGTTTACAAGACCTAAGAGGACAGAGGACCAACTCACACAACAGCATGAAGATGAAATTCCAGCTAAATCCAGGCAGTGGGTAAACAACGTGATGTCCTCAACAAATTGCAAAGACAAGAAACAAGGGAGAAGAAACTATATATTACCAGACTTGAGACACAGCAACAAAACACAGTGAGCGGAATTTTTGGATCCTGATTTCAACAAAGCCAACAGTACAATTTCATGAAACAGCTGGGGGGAATTTGAGCCCTACGTGGAGGTTTCCTGGCTTTAAGGAATTATTTCAGATGTTTTCAGATGCCACTTTGTTGTAGAATCCTCATGCTTTAGAAATATATATTTATAGATGGACGTATATAATACTGGGATTTGCTTCAAAACAATCCAGTGAGGGTGGTATAGAAATCTGTGTGTTACAGATGAAACAGGAAGTGTATCGGTAGATAATTATTGAGTCAAGATGTATGATTTGTAAGGACTGAGTATACTGCTGTCTCTGTTCTGTACGTGTTTGAAATGACCATAATGAAAGGTTAAGAACGATCAAAAGAATGAGCGTTAAGGTAGCCGGAAAGTGCTTTCAGAGCTCTGAACGGATTCACAGGCACGTTAGGTATTATTTTGAAACTGTTATTATTTCCTTTTGTTCTTGAATCTCCTGGTTTTAAATGTTCCTAATTAGATGGCTTCCACCAATTCATAGAAGTCAGAGACGCTGGCAGCCACTGTCACACAAGGAAACATGGTGCGTGTGTGTGTGTGTGAGAGAATGTGTGTGTGTGTGTGTGTGTGTGAGTGTGTGTGAGAGTGTGTGTCGGTGTGTTTAACACAGTGATTGGGAGTATTGCTTTTTTCCAGTTTGTCAACACCTGGTCCTCTGGGTGGCAGCAGCACAGGAGACACCAGAGATGGGGTCAGAGTTGACGCTTTCAGAAAAGTTGGAATTTTGGCTGCCTGTGTTTCAGCAAGGTCTCAATACAGCGCTGTAAAGAGAGGTCTGGCATGGACCTCAAGGTCATGGGGAAATTTAGAGGTGAGTCCCTTGAGTGCAGGAGCAGTTGCTATGTAGGCAGATTGGCATCACCAGCTCAGGTCCAGACAAAGCTGGAAGCCACTCGACTTGAGAAAGGGAAGTGTCCCACGCTGTTCATAGTGCCAAGACAAATGACCTGAGACAGACAGAAATTCGTTTCCTCATAGCTGGAGGCTGTGAGGTCCAAGATCAAGGTGCTGGTGAGGGCTTCGTCTCTGCTTCCACGACAGCACCTAGAACACCCTGTGTCTTCACCAACGGAAGGGCTGGACAGGCCTGACAGGGCCTCGCTACTTCCCTCTGGCCATTCAGATGGTGACTAGCCCCACTCGTTCTCCTTCTTTGCCACCAAGGGTTCCTGTTTTGTGTCCTGGAACTTCTAGCTTCCCTCCATTTCTTCCACAAGCAGTCAATTGGAACGTCTCAGACCCTTTAGAATGTGGCATTGTTCTCCACAGCTAGAGCGTTCTCTACTTCCCATTGATGACAGAGCAATGGACTGGAATCAGAGTGTTAGGCTAACCTCCTCCTACAGGGCTGTCCTGCTTAATACCAATACATTGGGGATTCAGTTCCAACATGAAGTTTGGAGGGATATAAACAGTCAAACCATAGCCAAAGGTTGAGAGGATAGGCCTGCATCACAACAAGAACATTTCCATGACAAGAATACAGGTGCCCATAACGGGTCCAGTAGGTTTGTCACAAGTGATTGAGACAGACACGAGTTGCTGCAATCCTATGTCTTGCAGAGAGAAGACCATAAAAGGTCCCAGATACCCTGGTGGCCAAGCTTGCCTGGTAGAGGAAGCTGATGGCCACAAAGGAAGCTAAACACACTTCTGTATATAAAATATGCAGACTGGGGGCTTTGACTTTTGATTATTATGTTATTTCTAGTATAGGTTAAGAGGCATAGATTAGAGTGAGGAATTATTCCACACACCTATTTTTATTTATTTGCATTCATTTCATAAATATAATTTTAGGAACATAATAATTCTTCCCACCATACCTGTACTCCCACCCACATTCCCACCCTTCTTCCCCTTCTCTCTCCTCTTCCCAGTCTTGTTTTTTACACTTACTTTTAAAACTACTGTGGCCCATAGTAAGCTTTTAGGTGTCACACTTGCCTGTGCATCATAGAGATTACTGTATGAAACAGTGATGGAGATTTGAAGATGAGAATGGCTGGATGCTTCTACTGGAAGTTTAGCACAATAGAGTTGGTAGGGATGGACACATGGGCCCATGATAGCACCCAGAGGGAAGTACTAGTTCACCCTGTACTAAAGGCAAGGAAAGGCCCTACAACACCTAACTTATTGAGAGGAGGAGATTCTCAGAGACATTTTTTTTGAAAGGCAGAGAGACATAAGAAGTGTCTCAAATGCTGTCCTAATCATTGTACCAAATGGCCACCCCAGAACCCATGAGTTTGGCCTTGTGAAGAGATTCCCAAATGTCCAAAGGAGTGTTTTCCAAATCCCCTAAGAAGATAATGGTTTAATAAAGAATGGAGAATCTAGTGAGCCACTGTAGACAAAATAAGAAATGAAGAAGCCCAGCAAGTCTTGTAACACTAATGGGTAAAAACCCATGGTCTCCTCTCACATCCCCCTCCTCCTCTACCTTAGTGGAACAGCAGCTGTTGCCACAGAGAAGAAACTGTATTGATCCATCCTAAGAGAGAGGGTAGGAAAGGACCTCACGGGAAGAGGAGGAACAATATGGACACAGAACTGGCAGCAGGGTCTAATTCCAGCATCAAGTAGGAGTAACAGCAGAGGCAGCAACTAAGTTAACCCACCAAGAGGTGGAGTGGGGAATGCAAAGGTGGCTTACATTTGAAGAATTTTAAAACCACCGAAGAGGGATGGGCATTGGGCACAGTGGTTAAGATGCTGCTTAGGCTGCCCACGTCCCCTATCAGAGCCTGGAT
Source organism: Oryctolagus cuniculus (assembly GCF_964237555.1). NCBI lineage: Eukaryota > Metazoa > Chordata > Mammalia > Lagomorpha > Leporidae > Oryctolagus > Oryctolagus cuniculus. The sequence goes on along the minus strand of NC_091445.1, from coordinate 64,091,242 downwards.
TTGAGTCCCAGCTGTGCTGCTGATCCAGCTTCCTGCTGCCATGTTCCATGAGCTGCAGTGGCAAATGATGGATCCAGTCCTTGCGTTCCTCCCCCAAAAGATGGGAGACCATGGTCAAGCTTTAGGCTCTGGGCTTTGGCCTGTTGTGGACATTTGACGTGTGGACCAGTAGATGGAAGATATCTCTCTGTATTTCTCTGTCTCTATGTCTCTCTGCCTTTTAAATAAATCAGAATATATAAATAAGACTATTTTTAAAAAAAAGCCACCAAAGAGAATTTAAGAACCACTGGGTATCCGAAGGGAAAGGAGCAGCTAAGGGGGACTCTGGTTCTTAGGATCCCTCAGGCCCAATCAAACAAGAAGAGAAGAGCTGATATTGACTGCTGCCTATCAATTTTGATATTGATTGATACCTGTCAATATCCTCTCCCGGTCTGGGAACCAAGGGGGTCTTGGTGTCCATTTTAGCTGTTAATTCTTTGATAAAGCATTATGATTATGGATGCCATTTTTATAGTAGGAGTTAGAAGATTGAGGAGCAGGGTTTCTTCTAGATACTTTGTCTGCAGAGGGGGTTTTAGGCAGCAATCAGATGAACAGTGGGGTTCTGGAACCTCAGCCTCTGAGTTAGAACCCCAAGATCCTCAGAGGAGCAGTTTTTTTTTTTTTTTTTACTTAAATAAAAAAAGAAAAAAACTAGAGAAATCCTTAAAAAGTAGCTGATTAACCAAAAGAACACATTAAAGTGATATATAATTGCAAGAGAATTTAAGAAATTAACAATTAATCACGAGTTTAGCTTCCTAAGGAGATTGCCTGAAGAGAAACAAGAAGGCCTTGTATTCCTTCCATATACAAGCCAAAAGTTGGTATGAAAAGTGTGGTTAAAAGATAAGTTTATTTGGAGGCAAAAAAAGTTGAGATCATTGCATAGTTTTCAATAATAAGCATTTTTATCAATTTAAAAAATCATTTGTTTACTTATTTGAGAGAGAGAGAGAAAAGAGAAAGAGAAATCTTCCATTGGTTGGTTTACTCCCCAATGCCTGTGGCAGCCAGGGCTGGGCAAAGCTAAAGCCAGAGGCCCAGAACTCCATCCTGGTCTACCACAGGGGTAACAGCAAGTACTTGGACTACTGTCTGCTGCCTTCCCAGGCTCACTGGCAGGGAGCCAGATCAGAAGTGGAGCTGGGACTCAAGACTAGCGCTCCAATATGTGATGCTAGTGTCACTGTTGGTGGTTGAACCCACAGTGACACAGCTCTGGTCTCACGAACTTTGTGAAGATCTCTTGCACACCATCCTCCTCATTCTCTCCATGCAGAATTTGTTTCTTTCTAGCTTTGTGCATTAAACTATTCCATGTTTCTTCCTTGTCATACAAAGCTACAGCCTTTTATGAGTCCTGGAAGTCCTAACTTTCCTCCATTTCTCCCACAAGTCATCAAGTGACATTTCTCTGATCGTTTTTCTCCATTGCAAATCTTTCTCTTTACTTTCTATTAATGACAGTATGGACTGGAATCACAAGAAGTTTTTTTTGGACATTTTGTAGAGACTTCCTGACCCTAACGTTATGTGAAGTGGGATAAGCATTGTCACTGTCTTGGCTTCAAAATGTGCTAAAAATCTGCAAAGTACCTTTTAAAATGCAGACTTATAACACCCTCTCATACACAGTCAGCTTGAAGATTAAAGAGGGAATGGATTAGGAAAAACAATCGCTGTTCCTAGGACCGGTTACTCTCCGACCTCTGAGGCCATCAGAGTGCAGTGCTGAGGGGCGTGGGAGACTTTAGAGCCACATAAAGTGCAGGAAGCTCTCAACCAGGAAGATAACAGCTGAGAGGATGGCTTTTTGCACATCTCCTTGTCATCCTCTCTTGAACCTAACAGCAACGTTTTCCTAAGTCCCTAAAGAAAAATATGGCCAGTATTATGGCAACCTTGAAAGGTCTTATTTCGGATGGTAGCCACATGACCTTGAATTGTTCCGTTCATCCAGTCCTGCCTGTGGATTTCATAGGCGCCTTAGGCAACTTCAGAACTTTACAGGACAATGAGGACCCTTAGTTCCACTCTAGGAAGGGTGGTGTCGAACACAGCTCATCCTGTAATTGCTCCACAGTCTTCCACAGTTTGAACCAAATCGCAGATGAATATGGAACACAAGGCCATGGCCATATCTCAGTGCTGTCCATACAAACTGGTTTATAGTCCAGGTAAAGGCTTTACTTACTGGTATATAATATTGTTTGGATTTATCATATGGCCAAAAGGTAGGCATGTATTGAAGATACATGTATGACTCCTTTAACATCAATTTACCAACATCTGCAGAGCCCTGCAGAGGAAAAGAGGATGAGTATAAGCTCTTGGGGGCAGAGAAATCTTGTTCAAAAGCTAGTTCTGACCCTTCCCAAGTGTGTGACCCTTAACAGGATGCTCTGAGCAAGAAACCCACCTGCCACAAGGAATACACAAAGAAATGCAGGTAATGTACCTGCTCTATAGTAGGTAGGCTCATCTACATTTTTTAAAAAATATTTGAAAAGCAGAGTGACACAGAAGGAAAGAGATAGAGATCAATTTTCCATCCACTGGTTCATTCCCCAAACAGCCACAATAGCCAGGACTGAGTCAGACCAAAGTCAGAAGCCAGGAGCTCCATCTGGGTCTCCCACATGAGTGGCAGGGGCCCTAAGCACCTGGGCCATCATCTGCTGCCTTCCCAGGTTCATTAGCAAGAAGCTGGATGGGAAGTGGCCTTGAACCTATACTTGGATATGGGATGCTAGTGTCATAGGCAGTAGCTTAACCTGCTGTTCAACATCACCAGTCCCAGCTGTTGTTTATATTCTACAAAACAAATGTGACATGGTTTTATAGAACATGCAAATAAGCTTCCAGGGAACAGGTTTTTCTAAGCTAACTTCCATGTTTTTCCTTTCATCATTCAACTCTCTACCCTTTCCCCCTCCTCACTCCTTACAACCACTCAGGCACAGTTTTCACCAATTTTTTCGTGTGTGCTTCCTCCCTTACCAATTACAGCCTGCCTGAGGTGATCTCCCTGTTCCTACTTTATCCTTGTTAAGTGTTTCCAAATAGCTCTTAGCTAGATCCTGCTATAGACAGCCTAAGAAAGAGCCAATGCCAGCTCATCTGTCAATTTCCCTGAGAGAGAGGCTGAAGATAGGAGACTCAGGGGTCTCAGTCCTGGTCTGTCACTTGTTAGTTGTGTGACCTTTTGACCATTCGTTTAAGCTCATCTGCTGAAAAATCGGAGATATCAATGCCTACTCACTGGTCATTCTAAGGATCCCATGGAGGAGTATTGCCCTGGTGTAGCAGCCCTAGTGACTTCTGTCATGGTAGAGATTTTGTTGTTGTTGTTGATACAAAAATGGCCAAAGGTTTTTTTCTACTCTTGAAAATTATGTTTAAAATGTTTTGTTGCTTTTTATGTTTGTTAGAAATATGCAACTCATTATTTCATAGTCTACTACTTAGAAAGCAGCTTAAGTAAACAGCAGGAAACATATATGTGTTTATTTATGTGTGCATGTGTGTGTGTGTATTTATGGTGTACCAATGACAGAAAAGGAAGGTAGTATCCTCATAATGTTTGGAACTCTGAAATAGCAGAAAAACACAGCTGACTTCAGAGAGATTCCTATCTCTGGGACCAAGTTTCACATCTACAGAATTCAATAAATGGCTCCTGATGTCTCCCACGCACCAGGAGCTTTTCTGAATCCTGAGGAAACAAAGGTCTATCTGAGCTTACCCTTGGCTAGAGTAGCCAAGTGGTTGTGTAGCTCTGGCCTGGTGGTACAGTGAAAAAGCTTTTGAGAACTGTGAACTCTCGGTCAATGTCGAGCCATTGTAGCAAGATGCCGGAGACAAGAATGAGGAATTGATCTGTGAGTATCGAAAAAATGCTTGGCAAAATGCAGAGAAATGCATTAGTGTGGGCAAATGTAAATCGTTTCGTTTCTATTGGGTTTTACTCTGGGATAAATTCCTGGAAAAAGTTTCCTGAACTTTTGCACAATGAAAAAAAAGACTTATCCTAAATGTCTGTATTTGGAGAGATGCACTCTCTAAAGGTAATGGGAAAAATGAATTTAACAAGTCAAGTATCATATTAGAATCATGCAATACAGTCCTCAAATATTCAACCCAGCTTGAATTAATCTAACCATAAAATTACTTTTCTAAATCCAATGCTCTTCTGAAATCCAAATATGTAAAGTCTAATTTGTTTTCCTTCTTTCTCCAATTCTTAAGTTCTGTCCAGAAGATTTAGAGAATTTTCCTGGGCTCATTTTCTCTTTTTAAATTCCCAAAGTAACTTATTTCTGAACTGGTTTGCGTTGCTCGATGTCTCTCTTTATTGGATTCTTCCTATCAACTTACAAGTTGGCCACTTGACAATGTTTAAAGGGCCAGCTACTCCTACTCGGAAAATTCCTGCCTCATCCAAGATATTCATAATACCCTGATGGATTGCAAGAGGTAAAGCAAGTTTCTAAAGCAGCCTAATTTCCAATAAGGAAATAGTTTATGTGCTAAGGGCCTGTGGCAAAGCATAAATAATAATGGATTCATAACAAAATGTCCTGCAAAGAATAAAACCAGAGAATGATACATGGAAGGAATATAATTTGCTGGAGCCAAAATGTAAGGGAAAAGCTGTACTAACCAGGCCTGCAAGGGAGGCAAGTCCATGGAATTTAGGCTTTCAGATCCTCTGCGAGTGAGTAACTCCAGAGAATGATCCATTTTCCCATCTTGCCTCACTTGCTTGTCTGTGTTCTGTGTTTAGCATTATTACTTGGGGTGATGGTATTACTGTTTGGCTAAATAAAATAGGTTTCAATATTCATTTTGCTCCACTGATTCTTGCCAACATGCCTAGCAGGTTTATAAATCATACTTCTACGTATAGGCTTGATCTCTAACAGAAAAATTAAAGTTTTTGGTATTTTGATTAAAATAGAAAGCATGTAGAAGCTTTCGCCAAAACTGGCTACCTGGTATGAAATGCAATGAGGTAGGAATGCCAAATGATTTTTAAAAAAGAAGTCTCCCAGAACTTAGAAACTCAAAGGAGTGCTGCCTCTGTTCAGCACCCTCTGATCGGGAGGTCATGTACTTTCTCTCATTGTGTTGTTTTTCCACTCAACATTCGGAATTCATCTTGTGGAATTGTCCTCGGAGGCTGCAGAGCCACTTGCGAGAGTCCCACTATGTGCCAACGCTGCATCTTTAGGGGTGAGTGGGGGATGGGAGCCAGTAGAAGAGAGGGAATTTAATGACTTCTAGAAAGAGCCAAAAGCTCTCCAGAGGGCAATCTGGGAAATAATGTGAATGTAACCATTGGGTTAAAAGAGACAGACAGACAGACAGCTGATGAAGTGTGGAGCCTGACTCTGTCATTGTCCTGTAAACATACTACTGGAAGATGACCTCCAAACGCCTTTCCCAAGGGCTTTGGCCCAGAACTGGCATTCTTTGAGGACATACAAGGAATCCCAGAAGGGGGCTGCCCTTGAAGTAGGACGAGGAGCCCTTTCTTTTTTAAGACACACAGCACACTAGGGTTCCACACACTTCCGTGGTCACATACTGAGAAGTCACCTCTAGCCAAGGAGCCGGGACCAAGATAAAGACGGTTAGGGAAGCACACTGGCTCCTTAACAGTGAAGAAAGAAAAGGGCTTTGCCCTGAACGTGTTCTCTGCTGTTTCCCCCAGAACCTCAGCATTCAACCATTGGCTGGGCTCGTCTGCATGTGCCCTATGCAAGAAGATGCCGACTATGAGACTCTACCACTTTCCAGAGAAATACTCCCCTTCTCCTTAGAAAAAGTTGTAGGGACATAGCTAAAAGCCATCAATTATCCACTTATAAATATTCAATGTAATGATTTGGTAACATAGTTTAAGCTACTCTGAATCATAGAATATATAATATAGTAGACATTAATGTGCATATAGAATATATTAATGTCATATGATAATGTGTACATATTAATATCTTATATGTTGTATGTTCATAGTGATATCATTATGTAGGTATATTAATTTATATTTCATATAAAGGTTGTATCCCAAGCCGCAGCATTCTTAACATCCTTCATGCAGCTGCAGACTGTCCACCATGCAACCACTTTCATACTGTGAAAACTGATGTTTAAGAGCCTTGTTCACGTCAACACCCCTCCTTGAAAAGTGTGGGTCTATTCACGCAAGAGAAACCTAGCACTGATGAGAGTGTTTTCATAGAATGTGTCGTCTTTGAAAAGAATTTTGTTGTTCTAAATAAAATAGTGAAGAAACTACCTTATAGGAAGAGATTGTAGAAATGAAGTGATTCTCTCTTTCCTGGCAGTGCTTTTTGAGAAAACCTTGCCAGACATCTGAGTGCACACAGAGTGCAAGATTTGCTGTGTCACCCCACTGCATTTCCATTCCTGCTGAAAGGGGTAAAATGGATTACGAGCGAAAGTCCAAGTTTGCAGGAAGAAATCTGATAATGTATGTCCCAGAGAACAGACTATGTTTGATTTTCTTTTGGCATACGTTAGGGGAAAAACAAACACAGTACAAATGTTTGCCCTGAGAAATGGGAACATGTGCGTTGGATTCCAAATGCTCTTCATTTCTGTGAGTGGAAAAAAAAAGTAGAAAATAAGTGAAGGGGAGGGAGAGTAGGAAAGCTTGGCCGAAGCAGAGGAATCTATTTAGGTAAATAAGGATGCCACTTACACCAGGCCGTCATCAAGACTTTGGCTTTGGTTTGGAAAAGATTGTTGGCTTCTGCATGAAAACCACCTGTTTTGATGGCAACCCCCACATAAACTCTCACTATATTTAACCTTGTGGCAGAATCTAATGTTCCAGTCCTGGCTGCGTCCCCGGAGTTTGTGTGGCCTTGGTGGCTGTTCTCATGTGTTCACATTGGTTGGTGGTGTTGACTCCTTCACGGGGACAGCAACATTCCATCAACATGGCCGGCTTCCCGCTGTTGGCATCAGCTTGCTTGGCCTCCACACTTGATTTTGGAGACAAAGAAACAAAAGCATTCTGCTGGAGGATGGGTGGAGAGGCCTGGATTTGAATTCTTCCTTTTCTACCTTGCAGGGTCTCCAAATGGTGGCCTTTGAGGTATGGTCTATAGCCTGGTGACGTGGCCTAATGTCAGGCCACTGAGTGAGTTGAGTTTTCTAAAGAAACAGAATCAACAGAGTTAATATATCCATAGATTTATTTTCAGGTTTAGTAGGAAATTATGGAGGCTGAGAAGTGCTGTGACTGCTCTCTATACGCTGGGCTAGTTCATAGGCCAAAGAGCTGGAGAGCGGATGGAGCAGATCCCAGTTCAAGTCTGAAGCTTTGAGAACCTGGGTTTACCAAGGGCAGGAAACAACGGATGGCCCAGCTCAGGCAGAGCCAAATTCAACCTTCCTCTGCCTTTTTGTTCTGTTAAGTCCCTCTGTGGACTGAATGCTGGGCCTCCATTGTCAGCCCACCAATTCCAATGGGAATCTCTTGCAGAAACACACACACACACACACAGACACATCCAGAAACAATGCTTACCCTCCTCGCTGGGCGTCCATGGCTCAGCCACAGTGACACATAAATTAATCATCACCTAAAACCTAATCTGTAATAATCCACTTCACGATTCCCTCTTCGCAGCTCTGTAGGCACTTTTCCTCATAATTTCGGACAAGCATTGGCATGATTTAGAAACAGCATTTTGTCTTTTAAAAAGAGCTAATGTGGATAAGTAGCCTCTTTTGTAGTTTTTATTCTGTTCACAATTCTCCATTGGCCAGAAATATTGACAGTCGTGTGGCTTTAAAGATGTCCCAAACAAAAATGCCTTTTAGTCCCAGAAAAATGAACTGGTAGGTAATGGCTTGAGTCCAGGAAGGCAGTGAGCTGTGGAGGAGAAAGTTGGCTGGGAATGAGTTGAGCTCCAGTCTCATTTCAGTTCTCCCCTTTAGCTGGGGGTGTTGGGCAAGCTGCAAGTAACCCCTGTGGTGGTCGTGTCTTGCACTCACGAAAGAAGAGTTGGCCAGTTCATCTCTGTGATTTTGTCGAGATCAATAACCTGTGTTTCCAGGTAATAGGGGCTGCTGGGCACCGAACACTTACTTGGAACCAGCCACTAAGTGGGGATGTGTTTGGGTCAGCTCTTTCAATTTACCCAACAGACCTGGAAGATGAACATTATTATTCGCAGGTAGAGAGGTGGAGGCTTAAGAAGTACGGCACCTTCCTGGGGAAGGCACCTTTCCTTGGATGGATCCCAACCTAGGGGCGAATTCCTTTCTGAAGCATGGATTAGGCAGACTTAGAGCAGCAGCAGCCAGGTCAGCTAGAAGGACTTGGCAACACACCTCTTATTTCTTTTCCATTCTTCACTTTGTTTTTCTTAGTTAACATACGAGCAGAGCTGAGCTCTTAAAACTCTCCTCTTCATGCCTCCTTATCGACATTTGTCCCTGGGGGAGACCCTCATTGTTTCTATATCCCCCCCTTCAGTCCCCCACACCGCTGCCCCTCCACTATAGTGCACTTCATCTGTGTCTTTGCAATGCTATTTGAACCAGGATACACACACTGCATGAATCTATCAAGCTTTGCCTCTCACCCCTTGTCAGCCTTGTTTTGAGATCCTTACGTGCTGCTCGGGGCAAACCCTGTTCATTCTGTCATACTTTTTCCTTGTCAATTTCCCTTATCAGCAAATATTTAGATTGCCTCCAAATCCATGCTATCACAAACAACCTGGGTTTAGAGTGCCCTGGTATGTCTTTGTGCCCACAGACAACATATCTCTGAATTATGTGCTTTGTGAGGGGTAAGAACTGCTGAGTTGCAGTGTATGACAGTCTTAATTTCACTAAGGATTGCCAGGTTGCTTCCTCAGTGGTGTACATGAGGGTTGTAAACACCCAATATCCTCACTAACTAGCACTTGTGGTTTTCTTGCTTTCTAATTTTTATTATTCTCTATGTACTAAGTGGTATATCATTTTTGTTTTAATTTACATTTGTCTGATTGCCAGTTTATTCTTCATAAAGCAGCAACTCTGCTATTTTCTTTAAGATGGCTTTGTGATTTGTCTTATTCTTTCATAGCGTAGATTATTCTCCCCACACTTTGTGCTTTGAATTTATTTTCAATATTTACTTGACTAGCTACAAATATTTCTTTATGTGTTTTAAAACAACATGTTTTAGTTGTTGCCAATATCTTTTCTCCATCTTCCATTTCTGTTAATTTTGTTCAACAAAGATTTTCTTTCATTTGGAATATGTCATATCTTTTTTTCATTTTTAACTCTTTGAGAATATTTTTCCACAAATATTTTATTTTATCTGAAAGAGAGAAACATCTGTAGTTCTCTCCTAAGATACCTGCAGTGGCTACAATTGGGCCAGGTTCAAGGTGGAGCTGGTAACTCAATTCCGGTATCCTGCATGGTGGCAGATACTCACCTACTGGAACCATCCAGGGTACATGTTAGCATGACACTGGATCAGAAACAGAACCAGCACTTGAACCAGAAACTCCAATATGGGATGTGGGGGGTCTTAAGTGGCAATTTAACTCCTGTGCCAAATGCACACCCACACATAAATTTTAGAATCAGTTTTTTCATTTTAGAAAGTCCCTCTGGGAGTTTGGTTATAATTGCATTAAGTTGCAAGATTAATCAAGGAAAACTTAACTCTATTCAATTAAAGCGAACTGTTACTAGTTAAGACTTAATTGATTTAGGCTTTCTGGTATGTGCTTTAATGTTTTTAAATTTTAAGATTCTTTAATGATTTCAAATTTTTTCAATTAAGAAATGTTTTCTGTTTTTCATTAATGTTTACATACTTGACAGATTTTGTTGCTAGCATGAATGGTATCTTTTATTGTATTTTTTATTGAGATTTTTTTTAAAGAAAAGATTTATTTATTTACTTGAAAGGCAGAGTTACAGAGAGAGAGAGGGAGAGACAGAGAGGTCTTCCATCTACTGGTTCACTCCCCAAATGGCTGCAATGGCCAGAGCTGGGCTGGTCCGAAGCCAGGAACTTCTTCTGGATCTCCCACATGGGCACGGGGGCCCAGGCAGTTGGACCATACTCCACTGCTTTTCCAGGCACACAGAAGTGGAGCAGTGTGGACATGAACACATACCCATATGGGATACCAGTGCCACAGGCAGCAGTTTTACCCACCGTGCCATAGTGCTGGTCCTGGATTATTTCCTGCTATAGGGACACTACTGAGTTTTGTATACTATTTTGTACTTAATAAACTTGCTGAATTACTTTATTAATTTTAATAGTTTACTAATCTTCAAAGGTTTCCTAGGCACTTGATTATGGTATTATAACTGCAGATAATAGCCAGTTAGTCTCCTTCCTTCCTGGTCCTAATGCATTGACCAGGGCTTCCTGTGCTTTATTAAGACAGGCAGTGACACCAGGGCATGTGAGTCCTGTTTCTAACTTTAAAGAATTTTGCACCTAAACTTTTAACATTGTTCATTCATTAGAGTGGATCGTTTATACTAAGTAGGATTTTTCGTATTCATGTCCATAAGTGAAGGTCTATAGACAACCTTGTCTGGGACTGGATTTGGTATCAGGACCTTACAAGTGCCACAAAATGAGGTGCGTGTTTTCCTGATTTTTCTTATTTGTGCAACACCATGTGTAGGACAGAGAGACTGACTATAGAGCAGCCACTCCCCAGCTGTCCCCACAGGAATGAATGGCAACCAGTTAGTTATCAGACCCCAAACTTTGACTTCTCTTTTTTCCATATCCAGATTCTATTCTGAACAAATCCTCCCAGCTCCACCTTCCCAAATTCAGCGGAATACATCCCTCCACCCTCACTTCCACCTCATCCAGACACCATCATGTGTGAACGATGCCAGAATCCTGTGTCCGATTTTCTCGTTTTCCTTTGTGCCACCTTATAGTTCATTCTCAGTAGTACCCAACATCAACTTCAAGCATGAATCAGATCATTGACTTACGTGTCTCCTATTCACTCTACTGCTGAGGGCGGGATTCCTGCCCTAGGGTGATGGCCATGGCTGATGGCAAACACATGATCCCCAACACTGAGCTCATGAGAATGGTCAAGAGCTATGGGAGGTGGGCTTTGTAGTATCAAGAGGGCGTGGTACCCTCCAGTTCCCACAAGAGGACACAATTGGTTGTTTGAATAATTCCGCGGGCTGGCAGGGAACTGAAACCCACTCTCAGGGATAAGTAGGATCTGTGCCTGGTCCATTTCAGAAGAGGGTTGTTTGGCTGGGTGGCCTCATGAATAAGCCATTTAGTCAGCCCTACTTTCTCCCAGATGTTGAGGCAGCACATAATATTGGGTTTTGATGTTAGGCCTCACACCACAGACTCTATGGTTGAAATTTTCCAGTGGCAACTACGTGGCCCTTCGTGGTCATGACTGATTATCTACGGCTGGTGTCCCTCATGCTCTCCACCAAATACTCCACTCCAGTCACCCCAATCTGCTTCTCCCACTCAACCACATCAAACGTGCGTTCACCTCAGGCCTCGCACTTGCTGTTTGCTTTATCTGAGGACTCATTGCTGAAATATCTCCACAGCTTATTTTTCTCACTTTATCCTGATCTCTGCTCGTTTACGCCACATGTCATAAATGACATAAGTCTGCATGCTTTCCAATCTTCTATAGGAGACTTCTTGCTATAGGTTGCCTTTGCTCTTCATCACCGTAGTTTTGGAAATCCATCCAGGTTGCGACATGTGTCTGTTTCTTTCATTTTATTGATTCTATTTTTTCCATTCTGTGAATACAGCCCTTGTCCATCTCATCTCCCATGGATGGGCATTTCCTTTGTTTCCAGTTTCTTTGCCTTACTTACTCACTGCTTTGATGAATCACCTCCTCAAGTCTTCCCCTGAAAATATGCAAGATTTTTTTTCTCTAGGGTATGTAGTATAAAAAATGTGTATTTGTTGATGAAAGACTTCCAGAGAGACGCTGGAACTTGGTCTCCAGGATGGTGCCGAGGGCCCACCTCCTGCTGAGAAGCATAGATGCTTCTAGAACGGCTGAGAGACCCTGAGACCTTCTGTCAGGAGACACTGACAGAAGCACCAACAATTGTCTGTGGCTCCTGGAAGGAGCTCCTGCTGTGTGAGAGAGGAGTTGCAGTCTGGAGACTACAGCCAAGGGCCACCCTCAGTGAGCATCTATTGTCGCACAGGGGACTGGGGCGAGAGGCAGCACTGACAAGAAGCAGTCCTGTGACAGATTGCTGGGCTGTGGGGCTTTGGGGGTCTTCAGTGTTAGATACAAGGGCCTTTCCCTCCCAGCCTTCAATGACTCACGCTTTACCTATACAGGAGAGTGCAGGGAACTGGGGTTGGTCCCAGGCTTCCCTGAGTTAAGAGAGTAACAATTCCTATGGGGCTCCTTGGGAAGGACGAGAGGCCTAGAAATATGTAGAGAAACTCAAAGAGCTTCAGGGCTCCTGGATTGGAGGCCAGCTTCAGATTCCCAGCAAAGTGGGCAGCCCAGCAAAACATGGCTTCGTTGGTGTGTACATCTGGCTCTCTCCTTCCTCGTGTCCTTATTTCTTATCTCCCTCTTCCTCTTTTTCTTCTGTTCTTTTCCTTTTTCTGTCTCACTTTTTGATCCCCTATGTGTTAGGTTTATGAATAGGATTTGTTGACTGCAATTTATGGCAATCGTGTTTTGAAGCCAAAAGAAGCCAGAGGAGGTGTTTGAGGCTGGCAGAAGCCATCCGTGTTCAGAAGAAACCCAAGCATACCGAAGAAGCCCTTGCAGGAGAACTTGGCCTCTGGCTTGGCTGTACCAGCCGTGTTCTTGGTGTGGCTCTCTTGGCTGCATTGTGGAAGTGATGTCTTCCCTCTGGAATGTCATCCTAAAGACTTTTGGGTCACAGGAACCTCACAGTGACCCAGGAAGATGCCTATCCTGTCCTGTTTTAGACACTAAAAGCAGATTGGTGAAATATTTATTCATATACAATACTAGGGGTGCATGAATGCTAGTTTCCCTCAGAAATAGGAGCCAAAGGCAATATGGAGTAGAGGATGAAACAGTAAATTGAAAGTCAAGAGACTTGAGCTGCAGCTTTAGCTCTGTCACCATCTAGTTGATGACCTTGGACTAATTTCTTTTTTTTTTTTTTTTTTTTGACAGGCAGAGTGGACAGTGAGAGAGAGAGACAGAGAGAAAGGTCTTCCTTTTGCCGTTGGTTCACCCTCCAATGGCCGCCGCGGCCGGCGCGCTGCAGCCGGTGCACCGCGCTGATCCGATGGCAGGAGCCAGGAGCCAGGTGCTTTTCCTGGTCTCCCATGGGGTGCAGGGCCCAAGCACCTGGGCCATCCTCCACTGCACTCCCTGGCCACAGCAGAGAGCTGGCCTGGAAGAGGGGCAACCGGGACAGAATCTGGCGCCCCAACTGGGACTAGAACCCAGTGTGCCAGCGCCGCTAGGCGGAGGATTAGCCTAGTGAGCCGCGGCGCCGGCTTGGACTAATTTCTTAACCCTGTAGGCTTTCATTACTTCATTAAAGAATAAAGACTTCGGGTTAGATGACCCATTCACTCAAAATGTATTGAGCACATACTTTAAGCAATGGCTAGATATACTCTATACGGCATATTTCAGTTCTAAAATTTATTGGCATTGGAAGGTATTAAAATGTTGTTTTGCATCTGAGGTCATTTGAGTTGTAATCATTTGAGATCCTAAATGATTTTACAGATGTGTGTTACATGATTGCCTGCCCTAAGCTCACTTCTGGATGGACTGGAGGATCTCTGTTTTCTCATCACTGCAATTGCCACATAGTTGTGGAGTGAGGTGTGCTCTGAGCCTTCTTGGTTGATGCATTTTCCTGTCCCCTGGCTGTCTTCCCAGGCATGTACCTTTTTGGGACACGATCTTACAGGAGTTAGATCAGCTCTGTCTAATCAGAACCACTGTACTCCCCAGTCTTTGCCTGTGACTTGGTGTGAGTATCCCAAGTCCACCACGCTGTTCCTCTTGGGAGGACCCAATCTAGTGCTAAGCCTCACAGCGAGAGGCATTGTTTCAATTACACGTTCTCCTCTCCAGAAGGACCACAGTCTATTTCAGTGGCTCCCCAAAGGGCATTTTCCATGAAATTGGAAGTAACATTTTTTGAAGAGGCTGGCAAAAGCATTCTTCTCCTGATCACTGTATGAGAGTAATATTCTTCTTGAATACTGCTGCAATATTTATCTTGCCAAGACACCAAACTTCTCATGTCACTCTTCACGTCACCCCTACTGGCTGCAGAATTCAAGTTTGTTATCTCTTTTTCCTTCATGTAGAAATGTTCCTATTCTCCAATCCTACCTCATCTCATTGTTCTGTTTCACACATTTTTTTCTCTATTCTCAAACATACAACTTAATTGATTTTCTACTATGTGATATGCACAATTTTAGACATTTTTGTATTTTTTTATAGGTGAAGAAATTTAAGGTTCAAAACGTTTAGATTACAGGTACATCAAAATGTTCATGGAGAAACTGAATTAAAGTTTTGGTGCAAAATTTCTTAACACACTTTTTAAATAATACATTTTCACTTTTTCATAACACATTTCCTTTTTAAATGAATACACATCTTTAAGACCCTTTATATACATTGTCCTACTCATACATGGGGAAGTTGGAGTTGTTACTAAGGTTTGTTTGAGCTCAAGCCCATTATCCTTCTGCCTCAGCATACGGCCTTTACCATAGGGGTTCCACAGCCCAGTTTGGCTAAACAACAGGATTGTCTTGGGAGTTGCTCCTGGCAGACCATGCCACACCCCCTCTTCCAGACCTTCCCACCACCTTGGTAAGCACCTAAATCTTTGCATTAAACTTATTTCTGCTTAAATAACTTCATTGACTTTCAAATCCTAATGGATAAACTATGGTGGAGATTATTTTTATATAAAATTAATATAATATTTTAAGATATTTATTTACTTGAAAATCAGAGTTACACAGACAGATACACACAGAGAGAGAAAGAGAGAGAGAAATATTTTACCCACTGGTTCACCCCCTAAATGGCTGCAGCAGTTGGAGGTGAACCGGTTCAACGCCAGGGGCCAGCAACTTATACTGGGTCTCCCATATGACTGCATGATCCCAAGTACTTGGGCCATCTTCTACTGCTTTCCCAGGCACATTAGCAACTAGCTATATTGGAACTGCCGCAGCCAGAAATCAAACTGACACCCGTAAGAGATGCTGGTACTGCAGGTAGCAGCTTTACCTGCTACACCACAGCGCCGATACCCCATAAAATAATCTTAAAAATTACATTTCTTCTGGCCCTTCCTCTTCATTTTACAGATAAACTGAAGCTCAGCACATGTTCAAATCATAGCTAGCTTGTGACAAGGTTCAAACCATAGTTTTGCCCAGAAAAAGAAAATGGGGATCAAAATGATGGATAGAAGGAAGTTTTAGAGGTTTAGAGCTTTTTAACTGAAGTCCACATTCTGAGCAACACTCACCAGCTCTGTCTTCCTGGGGAAATCATATCACCCCTCTGAGCCTGTTTCTTCATTTGTAAGATGGGAATGATGCGAGTCTTTTGCGCTGTTGTGGCACATTGAGAGAAAACATGTAAAATGCCTAGGATGGCATCTACCTTGTAATACAGGCTCAATAAGTAGTGACGCAGTGTGTTCTTCTATACTTTCCAGAGTCAGCAAGGCCAAACCCTTTCACTTTGGACACCGAGAGGAAAATGTGCAGTAAAGGCAGATGCCTTAGCTGTCGCTCCTCCCTAGTTCTAAGATGCTCAGTAAACACTCTGCAAGCACATCAGCTGTCTCAGGGATGAAGACTAATGAACATCCGGGCTGATCCAAACATCTCCTTTGTGTTTGCAAAGAGGAAGCATTTCTGATAAAATAAGGAGTCAAGTCTTGCTCCAGAGCACAGAAGGCCAAGTTCATGACATTTCCCCACGTATTATTGCTAAAGAAATGTTCCGCATACTCCATTTTGTTCTTCTTCAATTCTTGTGTGAGAGAAGGTGGAATTATAAAAATCTCTGTTTTGGGGATTCCAATTCAATCCCATCAAGGTGGCATGTACCAATACCATCTCACTAGTCCAGTGATCAATTTCTGTTCACAACTGATCATAATGATAGGACTAAGAACCAAAGGGATCACATAAACAAGAATAGTGTCTGCAAATACTAGCTGATAGAATAAAAAGGGAGAGAATGATCCAACATGGGAAGTGAGATACACAGCAGACCCATAGAATGGCAGATGTCCTAAACAGCACTCTGGCCTCAGAATCAGCCCTTAAGGCATTCGGATCTGGCTGAAAAGCCCATGAGAGTATTTCAGGCATGGAAAGCCAAGACACTCTGGAAAAAAAAAAAAAACTAAATGAAATATCTCTGCGAGTGAGATCCCAGTGGAAACAATGGGGCCATCAAAGAAGCAGGTACCTTTCTCTGAAGGGAGGAAAGAACTTCCACTTTGACCATGGCCTTGTCTAAATATGATCAGAGTCAGTGAACTCAGGGGACTTCCATAGCCTTGGCAGCTCAGGACAAGAGCCTAGGGTGATTACTGACGCCATAAACAAGAGTGTCAAATTGTTAAGTCAACAACAGGAGTCACTGTGCACTTACTCCTCATGTAGGATCGTTGTCCTTAGTGTGCTGTACATTAAGATTTAATGCCAAAACTAGTACTCAAACAGTATTTTTCACTTTATGTTTCTGTGTGGGAGCAAACTGTTGAAATCTTTACTTAATGTATGCTAAACTGATCTTCTGTATATAAAGAGAAATGAAAATGAATCTTGATGTGAATGGAAGGGGAGAGGGAGTGGGAAAGGGGAGGGTTGCGAGTGGGAGGGACGTTATGGGGGGGAAGCCATTGTAATCCATAAGCTGTACTTTGGAAATCTATATTCATTAAATAAAAGTTTAAAAAAAAATCTGTTTTTCAAATACATGTGGGTTACTCCTAATAATATTTTGTATTTTCAATTGTTATTTAACAGAATGCAAAAGGCATTGTGAAATTCATTATTGCATTAATAATAGCTTTAAATCCCTGAATTTATTAAAAGCTGAGCCTTTCTAGAATGCCCAGGGTTTAAATCACAAGGAGCTATAGATGACTCTGACATGCACTCATTTTGCTGAAATGTTTTCTTTCCCTGCCCTTTGAGTGACCGGAGCCAGCCAGTGAGCTGTACCTATTGATGGGGATATGCATGTAAGGGACAGAGCATCCCAAAGTGGTAGCTCATCCAGTTCCTTGCAGCAATGTATGAAAATGGCAAAGAATCTGGACTGAAATTCAGATGTCTTAATCTACCACTGGTAATGAATATTTCTAAGTCAAGTCTCAGCAGAGAACAGAGTGCACTCAAAATGATAACCAAGGAACATTTAAAAAGGGACTTGTTGTAGAGGCATGGACCAAGGTATGGAATCAAAATGGATGGTAATCACCAAACAACTCACTGTGGGTAGCCATTACCACCCATAGGCTTGAAAGGGCAGGGAGAGAATTTGGAGTTACTGGGTCCTTCTAAGAGCTATGATATGGGAGAGGAGCCCTCTGATGGGAGATGAGTCATCAGTAGAGGAACAGACCAGTAGAGATGGAGGCCAAACCTATCCTGGCATCTCTCTACCACCCTCTGCCTTCTTACTAGTGTCTGCCGTTGGCTGACTCCAACATAAGCCTGTTTATTGATGTGGTTCGTGCAGACCAGCCTCCTCGGGCCCAGGAAAGAGCCAGGAAGGGCACACGTGGACTTGGAGGGGATGTGTAGAAAACAGCCCTGCATAGCCAGCCTGTGAGTCTGGAGAGAGGCACAAAAACAATTTTGTGTTTGTACATGTGTTTGTTGGCCTCTGTTTGTCCGATGTTGTAATGACTATGTGATTGATTCCCACATATTGGTGAAAAAAGGATCTAGTCCGTATTTGTTCTGGATCAAATTAGATACGGCAATTGTCAGGTCAAGCTCAGTTCTCCCAAGCAGCTGAATTTTCTTAACGAACTGGAAGAACATTTCCTACTTTGAGGTTTTGTGTCGATAGTCTTCTTCATACAAGGGGCCTTCAGAAGTTTCCTGGAAATGCATACTAATACAAGACAATGCATGAATTTCAAAATTGTTTTGCACCGAAGTAAATTATCCTTTCATTCTACTTCTCCATGTAATTTTTGAAATGAAACATTTCAGCAAAGTGAGTGCATGTCAGAGTCATCCATAGCTCCATGTGATTTAAACCCTTGGCATCTAGAAAGTCTCAGCCCTTATTAAGTTCAGGGATTTAAAGCCATTATTAATGCAATTATGAATTTCACAATGCCTTTTGCATTCTGTCAAAATTTTGGAATTTGCGTGGCTGCAATGAGCAACACCCCTGTTCCTTGCTCAGCATAGACACAAAGTTGGACAGATGGAGATCAGAAAAACATCCCCTTTGGTGTTGATAAAGCTAGTGTTTGAAGGCAAGGTGTAGCAGGAAGGCCAAATGAGTTGGCTAAGACTGTGCTGCCAAATAAAACTGCCCGCCTCAGTCATGGGCAAAGCAGGACAAAGTCAAGGTCTTGCCAAAAGGGTCAACGTCTTTACTGTCAAACTCTTGAGCAGATGAAAATGCACGCTTTGTACAAGCAAACAGTCCCCAAGAGGAGAGTCGAGAGCTGATGCACCGTCCTTGGTTCTTTATCTCATTCAGGGCTTAAGTGTGTCCTTGTCCTCTTGTAGGACAGTGGGTTACCTGTCAATGACATTTAATGATGTCTGGTGTCCCCATTGTTATTCCTTTTCAGATGACAACTCCCAGGGATGCTCTGTGTGGGGGAAGGGGTCTATTTGTCTCTGAGCCTCTTAAGAATGTATTGATGTCCATAGTTAACATCCTGAACCCTTGTAACATCCTGAACCCTTGTTGGACCCCTTGATACTGATGTATACAACTTCCTGGGGGAAAGAGTTCCTTGTGTGCCTCCCTGGGCATCCTGCATGCCTCATGCCGTGGGGGCAGAGAAGCAGGAGGCTCAGCCTCCGGCTCCGCTTCTGTCCTCCAGGTGGCAGGAGCACCATCTGCACTGCTGTGCAGTCTGGGGGAGCCTCGGGCCAAGCCAAAGACAACAGCGTGTCCATGCCCAGGAACACACTGTGCTTCTCTGGATTCCCAGGAAACCAAATCACAGTGAAGGTCAACAGTGTCGTTACACTGTGTGCAACCCCGATTTGGGTGTTAGGGACAAATAGTGGGCCTCGGAACTTCCCCCTCCCAGGTCCCCTCTGTTGCTTTATTAACTGGCTCCTTTCCAGCTCTGCTTATTCAGTGTCGGAAACTCTTGAGCAGCCCAACTCAAGTACCCCAGCTAGAAGGCTGCTCTTGATGCTCTGCAGAGATGGGCGGGACTCACGGAAACCTTCACACCCAGGCCCACCGACCACCTCCCTTCCCTGTAAACTCTTCCTAAAGACAGTGTCGTAGATGCAGCAGAGCCCACCTGTCACCCTGCCATCTGTCACACCTGGGAGCCCACCTGTCACCGAGTCAACAACCCAGTTGCCTACTTGGTATTTCTTGCTGGTTGTCTCAGAGGAACATGGGCCACCCCTGTGCAGCCACATGTTTGCACAGTCCCTGAAGGTGTTCTCACCCAGACACACACACACTCTGGAAAACAAGGAGTCAGCCCCATCTCAATCCACACCGAGTCACTCCGATTTGACCCCCTAATTATCCCTTGCATCCATCAGCTCCCCCCAGTCCCAACATGCTCAGCGCCACCGTGATCTCTTGCCCTAGCCTGGCCTCCAGTCCAGCTCCATTCTGCAGCTGGAACTCTTTCTTCATTTCAGAATGCAAACACTTCTCCATGTGAAAGCCCTTCAAAAGTCTCCAGTCACTCCCAGGAGGAAAACGAAGAGCCTGAACCTGTGCACCAGACCCCAGTCTGCTCCTTCTGCCCGTACCAGCAGATGGTCCCATATCAACCTGGCACTTGTTGTCATTTGATATTTGTATATGTTGATTGTTTCCTGCTGAAATAATAAAATAGCTGAGATGAGATGATTTATAAAGGAAAGGCATTCATTCCTTATAGTCCGGGTGTCTGGTGACCCAGTCACTTCTGACTTGGCCCTCCCCACTACCCCCCCCCCCCCCCCCCGCCCAATCACTGTTGCATTCGGAGTTGAGCTTTCCATGCATGAACTTTTGCGGACACATTCCAACCATAGCATGTGTACACATAAACAAGGTCATTTTCATCTGGGAAATGATTGTTTTGGGAGTGTTTATTACTATTAAAATAACTACAGCCATTTATGGAATATTTGCAATTGTCAGCCATGTCCAGCACTTCATACACACTATTTACTTAATTTTCAATTTACAGAGGAAAAATTATGTGCTATGACAGGATTCTGCCTGTGAAAGACATACTTTTATTTTTTCTGCATTGATTGGTTTTCAGTCCTTGAATCAGTTGCCAGATCAACTAACCATTCTCAGAGAAAACCCACAGGTGTGGGAGACCCAGGCAGATAACGGCACAGGCGAGATGGATTCTAATTCAAGAGAGTTCAACTCCAAAGACTTCTATTCCTTTGAACAGTAACAAGCACTTCACCAGAGTTAAGTACTTGAAAACAACAACAAGAAAAAAAAAAGCTCATGATTAAAGAGATGGCTGTGTGATTTGATATCAGAAATTGCACTGTAGATTTTGATCTGAGTTCTGGTTCAATTTCTAAATGATCTTGACAAACCAATGGACCATTCTCTTGGTAGAAAAGAGCCCATCCTCTCGAAGCCTCCACAGGGCCAGGGGAATGAAGCATTCCATCAATGTTGTGTGCAGTGTAACTGCTAAGTGAAGCAGCCAATAATTTAACGTTGGTGTAGGAATCATATCATCACGGCTGAGTTATGTTTTCCTCACTTCCTTACCACCACAGAAATTCCAAGTTGCAAAATGAGCTAACTTTAAAAAAAAAATCCTTTACTTCTTTGAAAATTATCCAGTGTTTTCCGCCTGTTTTCTCCTGGAGAAATATTTTTGAACAGTGTTTGCTACCCCCTATTTTTAGCTTTCCAGTTTTGGCAGGTATGGGAAAGTTTATAAGTGGTTTGTTTTCTTTGCTATATCCAATGTTGATTTAGGTCGCTTTAGCCGCTGAAACAATTGGAAGCACTTTCAAGGGAGGCAAAGTCTGTTGACGCCTGATAACATTGTGAGAACCAGATAGTCCTCATCAGGACTTCTTTGAGGAGCTCAGGTCAGTTAGAGCATCTCAGGCACCGCCATGGTTTAAGCCATTACCTTTATTTATTTATTTATTTGTTGTTTTTTTTTTTTTTTTTTTTTGTGTGTGTGTGTGTGTGTGTGTGTGACTGCTGTGGAGGAAATTTGCCCTTGACATAGGTAGAAGAAGCATCTCTTGAACATTTTCCCAGTTG
The DNA here is from genome assembly GCF_964237555.1 of Oryctolagus cuniculus. NCBI lineage: Eukaryota > Metazoa > Chordata > Mammalia > Lagomorpha > Leporidae > Oryctolagus > Oryctolagus cuniculus. Next base: position 64,069,676 of record NC_091445.1, on the reverse strand, counting down.
TGGGCAACTCTTGGTTTGCCTCTGAGTTCGACAGCTGGAAAAGAAAGCAATGGCGGGTACCAAGTCTGACCCCTCTCTGGAAAGATCTGACTCAGGAGCTTAGGTTTTACCCAAGGTTTACCTGATGACCAGAAGCAAACAGGAGTGGTCCTTTTGCTTAGGAGAGATACCTGGAATTTCTGGGCTTTGTTTTGTAAATGACTGGGCTAAATAAATATATGCAAAAGCCGCTAGAATCATAGGCATCTTTCCTGCCATCTGGCATGTTTTTTTGGGTGGTATGGTTGGTTTTCTCTTTCTTTGCCTGGATTTTTCCACCTTGGCCTCCCTATAATGAGAAAAGTTGGGTAAATGTAAAAGTACAGGACAAGCGCGTATTTGGAGTCATCTCACCTTTTCTTGTCACCTGGTCCTTGTCTGCGGTGCTGAAAGGCGGGGGAACCACAAAGAGTCAAGAGCCCCAACAGAGACAGATGGGCTTCCAACCTCAGGAAAGCTCACAAGATTGGTGTGTTGCTGAGACGAAGTGGCTCCTGGAAGGTGAGCACGACAGGAGGGCTGCCCACCTGTCACCGGACAGGACAGGACCATCGCAGCTCATGAAGACACTTAGGAAAGTCTGAGGCCTTGAGTAACTCCACCCAGTACTGGGGCTACAGCCAGGCAATCATCCCCTAGACACACCTGGGGCGCCAGGCCCTTTACCAACTGTCACCAGGTCATTCAGCCAGGCGAGGTCAGTTCTGGAAATATTCCGAGGCAGATCCAGATGCACTCCCACCACCCCAATCCCACCCCATCTTCTAATTTCCTGGTTCTTTTTTTTTTCTATGATTCTTAGGGTCTATTCTCCTCTCAACTTTATGAATCTATCATTAACACCCCCCACTCATCTTTATTAAGGTATTAGTGACAAAGAAAACGTGTATATATTTACAGTGTGCAGCATGGTTTTGGATATATGTGTATGAGTATGCTGGGAAATTAGTTAAGCTAGTTAATATACCCATCTCCTCGCATATGTATCTTCTAGTCTTTTCTATTTTTTACCTTAAAATATTTGACAGATACTCTATCATCCCTCTTTTAAAATGGAACAAGTACTTTAACAAAACCTTTTAATTTTGAAAAATTCAGATACATGCAAAAGTAGAGATACTAGTATACTGTGCCATTACCCAGATCAACAGTTATCCAGAGCTGGCCACAGTTGCTGCATCTCTCCCTCACTTTTCTGATAAAATATTTTAAAACAAATCCCAGACCCCAGTCATACCTTGCCTCATACGTCCACAGACTTCTCTGAGCATTCTAATTGTTTTCGTGTGTACCCAATTTCCCACTCATAACTGTCTTAATATAATCTCCTACACAGTTGTACTAACTGTTCCCAGCATCCCTCCAAAAAGCCTACTTATAGTTGAATTGATTGAGCAAGGGTCCCATCAGTGTTCTTCACTGTTTGCTTGCTTGCTGCACGCCTTGTCTTTCTACTCATCTTCTTTCTCTGCCACAAATTTAGGGAGAAGCCAAGTGAGTTGTTGGGATGCTTGGTGATGTTTCCACAGCTCCGTATGTTATTTATAGACTCAGAGTTGGAAAATCTCTCTCAGCAGAACTCTTCAGGCAACCAATAAAGAACTTTAAGTATCAAGAAAGAAGACATTAGTAATGAATAGATGGCACATAGGTGGTGATGGTGTTATAGCCAAACAGAAAGACAGAATGCACTTAGAGTTTGAAACAGGTGATGTCTAAGAGGTTAGAATTTCAACCACTCATGGCTTACCTGTAGTTCTTTTCTAAAGATATAAATTAAAGTAGCAGAACAAGAACTCATTTTTGAGGCTCTCAGTTGAAAGTGGGAGGGAGTGTATACTCATACAAGTGTGCCGATGATCCTAGGAGAAGTAGACGGTGAATTGCCTGTTTTTCTCTCCTGGTCAATTTCTTCATTCCCTGTTGTCTATTTCTTCCTGTTCCTGAAATTTAAAAATAGCTTCACTGATGTGCTTGGGATACAGCAAAGTATATACATTTAAAGTGTGCAATTTGATAGATTCTGGTATAATTTTCACATACACCTGTGAAGCCGTCACTATAATTGCTATAATAACCGTATGATTCAACCTGAGAAGTTTCCTCCTGCTCCAGTGTAACTGCTGCCTCCTGCCCCTACGCAGACTTCCTCCCTCCCCCCAGACAACCTCTGATCTGCTTTCTGTCTCTATAGATTATAGTTTATGTTTTCGGGAAATTTATGTAAATAGAATCATAGAGTATACTCTTGTCTACATTCATCAAGTATAATTATTTTGAAATTTGTCAATCTCAGTACTAATGGTGCATTCCTTGTTATTGCTGAGTGGTCATCTGTTGCATCCTTTTCCTAATTAACCATGGGAAGGAGTCTCTTCTCTGGACCACTCTTGGGGTTTTAATGTTCTCATTACTTCCAATGAGCTTTTCAACAGCCTGGGGGCAAATCAGACTCCTTCATAAAACTAACCCTAAGGGAGTATATCCTTGCACTTCATCACATGGTACAAAGTTTACTGACCCCAGTTTGTATACATAGGGCTCTGCATTCACCTGTCCTATTCCAAATCTGTAATTACATGGGTTAGTAGTGGTGATGATGGCCACCGGGTAGGGCAAGGGAAGAGTGATGTCCATTTACCAAGTCATAGTGACACCAATCTTCTCTTAAAAGCAACACAAAAATCCCTTTACTTACCAATCCTATGAATGCTGCCTGGCCATAGAGTTGTTGAAGGCTCCTATATCTTTAACTACCATAATCTACATTTTTTTACATTTTCTAAAGACTAAAACAAGTATGGTAGAGAGAAGGTTTTTCTTTATATCTTACGCGGAGCATGTTGTTGTCTATGATACACTATTATTTAAATGCATTAGCATTCTCCAAAGGTGGTTTCTAAGCATAACCTCGGAATGCTGATCTAACAATCGTAGAACATGTCCTCAAAGAATAATTCCAGAAAGAGAAGGTGCATATAACTCTTGTGAGAGGGAAAGAGTGAGAAATGCCAGTTTTCCTCTTGTTGCGCATTCAGATTATCCAATGAGAATGTTTCCTCCTTGTCGCCCACCTCCCCCTCTATGGGAGCCAGTACAGTACAGAATGTCTTCTCACTAGACAAGCTTATCTTCCCAACAAAACAGTTTTGATATGTGTGGCGGATACTGGCCAAGTGCATTCAGGCTTCTTCCTTAAAGAGTCAAAAGGGGACTGTCAGGAGGGTGTGGCAGGGGATCCAGGGTCACAATTGCCAGTTTATTTCTTCCTAGAATAACATATTCTTTGCTGGCTGCCAGCACGCTTATTTTTGTGTAGATTTGACCTTCGTTGCAACCTTGAGCAACTAAAATAGAATAAACTCACTATAAGCTAGTTCAAAAAGCCTGGCCTTAAAAATGTATAAAAATATAAGACAAAGGCAGGAAAACAAATCAGACCACAAATGTGAGCAAAACATCAGAGAGATTCTCAGTCTGGTTAAAACACCAGCCTGGTATATATTAGATTCCATCCTGGGTTTGATTATTTCTGCAGCGAGGGCTGCCTTTATCGATTGCGAGAGTGGAATGTTTAAGAGCGTTATATTACAATCTGTCTCTAAATGGCTTTGCAGAAATTTCCTGTAACTCAGAGGCAGAAATTGTGCAGGGAACTGAGAGCAGAGAGACTAGACAGCTGAATTCTACCCAGACTTTTGCATATGGGAAATTGATAGCATGCCAGAAGACAACTTAGATGGGTTTTCTTAGCAAAGAAGGTCAGTTTCAGCTTATTATTATCACATCACCAGAAACTATGCTGAACACTATAGAAAATGAAGCTGACAGGGGTTGTGACTTGGAGGATCCCAGCAATTTAAAGACGCCTTCAAGCCCAGAGCTTCCTGGCTCCGTGGTGGAGCCATTTATCTCTCCTTCACTGTTCTTGCCACATTCGCCTCCTCCTGGAAGCCACTCACCCTCTTTCATTGATCTCCTCTGTCTGAGAATCTTACATGATTTTATCACTGAATGCCACCTACATGCTACCTTCCAGCATTTTTTTAAATGCATTAGTTCTACTACATATAGCTAGACCACCCATTAAGGCTATGTCTTACTGCATATCCTCCTAATTCCAGAGTTAGAATGCATTGTGTATAAATGAGGTGGTCTATCTCTGTGTATTCCTTACACTCCTACCCCCTCTCATACACACATACACACACACACACACACTGATTACTGAGGGGTGTGGCTTATCTAAATTACTCATCTTTTTGCTTGTATATACTAGGAACTCCAACTTGGCTTAAACAATAAAGGGAATTTATTGACTTGATGCAACCAAAAAAGATCTAGCTGTAGGTGTGAGTCAATCCAGTGGCTCAAGGCCTTGATTTCTGTCTGTCTCTCTGCTTTGCTTTCCACGCAGTTGGCTTTATCTTTTGATTCTTTTGGTAACAAGATGACTGTAAGCAGCTTTGAAGACACCTTTGTTCACATCCAGACCGCAGAGAGCATCGTTGTGCCAGCATTTCCGGCAAAACTCAGAGGACTCATTCGCTTGGACTAGCTGAAGCCACAGTCTCTCCCCTGAGGATCCCGCAGAAGGGAGCAGAGCGGTACAGATGAGCCCAGCTCAGCTTCCCTGGAACCGTGTGGATCCCAAAGCAAATCTTGGAAAAATCGGTAAATGAGAGTTTGAGAGCCAACCAACAAATGTGGTAAAACCTCAACTTCCTATAATCTAGTAAATATTGCATTTCATATAAAAGGGATCTGTATTTTTATTCTAGAAAAAAGGAAAGGAAACCAACCCATAACTCCTCGCATTTGCCAGGTTTTGTCACATCATTAGAAGTTTTCCCAGGGATGGTAAGATCGCTTCCATTCGGTTCTTTTTCACTGATTTTGTCTTGGAAATGAAGACAGGAAAAAAGGAAAGAAGGCATAAACGAAGGAAGAGGAGAAAGACGTGGGAAAAGGAAGGAAAGAAATGTAATTTGACTCTGGGCAATACAGTAGTCCCCATGGCTCTTATCACTGAGGCTGGGAGACGTCCTTGACCAGGTCTGTGACTACGGCATGCGAATCTAAGACAGAGCTCCCGTTACTTGCTGGATCCTACTTGCTGTGGCTAGTTCGCTGTCAGACGAGAACTAGATATTTCTGAGTGAGGAGCTGGACTCCTTGAGGTGAGTTTCCCTTCCACCAGGAAGCCTGTTTCTTCTTGGTCCCATTCTAGAACTCCACGGAGGGGGACCACATCTCATTGCTTAGCTATGTTTCTATTTCTGAAGACCTGGGGCCATTTCTGCTGTCTGCCATCAGCTGTTGGTCAACAAAAGGACTAGGGCACACTTTCAGTTTGTGCAGTTGATGAAGCAAAGCCCGGTTTTCAGAGAACTGCCCATACGCCCTAAGGATGGGAGGAAAGGCACTCAATGCAAATGATGACGACTCGCTGATACGGGAACAGAGTCTTGCCCTCGGAAACAGTCAACCCTCCCTTTGATGCAAGGATGGAGAGGGACAGAGAAGACAGACCTCTGCTAAGGAGGGTCTGTGTAGAAGAAAGAAGTGTTTGCACATTCTTTGGCATGACACCAAGGATTGCTGAGCGTAAACTCCAGACTTAGAAGCAATACAATTATTCTTCCCTTGGCACAGCCTCATATCTGAAAATGTCATTTACAAAACATCAAAGAAAGGAAAAGGGATGGCGTAAGAGTCGAAACAGAAAGATCTCTGCAGAGGCCTTTGAAGAGCAAACTTCTGTGGCCTTATAAGATATTTTATTGCTCCCCAAACCTTTTTGGAACTCATCCACTTTGGGAAAGGGGGGAAGAGTCCATCTTCAGTGGCCTGTTTAAGCTTGAATTTTAAAAATGTAGTGTGCTTGCTCATGTCTTAGAAGAACTCTTCCATTTAAAGAGACCTTAGACACATTTTTTCTTTCCGTGCCTTACTCAAAGGACTATGTTGAAAGAGATCTAGGAGATAGGAATGGTGCTTGCTTTTTAAAAGGAATCATATCAGATGAAAGGCATAGATTTCACTGAAACCAAAAATGACGTTTGGAGACACATTGTTCCATCTTCACAAAGCCCTGTCTGGACAGGAAGAAAATCGCTCTGCAGTGTGGTCCCTGGAAGCACCAGGGGGTTGCGTTTACCTGTTAGGGCCTTTCAGTCTGGAGGCTGTGTAGCTGGATCAGGCAGGCAGCAGTCAAGGGCAGCACAAAGCATGCATTCAAACAGCTCTGTGCTCCTCTTGCCAAGTGAGCCTTCTGGTGACTCGGTGTCCGGCATGAGTCTCCAATTCCCACATTCTCAACATCAGTAGACTTGTGAAAAGAGCACTCTACTATCACTAGAAAAGTCATTCGTATCTAGTGTTCAGACAAGTTCAGACAAGGTAGAGCTGGAGAACTTTATGGTAGTCTTAAAAATGGTGATGAACTAGCAGCTGCTTCTGGGAGATGATAGCAAGGCAGAGCCTTAACAAGTGGTCCTCATGTGTTTTGAATTCTGAAAAGGATGCTCATGACTAGATGTTGATCCACAATAGCAGACTAAATAGCAAGTGTTATATTCTCTTGGGAAATGATGACAGTAGACATAGTGTTAACCAAATCCTTCCTATAACATTAGATACTATTCTGGGTATCATATGTTAGCGGGGCCCAGACAGAACCTTGCAAAAGGCACAAAAGAGAGGCAACAAGTCAGACTGAAAGATTGGAAAAATAAGAAGCAAGTTAATACAAAGAATTTGGAATTGATTAGCTCAGGGAAAACTCAAGTTGTTCTGAATTGATAGCTGCTGATAGTTAAGTCTTCACACGCACCTGACGCAATGCACGTGAAAAGAAGGTGTCAATGTCAATATCCGAGAGCTTGCTAAGGTCAAGGGAGGTTGCCAACAGTGGTTGGGGACCCATCTTTCCAACTTGGGGTAATTTATAAGAAACTGTGCCTCACAGTAAAAGAAGAAAGGTTCTTCTCCCCGAATGTTTTTCTTTCCATATACCTCATATTTTAAAAATCATGTGAATTGATTTCTTATTAAGTAATCATATATTCACCCTGGTTTCTCTAGATAGACACAATCTATGCATCTGTCCCATGTAATTTTTTAAATTTAATTTTTTGACAGGCAGAGTGGACAGTGAGAGAGAGAGAGAGAGAGAGAAGAAGGTCTTCCTTTTTCCGTTGGTTCACCCCCCAATGGCCGCTGCGGCCGGCATGCTGCGGCCGGCACACCGTGCTGATCCAAAGCCAGGAGCCAGGTGCTTTTCCTGGTCTCCCATGGGGGTGCAGGGCCCAAGCACTTGGGCCATCCTCCACTGCACTCCCTGGCCACAGCAGAGAGCTGGACAAGAAGAGGAGCAATTGGAACAGAATCTGGCGCCCCAACCGGGGCTAGAACCCGGTATGCAGGCGCCGCAGGCGGAGGATTAGCCTATTGAGCCACGGTGCCAGCCGTCCCACGTAATTTTTAATATCTTCTCCTTTCAGTACCTAAGCATCCTGCTGGAAAAATAAAGTATATGATTGTCTTACCATGAGCCTGTTTTGGTTTTGTAATCATATGTGTTCCATAAGCTTTTTAAAAAGTAGCTTTTTAAAAGTAGCTCAAATGGCTATTTTGGGGGAAACTCCAAGTTTATTCTCAGCTAATTAATTTACTGATACCATTGAGTACCTTCTTGTGCCAAGTGCTTTTCTAGGTGCTGGGGAAACCTGGTGAGCAAAAGAAACCGAATCCCATCTTCTTGCTACTGCAGTTTCTTTGGGAGACAGACAATAGGCCCACAAAACACACAATTGAATGCAATGTAGCCGCTAATATACATATGTCACAAAATAGCTTGGAAGAATGGTGGCTCCCAAAAAAGAGAACCCAGGTGACCAGAAATAGAGGAACAGAAGAGCACACTCCGCATCCTGCTCTTGGTTTGAAGGCAAGGCCATGGCTGCCTGGGAGCTGTACACAGCACCCCCTATGCTCCAGCACCCAGCCCTCACTATAAATAAATAAGTACTGGTTACACATCAAGAGGTTGCCCCTACTTCCCACCATGCCAGGCAGTCGGGCTCCCCAAATGCAAGAGTCTTGCTCTGGCAGTCCCCTGAGCTCTCAAGGGAATGGCCCACGTGTCAAGTCAAGGGAGGGTCCTCTGTGCTTAGGAATTCTGTGGTTTCAGAAATAAGGCAAAAGAGACACAGATTTGATTTCTGAGAAATCCCATTGGTTGGAGGAATTTAGTTTGTAATAATTTTCTCCATTTTCATGCACTGGTTTCTTCACCCACTTCATTCCTGGGCCCTAAATCAGAATGAACAGGGTCAGCTACATGCTGTTTTGTTTTATCTTGTTTTTAATCATGGAAGAATTTTAGAAAGAAGAATGTGCAAAATTAAACTTTTAATAATTATACAGTAACTATGATCAAAAGATTGTCTGCAAATGAGGGATATGTCTTAGAGTTAGTTACTTGTAACCCAAACAAAATTAGGGCCTTTAATCTAGATTTTTACAGTCTAGTTGTTGGTGCACAGCTGATGCTTTCTAACTACTGACTGAGTTGAGTGGGGCTGTCTAATTTGTTCAGAAAGCAAGTGCTGCAGTAGTTTGAGAGCCTTGATCTGGATAGATTCCAAGAGTTGTTGTCACTAAAGGTTTAAATATATAAAGATGGCACAATAGACTCTGTTTTCATGGAAGTGAACTGGACTTTAATTAATGCACCAGCGGCTGAGTCACTTTGTTTTTTCAGGCACATGGAGAGGAAGTGTCATCTGGCCTAGCTATGACACACTGCCAGACAGCAGATATATAGTTCTTTCTCCTTTCCCCTCTCCTCCCACTCCTCTTCCTTCTCCTTCTTCTTTTTCTTCAACTTTCCTATTTTAAAGCTCTTCTATTTATTTATTTGAAGATAAGAGAGAGAGATTTCCCATCTGCTGGTTCATTTCCCAAATGGCCACAATAGTCAAGGTTGGGCCAGAGTGGAGCCAGGAGCCTGGAACTCTGTCTGGGTCTATGACATGGATGCATAGGGACCCAAGTACCTGAACCACCACCTTCTACCTCTAGGGTGCACATTAGCAGGAAGATGGAATCAGGAGTGGAGTTGGGATTGGATCCCAGGCACTCTGATATGGATGCAGGGATTCCAAGAGCCAAATGTCTGCCCACCTCTTTTTCCCAAAAGAAATAAAAAAGAAACAGAATTGAGAGTTAAAACCACAAGGAATTCTGAGATGATGCATAGAAGAAAATCTGAAAGCTACCTGCACTGCCTAATGTCACAATCTAGCAGCACAAGACTTTGTCCTTCTTGCTCATATTTGAGTAAGGGAGCCCTGACACTGACACAAGAATTCTGCCAGGTTTTTCTGTACAGCCTCTCTCATTCTTCACAGTACCTATTGCAAGCTTCTCTGCTTGTCTCAAGACCTTCACACCTAACACCTTCCCCTACACAGTGGACAGAGGACTTTAGGCCCTTCTACTCAGTGTGCAAAGCACCAACCTCAGAGCACACCCCTACACCCCTGTGGACACTTGCATCTATCTTTCCTCCTGGCTCTGCGTTTGACATCAGAAGATGCTGCAAAGCCCTCCCCTGCACTCTAGATCTGTTCTGCTTCCTCCCCTTTCTTCAGGAATTTGTCTATTAAATCACCCATACTCTGGCCTGTACCTCCCATTCACCTAAGAATGTCCTCAAGTCTTCCATATCTTAAACAATGAAAAGCCTTCAACTTCCTATTTTCCAGAAACAAGGGACCTCCATTCATTCTCAGCCAGGGTTTTAGAAAAGGTGGCACTTGCTGCCTGTTCCTCCCCAATCCTGTTTCCTTACCTGCAATCTGTTTTCGCCACTGCACGGGGATCTCTCTCACCAAGGGCCCAGTGCCTTCCTGGTTGCTTGTTCAATGGACACACTTCCCTGCCTGTCTTTCCCGACCTCTGTGTCTCTCCCTGCTTCTTGACAGCCTCCTTCTACCTACAAACCGCTCTCCGCTTTCCTCTTTGTTCCGTAGATGCTTCCCCTTGACCTTCCTCTTGGCACTCCTTCCCTCAGAGGCTGCCCTGGGATCCATTCTGATCCATTCTTGTCCTCCCTCTTGGCTTTCCCCAGAGTGACTGATTTAGGACAATCTAATCCTGTTACTCTCCTAAATGTCCTTTAGAAGTTCTCAATTACCTTTAAAATAAGCCCAAATTTCGAGGTCCAGCTTACCAAACCTGCCTGGATCAGACTCCCATCCAGCCTCATCTCTTCCCCATGCTCTAAACCCCAGCTCTTGTTAGCAATTCACTAAACAAATCATGTCCTTTCTGGTTTCCATTTCTTAGAAAAATGCCCTTGGATTTGCTTAAAGTGTTCTTTCTCCCTCAACTTACCCACCAGATTCTAAGATTTTCTTTTGGAGCTCAGTGTGTATTTCTGCCGCAGTGTTTATCAGCTTGCATTCTGTTTTTGTTTTTATAGCTCTGTTTGAGTTCTTCGAGACAGGCGCTCAACTTCATTTATTTATTCTGTTAAACCCTGTATTCTCTTTGCCTAACACTAAGTACCTATATGAGCAATAAATGAATTTGTTGATGGAATGAGGGAATTAATGGAAGATCCCATTGCTTTTGATTCCCAGCCTGAAGAAAGTTCGTCTCATTGAGACCTTTCCCATCAGACCTGAGGACGATGCTTCCAAACCAGTGGCACATACCCTACAAAATAAAGGATATTGATTTTCTTTCTCCAAAATAAATGTGGCTCCTGCTAGTGCAATGTGTTTGGCCTTCCTGGTAGTCATGGAAATGAATTACAGCCTTGGACAAAAGGGCATCCCTCAGTCAAGGGGATGTGGTGTGATCTGGTGGGTAGAGAGGGCGTTGTGGAAGCAATGTTCTATTTATAGCTGGTGCTGACTCCTCCAGGCCACTAAGGTGAGGAGCAGCAAGGACCGGCTGCCCCTTCCCCCTCTTACACTCTGTGTCTGATAGGAGGCTAGCAGAGGAATTTGCTCTTCTGTTTTCCAGTCAAGTTAGAATGGCATTTGCTGAGATAGACGCCAGAGAGACGTTTGTGAAAATTTCATTCCCGTGGAAGTTTCTGATTTGGTTGCTGTATTTGTGTGGTTCTTATGGGCTCATAATGGGGTTTTGTTCTTTCTTTCACAGGCTACCAATGCCTTTAGAGCAAGAACCATGTATTTTTTCTATCTTTGTTGTGTCTCTCAGGCCAAGTTCAGCTGTCTATTGTCAGAGTCCTTGGCTAGCAGAGCTTCGTAACTGGTTATGAGTCTAATTACCAAGCATAAATTTAGATAACTTGTCTTAAATAAAAGTGTAAAACAATCAAAGAGAGTATTTCCAGAATCCTGGAAAATGTGAGAAGAGCCTGGACAATGTAAGAAGAAAATGCAAAAGTGTCAGGGAGGATGCAATTTCATAGCACGAACTTTTTGAAGCACAATTACACGATATTCCAAACTATTTCTAGAGCAAGAAATAATATACTTGAAAATTGTGGTATAGTCTGATGCAATAGAGGGGTAATGCTGTGATGGATGGCTTTCTGGAAACACAGTTATATGTACTTTATTAAACAGTGTAGCAGGAAGAAAAGGAACAGTCCTCAAGTAGCTGAATTCCAACAGCCTTCAAGTTCTGGGTATTTATAGCCCATTAGCTCCCCCACAGCCACTGAGGTCATTATTAAAATGGCATGTACATTTAATAGAAAGAATTTAAGTTTTACATAGTGTAGATATGTGAAACTTCTTTGTGATAGCTAGTGCCCAAGATGATCCCAGTGGGCCTTGCCTCCTGGTATTCATGCGCTCTGGGGTCTTTTCCCATAACGAAAAGGGCTGGGATGAATGACCAACAGGACGTTGTAGAAATGATGGTGTCTAACTTTCAAGTTGGGTCATAAAAGACATGGTGGCTTCTTCCTTGCACTTGCTCAGGGCTCACTGGTTGCTCTGTTATGAGGCCTCCCATAGCAGCCTATGGAACAGTCACTACCAATTTAACAGCAACATAGGGCAGCCATCGTGGAAATAGATTCTCCAACCCTGGTCAAGCCTTCAAATGACTATAAACCTGGCCAGCATCTTATCTATAGTCTTGTCAGAGACCCTGAGCCAGGACCCACATGTTAGACTGCTTGTAAATTCCTGGTCCTCAGAAACTGTGAGATAATACATGTTTATTTTTAAGTCACTGAGTTTTGGGTAAATTTTTATGTAGTAATTCAAGTTATTAAATATTTAACTTGAATTAGAAATAAATCGATGATGTAATTCTATAGTGGACACTGTGGCACCACCTAGATTATTTCTTCAAGGCCGTATCCCAGCTGCTGAAAATGTTGTCTGTAGAGAACACATAGCTGTGTCCTTCATGAGAAATGGCTTTCACCAGAAGTTACATCCCGGTCAAGATCAGGACCCCCTGCTTGGTGCTACCTATGACCAATGATTGCCTGATGTGAAGACTATTGCCATTCAATCTTTCCCTCTCCCTAGTCCTACCTGCTCCAGTTCCTTAAAGCGTCTCCTCCAAAAGAAATCTTCTACCTGCAACTCTCTCTAACCCAGAGTCTGGTTTCCATGACACTCAACCTATGAATTAGTAGCAGGAATGGGCCTTGGAAACACAGCATGTGAACGATTTCCTGGATGGTTTGTCAGAGCCAAGGAAAATAACAATGAAAAGACTGGTGGAGGAGGCGTGAGGATGGTCCTGTAGAGGTGGACAGAAACGACAAAGGTTTTTGTTAATACCTCCCAGCCAGCACATACTGCAGAGGCACTAGATAACCAAGTGACTCAGAGAGCAGATGTTAGCCAGCCTCTGTCCTTTACAACTGCAGTGCTTGGACAGTGGACGCACATGCAGAGCTGCCATGGTGGCAGAGATAAAGTCTTACACAGAACCCCATTAGCCTCTTCATAATGACTGCTTTAGCCACTGGTGCTGCTGAGTGTCCATCCAACCTACCGGTAGCAAAGAGTAGTGGGAACCCAATATGGCAACCTCACTCAAGGATATCAACCAGCTCTCTGACAGCAAGTGAATTCCTTGCATCTTTGCAGTCCTACGGGGAGGAAAAATCCAAATTGACTCTGAGTGACACACATTCCAGGAATGGGCTTGACTTTCCTGCCTGCAGGACCGTGACTGGGTGGTCACCTGGGACTCCCAGGCCTGGATTTAGAGTCTGTGGACGTGAACAGAAGTTGTAGCCTTTAAAGAACATGGTAGCTAGGTAGGTTGACTCCTCAGAGATGAGCAGGGCTCCAGGTCACCCCAGCAGGCTAGCCGCCTAGACCAGTGGGAGATCTGACTGAGGGAGGGAGAAACCCGGGACGCCTGATGGAGGCCAAGGATAATGGCCAGTCATGAACATGAGGTCAACTGCAGCTGCAAGGCTGTCTAATTCATCTCCCTCTTACTTCTAAGTTTTTACAAGAAATAGGGACACACTGGGCCCTGAGAAACTGCTTTCCCATTGGGCAAAGTTACCATTAAATACAAATGCTCCTGCATGGAGGAATGCTGCACTGCCCCACTGAGATCCCTGCTTCAGGAGCAAAGAACTCCAGGCAGAGCTGCTGCAACTATCGGCTGCTGACAGTTCATAGCTACATGGCTCACTGGGAATTGTCCTTGGCTACAGAGAGCTGCGTCAAAGGTTATTGCAAGGTTATACTCGCCCAAGAATAGAAAGTGGCCAATAGTACGTTGTCTTAATGAGGGCATCCCTGAAGGACGGTCCCAGCTCCAGAGCTTCCCCTGAGAAGGCTTGAGCTTCTTGTTAGAGATAAGTGTGGGTTGCATCCTGAGTTTGCCCAATCCTGCCTTCCCTTGTTCTTGCTAAGGTGTGTCTCCCCAGACACTCGTCCAATAACCTCTGTGCACAGCTCTGTCTCGGAGTCCCTTCCCAGGGAACCCAACCTAAAAGAAGCTCCCAGCCAACGATATTACTCTTCAATCAAAACAACGAGAAAATGAGGCCAAGGAAAAGTCCATGCTCTTGGTTGTTAACCAAATAGACAGGAAAATGAAAGAATTGCAAACTTTGACATAGAAGGGGAGAAAAAATTTGGAGTGATTGGCCCTAAAATATGTTGACAAATTATCCGTAGTTTCCTAGAAGTACATCGTCTCTAACACAAGGCATGGGGCATGAGACAACTAAGTTTTGATGAAAGTGAGGAGGGGAAAAAATGTTGGCACCAGTAAGTCTGATTGACTTGGCATGACTTTGTTGAGAAACAGAGCATGTCAGGAAACAAGAAGGGACTAGGAGGGTGAGGCCCCTTCCTTCATGGATTACAGAGTATAGGGAGTTGGAAGTGGCTACACTTTATATGCCTCAGCTTTCCTGAAGGAGGTGAGTGATGCTGAAAAATATAGTGAGGCTCTTTGCTCAAGAGTGACCTTGCCTATTTCGTTGCAATCTTCATTCATATCGTTGCTCAGCAGTGTTGATTGTAGTGTTCACTCTATTTATGGCTTGTCAATTTTCTAATATATTCCCAAACAACTTAGAGCCTCTTTAAATGAGATACTAACCAATAGAAAGCTGATTTTTTTTGCTGGAGAGAGAGCAAAAGAAATTAGTAAACACTCATGGACTGCAGGTTCAGAGGCTGCAGGTTCCCTAGAAAAAGACGTGTATTTATGCTCACAAATTTAGCTGCATCTGCATCCCGTAGTGGATGACTGATGCATTTCCCTCCACACTGCTTCTCTTCTGTCTGCCTCACGTACCCCTCTCCCCGCTCTGCTCTGTGCTCGTCCCTGGGAGTGGAGGCTGACCATGTTAGGGCTCTACATAGGTCATTGCTGTCCAGGTCCTGGGGTGTTTAACTCATGGGGAACCACAGGCTGTGGGTGTGGGAAAGTGGGAATGGTGAGGCTGGTTGCCTCCCTACATGGCAGGTCATGACACCTGCCAGCTGGCCCCCGTGCCCTGTCCCATGGCAGCTCCCTGCCTGGCCCCTCCTGGCTCTGGAGTAGTGACTGTCCCCAGCAGTTACCCACTCTGGGTCATTGCACTTTGCCATAAGGTTTCCCTGTATCCTGCCCTGATAGGATGATTTTCTCTCCTATTCCTTTCACAGTTAAGAGACTAAGTGCTCGCCCTGGTTCTTACAGAAACAATATTGTTCACAGATTATCAGTGGTTTCCTAGAAGTCCATGATTTCCACGTCATGGGACATGGAACAAATAAGGTTTTTTTAAAGATTAATTTATTTATTTTAAATGCAGAGTTACAGTGAGGGAGAGGCAGAGAGAGAGAGAGAGAGAGAGAGAGAGATCGATCTGCCATCCGCTGGTTCATTCCCCAAATGGCTACAACAGCCAGAGATGAGCTGACCCAAAGCCAGCAGCCAGAAGCTTCTTCCAGGTCTCCCATGTGGGTGCAGGGGCCTAAGCACTTGACCCATCTTCTGCTGCTTTCCCAGGCACATCAACAGGGAGTTGGATTGGAAGTAGAGCAGCTGGGACTTGAACTGGCACCCATATGGGATGCCAGCACTGTAGGCCGGGGTTTTAACCCACTGTGCCACAGCGCCAGCTGGAACAAATAAGTTTTAAGGAAGGCAAGGAGGAGATAAATGGTGACGTCCATGTGTAAATTGTTTTATCCAGGAAAGCTGGAAAAGCCCTGGGATCCAGCATCGGCAGAGTTGGAGCCTGACTTTGAATGAAATGAAGGGGGAAATGTGCCCGCTTCATTCCAGGGCTTCAGACCCCAGGCTGCTTCCTTGAGCAGCAAGGCAGGAGATGGAGGCAGAGAAGGATGGACGGGTTCAGGCTGCCCATGACGGGAGGCAGGAATAGGCCCAGACTGGTGGCAACCTGCATCATCAGAGCAAAGCCAGGAGTGGGCTTTTAAGTAACCACAGACTCCTGGGAAGCCCTAGGACAGGTGGACGTGCCGTGAACGGCCAATCCTGCTGTTTTCCACCTCCCCTGGGTCAGAGGCTCATCCAGAGCTTCCATTGTCCCAGGCACAATGACCTTGGCAGGACAGAGAGGCGGGGGTGGGAAAGAGGCTGAGCCACTTGCTCAGGGTCCCAGGGCTCCTAAGTGGCAGAGCCAGGACTCCAGCCCATATTTCATCACCCTTGTCAAGACAGATTTGGCCTAGGCATACGCATCCAGCCAAGATGGTCAGCATGAGAGTCCAGTACTGCCTCCTCTCATCACTCAGAGAGGCAGATACAAATTCATGGTTAGTCCAAAAGCAACCCCCTCTGTTTCAGCCCAAAACTATCCAGTCTTAGGCCTGATCCCCGCCAGCCCGGCTGGTTTTGGATCAGGGAGCCTGTTCCCTTCACTGCCCACCCGCCACCCCCACCTTGCGCTTCCTGCCCAGGATGGATCCTCACTTCCATGAGGCCAGCAGGCCCGCACAGGAGCATGCTCTGGGAAGCAAGGAGATGGATTGTGGAGGGGCATCTGTCTCCCTGGTTGTCCTCCGTGTGTGGGATTGCCCTGAGAGAGAAGGACGCGGGGAAGGCATTCCTTGTGCAGTAAACAACTCCGACCAATTTGCGCCCCAGCCACTGAGCCGTAATCTTTTCATTATGCTTTGCATATTTATAACCACGCTTTCTATTGCTCTGGTACAAACAAGATTGCAATCAGCCTGCCTAAGGCTTTTCCTTAAACATCAGTCTTCAGGGAGGCAAAACCAGTCATTGACACTGAACACCTCCTTAACAAACAAGGCACCCTCTTAGTCTGCAGGCAGAATCCTGAGAAGAGAGAACTCCTTTGCTTTCAACGGCCCCTCCCCAGGTTTGCTTCAGTCTGGGCAGGCCAGCCTCGGTTCCTTTGAAATGTTTTGCCTTCTGGGTGCTTGCCTGCAGGAGCTGCTCCTGCACATGCCAGTTTCAGCTGCCACGTTTCATTTTCATGTCCTGAGGGCTTCCTGGGCTTTTTTTGATTCTCTTAAGTGAATGAAAATAAGTAAGGAGCAAAGGAGCAGAGAGCGCAGGACCCTGATTCCAGCGTCTAGTCTTTTGCAGGTATGTTTGCTCACACCTGAGCCCATTTACTGGAAAGAAAAGAAGAAGCAGAAAGGGGACCTCTCAGATCTGTATTTTCTAGGACGTAAAGCACACAGTAAGTCGGAACACAAGACGTTAATTTTGTTATGTAGAGGCCAAGCAGGTGCACTGGGGCCTGTCCTACTTTGCTTCCACTATGAAAGGGCCAACTGAAAGAAAAAGTGCAACCAACTTGGGTAAAGTCCTACTCAACTGGTGATACGGAGCCTAGGTTCTCACCCACAGGGGCTGAAGAATGAAATCATGGGGACAATGTGGCCACATGGACCCCAAAGGAAGAAGCCTGTGGAATTTTAAACCACACTAGAAAATCCTGGGCTCCAGGAGGTCTTTCTTAGAGCCCAAAGAATACAATTTAGGGGGTGGGATGAGCCTTGAGAATCCCTACTTTATCCTCCAAAATACCACAGAGGAAACCCTCGCAGGCCCCTCACTGGCCCTCACGCCGACAGGAAGGCTGTGCCAAACCCAGCTGTGAACACTGTGACCCTTTGTATGGTTCATGCAGGGCCTGTTTTAGGGAGAGGCCGAGTCAGAGGGTGCACTTCTGCTGCTATTCTGGCTCCCCTGCCCAGCCAACCCTCAGACGCCAGCGTTTCTCAAACCATAGTTTAGCTGTGAATGCCCGAGATTCTCTTCCTGTGCCGACCACAGGAGCACTGGTGGTCAGGCCTGTTTCTGGCACAGCCAGGCAGCAGGCCAGCCACCTCAGCCTTGGGGAGGAAGGCCGCCTTCCCTTCAGCATCCAGAAGGGACTGTGGGTACCAACTGCCTGGACGCTCAGAGTGGACTCCAGCTGACCAAATTCTAGGGAGTAATTTAGGGACGGGGGTGGGGGCAGAGAGGCCTCAATCCTGACCACTGTTTTCAAAGGCCTCTGTTTTGTGAAGGTGCTGCTGTCAAAGCTTACTTTTCTCTGTGTGAATGAATCCATTTGTGGAAAATTCTGGAAGGGGGGCAGGGAGAGGCAGGAGGGAGACATGGAAGAAGAAGAAGAGAGACAAATGAGTCTTTCAATGCTGGTTATTGAATGCACCCTACAATTTCAGGGCTTGAGTATCCCCCAAGGACTCCTCTGTAGCTGTTCCCAGCATTCTGGCCCTCAGTTCACCGCTTTAAAATGCCAGGATGGCAGTCAGGAAATCCTTTGGTCCTCCAAGAGACTTGCAGTTGAGAGAATTAAATTCAATTTCGGCCAGTGGGAAGGATTTACCAAGCATGCTTCCAGCCTTGTGCTGGGAACTTACAAGCATCTTTTGTTCTTTTCTGGAAACGAAGACCTCCACATGTGAAGCATTAGAAATAGTTTTTGTGTAAGCAAAGGGGTGGATATAGAATATGGGGAAAGAGAGAATGTAAAGTTAGGGAGGGGTGAGCTAAAAGTTGGAACAGAAGTTAAGACCAGGCTTGGGATGTCCGCATTCCATTTCAGTGCCTGGGTTTGAATCCCTATTCTACTTCCAAGTCCAGCTTCCTGCTCATGTCTACCCTGGTAAGCATCAGGTGATGGCTAATGTAGTTAGGTCCTTGCCACTCACATGGGAGACCCAGACGAAGTTCCAGGCTCCTGGCTTCAGCCTGGCCCAGCCCCAGCTGTTGTGAGCATTTAAGGAATGAACCAGTGGGTGGAAGATCTCTGTTTCTTTCCCTCTGTCTCTCTGCCTTTCAAATAAATAGATTTAAAAAAAAAAGTTAAATAATTTTAGCAAGATAACATCTTTGGGCTTGAAGGAAGGAGGAATTGGAACAGAGGATAGCACGAAATATGGTGTGAGGCTTGGGATCTGGAGTGATGAGTGTCCATAGTTTTTCTTCCTTTCTTTTCTTTCTTTCTTTTTTTTTTTGATGACTTTATTTCTTTTGAGAGGTAGAGTTATAGATAGATAGAAGGAGAGACAGAGAGAAAGGTCTTCCATCCACTGGTTCTCTCCAAATGGCCACAAAGGCTGGAGCTTGGCCAATCAGAAGCAAGGAGCTTCTTCTAGATCTCGCATGTGGGTGTAGGGGCCCAAGCACTTGGGCCATCTTCCACTTCTTTCCCAGGCCATAGCAGAGAGCTAGATTGGAAGTGGAGCAGCTGGGACTCAAACTGGCGCCCATATGGTATGCTGGCACTGCAGGTGGCAGCTTTACCTGTTACACCACAGTGCTGGCCCCTGTATGGTTCTTAAAGGAGATAGAAGAGCAACTGGCCTGTTTGTCAGACATTAAATGTTTGTTTAAGCTGGGATAAAAAGACAAACATGGAAGGTGCCACAATATATTCAGCAGATAGAAGTGCGGGTACCACGAGACACTCATGGACAGAAGGGCAGGTTGAGGGCTGAAGCCCCAGCTGCCCCTTTGCGAACAGTGGAGGAGGCCCAGGGAGTGGGGAACTCAGTAGCAAGAGTTTTGTCCTGCGTAGACTCCTCCTATTCCCCCTTAGCATTCTGAGTTTCTTCCCCAGGGGGCATGGACGAAAGAGAAGTGAACTAGGAGAAGAAGACAATTAACAAAGGCCACGCTGTCAGTGGTAACACAGCTGGAGGAGAGACTTGTGCGGAGACAGCTGAAGGCTCCTGCTCACCACACCTGTCTGGGGTCTAGGGTTGCCTCAAGATTGCAGATGATGCCAGCTCTGTGTCCACTGCCCTTTAAATATCAGAGTATTTCCAAAAGTTCATGGATACTGAAAAGTTTATTTTAGTGCAAAAATGTGTTTTGAAACTTGTCCATAAATGGGGTATTCAGAAAATTTATGGGAAATGCATATTATGAAAGAACTATGCATGGGTTTCAAAAAATTGCTCAAAAGTAAACTTTTCTTTCCATTTTCCATGAATGTTTTGAAGTACTCTTGTGCATAAAATGATGATCCAAAGGCAAGATGGGCCATGCACAGTATGTGAGATGTGCCACAACCAGTTTCACTCTCTATTTTATTCCATCAACAGCATTTAAAAAAAAATCATCTATTATTTTTCGCTTTATGTTTCTGTGTGGGAGCAAACTGTTGAAATCCTTACTTAATGTATACTAAGCTGATCTTCTGTATATTAAGATAATCGAAAATGAATCTTGATGTGAATGGAAGGGGAGAGGGAGTGGGAAAGGGGAGGGTTGTGGGTGGGAGGGACGGTATGGGGGGGGAAGCCATTGTAATCCATAAGTCGTACTTTGGAAATTTATATTCATTAAATAAAAGATAAAAAAAAAAAAACAGCAAACCAACCCATTCCAGTATTGGCAGTCATTACATGACGCTGTAAATACCCCTCCTCACTTGACGCCAGAGGGCTTCCGGAGAGACACCTTTAGGGATGTCCCGCCTTAAGGCAGCAACACAGCTCCTTGGAAAGAACGCAGGCTTGGGAGCCAGACGCCCTTCTGCCGTTTTCTGACTCCAAGTCCTGCCCGTGAAAGTCACAATGCTTGTCAAACAGATGAAGTTTGCTCAACTCCTCTGAGCCTCAGTGTCCTGACCTGTACCAATGAGATTATTTCTGCTAGGCAAGGTTCTTACATAGGGGAGATAATCTTCTCCATAAAGTGTCCAGCCCTGGATGTGAGGTTTTATAAAATTTACGATTAGAAGAGTAACTCACATTCCCAAATTGTTCTCAACATATTTAAAGTTATTGCAATAACTGAATCAGGTATTATTTTTTTTTTTAATTACATAAAACTTGGTATCCAATTATTCTGTCACAGTAGTTGTTCTCAAAGCCCTTAATAGCTACAGGTGCTTACCGGCTACCATATTGGACATCACAAATCTAGCTCTGAGTTACGGCTCTCAACAATAATCATCATCATAATAATAGCAGCTAACAACAATATTTGCCAGGCACAGACTCATGTTCATTGACTTGTCATGGGATAACCGTCCTGTGTGGTAGGTACTAATATTCTTTTATGTTACGAAAGTGAAAATCAAGACACAGAAAAGTTGAGCGATCTGCTCAAGTTCATGGAGCTAGAACGGAGGTTTGAACCCCAGGCAGTCAGGCGCCAGAACCTGTGCTCCCACCCGTGGTGATATCAGTGACCTCAAATTCCTGAAGCTCCAAGACACTTCCTCTTGCCTCAAGACCATTGCATCCCTCTGCTCCTCTGGAAGAGGCCCGGGAATGCGCGTTGGCCCTTTCACGCTGGGAGAGTGCCATTTCCCACACTGCAGCATGATTTTTCTGGTAATTACGCGGTGCTTATCTGTGTGGATTGTGGAAGCAATGCATTACCAAGACAAATGTCAGGGTTCATAGCAAATTCCAAGGCAGAAAAAAATAGGGACTCAAATGTGCTTATCAAGATTCTCTTCCCCTTTCAGAAATGCCCAAGCGGTTATGTAGCTGACACTGTCCCCTGGCCCTGCCTGGAGCATTCTGGGTTACATTACTTGGTGTGAAGTCTCTCGTTCTGACCCTGGAAGACGCTGTTTCTCGGGACGTTGACAGGAACATTTCCTGTCCTTCCTGGCTAATCAAGAGCAGCCTTCCAGGAAACGTGCGCTGTGTTAAGTCTGACACTGAGCGTGCGTTAAGGAAGCCTGAGAGTGGGGTACAGTTAAATATGAGTGCAAGTGGAGGCTGAAAAATAGTATAAAAATATACAACAGGAAATGGAAAAGAATGAGAATTATGGGCAAGGCAGCTCTTTCTGAACTTTGATCTTGATCTTGAAAAGAAGTTACCTAGTTGCCTGAGATGGTACAGCAATGCTATTATCATCAATCACCATTAAAATCCGCATTAACATGATTACATTAAAATTAGATGAGAAGAGGGAAAGCTAATTGGATTCTGGTACAGTCATACTAATCAGTATTCTTTTCACAGCTACAAGAGAGGATTTATATAGAGAGATCACTGACATGCTAATGGCCACTGGTGAGCACTACCAAATGGTTTGGTTTAACTACTGGAGATGAATCAGCCTCTTAATTTAACCGATAGACATGAGCCAAGAAAGATTACCATCTGAGACTCTCATGCTGGAGTCTGACATGAACTTAGCTACAGGTAATAAGCAGAAGATCTGAGCATTTGTGAGGCCTCAAAGCCATGGGCAGATAATAGCCTTTTAGAGAAGTCTAAGGACAGGAGGCAGGTTGACTTATGAGGAAATAATATATGCACTGTGAAAATTGCCTTCTAGAATGGGAGGAAAAAAAATGAATCCTTCCCTCACTTGTCTCTAACCTGTCTACATACACACTGGTTTTTCCTTTGTCCCCTTCCACTACAAAGAAGCACAAATAGGTCAACAGATCACAGAGTGCAAAATAAAGCAGAGAAAGAGGGACTCCTGTACCCTGCTCTTGGGAATGCAAATGGTACCATCACTGGAGGACAGTCTGGCAGCTGCTTAACTAATTCAGTGTACACCTGCTACACGATCTGACCATTTCACCCATCGGCTTTCTTCCAAGAGCAAGGATCATATGTCCAAATAAAGACTTGTACACAAATGTTCATAACGTTTGTACCTGTAAAAGGCAAAAGTAAGGAACAACTCAGATGTCCTTCAACAGTTAAATGGACAAACACACTGCAGTAAACCCATATAGTGAACCCCTCTGCAGCAGTATGAAGAAAACCTTGGACAAAAAAATATGCGAAATTTGCTCTCTTTTAATAAATAAAAATTTTAAAAAGAAGAAATAGATTACTAATACAGGCAAATGTCAAGGAATCTCAAAATAATTGTGCTGAATGAAAGAATCCAGACAAAAACAAGTACATATTATATGATTCTACTTATTTAAAATTATAGAGAATATAAACCAGTGATAGAAAGTAGATAAGTGGATACTTGGGGTGGGAAAGGGGGGCATGGCCAGGGGCAGGAGGAAAGGGTTAAAAGAGGGCACAAAGAAACTTTGGGGTGGGGTGATTGGTGTCCATTATATTGATTGTGGTGGTGACTCTGTGTGTATATATAAGGGGCTTCAAAACCTTCACGGACAGGGTACATAATTTTTTCATTCAACTTTTTCACAAACCTTTTGCAATCCTCTTATAGTTGAATATGTGTATACTCAGATACACAGCTCAATTGTGTATACAGCAATGCAGATTATTTATTTATTTTTTTGTTTATTATTATTGCAGATCAGTTGTACCCAGGGAAGGTTGTTAATAAAAGAAAAGGAGATCAAACTGAAGTAGAAACAAATAGGCATACATCTCTATAGAGACAATATAATAGTGTGAACCAAATTCACATGTCTGGATGGCAGTGAGAGTTCATTTCAAGTTATAAACGCTCTTATGTCATCTTGAAGCTGAGGGCAAGCCAAGAAAGGGAAAGCCATAGCATACCCATCACCTTATGTGGCATTGGGGGTGCCTGAGAGATGCAATGTCACATAGGTCAGTAGAGCTAGAGTTTGGAGAATCTACATTCCTAGGAACACTGCCATTTTGGGCTTGTTGGGGGTGGAAGCTATTAGCAGGAACATTAGTCAAGAAATTCAATTTTTAGACCAATTTCTGGGCCTTGAACCTGTGCCAGGTACCACATCTGGTTTTCTTGTAAGAGTTCCATTAGTATTCCTTATTCATGGCAACAGAAATCAGACAAGAATTTCAGTGAGATTCAAAATTGCATTGTATTCGTAAGTCTTGGAATGACATTGGTTGCGGTACCCCTCCTGGGGGCAGCCAGGGGAGAGATGAGTGACAGAAAGTCTGAGCCTCAGAGGAGGTGGAGCTGCCCTGGTCTCCCTGAGGCCCCGGGAGAGGACTTGGTACAGGAAGACAGCAGCCGGAAGGCCAGGTACTCAGCAGCCAGGTGGAGGGAAGGCCCTCTGATCAGGGAGCCGTGCCTCTAAGGAGGAGGTTGGCCCTCAGTGCTACCTTGCTGAGAGCTCTTTCCTGTCGGTTAGTCAGCATAAATAGGTATTAACAAATACTGTGTGCCAGGCTGTGTCCCAAGCATTTCACGTCTCATAAATTCTTCACACTGACCTCGTTAGATAATGTATCACTTAGGATTGCATTTGGCTGCATGTGGCTTAACATAATGGGGTTCTTTTTTTTTTTTTCCTTTCCTCATGTAACAAGGAATCTAGGCAAGATGGACAGTCTGTTATGTGTGCAGCTGTTCAAGGAGCCGGGTTTCTTAATTCTGTCTGCCGCTTCACTCTTGGAACAGGATTTCATTCCTCAGTGACTATGCCCCTGCTGGGTGCTGTATCACATGCCAGGCAGCGGGCAGGTGAACAGCGTGATTTATATGCCAGCTGAAACTGTCTCCATCCGGAAAGTCCCACCTACCGCCATCACTGGGTCACATGGTCCCTCTTTTGGAGTCTGGGAAACAGATGTAACTGGAGATATTCCTGAACTGGGTGAAGTTATGATACTGTTAAATAGAAAAAAGACAGCGTAGCTGCTGGGTGGGAGACCAGCCTTCTGATGATGATATTCATATCCTCATTTTGCAGATGAAAAAACTGATGCTGAGAGGTTCGTGTAATAGAAACTTGTGGATCCGAACCCAGCCCCATGGCGCCCGGTTCTGTTCACTGTCACTCCAGCAGGAGCTGTGGCTCTTACCCTGCTGTGGCTCTTACCCTGCTATGGCTCTCGCTGGAAGTGACCTTCCACCTCAATCAATGCATGTGAGAAGATATTCTAGTCCCCTTTCCTGAAAGGTCAGTAAGGAAATTTCTGGTGACTTCCTTCTGATAGGTAAGTCAGCTAACTGACCTTACACTGCGTAGATGCTAAGAGTAGGTTGATCAGAGACTTACTGGTCTAAGGCTGGGCTTCATTTACTTATTGTCCTGTTTGCTTGGAATTAGGAGCAAGACTTCAGCTGTGTCTTATTCATAGAATGGCACAAAGCACAGTTACTGGCCAGGCTGTGATAATAACTTAAATTCCTGGCTTAGGATCACAATCTTAATATCCACTAAACATTTCATGAGTGCTGTCTCCAATTCTGATGGGAGCTGGTTTTTTTGTTTGTTTGTTTGTTTGTTTGTTTTAAATCCCAAACAGTACGATTTAAGCTTGCTGGCTGTTTTCACCTAGGGTGAAGTGAATAAAAGGAGATAGCAGTTTCCATCTCCTCCATTCTCAGCAAAGAAGTAGAACAAGGATCCTGTAAACTCTCCTCTCACTGGGAGCTCTGAGTTGCCTGTGTGTTAGATCAAAGCAGGCCCCAAACCCGTTCCACCAGTTTCTAAGATCCTGGAGTTGGCACTGGTCTACTGCAGGCTTCACTCCGGTTCCCTGTCTTGCTCTAAGACTGTGTCTCCTTGGTGACGATCAGATCAATAATGCCAGGTCACATGTACCTTAAAGTCACATATCTGTCATCTTCAGGACCCAGAGGTGCCGCAGTTCCTACTGCTACGGTTTTTACTAAAATACCAAAGAGGCTCAGGATGCCTAGGTACTTGCAGCTCATGCAGACGCATGTACGGGTATGTCAGTACACAAGTAAGTGAAGGAATATTTGAAAGGATTTTTAATTATGCTGTGTAGATGAACGTAAACAGACCGGCATGAGTGAAAATATGACAGTGCTCAAGCAACTCTGAAGACTCTTGGCAAAATACCAGAAAATTCCAATCCCTTATGAGATGTTTTTGTCTCTGTTATTATGTGGTCCACAAGGCTCAAATTAGCCAGATAAATGGTACATCTCCCTTGACCTGCTGTCTACTAACGAACAACATTGAGTCCGTGTTTTATTGAGTGTGGTCTTGAATTTCAGGATTGTCTTTCATCTCCTGAACAGGCCATGAGCAAAAACTGTGCAGTCAGGAGAGGAGATATTTCTTGTCTCTGCTTTGGTTTGTTTGGATATTTTTGGCAGTGAACACTTGCATTTGTTTGCATATTTATTGAGAGTCCTTTATTTCACCCTGTGTGAACTTGACATTTCACTTTTAATACAAATAAATTGCAAATAACACAGTAGTTATTTAACCCTGGTGCCAACCAGAGAGTTAATTACAGAAACTGAGAGTCTGGAAGCTTCCAAGTGATCTGCTTTTGTTGAAATGACAACCTCCCTGCAGCAGCACAGAGCTGAATGGTTCAAGTGAAAGACAATGGTGTTTTCAGTTTCCTATTCACTGCCTCAAGTGTGTTTCCCAAGAATAGCGATCAAGCCATTTTTGACATCTTGGCTTTGTTAAACAAGTTCAGTGACAGAAGGCCAGGTGTTCCTGATTCTGACCATCAGTTTGGCAATGACTTTTGATCCCTTCCCCGCCCCCCCCCCCCCAACGTCAGCACACACAGTAGGCTACCTGTGTGTCGTTGTGGAAACTTTTTCTCATCTGTGAAATGTGGATAATGCTTCTCTTGCAGATTGTGAAGACACAGTAAGTTGTGAATGTGTTTTTGCACAGCACCTGGAATATAGCACACATCCAGGAAATGTGAGCAGCCTTCCCCTAAGTTTCCTCCTATGCCAAGGGCTGACTTCATGGGCCTGTGAAGTGGAGCCAGATGGAGCAGTATGTGTAACAGAGCCCCACTCACGTTTTATGCTCTGCTGTCACTGCCCTGAAAGTCTTAGCATTTTTGGAAGATGGCTACATTTTCATTTTGCACTAGGCCCTCCAAATTATGTAACTGTTCTTCCAATCCCTTTTTCTGCTTTCTCCCCCTTTTCAAAGTTTTTGGGTCAACCAGATATCCTCTTGCTTAGCTGGTCAGTCATTCCAGGGAGTTGTCGACAAGATACTCTGGTGGTCAGAGCAGTGCCCGTGGCTAACCTTCATGTTCCTCGCCCTGATCTAGGTCTTATCCACCTCCTGCATGTTGTCACCATGCTTCTGGTTAAGCTGCATGGGAATTG
The DNA here is from genome assembly GCF_964237555.1 of Oryctolagus cuniculus. Classification (NCBI taxonomy): domain Eukaryota; kingdom Metazoa; phylum Chordata; class Mammalia; order Lagomorpha; family Leporidae; genus Oryctolagus; species Oryctolagus cuniculus. Next base: position 64,042,733 of record NC_091445.1, on the reverse strand, counting down.
ATGAAGAATTAGCTTTTTTTTTTTTTTTTTTTTTTTTTAACGGCAGAGTAGACAGAGAGACAGACAGAGAAAAAGGTCTTCCTTTGCTGTTGGTTCACCCTCCAATGGCCAGCGCGGCTGGCGTGCTGCAGCCGGCGCACTGCACTGATCCAATGGCAGGAGCCAGGTACTTATCCTGGTCTCCCATAGGGTGCAGGGTCCAAGCACTTGGGCCATCCTCCACTGCACTCCCTGGCCACAGCAGAGAGCTGGCCTGGAAGAGGAGCAACTGGGACAGAATCCGGTGCCCCGACCAGGACTAGAACCTGGTATGCCGGCGCCGCAGGCAGAGGATTAGTCTATTGAGCCGCGGCGCTGGCGAAGAATTAGCTTTATACTATTAAGATGTTTCTTAAAATAATCTGATTACCCCAACTTCTGGTTGACCCAGCACAAAGATGATCTCCAACAGTGACCAACTTGTAAATGCAGGGAACTCAGTTCATTACTGATTTTTTGCTTCCAAGTTTCCCCCATCTAGGACAAAGAGTTTTCATGAGGCCTTAGTTATACAATTTAGGGACCCTCTTTAGAAAAGTACAACATTACAACTGCACCATGTGGCCTGTTACTATAGATTATATACAAGAAGAAAATGTCTCAACTTTCCCCTACTCATTTCAGCACTGTTATCTGTGATACTCATTTGATTAGGACCTAACACATCCAATAAGAGTTCTTTGATTTCATTAAATACCAAAGGACACTTCTGAACATTTTTACCTGATGTAAATTTGTGTCCCCAACTATATGATAACATGGTATAATGGTAATATAATTATATGTGTATATAGTATACACACATGTACATATAGTGAAACCTTGGAGACAGAGTTGCTATTCCTTTGCATTCTCCTTTTGCGGTGAGAGCGCTCAGCCAATGTTGGCTGGTTGACAGAGATGCCATGTTTGACATACACCACATTCCCACACTGTGTGCCAGGATAGACACATGAGGGACTTCATTTTAAGGAGTGCTGTCAAACCCACAACCTGCTTTCTTGGTAATTCCTAAATGTGGAAGGAATCTTACATAATCCAGAGAAGGTAAGTGACTCTATAAGGCAGCGGTATGGCCTGGTCTAGCATTTGGGCTTCTCAACCTTGGGCCCAACGGTTCTTACACTACTGAATGTAAGCATGTGGCTAAAGAATAGAAAAAGAAAGAACTAGAAGTTAGATGCAACTGACTTCAGTTATAGAGAATTTATCATGATTCTTGAGCTTTAGAAAGTATTTCTGTTTTATCAGTTTCATCAGTAAAAGCCGGGTAATGAGTCCAAGGTTAATGCTAGATTAATTTGTCTTGCTAAGATTCCATTTGTTGAAACAGGGAGGAAATGTACAGAATTAGAGTGGTCATATTTCATAGAGACAATATTTATGATTTATCATAATATCCTATTATTTTTAATCAGCCATAATTCATCTCAAAGCTTTGATTTAGGGTTATCTTATCTTTCAAAAAGAGGAAAGAAACAATTTTTTTTCCTAGGGAAAATAAGTAGCTAGTGTAGAGTCCTTAATTAGGATTTGGTCTCTTTCCTGATTTTGATAAACATTTTGAATTTCTATATTACTAAACACAAGCCCCAGTTCAACATATAGGAAAACTATGACAACAGGCATTGAATAATCTGTATTTTCCCAGACTACACAGGCTGACTACACACTTGAGACTTCTCTCCTGTCGGCAGTTTTGATGTCCTTTAGCACTAAAAATGTATTGGAAGAATAACTTCCAAGAGTTCCTTGGGGAGATCTGTCTCCCCCCACCCTCCCATTGGGCAGGCAGCCAGTCCAGGGCGTTATTAGCTCTGGTTACATATTAATATTATCTGGGGAATTTTACAAAAATATCCAGGCCCCATCGCAGGCCAATTTGACTTGAATTCTGAATATCTATATTTAAAACTTTTTTTAAAATGTAAAATGTCATGAATCTAATGTGCAGCCAGAGTTGAGAGCTCTGGCAAGAAAGAGTTCCTTTCTGTCCCAGCCCCTGGACGTGTGAGACAAGGACCTCGGTGGCCAATGCAAAGGCTGATCCTACAAGGTCTCCCCTGTTTTTGCCAATGCTGAGCTGAGGAGCGGACCCCAGGTGTGAGCCTGAGGACAGACAGTGTCCTGTTCTGTTCTGTTCTGTTTGCCTTCCAGCCCGAGGTGCAAAGACAGAAAAAGGCCTCTGCCATCCCCAGGGGGAAGGTGTCCCAGCCTGGGCACGACTGACACTTGGGGCTACACAATGCTCCTTTGTGTGGGCTGCGTGTATACTGGTTGTGTAGTGGATCCCTGCTTTCTACCTGCCAGGTGGCCACAACATCCACTTCTCTAGATTGTCACAACCAAAAAGTGTCCACGCAATGCCAAATGTCTCCTGAGAGTGGAGGAGAAAAGTCACCTTGGGTGAGAACCATTGTTTTGGTGGAAGCGAAGGTGGAGGTGACTGCAAGGGCACGGCTTTTCCGAGAACTGGCAGGAGGAAGCCAGTACTGGGGAAGACAGGCGTGGAGGTGATGGTTTGGCACAGGCAGCAAGGAAAACTGTCATGGTAGCAAGAGCCCCGACCTGGCTTGACAGGCTCTGGATTAAGGAGCCTCGCCAGGCCACAGGAGGTCCCCCTAGCAGAGACTTCATGAAGAGAGAAGATGCTGCCCAAACTTTGACCCAGGCTGGCGGAGGCAAATGTCGGAGGCAGAAAAAGAGCCGAGAGGAGAATTAGGGGTCACTTTTGATGGACTGAAGTGCCACACTGGGATTGGACTGTGGGAGGTAGCCAAGGAGAAGGCACTGTCCCTTGCAGGGTGGGATGCTAGCTCAGTGGAACGAAAGACGAGCAGGCTTTGCTGCAAAATCTCCCCAACTTTGCCTTAACACCATAATTAATGTTTCATTAGTCACAGGTATTAAAGTAGGAACTTCCATTCTCGTTAATCTAGTTGCATTTACCTTCCCCTCCTCTGTGCTTAGATAAAAGAGGAAAAGAGGGCAGAGAGGATAAGAGGGAGCAATTTCCAAAGCTCATGAGATTAATCCCGACTCCACAGTTTAAATCACATAAGTCTACCATTTAGGCTTGGAAGGGACCAGGCTTTCACCTGGGCGTCTCTGGGATACTCTCCTCCAGAGAGCTGATGACTGATCACATCTCTGCGGACATGGGGACTTATGTCCTCAGGTGGAACAATGCGAAGTGCATTTATAAAGATATGCACAGCAGATACTTGGACGTCAGGGCTGACATCCTTCCAGAGCTGTTTCGCGTAACTCACCACTTTTGCTGCCGTGGGGAATCATCCACTTCAAAGCAGAAGGTGATATCGGAGGTTGTCTGACATCTATCTGAATGAAACGGTGGCCGATGAGACCATCCACTCACCAGTTCAACCTGAAAAATACATCTGGCTAAACACAAAGAATGTTCAGTGACATTAGGGCACCAAAGGAAAAAAATTCCACTAGCTCTCCACTCCCCGCTCCCCGCCACTGACAGGGATAACCACCACGTTACCTCTGCTCCCCCCATCCCAGAGGAAATGTACTGGGAATTCAGCATCTTCAAATCTTCAGTGGAAATAAACCAATCGCCACTTGGAAAAATTGCTGAAATGTGTTTGGAGAACCCTCCCCTGGGGTTTCACGGGTGACGTGCCAGCTCTCCTATCAGGTTGCAGACAGCCTGCTTTTAGACCAGCTCGGCTTTCATGTACTTTTTTTTTTTTAAGGTCATGGAAGCTGAAGGTTGGAAAAGCAAACAGAAAAAAAAAAAAAAACACCTTTTTTTTCCAGCTTAGAGATAAGCAGGAAACCTAAGGAACGTGTTCTGAACAATACGACCTCAGTCATGATGCTCAATAGAAACTCAGTGGAGTGGAGCTGACAGAGCCCAGGCAGACATCCAGCAGATTCTGCAGTGAGCTGCTGACTCATTCTCTCCCTGCCTCCTCTTCCTTATCTGTGCACTGGGGGGATGAGGCATGACGCTCAGAGCACTACGAAAGTGTGAGCTCATTTGTGTGTATTCCTAAAAGTGTTTACAGATCTACAGATGATCTCTCCAAGAAGCATCCTCTTAGAAGGGTGACTGATGCACTGGCCCATATTTTGAGTGGGGGACTGAAAAATGTCAAGTACATCACCATAATCCCCTCAAAATTAATTCTGAGTATATGACACCTTTCACCTGTACTCCTCCATGTAACTGACCCTGTGCACTTGGCCTTGTGTGTCATCAGTCAAGCCTGGTTGTGGGAGGTGGGAGGTGTTTGACCCTCTATGAGCACCTCTTCCCTTGCCTATCAAATGGAGATAATGAAGTGGGTCATCTCTGGCACCTCAGGCTTCAACATCCCAAGTCAAGATGGCTTGGCCATAGTGGGCTGACCCACTGATGCACTCCCCTCATATTTGGGTCTTAATCCTGCTAGAAGTAAGAACATGCAGGAATTTTCTATAGGGTTGGGTGAAAGACTGTGAATATGCATGCGTGCGTGTGTGTGTGTGTATTTCAATTAGGTGAAACAGAGACAGTGGCGTGAGTGGCTGTGGCGCTTGGGAAAGTTGTGTTGGATGTTGAAGCACCTGTTTCCAGAGAAAGTCCTGACAGTTGAAAAACCTGCGCATGCACACATATACCGATTCCAGCCATAGGCCCCTACCTGATCCACAGATCTGTGGAGGAGCTGGATGTGCAAAGAACATTGCCAGGAGCTTTCTTAGACAAGGCTGTGAGGTCCAGTAAGACTGTGGACTCTGTTTCTACAGGCTGAAACCTTGAGCTGGAAGTGCTGTTGGCAGACTTTCACCAACAACAATCCCTACAAGCTCAAGAAGATTCTGGGCATAAGTGTTTGAACTTGAAATTGGACAGGCTGGTGTTGTGGTGCAGAGGGTTAAGTGACCACTTGCAATGTTAGCATCCCATTTGGGTGCCAGATGGAGTCCTGGCTGCTCCTGCTTCCGATCCAGCTTCCTGCTAATGTGCCTGGGAAAGCAGTGGAATTTGGCTCAAGTGCTTGGGCCCCTGCCACCTATGTGGGAGACCTGGATTGAGTTCCAGTCTCCTGGCTTCTGCCTGGTCCTGCCCTGGCTATCGTGGGCATCTGGGAGTGAACTAGCAGATGGAAGATCTGTCTCTTCTCTCTTTGTCATTCTGCCTTTCAAACAAATAGAATACAACTTTTTAAAAATGTTTGCATAGGGGCCAGCACCATGGCTCACTTGGTTAATCCTCTGCCTGCTGCACCAGCATCCCATATAGGCGCCGGGTTCTAGTCCCAGTTGCTCCTCTTCCAGTCCAGTTCTCTGCTGTGGCCCGGGAGGGCGGTAGAGGATGGCCCAAGTGCTTGGGCCCCTGCACCCGCATGGGAGACCAGGAGGAAGCAACTGGCTCCTGGCTTCATATCGGCACAGCTCCAGCCGTAGCGGCCATTTGGGGAGTGAACCAACGGAAGGAAGACCTGTCTCTCTGCCTCTCTCTTTCTCACTGTCTATAACTCTACCTGTCAAATAAAACAAACAAATAAATAAATAAAAAAGAGAAGTATGTTCTTTATAAAAAAAGTTTGCATAAATGTCAAATAATCAAAAGAAAGCACAAAACAGTGTATAAAGTATGATCTCAATTCTATATATTATTCAAAAATTGATGTTTACAAATACACAACTCACTTTTGCAATATCCAGCAGTTTAGGAAACTAGGACTGATATGGATGGATACAGAGAAAAGAGACTTCTTTTTACTGTAGGATGTGAAGAAAAGGGTTGAGTGTCAGTTTAACTTTTCTACCAAAAATACTAGTTAATTCTGAACACCCAGATTGGATATGATATGAGTCATGTGACTTAAATGGATTATGATCCACTTCCTGTCCAGTCCTTGGAGGAGTTACTGGGTTGCCCCTAGGCTAGACTTCCCCTATAGGAGAAAGTGCCACTTGGTGGGAAAGGAGTGCACTTGGCAGTGGGACAGAGCTGAATTTGGAGCCTGGCTCCTCCTCATGGGCGGCTGTGCAGCTCTAATCGTGTTACCCTCTTGGCCTGTTTTCTCCATAAAACTCAGAAATAACACCTACATTGCAGTTAGAGAATAGAATCATATAATAGAAGTAGATACTAAAATTTAAATTCTTTTTTAATTACTTAGATACTATTTCTCAGGTTTTTTAAAATTACTTATTTGAGAGAGAAAGGAGAGAAAGAGAGAGCACTCTCCTATCCACTGGCTCAATTCCCAAATGCACACAATAGCCATGACTGGGCCAGGCTGAAGCCAGGAGCTAGAAACTCAATCCAGGTCTCCCAAGTGGTGGCAGGGACCCAAGTACTTGAACCATCCCTTGTTACCTCCCAGAGTCTGCATTAGCAAGAAACTGGAATCAGGAGCTGGAACCAGGAGTGGAACCCAGGTATTCTGATGTGGACTGCAGATGTCTTCACCAGCATCTTAACTGCTAGGCTAAATGTCCAACCCTATTATTATTTTTAAGAAGTAGGTACTAGGGGTCCGTGCTGTGGTGCAGCAGGCTAAGCCATGACCTGTGGCACCGGCCGCACTGGTTCAAGTCCTGGCTGCTCCACTTCCCATCCAGCTCTCTGCTACGACCTGGGAAAGTAGCAGAATATGGCCAGGTGCTTAGGCCTCTGCACCCATGTGGAGACCTAGAAGAAACTCCTGGTTCCTGGCTTCGGATAGGCCAGCTCTGGCTATTGTGGCCATTTGGGGAATAAACCAACGGATAGAAGATCTCTCCCTCTGTCTCTCTTTCTTGCTTTCTCTTTAACTCTGCCTTTCAAATAAATAAATAAACAAACCTTTTTTTAAAAAAGAAGAAGGGGGGAGGGAGAGGAGGGAGAGGAAGAAGAAGCAGAAGGAGAAGAAGAAGGTGGTGGTCCTGACAAAAGAGAATTTCTGCTATCCTGCCACTCTCCACTGTCTCCTGATGGTTCTGCCTTAACATATAAACTAATACTGACTTCACAAACACTTACATTGTACTTGCTACATGTCGGGCACTCTCCTAAATTGTATTTAAAAAATTAGTTCTCATAAGGATCCTAGGAAGTACTACAATGACAAGCTTCATTTTACAGTTGAGAAAACTGAGGCACAGAGAGGTCGAGCAGTTTGCCCAGGGTCACCAAAGCAGCCAGGAACGTGCTCCCTGCTCATAGGCTCTATGTACTGCTACAGAAATACAAGGGTTCTTCAAAAAGCTTGTGGAAAATACATACTGTGAAAACAAGTGCATCGATTTAAAGCCTATTGCACCAAAATCAACTCCTGTTTGAATTCTGTTTTCCTGTGAACGTTTTGAGTAGGTATCTCAAGGTCCTTCAAGCCAACGGCTCTCCCTGAGTTGGAGGGTGCCCCACCCCTTTCCCTCCCACAGCCTGGAAGTTAAGTGGGAGCTGGTTAGGTCAGTTTTGTGTGGGTGGGGCAGTGAGGACTCCGTCTCAGGAGCTGCAGGCACTGCAAGCCTGGTGACTTTGTCTGCATTTCTGCAGCCACAGAGCCAGAGGGAGTAATACAAGGTGCACGTGTTTTCTGCATTCCGTAAACGTGTTGAGCACCCACTATGTGCTAAGGACTTCTGGAGCCCAGAAGAGCATGGTGCCAAGGACCAGGGAAGCCCCAGGTGTTGTGGTTGGAGACCATTAGGGCACGACCAGGAAGACAAAGGCAACAACAGGACAATGGAGAGGTGGCGTCAAATGGGTATGGGATGGGGTTCACCAGTGGGGCAGGCCAGGTCAAAGCTGGGTCTGAGCACAGGAATGAATATGAGAAAAGCACAGTCTGGGAGACTTGACCTTCTTTTCATAATGAAGCCTCTGGGGAAGCACATGAGCTCCTGGAGTTCTGTCCCCGGAGGGATTAGGAGAAGAGGGAGTTCCCCTTCTGAGGGTGCCGTCAGCAAGGACCCAAAGTGATCAATGGAAGTCATCTCTAGAAACACACAGAGCTCCTGGGGCATGGGCTAGCCTCTTCTCTGTTTTCTGTGCCACATTTGCCTGGCACATGTGCAACATTACCTGCTGCCCATCTGTTGGAAGGATCTGCTTAGGGGTCTTCCCTGACCTGGGATTTTCAAGGATGGGATTAAACCACACCAAACAGACTTCTGCTGAAAGACCTCCCTGAGCGCAGGTGTGTTGTGAATATGTCATTTTCCCCAAACATAAAACCATAGATTCTTGTTTGAAAAATTGCTTTTTTAAAAAGATTTTATTTATTTATTTATTTATTTATTTGAGGGGTAGAGCTACAGACAGTGAGAGGGAGAGACAGAGCAAAAGGTCTTCTGTCCATTGGTTCACTCCCCAAATGGCCACAATGGCTGGAGCTTTACCGATCTGAAGCTAGGAGCCAGGTGCTTCCTCCCAGTCTCCCACATGGGTGCAGGGGCCCAGGGACTTGGGTCATCTTCTACTGCTTTCCCAGACCATAGCAGAGAGCTGGATTGGAAGAAGAGCAGCCAGGACGAGAACTGGTGCCCATATGGGCTGGCAGCGCCACAGGCGGAGGATTAACCAACTATGCCACAGCGCCAGCCCCTGAAGAATAGCTTTTAATAACTCAGAGGACTCAGATTCTGAGCAACACAGTTTTAGAAGTGCTAGGCCAGCAGCAAAGCAAAGAGAAATCTTTAGACTGGGCCTCCATGCTTAGGGAACTCACGTAGTTTCTCTCTCTCTCTCTCTCTCTCTCATAAACAAATAATTTTTAAAAACTTCCCACTTTAAAAAGAAATTATAGGAGTCGGGGCAAGATGGCAGAATAGGAAGAGAGCACACTGATAGTCCAGGAAAAGACAGCTTAATAAAAGTGGAGATACTGCAGGTTCAAGGAAGATTTGGGGAAGAAACAGCTGAAGAAACTCTTTCGGAACTACTTGATTCACGGTGGACCTGCGTGGAGGGTGTGGGAGCCCACGGCTCTGACACCAGCAGCGGAATCTACGCACCAGTGCTGGAATGCGAGGTGAGCCGAACCTCAACGGCCTGAGACAACCAGCAGGAAAGCGGAAGGAGGAGCCTAGAGAGAATGAGGCTTGAAGCCCCGTGGGGGAAAGTTCACCAGGCTAACTAAAGGAGAGAGGAAAAAAAAAAAAGGACCAGTACAGACAGGAGTTTCTCTCTCTCCGCTCACCTCTCAAAGGCGAGCAAGACAAAGAGCAAACGCCATTTTGGACATACTTAAAAGCTGTGAGACCTCAGGGCTGCACCTGCCCTCAGCCAGCCAGAAAAACCTGACTCTGGGTGGGGTGAAATAACAGGAGACCAGGACCTAGTGAATGTGTGGAGCTAATGAACTGAGACTGTGAAAAAAGAGATGGTGGGTGAGAGAACTCACGGAGTTCACATGAGTACTCTCCAGAAATGCTACAATTCGGTAATCTTGGCAACCCAGTGGGAGACTGCAGGAGAATTTGAGCCCACACTGAGGGCAGCACAGATTCCCTGTGTGGTCCTTGGGAAAGAGCAGGCGAATGTTATACCCACAGGAGCCAGAGAACGAAAGCTGACTACCTTCAATTCCACTCAGCTGTGCAGAATTACTTCCCTTCTGAAGAGAGAGAGAGAGAGAGAGAGAGAGAGAGAGAGAGAGATTGATTTACCATGCCTAACCTGGGAGTGTCACCTTTGGCACACCCTTAACCCTGAGGAACCAAACAGAGCTCTCAGGCCACACCCATCTCAAGCCTCTAAGGCTCCATCAAAAACAGTCCACTTAATACAGTCATAGTATAACAAGAAAAAAACACCACAGCGAGGGAAGAAGAATGCAAAGAATATCTCCATAATGCCAAGCAACAAATGCAGAAACCGAGGAAACAAGAACAAGGAAGACATTTTGACGCCCCAAATGAACAAGACACCCCAATTCAAGATTATGAAGATGATGAGACGGAAGAAATGCAAGAAGCGGATCTCAAAAAATTTATGATAAGAACATTTAGAAGTTTTCAAAAACAAATGCTTGAGCTACGGAAATCCTTACTGGACAGGATAGAAAATCTCTCTCATGAAAATGAAATCTTAAGGAGGAATCAAAATGAAATGCAGAAACTAGCAGAACAGGAAAGTGTGATAGTGAAGAGAAATCAAAATGAAATGAAGAACTAAATAGGTCAAATTACAAACACATTAGAAAGCCTTAAAAACAGAGTCAGTGAAGCAGAATAGAGAATATCGGACTTAGAAGACAGAGCACAGGAAAGTATACAGTCAAACCAAAGAAAAGAAGAGGAAATTAGAAATCTAAAAAATATTGTTGGGAAATACAGGATACTATTAAAAAACACAACATTCAGGTTCTAGGAGTTCCTGAAGGCATAGAGAGAGAGAGAAAGGATTAGAAGGCCTTTTTAGTGAGATACTAGCACAGAACTTCCCGGGTTTGGAGGACAGAAACATCCTAGTACAGGAAGCTCATAGAACCCCTAGTAAACATGACCAAAAGAGATCTTCACCACAACACGTTGTAATCAAACTCACCACAGTGAAACATAAAGAAAAGATTGTAAAATGTGCAAGAGAAAAACGTCAGATTACTCTCAGAGGATCTCCAATTAGACTCACAGCAAATTTCTCATCAGAAACCCTACAGGCTAGAAGGGAATGGCGAGACATAGCCTAGGTACTAAGAGAGAAAAACTGCCAGCCCAGAATATTATATCCTGCTAAGCTCTCATTTGTGAATGAAGGTGAAATAAAGACCTTTCATAGCAAACAGAAATTGAAAGAATTTGTCGCCACTCATCCAGCCCTGCAAAAGATGCTTAAAGATGTGTTACACACAGAAACACAGAAACAGTCATCAATATGAAAGAAGGTAAAGGAAGGAAACCTCACAGCAAAAGATCACAGGAAGTTCAAAGCATATATTAGAAAATATCTTTGGGAAATGGCAGGGCAAAGTTACTACTTATCAAAAGTCACATTGAACGTTAATGGCCCCAACTGTCTAGTTAAAAGACACAGATTGGCTGATTGTGTTAACGAACAAAACCCATCTATTTGCTGCTTACAAGAAACACGTCTTTCCAACAAAGATGCATGCAGACTAAAAGTGAAAGGCTGGAAAAAGATATACCATGCCAACAGAAATGAAAAAAGAGCAGGCGTAGCCATCTTAATATTAAACAAAATAAACTTTAACACAAAAACTGTTAAGAGAGACAAAGAGGGGCACTATATAATGATTAAGGGATCAATTCAACAGGAAGATATAATGATTATCAATGTATATGCACCTAATTATAGGGCACTGGTTTATTTAAAAGATTTGTTAAGGGACTTAAAGGGAGACTTAGACTCCGATACAATAGTACTGGGGGACATCAATACTCCACTCTCAGAAATAGACAGATCAACAGGACAGAAGATCAACAAGGATACTGTAGATTTAAATGACACTATAGCCCAAAGGGATCTAACAGATATCTACAGAATTTTTCTTCCTACACATGAAGAACTTACATTCTTCTCAGCAGTACATGGAACCTACTCTAGGACTGACCACATACTAGGCCATAAAGCAAGTGTCATCAAATTCAAAAGAATTAGATACAGCTTCTCAGACCATAGGGGAATGAAGCTGGAAATTAGCAACTCAGGAATCTCTAGAGCATATGCAAACACATGGAAATTGAACAACATGCTCCTGAATGAACACTGGGTCATTCAAGAAATCAAAAGAGAAATCAAAAACTTTCTGGAAGTAAATGAGGATAACAGCACAACATACCAAAACTTATGGGATACAGCAAAAGCAGTATTAAGAGGAAAGTTTATACCAATAGGTGCCTACATCAAGAAATTGGAAAGGCACCAAATAAATGAGCTTTCAATGCATCTCAAGGATCTAGAAAAACTGCAGCAAACCAGACCCAAATCTAGTAGGAGAAAAGAAATAATTAAAATCAGAGAAGAAATCAACAGGATTGAATCAAAAAAACATTCCAAAAAATCAGCCAAGCAAGGAGCTGGTTTTTTGAAAAAATAACCAAAATTGACATCCCATTTGTCCAACTAACTAAAAAAAGAAGAGAAAAGACCCAAATCAAAAAAATCAGAGATGAAAAAGGAAACGTAACAACAGACACCACAGAAATAAAAAGAATCATCAGAAATTACTACAAGGACTTGTATGCCAGCAAACAGGGAAATCTGTCAGAAATGGATAGATTCCTGGACACATGCAACCTACCTAAATTGAACCAGGAAGACATAAAAAAACTAAACAGACCCATAACTGAGACAGAAATTGAAACAGTAATAAAGGCCCTCCCAACAAAGAAAAGCCCAGGACCAGATGGATTCACTGCTGAATTCTACCAGACATTTAAAGAAGAACTAACTCCAACTCTTCTCAAACTATTCAGAACAATCGAAGAAGAGGGAATCCTCCCAAATTCTTTCTATGAAGCCAGCATCACCTTAATTCCTAAGCCAGAAAAAGATGCAGCACTGAAAGAGAATTACAGGCCAATATCCCTGATGAATATAGATGCAAAAATCCTCAATAAAATTCTGGCCAGTAGAATGCAACAACACATCAGAAAGATCCACCCAGACCAAGTGGGATTTATCCCTGGTATGCAGGGATGGTTCAATGTTGGCAAAACAATCAATGTGATACACCACATTAACAGACTGCAGAATAAAAACCATATGATTATCTCAATAGACACAGAGAAAGCATTTGATAAAATACAACACCCTTTCATGATGAAAACTCTAAGCAAACTGGGTATGGAAGGAACATTCCTCAATACAATCAAAGCGATTTATGAAAAACCCACGGCCAGCATCCTATTGAATGGGGAAAAGTTGGAAGCATTTCCACTGAGATCTGGCACCAGACAGGGATGCCCACTCTCACCACTGCTATTCAATATAGTTCTGGAAGTTTTAGCCAGAGCCATCAGGCAAGAAAAAGAAATTAAAGGGATACAAGTTGCCAGGCAGGCTCCGTTGCCAGGTGGGTTTCAAAGCCATTCCTGAGTAACTGACACTCTCTTGCCAGTGGCCACAATGGCATGGCCTTCTCATTCCACCACACCACTCTCATGACTGCTATTCAATATAGTTCTGGAAGTTTTAGCCTGAGGTATTAGGCAAGAAAAAGAAATTAAAGGGATACAAATTGGTAAGGAAGAACTCAAAATATCCCTTTTTGCAGATGATATGATTCTTTACTTAGGGCATCCAAAGAACTCTACTAAGAGACTATTGGAACTCATAGAAGAGTTTGGCAAAGTAGCAGGATATAAAATCAACGCACAAAAATCAACAGCCTTTGTATACACAGGTAATGCCACGGCTGAGAAAGAACAGCTAAGATCAATCCCATTCACAATAGCTACAAAAACAATCAAATACCTTGGAATAAAGTTATCAAGGACGTTAAAGATCTCTATGATGAGAATTACAAAATCTTAAAGAAATAAATAGAAGAAGATACCAAAAAATGGAAAAATCTTCCATGCTCATGGATGGGATGAATCAATATCATCAAAATGTCCATTCTCCCAAAAACAATTTATAGATTCAATGTGATACCAATCAAAATACCAAAGACATTCTTCTCAGATCTGGAAAAAATGATGCTGAAATTCATATGGAGATGCAAGAGACCTCGAATAGCTAAAGCAATTTTGTACAACAAAAACAAAGCCGGAGGCATCACAATACCAGATTTCAGGACATACTACAGGGCAGTTGTTATCACAACAGCATGGTACTGGTACAGAAACAGATGAATAGACAAATGGAACAGAATAGAAACACCAGAAATCAATCCAAACATCTACAGCCAACTTATATTTGATCAAGGAGCCAAAACCAATCCCTGGAGCAAGGACAGTCCATTCAATAAATGGTGCTGGGAAAACTGGATTTCCATGTGCAGAATCATGAAGCAAGACCCCTACCTTTCACCTTACACAAAAATCCACTCAACATGGATTAAAGACCTAAATCTATGACCTGACACCATCAATTTATTAGAGAACATTGGAGAAACCCTGTAAGATATAGGTACCGGCAAAGACTTCTTGGAAAAGACCCCAGAGGCACAGGGAGTCAAAGCCAAAATTAACTATTGGGATTGCATCAAATTGAGAAGCTTCTGTACTGCAAAAGAAACAGTCAGGAAAGTGAAGAGGCAACTGACAGAATGGGAAAAAATATTTGCAAACTATGCAACAGATAAAGGGTTAATAACCAGAATCTACAAAGAGATCAAGAAACTCCATGACATCAAAACAAACAACCCACTTAAGAGATGGGCCAAGGACCTCAATAGACATTTTTCAAAAGAGGAAATCCAAATGGCCAACAGGCACATGAAAAAATGTTCAAGATCACTAGCAATCAGGGAAATGCAAATCAAAACCACAATGAGGTCTCACCTCAGCCCGGTTAGAATGGCTCACATTCAGAAATCTACCAACAATAGATGCTAGCGAGGATGTGGGGAAAAAGGGACACTAACCCACTGTTGGTGGGAATGCAAACTGGTAAGGCCACTGTGGAAGTCAGTGTGGACATTCCTCAGAAACCTGAATATAACCCTACCATACAACCCAGCCATCCCACTCCTTGGAATTTACCCAAAGGAAATTAAATTGGCAAACAAAAAAGCTGTCTGCACATTAATGTTTATTGCAGCTCAATTCACAATAGCTAAGACCTGGAATCAACCCAAATGCCCATCAACAGTAGACTGGATAAAAAATTATGGGACATGTACTCTATAGAATACTATACAACAGTCAAAAACAATGAAATCCTATAATTTGCAATAAAATGGAGGACTCTGGAAAACATCATGCTGAGTGAATTAAGCCAGTCCCACAGGGACAAATATCATATGTTCTCCCTGATCGGTGACAACTAACCAACCACAAAAAAAGGAAACCTGTTGAAGTGAAATGGACACTATGAGAAAGAGTGACTTGATCAGCCCTTGTCCTGACTGTTGATGTAAAATTTAATACTTTATCCCTTTTTGCATTTTTTTGTTCTAGTTAATACTATTGGTTGAACTCTGTAATTAACAATTATTCTTAGGTGTTTAAATTTAACTGAAAAGTGATCCCTGTTAAATAGAAGAGTGGGAATAAGAGAGAGAGGAGATGTTCAATTTGGGACATGCTCAATGGGACTTGCCCCAAATGGTGGAGTTAGAAATGTGCCAGAGGATTCCAATTCAATCCCATTAAGATCGCGTGTACCTATGCCATCTCACTAGTCCAAGTGATCAATTTCAGTTCACAATTGATCACACTGATAGGTCTAAGAGTCAAAGGGATCACACAAACAACACTAGTGTCTGCAAATACTGACTGATAGAATCAGAAAGGGAGAGAACGATCCAACATAGGAAGCAGGATACACAGCAGACTCATAGAATGGCAGATTCCTAAACAGCACTCTGGCCTCAGATTCAGCCCTTAAGGCATCATTTGGTTCTGGCTGAAGAGCCCATGAGAGTATTTCAGGCATGGAAAGCCAAGACACTCTGGCAAAAAAAAAAAAAAAAAAAAAAAAAAAAAAAAAAAACCCTAAATGAGAGATCTTTGCGAGTGAGATCCCAGTATAAAGAACGGGCCATCAAAGAAGGAGGTACCTTTCTCTGAAGGGAGGAGAGAACTTCCACTTTGACTATGACCTTGTCTAAATAAGATCGAAGTTGGCAAACTCAAGAGGCTTCCACAGCCTTGGCAACTCATGACTAGAGCCTCGGGAGATTATTGACGCCATAAACAAGAATGTCAAATTGTTAAGTCAACAACAGGAGTCACTGTGTACTTACTCCTCATGTGGGATCTCGGTCCTTAATGTGTTGTCCAATGTGCATTAATGCTATAACTAGTACTCAAACAGTATTTTACACTTTGTGTTCTGTGTGGGTGCAAACTACTGAAATCTTTACTTAATATATACTAAATCGACCTTCTGTATATAAAGATAATTGAAAATGAATCTTGATTTGAATGGAATGGGAGAGGGAGTGGGAGATGGGAGGGGTGTGGGTGGGAGGGAAGTTATGGGGGGGGAAAGCCACTGTAATACATAAACTGTACTTTGGCAATTTGTATTTACAAAATAAAAGTTAAAAAAAAAAGAAATTATATAATGGGATGGAGGGGTCCAGTGTAGTGGCTCAGAAGGCTAAGCCACCTGGGACCCTGACACTGGAATCCTATCAGAGTACCAATTGAGTTCCAGCTGTTCCACATCTAATACAGTTCCCTCCTCATTCACCTGGGAAGACGATGGAAGATGAGCCAAGTACTTGGGAATCTGCCACCCACATGGGAGACCTGAATGGAGTTCCAGACTCCTGGCTTCAGCCTGGCCAACCTGGCCATTGCAGCCATTTGAGTAGTGAAATAACAGATTGAAGATTTCTCTCTCTCTCTCTCTCGTGCTGCCTTTCAAATAAATAAAAATAAATTTGTAAATAAAACAGAATAGCATGGAGGGCTTATTGAGATATTGTAAAAGTGGACCCAGGTGACCAGTCAAAAAATTGCTGAAATATCCAGATGAGAGATGATGAAAAGGCATGAGGAAACCGGTGGTTGACAAGGACCAACGTGAATAATTTCCCAGGTGAAATGGACTTAGAGATGGAGGGCAGTAGGTGACGTAGAGACGACTCTGGTTTCTGGTTTGGATGACCAGACAGATGGTGGGGTGGTTGTTCTACAGAGAGAACATGGGGGCACAAACAGTTGGTGTGGAGTAGAAGAGAATGACTTCAGTTGGGATAAGTAGATTTTTAGGGTCTTAGGGCTTCTGTAGGTCAACTTGCAGATTGGGGGTTTAGGCTGGAGATACACATGTGAGAGTTGCCAATCTAAAAATAGGATCTCAGGCCACAGGAGTGGATGAGATCACCCAGAAACATGAAAAAGGAAGTACAAGGAAGTGAGCCAAGTGCAGAACCCTGGAGAACAAAAGTCAAGAGAGCCTGGAGGAAGGAGCTGGGGGGGCCCCAGGGGAGCCTCTGGCAAAGCCTTGTGGAAATATAATCTGGAAATCAGTATGCAAGCATTACTTCTCACCCTGCAAGGAGCACACTCTCCCAAGGCAGAGCAGCGTGGAGAGCTCAAGGTCTGGGAGAGAAATCCCAGGGTGACCCCAGACCTGCCTGCACCTGGCATCTCTCCTTCCAGCCCTTCAACTTTGTGTCCTGACTGACAGATCCTGTGGCTTAGCTCAGGCTACTGTAACAGAACACCATGGGCTGGGTGGTTTGAACAACAGCCATCTTTATTTCTCAGGGTTCTAGGGGATGGGAAGTCCAAGACCAACACAGCAGGAGCTGAAGTCTTGCAGAGGACCTGGTTTCTGGTTCAGAGACAGCAGTCTTCTTGCTGCGTCTGCAGATGATGGAGAGAGGAAGCAAGCTCCCTCGGGACTCTTATAAGGACTCTAATCCCATTCAGCAGGGCTCCACCCCCATGACTTCATCTCATCCTAGGAACCTTCCAAGGACCTCACTTCCTAATAGCATTGTGTTAGAGGGTAGGGTTTCAACGTGAGAACTGGGGAGCGATGCACAAGGATTCAACCCATAACATCCTTTTAAGCTCAAATCTGCCCTTGTGTTCCCCTTCCTAACCCTGTCCTTGTCTACTCCACCAGGCTAGTGTTTGGTGCCAGACTTAAGCTAGGGCTTCTGGTCACTTTGGTAAAGGATGGCCTAGAACTCAGCTTTCCTCCCAATTCCAGAGAACTGGACCCTAAATGATCGGGCAAGCAGCAGAGCTTGAATCTTGGCTTTGGAAGTCATCGCTATAGAACCCAGAGCTAAGACCATGGATGAGATTGTCTAGGTGGAGTCTGAAAGGCGAGAGGAGAGGGACCAAGAGAAATCTGAGCTGTAATCTGCTTTCATGGGACTACGAGGGGATCAGGAGCCAGCAAGAGAGGTAAGTGAGATGTTTTGAGAAGATTAAGAAAGAAGCAAGAGAACGCAGTGATCTGGAAACTGCCGAAGGCAACTGTTAAGTGACTGACGGTGCTCTTGGTGCTGAAAGGTACTCTGAGAACTGTGGTGGTGGATTCGGCACACGGTAGTCACAGACAACTTGCCAAAGGGATAGCTGGGTCAGATGATGAGGCAGAACCCAAGGGGTCAAAAGCAAAGGCAGTGGAGGCAAAGGGAAAGCTCTTTCCAGAAATCTGATGATGGAAAATAATGAATGAATTCATTGTTAACCACCTACTCCATCCAAGGCACTGAAGAAGATCAAAACTGAAAACAAAAAGTTTCCAATGCTGTCCTAATACTAATCTAACTGAGGAAACGAGCTACTCATAAAAAGTTAACTGAAAATGCAAGATGTGAGCTTATCGGATATTTTCCGTACTCGGCCATGTTCTCATGCTACACTTCTAATTTCATCCACTCTCCTAGCTTCAAAGACCACCCGTGACATAGGCTCTGTACGCTAATGGTGACTCCCAAGCTGTCCCTGGAGTCCAGTCACCAGTTCCACAATTAAAAAAAATTTTAGTTTTCAAATTTAACAATTTTTAATATTTTGTTGCATTCACTTATTGGGTAGACATATACATACACACATATGTATACATACATACATGTTTATTTTTCTTGAAGAAAACAAATTAATATGACAAAGTGAGGAATTCATGACAATGATTCTAACATGGGGAAAGAAGGATTTATTGTCATGTACATGATATGATTCAATGAAGCAATATTTATATACCAAAATGATATGACATCCATGTAATTTTTAGACTCTCTCTGTATTAACTTCCACAAATAAGAGAAAGTATGTGATATTTGTCTTCCTGGGTCTGGCTTATTTCACTTAGCATAATAATCTCCAGATGCATCCACTTGGTCTAAATGTCAGGATTGCATTCTTTATAATGGCTGAGTAATATTCCTTTATATATATATTGCACATTTTCTTTTTTATTAAGATTTATGTGTTAAGTTGAAAGGCAGAGTTACAGAGAGGTGATGGTGGGGGTCTTCCATCTGCTGGTTCACTCCCCAAATGGCCACAACAGCCAGAGCTGGGCCAATCTGAAGCCAGGAGCTGGAGCTTCTTCCAGGTCTCTCATGCAGGTGCAGGGGCCCAAGGACTTGGGCCACCTTCTACTGCTTTTCCAGGTCATAGCAGAGAACTGGAATGGAAGTGGAGCAGCCATGACTCCAACCGACCCCATACAGGATGCTGGGACTGTAGGCAGTGCCTTTATCTGCTACGCCACAGTGCCGGACCCCTGCACATTTTCTTTATCCAATCATCTGTACACTGGGGATTCCCATCACAATGGTCATTAGTCCCTAGGGATTCTATAATTGAGTGTAATCCCTCTGAGTAATGGTGCCAGAACACTTGACATCAAATTGGGGGCCAATTCATCAAAAACACTTATTATCTTAGCTCTAGAACTTTAAGGCAATGGTTTTCCAATCTGAGGAATGACTTTGATTTGGCCCCTAGAAAGCAAATGGAAAGGCCAAGTATTTATAAAACCCTTGTTCCTACTCCTTTGCTGTCCTTACTGGTTGTTTTTTTTTTTTTTCCTGTGATACATTGCTCAGTTACTCTCTTCCTGCTAGAAGTGCAATTCTTGGGGAAAAGCTTGCTTATTCTCACTCCTCTGACCATAATTCTAGGCAAGGCTTAGGACCGAACAGGAGCCAGGAACAAGGCCATACTCATCCTCACCCACGGAATCCATTCACTTTTCTGTAAGACATGGATGATCAGAACACCTCTGTGGAAGCCGAGAGGATGAAACAAGGCAGTGAGTGCAAGTTCTCCCATGCTGCCAACAACTGCTTATGGAGGTCCAGCGGGCAGCAGAGACTCTGTGCTGGGCAAAGCTGCCTGCCTGAGAGGTCTTTATGGAGAAGCGCGTAAATCGTTACAGCAACGCAGGCCCATGCTACAGCAGGAGTAAGCGGCAGTTCTAGTCTGTGGAAGCCCAGGACAGGCAACAGCCCTATGTGAAGAAATTCATGGTGGACTTGGTGGAGTAGCCATTGGTCACCTGCAGGCTCTCAGGGCAAGGGGAGGCTCAGAGGGTCTTCCAGGCCGAGAGAGAAAAGGACTCTGTGAATTGAGACAAGTTCAGAGTGTTCACAATGGCTGTTGCTAAGAATTCTGGGGGATGTGGCAAGGGCCGGACTGAAAGTGTGCCTCAAAATACAAGGCTGTTCAGGGCTGGGCGCTTCGCCTAGTGGTTAGGACGGCCATGTCCCACATCAGAATACCTGGGTTCAACGCCAAGCTCCAGCTCTGGCTCCTGACTCCAGCTTCCTGCTAAGGTGCACCCTGGGAGGCAGCGATGATGGTTCCTGCCGCTCACGTGGGAGACCTGGACTGAGCTCCTGTCTCCCAGCTTGTGCCCATCTCAGTCCCAGCCTCTGCAGGTATTTGGCAAATGAACCAGCAGATGGGAATTTTCTCTGCTTCTCAAAAAATAAAGTTCAAGGGTGTTCACATTGTATCCTGAAGTCAATAAGAAGCCAGCTATGAACCCTGAAGTCCCTGCCCTGATAAGCTCTCTCTTTTAAAGGATTTATTTATTTATTTGAAAGGCAGGGTTACAGAGAAGCAGAGGTAGAGAGAGAGAGAGAGGTCTTCCATCTACTAGTTCACTCCTCAGATGGCCACAACAACTGGGCTGGAGCTGCGCCAGTCCAAAGCCAGGAGCTTCTTCCAGGTCTCCCACATGGGTGCAGGGGCCCAGGGACTTGGGCCATCTTCCACTGCTTCCCCAGGCCGCGACTCAAACGGGCGCCCATATGGGATGCCGGCACTGCAGGTGACTGCTTTACCTGCTCTGCTACAGTGTCACCTCCCCTCCCCACCATGAACTCTTTGCAAGATCCCATTGTGTGAGTCCTGGATGCAGCTGGGAAAAGTGGATGAGTCTAGAGTCTAATCAGACCAGCGTCCTCAGCCTGTGTGCTCACTCGCACCCCGCTAAGGAGCCTTTTGGGTAATTTTTTTCTCAACTGCCCTGTGGTTCCCCATGAAATGTTCCTATCATAGACTCACTGGCTGTCTCTGCATTATGTGTGCAGCTTGAAGATGAGTGTTTACCTCTGGGGAGTAACAGCAGGAGAACAGAAGACTGAGATCTGACAAGAGCCTGCGTGGTCCCTCCCCGCCCATTGCCACACTCAGTCCCCAACCTGTCATTTATCAGCGTCCCCGCTGGAGCCCCTCTTCCTCTCAACAGTGCATTTGTGGCTGGATGGTACTTTGTCCAAGGCTTCCCCATGCATTGAAGGATGCAGGGCAGCAGCCCTGGCCTGTGCCCTCAGCTGCCAGTAGCATCCTCCACCCTCAGCTGTGACAGCCAGAAACGTCTCTGGACATTGCCACTGGTTGCGTGCTGCAGGCTCGGGCTCTCTTCCTCCGGCAGGGCCGTGTTGGCAACTCTGACGACTCGCTGCTCCTCCTAGGAAAGAGGCGCTACTGGGCTGGAGGGAGGCTGGGAGGGGAGAGCTTGCCCCTTGTCTTGTAAGCATCCCCCTACCCTGGCTGCTGCCACGTCTCTTCCTTGTGCCACGGGGAACTTGCCAGCCCCTGAGCTGATCATCTCATTACAACTAATCCTGTTTACGGCCTTTCTCTTGGCAGAAGCTTCTTGTCAGCCCCTGGCCTGGCTGCTCCATTGTTCCTGGGGACTGTAGCCTGGCTGTGCACAAGCTGTCATTGATAGGGTTTATCCTGTTTACGGGCCGTCTGCAGAAGGACCTCATCAAATACTTCCATTCCTTCCTTCAGTAAATGACTCCCTTTGATCTGGGCAAGGCAAAATAGTGCTTATCAGAAGCGGGGCTTCCTCTAGCTGATGGTGGGGACATCCTGTCCCAGAAAAGCCTCCCCAAAATAACACTTTCTGAATATTTCAGAATATTTTCAGGTTTCTCTTTTTTTATAGGCTTTTTTTTTTCTGGCACGAAATCTCTTGTGGTCAGCCAGGAAAGGGGCTGATTTTAGGTTTTGAAGCCCTATGTTGTAACAGCGAGTTGAACAGGCACCGCCCCACACCAGCGAGGGACAGGGCTGATGATAATATAAACACTTGGGAGCAGAACAATATACAAGATTAGGGCTGGGCAGGTGAAATCCCTTTCTGTATTGTCAATTTGAAAGGACAAGTTATCTAACAAGGTGAAAAAGAGGTCATGGGTGTTAGTCATCAGAATAACAGTGAGGGAAGCAAGTTCAATTATGCAAATGAATATGAAGTGGAATTTTATATTTTCTGAGCTTTTAAGACACTACCAGTAGTCTCAAAATATGGTGCCCAGTACTGCCACAGCACCTGGGAACCCTGTTAGAAATGTGAAATTCTCAGACCCCACCCCAGATCCAGACCTGGGAATCCAAGGGGGTGGGATCCACGAATCTGCACAGATGCTACCAAGCCCTCCAGGTGATTCTATTGCACAGTGAAGTTTGGGAACCGACTGATCTGCTTTGGGAATCTTCCAAGTTCAGTGTACAGAAGTGCTAAGCACTTAGGAAGTAGAGAAAATGCAGATTCCAGGCCCCTATCCATAAGACCCAGATGGACTTGGCAGAAGGCACAGCCGGGGAGGTCTGCGTGGTTAGCAAGAATCCCCCCGTGAGCTGGGGGCAGGTGGTCCAAGGCCCAGGCTCAGGGAAGCGCTGGCCGACGTGCACAGCACTGGCAGGAATTTTCCACATCGCTTTCTGCCTGTTCTGAAGGCCCCTTCCTGGCTAGCAACGAGCCGGTGTGGCCACTCAGCCGCCCTCACCGTCATCCCGTGCCGCAGACGGCTAAGATTACCTACTGCGGCAGGTGCTCCTTTTCAGGACTACTCCAATACTAGAAGGGTCCTTTCACGCTGCCATCTGAAGCGCATTACCGGCTCCGACCCCGGGCCGGGCTCACACTCCTGGCCAGGAAGCGAGAGCTCTTTATCCCATTACAAGTTCCTTGAACCATCATCCAAGACAAGCTTGGTTTTCCCAGGAGTTTTGTTTTGCACAGCTGATGCATTCCAGTCATTGCTGGGATGTGTTTCCCTTCTCTCCTTTCCCTCCCGCCCCTGCACTGTGCCCTCAGGGCATATATAGCCGTCCACTGTGGACTGGCCCCACAGTGGCCACGCCACATCCCCTGCAAGGTGTCGGCCCTTCACCCTGAAGAACCGCTCTCAGCCAGCACACCAGCCTCTGCCAGTCACCATCGCCTTTGAGGTAGAGTACCACTGGGCTTTGCTTCTTTTCCTCCTGGCTGTATGTGCTGTGTCTCTTTAGACTTCTTCCCATCCCACTTCAAGTCCAATTCTGACAGCCTCCCAGGGCTCTGACCTTGGCTCTTCACTCTTGGTCCTCACTCTCATGTGGTTTCCTCAGGTTTTTTCTTTCTTACCCATACTCTGTCTCCCATCAGTCCTTGGCCCTGCAGACATGGTTCTCCTTTGTCATCCACACATAGTAGACATGATCCTCCTTTGTCATCAGTCACCACAACCTCTCCAGCCCTGCCAGGAGTCCCACAGAAGTAATGGATGGAGCCCCAGCAAGGCCACTATGTATGGTTGTGTGGTTTGTGCACTGCACAGACACCTGAGAAGGGGGGCAAAGGAGATGAAAATCTAGTAGCTTCTTAGCAAGATGAATGACAGTGTGCAGTGGGCACCTGGAGAAAGGTCCACTGCTTTATCTTCATTACGTGACAAATATGATTCAGATATTTGCATTGAAACATAAAATTGCATTAAAGTATCTGCTAACAATAGATTAGTATATTTTAGTATCATGTCATTATTGATGCAAAAATGAAGAATGTTAGCCTGAAAATATTTTATGGGAAATAGTTCCTTTTGTATTTTTAATTAATATACTTTATTTCTTAGAGTAGTTTTAGGTTTACCAAAAACTGGAGCAGAAAGTGCAGGGTTCTGTATACTCCTGCCCAGCCTCTTCCAGCCCAGTTTCCTCTGTCACTAACGCCTTGCAGGGGCACAGGGCTTGTGTGGCAGCTGATGGCAGAGTATTAGGAGCGGAAGCCTATGGAAGACAGTAGGGCTCACTCTTTTTGTTGTACATCCAATGGGTTTTGACAGATGTTATGATGACATATGTCACTGGTACAAGGTCATACAGAGTAGTTTCACAGTCCTAAAATTCTGTGTTCCACCTGCCCATCCCTTTCTCCGCCCCTCCCCTCCCTAGGCCCTGGCCAGCTCTCCACTGGTTGAAGGAAGGCATACTTTTTCTTTGCACCGACCAGCCAAAACCAGAGGGCTGCTTCTGCCCAGAAGGGCACCTTTTTTTTCAAATTTGCACAAAACGTTTATAGCAGGTAGCTGACGCCTTGAGGACAAGCTCTGACCTGATTCAGAATCTTTCCCGGGCTCACTTCACTGCAACCATTCTCTCTTGCTTCTCTTTCAATAGAGGATCCATTTCTCAGAAAGTGTTTCTGTCTTAGTCTGTTTGAGCTCTCTGATAAATACCATAGACTGGGTCTCTGGAAGAACAGACACTGATTGTCCTCACTCTAGGGCCAGTGCATCCCAGCTCAAGGCAGCAGGCAGATGCAGTGTCTGTGGGGCTCCCTCCCAGATGCAGTGTCTCATGAGGGCTCCACTCTCATGGCCTAATCAATTCCTAAGGTCCCACCTGCTAATATCATCATAGGGAGGCAGCGGCAGGGGGTGGGGAGGGATGGGAATTCAACATAGAACTTGGAGATACACCAATGTTCAGTGGGCGGCAAGTACCTATGCACCCCTCCCATCCATCACCCATCCACCATCCATCCATCTCTCCATCCGTCTACCCATCCATCTCCTCTCCTACTCAGATGCCTCTTTTATGTCAATGCTGTCCCAAAGAACTTTCTTGGATGATACAAATGTTCTACATCCATGCAAACCAATGGAATAGCCACAGGCTACATGTGGCTCATGTAACAGAGGACCTCAACTCTTAAATTGTATTTCACTTTAAAGATTTGGGTTTAAATCGTCCCATGTGGCAAGTTACTAGCATATTGGAGTGCACAGGTTTAAGTTTTTCCCTGCAACAGATCCTCCATTCTGATCGAATCTATAAACTTTCCCCTCACCTTCATTCTTTTCTTTCCAAAGTGATGGGATATCACTTTTTCCTTTTAAAAGAATTTTTAGGAATTTATGTTTATTTTAATTGAGACAGAGAGAGAAGAGAGATCTTCTATCTACTAGTTTACTCCCTGAATGCCTGCAATAGCCAAGGCTGGACCAGGCTGATGCCAGGAGCCTAGAATTCAACCCCGTTTTCCTACATGGTTGACAGGGACCCAACTCCATGGTTTTCATCTGCTGCCACCTGTGGTGTGCACTAGCGAGGAGTTGGATCAGAAGTGGAGTAGTTGGGACTTGACTTCCACTCTCCAGCATGGGACCTGGGTAACCCTAGCTGGGTCCTAGCAGCAGCACCACATGCCTGCCCCTTCCTTCCTGCCATCTTCCCCTTCCCGCCTGTCTTCCCTGACTAGCTGGAAAAGAAAGAGTGCCTCCTGATACCACTGTTGAAACAGTGCCCATGTCTGTTATATTTATGACCATCAAATCTGCATGTATACCGCTCTTTCGTATGACATTACTGTGTCTAGTGAAATTCCTTTAATTTGTGGAGCTATTCAGTGTTGTTTGCCTATGTGTTTTTTAGGTTTTCCTCTGTTGAAATTATTCTGTTTGAAACTCTGATCTTCCAGAAAAGAGAGTAGAATAGTATAATCAGTGCTTCATTTAGCACCAACTCCAAGGCCACCCTGGGCTAATGCTTGCCCTTGTGGATGATTGTGGCACTGCACTTAAGGTATGAAAAGGGCAGAAGAGAGAACACTAACAGCCTCACCAGAAACTGAGAGTTTCAGTCCAGTAGTCAGCATGGAGAGGAGTTCGGGAGCCACGCTGTGGTCCTCAGGAAGTGGGAGTCAGTGCCACCGGCAAGCCCTTGACATTGGCCACATCACTTCCTCTCTTGGCAACTGAGCTTTCTCCTTGACCGGACACCCAGTGCAGATCAGACGTCCCTGTCTAGGGTGCCTCTCAGATTTCAATGTTCCTCACGTCAAGCATAGAAATACAAGGAACACTGCAGCAAGCTGTTGTCACAGACTATTTCGCATACCCACCTCCAACACCCCACCTAGCAATGTTTGTGATGAAAACAACCGCCCTGAGGGCAAGACTAAAATAATATTTTAAGAAGCAACAAAACTCATTTGAGAGTGAGTCACGTAGCCTGGCTATAGTGGCTACCCTGACCACAAAACTTTGAGAACAGTCTATATGGTATCCTTCAAACACGGGCACAAAAGCTTTGATTTCCAGTGCTTTGAACAGAAATAAACATGGTCATTAAGCTAAATTCTACACTCCACAAAACAGATGAGCAGTTAAAGTCTAACTTCAGGTCCAAAGCTCAAGTGTGGACTCCCTGGCTGAACATCTCTTGCCCGCATGCTCATATGTGTGGTCAGTGAAACGCCCAGCCTCTGTTATATAAGTAGGAGGAAATCTTAGCGAATAAAAAAAAAAAAAAAAAAAAGCATGCATTGTGCTGAAGAAAACTCAGTGCTCTGAAACTCTGAATGTGCACACAGTCGCCACTTAGCCTTCCCAGCAAAATGATCTGTAATGGCAACAAAATGTGGCATGGCCCAGGGTGAGTTAATTGATTCATAATTTGGGAGGCTCCTAGTAGATTATCCTCAGCCAAGTGCCTAAATAATTACCTTTTCTCTCCTTAAATGTTGCTTCTGGGTCCCAGTCTAGTTGTTGTAAAGATTAAATAAAACTAGAGCAGGTCCCTAGATACTGTCCTGGGGCTGCAGAGTCTTGGCACCATTACAGTTATACATTTCTTTCCATCACTGTTTGGCTCTGTCTCTCTTGGCTGGGCTGTAAGGCCAGAAGGACAGGAGTTATGTCAATGTTTGCTCAGCACTGCATCCCTGCCTCTTCTACAGTCCAGCATGTAGTAGCAAGTCCCCCAAAATCTCTGAATGGAACGTGTAAGCCTTTGCCATCACTGGTGTCAAGCCCCTGGGGTTGGACCCTATGACCCTGGATAAGTCGCTTTCCTGGCTATGCCTTAGTTCCCTTCTCTGTAAAAGGAGGGCAGTAGGACCAGTGACGTGGCACAGAGGATTAAGCCGCCAGCTGCAATGCCAGTATCCCATATGGGCTCCAGTTAGCGTCCTAGCTGCTCCACCGCCTATCCTGCTCCCTCCTAATGAACCTGGGAAAGTAGAAGAAGATGGCCCAAGTCCTTGGGCCCCTGCACCCACATGGGAGACCCAGATGGAGTTCTAGGCTCCAGGCTTTGTCCTGGCTCAGCCCCAGCCATTGCTGCCACTGGGGGAGCAAACCAGTGGATGGAAGCTAATTCTCTCTCTTGCTCTCTCTCCTCTTTTTGTAACTCTGCCTTTCAAACAAATAAAATAAATTGCTTTAAAGGGAAGATAATAATGGTATCCATCTGATTGAATAGTTGTGAGAATTTAATGTGACAACACTTGCAAAGAGCTCAGAACACAGGTACGTGGTGATGGCTCAGTAAATGTTAATCAATTTTAACGATGATGATGTGGGGGTGGGCATTTCATAAACACCCCATAAGTGAAAGTGCTTCTGCTAATTTATTTTCCCTTTGAAGCATTAGTTCTTTTTTTTTTCTCTTACAGGCAGAGTTAGACAGAGAGAAAGGTCTTCCTTCCCTTGGTTCACCACCCAAATGGCCGCAACTGTCAGAGCTATGCCGATCCGAAGCCAGGAGCCAGGTGCTTCCTCCTGGTCTCCCATGCAAGTGCAGGGCCCAAGCACTTGGGCCATCCTCCACTGCCTTCCTGGGCCACAGCAGAGAGCTGGCCTGGAAGAGGAGCAACTGGGACAGAATCCGGTGCCCAACCGGAACTAGAACCCAGGGTGCCGGCGCTGCAGGCGGAGGATTAGTCAAGTGAACCGTGGCGCTGGCCTGAAGCATTAGTTCTATGGAGACTTTCAGCTACATAATAACAGGAGCATGGCATCACCTTGTTCTGGGACCAGAGGAGAATGGCAGTGCTCTTTTTAAAAAAAATTGTTAAAATTTTATTTATTTTCATTTTATTTAAAAGAGAGCAAGAGCGAGAGCAAGAGAGAGAGCTGGAGAGAGATCTTCCATCTGCTGATTTAACTCCCCAAATGCCTGCAACAGCCAGGGCTGGGCCAGGCCAAAGCCAGGAGCCCAGCAGGGACCTAATTATTTGAGCCATCCCTTGCTTCCTCCCACAATGTGCTGTAGCAGGAGGCTGGGGGTGGGGGGGAAGCTGCCGAGGTTGGACTCAAACCATACACCATACACTCCAGTATGGGATCCGGGCATCCAAAGTGATGGCTTAGCTGCTGCACCAGCACCCAGCCCAGAGGCTATGGTCCTCAGTGCTAAAGGAAAGCTTACAGACCGCTTTCCCCCTCCTCACCTTCCGCCCTCACTGAGCTCCCCGGGGCCTTCTCCTTGTGTCTGTGAGCTCTTCTGGTGAACCAGCCAATCCTTCCAGCTTGCAAATCAGCCTCCCCTACAGGAGCTGTCTCTTCTCATCTCTGGATGCAATCTGTTTATCATTTGTCACATTGTGGTAGAGTGGGTTAAGCTGCCGCTTGCAACACCGGCATCCTCTGCCAAGTCCCAACTGTTCCACTTTGGATCCAGCTTCCTGCTGGTGCGCCTGGGAAGGCCCGGGAGAATGGCCTAAAAACTTGTTCCCCTGACACCCATGTCAGGGTCTAGAATGGAGTTCCTGGTTCCCGGCTTAGGCCTAGACAAACCCTGGTTGTTGTGGCCATCTGGGGAGTGAACAAGCAGACGGAAGATCAGTCTCACCCTCTCTCCCACCCTTCTACTTCCCCTGTCACTCTACCTTTCAAATAAATAAATCTTTTAAAAATAGTAATTTACTGATAGAAGGTGAATGTTCCTAACCTAGAGTCTATTTCTGAACTGGGAGTAAGAAGAGAAAATAATAGAAAAGACTTGAGACTAATTCTGTTTCCTGCACTAAGTCACCTCTGGTGAACTGCATGCTGAATTGTGTCTCAGAATAATTTTCAGTGAGGAGGAAGGTGACTACGTGAACCACCTCCTGGGCCCCTGAGCATTAAGTAAGTGTGGAAAGGATCCAGCTCCGGTGAACACAGGAGCTTCTAAACTCTGAAAAGTCGATCTTACTACCCTTATCCTGACAACCCAAGCCATTCCATGTCTCCAGCTTGATTTGGGAGATTTAGCTGAGGGCTTTTGCCTTTCTCTGGGGCCTCTCTTTTTAAGTGAGGGGGTTGTCTCTTGCTTCAAGACAAAGGAGAGGGAGAAAGGACACACACACACACACACACACACACTTTCTTTTCTTTACCTTTTGATTCCTTGGTATTCCTACTCTACTCTGTGAATAAAATGTTAATAGTGCTTTAATTCCATTTCAGCATTTTCTGTATACTGTTCTATAATGGAATAAGGTTATCAGATCTTATCCTTAACTCCTGTCTCATTTTTTTAAATTTAATGACACCAGATTTGAATTTTATAGCATTTCCTGGAACAGGTTTTATATGCTGAAATTGAATAATTTAGGATTCAATTTCATTTATTTGAGAATTGACTGTTGTAAAGTTGAATTATTTTTAACAGGCAAAGTTTGATCCATTTTATTCTTTCTTTTACAGCTAAGGAACCCTCCAATATTCATAGTTCTTTGAAGTATAACTGAATGCATTACTATATCTTGTTTAAACGTGATCTAACAAGATGAGTAGTTTACGTGTGAAAAAAAAGTTAGGGGAAGAGCTAGCACTACCTTTAATGATGGCAATATGCCAAAACCATATAATTTTTTTAATTTTTTTATTTATTTTTTATTTTTTGACAGGCAGAGTGGACAGTGAGAGAGAGAGACAGAGAGAAAGGTCTTCCTTTTGCCGTTGGTTCACCCTCCAATGGCCGCCGCGGCCGGCGCGCTGCTTTTCCTGGTCTCACATGGGTGCAGGGCCCAAGGACTTGGGCCATCCTCCACTGCACTCCCTGGCCACAGCAGAGAGCTGGCCTGGAAGAGGAGCAACTGGGACAGAATCCGGTGCCCCGACCGGGACTAGAACCGGTGTGCCGGCGCCGCAAGGTGGAGGATTAGCCTAGTGAGCCACGGCGCTGGCGTAAAACCATATAGTTTTTAAAAATGATATCAGGGTCATAGAACTCAACAATATTAAAGGACAATATACTAAGAAATATATGCATAAATTGATCCATTTTATTCTGATGGATAGAATGTATAAATGCATTGCTAACCTATTGACAGATGTTTTGAAGGTGAAAATAAAGAGCTGAGAGCATTTATAAAGGTT
Source organism: Oryctolagus cuniculus (assembly GCF_964237555.1). Classification (NCBI taxonomy): domain Eukaryota; kingdom Metazoa; phylum Chordata; class Mammalia; order Lagomorpha; family Leporidae; genus Oryctolagus; species Oryctolagus cuniculus. The sequence continues at coordinate 64,012,260 of NC_091445.1, read as the reverse complement.
CACAGAGTAAATCCAGTTCTAAAGAAAAAATTTCAAATTCTCAGGTTCAGATCTTACCATGCCTTTTATTCTATTAGGAGACATTCCTTCCCTAAGCGTTGAGAGGATAAGATCTGGGAGATGCTTGACCCATAAGGATTAAAGGTCTGTTTATCTGCCTGTCTGTCTACCTATCAATCTATCTGAGAGGCTGAAAGATGGGGAGAAATTGAGAGAGAGAGAGAGAGAGAGAGAGAGAGAGAGAGAGAAAGGAATGGAAGGAGAGAAAGAGAGAGAGGGAGGGGGAGAGGGAGGGAGGAAGAAAGAGAGAGAGAGAGAGAAAGAAGAAAGACATAGATATTTGTCTGGAAAAAATCAGATAGCCTACTAACAACTCTAACCAGTAGAATAGACTGTAATTGTTAAAAAGAAAAGTAGGGAAGAAAAATTGGGTTTAATTAGAATTTTTCTTGCTCTATAGCATTGACTTTTGTGGCCACTTTGTAATAGTAAGGTCAAGTTCAAAATATGAAACCCATGGGGAATGATTGAACAGTCTCCTGTCATCTGTATACAGTGGTTTCCAAGTCACAGTAAAGTCATTTCCTTCAAGTCCCTTCCCCTTCTCCTTTCTGCCCTTGCTTGATATCAGGCACAGCTACTTAATTTCTCCAAATCTGGAAATCTGATCATTCTTCTCCCTCTTTGTCTCTCGCCCCACATACTCGCCTGAAACAGGACACCACCACCACCATCTTCAATGGTTTTGTGTTGCCTTAGGATAAAGCCCCCAACACAGCTACCAAATCTAGTCCCTGCCTATCGCACCAATCCTACCTTTCCTAAGTTCTCTTGGCTTTGGCAAGAGTAGTCTTTCTTCCAGTGCTTCACCAGGGCTGCCTGACACTGCCCTGCCCCTGTGCTGTCCAGCAGCATCTTGTCTCATCTGCCTGGGAAGATTTTCACCGCCAGCACCAGTACTGCCTCCCTCTTTGCCTGAAGAACCCTTCATGCCTAGCCTTTCCTCCCATCCCTGCCTAGGTTAAGGTCCTTGTTATAGGTTAGGGTCCTTGTTCTGTGCTCATAGGCTTGCCTCCTTGCATTCACTGCATTGTGATGTTTCTTTTCCCATGACCCCCATGAGATGTCTGGGACTGTGTAGAGGGCAAGGCTGAGACAGGACTGGGGGAATGAGGTTTCCTTTCTTCGCTACCGTGTGCCCAAAGTCTAGCCCCATGGTTTTTCTTAAAACTCATAAATGGGTAAGTGAAAGACTTACTATTGGGAGACTAATACCTACCACATAGAACAGTGAACACTAAGTGGAGAGGATGTGTGTATAGTGCTTAGCACCATTCTTGGCACATAGTACATATCTCAGTCAGTGGTGGCTATTACTAACAATATGCATGTTGTAGTGATGAATCAGTTCATTTCTAAATTCTTTGGTGGGCAAATTTACAAATTTTGCTGAAAATCTTACGTAAGCAGGAGAATTGATAATGATTCTTAGTGGGAGAAGAATTTTCCTGGGTCTCCAGATGGGAGATTTAAAGTAAGACAAGCAAGCCGCCATTTTTTTGTCCCCATTTTTCCAAACACTGTTGAGAATTTTCAAGCAGAATGAGATGAAACAATGTGCCAAACCTAAAATTGGAGCCAGGGCAGAAAATGGCTGTGATGTGGTAGATCTGCATAATTGTATGTTTGCATGGGTCATAGGTCTGGCTGTGCTCCATGGACATGAACCCATAACCCAGTCCATCAATCAGATGTTACCAATTTGGAAGGGTTTCTGTTTTGTTTTAAACAGAAATATGAGCTATGCCTATAGGAATCTACAGTTAGCACTTAGAAAATGACTGCAGTGAATATCATAAGAAAGCACTATTTGCAGAAGATAATTATGGAATACACATGACAGGTTTGTACCTGTTTTCTACTTGAGTACTAGAAGGTGAATATTCTACCAACAGCTGGAAATCTAAGAGGATTTTTGTAATGGAGACCAGGTTATGCAAACCTTGGTATAATAGGGTTGTATCTTCTTTTAGTTAAAATTCTAAAACAAGTATGAGACTTTTTTTTAATCTGGCTAGGTCTCCTAAGTTACAAATTTTGCTAAAAATCTAACACAGGCAGGATAATTGGTAATGATTCTTAGCGTTAGAAGAATCGTTTTGAGTCCCGGGAATTAAATCATAATGTTGGTATGTCATATGTCAGGGATAATTTTCAAATGGAGGCTTTTAATTGCATTTTTTTTGACAGGCAGAGTGGACAGTGAGAGAGAGAGACAGAGAGAAAAGTCTTCCTTTTGCCATTGGTTCACCCTCCAATGGCCGCCGCGGCCAGTGCACCGCACTGATCTGAAGGCAGGAGCCAGGTACTTATCCTGGTCTCCCATGTGGTGCAGGGCCCAAGTACTTGGGCCATCCTCCACTGCACTCCCTGGCCACAGCAGAGAGCTGACCTGGAAGAGGGGCAACCGGGACAGAATCTGGCGCCCCGACCAGGACTAGAACCCGGTGTGCCGGCGCCGCAAGGCGGAGGATTAGCCTATTGAGCCACGGTGCTGGCCTTAATTGCATTTTTAAAAGCTGTCCCACAATTACACAAGAAGGGGATGATAAGAGGACATTTGACAAAGGAAGTGAAAATCTGGTTACCTTCTACTTCCACTCAACTCTTACCCTGCTACTACTAGTAGCCTGAGACTCTGGCTTTCCTCTGGCATCATTGATTGTGTTCCTATCAATAGATTTGGAGTAGCCATTAGGGAAGTGTTAGGCTGCAAGTAACAGAAACTCCCATCAGAAGCCCCAATTCAGTGGTTGCTGGCAACGCTTATAATCCAGAATGGTGTAATAGACCTTGCTTGCCTTTCTGCTGTGCCATCCTTCTGCCTCATGTTCCAGTATGTTTGCTTGCAATTCAGACATCACATCTGTTTTGAAAGCAAGGAAAGAGGAATCCATTTCTCCTTTTAACCTCTGCTTTTAACCCGAAATCAGGAAATCCAATGCTTGTACTGGAACCTCCAGGCAAACATCTGTTCATGTCTCAGTGGCTGGAAAGTGGATTTTTAGCCAGACAAGTGTGTAGTGAGGAAAAGAGAAGAGGATGTTGGGAGACATGACTAATAGCAATGCTGCACTTGGCTTAGTTGCTTCATACAATCCAGGCTACAAGTGGGAAGGATGATGGGGGTTGACTAATCTGGATGATTGCTCATGGTCTCTGAATGGGGAGTAGATGAATATGAGAAGATTTCATAGTTTACTTCTAGCAGATTCCAAGTCCATAATAACTTAGCTAGAAAGAAAACTCACTGACAACGTTTTGCTATTCACGTCTATTTTGAAATCCTGTTAATTTGAATAAGGAGCTGAACTAGATGCTTTCCTAGATGAATCAAGGAGATGAGCGTCCAGGCAACCATTGACTGTGACTCATCTGTGACTGCATGGCTGTGTGTCCCCACACTTTAGAAACATCCATGGCCTTGATGATGTCTGGGGTGGCATACAAGGTTCTCACTGGCTTGGAAAGAGATCTGAAATCCCATCCTCTTCCATGGCAGAAGCTACCACTGACCCTAATGGGAAGCACATGGAGCTCACTGCATGTTGAGAGCTCTCCTACACTCAAATTCTGTTTCTTAAGAAAAGGGCTTGATAAAGTAACCTCCAAACATGACCCTGGCTAAGTCAGTAGCCTTGCTTATTCTGGCCATGCTCCTGATGCAGTCCAGGATTCTGGGAAGATTTACTTTAATTACAACCTCTTTTGCCCTCTCTCTCTCACTCTGACATTCATGATTTCTTACATAACATGCACAGATACCGAAGCTGAAATTTTCATTCTTGATATAATCAAACGGACATAATTTGCGCTTGGCTCCTTTTCTTTTAGAAGATCTGGTTGAATTAGTACATGGATCTGTTTTTCTAAGGCACATGTTGTGGTCTGAGTAAAGTTTTTACGTTTCTGTGGCCAAGATAATGAAAAGCTTAGGGTGTCTCCTATGCAATATCCTATGAGGAATATTCCTTTTAAAGGTGTTTGTTTCTTATTTCATGAAAAATAAGTATTATTATAAGGAGTGTTTGAGGTTTACTAGAGAATGCTATAAGTATGGATGGTGCAGTGGTTACCACAATGAAGCTAATTAGCATGCCTATCATTTCAGTTACTTTGAGTATGGATGGCAAGAGCAGCTGACACTTACTTATTTAACAAAATTCCTGATTTCATGCAGTTTTGGTAACTACAGTTCTCATGTTGTGTAGTAGCTCTCCATACTTGTTCAATCTCCCATTTCCTCCACTTCTCTCTCATGGTAGCCACTGTTCTATTCTGTATCTCTGTATATTTGACCTTTTTCAAGATTCCACATGCAAATGAGATCATGCAATATTTTTCTTCCTCTGTCTGGCTTATTTCACTTAACATAATGTCTTCCAGGTCTACCCATGTTTCGTAAATGGTAGGATCTCCTTTTAAAATTTTAAAAATTTATTTATTTTTGAAAGGGAGGCAGAGAAGAGAGACAGACAGAGGAATAGAGACAGGGCACCCTCCTATCAGCTGCTTCACTCCAAACACCTACAAGAGTGGGGCTGGGCCAGGCCAAAGCCAGGAGCCTGGAATTCAATTGGGTCTCCATGTGGGTAGTGGGGACCCAAACCATTGAGCTCTCACTTGCTGCCTCACCAGGTGCACATTATCAGGAAGAGGGGATCAGGTGCAAAGCTGAGATACAAACCCAGGCGTTCTGATAGGCGATGTGGGCATCCAAAGCAGCACCTTTAACCACTAGGCCAAATACCCACTGTAGCATCTCCTTTTGCCAGGCTCAATTATATATACATTTATAGGGTATACACACACGGGGCCTTATGTATAAAAATATAGATTACCATGGGGCTGGTGCTGTGGTGTAGTGGGCTAAGCCTCTGCCTTCGGCACCAGCATCCCATATGGGTGCTGGTTCTAGTCCTGGCTACTCCTCTTCCAGTCCAACTCTCTGCTATAGCCTGGGACAGCAGTAGAAGATTGCCCAAGTCCTTGGGCCCCTGCACTCATGTGGGAGACCTGGAAGAAGTTTCTGGCTCCTGGCTTTAGATCAGCCCAGCTCTGGCAATTGCAGCCATTTGGGGAGTGATCTAGCAGATGGAAGACCCTTCTCTCTGTCTCTCACTCTCTCTTTCTGTAACTCTACCTCTCAAGTAAGTAAATAAAATCATACACACACACACACACACACACACATTTCCAGGGCTGGCATTGTGCACAGTGGGTTAAAGCCCTGGCCTGCAGTGCCAGCATCCCAAATGGGCACTGGTTCAAATCCTGGCTGCTTCACATCCAATCTAGTTCTCTGCTATGGTCTGGGAAATCAGTGGAGGATGACTCAAGTTCTTGGGCCCCTGTAAACCACATGGGAGATCTGGAAGAAGCTCCTGGCTCCTGGCTTCAGATCAGCCCAGCTCTGGCTGTTGTAGCCATTTGGGGAGTGAACCAGTGGATGTAGGACCTCTCTCTCTCTCTCTCTCTCTCTCTCTCTCTCTCTCTTCACCTCTCTGTAACTCTGTCTTTCAAATAATAAATAAATAAATCTTTTTTATACATATACACATTACCTAATTTCATTTTCCATGAACTTTTGGAAGAACCCTGTATACATACGTATTTATATACATACACCCATGTATCTTGTATTTTCTTTATCTGTTCATCCAGCAAGGGACACTTAGATATTTCCCTCTCTTGGCTACTGTAAGTCCTGCCGCAATGAATACAGCGGTGCAGATATCTTTACGAGCTGGTGATTTCATCCCCTTTGGCCATTTACCCAGAAAAGGGTCATATGGTACGTTCTGTTTTGAATCTCTTCAGGAACTTCCACGCTGCTCTCCGCAATGACTGTACTCACCCCCATTCCTACCAGCAGAGTCCTTGGGTTCTCCTCTCTCCACACCCTCACTAGCATTTGTTATCTTCCGGGAGGTTTTTTTGATGGTTGTTTCTTTTTTGATAATAACCATCCTGATGGAGGAGGTGATAATGTCAGAGTGGTTTTAGTTTGCATCTCTCCGCGGTTCATGATATTAAACACCTTCTCACATACCTGTTGGCTAGATTTGTCTTCTTTGGAGAAACTGCTGTCAATCTTTTGCCCATGTTTAAACTGGATTATTTGTTTTTCCACTGTTGAGCCATAAGTGTTCTTTATAGATTTTTAATATTAACCCCTTATCAGACAAGTTGTTTGCAAATGCTTTTTCCAGTCCAGAGATTATTTTTTTTATTTTGTTATTCACTCATTTTGCCATACAGAACTGTTTTAATGTGGTGTAGTTCCACTTATTTATTTTTTTATTTTGTAGCCTGAGCTTTTGGTATGGGAGTTTTCTTCCTAATATACAATAATAAGTTCTCATGACAATAAGTTCATTTCCAAAACAGGCCTGCATGGAGCTTGCATTTGAAAGTCAAAATTCAAATTAATTAGCATAATATATATTAGTACTAGAAATAGTCCATGTGTATGAATTATGAAAATATCAGACACTAGAACACAAGGTCAAAAAAGTATTTTAAATTATACTCTATTACTGACCACAAAAATTATTACTCATAATTTTTGCCTTTACTTAAATAGCAGTTCAGTGTAATGAGCATTAATTGAGCACTTTACGTACGTGCAAGACCCTCTGCTCTGCAAGGAGAGTGGAAAGACACATGGCAATGCCTGCTCTTAAAGGACTCTTACTTCACGAAGAAGAAACAGATGCAAATAAACACAGATGCTCCTGAACTTACACCCCGAGAACCCACTGTAAGCTAAAAGTATACAGAGGAAGACACATTTCATGCCCCTCACCTGAGCTGGCTGCCAGGGCCCAGCATCTGGGAAGAGCATGGTACTGCATATTGGTGGCCCAGGGAAAAGGTCCAATTTCAAAATCAGAGTACAGTTCCTATTGGATGTGTAGCAGTTTTGCACAATTATAAAGTAGAAAAATCCTAAGTCGAATCATCAAAGCCGGGAAATGTCTGTGATTACAAGGTGACGGGATCAAATAAAAACAACGATCACCAGTTATACAGGGACACAACGTCAATCTGCCGGGGGATGGTGACAAGGGAATTCAGAAGGAAAATGATGCCTGAGCAGAAGCTTTTTCAGTAGGAGGGGGTGCTGAGGATGTGGCAGGGGGCACTCTGTGCACAGGGAAACCAAGTCAAGGGAGCAGCAAAGGCACAGGTGAGGAGTCACAGGAACCAAACTAAGACAGTGCCAGCGAGGAGCAAGGAGCCGAGGGGAAACAAATCTGCAATGCTTTGGAAGTGAAACTGAACACCATGCAAATTGACTTAGCGTCTTCCGAAAAGGTTCTCAAAAATGAGAGTTACTGATGGTTCACCAGGCTGGTGATGCCGGGCCTGCCTTTTAATAGATCACTGGACTTGAAGCAAAGCTATAACAAGCACTGTGGGCATCATCTGTTTTCATCTGAACATTATATAGACATTAAATGCCCAAAGCTACAGACACACATATTATCTTCCAAGTTATGGACTCTCGGTCCATTACAACAGATTAAGAGCAAACTAAGAAAATGACGTAAGTATTGGATGGGCATGGAGGAAATAAAGCAAACTTTCTTACTGGTTGTCCCATCTCTTTCCTGTCTAAATAAGGGAGTAACTTGGGGACGCCCATTGCTAGCAGAAAAGCCTTCCCAGCGCTGCCTGAGAAGTGAACAGGTAATAAATGGCCTGTTGACGTGTCCTGAGACGCGGGGAACCAGGCACCAAGAAACAGTCCTTGTTCGCGACTGGGGGGGTTGGTGAGAGAACGCAGAAGCCTCATACTCCAGTGCAGTGAGCACTTTATTAGTAGGGCCAGGGTCCCGAGAGAAGGAAGCGAACTCTGCCTGCTGGCAACAGGGCATCTTCTAAGGGAGCGATAACAAAGCGTCGAAGGTGTTGAGGAACGGAAGGAGGCTCAGGTGACGGCATCTGGGAACTATGGGACCTGATGTTATTGTCCCTAATCACTTACTCTTCCTTCCAGCTTTGTACCACTGAAGGTCGGGCTTGGCCTCCGTGTGACTTGCTGAGGCCAGTAAGATGTTCATAGAAGTGTTCTGTGCTGCTTCTGAGCGAAACCTTTAAGACGCATTGTGACGTTCCAGTATTGCTCTTTCCCCTCTGCCCCACAACAAAGCCATTTCCCGAAGGGGGTTGCTCGTTCAGCCATGCTCCCAACGTAAAGAAGACTCTTGGAGGAAGTCTGAATCCAACATGCAGCCAGTGTGTAATGGAAGCTGGAAACATAAGAGAAGCATGGGTGCATGAGTTGGAACATGGAGGGGGGAGGGGCGGGCTGCAGAAATGGAGCATCCAGAGCTACTTAAGAGACTGAATAAGTGGTGAAAGCATGAATGGAAACAGAATACAACAATAGGTTTCGGGAGGGGAACGAAGAGTGTTGTTTGGGATGCACTCATTTTGAGGCAGATGGGAAGCACCAGGTGGAGAAGACCTATTGGCAATAAAAATCTGGTGCTGAAATCCGGGAGCAATGCGGGTTGGAGACAGATCCAAATGGACCAGAGGCCAGAGACTGGGTTAATCCATCCTGGCGGAGGTAGAGAGTAAGTTGAGAGGAGTATCAAGGGCAAAGATTGGAAGAACCCCACTGTTTAAGGAGTGGATCTCAGAGGAGAAGCTGGGGAAGGCTCACAGAGAGGCAGTCCCAAAGGAGAGAAAGGGATCAGAGAAGAAAGGAGGGGTCTCCAAAGAGATGGCCAGCGCCGCTGACTTTGAGCTGTGAGAATCAGGAGGTGAGCGTGGCCGGCTCTGTTTGCTCTTGCTCCAGTCACCGTGACTTTGAGGAATAAGAACCTCCACTCACCCGGCAGCATAAACATGGTACTTTATCAGCGTCCATGGGGAGGAGGTGCAAGAACACGTTTGGGTGGAGACAAAGAAAAAAATAGAAACTCAGCATCCCGAGTGATGACTCCCAGAGACCTGAGGATTTCTCTGCTTACGGGGGACTGCAGAGCTGCTTATGAGCTTTGAAAATGACAGGTGCCCATAAATGGGAAAAAATGTGCATTGCTTCCATTTACAGGAATTGCCTAATTCCAAACATGGTAATGAGAAGGATTTAAAAGTGAAATCTGTTCTGGAACACTCCCCTACCTGGCAGAACCGGCTTTTTAGATTCACCTCTTCTGTGCTCTCTATTAACGCTATTAAATTTCAACCGACTGTAACGAGAGTTAGAGTAATGCTAAAGATATTTGCATAGATTTCTCCAGGTTTTTTGATGATCTAATTGAATAGCAGGATTTTTTTTTTTTGCATATATACAAAGAGCTTGAAGCTACACTGAATTTATTATGCAATATTCTACCAGGAACATCCCACATTCATGCTTATAGTAGAAAGAAACACTGTTTTTTGTCTGTAACACAAATGACTTCCTTGGCTAGTACACCTCAACTCGTTGGGCTGTGGTGAGATAGTGTTTGCAGTGTTCCATGGAAACAAAGTTTGAAAATGTCGGGCTAAGTGATGTGAATTTTTTTCCCATTGCAGGATTTCTAAGAGCCTTTGATATTCAGGTTTACTGTGTGTAGCTCTAGAGATGGGTATAGCAGTTCGTAAATTTATATGGCCATAGATAGCCCCTCTTTTGTTCTCAAGAACACTTGACCTAGCTTATCAAATGTCCCATATGGCAGAGTGTATTTCTGTTCAAAATATTTGCTACTCTTCTCTGTCATTTTTTTTTCTGTAGAAGAATGATTCCTCCCAATTCCACTGAACACAGGAGTAGTCTTGTGACCTGTGTTAGCCAATGTGATGTGGCTATAGGTAACATGTGGCACTTCTGGCAGATACCTTAAGAGCCAGCTGGGATGCAGCTGACCTGTTCTTTTAACCTTCTCTTCCAAGACCAGCCACGTCTCCGAGTGTTTGTTCTGACATCCCAGAGTTCAAGAGCATCCCATGGTGGAAATGGAAATGCCTAAGAAAAATACCTTTGAAGTCATCTTCCATTAATGCAAGCACAACTTAACCTAGGCTGAGTCACACATCCCACCTCCAAACATTTCTGATTACTTGAACCTTAACCAATTTTTACAGCTGCACTCACTCTGGTTTAATCTTTTAAATGATGAAGTGTTCTTAGAATTCTTCTTTGGATTAAGACAATAACTTGAGTGTGAATCAAAAAATGTGTATGAAACATGACTTAAAACAATGACATTTAGGGTCCAGTGTTATCATGTAGCAGGTAAAGCCACCTGTTCTAATGCCAGCAACCCTTATGGACACCAGTTTGTGTCCCAGCTGTTCTGTTTCTGATCCATATTTCCTCTAATGGCCTGGGAAGAGCAGTGGCCCAAGAGTCTGAGCACCTGCCACCCATGTGGGAGACCCAGATGAAGCTCCTGGCTCCTGGTTTCCTCCTAGCCCAGCCCTTTGCGGCCATCTGGGTAGTGAATCAGTGGATGAAAGATTTACTTCTCTCTCTCTTTCTTTCTTTCTCTCTTTCTTTCTTTCATTCTTTCATTCTTTTGTTCTCTCTCTCACTCCTTCCCTCCCTCCCTCCCTTCCTTTCTCCATCTCTCTGTCTTTCCCCTCCTCCTTCTCTGTAACTCTGATTTTCAAATAAATCTTCTTTTAAAAAGATAATGACATTTAAACACTTATATACCTAGAAGTTATCCAAAATGTCAAAAATGGATATTCATTGGCATAATTCCCAGAGATTCTGGATCAATGGGAGTGCCAGGGGCTCAGGGAATCTGAATTTTAAGCCAGATACTTTAAGCCACTAGAGATATTACCAAGGCAGGCAGTTTGTCTGCCTTACCTCAGGAATGTTGCTGTAAAGCTGATCATTTGATTATTTTATGACAACATGCATTTCAGTAAATGCCACTTCCATTTAAGAAGACACCCTGGAGAGTCCTCTTTTGAGTTACTGGGGGCATATATGAAATCGGTTTCATTACATTTTGGTTTATATTATATTTAGTGCAAAAATGTTTTATGTGCAAAATGGCACTTTCATGCTTGAATGCCCATCTTATCCAAAAACCCTGGCTCTCAATGACTTTTCAAAAAAAAAAATCAGCCTGCTTTAAGATTAAGTTCTGTTGTCAATGAAGATCAAGGGCTTTTCAGTTGCAAGTGACAGAAACCTAATTCAAACTGCCTTTTTTTTTTTTTTTTTTTTTTTTTTTTTTTTTTTTTTTGACAAGTCTGACTGTTTATTGCTGGGGGCAGGAGGCTCAGGGGCTCTTGGTGGGGCGGGTGCGCTTCCTCTTCACCGTCACGGGCTTCTGGACGCACTGGATGGCGCTGGCTCAGCGGATAGCAGCCATGCGCAGACCGGGGCAGTACTTGTTCTTGTGAATCATGTGCCGGATGCTGCTGAGGGTGGCCACGGGCGTTCTTCTTGATGGTGGTCCGCACGTACGAGGTGGCTGGCTTGCGCTGACCGTGCTGTACGTCTGCTTGTTCCTCTTGACCAGGAAGCTGGAGCAGTTGCGCACGACCATCCACTGCAGGTGCGCGGACATGGCGGCGGCTCCTTAAGCAAAACAAATGTATTGTTCATAGAACTAGAATGTCCATGGTTCTTGAGAGAATGAAATAAGCTTTCCTGGTTGAGTGGACAAGACGTGTTAGCACTGAGACTTGATCCACCTGTGGAGTGGGCGGATGCAATGGTTATCTAGGCAGGACAAGAATATCTCTTGGGAGGAAGACCAGGGCAGACAAGGCACTATCTGGATGCTTTGGGGACAGGTGGAAGGGAAAACTAAGCAGGTGATTTGTACAGGGAAGTTGGCTGGTGTCATCCATGGAAGTTCTGACAGTCAGCTAGTGAATGTCTAGGGGTGGAGTAGGGAACAAAGAAGTAGAGAGAGTAAGAAATCCAAGCTTCACCTATAACTGACTCCAGGTACCCAGTAGACAGTTTCAAGTACCTGTTTCCTTCCATCTCCCAGCTCTGCTCTCCTCCACGTTCACTTCATTCTTGGGAGCACTCTCCCATGATCTACAACCTGGGTCCCGCTGGTTTGGCTTGAGTTAGGGACAATCTACCCAATCAGTGAGGCCAGAGATGCTCTGTTTCATCACTGCTGGGCCATGTGCCCATCCCTGGAGACCCAGATGAGGTTTCAGCCACGTGAATCACAAAGGTTTCCGAAAGGAAAATTGGGGCACTGGGGCCAGCAGAGGAGGTTAGCAGGGAAAAGTCCATAATGTGTGCCCACTCCAGACTTGTCACTTGTGTCTGGATCAGCGATCTCCCAGGGAAGGAAGTTCACACACTGGATTTTCTTTTTCCCAAAGGGGATTTTCTCTCAAGTGCAAAACAATCAATTTTATTCCAAAATGTTTGAGGCAAACAATCTCTGTTCTTTTTGGAGGAAATATCAGGGAGAAACTCAGTGTTATAGATTGTAGTTAGGTCTAACTGCCATCCTAGGAACCTGTGTTTTGTACCTCAAGGTTACCTGTTAATAAGTTTCCTAAATATGTTGACCCTACATACCTGGTAATCTTGATTTAAGTTCACAATGGTTTGCTTTGCATGAAAGCCAGCTATTCTGCAGATACATAAAGGTTAAGGAGAAAAATGCTAGCAATGTTCTGTCCTTTTAAGTCAATTACTAAAGGTCAAAATCAGAGCCGTTGCTACCAAAGAGTTCTCAAAATATCACAGACAAAGGCAGTTCAGTCTTTATTATTATTTCTATGCACTCACTCATGATCTTTAACCAACATGTTCCATATCAAATCCCTTCACAGAAGAAGATTTTTGGATTTTGCTCTATTTAGAGCTCATATTTTCACTTATTTATTATCATGGAAAAATTGTATGGCAAAGAAATAAAGTTGTTTTTCCATTGACCTACTCTTTTTACCTAGAGAAAGCTGCTTCTGTCTGCTACTCCTGGTAAAATTAGGCCCCCATGCTACCATTTTTTTATTTGCTTGTATGCTGCCCTAGTACGGTGCCTTGCACACAATAAGCATTCAATAAATATTCATTAATTAATGGCCCAGCAGAGGAGTCACCTGTTTTGCATTATGCCACCATTCTCTGAGGCACTGTGGAGTCATTCTGCAGACAGCCTGGAGCTCTGCCGAGGTCGAGGTATTTGGGTATTTTACCAGGGACTTGGGAAATTCCAAAAATGAGATTTTTCTAAAAGTGGTTTTAAGACCCAAAAAAAAGCCAAAACATAACAGTTACTTTCATTTGTTAATGTTCAAAATGCAAAGTGGAGCACAATGAATGGAATGAGGTTTATTTAGGCAGATGACTAAACTCTCTAGTTCCCTGTGGCTGACAGCTTTGGCACTCAGAGTTCAACATCTGACAGTACAAAGAAGGAAATCCAACACATGGGATCTATAAGCACTTGGGTGATCACACAGACCCAGCCATCTCTGCCCTTTCTCCTCTCACAGTTTGTCCTCTGCAGGGCTGATACGGTAAGAGTGCATTTATCATCCTCAGACCACAGTAGAAAACATTGCAGAGCCAGCCAGGAAACCAGCTCGCCGGCCACCCACTCCCCAGCCTACTGGCTATCACGGAGGTGATAAATGACTGCCATCCTGCCTAACGTTCAGGGACTGAAAAGTTCAAGGGCATGGAAGGCTTATCTGTGTCAGCCTCTTCCTTTGGTAGCTTGTAGAAAAGCTGTCAGGATGAGAAGAGAGAAGAGGGAGAAGAATGGCTTGGCTGGATACCCCAGCCAGATGTCCAGAAACTAAAGCATAATGGTCTTTTCAGCTGGTGTCCTTGAATACCTTGAGCTATTAATGAAATTCTTATAACCTTGAATATTTGTTTATGTCCTCAGTGTCCATTCAAATCAGATTCACTGACAGCTTGATAAATGACCTTCAGTTTTATCTCAGACAAGTGCACCACAGTTCAATCGATGGCTTTGCTTATGTGAGCACTTTGGGGTTCTGTCCATGGATCTATTTTTTTTTTCACTTATTTATTTAGTTTGTTTGAAAGACAGTAAGAGAGAGAGAGACAGAGAGAGACAGAGACAGAGACAGACTGCTGGTTCATTTCCCAAATACCCACAAGAGTTGGGGCTGGGCCAGGCTAAGCCAGAAGCCAGGAACTCAATTTGTGTGTACCATAAGGGTGGCAGGGGCCCAACTACTTAAGCCATCACCTGCTGCCTCCCAGGGTGTGCATCACCAGGAAGTTGGAATCGGGAGCAGAGCAAAGCCAGGACTCAAATACAGCCTGTTTAATATGGGACGTGGCATCTCGGTGTCTTAATCACTGCACCAAGTACCCATCTCCCTAGGTCTATTTCTATTAACAATTGAGTCTCAGAAGCCTGCTTTACTAAGTTTTAGAAATTTGTACTTTGGATGTATCTGGATTTTGCCTTCACTCCCTCCACACAACAGACATAAAGGAAAACCCGTGGTAGAAATAGTATGTCCTTAGTTACTTGATCCTTCCTTATCAGGGACAACTGACTACTGTATCCAGATAAGGTTTTGCTGACACTATTATGATACTTGCCAAAGAAACTGTCTATTGTCGTGTTAACGCATTAAAATTGATGACCAACCCAGACTCCAAACCTTCTTTCCCTGCAGTCTCTAGCGGCATGTTGACTCTTGGCATTCACAGTTGTTTGCTTGTCGAACAGTGTCATGTTTCTATGACTCCGAGTGCTGGCTCCAGTTACAGTCAAGTGGAAGCAAGAACACTCAGGCAAGCCTTTCATGGAAAGACAGGCCTGCCCCAACTTTACATTTCTGGTAGTTGAACAGAGAAAGGGGAAATGTAATCTCTCCCAATTTCTCCAAGGTTTTGACAGAAGGAAGTTGAGTTGGGGATGGTGGGGAGGGTCACATTAGAAGTCAAGGTCAGGCCAGCCTCTGCCTTTCAGGAGGCAGTGGGTTGGGGTGCTGCAGGTAGGAGGGGAGGGGTGAGGACTGCATGCAGGCCCAAGTGGAGGCAGGCCAGGTAGCAGAGGATCACAGTACCTGGAGAGTCTGGGAGTAGGGAGGTGGCAATCAGACAGGTGATTGCGTTAGACTAGATAAGGCACCAGCAGGTGAGCATGACCTTGGAGTGGTGGGAAGGAGCAGTGCAGTCATAATCAAGGGCACTAGTCAATCGAAGTCATGACGTCATCTGGGGTTTTGACCCTAATCTTGTGTGTGGGCGGTGGGGCAAGGGCAGCAGGAGATAATACAGAGAACAGTGAGATGGAAGCACAGTGATGAAATCCTGAATCAATCCAGTTCCTGCTGTGGTTTGGTCACAGAGGAGTGGAGAAAAGACAACTAACACTCACTGACTGCTTCTTGTGCCTGTCAGACGCTGAGCTGGATTATAGAATTTGCTCATCCATTGGTTCAAAACATGTTCATGGAGCGCTGTGTGCAGGCACTGTTCTAGGCACTGGGAAAGAGCAGGGAAGAAAACAAAGTCCCTGTGCCCTTGGACCATTCATTCTCGAAAGGAGATTCAAGTCATGGACCTGATGCTGGATTGGAAGCTACTAAGTGTGCTCGAGAGAAAATGCAGCACAGCAGAGGGATAAGGAGTGTCATAGGACTCACTAAGAAGGTACCAACTGGGCCAGTGTCGGAAGGAGGTAGACATCTGGAAGAACTTCCACAGGCAGAGGCAACAGCAGGAATAGTGTTGTGAGGTGGGAGCAGGTTGGGTGTGTTCTAAGAACTACAAACAGGCTGGCATGCTGGATCCTATTGAGAGAGGGAGGGCAGAGTCGAAGGACATGTGAGAGGGAGCATACTAGGATGGAGGTGAGGCATCATCTAAGCCTCTTCATGGCAGTGCTCTCTGCTGCCTTGGCGACATTTGGCAAAGTCTGGAGACACTTTTGCTTGTCCCAGTCGGGGGACAGTGGTGCTAATGGCTTCTTATGGATAAAGACCAAGGATACTGCCAAATATCCTACGATGTACAGAACAATCCCACTTCACCAAATGCTATCCAGCTGCAGGTGTCAGAAGTGCCAAGATCAAGAAACCCTATTTTAGACCATCATAAAAGCTTTGGTTCTTCTCTGAAGGAAATTGGAAAGCATGATCAGGCTTTAAGAAAAGAAATTATCCAACTGTAATATTTACTTCTATGACTTTTGGAAGAGAAAAAGGGAGACAGTGATGCAGGAATCTTTCATCCACTGGTTCACTTCCCAAATGCACACGTCATCTAGAGCTAGGCAGTGCCAAAGCCAGGAGCCTGGAGCTCAGTTCGGGTCTCTCACACATGGCTGGCAGGAGTCAAGTACTTGAGCCGTCATCTGTTGCCTCCCAGGGTGCACATTATCAGGAAGCTCAGATCAGAGACAGAGGAGCCAGGACTTGAACTGGTCACTCCATCTGATAGAGGATGCAGATGCCAAAGAGTTGACCTAACTGCTCTGCCACACATGTGTCCCCAAGTAAACAGGATTATTTTGGATGCTATGGTGACTGTGGAGTACAGGGGAAGAAGGTGGAAGCACAGTGAACAGTTAGAAAATTGTTGCAGCAGTAAACAAGGGATGATGGGTCTTTGATGTTCACAATTTCAGATTTGGTTCTGTTAGCCCTACAGTAGAGATGAAAAAAAAAATGGAGGCTCAGAGAAGAACTCAGCCAGGTCCCATGGCTGATGAAACCACGGCTTTGACATGTGGAGCCAGGTGTGTGATTTCAACGCTGGATTCTTCCCATAGCATTATCATGGCCTCCCCCTACCCCCACCCCATCACCTTCATTTATACCTTCCTTCTCCATCAAAGTGCAAGCAATACCTCTTTTCATCTTAAAAAAGAGCAGGTGTGATATGCTTGTTTCCCCAAAGTATCATTCTGAGTATTTAAGCCACATGGACCTGAGTCTAGGTTATCCAAACCCACCTTTTAAATTTCTCCTAAGGACAGGATTGGCCTCAGAACCTGGAACAAGGATGAGTATATACATGGGGTCACTGGATCCTGCTGAGATTATAGATGTAAGAAGGAGGGAGCCCGGCACACGTTTGGGATCATTAGACTCCCGGGCATGTTGCTATGGCTTAGATATGATTCAGGCACCCCCGCCCCCACCCCGAGAGTTCATGGGCTGCAATTTGATCTCCATTGTGAGGTATGAAGAGGCCAAAAGCTTAATCCAACCATGATTCTTAGTGGGTGGACCTTAGGAGGTGATTAGATAAGTTCCTTGGGGTGCAGCCCCTATGATTGGCAGCTTTATAAGAGAAGAGAGACCAGAAAACACACACATGCACACACACACACACACACACACGCACACACACGTGAACACTTCCAAGCTCTTGCTATATGACGTGACATGCCCTTAGACCTGGTACTTCCAGAACTATGAGTCAAAATGAACCTGTTTTCTTTATAAAGTAGCCTGCTCAGGAATTCCATTGAATAACAAGAAATAGACATAAAGACACATGTGTTTGATAATTTGTGCCTCCAACCACTGCACACTTGGTTGGCTGTGCATTGACTGAGCCCAGTCACTGATAGATTCCTGAGGATCCACGGCAGGCCGCCCCACGCTCCTTACATTTGTCACAATTTAGGCTTGAAACAAATCAGAATGGCTCTTGCTGTGCACAGGAAGCTCCCTTCTGGGCAGAGCGTGGGTGGCCAACATCAGAAGGTGGTATTGGATTTCAGACTGGCCTTTGTACATTGAAGTAGTCAGAAGCAAACCTACAAAGCTGGCTTGCATAACCGTTTTTAAACTTCTTTTAAAGATTTATTTTATTTATTTGAAAGAGTTACAGAGAGAGGTAGAGACAGAGAGAGAGAGAAAGGTCTGCTGGTTCACTCCCCAAGTAGCCTCAATGGCTGGAGCTGAGCTGATCCGATCCAAAGCCAGGAGCCAGGAGCTTACTCTGGGTCTCCCATGTGGGCTGCATAACCTTTATTTAGGTATAATATATATACACAAAAGTTTACATATCGTAAATGTGAGTGTTGATAAATTTTCACAAGCTAAATACCAGTGAGTAATCAGCACCTGGATCAAGAAACAGAACACTCTCCGTGCCCAGAGGTCCCCACACACCCTCCCAATCAGGCACAGCCCTGACTTTTTTTTTTTTTTAATCTTTTTATTTATTTATTTTTTTGACAGGCAGAGTTAGACAGTGAGAGAGAGACAGAGCGAAAGAACCTTCTGTTGGTTCACACCCCTAATGACCGCTATGGCTGGCATGCTGTGGCCAGCGCGCTGCGCTGATCTGAAGCCAGGAGCCAGGTGCTTCCTCCTGGTCTCCCATGCGGGTACAGGGCCCAAGCACTTGGGCCATCCTCCACTGCCTTCCCGGGCCAAAACAGAGAGCTGAACTGGAATAGGAGCAACCGGGACAGAATCTGGTGCCCCAACCGGGACTAGAACCCTTGGGTGCCGGTGCCACAGGCGGAGGATTAGCCAAGTGAGCTGCAGCGCCGGCATGAAACATTTTTTTTTTATCTTTTGTTTAATGAATATAAATTTCCAAAGTACGACTCATGTGTTACCATGGCTTCCCCCCCCATACCGTCCCTCCCACCCACAACCCTCCCCTTTTCCACTCCCTCTCCCCTTCCATTCACATCAAGATTCATTTTCGATTATCTTAATATACAGAAGATCAGCTTAGTATACCTTAAGTAAGTATTTCAACAGTTTGCTCCCACACAGAAACATAAAGTGAAAAATAATAGATGATTTTTTTTAAATGATGATGAAATCAGATCAGACCTATTGTCATGTTTTTTTTTTTTACAGAAGATCAGTTTAGTGTACATTAAGTAAAGATTTCAATCGTTTGCACCCCCATAGAAACACAAAGTGAAATATACTGTTTGAGTACTCGTTATAGCATTAAGCCTCAGTGTACAGCACGTTAAGGACAGAGATCCTACATGAGGAGCAAGTGCACAGTGACTCCTGTTGTTGACTTTACAAATTGACACTCCTGTTTATGGCATCAGTAATCTCCCTATGCACCAGTTATGAGTTTCCAAGGCTATGGAAGCCCCTTGAGTTCTCCGACTCTTATCTTGTTTAGACACGGTCATAGTCAAAGTGGAGGTTCTCGCCTCCCTTCAGAGAAAGGCACCTCCCTCTTTGAAGACCTGTTCTTTCCACTGGGATCTCACTCACAGAGATCTTTTTGCCAGAGTGTCTTGGCTTTCCATGCCTGAAATACTCTCATGGGCTTTTCAGCCAGATCCGAGTGCCTTTAGGGCTGATTCTGAGGCCAGAGTGCTATTTAGGACATCCGCCATTCTATGAGTCTGCTGAGTATCTCACTTCCCATGTTGGATCACTCTCCCCTTTATTTATTCTATCGGTTGGTGTTAGCAGATACTAGACTTGTTTATGTGCTCCCTTTGACTCTTAGTCCTTTCATTATGATCAATTGTGAACTGAAATTGATCACTTGGAATAGTGAGATGGCATTGGCACATGCCACCTTGATGGGATTGAATTGGAATCCCCTGGTATGTTTCCAACTCTACCAATTGGGGCAAGTCAGCCCGAGCATGCCCCAAATTATACATCTCTTCCCTCTCTTATTCCCACTCTTATGTTTAACAGGGATCACATTTCAGTTAATTTTCAACACTTAAGAATAACTGTGTGATAATTACAGAATTAAACCAGTCA
Organism: Oryctolagus cuniculus; assembly: GCF_964237555.1. Taxonomy (NCBI): domain Eukaryota; kingdom Metazoa; phylum Chordata; class Mammalia; order Lagomorpha; family Leporidae; genus Oryctolagus; species Oryctolagus cuniculus. The sequence continues at coordinate 63,992,544 of NC_091445.1, read as the reverse complement.
TATTAAGTAGAACAGACAAAAAAAATACTAAAAGGGATAATGTATTAAGTTGTCCATTAGCAGTCAGGGCTATGCTGATCAAGTCACCATTTCTCATAGTGTCCATTTCACTTCAGGAGGTTTCCTTTTTGGTGTTCAGTCAGTTGTCACCGATCAGGGAGAACATATGGTATTTGTCCCTTTGGGACTGGCTTACTTCACTCAGCATGATGTGTTCCAGATTCCTCCATTTTGTTGCAAATGACTGGATTTCGTTGTTTCTTACTGTGGTATAGTACTCTAAAGAATACATATCCCATAATTTCTTTATCCAGTCTACCATTGATGGGCATTTAGGTTGGTTCCAGGTCTTGGCTATTGTGAATTGTGCTGCAATAAACATTAGGGTGCAGACCGCTTTTTTGTTTATCAATTTAAACTCCTTTGCAGCCCTGACTTTTAATACCGTAAACTAGCTCTGCCACCGACTGACCTACATAGAGCATGCTTGACTTCCCCCCAAGTCCAAGCTTGTGAGATTCCTCCATTGTATTGTTGTACGAAGATGTAGACCTTTTATTCTCTGTTATATGTCAGTTTTTGAATACAAAACATTTGATCTGTTTTGCTTGGACAGGCATTTGGGTAGTTTCCAGTTTGAGGTTATTGTGAGCAGTGTTGCTATGACAATTCCAGTGTGCCTTTTGGTGAACACATGTGTAGTTGGTCCTCTCTATCTGTGGGTTCTCTATCCTCAGATGCAGCCAGCCACTGATCAAAAATATTCATAAGGCTGGCGCTGTGGCTCACTTGGCTAATCCTCCGCCTGTGGCACCGGCACCCCGGGTTCTAGTCCCGGTTGCTCCTCTTCCAGTCCAACTCTCTGCTGTGGCCCGGGAAGACAGTGGAGGGTGGCCCAAGTGATTGGGCCCCACACCCGCATGGGAGACCAAGAGGAAGCACCTGGCTCCTGGCTTCAGATCGGCACAGCATGCCGGCTGCAGCTCACTGGCCATAGCAGCCATTTGGGGGTGAACCAACGGAAAAGGAAGACCTTTCTGTCTCTCTCTCTCACTGTCAAACTCTGCCTGTCAAAAAAAGAAGTATTCAGAAAAACATTGAGTCTGTACTAAACATGTACAGACTCCTTTCCTTATCACTGTTTGCTAAACAGCTATTTCTTTACCATTTGCATTGTATTAGAAATCATACGTGGGCTGGCACCGTGGCTCAATAGGCTAATCCTCCACCTGCAGCGCCGGCACACCGGGTTCTAGTCCTGGTCGGGGCGCCGGATTCTGTCCCAGTTGCCCTTCTTCCAGGCCAGCTCTCTGCCGTGGCCCGGGAGTGCAGTGGAGGATGGCCCAAGTGCTTGGGCCCTGCACCCCATGGGAGACCGGGAGAAGCACCTGGCTCCTGCCTTCAGATCAGCGCGGTGCACCGGCCCCAGCGCGCCAGCCGTGGCGGCCATTGGAGGGTGAACCAACAGCAAAAGGAAGACCTTTCTCTCTGTCTCTCTCACTGTCCACTCTGCCTGTCAAAAAGAAAAAAAAAAAAAAGAAATCATACGCAATCCAGAGAGGACGTAAGGCATATAGGAAATGTGCATAGTTTATATGCAAACACAGTATCCAGACAGGGCCCTGGATCCAATCTTCACAGATACCAAGGGACTATTGTATACATTTCTGTTGGGCACAGAAAGTGGAATTGTAGGGAAGAAAAGATTTTTTGTTTTTGACTGGCAGAGTGGACAGTGAGAGAGAAAGAGAGAGAAAGGTCTTCTTTTACCATTGGTTCACCCTCCAATGGCTGCTGCAGCCGGCGCACCACGCTGATCCGATGGCAGGAGCCAGGTACTTATCCTGGTCTCCCATGGGGTGCAGGGTCCAAGGACCTGGGCCATCCTCCACTGCACTCCCTGGCCACAGCAGAGAGCTGGACTGGAAGAGGAGCAACCGGGACAGAATCCAGCGCTCCGACTGAGACTAGAACCCAGTGTGCCGGCACCGCAGGCGGAGGATTAGCCTATTGAGCTGCTGCGCCGGCCAAGATGTTTTGATAGGATGAAACACAGCATACTATAGCCAGCAATAAAACAGTGCATAGATATTTGATTGCGAAGGCTTGAATAGGTTCAAGAGCCAAAGAGAAAGTCCACAACTCAGAATAGAAAAGCTGTGAGCGTGAAGAAGCAAGGTGGAGTACCGCTGAGACCAAGGAGAGGATGGTGTGTGACAGCAGTGAGGGGCAGTAAAGAGCACTGGCCAGGAGTCAGAAAGCCTGGGTTTGAAGCTTGCTCTTGTGTGAGTTGACAACTTAAAACCCCGACCTCCCTTCACAGAAAACAGGGGTTGTTGAGATGAAATGCATTAATGCAGAAACTATGGGCTGATAACCTACCCACATGCAGAACACGGCAGAAGTGAACAGAGAAAGGAGAGGTCCTTAACCTCCTCGGTTTTACAAGAAAAGAACACAGCAAACAATCATCTGCTTACAATTAGTATAAGTGCAAGGAAGGCATGGACCCAGTCTCGGGGATCTGGAAGGCTTCTTTGAGGCCAAGTAGACAGGACAGGGCCCGGCCAAAAGTCGGAGGTGAGAAATTCCAGGTTGACGAAACAGCACGAGGGATGTGTGAGAGGGCAGGAGCTTGGCATGTGTGACAAGAAGAGCTGTTGAGGTTGGCTGAAGCGGAAGCTGCGAAGCAGGGAGAGGGGACACTAGATGACAGAGGTGGGCAGTGCCTTGAGTGGTGGCTTCACTTTACTTGCTTTTTAACCATTGTACACTGGGGGTAAGGAGAGGGCCAGGGAATGGAGTGGGAATGGTGACAGAATTAGGTAAGTATGCACATAGGTTAATTTGTGAATTTTCATTTTAGTGTTCACCCATGCACTCACTGGCATTTTATAGAAAGAGGGGCTACCAAGTGAATTTGGTGATGTCTGAAATTGTTTTGGGTGCCCATAATATTGAATGGATGTTGTCAATAATAGAAACATACAAGCTAGCACAACTTGCAAAATGTTATATTGTGCTTATTTAATTCCTTTTTGCTATGATATTGTTAGTTTTTTTTTTGTTTTTTTTTTGTTGTTGTTGTTGTTGTTTTTTTTTTTTTTTTTTTTTTTTTTTTGACAGGCAGAGTGGACAGTGAGAGAGAGAGAGACAGAGAGAAAGGTCTTCCTTTGCCGTTGGTTCACCCTCCAATGGCCGCCGCGGCCAGCGCACCGCGCTGATCCGATGACAGGAGCCAGGTACTTATCCTGGTCTCCCATGGGGTACAGGGCCCAAGTACTTGGGCCATCCTCCACTGCACTCCCTGGCCACAGCAGAGAGCTGGCCTGGAAGAGGGGCAACTGGGACAGAATCCGGCGCCCCGACCGGGACTAGAACCCGGTGTGCCGACGCCGCAAGGCGGAGGATTAGCCTAGTGAGCCGCGGCGCCGGCCTTATGATATTGTTAGTTTTTAAGTCAATTTCCATTCTAGGGACAGTAGCTGATATCTGTTGAGTGGTATGCCTCAAATTCTATTCTAAGCAATTTATAGCAGGTGTAGTGTCTCATTGAATCCTTGTAGCAACGAACTGGGGAAGTAGGGTTTATTATTATCCCCATTTCACTAGTGAGGAAATAGATATAGAAAAACATACGTATCAGCTAGCCCAAGATCAGCCAGTCTTGCTAGTCTTACAGACCAGGTAAGTATGTTAGACTACATCTTAGTGCAGACAGAAGGGGTATAGGAGGTGATTGCAATGGTTTCAGTGAGAGATCACTGTGTCTTGGGCCACTGTGATTATAACTAAAGAGGGAGATTTTAAGTGAAAGTCCTCACAAAAAGCCTGGCACACCCAATTCAGTCTAGCAGGCTGTTTCATTGCCTGGGAACTCCTGCCCAAAGCTTGGTGCTGAGAAGGATGCTGAACCCTCAGACCCGAGTGGAAGGAACGCAACCACAAATTAGAGACATCTGCCATTAACAATAGATAATAGGCGTAGATACAGATAATAACTATCGATAAATAGGTGTAGCACTTACATTGAGGGCTATTTCTAGTAATGATTTGCAAGTAGAGACAAGATTTTTATATAGATTATTTTGAGTCATTTACCCTATAATAATTTATAAAAAGATATAGTCACCTTACACTATAGCAGGATAAAAGACAGGCACAGGGGCCGGTGCTGTGGTATACTGGATAAAGCCACAGCGTGTGGCACTGGCATCCCATATGGATGCTGGTTCGAGTCCTAGCTGCTCCACTTCTGATCTGGCTCTCTGCTATGGCCTGGGATAGCAACAGAAGATGGCCCATGTCCTTGGGACCCTGTACGCTGTGGGAGACCCGGAAAAAGCTCCTGGTTCCTGGCTTCAGATTGACACAGTTCTGGCCACTGTGGCCATTTGGGGAGTGAACCAGCAGATGAAAGACCTTTCTCTCTGTCTCTCCTCTCTCTGTAATTCTGCCTCTTAAATAAATAAATAAATCTTAAAAAGACAGGTGCAGCAGTTAAAATACTGCTGGGACACCTGCTTCCCACACTGGAGTGCCTGGGTATTCGTTCCAGCTCCACTTCCTATGAATGTGCACCCTGGAGGCAGTGGGTGATGGCTCTAGTGCTTGAGTTCCTGCCACCACCTGGGAAACCCGAACTGAGTTCTGGGCTCCTGGCTTTGACCTGGCCCAGCCCTGGCGGTTGGGGGCATTTAGGTATATGGAAAAATCTCTCTGACTTTCAAATAAAAGTAAAGTTAGCAATTCAATGTTAAAAAATGTTTAAACTTAGTGAACTTTGGGTTTGGAAGTATTCATGGGCAATGTCTTGAAAACAAAAGTATTGTAGTGCCATCTTTTTGGGTCCTGGATTGTGTAGGACGCAATCAGTGGGTCAAGGGAAAGAGGTAGAAGAAAACTGCTATGTTCTTTACTTGTTTATTTTAGAGAGCCATTCTCTAAAATCAATGGATGATAGTTGCTTATATGTACGGTTAACTTGGCTCTGAATCCAAACAGTGATTTTGTGACTAATATTTAATCTTTGACTAATGAAGATCGATTCCTACCCTGAACCCTTGTTCCGAAGTTGCTTGACCTCGGACTACCCAATGGACACAGACTGTGCAGATGTGGGCCAATCCCAGAACACTGGGGCTTATTCATCTTAAAAGTTTCCAATCGTTATTTCAGTGGTTGGAACATAAAAGCCACTCCACAAACATCTTTTGAGTAAATGAATGAATACAGAACTGGATAAATAACTATGGTAACTATTTGTTCTCATTAAAAAGAAAAAAAGGTAATTTCGAGACCAGTAGGTACTGTGCCAAATCTAGAATATATTTTAAATAAAACAGTAAGTCTTAGAAATGAACAAGATCTCTTCTTTGCTTTTGTTCTACAGAGATTAGTAAATTAGATCTATTTTTGTCTAACTTGCACATTTTGAATAAAATAGCATCTTTTGGCAAAGAAAAAAAAACCCTGAGTCATGTTATTGAGTAACTTTGTCTTTTAATAGCTGGGGAAAGTTTGTATGAACTAGGCGAGTCACTTAATTTTTCTGTCTTTGTGTCTCCTGGACAAGAAAGGTGATCACCCAGGTTGTTTTCAGTTTAGAAGTATCTGCAAACCTATTCACTTATAAATACGCTGCTTTGTGCATTCTTTTTATTCCATCGTTGGAAAAGTGCAGAATCTTCATTATAAAACCAGTTCTCAGTCCAGATTGAAAGGGCCCCAGGAAAGCACAGAATTCCAGACTGTTTTGCAAGAATATCCTCACTCATTAAAAGAATGCTCCTAAGAGGAAAACAAGAGCTCTGTGACAATTTTCCTAGGACGTTGTTATACAAAGGCCCTCTCGTGAGGCAAGCAAGTGCTGCACTCTCCAGTGTGGCCATCCTGACAATCATGGGCCCCCGTGGGGACTGGTGACATGGGCAAGTCCTCTAATAACCTCTAGGCATCATCATGAGCAAATGCCTACATGTCCTTGCTAAGAGGCAGCACTGTTCTAAATGCTCTACCCTGTGAACTGGGTGTGATGATGATCTTTTCACAGATAGGCAAGTTGAGGCATAATGTCCATAATTTGCTCAAGGTTAGAGACCTCATAAGTGGTAGAGCCAAATTTGAATCCTTACTCTGAACCACTCTCCTCTACTGCAACTTCAGGATAGCATCTACCCATTGTAAAAGCTGAAATCCAAGGGAACCTTGAAAAGTTTGTGGAAAGTTTAGGGGCAGGAGTTTCCTGCAGTGATCCATATGCTCACAACCTGCATTGGGATGCCTGGGTTCAAGTCCCGACCCCACTTCCAGTTCTAGCTTCCTGTTAATGCATATCTCAGGAGGCAGCAGAGGGCAGCCTATGTATCTGGTACCCTGCCACTCATGTGGGAGATTTTGATTGAATCTCTGGCTCCTGGCTTTGGCCTGACCCAGCTCTGGCATTTGGGGAGTGAACCAGCAGATGGACAGTTTCTGTCTGTCTACCTGACTCTGCCTTTCAATTAACTAATTAATTATCTAAAAAATTATATTTGTGCAAAAAAATTTTGAAATCCATGCATAGAGGGATTTTTTTCTAAGTTCATGGAAAGTACATATGAAAAAAATTATTTTCTTGGCACCAAAAAAAGCTGATTTTTTAATTCCATTTTTTCTCTTTATTACTTATAAGGCAGAATGACAGAGAGAGTGATAGGGATAGAGACAGGAGAGAAAGATCTTTCATCTATTGTTTTACTCTCCATATACCCATAAAAGCCTGGGTTCTGGCCCAGGCAAAAGCCAGGAGTGCAGGACTCTGTCCAGGTGTCCCACATGGGTAGCAGAGACTCAAGTACTTGAGCCATCACCTGTTGCTTTAGTGTGCACACATTAGCAGGCAACTGGATTGGAGACAAAGGAGCCAGGACTCGAACCATGCACTCTGATATGGGATGTGGGCATCCCAAGTGGCATCTTACCCACTATGTCCAATGCCAGCCCTGTATTTTAGGGTACGCCAAATAGCCTTGTCTGCCCAGAATGTAAGACATGCAGTGGGCCTGCGCCGCAGCTCACTAGGCTAATCCTCTGCCTAGCGGCGCCGGCACACTGGGTTCTAGTCCCGGTCAGGGCGCCGGATTCTGTCCCGGTTGCCCCTCTTCCCAGGCCAGCTCTCTGCTGTGGCCAGGGAGTGCAGTGGAGGATGGCCCAAGTCCTTGTGCCCTGCACCCGCATGGGAGACCAGGAGAAGCACCTGGCTCCTGCCTTCGGATCAACTCAGTGCGCCGGCCGCAGCACGCCAGCCATGGAGGCCATTGGAGGGTGAACCAATGGCAAAAGGAAGACTTTTCTCTCTGTCTCTCTCTCTCTCACTGTCCACTCTGCCTGTCCAAAAAAAAAAAAAAAAAAAAAAAAAAAAAAAAAAAAAAAAAAAAAGACATGCCGTGGGGAGATGTTGTTTGGCTTGTAGAAGATTTAGAATGTGTGATAAAGGCATCTCATGTTATTGCACAGGTAAGAAGGAGTAATGGGACTTTTACTTTAGAATGCAATCCTGGAAATAGCATGGTGGGCTGTGGTCCAGGCAGGAAGAATGAAAAATTAAATCAGTCTCAGTGACAAACGTAAAAAAGATAAATAGTTTCAGTGACAAACACAAAAAGGATAATACAGAGGGTGCTCTGATATGGTACCTAGATTTCCCCACCTCCCACCCCCGCCCAGGAATAAAGGTCTTCTTATCCAGGTTACTGGTAATGCTGCCAACACAGAGGCCCCAGCTGTCATCCCCTTCACCTTTGATCCTGCCCTCTTCCTGGGGTGGTGACAATCAATGTCATCATTCCTGGGGACAGGAAGGCCCACACCACTCAGCACAGCTCAGGATAGCTCTGCAGGGTCAGGCCAGTCAGAGCCACAACTCCCTGCATTGCAGCTGAATTTCCTTGAGGAGCAACCTCTCCCCATTCTTAGTCCCTGAAGTCTGGTGGAAAATATTCTTGGTTTGCAGCACTTGCCACTTTCCAGAGTGTAAATGCTCCCACCATGGTCACCAATTTCAAGCTAGCACAGTGGAAGCATTGGACGGAGGGAGCCCAGGGAACAGTGTGGCAGAGATGACTGGGACACAAGGATTCTGACCATTGATCCCTTTGGGCTCATAGCTAAAGCCAGATCAGGTCCTCAGGCCTGATTCCTCAATGCCAATTTTGCTTCCTTTCGTTCTTTTTGACAGACGTCATTCCAAAAGCACTCAAGCTCCTCCCTACGAATCTCTATCTTCGAATCTGCATCCTAGGAAATTCAGCCTGCTTTGCAATCCCTTTAAGAGGGATTACAGACACAAAACCACAGCTGGGGATTTACGTAGGACTATTGCAACTGAAGGAGAAAGGACGTCAAAGATGGTCCCCCACCAGGATAGGCAGACGGACGATGGTCCACACCAGCATCATGTGTCCCCTGGGTGACGGTCAGCGGCTTCCTTGTTTCCTTTCTTGACCTCTATAGCTACTCGCCACACACAGGCCAGGGGCTGGGCTTCAAACTCTCCCATTCCGCACAGAAATCAAAAGTACCTATCTCACCAAGCATGTTCCATCTCATCCGGGCCTCCTCATGCTTCCTGCGTTCCAGCCTCCCTGTCCTCCCATGTTATTCTGGAATAAGCAACAATGTGCCTTTTCCCCAAGATATTCCCATGGCTCCTGTTCTCATTCCACTTAGCCCTCTCTGCTCAACATTCCCTCTTAAGGAGGCCTCCTCCCACTACCCCATTTAAATGGCAATCCTCGTCACTCTCTATCCTCTAAACCCACTGAAGGTTTTGCCAAAACACTCGCTGGAAACTCCACGCAAGTTGACATTGGCGTCTTACTTACCTATGTGTTCATGTGTTGTCTGTTTCTCTCTCTAGAACGGGAGTTCCAGGAAGTTTGTAAGAACCTGTCTTCTTCACTCGTATCTCTGCTCAGAAACAGAATTTGTGCATTGCTTAATGAAAATTAGGCAGTGTGTTTTAGGAGTGTGTTTCCAGCAGCAAATGTGTTCAGTTTTGGTATGTCTGCACAGCCTTTACAACCATCACAGACATTGTTTAGAGGCCAGTTGTCAGTCAAGGTTTCTAAGTGCAGATAGAGAAGAGGGAGTTCCCTTGGGTGTCCGCTCTCTGTGAAGTGAATGGGGGAGAATGAGATGGAACAGAAGTTCCCAAGCTGCTCTGAGGAGTACTGGGTTTGTGCCAGGCTCTTTGAGATAAAGTGTAGCATAGCATGGTTATATCCTTCCAATGAGACAAAAAACCATGTAAATAGAGATAATAAAAGAAAAATTAATATCTAACCAAAGAAAGAAAAGATGGGGTATAGAAAGGGGAGAGAGCAGAAAATGTGTATTGCCTCTTGTAACTGCAGTATGAAGTCTGGAGTTTCAGGCTGGACTGGTTCCAGGAACTTAAACAGTTTTTCTCCATCTCTCAGTTCTGTTATTCTCCTCTTTGAGACAGCTGCCCTCTCAGCCAGGCTTTTTCCATGTAGATCACGTGACAAACTATCAACAGACTGGGTTCCAGTTCCTCCATATCAGCAAACCTAGTGAAAAATGTCGCCTCTTCCATGACAACTGCAAAAAAAAAAAAAAAAAAAAAAAAAAAAGTAAAAAAAAAATCCAAGGAATCAGGCCTGAGGAGCTGATCTGGCTTTAGCTATGAGCCCAAAGGGATCAATGGTCGGAATCCTTGTGTCCCAGTCATCTCTGCCACACTGTTCCCTGGGCTCCCTCCGTCCAATGCTTCCACTGTGCTAGCTTGAAACTGGCGGCCGTGGTGGGAGCATTTACACTCTGGAAAGTGGCAAGTGCTGCAAACCAAGAATGTTTTCCACCAGACTTCAGGGACTAAGAATGGGGAGAGGTTGCTCCTCAAGGACAATGAGGATGCTGTTACTGAAAGAAGGCAGAATGCATGTTGGCACATGTCTTCCCATCTATTATGCTGACACAGCTCATCACAGCTTATTGTGTTATTGAAGATCCACAAGGAACTAGAGCTCTAGAAAGGCATAAAACTTATAAAGTGATTAGGGTTTATTTAACTCGGTGTTACCCAATCTTCTTTGATTAGGGAATCCCTTTTTTCATGAAACTCAGTTTACTTTCCCAATGCCTGTGGGAAATAGTGAACCAGCGCATAGAGAGACAAAAAGAGGGAACTAAGAATAAACAGTTATTATGCAGATCTGTAAGTGGCTGAGGGGAAAAATCCATTCTTTATGTTCCTTTCTGTTTTGAATATCAATTAGAAAATACATGAAATTAAGTGAATGTTGGTTTTAAATCAATTGATAGGTCCACAATTTTTATTTTAACTTTTAAAAAGGGCTTCACATCGAGAGACATTTCCTCCTTCAGGTTGAATACTATATGTTACTTTCTAATAGTTTTTTTTTTAACTTTTGTTTAATGAATATAAATTTCCAAAGTACAGCTTATGGATTACAGTGGATTTTGCCCCCCATAACTTCCCTCCCACCTGCAACCCTCCCATCTCCCGCTCCCTCTCCTCTTCCATTCACATCAAGATTCATTTTCGATTCTCTTTATATACGGAACATCAATTTAGCATATATTAAGTAAAGATTTCAACAGTTTGCACCCACACAGAAACACAAAGTGAAAAATACTGTTTGAGTACTAGTTATAGCATTAAATCACAATGTACAGCACATTAAGGACAGAGATCCTACATGAGGAGTAAGTGCACAGTGACTCCTGTTGTTGACTTAACAAATTGACACTCTTGTTTATGGTGTCAGTAATCACCCTAGGCTCTTGTCATGAGTTGCCAAGGCTATGGAAGCCTTTTGAGTTCACCAACTCTGATCATATTTAGACAAGGTCATAGTCAAAGTGGAAGTTCTCTCCTCCCTTCAGAGAAAGGTACCTCCTTCTTTGATGACCTGTTCTTTCCACTGGTATCTCACTCGCAGAGATCTTTCATTTAGGTCATTTTTTTTTTTGCCAGGCTTTCCATGCCTGAAATACTCTCATGGGCTCTTCAGCCAGATCCGAATGCCTTAAGGACTGATTCTGAGGCCAGAGTGCTGTTTAGGACATCTGCCATTCTATGAGTCTGCTGTGTATCTCGCTTCCCATGTTGGAACGTTCTCTCCCTTTTTTTTATTCTATCAGTGAGTATTAGCAGAGAATAGTCTTGTTTATGTGATCCCTTTGACTCTTAGTCCTATCATCATGATCAATTGTGAACAGAAATTGATCACTTGGAATAGTGAGATGGTATTGGTATATGCCACCTTGATGGGATTGAATTGGAATCCCCTGGTATGTTTCTAACTCTACCATTTGGGGCAAGTCTGATTGAGCATGTCCCAAACTGTAGATCTCTTCCCTCTCTTATTCCCACTCTTATATTTAACAGGGATCATTTTTCAGTTAAGTTTCAACACTTAAGAATAACTGTATATTAATTACAGAATTCAACCAATAGTATTAAGTAGAACAACCAAAAAAAATACTAAAAGGGATAAAGTATTAAGTTGTTCATCAACAGTCAGGGCAAGGGCTGATCAAGTCACCATTTCTCATAGTGTCCATTTCACTTTAACAGGTTTCCTTTTTGGTGCTTGGTTAGTTGTCACCAATCATGGAGAACATACGATATTTGTCCCTTTGGGACTGGCTCATTTCACTCAGCATGATGTGTTCCAGAGTCTTCCATTTTGTTGCAAATTATAGGATTTCATTGTTTTTGACAGCTGTATAGTATTCTATAGAGTACATGTCCCATAATTTCTTTATCCAGTCTACTGTTGATGGGCATTTGGGTTGGTTCCAGGTCTTAGCTATTGTGAATTGAGCTGCAATAAACATTAAGGTGCAGACAGCTTTTTTGTTTGCCAATTTCATTTCCTTTGGGTAAATTCCAAGGAGTGGGATGGCTGGGTTGAATGGTAGGGTTATATTCAGGCTGCTGAGGAATCTCCAGACTGACTTCCACAGTGGCCTTACCAGTTTGCATTCCCACCAACAGTGGGTTAGTGTCCCTTTTCCCCTACATCCTCGCTAGCATCTGTTGTTGGTAGATTTCTGAATGTGAGCCATTCTAACCGGGATGAGGTGAAACCTCATTGTGGTTTTGATTTGCATTTCCCTGATTGCTAGTGATCTTGAACATTTTTTCATGTGTCTGTTGGCCATTTGGATTTCCTCTTTTGAAAAATGTCTATTGAGGTCCTTGGCCCATCTCTTAAGTGGGTTGTTTGTTTTGATGCTGTGGAGTTTCTTGATCTCTTTGTAGATTCTGGTTATTAACCCTTTATCTGTTGCATAGTTTGCAAATATTTTTCCCCATTCTGTCAGTTGCCTCTTCACTCTCCTGACTGTTTCTTTTGCAGTACAGAAACTTCTCAATTTGATGCAATCCCAAATGTTAATTTTGGCTTTGACTGCCTGTGCCTCCAGGGTCTTTTCCAAGAAGTCTTTGCTGGTGCCAATATCTTGCAGGGTTTCTCCAATGTTCTCTAATAATTTTATGGTGTCAGGTCATAGATTTAGGTCTTTAATCCATGTTGAGTGGATTTTTGTGTAAGGTGTAAGGTAGGGGTCTTGCTTCATGATTCTGCACATGGAAATCCAGTTTTCCCTGCACCATTTATTGAATACACTGTCCTTGCTCCAGGGATTGGTTTTGGATCCTTGATCAAATATAAGTTGGCTATAGATGTTTGGATTGATTTCTGGTGTTTCTATTCTGTTCCATTGGTCTATCCATCTGTTTCTGTACCAGTACCATGCTGTTGTGATAACAACTGCCCTGTAGTATGTCCTGAAATATGGTATTGTGATGCCTCCAGCTTTGTTTTTGTTGTACAAGATTGCTTTAGCTATTTGAGGTCTCCTGCGTCTCCATATGAATTTCAGCAGCATGTTTTCCGGATCTGAGAAGAATGTCTTTGGTATTGTGATTGGTATTGCATTGAATCTATAAATTGCTTTTGGGAGAATGGACATTTTGATGATGTTGATTCTTCCCATCCATGAGCATGGAAGATTTTTCCATTTTTTGGTATCCTCTTCTATTTCTTTCTTTAAGGTTTTGTAATTCTCATCATAGAGATCTTAACATCCTTGGTTAAGTTTATTCCAAGGTATTTGATTGTTTTTGTAGCTATTGTGAATGGGATTGATCTTAGCAGTTCTTTCTCAGCCGTGGCATTGCCTATGTATACAAAGGCTGTTGATTTTTGTGCATTGATTTTATATCCTGCTACTTTGCCAAACTCTTCTATGAGTTCTAATAGTCTCTTAGTAGAGTTCTTTGGATCCCCTCCCCTTTCAGCACTGGTGCACAGACTCCGCGGCTGTGCTTCTGAGCCGTGGGCGTCCTTGCTCTCCCCATAGTTCCTCTGTGTCACATCCACTAGATCCAGAAGAGTTTCCTCTGCAATTTTTTTCCTGAGCCTTTCCCTGAGACTACAGTAACTCCACTTTTGTTAAACTATCTTTGCCTGGACTATCATTGCGCGCCCTCACTATTCCGCCATCTTGGCTCCGCCACTTTCTAATAGTTTTATGAGGTGTAATTAACCTTAGGCCATTGAGAAATCAAATGCTGAGCTGGTAAGCATTTAGATCCAAAACTGCATCCAGGGCTATGATGCCAACAACAACAATGACAAGGATCTACAGAAAACATTAACTTTTTTTATTTTTTTTTATTTAGTAAATATAAATTTCCAAAGAACAGTTTATGGATTACAATGGCTTCCCCCACCATAATTTCCCTCCTACTCGCACCCCTCCCATCTCCCCTTCCCTCTCCCATTCCATTCACATCAAGATTCATTTTCAATTCTCTTTATATATGGAAGATCAATTTAGCATATATTAAGTAAAGATTTCATCAGTTTGCACCCACACAGAAACACAAAGTGTAAAGTACTGTTTCAGTACTAGTTATAGCATTACTTCACATTGGACAACACATTAAGGACAGATCCCACATGAGGAGTAAGTACACAGTGACTCCTGTTGTTGACTTAACAATTTGACACTCCTGTTTATGGCGTCAGTAATCTCCCTAGGCTCTAGTCATGAGTTGCCAAGGCTATGGAAGCCTTTTGAGTTCGCCGACTTCGATCTTATTCCGACAAGGTCATAGTCAAAGTGGAAGTTCTCTCCTCCCTTCAGAGAAAGGTACCTCCTTCTTTGATGGCCCCGTTGTTTCCACTGGGATCTCACTCGCAGAGGTCTTTCATTTAGGTCTTCTTTTTTTTTTTTTTCCCCAGAGAAACATTAACTTTTTAAAAAAAGATTTATTTTATTTATCTGAAAGACAGCGTTACAGAAAAAGGTAGAGACAGAGATGTCTCCCATCCGCTGGTTCACTCCCCAAGTAGCCACAATAGCAGAGCTGGGCCGATATGAAGCCAGCAGCCAGGAACTTCTTCTGGGTCTTTCACATGGGTGCAGGGGCCCAAGCACTTGGGCCATCTTCTGCTGCTTTCCCAGGCACATTAGCAGGGAGTTGGATCGGAAGTGGAGCAGCTGGGACTAGAACTGGACCCGTGCGGGAAGCCAGCACTGGAGGCTAGGGCTTTAACCTGCTGTACCAGCCCAAAAAACATTAACTTTAAAACAGTTTCTTTCTTTCTTGTTTTTGACACTTTATGCTAATAAAGTACATTCTGGCCATGCTTTGAAAGAGTCGTACAATGTAAGCTTCATCAGAATAAGAGCTTTGTTTTGCTCCCTGGTGTATCCTTAGCATTTGGATGGCATCGGTACTCAATATTTGTTGAATTTAGAAATCTGATAATGATGGCAGGGGAATATTGTTATCCTACTTTATGCTTCCTGTATACATCATCTCATTTCTCCTTCTGTGGATATACCAAGGTATTGCCTGCCTGTATTCATGGAGACATTTAGGATTTTCTAATCTTTTTCATGGTCTTTCCTCTTTTGTCTTTTTTGCCTAAATCAGTGAGAATTGCATTTCTATCTATTGCAGGAAAGGAATCTCTATTGAATAATCTTCATTGATGTCTATTAAATAAGTACTGAAAACTACATTTGTGGGACACTGATATGCTTTGTTCATTAGCTTACGACTTTTATTTCTAAAGATGAACAGATGGATCAAAAATTTGGGACTCAATAACTGAATCTAATTAAAAAAAAATTCCTTCCTAACCTGTTCTGTGTAAAATCAAGATATTGTAAGGCACAAGCAAACAGAACAGTCTCTAATCCAATGACAGGGTGTGGGGCTGCTCCTGGCTCTTGGGGGTTTTTGAACATTGACACTTTCAAGCTGATGATAGGAGTAGGAGCTACAGGTCAGTTGCAACGTGGGGATTCCCTCCTGGGGTCTCAATGCAGAGCAGAGCTACCTGGCGGAGGCTGGAGGAGGGCTGCAGAGACACAGTATTGAATTCAGTCAACACCCAGGAGGACAGCAAGTCATCTGATCTCAGAGAGCAATAAAACCCTGCAACAGGAGTGACAAAGAGAGGGTTCTAATCACCCCAACAGAGACCATGAAAAGGGGCAAATTGGACTGAGATGACAGAGAATGCAGAGGGTGTCCTGCGGGCTGGGGGAGTCTGTATACCGTTCAGCCAGAAGTCAACTTTGCCAGAGCCTCCCCCTACAGCAGCAAGTTGGAGGCTAAATTCTGCGAAGCTCCAACAACTAGGAATGGCAGGAGAGGCTGAGGTGCCAGCACTGACAGTTGGCATATGGCGCCCAGTGTGGAGTTAGCAGTGTGGGCTTGCGGCTGGACTGCGCTGGTTTGGATCCCTAGGTTGTCAAGAGTCGTGTGGCCTCTGGCTAGTTATGCAACCCCTCCTTTGTGAATAGAGATGACAACACTTCCTGTAAGTGTTATAAGGAGATGGGATGAGATAGTACACAGCACCTGGCATACCATAGGTGCTCAATAAATGCTCACTGATGCTACCTAGTGACTATCCTGAGTCCTACACTGGTCTTCCAAGTCATTAAGTTGTAATAACCGTGTATAATGAATTAAACAGGTTGGAGCTTTGATGCAAATCTTCATTATCCTACTTCCTTGGGCATTTGGCACCTTCATTGGGAAAGCAGGAATAATAGCTATGGACCATGGAATGCACCTAGCAGGGGGACTGTTTGTGTTCCTAACCAGATAATCCTCACATTATATTTTTCATCTGAGCGTGAGCTGCACCACTATGCTTGTCTTTCTTAGAGAAGGGGAAACCTAATGTGGTTAGTTAGGCTAATCGGTATAGTCCAGGTGAGGCCCATTTAGGTGAGTAGCGTGGGCTTCTCTTACGCACCTGAATTTGAGTTGGATGGCACTTTGATTTAGGCAGTGGCAAGTGGCAAGGTTTTTTTTTTTTTTTTTTTTTTTTTTAGCTCTTTGAGCATAAGATTCTGTGATTAAATAACAGTCAGAAACCCAGATTTCTTAGCATGTGGCAGAAGAGAAACCCTGGGCTTCTATTGTGCCCTGTGAGAGGCTTGGTCTCAGCCACTTTGCGTTCCAGTGGGGAAGCTGTCAGTAGAAAGGTCTCTGTTTACCAGAGCTTCCCTGGTGAAAACCACTTCTGTTTTCCACTAAGAGACCCAGGCAGTGTAACAGATTAGGCACCAGAAGGAAACCCTGGGGACATTACTGTTACTCAAATTAATTATTGAACCGACTTGTTATTTTTCAGCTATCCAACTTTTCCGAGACCTTGAATTATGCCTGTTGGCAAATGTGTAACCCTTGAAAACTCTTTCCAGCCAGAGACTGAAATAAAAACTCACTGTCCTGTAGTTTTAGGTTTTTGGGGTTTTGCACAGAACATTGAAGGCTGTGGATTAAGTGCATTAGTTAGAATAATATATTCAAGGATTTAAGGAATTGGGGTCCAATTTCGAACCACCCCACTACCTCTGGCTGGACCTCAGCTCAAGCCCTTAATCTTTTGGCTTCTTTCTCCATTTGTACAAGATGCCTCTGGCAATGCACTGAGTGCAGTAGCTGTAGGAATAAATTAAATAATGGTCTTAACATCACCACTGAGAATGGAGTAAATTGCTCTTCTGCAGGATCCATTAGCTCGACTGAGAATATTAACACAGGATTCTGGGTCTGCGCTGGACCCTAGGAAATAAGGCAGCATTCATTTTCATGTTTTGCTTTGCCCTTAAATGACTCTGAACAACCAGATAAGGAGGGGAGGGGACAGGAGCAGGGACAGCAGAGAGGGTGCTAGGTAGAGCAAAAGGGGGGGGGGCAAAAGGATGCGAGACAGGAGATAAGGAATGAGGTGTGGGTGGAGACTGGCGGGGAGGCAGGAGAGGGAATGGGAAATGGGGGTGCCAGACAGAGCAGAGGGGAGGGTGACTGAAGGGCAGGCTGTGTGAAGGCTGTGCCCCTTCCAGGGGCTCCTCCCTGTGCCAGGAGCTTCGGGTCGCCTTCCCCAACCCCCCACCCCCACCCGCCAAGGTGCCCTGGCTCAGGCAGTGAGTTAGATTTAACAGCACCAGGCACTTAACTCTCCCAGGAGCTCGTGCCCCTGAGAAAGTTCACAGAAAAATACAATTCAAAGGTGAGTTTATTTTGGTTCAAGAACTTGTGGAATCCAGGTATAGTTTTTTTCATCACACCCACCTTCCATGAACTCTCTGAAGACCCCTTGCATAGGAAATGGAGTAAGATTCTTGAAGGTGACAAGCCTCCAGGATCCAGGGAGCCAAGTACATGTTAGTCTGCTTGGTGGTGGTGGGGGGGGTCCCTTTAGTCAGGGCTCCTGAAATCCCAGGATTGAGTGACCTTGGCATAGAGGACAAGGTGGGTGATGGCCAACAGCGCGAGGGAAGGAGAGGGAACGACGTTTGTCTCGTGGGTTTTGCAGTGAAGCCTCCGACTGCCGGTTTGACCCTCCATTCTAAGTACCTTACCACCATCCCTACCCCAGAAGGAGGCACCCATATTTGTTTTGAGATTTAGTAGTGGTGGTAGAAATCATATTCATGGTAAGATTCACAGAGGATGTTTACTGCTGGCTTTGTGTCAGGCACATAAGCAATGCATTCTTCCAGAGGGAATTCGAGGTGGGACTATGATTACAAATAAAAATAAAAAACCTCCAAGACAGGAGGACCAAAGAGACATCCATACCCCCTGGTTGAAGGAAACTATGGTAAATTTGACACAGCAATAAATGATTTTTACAGAAATTAACTCATTTCATCCTTGGGGCCATCCCCTGCTGCCTCCCACGACGCAGGGAGCTGGGTCAGAGGTAAAGCAGCCAGGACTTGAACCAGCGTACCTGTGGATACAGGCATCCCAGCTGCAGCTAAATCCATTGCATCACAACACCCACCGGAGGTTGGTGCTTTTAATTACCCTTTTGCTACAAAAGGAAATTGGGTCAACCAAAAGTTGTTATTATATCCTTGGCTTTATTAAAAAATCGGACTTTCAAAAGTAGCAATTTCAGTCATCACTAGAAAAAGAACATAATAGCTCTGTTTGCCACCAAAAGATGGCCCAAACTATTGTTGTCTGGAGTCCCTCTTCACATAGGTGTTTCTCCTATGCTGACCCCTCTGACAAATTCCTCTCACAGCTTGGGCCAGGAAAGACTTTCTCCCAAGTGAAACTCCACTTGACAGTGAGAGTCGTAAAAACCCTCACTTCCCTATTTCACTGCTACTAGGAAGCTGGGAGCTAAGTTTTGTGCTCACAGACTATTGTTTGTCTTAGCCAGTTTTTTTAAAAAAAGAAATTTTTGGCGGGGGGTAAATATTTGTCTTCCATTGTAAACCACCTTAAGTCCCTTTTGGAGAAGGCACAGTATAAATAAACAAAAGACAAACAAAATGCAGTCCTGTTGGGGCCATGCTAGGGATAGAATAAGTTACCAAAAATATTTTGCATAATACTCCTGCAATCATTTTATCTGAATGAGAATATTCTAAACAGAACTCTGGGCAGATCCCATCTTTCATGGTGATTATTACATTTTTTCATGCCCCTCAAATAGCATTCCCAACCACTCTGGGTAAAGACCATCAAATCTTGAGAAAATTAGCTAATTACTCTCATATGTCTTCTTGTTACAGGGATCTAATTAAAGTTTTGACTCTTGTCCAAAACTGTGCTCTAAATAAACCAATTTAAACCTACATTTATCAGTCAGGCTTAAAAGTTAATAACTTTGCTTAATTTGTAGATTTGTATTCAGTTCCAAAATTTCTTCCAGGAACACGGCCATATCATGCTCTCCTGATGGATAAACATTATGCACATGAGATCACATAGCCACAGAAGTCTGTTTAAGGGTCAGAATGTTGGTAATTTAATAACCAAACCCCTATCATCTCAAGTTTGCTGCTGTTGTGAGTGGTCCTTTTAAAGAGCAGAGCCTTTTATTTCCAGAACTTTCATTACAGATGTGATTCTGCTTATTGTTTCACTTAGCATTATTTTGCATTTATGGAATCTCATTACAAAAAGAAAAAAAAAGAAAAGAAAAGCAGGGCGAATAACCAATAGCTGGAGACAAGAGCACAAATAATTAACAAAGAAGCCAGTTCTGCTTATCCAGCAAGTACTCACGGCTCAGCATCTGCTGCTTCATCCCTGTTCAATTTCAGCTTCTTATATAACCCACAATTTTACTTCCAATTATGTGATCTTTCTATTTCATTATTTTATTTATTTGACAGACATGAATGGAGGGAGACCTGCTATGTGGCAGCCTCTTATTATATAAGCATCAAATAGAGCACATACCCATTCTGATGCTTATTTTGCAACATGTCATGAAATCACAAACAGTAAATATTACTTAAAACAGTGTTTACAAATAGACTGGTCTATGACAAAGTAAATAGAAATGCTGTCAACCCATGGCAATTGGAATTGAACTGAAATTTCTTTAAGAATGCAAACTGATTAATTCATACTTTCATGCAATAGAGAAGCAAAATGACAACATAGACAATAGAACCATCTCAAGTAACCCAAACTGGGTTATGGCCCAAATATTGGTAATATATATTTAAAGTCCTTGCTTTATGGCATATAAAACCTATTATTTATGGAGATATAGAATCTATTCTTTCTCATGAAAAAGTGTGTATACCACAACTCTTCAAACCATACCTTAGTCTTACGTGGATAAAACAGTGTTCCTTTGAAGCTATCGCAAATTCCTAAGTGTCTTACCTATAGAATGTGTATACATTAGGGGACGGTTTTCTTGGAAGCCCATAAACTTCTGGGCAAGAATCTTTTCGAGGTCCCCATCCAAGACCCTAGCAGGAGCCTTAGCAATACATTCATGTGGTGGTCTGTTTTTATACAATTCGTCTAAGTAAAATATTTTAACCACAGTCAGCTGAGACCGAGGTCTCTTTCCAAGGAGACTTTCTGCTGTTTTCCCCTGCGTTGGGTGGTGCTAGAGCCCTTTGGGCATGCTTTATTTATTTATTTTTAAAGCGGACCGCCCAAATTGTATAAATTTCAAGCTTCACAAAGCCTGCATGGGCTCCTAGGTGTGACAGCAGTACCACAGGCGTGTTGACATGACTGAGACAGGAAATGGATAACGCCAGACGCATTATCCAGTGTGTGGAGGCAATGGGTGCTAGTGTTTCTTTTTTTTCCTTTTTTTCCTTTGGATTTGATAAGAAAGCAGGAAATCTCTGCGGGGACCCTCCAAGTATTGTGGGCCTTAGGGCCTGGGCTTCACAGGATTCTCCAGTATGAATAATGGTAAATTTCCCAAACCATCAAGAGCTCCAGAACGGGGTAAACAAAAAGCAGGGTACATCTGAAAGGGGTTCCAAGTGCACATAATACAAACACGCTTTCCCAGCAAGGTCTCAGCCACGACAGACAGGAAGCGTTTGGTTTCAGTATTGGAAACACGCACATAACAGAGTGGGCCACTGGGAGCCGGTAGCGCCCACTCATATCTTGCTGTGCAAACAACGTATTTTCCTCTAAGGAATCTACTTTTCGATCAAGAGGGGAAAAGTTGTTTTAGAAAAGAAGTTTCATTTTGCCTGTCTGCAAATTTGCTTTGGGATTTCATCCAAGATTTTTTTTTTTCTTAAAAAAAAAAAAAAAAAAAAAAAAAAAACCATGTCGACCTTGGTGCTGGTGCATCCAGTAAATCACAGTTCAAACAAACAAGCCGCTTCCCTTGAAAGGTGTGTCTGCGCAGTCCTATGGCTCTGCGTGCCAGGGGCTCTCTCTGGCACACTGCTCAAACTTTGCAAAAAATTAATCACGCCATCAAACGCGTCCGGCCCGGAGCGTAAACATCTTCCAGCGCCGAGTCCGCGCCCCCCAAAACGCGCTGCAGCTCACTTCATTTGGTGCATTCCGCTGGAAGAACACCGAGGCCAAGTGAAACTGCGGAAATGGAGACAATGCACCGAGGAAAACTCTCGCCCCATTAAGGGATCCGTTTCTTCTCTGCGCAAATAAGCCCACCACGCCTTCGGAGGCAAGACTGGATGGCTCCAGGATATTCTCAGGATGCACCCGCGGGCCCCTGGCGCTCCGGGAGCGGGAAGGTGACCCGCGCCGCCGCGCCGCGGCCTCCCCCGGGGGTTAGTTCAGGTGCCCCGCAACGTCTACCAGCCAGGCATTCGCCCCGCTCCCAGCCCGCGTCCCAGCGCAGAGCCGGCCGAAGCAGGCAAGGTCTGCAGCGCGCACTGACAGCGCTGCCCGCAGGGCCGCCGCGCGCTCCGGCCCGGCCTTCGGCGACGATTTGGCCGGCCCGGCCGCGGCGCTCCCCCCGGCTCCCTCGCGACCTTGGCGAGCTTGGCCCGGCGACCCGAGCCTCGAGCACAGGCACCACCCTCGGCGCGCGGGATCGGCGCGCGGCCCCGCAGCTCCGACTCCCAGGGGCGGTCCCGCGGGGGAGCACGCGCGCGCGCGCGCGCGGGGCTTCCGGCGGGGGCGCGCGGGGCGGGGCCGGGGGCGGGGCCGGGCCGCGGCGCCCCCAGCCGAGCGGCGTGCAGGCGCCGCCCCCGCGCGCCGCAGTCCGGGCTGGAGCGTCTCCGCCGCGGCAGCCGCTGTTCCCGTTGCCTCGCGGCGGCTCTGGCGGCTGCTGCGGCTTGTGGGGTTTGCGGAGGTCAGCGGGCCGCCCCTCGCCCGTGGCCGCCTGGAGCAGCGCAGCGCTGGGACGGACCGGGGAGCCGAGGCGGCGACGGCGGCGGGTCGTGCCGGGCCCCCCTCTCCTCCTCGGCTGTAGCCTGGGGCAGTCTGCGGACTCCGAGCAGCCCCGGGGCGGCGGCCGAGCGGACGGCGGGGGCATGGCGAGATAGCGGCGCGGGAGCGGCCCGTGAGTGCCGGGGCGCGGGTGGGCGCGGCACGGCGACGGGGAGGCTCGGAGCCTGGAGCCGAGTCCCGAGGGCGCGCGGCGCCGCGAGCGCCCGCGGCCCGGGCCGAGTGGGGGCCGCGCTCCGGGCAGCGCTGCGCGGGGTCCTGCGGCTCTCCCTCGGGTGCGGACTCCCGGGCCGCGCGAACTTTGGGGAGCGAGGTGCGAGGCTGGAGGGTACCTGGGGGTTGGGAAGGAGCCTTCAGATCTGTTGCGTTTGGGACTGGGGCCCGCCGAGCGGTGAGGTGTCCCCGTGCCCGAGCTCCTCACGGAATTCCTTCCTGGTCCCTGCCCGTACTTAGGGTGCGTGGGGGCTTGCCTGTGTTTTTAATGTGCCTTCACTCGAAGGCGCTGTGGTCGTTTTAAACCCAAAGTGTCGGCGGTCAGAGTTGGGCTGTGTGAACGATGCTATTTCTGAAAACGTTGTCGGGCAGCGCCGAGCCGGACGCCTCCACACGCACGCGTGGGCTTGAGTAGTGAAATTCTGGTCCCACCGTCGGTTCCCCAAATCGCATGCGGTCTTCTCTGTGCAGTCGGGTGCCTGTGTTCCGCGCCTGTCTCTGTGTGTTTAATGCAGTCCAATGTTGATACAAAGCGTGTTGTTGAACGCCCTGGGTAGGAAAACACGTTCTTTGCATTTCTTTTTAAGGTGCTCTTTTAAGATGCTTTTTCTTTTCTTTTTTTTTTTTTCAACAGAAGTTTCAGTTTAGACTTTGCCCTCCAAGCTGTGTGTCTTCAATTCCAGATTTGTCTTTAAAGTATTCGCTTGGAGTAAGATTAGTGTGACTTAGCAGTGTCATTTGGTCAGTGGCTCCAGAAATGATCCCGAAACCGAAGCAGACCTCCCTCCCTCCCCGGCAGATGCAGAGTCCGAGTGTCTGTTAGGTACAAACGATGCCTGCCCCTCCCCGTCCGTGGTCACTTTGCTGCAAATCTGAAATCGTATTTCACTTGTATCAGAAAAGGTTCCTTGTCTAAGCTTGGCAAGGGGAAGGAGGGCTAAGTATAGCCCGCGTTTTTATAAACAGGACGCTGTCCTCTCGTTTCTGAGGTGAGGTAGCAGGTGGAAGCTGTGCCTTCGCAGTCTGCGGTATAGCAGGTTGCAGCTCCGCTGGAGCAGAGGTGCGTTTTCAAGGTGAACTGAGCAGCTGTTTCTTTTTCCTCCAACAACTGGCTGGGGCACACTGGCTTCGCAATATGTGAGATCCCATGAGGACCCCCTGAGGACCCCTGTCGTTAGGGGAGACCTATAACCCCCCCCCCCCACACACACACATGAGAACCAGGCACTGGGGGAGGGAACCCACTTTTGTGAGTTTTGCATGGAAGGGTGGTGTTGGCTGAGTGTGTTGGTAAGGGTAGAAGTTACTCGTGTTAGAAATTATCATGGGAGGGCAGGCAGTGTGTTCGCACTGGAGAAGCGTCCAAGGGTATGACATGAGAGCATAGCAGGTCCGCCGGTCCCAGCCGCCCTTCAGCCCCCAGCCCTGAAACCAGGGTCATGTCTCCTTGTGACTGTCTTTCCAGACGGAGCCTAATGCTTGGACAAACCGTCCCTCTGTGTCCTCTTTATTTGTCTTTCTGCACATCAGGACATCCTGTATGCTGACTTCTGCCCTGCTCCCCTCCCCCCAGTACTAAATCCTGGCAGTTCCTATCAGTACCAAAGAGAGCTGTCTCATCGTCTAACAGCTACTGAGAACTCCATTAAGGACGAGCCATAATTTATTTAACCTCTCTTGTATTGAGACTCATGTAGGTTGTTCCTATTATTTTGCTATAAAATTATTGTCAGGCATTAGTTTTTGAGGTTTTTAAGTGGATTCCAGGGACTCCCAGAGGGCGGGCAGCCGTTAGCTTGTCTCTTTCCACAGCATGGCGGGAAACAGAGCCCCTCCCTCGCAGCCTACCTTGTTTGTTCTTTGCACGGGGGCACCTCTGGTGTCTTTGCTGTGAAGTGGGAGCCACTGTGGACAGTAACTGGAGTCAGCTGCAGTAACCACTTAGGAAGGGAGCAGATAGACAGTTTCAAGATGGGCTGTAAGAACATTTGGAGGAGATGAAGTGTTTCTGAGCAAGGAGAGAGGGCTGATACTTTTCCTGCGGTCGGCTATGGGATTAGCTTGTGTTCCCTGGACTAAAAGCCTGCCTCCTGTGGATGGTCAGCCCTGTGGTTTAGTGTGCAGAATGGCTGCACACCTAAAGCGGGGAGGGAATGCTTTTTCAAAATATTCGGCTTTTGCATTTTTTTTCCTAAATGAAAATTTGGGGTCTCAGAGCACCTTTAAAAACAGAGTAAACTATAGTAGTATTGCTTATGCTAGACTGGAGCCTACTGCGTTACAGAGTTTGAATAAGAGCCAGCGTTGAGCTTTGATATTTCCATTATGCTTGTTCTTGATGGTTGTAAGCAGTGATCTTTTGAAAAATTTACTTAAAAAAAATCTGATTCAATCGGTTAGCATATAAAATACTGTCTTTTTCCTTTGTTACTTGCTACCAGTCGTGTTTGTACACAGTTAATATTGTCTGCATTTGCTCTTAAGTAATGATTTATTGGCCATCTGTTACTAGTCCAGGGAACTTGCTGGGGACCCTGTCCTGACGAGTTCCCATCTTAGAGGGGGAACTGGGTAACGAGCAGAAGGGGAGCAGTAAGGGAGGTATTAGCAGATGAGGGTAAGGACTTGGATAGGCATGGGAGCGACAGCACGGGGCTGCGGTTTCAGATGGGGTGACCCCAGCTGATTTGAGAAGTCTATCACCTGACTGTCCAGCCAGGCTCTGGCCCTTGGCATTGCCTAATCAGGTGCACTGCCCACATTTTCTCTCAAATTGTTGCTTTAAATGAATTGTACTTGATTGCTCTTCCATGAAATTGAAGTGTGAAGCCTTCAAGACACACCTTTTCCAGTAAATTACAGTGATTTCTGAGGGATTCAGTCAGCATTTTCACCTTTGATTTCAGGAGAGGAGCCCTTTGCTTAAGTGCCAAGTTTTCAAAGATGCCCTCTCTTGTGTATCGACTTCTAATTCCCGTGGGCGCGTGACAGGCCACAAGGAGCAGTTCAAGGTTTGCGCCCTGTGCAGGTGCTTTTATTCCCAGCGGAGGAATGTGTGCGCGCTCTATTTTAGGGAGTATCAGGAACTTGTGGTATTTCCTCTTCCCAACTTCTAATCTGTTTCTCTTTCTAAATATATGTTCCTTTATATTAATTGAAAGCTGGGGAAGTGTGTTTTAGGTCAGGCAGTTGTTACAGATGTCTAATAAGTTGCTGCTCTCCTCTTGTCCATGACTTCTGGGCTTTTCTTTGCTATAAGGAGTTTCGTGATTTTGTAGAATTGAGAACTTTTTTTTAATTTC
This sequence comes from Oryctolagus cuniculus, assembly GCF_964237555.1. NCBI lineage: Eukaryota > Metazoa > Chordata > Mammalia > Lagomorpha > Leporidae > Oryctolagus > Oryctolagus cuniculus. The sequence goes on along the minus strand of NC_091445.1, from coordinate 63,966,798 downwards.
TTATTCTAATTGGTTGGTACCTGGACATCGTAACTTGTTTATGTGCTAGATAATTTTCTTTTCCAGCTTTCCCTCTGGGCTCTGTGTGAACTCTAGGTGATGGGTGAGTTCTTGAACGCCTCAATCCTAGTTAAAAAGCCTTGTCCTTTTGTCGTCATGCTTGTAGCGAAAGCTTTTCAGGTACATGGCAGAAGCATGCCATGGTTGCTGTAGACTTCACAGCTTAGGTGTTCAAGTTAAACGTGTATGTATCAGGCATTTTCAAGGAAAGGTCAAGGCATTGGCCTTTAAATTCAGTCTTGCGAGCTGTAAGAGTTCAGGAATTGCAGATTTGTCTTAGAGCGTCTGAAATGACAACCAACAGGGACGTCCATCCCAGTTGCTCGTTGTGCCAGTGCTGCTCAAGTGAGTAAAGCTGTGGTTATGGTTTTGTGTTGGAAGTTGAGGGGAGGGGTGTGGATTTTTCATGTACTGTAGCACAGTGTGGAGGAACCGTGGCTCTTACTCATACTTCTGGTGTATGAGGTAGATGAGAGGAAGAATTGGCTGCGGGCGTGGAGTTGAGAAATGTGGCAGAGTCCTGACAGGCCGCGAGGAGGCAGTGCTGCTTCCTGGAAGTGTGTGTCCCTGTGTCTGTGTGTCCGCGTGTCCGCCCTCTCGCCTCTGAGCCCTAGGAGACCTGCTCTGCCTTCCTCCAGCTGCAGGCTTCTCCAAGGAGACCCTGATCCAAGGACAGTCGGAATGGTGGGAATGTGAGGTGGAAAATAACAAGTGGTGACAGAAGCAGTGGTTCCCAGCTCTAAGATTAGAAATGCTAATTAGGTCAGGGAGTTGAGGACATGGTGTAGACAGAATGGTGTGTGCCCGTTGTGTTGGGGGTGGAAGTAAGCCCGAGAGAGGTGAGACTCCACCGTCAGAACTTGAGTGTTGCGGCCTGAGGGCACTGCAGCGCTGAGGCTGGAGCTTGTTGCACAGGACTGCATGCCAGCTGCCCCAGGGCGCGAGGCCTGGGACCCACCACCGCACTGGGGTTCACTGAACCCTTAGTGTTACAGTGCAGTGCAGGAGTAAAACCACCAGGACGTGTCCGAATCTCTCCAAGGACACTGTTAAGATTTGGGCTTCATCCTACATTGATTCCTGGAAGGTACCTGTGTGGGGGGAGGAGTGGGGAAGCCTGGTTCTGATTTTGTCTAAGAAGTTCAAGGAGCTCAAAATGCAAAAGCTCTTGTAAGTAATAGAAAATTCAGCATTCAAACAAAACCAAAAAGAGTATGGGCTTGGAGAGCCCCAAGGGGCCCTCAGAGCATCTGGTCAACCTCTTAGACCTGGGGGCACTGGGACTTGCAGAGTGCAGTGGTTCCTGACCGGCCTTGTCTGGAACAGCAGCTCCTTGGAGGTAGGAACTCCCTGTACGCGAACAGTGCCTACTCCATAGTGGGCGTGCAGGTAAAAGAATTTTGAGAACTGTCAGTTGCCACATTAGCTATTAGATAATACTTAGAAAATTTGAATGAATATGAAGTTTCATGAGTTTCTTATTTAAAAAAAATAATAGAACATGTTGCTGTTAAAACCCAAACTCTGAAGTCAGACAGACATGAACATGCAGTGTCTTCCAGCTGGGCGCCTGTCTGAGCCTGGCTTCATGAGCTTGCAGCCCTGTTAAAGTAGCCATCTTGTTTAGTTCAGTCTTGGTATTTGGTATCATTGAAGTTTTGTAATTTGTACTTGAAAATATATATGAGGATAATTCAGAAAGTTTATAGAAAATAGAATTAAAAGATAGGCTTATTTTGGTGCAAAAAATTGAAATCTACATATAGTATTTTCATAGTATGCATTTACCATGAACTTTTGAAGATTCCTGGAATACTTTAAAATCTAGCATTTGTTTAGAAAATCTAGCTTGTTTGCAGTTTTTCTAGATGTGTTTTATCAATAGTCTCACTATTTTTAAAACTCATGACCATATAGGGAATTGGTTCTTCAAAAACAAATCCAGCCAACTGGAGGGTTTTAGAAATTGTCACTTTCAAATGGTGCTGGTGGGTGTTTCAATTGTTCTAACTTTCCAGGAGGGCAATTTCATATTACTCATCAAAAGCCTCAAAAATGCGCCCTGTCCGTTAGTCAGGCATTCCCACCACTAGGAATTTAAAGAGAAAATAAAGTTTGTGTACAGAGAGCAGTGTATGGGGTGGCTCCGCCTGCCTGCTGCATGTGTGCGTGGCTTCTTAGCCTGGTGGGAAGTCCACCCCCGGGGGTGTATCAGAATCTGCAGGAGGCCCTCTGACTCACCTCCAGGCACTGATGACCTCCTGGGAAATGTACACACCTGAGCAATGGCTCCCTTTACTAAACTGATTTTTGCAACTTTGTTCTGAATAGTTCCTGAGCAGAAATGGCCTACATGCTCAGTACAGGGAGAGGGAGGGACTGAACTGGGGCCCTCCCAGGTCCTGGAGCTCCCTTTCCTTGCAGCGAGGTAGAAAACGTTTGGAGAGGTGAAGGACATGCCAAGTTTGGGACTGAATTGTGACTGAAGCGTCGCGTATAGGCTGATCTGAGTTTTTGCTGCTGCTGTTTTAGTTCTTGGAGACTGAGTGTGTGCACCTTTTCTACATGTTAGGTAGGAAAATTCCAGAACATAATGGCTAATCGTTTGGTTAGATGATTTTTCTGAGGTTCTCTCTTACCATCCCGCGTTTCTAGTGTGTAAAGCTTGTCATGTGGTAAAGGGGCCGGGTCAGGTCCACTTCTCCCTCACTGGATGTGCACTTGGGCAGCAGCAGTGTTTTTCCTTCCCCGTGAGATGGGAACAATGATACTGAGCTCTCTGTGCCTACAGTAGTGTTAGGTAAACGTTACCTTGGCCTCACTGATCTGATCTGATGATTAAGACACATATATTCATAATAGCACAAGATTCCTAAACCAAGTAGCTTTGTTTTATAAATCCCACCAAACTGTCACGAAAAGTGTTTCAGGTCATTCTGATCATTCAGGTCATTGCTTCTGATCACTGGGAAGCAGTTCGTTGTTTTTATTTACTTTAAGTCTGAAATGCTTTTCGTTGCCATTGAATTTTACTGGGAGGTGATAGCATTTTGTCTTTTTCTTCCATAGCCCTGAGTGGTCCTGTATAAGTTCTTGATGGTGAGCGTCCAGTATCCTTGCCCTTTTTGTAGCGGTAGTAGCCTGAAATGTGATTCCTGACTGGCTCAGCCCTCAGTGCCATTTCTTTGCCAGGTCCTGGTTAAGCATCTGATCAATACACAGTGGCACCGCTGCCTTTGAGTGACATGGGGGTGGTATCACGGTCAACACCCGATTCCTCTTCCTCTCCTCTGCAGCAGGTGTAATGATGTTACTTTTCGGTGACTCACAGCATTGCCTGTTACTTATTCAGCCAAACCCGAGAGCCAAGGCTGGGTTATTTCACCTTGTTGCCTTTCCCAGATGACTTAGTGGTGACTTACATTAAACACCTGTGATTATATCTTGGGCTAATAGGCTTAAAATCGCTACTGTGTCTTCAGTGAAGGAGGTCTTGGAACAGCCTGAGTGGGACTTTGTGTCTCCTGAAGATGATCGTTTCCGAAGCTGTGGAGACAGGGCTCCTCCCTGCTCGTCACGGATGTCCCGCAGGAGAAATTCCAGCGCATGCTTATACTGAGAGGAGAGCAAGGAAGCTTGCGGTGTAAAACGATATTCCCATCTGACGGTCTGCACTGCCACTTTGGTTCTGTAATCAGTTCTGTGTAGAGACTTTGTTTTCCAAAGTCGGCAGCAGGTGTAGATACACAGTTTGTGCAGGTGCCCTGTGTCCATGCCCAAGTGGTGATGCTAGGAGGCAGTCAGGAAAGATGTGTCCGAGACCCTTCCTGGCAACCACTGTGACCTTGACTTTTATTTCCCTCAGGCAATCAAATCCAAGGAGACAGTTTCATGAATCATGTTTCCTTATTGCTGTAGAATCCATGGAAGGTGAAGCCAGGTTACAGGTCCGGGCCACTGGCGGGGCCCTTAGTCTGCGCTTCTCCTGTCTACCTCTGCTCTCTGACCCACTTGACTCCTCCCGCCGCCCCTGGGTGCCAGCAGTTAGTGTTTTGTTTTCAGGGGTGGGGTCACTTTTCACAAAGAAACACTCTGTCTTGTAATGAGATCTACTGAGAGCGTGCTGGCAGGTGGGCAGTGAGAGAGCTGTGTGGATGTGCAGACGTCAGCTGCTGGCCCGGCTTAGCCCTTAGCCAACCCAGCCTTTCCCCAAGGCCAGCCTCAGCACACTCATAGGTCACTCTGGGAGCATTTCAGCCCTCACGTGCTGTCTTCATGCGTGCCACAGGCCATGCTGCTGAGATCCAAACAGGAACCGCGGAAGCTACGGAAGTGGACAAGGCAGGCCTGACCTGCCTTTTGTCTTGGTGCTTTCGCTAGAGACCTGGGAAATATTTCACTGTATTGTAGAGACAGCCGTGACGTTCTAAATGGTGAGTGGCAACTGAGACTTGTCCCTGTTTGGGTGCCAACAAGGAAAGGTGAGAACCATGTAAGCTCAAGGAGACGGCTCTTAGCTGGCTTTGATGACTGTCTTGTGGGGTGTGGGTTTTGAGCTTTGAATGCTCTATTCTGCAATATTGGCAGATAATTCAGCTTTTTTTTTCCCCCCAAGCATATAGTTATAACAAAACCCATGTAAAGGACTAGGCTGTAGGGTCCTAGCCTTAAACTGTGAGATTTGATAGTTCCTTGTCTTTTTCCCTCATTTCTTCTCCTACAGAGTGTAAGTTTTGCATGGTATTCAGTTTTGTTCCCTTTTTTTTTTTTAATTAGCATTTTTATGGGACGCTTCCCCCGTTCCTAACAGTTCTTAAGTAGGTCTGTAAATTTCCATTCTGAGAATGAGCCATAATTTGAACATTTACATTGCTTTCAGTCTTTTAACTAATAGATAAAGGAATAGTCTTTGGGCATAAAGCTTCTCTCTTTTTTTCTTCCAGAAAGTTTCGGATTTGTTACTTCCTTTACCGAGTCAAAACATTAAATATTTTAGACTTTTGATACAGTTTGCATTATTTTGTTCCATATTTGAGTACTGGAAATAAAATATTTGGTCATTAGTTTTGTGCATTATTTCTTTATATTGTATTTTTAAAAGATTCATTTATTTGAAGGCAGAGTTAGAGACAGAGAGATCTTCCATCCACTGATTCACTCTTCAAATGGCCACAACAACCAGGGCTGGGCCAGACTGAAGCTAAGAGCCCGGAACTCCACGTGGGTGCAAGGGCCAAAGGACTTGGGCTATCCGCTGCTGTTTTCCCAGGTGCATTACCAGGGAGCTTGATTGGAAGTGGAGCAGCTGGGACTCAAACGAGCACCCATAAGTGATGCTGGCACCACGGACGGCAGCTTTACCTGTTATGCCACAGCGCTGGCACCTTTGTATTCCATTTTTAACTGTATTAAATATTTTTTAAGAATTATAAAAGTGCTTATTTTTAATAGATAAGAAAGTTCAGAGACTGTAAGTAAAATTAGGAAAAAAATTTCCATCAAAGCACCCAAAGGGAACACTAGATAACATTCTGGATTAATTTCTGTACATCTACATGAGTTACTGTCCATACCTCCAGATGCATTAAATCATGGTTGCAGTGTATGTACATACCTTCTGTAACCCGACTTTTACATTTGAAGTTAATCACCTTCCATAGTGCATGATTACGCATTGTATTCAAGCCATAAATTCACCCATTGAGTTTGTGCAGCAGATATTCTGAGCCCGCGTGTGTTGTGCCGGTTTCTCCAGCTGCTGGGGACGCAGTGCTGAAGAGAGAGGTGGTCTCCAGCGTCCCGGGCAGGCCTTCTCACAGCGGAGGGAGGGCCAGGAAACACAGGCCGCTGAGTTCGATAAAGGACGTTCAGCGGGACACCGTGATGAAGAGTGAGAGGCATGTGCACTGTGTTGTGAGACCTGGGGGCGGCGAGGGGTGGCCCTGCTCCCTGGCGGGATGAGCAGCCTTTCCAAGGTAGTGACAAGCAGCACCCCCCCTCCCCCATTAGGAGAGCCAGGAGGGAGGCCCCACGTGGTGGGAATGGCAGGTGCAGAGGTCCAAGGGGAGCAGGTGTGGTGTGAGTGAGGAACTAAGCCAGGGTGGAAGGAGAGAGGTGTGTGTGAAGGGCATGGAAGGGAAACAGGCCCGGACAGGGGTACAGGAGAGAGCGCGGGCTGTGTGTGTAAGGAGAATCCGCCAGGCGTGAGCTGATGGCCCTGCTGCTTTGTGCGGAGCATTTTGTGCGGGGAGGAAGGAAGGATGTGAGGACCACGTCAGAGGTGTTAAGGAGCAGTGCAGGCGAGAGAGGTTGGAACCTTTCACGTTGAGGGGAGCAGAGGGGATGCTGGGTGCTTCTGGCTTCAAGTGCATCCACACTGTGGCTGGTTAGGGTCTTGGGGGGACAGGCTGTATGCATATCTGGAGAGAAGTGAGATGAGAGGCGGTGTGTACATTTGAGGAAAAGTCAGCGTCTATAAGATAAATCCAAAAATCACTACCTGTAGATTTTCATGTAAATTAGCATGTTCTTTTTTAAAAAAGACTTAAGTATTTGAAAGGCAGAGAGAGAGGGAGGGAGGTTTCTGTCCAGTGATTGACTGTCTAAATGCCTACAAGAACTAGGGCTAGGCCAGGAGTTGAAGCCAGGAGCCAGGAACTCCAACTGGGTCTCCCTAGGGGTGGCAGGAACCTAGGTACTTTGGCCATCATCTGCTGTCTCCCAGGGTGTGCTTTAGCAGGAGCTGCGTTGGAAGTGCCGCATAGCGGAGACCAGAACTAGGTGTTCCGATAGGGGGGATACGGTGTCCTGCCGAAGCACTGGTCCCAGCCTGATCATTTGAGTTATGTGAAAGTACAGAAAGAGAGGGGACCTGCAGGGGAGATTCCATGTGCTTTCAGCAGTCCTGAAATTGATGGACACTGAAGTTCTTTGCACGTTTAGGTTATGGATCACAGGCAGTGGACATCATTTTTGCAGTCTTGCCTCCTACCTGCTGAGGAAGAATTCCTGGAAATGAATGCTAAATTGCATGTGAAGTGCTTGACACACAGCTCGCCTAGCATAGGGAGCGCTCAATGAGTGTTGGCAGCTTTGGCTTTATCTTCCTCCTCCTCCTCCTCATCGCTACTAGCCAGAGTGGAGGCTTCTGATGAAGAGGGCATCGTAAGGTGACAGCTGAGCTCACAGTCGGAGCCTGGGTTCAGACCCCGGCTTTGCTCCCTGAAGCCCTGAGCCCCTGGGCTGGCGCTTCCTCCCTTCCTCACGTGTGGCATGTGCAAGGCCCCACACCCGCTGCACACCCGTTGTACTGAGTGAGTTTGCTGGACTCTTCGTCACGACATCCTTTGTGTTCGCCATTTTGCCCATTCTCTCCGGTCCTCAGATGTGATGGACACAACCACTGTACTTTGCGGTCACTAATGAAAGTGTCAGCGGCAGAACCCGCCGCGTCTGTGGGCTGTGTCACTTCCGTCCAGGGTGTCTCCACCGCTTAGCGCTCTCACGGGCCGGGTGGCCACAGCGCCTTCGCACAGCTCACACGGCCCGAATGTCCTCTTGCTCCTGAATGTCGTTCGTTCATGTAGCGGAAGAGGTCTGGGTCAGGCTGAGGTTCATGTTGTGTGGCTGTGCCCTGCACTCTCCCACTTCAGTAGCTCATCCTGTAAGCGGGGAGGCCTGCCAGTGAGCCCTGGTCTCCAGTCTCTTTCTTCAGGCCTTCTGTAACCTGACCCAGGCTGGAGGACCTGCCTTCCAGACAGGAATGCCCCATCCTTCCGCTAACAGTTCTGCCAGTCGGTTGTCTCGGGTTTGGGTATGGTTTTCCCTGTCTGTCCCACTCTCAGGTCTTCGGAGACTCCGGTGAACAGGCTTTGAGATGTCTTCGGCCGTGGCTTGAAGCTAAATGTGGTGTTCTAGTCCTTTTTTTTTTTTTTTTTTCACAGTAATTTACAATATAAGATGATGCTTAGGATTTTCAGATCTGGGCTTAAATAAAACCATAGAGGAAAACAGAATTTTTAAATCTCTCTTGCCATGCTTTCAGATTCTGACCCCAAAGAGTGTTAGCATATTCCAGCATATTTTGGTCAATGTCTGTACGTTGAAACAAGACTAAATCTTAAAACGGTTCAGTTCAGATTTTGTGACCGTTTCAGCAGCAAGACAAGAATTTTTTTTAACACCAATGAATTTTGAGACAAGTTATTAACTGGCGCCCTAAGAACTGTATTTGGCCTGCAGATGTGTTTTGATTGGCCTGCATGGTTTCTTTTTTTAAACGGAATTAATTGCCAACATTTAAAAATCAGGGGATTTCATATTGGAAATTGAGAAGACCCCTCCTCTTGCATGTGTTATTGTGGGGGAGGGAGCCAGGGAGCATTTGCCCTGCCCCAAGATGAGGATTCCTGTGCCACTGACAGAACTCTGTCGCAAAACGAAAGATAAAGCGACAACAGAGTTTTGAGTGTTTTGAAAAGCTGGAAGATCTGTGACGACTGGCCCCAGTTCCTGGGTGGTGCAAAACACATAGGCGCTAGCTAGAGGCCCCTTCATTGGCTGTCACGGGGCCTGCTTCACTCACTCTGCACGGCAGGCTCTTGGGAGTAGGCTGGAGCTTGCACCTGCTGAGTTAAGAGCCTACCCAGTGAAAAGCCGACTTCCAGTTGGGAGAAGAAAAGTAAGACTGCAGTCATTTTCCCTTTGGTTTCCTGAATATGGACTCTCTGATCTTGGCCGTGACGATTATTAAAAGCGCCTAGGACAGCAGCTGGGCTTCCCTGAGTGACAGTGTTAACCCAGACAGGCTGACGGAGAACAGCAGTCCTGATGGCACTCTACAAGCAACGTGTCCTGAACATAAACCTGTAAGCTCTGTGTGATGTGTACTGTTGGGAACGCGGCCCCAGGTCCTGGCTGTGTCCCTGGGGAGCTGAGACCCGTGATGCTAGCTGATTCGCCTGGGGGGCTGGAGACAGACTGGAGCCTAGGGTTCCTGACTCTGGGGCAGGGAGTTTTTCTGTTCTGCGTGTCACCATTCATTGGGGTCGGAGCTGAATTCGTACTCCCCAGCAGTACCTGTCCCTCTGTGTGAACTTTCTATGCCTTAGTTTCCTTATTATAAAGACAATGAGAATAATGGTAACTAACTCCATAGGATCGTTTTGGTTATCAAATCCAATTTCACATTTACAGAACTTAGGGTACCTGTGCCTTAATAAACAATATGTAAACCCTTGTGAGCTCTGAGCACTACTTGGTCGCTGAAACTGGTGCTATAACTACATAAAGTTACTAGTGGTTTTCCTCTCCCAAAATTGCTGTGAGGGATAGTGTTACTCTGTAGCTTTAAAGGTGATTCAGTCAATAATTTTTTCATAGATTACAGAATGCAGGGATGCCTTCGTAAGGATACTGCTCAGCTTAGTCTTCAGAATGTGAAGAAACAACTTTGGTGGCCTTAAATTGTGTTTATGCCCCCCCCCCCAACTCCATTGTGATGGGTTTGCTTAAGTTACCAAATAGATTTTGAGTATTTACTGGGAACAAAGCCCTCCTAATGTAAGGCTGTTGTAAAGATAAAGCTTAATGAGGCCAGCGCCGCAGCTCACTAGGCTGATCCTCCGCCTTGCGGCACCAGCACACCAGGTTCTAGTCCCGGTCGCGGCGCCGGATTCTGTCCAGGTTGCCCCTCTTCCAGGCCAGCTCTCTGCTGTGGCCCGGGAGTGCAGTGGAGGATGGCCCAGGTGCTTGGGCCCTGCACCCCATGGGAGACCAGGATAAGTACCTGGCTCCTGCCATTGGATCAGCGCGGTGCGCTGGCCGCAGCGTGCTGGCCACGACGGCCATTGGATGGTGAACCAACAGCAAAGGAAGACCTTTCTCTCTGTCTCTCTGTCTCTCACTGTCCACTCTGCCTGTCAAAAAAAAAAAAAAAAAAAAAAAAAGATAAAGCTTAATGGGGAAAAGGGGTAGAGGAAGGGAGGGAGGGAGGGGAAGTCTCCTTAGTACTGGTGTGATAGGACAAGTGCCCAGATTCCCTGCAGTCCCTGTGCAGGAGAGCTAGGAGGTGAAGATGCCCCTGGCACAGGGGGAGCAGGGGGAAGGAGGAGTTTGGTCCTAGTTGCTAATCTGAGCTAGTGGGACAGCTGGCAGACATTTGCCCTGGAGGTTGGAAGAAAGATAAAGGTTGGAGATACAGGTGTGATTTATTTATTTATAAAGATTTATTTATTTTGACAGGCAGACTTACAGAGATGGAGAGAGAAAGATCTTCCGTCTACTGGTTCACTCCCCAAATGGTCACAATGGCTGGGGTTGGGCCAGGCCAAAGCCAGGAACCAGAAGCTTCATCCAGGTCTCCCTTGTAGGTGCAGGGACCCAAGTACTTGGGCTGTCCTCTGCTCCTTTTCCCAGGCCATTAGCAGGGAGCTGGATTGGAAGTGGAGCAATGAGACATAAACCAGTACCCATATGGGATGCCAGCGTCCCAGGTGGTGGCTTTACCTGCTGTGCCACAAAGCTGGTCCCTAAAGGTGCTATTTAAAGCCGTGCACTCACTGTGGACTACGGAGTGACCGTGAGGCCCTTGCCAGGAGGCTACGTAGCAATTTGAGTGACCTGGTGCTAGGGGCCCAAGCCAGAGCGGCGCAAATGGGCATGGGGTGGAGAACAGGGAAAATCTAGGTTTTGGGGCAAACCTGGGGAGTTGGTGGGAGAAGTGAGGAGGAAGGAGGAGTCGGGGCACCTGTTCTGTGGGTGACCCTGAGCTGGCCTGGGGCGTGTGACTGCAGGTCACGTGGAGTTGTCGAGGAATCGGTGAAGTTTCCAGTGGGCAGGAAGCATCAGGATGCTGCAGCCTTCCTGACCGGCCTTACTAGAGTGCGTTCGTGGAGATGAGAGATTGCTGCTTGGTGTGCACTGTGAGGAGGCTGGTCCTGGGGGCACAGCCTGGACGACACAGCTCAGGGAAGGAATGCAGGGCAGAAAGCACAGTGTGCTGGGGCGGCCCTGGCCGGCTGAGGAAGAATAGTGCCTCAAGGGTGTGTGCAGCCCTGGAGGGAAGCAGTGGATTGTGTAACCCATGGCCTTGGGTAACCGGGAACCATGTACTAGGGGAAAAGGCTAGGCTCCTTACTCGTACTGTACACCAAAATTAATTCTCTGTGGATTAAAGCTTATGTGTTAAAAGCCTTTGTATACACTTGAAAGCAGCATAGGTGAAAATTTTTATAATCTTGGCGTGCGAAAGACCTTTATGGTCAGAAACCATGAAGAACCCAACTGATTTATTCAAAGTCAAGCAAAACCCTTGTTGGAGAGTATGAAAGCAGCTGGGAACTAGATTTGCAGTATATAAGTAGTTAATGTGCCTACCGTGGGCCGGTGCTGTGCGTAGTGTGTGAAGCCTCTGCCTGTGGTGCTGGCATCCCAGGTGGGTACTGGTTCGGCTTCCGATTGGCCCAAGTCTGGCTGTCGCGGCCATTTGGAGAGTGAACCAGCAATTGGAGAACCTTTCTCTCTCTCTCTCCCCCCTTCTTTCTGTCTGTAACTCTGCCTCTCAAATAAATACATAAACCTTTTTAAAAAAAAGTGCATGTTGTGATGTTTCTTTCTTCAAGATTCATTTAAAAGGCAGAGTTACAGAGAGAAGGAGAGAGACAGATCTTCCAGTCCGCTGGTTCACTCTCCAGATGGCTGCAAAGGCTAGGACTGGGCCAGGCTGAAGCCAGGACCCAGGAGCCAGGGGCTTCTTCAGCGCCTCCCATGTGGATTGGGGTCCAAACACTTGGGCCATCTTCCACTGTTTTTCCTAGACCATTAGCAGGGAGCCGGATTGGAAGTGGAGCACCTGGGACGCGAATGGGCACCCATATGGGATGCCGGCATTGCAGGCCATGGCTTTACCCACTGTGCCACAACGCCGACCCTGTGATGTTTCTTTCCCAACAAGCAGTAAGGAAAAGATGAATGTAATACCAAATGAGGAAAAATGGCAAAGATAGAATAAGCAGTTAACAAGTAAATCATTGCAAATTACTAACAAATATGTGAAAAGATTTTTTGGCTACATAGTCAAAGGCCATTTGTGGCCTAAAGTTTAGGAGGGAGGTTTTTTTTTTTGTTTGTTTGTTTGTTTTTTTTTTTTTTTTAGTTAAGCCTTGGTGTTGGTGAGAGAGAAGCAAGATACCAAGAACTGCAGTTCTTCCAGGTTTTGTTGAAGGCAGTTTTTTTTTGTTTGTTTGTTTTTGACAGGCAGAGTGGACAGTGAGAGAAAGAGAGACAGAGAGAAAGGTCTTCCTTTGCCATTGGTTCACCCTCCAATGGCCACCACGGCCGGCACGCTGCGGCCGGCGCACCGCGTTGATCCGTTGGCAGGAGCCAGGTACTTATCCTGGTCTCCCATGGGGTGCAGGGCCCAAGCACTTGGGCCATCCTCCACTGCACTCCCGGGCCACAGCAGAGAGCTGGCCTAGAAGAGGGGCAACCTGGACAGAATCCGGCGCCCCGATCGGGACTAGAACCTGGTGTGCCGGTGTCGCAAGGCGGAGGATTAGCCTAGTGAGCCGTGACGCCGGCCTGAAGGCAGTTTTTAATCAGTGTTTGCTGCACGTTGCAAATCTCTCAGGGCAATGCTGTCCAGACAGTTTAGTAATGGAGTGTTTCGCCCTGGTGACAGGAGGATGACACAGGTTTGTCTGGTGTTCCTTATTGATACTAGGTGGGGGCTCTCACTTGCTAGTCGGTCTGACACCCAGTTGAGGTGTGAATAATAAGGTGTTCTTTGGTGAGACAGAGCTTCGGACAAGACAGGTCGCGATAGATGGGGACGAAGTGGAAGTATGGGGGACATGCAAGGGATGTTGCCCAGAGGCAGAGGTTTGGTTGCCCTGAGGCCGTGGGAGCGGAGCGTGTTTGGGGGATGGCTGTGGCTGTGGTGTGGACTCAGAGGCCTCCTTTCAGGGCGTGGTCTGCCGCTCGACCTGGACCTTTGTGCTGAAGCAGCGGGCGCCCGCACAGGGTGCTGAGCTTGGCAGAGACACGTGCGAACTTGCTTTGACGGACGTCGGTAATGACCGGGCTCTTGAGTTAACTGGGAAGGTTCCGCTGCAACCAGGTCTTCCAGTGACCTGGAAGATCTGCAAGCACAGCACATCTGGAAGATAGTGTATTAAAAGTTCCCAGGAAATGCAAAGAAATTAAGACCAAAATGGAGAGAATATTTTATTTGAATCTCAGACCAGTAAGTTCTTCAGGAGACTAGGTGTGCTACAGCATTGACAATGACAGATGACATTTTTATAATGCAGCCAAAGTTGATGCTGTTCTCTTGCTTGCAGGATGCAGGCTGAACTGTGATCCAGTGGACTCCCCAGGCAGTTAGGCCGTCCTCTACTCAGGCTCCCAGACCTTGTCAGTTCACAGTGCCTGCAGCCTTACACTGATGTTTTTGTGGTGCTCCCAGTCGAAGGAATTATTCAGTTCTTTTTAGGAAGTACTTAGTTACCAACAATTGCCTAATATTTTAGTCGCAGTTGGAAAAAAATGCATATGAAGTTAGAAAAGGAGTATTTTCTTTCATCCTTAAGAAGCCACGGTTGCTGATAGGCTGTGTGAACCTGCTCATACTGCATAGCTCCTCAGACTTGGGAAGGAGATTGCATCTCCATTGCTGTGTTCTGAATGCATGTAGTTGTCTAAACCCCAGAGTCATCAGTTCTTAGTACCGAGAGGGTGGAAACTTCATCCAAGTCCCATGTATAGGAGATGGGCCTAGTGGGAGGTCCCTGGATCTGTGGAGGTGTGCCTTTAGAAGCCAGTTCTCACAAGAGGGTTGATTATAAAACCTGTAGTGGGCGCATCCCCTCTCTCTGCTTCCTGTCTTGCATTCAGACTTTTGCTCCATTCCCATCTACCACCCTTGCCAGGCAGCCTTACCAGTGGAGCCTGCCTGATCTTAGGTTGTGAACCTTCCAGACAAGCCCACCTGCTTCCTAAGTAGCCTGCCTCAGCTCTTTGTCGCAGTAGCAGGGATGGCTGGGAGCAGTCCTCATTCTTGCTCCAGCGCTGAGTTTGGAGTGGTGCTCGTGTTTTATTCCAGCAGTCACTATCCCTTGATCTCTGAAAACAGCAGACCACAGAGAGGAATGTAGCATGACCAGATGTTGCCGCTGTGACAGACCTTGAACTAAGAATCTCACAGTAGTGGACCCGTGTTACTTGGCTACCTTCAGACATTTAAAATGTCCTGTGAGGGCCCTGTTGGTTTGACAGGGTGCCTCGGTGCGTGGATTGGGAACCATAGCGTTAATTGATGTACCCAGTGTTGTAGGCTCTTGGATTATCTCACAGCCTCTCAGTGGATAGTGGGGACATACAGTCATTTGTGCCTTGGTGCGGCTTGAGAATCTTTGGCCAGTGCTGTGACCTCAGGGACACATTTGCTCCCAAGGATGTGAGTCTGTGGGGAGAATCTGAAGATCTGCGGGTCCTGTGGGAGAGAATATGGAATTAGGACAACAGTTGCATCAAAGTGTTTAAACAGTATTTTGATGGATCCTCGTGGGAAACGATGACGACAGGGACACTGAGGAGAGTGTAAGTCAGCGGTGCAGATACCGTTTGCCCTTCCCTGGACTCCCTGGCTTGGGCCGAGCTCCCGGCGTCTCCTCTCCCGTGCATGTGTGACCTCATCCGTTTATGTTGCTGTGGAGTGGTTCCAAGCCTCTTCTGCCTCCAGTGCTCCTGCTCAGTGTTTAGTTTATTTGGTGAATTTACGACTAGGGAGTTACCTCCCTGTGGTGGCAGAAAGATAAGGCCGCCCTTGGTGGGGGTCTTTATCCTCTCCCTGGCTGAGCAGCTGTTTCCAGGGCTCTGTGCAGGTGCAAGCAGGCGCCTGTCCCGGTTCCCCACTCCATTCCATCCACCTGTTCCCTCCTCCACACCCCCACCAGAAAAGCAGAAAAGACCAACAGACTAAACAAAGTATGCGGGGGCCAAGCTTTCCTGCCTCCTCTGCACTCCTCGGGTCTCCCCCGCAGAAGACTCCTGAGCCGCCCTGCACGCTGGGACCAGCATTCTCCGAGTTGAGGAGAAGCAGGTCAGGGCTCACGTGTGAAGATGCCGTTTCCACGGGAGGGGGCGTGGAGCTCAGAGGGCTGGCGGTTGACAGGCCGGATCCTGGCCACGGAGGCCCAGGCTCGGGTTCCGCCGGAACTTCACCATGTCCCTGGTGACGTCAGCTCCTACGTCAAGAAACAAACACCAGATTTTCTTTCCATGCAGCAGTTTTATAAATGGATTCTGCATGATTGCTTTTCTTGAGCAGAATGGCGTACTGGTATTTCTGAACCCTCTACAACAGTCCTGCTGTATTGGAAGCAGTCTGGTGGTCTTATGCAACATCTGGTCTGCAGGCCTATTTTCTCTGGCTTGAAGGATGTCTTAAAAATATGAATTAGTTGATCACATTTACAAATTTTGCTATTTTGTACAGAACTCCAGATTTCTACCTTGTCTTGAAAGATCAGAGAACTTGGCACAGCGTTGGCCAGGAGCTGCTGCCTTGAGGCCGGGCAGGTGGGCTGTTGCCCTGCTCGCCTGCTGCCCATGCTGCCGCCCTGAGGCACTGGCCTTCGCACCCTTGGCAGCGTCAAGAGACAGCTATGCTGATGATTAAGGTCCGCTCCGGGATTTCTATAAAAAGCTGCTCTCCCCTAAGAAATAAGGCACCGGCGGGGAGGGACATCAATCCAGGCAATGTTTCTGTCAAGAGAAAGCCGAGGAAAGTTCCACAGGCACCCTTTTGCCCTGAAAGTGCATTGGAAGGTCGTGTTCACGTATCGTTTCAGCCCTCAGAGAAGTCCATCTGAAGCTCTGGTTGGTAGGGAAGTCGCTACCACTGTAACCATACTGTTGTATTGGCCCAAACGACTTGTTCGGAACCTCCTGTGTCAGTGTTACGACAAAAGAAAGTCCTCCTTGTTCTCCTGTTTTTAGGTACGCAAGCTTCGGTGAGGCTGCCCACGAGCACCTCTGTTCTGGGGCTCGCTGGCCTCCTTGGAGAGTCCTGCCAGGTGGCCGCTGTTGGCAGGTGGTGTGGCTGGCCAGCTCCCGGCCCCGGCCGCCTGCTTGGCTCCGGCCAGCACTGATGCAGGGTTACAGCTTAGCTTTGGGAAGTCTCCGGCGCTGACCCTGGGTAGAGCTTCCCTGGGTGTCGTGCCGGTTGAGGCTGAAGCCGGGAGGCGTTAAGTGATTCACCCCCAGTCACACTGCTGATTAGTAATGGAGCTGAGATTAGAGCCCTAAGTGTGGCCGCACCTGCTGCACAGGGGCTTCTCCCTCACCCTGTCCTCCTCTCGCCCCTGCTGGCTGGCGTGGCTGTCTGGCCTGTGTCTGTTTTCTGGAATAGCTGTGAGCTTGCAGTGAGGTGTTGGACCCCTCCCCTTTACCAAGCCTACTACTCGTTCTGTTCTCACCTCTCCTCTTCCGTTGTCTGTGGAAGATTGCTCACCGCGTCATCTTTCCCACTGGTGTTTAATGTCAGCCCAGGGATTGAGCCCCTCAGTGATCTTTGTTTCTGTCTGTCTGTCCATTCCTTGTGTCCTTTTGTTTTTATGGCTGTGCTGTGTTGGCTCTAAGGATACAATGTAGGGGTTTTGGGGTTTTATTTTCCTTTTTTTCTTCAAGTTTTCTTGTTTTCTGCGTTATCCATGTTTCTTCCTGGGAGTGATTTTGATTTTCCTTTTGGTTATCCTGTTTATGTGACTTTCCTTTAAAATGTTAGGCTTTGCTCGTATGTTTTCTGATCCTTGGTTCTCCCTGCCTGTGTAAATACTTAGGGAGCGTTGCATCTGACAGGGAGTTCTTAGTGCTTTGAAGGCCTGGGATGGGAGGTTCCTAAGCGTGCAGCGTGGACAGCCTTCGTGGTCGGAAGCCTCGCCTGTGTGAGCTGCCCTGATAGTCCTTTTAAGTTCTGTAGGGGGTACCTCTGCTTGGAGTGGGGACTGGGGTTGTGTCGAGGTGGACGTTGGCAAACGGATCTTCACGTCCTGCAGTGTCAGCTCTACCTCAACGTACCCAGAGAGGACTCAGCGGGCCCTGCTGTCCACTAGGTGGGGCAGCCACTGTTACCTCCTCTCCTCCCTGCGCCTCGCACAACACACCAGGTGCGGGTGTAGCTCGTGCCCTGTGCTCTCCACCGTTCCGAGTGCTCTGCCCTTACTCACTCGCTTGATCATCCCAAAAAACTTAGGAGTAAGAACAGTTATCACCTCCGCCCCCCGCCCCCCGTGATGGTTGAGGAAACTGAGGCACGGTGCAGTCAGGGTCACACCATGTGTATCGTAGGGCCTGTCTGGGAACGCACAATGAGTGGCATGGCCATGTGGTCAACTCCCCATTGCCCCCGCTCATTAGCCACAGCCCCTCCATCCCCAGATCCATCCCAACCTCCCTACCCCTCACCACTCGCACTTGGAACTCAGTGGTCTCCTTCCTTGTCTCCTCGTGTAGCAGTGAGAGAAGTTTTTGCAAAGTGCAGACTGGAGAGTGGATGTCTCCTGATGAACTCACTCCAGGTCTTGTCCTCTCGACCGCCGGAGTGAAACTCCATGCCCTGGCCATGGCTGGGAGGCTGCCTGTGGCCCATCAGCCCGCTCTTCTGAGTCCTCTCTCCCCTGCTGCCCTCTCCCTGCCCCTTGCACCTGCTGAGCGAGGCCTGAGCCGTCTGGCTGCCATCGGGGGCATCTCTCTCTGCCCCCCACCAGTGCCCTCCTCCTTGCACTGGCACAGACTCTCACTCGTTCTCAAGCACGCAGGAGCACCTGCTCTCTCTCGTTTGTGTTTGTTCCTCCAAGCTAGAGAGAAAGCTCCTCGTGGATGCCACAGGGCCTGGCTGAGGACTCTCCTTGAGAGCTTGGTGACCTTGTACAGTGCCTGCCTCTGCTGCGGCCCCGCCCTGCGGCCCCACCCCACCCCTCACAGTCACCGCTCCTGCCTGTGCTTTCAGTTTGTAAGGGAGGTGTCTTTCAGTCCCGCCCACCAGGATCCCTTTCCCATCACAGTTTTGGGTCAGTGCCTGTTACACTGCAGCTACTTCTGGGCCAGTTGACACCTGCAACCCTCCTCCCCGATACTGTTGCTTACCCTCATTCTTACTCTTTATTTACATTGAAGTTTAGATGAAATGGAAGCTGTGTATCACAAGATAAATGGAAAAGCAAACCAGTATTATCTGTCATAAATAAGTGACTGTGGAAGTTGATGTGTACTAGTTAAGAAAACGAATCCGTGTGTCATTTAAGATTGTCAGAGTTTCAGTTTGTGTGCTTTTCTGTAAGCTGGTGTTCTCCTGGAGTGGAGAGCGGCCAGGGTGGATTTAAGGACTGACATCGTATTGGGTCCCCATGTTTGGTCGTTGGTGTCGGGCACAGCAGGGCATCTGCGCTGTTGGTCAAGTCAGCTTTTCTCAGAGCCTGCTGGCCTGGCTTTCAGCATCTGTG
Organism: Oryctolagus cuniculus; assembly: GCF_964237555.1. Taxonomy (NCBI): domain Eukaryota; kingdom Metazoa; phylum Chordata; class Mammalia; order Lagomorpha; family Leporidae; genus Oryctolagus; species Oryctolagus cuniculus. Next base: position 63,948,235 of record NC_091445.1, on the reverse strand, counting down.
TGCATGGGCACAGGGTGGGCCGTGTCCTCATGGCAGCGTCTGTGTGCACAGGATGGGCCGTGTCCTCATGGCAGCGTCTGTGTGCATGGGCACAGGGTTGGCCGTGTCCTCACGGCAGTGTCTGTGTGCACAGGGCGGGCCGTGTCCTCACGGCAGTGTCAGTGCACGGGGCGGGCCATGTCCTCACGGCAGTGTCTGTGTGCACAGGGCGGGCCGTGTCCTCATGGCAGTGTCTGTGTGCATGGGGTGGGCTGTGTCCTCACGGCAGCGTCTGTGCACGGGGTGGGCCATGTCCTCATGGCAGTGTCTGTGTGCATGGGGCGGGCCATGTCCTCACTGCAGTGTCTGTGCACAGAGCGGGCCATGTCCTCACGGCAGTGTCAGTGTACAGGGTGGGCCGTGTCCTCACGGCAGTGTCTGTGCGCACAGTGCGGGCCATGTCCTCATGGCAGTGTCTGTGTGCATGGGGTGGGCCATGTCCTCATGGCAGTGTCAGTGTACAGGGTGGGCCATGTCCTCATGGCAGTGTCAGTGTACAGTGCGGGCCATGTCCTCATGGCAGTGTCTGTGCGCATGGGGTGGGCCATGTCCTCATGGCAGTGTCTGTGCGCATGGGGTGGGCCATGTCCTCACGGCAGTGTCTGTGTGCATGGGGTGGGCCGTGTCCTCACGGCAGCGTCTGTGCATGGGGCGGGCTGTGTCTTCACGGCAGTGTCAGTGCACGGGGCGGGCCATGTCTTCATGGCAGCGTCTGTGTGCACAGGGCGGGCCATGTTCTCACAGCAGTGTCTGTGCACAGGGCGGGCCGTGTTCTCACAGCAGTGTCTGTGCACAGGGCGGGCCGTGTCCTCACGGCAGTGGGGCTCTGTTTGAAACTGCTGTCTCGCTCTAGGACTAACTGCATCACACCACCATGGATGTTCACTTGGAGCTGAGACGGCCGTTCCAGGGGCTGCACAGTAAAAGAATGAGGATGACCTCAGGTTTCCGGTGGCTCCTAGCAACACTGCCTCTCCTCTGTCTGATGAGTCAAGTAAACGGCCAGAAGAGGGGTGAGTGCCTGACTCGGAGGGCGTGAACAGGTTGCAGTTCTGCGTTCATTTTGATCATGTGGGACACCTCAGGCTCCAGGTGGTTAAAATCTCTGCACTCTCGGGTTTTCCTTTTGAGGCCCTTATAGATCAAAATAGTCCTTTACGATTAAAAGTTAAGCTATACTATATACACAGTGGAACTGACCCCTTAGCGTCTTGCCGGTCCATTCGGCAGTGTGCCTGCCCGCACAGAGTGCAGAGGCTCAGAACCTGCAGTGCTCCATGGAGCTTCTGGCCCCACCTTGGTCGGGCTTCCAGTCCTGCTCTCCACCGGCACTGCTCTGGGGTTGACACAATAGAGAGATCAGAATGAATCTGTGTATTTGTTATCCTGTTCTTTACATGTATGTTACGAATGGCTGTGTAGATTATTACCTAGCTTACTTCTGTAAAGGATATCATTATCCTGCTGTCCCTTGCTTGAGCTTTTACATTTTCTCCACAATTAAACAATGCTCCCCCACCAGGGTCATAAATTAAATAACCATATTGTTATGACTACTGATTTTTAATGTGACCACTTCTAATGCAGTGTTTCTGTTTTCTGTCTTACATAAATAGCTTTATAGTTTATTGCTACCATGAATATTCTATTAACCTTGTATAAAGAGAAAAATGCCCATCTTCACCAGCATGTACAGAGACTGTTCATACGACAGTTGTTCTCCCCTGCCTTCCCCCCTCCTCCTCTTGCCTGCTTGCCTCTCTCTCCTCCCCTGTGTGACCTCCTTTCTGGGTCATCCCACCTGTACTGCTCATGCGGGCCCTCGAGCAGCAGTGATTCACAGACGTCAGCGCTCTCAGGACTGTGGTCCTCCGAATCGGCTGTTGCTCTCGGTTGTTGTAGCCCTGCCTCAGGCATGGAGGAGCTCGTTACTGTTGTCCTGGCCGTCTGAAGGTTGCAGGGGGGGTTCAGTGTCAAGTGTCCTTGGGTAGCAGCAGTGGGCAGCAGGGGGGCTGTAGTGGCTGGGGTGTTTAGGGCTGGGTAGGACTGTGTGAGGCACATATAGCTTACTTTTTTTTTGTACATGGAGCCGTGCAGGGTACAAGGGGGCAAGAATTGCCCAGCTCTGTCTTGGCCCCATCATTGAATCTGCACATTCAGTCCTCTCCTTCCACCTGTGGTTGTTGTCTGGAACCAGGATCCTTGATGGAAGCCTCACGCCACAGTGCAGTAGCAGTTGGCTCGCTTTCGTCTGCTCACTCTCTAGCCTTCCTGGACCCATGCTGCAGATCAAAATGCCTAATCCTGCAGAGTCCTTTCTTGCCCGAGAACATGGACGCTGCAGCCCAGGTGTCTGTGCTGCGGCGCTCTCGCAGTGCGGCTCGGTCAGTAGGAGTGCCGTGTTGCGAGCGTGTTTCTCCCCCTGCAGGGGCTCCCCGGGAGCTGAAGTGTGTGACTGCCAGCTTTCAAGTGTGGGACTGTTCATGGAAAGGCCACGGGACCTTGTACGAAGTCTGCATTGAAGACAGGTAACGGAAATCCTTCGAGAAGTCCTCTGAGCTACTCCGTGCCCTAGTGTTAGGTTGTAAAGATTTTATTTTGGAATCTTAAAAAACAACACTCTGACTCCTAGCTCCCTGTTTGTTAGAAGTTCTGAGTGACCTCAGTAAAGATGTATGCGGAGCTTTGGTTCTTGCACTGCAGGGAGAGCAAGTGCACCACTCGCCGCCAGCTTGCTGATCCGCTGGGGGCACACACTGCTGCCCCAGCTCGTGCTGCCCGCGTCAGCCAGGAGAGGTCAGGAGCAGTGGTTCAGCACACAGGAAGGCAAGGGGCAGGTGTGCGGGGCTGCTGGCATGGTCGATTGTGGCCATACAGGCCCAGTTCCTGCTTGTCACCTCCCTGCCATCTTTACCAGGTGATCTCACAGATCAAGGGGTCCTGGGGGAGCAGCACCATGTCCACACCCCAGAAGCATGACGGAACCAGAAGGTTGATTTTCTTTAAGAGGGCTTCCACCTCACTGGCCAGAACCCAGTCGGATGACCAAAGCTGGCTACCCAGGGGCTGGGCAACGTGTCTTCCCAGCTGGTGCAGGCAGTGTGCCCAGGAAGCCCGGGGCTGGGTTCGTTTTATTAGGGAAAGGAGAAGTGGCTCTGCTGCCACCATCTTGCCCTCCTCGCAGGTGATTGGGGAGGGGGGGGGTTTGTGTGCCTAGAAGCTCCTGAGCCTAGAGTGGAGCCCTGGGGCCGCCTGCATGCAGGCACAGTTCCTGTTGCTTTTCCCGAATCCCAGCAGGCCACTGGGTTGCCTAGCAACGCCAGAGGAGTTCCAGCCTGACTTTCCCAGTCCCAGTTTGCTGATGAATGGTCCTAACATAAATGGAGATAAATGTGTATTTAAATCCGTCGAGTCTCTCCCCACTCGGTGTGTGTTTACTTAGCATCAGTCTCAGCACTGGGGTAATTTATCGGCCGGGCGCTGGCTTGTGTTGCAGAAACAGCCTTCAGATCTTGGCTGCCTCTGGCTGTGTTCTGTGTCCGTGGGAGGTCAGCTGGGGTCTGTGCCTTAGGTCTCTCCCTTAGAGCCCCAGGCTTTCCCAGCCTGGTGGCAGAGGAAGGACACAGGACACAGCTGCCCTGGCTTTCAGAGCTTCCTTCCTGGGCCCACAGAGGTGACAGTCACTCTGCGCCTGCCTTGCTTTAGAGGGGCAAGGAAAACAGGTCTTGCGAGTCAGAAGGAGGAGGCCTGGAAACATGGGTGGGTGGGCCGCCTGCAGAAGAAGCCAGTTCCCAGGAGGCAGTAATGACGCTGGGCTGCCGTGCGGGCAGGGAAAGCTACCTGGGAAGGGCCAAGGGAGCCAAGACCAAGGAGCAGGCAGGTCTGGAGAGGCGGACGGAGTTGTGGAGTCAGCACACTTCATTTTCTCAGCCGAAAACGAGCAGGCAGACACTCCGGCCTGGACGGGGATGGGCACCGGGGACCGGCACTTGCACATGTGCAGTCGAGCCATTTGGGGAATTCCGCTGCTTTGGGGTCCCTGGTGCCTGAGCTGCGTGAGGTTGAGGCGAAGGTGAGCTAGCCCCGCTCAGGCCCGTGTCCTGAGCACAGAAGGGACAGAGGCCTGTGCTGGTGCTGGGTTGGGGCGGAGGTGCGGGAGGCACCAGCAGGCCCTCTGCCCCGCTGCAGGTTTTCCTGAGAAGCTAGAAGGGAACAGGAGTCATCACACCAGGACTGTACACCTGCTCTCCAGGAATGCAGAGGGCCGTGGAACAGGAGAGGGAGGCGTTGTTGTCTGTGGGGCCCCCGGAGCAGCTGTTGAGGGTGTGTTTGGAAGGGTGACAGGTGGGCAGTTTGATGAGCACCCCTGGGCCCCCCACCTTAGCCTGAGGAACTGGCGGCGGTCTGAGCTCCCAGGGTCAGTGAGGAAGGGGCGGGGCGGCTCCAGGGGGAGTGCTGAGGGCACTCTGCGACGGCTGCCATTCCAAATGTCCGGAGTCCCGGCTGTGCCTGCTCACGGTCTACACACTGGTAAAAGCACCACGAGCCTCTGGCCAGTCTTCTGCCGTGGTTCTGTATTCAAAGGAGCCTAATGTCTTTTCCATTGTATTTTGCGTTCATCAAATTTTTATGAAAATTGGAGCATTAATTTCATCTAGCTGAAACTCTGTTTATTCTATTTCAGGTCCCATTCTTGTTATCACTTAGAGAAAGCAAATATTAAGATTCCAGCTCTTCCACCTGGTGATCACGTCATAACAATCACTTCTCTCCATGAATTTGGAAGTTCTAGAAGCAAATTCATACTAAGTGAAAGAAACGTTTGTAAGTATTAGGAAAGAAACTTTACGTTGAAGTAGAACAGTGCTGCTGGTGGTATCACGTTGCTTTCTGCTTGGCAGAAACTTCCTGTTCTGTGAATTTCATTTGTTACATGAGTCCTTTCATTTTCCTAGTAACCTTATTATGGGCAGTCGAGCATCGCCACGTCAGGAAGGAAGCAGACTTGGCTTCTGGTCAATCGAAATAGACACCAGAATTCAAGGTCCGCCCAGCGTGCGCCTAGTGCTCTCCCCGGCCCCCGGAATTTCTCAGGCACTCCTAGCTCTGGAAGGTCACTGACCACCCACTTCCAGAGGAGCGTCCCCTTAGGCAGCCTGTGCTTCTCTTGGGATATGTGGCATGGCTTGTGAGGTGGCTGGTTGCTGTTCCCTGGGGCGGGCGTTTGTCTTCAGCACTCAGTGCCGTGTGCAGCACTGTGCGCGATGCAAGCAAGTGTTAGGAATTTGTTGATGGGACGTCTAGAACAGGGGCAACAAGAAGATTGGGAGAACAGAATAAACCCAGGTTGACAAAGGTAGACATTTTGCTCTGCAGTTAAGACCTTACAGAACTGAGCAGCTCTGACTTTGACTAGCGGAGCAAGCAGGTTTTCAGCTGCTAATGACTGTCACGGGGTGGCATCATAGTGATGTCATGGTAAGATCTCGAAGGACGACTGGCTTTGAAGCCAGGGCAGGAAAATGCGGCTGGTTTGGTGATTTGTCTAATTTGAGGACAGGATGCCTGTGTGGAGTGGTTTGTGTCTGCGAAATATTGTTAGTCCTTAAATAGATTTTCTCTGTGTATGCACAGTATGAACATAACCTGCTAAAGAGAAGACGTGCAATAGATTTTCAAGTTGCTATTTATGTAAATACACATTATTTTTAATGGCTAGGTCGTATTCCGCCAAGTGGAGGTTCCATAAGTACTAAAAGAGATCTATGATTAACATGTTTTTATTTCCAGTGTTTAAATATGACAACTCATGCCTTAATATCTGATGCATTTACATGTTTCTGAATCTGTCTGCTTTACTTAAGCTGAATTCCTAGAATTGAAGTGCTAGATTAAAAACACTCCCTTTTTTAAGACTTTAGATAGCCATTGTGCAAGTATTCTCCAGGGACTTCACAGCTCTTTGTATTGCGTGAACACCTTATCAGTACATCTGCTTCCCCACCTCACTAGGTAGCACTCTCTTATTTTTCCATTCTAATCTGATGGCCCCAAACTGTGTCCTTACTGTTTTTTTTGTGCCTGTGATTATTGGAAGAGCTCCTGTGTCAGCTGTCTTCTTTTCTGAGCTGTCTTTTCACGACCTTCATGAACTGTTCCTCTTGTTTCCCTCATCCATCCACAAGAGCTCTCTCTATGTTGTTCTTAGTAGCTGTGTCATGATTGCTGGAGAGACCTTTCTGAGTTTATAATTTTTAAAAATGTGATATTTTTCATACCACCAGTTTGCATTTTTATATAGCAGAATTCTCCATTTTTATTTATGAGTTTTTGATTTTGCTCTCATGTTTGATTTAAATCTTTCAGCTATCTGGAATTATTTTGTAATAAAGTATGAGGATCTAACTTAATTTTATTGCAAATTTAAAAAATTTCCTGGAGTCTGTAAGAGAGCCAGTTTATGTTGTCTGATTACTTTAGTAGGTAACAAAAATTCTTGCCTGGGAAGCCATTTGAAAATTACAGTGCTAGATAAAAAGAATTAGAAAGGCAAATCAAGACAGACTCTGAGTCACTGCTATTTCATAGGTCATTGTTTCTTCACATAGCTTGTAACTCATTGGTAGCATTTCAAACAGTGATGATGGGCCTGATCATGACTGGAGTAACAGTAGTGAGATGAGAGGAATATAAGAAACGGAGAGGTGGGTGCAAGTCTTAGTCTGTTTAGGCTGCTGTGACAGAATCCCTCAGATCAGATGATGTGAGAACAGCAGACGTTGATTTCTCCCAGTTGTGGGGCTGGGAAGCCTCGGTGTCTGGTGAGGCCTGTGTGTGTGTGCTCCCTGCAGACAGAGGCACAGTCAGGCCTCATCTGCAGGATGCACTCAGGACCTTCATACCGTGGCCTTGGAGATTGTCAGCATAGGAATTCAGTAGGACACACTGAGAGATAGCAGTGCATCAGCAGATCTTTGAGCACCTACAGTATGCAAGGGAAACACTGGCATGCTGTGGTGCCATAGCTGTGCATTAAAAAGCCTGGGCTCATTGACAGCCTGCTACTAAATGAAAGTAGAAAAAACTGTTTTCATCAGATAGGAAGATGGCTTCAAAAGTGTACATATCAAGCAAAGATTCTATAGGCATACACAATGTAAATGTACCAAGGGGGAAAGTATTAAAAAAACCTTGGGCCGGCGCCGCAGCTCACTAGGCTAATTCTCCATGTGCGGCGCTGGCACCCCGGGTTCTAGTCCCGGTTGGGGTGCCAAATTCTGTCCTGGTTGCTCCTCTTCCAGTCCAGTTCTCTGCTGTGTCCCGGGAGGGCAGTGGAGGATGGCCCAAGTGCTTGGGCCCTGCACCCACATGGGAGACCAGGAGGAAGCACCTGGCTCCTGGCTTCGGATCGGTGCAGCACGCCTGCTGTAGTGGCCATTTGGAGGGTGAACCAACGGAAAAGGAAGACCTTTCTCTCTGTCTCTCTCTCTCACTGTCTAATTCTGTCAAAAAAAATTAATTAATTAAAAACCTTTCTAAGGCTTTTAATATCCAATTTTTTAAAAAGATTTATTTGTTTATTTACTTAAGAGATAGTTACAGAGAAAGGGAAAGAGAGAGAAAGGTCTTCCATCTGCTGGTTCACTACTCAGATGACTACAATGGAGCTGAGCTGATGCAAACCAGGAGCCAGGAGCTTCTTCTGGCTCTCCAAGGCAGGTACAGGGTCCCAAACACTTGGTCCATCTTCCACTGCTTTCCCAGGCCATCAGGAGAGAGCTGGATTGGAAGTGGAGCAGTTGAGATTTGAACTGGCACCCATAAGAGATGCCGGCACCACAGGTGGTGCCTTCTAATATCCAAGTTTCTTAAACTAACCTGAAAATTTGGATCACTGTGAAGCAGAATAAATAACATGGATCCTATTTAAAAAAAAGAAAAACAAAAAAAACTGGAAGCCTCCTGTCTCCTGATGTTCTAAGGAAGACAGACCATGTAAATTATGGGTGAAGCCTTACCAGCTCAGAAAAATAAACAGGCAAGAGTCTAATTGAATCCTTTTCCTATCTGCAGAGAGAGCTCTGCATTTCTAGAAAGCAAGTTAACATCATCCTCAGATGCCTGTTTCAGTTTAAAACAAACGCAGACAACAGTTCAGGAGCTATGTAGAAAAGGAAGCCAACTGTGTATTTTTTAATCAGTTGTAATTATGGCCGTTAATATCTGTAGCTTGAAATGTTGGACGTGACTTGTATTTTGAAGGGTAGCCCACTGCTGTTTAGATAACCTGTGAATCGCATGGGCCTTCCAGGAGGGCGGGCAGCCTTGTCACAGATGAGGATCACCTCTGTCAGATCCCCCGGCATTTGGTGGTTTCTAAGTTGCGCATCGTGACGTCTTCAGTTGTTGGGGAGAAGCAGCACATTCTTGGAAGCCCTTTGCTCCTCTCTGGTCACTCTGGCACTCTGACCTTTTATTCTCTTGGCCCTGAGTCAACTTCTCACTTCTCATTTGTCTGCATTTTTTCCTTTCTCCATGAGCTTCCTACTTAGGACTCCTGTAGAGTGTCCTCTGCTGTCGTACACAGCTATCTGAGTGTCGTGTGGTTCAGACGTGAAGGCCACATGCTCTAGGTCCTGTGAGCCCTAAACATTTCCTGGAGAGCCAGTGTACGGAGAAGGTTGGGCTGCTCCTTGGGACGCCTGCCTCTCAATCAGAGTGCCTGGGATAGCACTCCGCTCTGATTCAGCTTCCTACTAATCAAAAAGTGACTGTGAAGCTGTAGAGGATCGCCCAAGTGCTTAGCTTCCTCCCGCTCATGTGGAAGACTTGGGTGGAGAGCCAGGCCCAGCCCCAGCTATCGCAGGCGTTTGGGGAGTAAAGCAGCAGGTGGAAGATTGACTTCTCCTCTCCCTCCCTCCCTGACACCCCTTCCCCTCTCCTCAAATGGATAACTCTTTAAAAACCCAATATGGAGTACTGTGTCCAGCAAATTTAATTAAAACTATTTTAAGAGCTTATTTTTAAGTCCTAAGACTAATTATGATGGTTTGTGATCCAGCCCACTCACCTGCCCTACCACAAAGACACTGCAGCTTCGTGCTTACTGTGACTTTTAAAAAAGCGATCCTTAGGCTTCCTGGGGAACAACTCACATAGAAATGGGAATTTTGGGGTCTGGTGCTGTGGCACAGTGGGAAAAGCTGCAACTGCAGTACTGGCATCCCATGTGAGCACTGGTTCGAGTCCCGGCTGCTCCACTTCTGATCCAGCTCTCTAGTGTGGCCTGGGAAAGCAGTCTTGAAAGATGGCTCAGATGCTTGGACTCTTGACTCTGGAGAAAAAGCTCCTGTCTCCTGGTTTCTCCGGCCGTTGCAGCCGTTTGGGGAGTGAACCAGCAGATGGAAGAACTCTCTGCCTCTGCCTCTCTAACTCTGCCTTTCAAAAAATACATAAATCTTTTAAAAAAGATGACGAAATGGGACTTCTATCGCACCTTCACCTTCACGTCATTTGAGACGTACTAGTGTCTGCACGCCCCTCTGCCCCTTGTCCTTGAAAGCCTTCATTTTGCAGAAAGGAACCTTGCTTGTTTTCCACTGATCCTAAATTATCAGCCATCTGCCCATCGCTGCAGGTAGGGAGGCCTGCAGATTCTCAAGGACAACTTGGTGTTTGTGCTGCGTTTTCTCGTGTAGCCATCCCTCCCTGTGAGCCGCCCAGGTCCATGAGCACGCTTGGTTCCCGCTGTTTATCCTGCAGCCCCGCAGCCCACGGCCCTCTTTGCTCTGTCTTCCTCTTCGCGGAGCCCGGATGACGGCTCCTTGCTTTCATCTCAGTGACCGCAGATTTTCCCTGGTTTCTGCTGCTGCTGCTTCCCTTCCCTCTCTGCACTCTGGCCAGTGGTCCCCGGAGGTGTAATTTTCTGTGGGCGGCCCCGGGGATGAGCGCTGGCCGTGCTCTGTCTGCCTTCCTGGTCCTTTCTTGAGCTGCGCTCCGCGAGTCCCTCCTGATGGTGGTCTGTGGCCCTGCTGTGGCCCTGCTGTCCCACGTCCCCCTGCTGTGTACAGAGCCCCGACGTTCCGTCAGGCGCAGCCAGTCCCTGTGGCTCTGCACAGTGGTTCCTGTTCCTTTTGCCTTTCTCATTGCTTTCTAGTGGAACCTTGAGAAAATAGCGTCTGATCCCTTTGTTCTTAGAGCCAGTCCTTCGTTGCTTTGATAGGACCGTTCCTTGAACTGTCCGGAAGAGTTTTGTCCTTTCTTTTCCACGCGTGGCATCCTAACCCCTACCTTTATTGCTGTAGCCAGGATTTCTGCAGGGCTCTCCTGCTGATCTCCTTCTCGGAGTCTCGGTCCCCTGCATGCTGCGTTGCTGCCTGCTGCTCAGTGAACCTTCGCACAGTAGTGCTTACACCCTGCCACCGCAACAGTGTCCTAGTGACTGTGACAGTGCTGCTGCCACTGAGTGAGACCCAGAACCAGAACCAGCCCAGGGCGTTCCTCCCGCGGCTGCGTCTCCCTGTCGGGTGGGGGCTCTGATGCTGGGAGATACCTGAGAAGGCTGCAGAGAAAATAGAAAGCTTGGCCTTCGCACCTTGCCCCAGTCCGTCGTCCTCTGAGGCCTGACCTACAGCTACACAGAAGGAGCCCTGTGTTTCTCTCTGGTGCGGCCCAAGGGCTCCAGACCTGACAGCAGTGGCGCAGCGAGGACCTCGGGGCTTGGTCGTGGGAAATGTCTTCGTGCAGAATCCTCTTCTCAGGTCTGCCTGATCAATCCCTGGGAGCTGCCCGACACAGATGTTCGCTTTCTGCTTGTTTTGAGAATTTGCTTTTAATTCGAGATGATTTGTTTTTTATCCAGAAGACATAGTTTAGTTAATAAATCTGAAAAATGACCAATTTAACTGAATTTTCTCTTTCATTTTCTTTTTTAAAAGCCTTAATTCCAGAGACTCCAGAGATCTTAAATTTGTCTGCTGATTTCTCAACCTCCACGCTGTCGATAAAGTGGAACGACAAGGGCTCTGCTATTCCCCACCACTCAAATGTCATCTGGGAAATAAAAGTTCTACGCAAAAAGAGTATGGAACTCGTAAAATTAGTAAGTTGTGAAACAGAAACCAGCTTTTTTTTTTTTTTCCTGTGACATTAAAAAAAACAATTTTTTGAAACTTTTAAAGGTTGTATCAGTGAACTTTTGAATTATTCGAAAAGTAATCAGGTATCTTTCAGAGTTCATTAAAATCTTCATGTTCTGCTTCAAAAATTACTTGTGAATTACGTATTAAAATAATGCCTAACCATTAGCAGAGGTTTAGAAATTAAGGGAAGGGGCTGGCGCTGTGGCGTAGCAGGTAAAGCTGCGGCCTGCAGTGCTAGCATCCCATATGGGCACTGGTTCGAGTCCTGGCTGCTCCACTTCGATCCAGCTCTCTGCTATGGCCTGGGAAAGCAGTAGAGGATGGCCCAAGTGCTTGGGCCCCTGCACCCAGGTGGGAGACCTGGAAGAAGCTCCTGGCTTCAGGTTGGCAGAGCTCTGGCTGTTGAGGCCAACTAGGAAGTGAACCAGTGGATGGAAGATTGATCAATCAATCAATCAATCAATCTCTCTCTTTCTCTCTGCCTCTCCTCCTCTCTCTGTAACTCTGACTTTCAAATAAATAAATAAATAGAAAGAAAGAAATTAAGGGAAGTGTGACTCCACCACTTCAGCACCACAGTGTTGTCTCCTGGCCTCTGAACACCATTACTTACTTGAGAGACAGAGAACTCCCATGCTCTGGGTTCCTCCTCTCGTGACCAGGACACCCAGGGCCGGGGGTGGCCCGAGCTCAGTCCCCGTCTCCCATGACCGTGGCAGGGACCTGAGTACTGGAACCTGCATGAGCAGGAAGCCAGGACTTGAACCCGCCTTGTGCTTTTTACATAAATGAAATGAAAGTACATTTAATTGGATCTATGTCCTTTGTCTAATATGATAAAACATATTTTACCAAAGGATTTTTGAGAGTTTAAATATGAATCTGCAAGCTTAAATTTATCAGAACGTGAAATGATGTTCTTATGTTGAGTATATGCTTTTTTCCTCTCTGTTTTAAAAAGCCTGTTTGTGGTTGGTTTCCTTATGAGCTACATTCAGTGTGCTCTTAAATCTAAGGGGTGAGGAAGAACACTAATGAAAGCTTGACAGCTGATCCATAGTGATTTATTTCCCCTTTTAGCTTTTTATTTGTCCTCCCTAATAGATTTATAGTGGGTGTAGTTGTAGACTGAAGAATTGGAAGACCATCTCATGATTTTACAATTTATTTTCCTAATTATATACTCAGATAAGATAGTAATGATAATACATAGGATTATTTTCTATTCATAGCTATTGTTATTTTCCCTCTTTAACAACCTATATGTATATAGGGAGCATAATCATAGTTAGCCTGTACCTGGTGCTTGTCTGCCTTGCCTGACATTGTTCTAGAAGCTCTGCAAGTGTTAATTCTCATTCTCACACGGTTCTGCGAGGGGGATCTGTAGTTCTTACCCGTGTGCAGGTGAAGGTTCAGTGCTGGGGCAGGACTGGAGCCTGTGCCCCTAACCCCCGCCTTGATACTTTGTAACGGGTACTTTTCCCTCTGGATGCCTCCTTTGCCTTTTCACCTGCCCCAGTTGAACACACACTGCAAGGGCCAGGGCAAATCCTACAGCTCAGCTGAGAGCCCATCCTCACTGCTTCAGTGTGAAGTGCTCTTCTCTGAATCTGATGGTGAATCTGTCCGCCAGCCAGCAGCTCGCGCTGATGTGGCTGTGCCATGACTGTCCTAAACCTTCAAGTCATTTAGAATTTTGCTGCTTTACTTCTCACTATTGAATATAAACACTGGCCACTACTTCCCCCACTTTTTAATGTAATATTGTACGTTTCCTGTTTTTCTAGCCCATTCCTCTGCTTTATTAATTCAGTCCTAAATTCTCTCCATGTTATGAGACTCTCCATGATTTTCAAATACACTAGATATTTTGTCAGTTTATCCTTTTAAGTCTCTGAGGGCCTTCTGCCTGGTTTCCCAGCCTTTTTCACTGAGGGCTCACAACCCTGGCTTACGTGTGTAGCCCCGAGTGTGGTTAACAGCAGAGACTGCCTGTGGGCGGGGGTCTCCCAGGGCTCCAGCAGGCTCAGCCCCTACCAGGCAGCCCGAGGCTTGGGGAATTAATACCTAGATAGATCCATAACTTGTTCAGGACAACCCGGTGTCTTTGAGCACAGGCTTTGGGAAGCTGTGGTCAGCCTTACACGTTTTTTCTTGTGATGGAGCCTCTTTTTTCTCAGTCTCCTTTCTTCCTCGTATTTCCTCATTGTGGTGAGAATATGGAGGATCTTCAAAAAAGTTTATGGAAAATGGCCATTATGAGAAAATGCTGCGTGGATTTCAGAATTTTTGTTGCGCCATTTTCCATGAACTTTTTTTTTTAAGTTTTTTTTTTTTTTTTTTTTTTTTTTGAGAGGTAGAGTTACAGACAGTGAGAGGGAGAGACAGAGAAAGGTCTTCCTTCCATTGGTTCACTTCCCAAATGGCTGCAATGGCCGGAGCTATGCCGATCCGAAGCCAGGAGCCAGGAGCTTCTTCCGGGTCTCCCATGCGGGTGCAGGGGCCCAAGGACTTGGGACATCTTCTGCTATCCCAGGCCACAGCAGAGAGATGGATTGGAAGAGGAGCAGCCGGGACTCGAACCAGTGCCCATATGGGATGCCGGTGCCGCAGTGCACCATGGTGCCAGCCCCTCCGTGAACTTTTAAAAGTACCTCCATGTGTTCTGTAGGTTGAATATCCCTTACCCAGAAGAGCTTGAGCCTAGAAGTATCTGAGCTTTGGAGTTTCTCAGGTTTGAGAACGTTTGTGTAGCCTCTTCTGGTGGAGCCTCCCTCGTCAGAAGGCACATGGTGCTCTGAACTCTGTGATTTCTGGAGCGTCATGTTGGTGCACAATACATTTCGGATTTCTGAGTATTCGGGATTTTTGGATCACAGATACTCAAACTGAACTTGTTATTTGCTACTAGAGTTTCTACTAGCCATGGTATCGAGCTTGCAGGTGTAATTTTTTAAGTTTAATCATTAAAAATGTAAAAGCCTGTCCATGAACTAATACTGAGAAAACGCAGAACTGTTGGACTTGTCGTGCGTTGCTGGTGGGAGCACGAAGTGCTCAGGTGAACATGCGGAGACGCAGCGTTTCTGGAGAGAACTGGGGTCTGCACTCAGGCATGATGACTAGTGTAGGCGTAGAAGACAGGGTGGACATCCTGCTGGAGATGTTGGTGACATTGTCCCTGTGTTTCTTCCCATGTATCTGGGTTCACCTGTTGGACCCTCTGTATGTAGTCTACGAACATTGCTGTCAGCTCAGGAACTTCTCTTGTTTCATTTATTTGCTTTCCCTCCACTGTCTCGTTTTCCTAGGACCTCGGTTCTTCCAGAGTGCGCCTTACACCGGCTCTCCTGTTTTCTGTCTACTTTTTTGTGCCATTCTCTGAGAATTTTCCCCTAAACTTTGTCTTCTGGTTCAGCTGTTGAGTTTCTATCAGTTTAGTGTGTATTTTCAATAGATACCTTTTTTTTTTTTAAGGATCTCTGTTCTCTCTCTCTTTTTAATGTACCCTGTTCTTTATTTATGAATGTAATATATTTTCTTATATCTAAAGATATCAATAATGTAATTTTTTCTTTCTGTAGATCCTGTGTAAGGTGCCCCCCTCCATGTTTTGACTTTTTACTTTAATATTAAAATTTTTCTGAACTCTGGTTACTTTTAGTTTAACTGAGGGGTTCTTGAAAAACAAAGAACTGATTGGAACTGTGGTTTAGCTGGATGGGACATGCTGCCTCGGGGCTTCCTTCCTGGGTGGTTAGGATGGGCTGTCTAGTTGGGGAACTGCTAATTCTGCTGTAGGTACTGTATCTTGTGCTGTGGGCCAGCCCCAGACAGGTTTGCCTGGTGAGTACGGGCCTGGCACCCTGGATGCTGAGGCTGACGGGCGGGGCAGGAATGCTTCCACCTTCAGATTATCTAGGCCAGCAGGCCCCTGTGTTTGGAGGGGAGGTCCCCCATCTCTGTTCCCTCTGAGAGCCTTCAGTCCACGGGGATTCGGCCCCAGTTCCCCAGAGTGTAAATCTCCGTTCTTCTGCCAGGGTAAGCGTGGTTTCACAGAAAGGCAGACCCATAGCTTACTCTGCTGGGGACTGGATCGTCTACTGTGTCTTAGTGTAAAGGAAGGCAGAACATACCAGTATTTGGATCTATGGTTTTGTGTTTGTGTTCATTCCTAGGCAACCCATAGCACAACGCTTAGTGGTAGAGACACATTTCATCACTGGAACTGGACCTCAGACATGCCCTTGGAGTGTGTCTCTCACTACGTGAGGCTCAGAAGCTACATTGATGATCCTCATTTCTCTGGTCACAAAGAGTGGAGTGACTGGAGCTCACTCAAGAACATCTCTGGTAAGCTTGTACCAGATTGGGTTCGTCTTGCTTAAGAATATGGTTTGGTTTAATCTGCGTTCTGAAATGTAGTTGGCTACCTGAAGGTCACTTGGGACACTCCCAAGCCCACTCTGCAGGAGGTTTTGGTTTCAGAAGGTGAGATAGGCTTCAAGAATCTGAGCGTTTGAAGAACTTTCTGAGCAACTGGGTAAATACCCAGGTGGGAAAATCACTGTGTTTTTTTTTTTTTTTTTTTTTTTTTTTTTTTTTTTAATGATTACAAGGGTTAGCATTGGGCCTAGCAGCTTAGCCAATCTGAAAGCCCACATCTGACGTTGCATGCCTGCCTGGGGTGGAGTTCTGGCTCTGCCCCTGCTGCAGATCTCGGGAGGCAGTGGTGATGGTTGAAGTAATTGGATTCCTGCCACCCATGTTGGAGGCCCAGGTTGAGTTCCTGGCCATGGCATTGGTGGGCATTCAGGGGATGAACCAGTAGATAGAAGATCTCTCCGTCTGCCTGCCTTGCTCTGTTGCCTTTCAAAAAATATAAATAAAACAACCAGTTTCTGGCTGATTTGCAATTACACAAGAAAACGTAAATAAAGTGCATATGCAGGAAGAGTGTTGGCAGTGCAGGGGGGCGGGGGAGGGAAGGCCAGGGAAGCCATTGAAGTCCTGAAGAGGCTGGACACCGTCGTAGGCAGACCGCTGTAGGGACAGTGCCAAGAAGCAGATCGGAGGAAGGAGAGACCGGAAACAGGTGGATAAACCAGAAGAATGCACTGCCATTGGACGAAAGCTAATGCAGACGTTTATAAACTAGGACACTTGGGTTTAGAAACCGAAACCGAGACGAGATGTGCAGACAGCGCAGAGAGCTGGAGTTACCAGCTGGCTGTGCTTGCTGAAGCAGGAGTAGAGCCAAGGAGTTTGGGAGGCTGGTGGCAGCATTCACCAAGTCTGAAAGTGCATGAACAACTTAGGCAGAAAGAAGAATGTGTTTATTGTGATGAGCTTGAGGCATGTAAGGACACCTCCAGGCAGCGAGGCTCAGAGGCAGGTGACCGTGGAAGACAGCGTCCAGGTGAGGAACTGTTGCTGTGGGTGTAGATTTGTGGGTCTTCCATGTGTACATGTATGACATGGCATTTGTAATCTTAAAGGTTGTAACATATGGAGAAAGGAATGGGGACCCAAGGCATAGCCCTTAGAAGTGTGTGTGTTTAAGGATAGAGTGCAAGGGAGAGAGATGCATAGCCAGAGGCTTAAAAGTAGCCCAGGAAGCTACCCAGAAGAGGAGGAAATTTAGGGGAAGATTGCCGAGAAGTGGCCATTGCCTTGAGCTGTCTCAGTGGAGTGTAGGAAAAAGCCAAATTGCAGGACAGAGCAAGTGGGTAGATAGGAGAACAGAAGTGATGAAAAAGATGGGCTGTTTACAGGGGGTGAGGAAGGTGTGGCTTTTTTAGGATGTGGAGTACTTGACCATATATTTACACCAATGGAAAGGAAGAAATCTGCCCTAATACATAAAATAATTAGAAGGAATTGAATTATTTAATGGGTGATTTTTTATGGTGTGGACTTTTCACCTATCTAAATAAGCTCATGAGTTTTTCACATGTGAATATAAATACATGAATTTGAACCTTGAGACTTGGTAGGCTTTAACCTATGACCTGGGATGTTGACCCATGATCCACTTCTCCCTCACCATCACCCCTTCAGAAGAAGGTAGAACGACACACACTTCTGTTTTTATGTGTAAGTTACCCCTTGGGAACCTGGGGACATACTTACCTCTGGGCAGCCATGGTTAGGACACGTGTAACAGTGTGTGTCACATACTGGGCTCTTTTAAAAGAGGTTGTTTTTTTTTTTTTTCCATAAGAAAGCCTATGGAGACAGCTTTACATTAAAGACTCTAAAATATTTATAATTCCTTTTGTTCTTTCCAGAGATTGCTGATTCTCCTACTAAGGTTTTCCCTCAAGACAGAGTGGTACTTGTAGGCTCAGATATAACATTTTGTTGTGTAAGTAAAGAAAAAGTGTTATCAGCACAGATTGGCCAAACAGTTTGTCCCCTGATCCATCTTGATGGGGAAAATGTCGCTATCAAGATCCAGAATATTTCTGCGTCTGCAAACAGCGGGACAAATGTGGTTTTCACAACAGAAGATAATATATTTGGAACAGTTATTTTTGCAGGATGTAAGTATATAATTTTAAAGAGAGCGTTCCTATTAACCTGTTTTAAGTCCTCCATGAAAACCTTAAATTCTTTTCTTAGGAGAGAGGAGGTTAATTCTGCATTTCCCTTATTTCTTTGCTCTTTATAATGATCTACAGAGGCACTAACACTTCATGTTTTAAAAGGAGTTCTAAGCTTGTTTCTACATAACTCTATCTGTGTGACTTATATGAGTTTTGTAATAAGATTTTGAAACACCAGCTGCTAATGTTTAAATTCTTAGTTAACAGCTTTTTTGAGTTAAGGGTAGTTAGTATACAATATTTCTTAATTCAGCATTGTTTGGAGTTCTTTCATGTAAATTAATTTCCCACCTCAAGGAAGTATATCGTTTTAACTAAATTAAAGAAATTGTAATGATTTTACATAAAGTCTTGGAACAGCAGTGTATCTTCTACACCTTTTAAATAAGAATAGTCCATCTGTCAAATTGCTGTTGGAAGTTTCCAACTGAGCTGTAAATCACTTTTTAATCCCTCATTTCTGATGTGGTATGAACTCTGATAAAACATACTATAGAAACAGTGACAGTTCTTGCATTGTTCAAAAGTAAAATGCACAGCAAATTATTTTTTGCTTTAAGGAAGCTGTGCCAATGTTATTAACATTCAGAACACATTATGTTTTGAAGGGAAATATAGTCTTAACCTCATTATTTCTGTTTCCTATTAGATCCACCTGATGTTCCTCAAAAATTGAATTGTGAGACACATGACTTAAGGGAGATCATATGTAGTTGGAATCCAGGAAGACCAACCTCATTGGTGGGCCCACGCAATACAAGTTACACCTTATTGGAAAGGTATGGTAGCCAGGAGGATATGTCAAGTGACAAGGAGTACTTTGTCAAAAGACATGGAGAAGTAGTCTGTTTCATTTCTATTATGAGACAGATATAAAATACCCACACATGCTAGGTAAAATTGCATCCACTGCAGACACTGTGTGGACATGGGACACTGTGTGCTTTCTCTTTCCAGAAGCCCAGGCAACCCCTCAAATGTGAACAGAGACTTTCTGGGTGGTTGACTTAGAACTGATGGCTTTCTGTTTTCTGTATCATATGTGTTTTTTTCTCTGAGTATGTAATATGTCTGTAATTAAAAATACAAGCTTTTAGTTATTAGAACTATGCCCATTCACTTTTCCCTGCTATATGTTTATCTCTTGCCATTTTGAAATTGTTTCTCTTTTAATTCAGTTTTTCAGGAAAATATGTTAGATTTAAAAGAGTTGAGGCTTCTACAAATGAAAGCTATCAGTTATTCTTTCAAATGCTTCCAAGTCAAGAAGTATATAACTTTACACTGATTGCCCACAATCCTCTGGGGTGGGCAGAAACGACACTTTCAGTTAACATAACTGAAAGAGGTAAGTCGCTACATAAACCATTTTCTTAAAAATAACTTGATAAATGGTAAAATGCCTTGAGATTAATGCAGAGTGCTTTCAGGAAGTGCTGTTTTCTTTATAGTTAATGTTGTGAATTTTATTTTAAATGCTTTAAAATGTGTAGTTTCAAGTTTTAACATTTTACTCAACTTAAATGCAACTTTGAATTAGTCATTTACATGTAAGTGGCTTTATCTAACAGTTGTTGACTTCTGAAAATTTTGTCCCAGTCTTACGTGTTTTGAAGTACTTAGAGACTTACTAGTAGGTGCAAAAATGACAACTTAGAGCCTTCTGAACCTTGACCCTGGTTTTCCATGGTGACATTTTATGTAACTTGATTTAAAGTCAAAACTGGGAAAGCCAGGAGGTTCACACTGGTGCTGTGTTGCTAGCTGGACCGCTGAAGACTTGTGCCCTTGCTCGGTTCTCACGTGTGCGTGCTCGCGCGTGTGCGTGCGTGAGTGGGTAGTGCTAGGCCGTGCATTGCACAGATAGATTCAGTGACCATCTTCACAGTCCAGATGCAGACCTGCCCTGTCACCACAGAGGAGCTCCCTCACCTTGTCCTTCTGTCTGTGGCCTTGCAAGTGTACACACACGTGCACGCGTACACACGCATCCCTGTCCTTTGGCTGCAAGTAGCCTTCTCCTCATCTCTGTTGCTTTGTCATTTTGAGCCTGCTGTATGAATGAAATGGGATAATAGGTAACAATTGGGAGTTGGTGTTTTCAAGAATAAGGTTCCTGAGAACCATTCAAGTTACTGCATGAACAGTTTGTTAATTACCGATTATTTCTGATTTTTTTAACCAACCAGCGTGTTAGTATCTCTAAACAGTGAAACATGGCTGATCTTTGTGACATTCATATGCAGATGCATAGAAGTGGGCATCGGCTCCACACCCAACTCTGCAACATGAAGAGCAGCGGCAGAGGCCACAGGGCTGAGGACTGTTTTTCCTGCCAAGGCCATTTGGATATTTGTAACACATTTGCGAGATAAACAAAGTGGTCACCTTGAAGTGAGCTGGCTGTAGATGCACTGAACTCTGAGCCCCTCCTGTGGTTGTCTTGGCAGGGTCAGAGCAAATGGTTCTGCAGGCCTGGTATGGCCTGCATGCAGATTGGTGGTTCCCCACTCGCCTTTTTTTTTTTTTTTTTTTAAGATTTACTTATTTATTTGAAGGAACTACAGAGAGGGAGAGAGAGAGAGATTCCATTTGCTGGCTCACTCCCCAGATGACCACAATGGCAGGGCTGGGCCAGGCGGAAGCCAGGAGCTTTATCTGAGTCTCCTGTGTGGGTGCCAGGGGCCCAAGCAGCTGGACCATCTTTTGTTGCTTTTTCCCAGGCCATTAGCAGGGAGCTGGATTGGAAGTTGAGCAGCGGGACTCCACCTGGCAGCCTTATGGAGTGCTAGTGTTGCAGGTGGCAGCATTACCCTCTGTGCCACAGTGCCGGCCGGTCTGCACCTGCCTTTCCAACGTATCGTGCACATTGCTTTGCTGCATCTTCGCTCTTGCCAGGATCCTGATCTGCAGTGCTTTAGAACATCCATGCTGCTAGTTTCAGTTTTTCTTCCTTGAAATCTGGTCTTCAGTTCCAGTGTCACAGTCCAGACTCCCCCTACTGTGCTTGCTTTTAAATTCCTGTCGTAGTCCCATGCATCTAGGAGTTAGCATATGCGGCCTTGTTCGTTTTCTTTCTTTTCCGTTTGTCATTCCCTGAGTACAGCAGAAGTTCCTTAAAGGTAGAGACTGTGCCCTGCTGCCCTCTGGTATCCCTACCACCTGATGAGCAGCTGGAGCATGACTTGTTCCCAGGAACTGCCGGCACGAGGCCAGCAGCCAGCTTGTGGAGTCTGTAAAGATCGGGTAGGGTATTAGTGGTCAGCACTCCTGTTTTCTCCTGGTTTTTGTTTTCTTTCGTTCTAGTTTCTCATAGCAGAAGACAGCTTTTTGCCTTCAAATAACTATTTAAAGTGATTTATCTTTAATTTTTTTTCTTTTGCAGTTTATCCCCATACTCCTACTTCGTTCAAAGTGAAGGATGTTAACTCCACAGCTGTTACACTTTCGTGGCGTTTGCCAGGCAACTTTGCAAAGATTAGTCTGTTATGTCAAATCAGAATTAATAAACCGAATTCAGTACAAGAATTGGTGAGTGTGGTTCTTGGTAAATTTCCTTTGTGCTTATCTTAGATAAGACACTTGATTTTCAAAAAACATCAGTTGTTAAGTACAGGCTCTCCGTTTATTATTGAGATGTACTAAGAACCGAGAGAGGGAGATTAGGTATCAGTGTGATCGCACCATTTTGTCTGAAGATTATAAAGGGTAAGTGTGACTTTGTGCACAAGGTTTCTCAGGTCTGGTATAGCACCTGGCATGTAGCTGCTGTTCGATAAATTTGTGAATGAAAAAGCAGGTTTTGCTATAACCTTCAGCATCAGTTAATGCACTCATTGGCACCAGAAAGTAGAAGTGATCTTTAAAACTACAAAGTGCAGCAGTAGGAGCAGTTATAATTGGTAATTAGAAGTCAAAACATGACTTTTTAATGCTTTTTAAATATTTAGGTTGACTTATACCAGACCATCTTGTAATTTGTGGTAAGTCAAAAGTAAATTACATTGTTCTTAAATATTCATTTGGAAATTTACTGATTTCTAGCAAGTCAGTAAAAGTCAGAACTGTAAAACGTAACCTGAAAAGCTGCTTGAAATAAGTGGTTAGGAGCTCAGAGACTTCCCTGAGACATACAGATCTGCCATTTTGTTTAGGATTGCTTCATTTTAATTTTATTTGCTTAGCTTAAGTAACTGTTGACCGTTACTACATATTTCGCACCATTGCTACAAGTTCTGAGTGCACATTAACAGAGACCTAGAAATGAGTGCCTTCCTCTGAGAAGATTCTGATTAATCCTTGGGGTCTTTTCAGGTGGCTAAACTGTATTAAAGGTTTATTGCATCACTGTTGAAAGTTGATTGATTATCACAGTTATGTCATTGACCATCATTAATTAGATTCTAAATTGGGATTAAAAAGGCATGCCAGTTTTTTTTATTGCTATTTCCAAATTGGATTTCACTGCTTGATTGGGCAGTTATATAAGAGTTCAAATACTACAGTGGATAAACTGGCTTTGGTGTTATATTTGCAAACTCAAAAGGACATCCAGTTGATGTACGTTACAAATGTAGGAGACTTTCTTATCAAGAAAATGTGTGCTGGTACATGTGTAACTATTCATATACACATGGCATGTACACAGTGGGTATACATGTTTGTTTTCTAATAGCGGAATGTCACCATCAAAGGAGTAGAAAGTTCAAGTTACCTCGTTCTTGTGGACAAGTTAAATCCATACACCATATACACTTTTTGGATTCGTTGTTCTACTGAAACCTTCTGGAAATGGAGCAAATGGAGCAGTGAGAAGCAGCATTTAACCACCGAAGCCAGTAAGTTACGAGAGGACTCATGGCCAATTATACTTTGTATCTGAAGTTTTGCAACTTTTCTTTAAATAAAATGTTATGACGATGCTCAAATTTTGCAATACCTGCTAATAAAACATCAGACATTTTAAATTAGAGTTTTTAAAGCTTTGTGATAGTAGGAAAAAATGTTTGACACAAACTCTGGGAGAGGACTTCAGAACCTATCTGTGATGTGATCGTGACTGTAGTACAAAGGTGCATATGCATAGGAAATCAGACTTGAAACCAGGGTAAGATTATAGGGTGATTTTCTCCCACTCTTTCTTTCCTGGGATTTTTTTTTTTTTTTTTTTTTTTTTTTTTTTTTTTTTTTTGACAGGCAGAGTAGACAGAGAGACAGAGAGAAAGGTCTTCCTTTGCCGTTGGTTCACCCTCCAATGGCTGCCAGGGCCAGCGTACCGCGCTGATCCGATGGCAGGAGCAAGGTACTTATCCTGGTCTCCCATGGGGTGCAGGGCCCAAGCACTTGGGCCATCCTCCACCGCACTCCCTGGCCACAGCAGAGAGCTGGCCTGGAAGAGGGGCAACAGGGACAGAATCCAGCACCCCGACCGGGACTAGAACCCGGTGTGCCGGCGCCACAAGGCGGAGGATTAGCCTAGTGAGTCGCAGCGCCAGCCCTTTCCTGGGATTTTAATAATGCCTCTAACTTAGATTGCCTTTCTCTTGAGAAAATCATTAATGGAAAAAACTTGTTACAATTTTTATTTGCAGTCTAGATCTGAGAAATGATGCATTGGAAGTCTTGAGTGTAGTATACAAAACTGTGGTATGGGCCGGCACCGTGGCTCACTTGGCTAATCCTCTGCCTGTGGCGCTGGCAAACCAGGTTCTAGTCCCGGTCGGGGTGCCGGATTCTGTCCCAGTTGATCCTCTTCCAGTCTAGCTCTCTACTGTGGCCTGGGAGTGCAGTGGAGGATGGCCAGAGTGCTTGGGCCCTGCACCCGCATGGGAGACCAGGAGGAAGCACCCGGCTCCTGGCTTCAGATTCCCACAGCGCTGGCTGTGGCGGCCATTAGGGGAGTGAACCAACGGAAGGAAGACCTCTCTCTCTGTCTCTCTCTCACTGTCTATAACTCTCTCTCTCTCTCTCTCACTGTCTAACTCAGCCTGGCAAAACAAAAACCTGTGGTATGAACTCAGACAACTGGTGTCCTGAGTATGACAATTCCAAAAACAGAATAGTATAATTTTCAGGAATCATTGGAGCAAAAGCCCTACTTGTACTACATAATGTAGGAAGTATAAAGCTTCTCTTCCCACAATTAACAAACAGTAAAACAGAAAAATGATAAATGTTAGTCCAGATTTTTGTTTTTCTGCACGAAGAATAGAGATGAGGCACTGTGTGGTATACATACGAATTATTTGTAGTATCAGAAATGGAACTTCTGCACGAGTCCAAAGAGGGAATGTACTACCAGTTTTCTATAGTCACGTGACAAATTATCCTAAAATGCAGTGGCTTATAAGAGCAGACGTCCGTGACCTCAGAGCCTGTCCAGGTCAGCTGGCTGGCCCTGGCTGGGGCTCTCTGGAGGCTGCAGTCAGGGATCTGCATGGGGTCTGGAGGAGCCTGTCTCAGAGGGCCCGCCGTCTAGGCTCTCAGCAGGAGCCAGGCAGTGGGGGACCAGGCGGGGAGCCGGGAGGGTGCTGTAAGCCATTCGAGGGAAGTTCAGCTTCATTTTCTAAGTGGGAGCCCCTGAGCTGCTTCACATTTTACTGAACCTAAATACCTGCGAGAGAAGCCAACAGCGCCATCTCAGTTGGGGATGATGCCAGTTGGCGTCTGTGTAGCACTCATCCGCTCCGTGGGCACGCGTGTCGCCTCCATCTCCAGACACTCACTTTCCAATCTCCTTCCTAGTTCCTTCAAAGGGACCAGACACTTGGAGAGAGTGGAGTTCTGACGGGAGGAATTTAATAATCTATTGGAAGGTAAGTACCTCTCTCGCTCGAACATCGAAGTAACTGCTCTGCTGAACTGTTGGCCTTACGTGGGGATTGGGATTACAGGAGTGAGGGTTGCCCAGACGAGCCCGGGCTGCGGAGCAGTGTTGCTGAGAAGTTAGCCTTGCTCCCAGAACTTCCATAGTCCTCCTGCTGCTGCCAATTAGGCATTTTAGTGGTGATCATCTGTCTCGGATCTGAGCATTCTTCAGTTTGGTTTTATGAGGTCTATAAATGACCTGGGGATTTCAGGAATTCCTTCACCTTCACGGCAGTGAGTAACTCAGCCAGAAACCCACTGCAAGGTAGAATCCTAAGCATTGCCTACATTTTTCTTCTTTGAATAAATCAGTGGGTCCCCTACACTGTCGTACAAGTTGGGGTAATTGTCCTGCAAAGCATTTTAGCTGTAAAAATATGTCTGAATGTTCATTTCCTTTTATCCAGTGAGTTCACTTTGGGAAATCCATATTAGAGAATTAATCCCAGTTACTATGAAAAAGGAGAAAAATGGGGCACAGAAAGGTCCACCAAAATTTGTTTAGTATTATGAAAAATTGAGAACTTAGATTTCATTGATTTATAGACTTTTTAAGTGTACTGGTAAAAGTGTCCATGAAACATAAAGCCACTTTGGTATAAAATTACATTATCATGGGCAGTGTATATTACAGAAAAGTGGGAAAAAATTGAAAATTGTATAGTATGTTTAAATAAAAAATCTGGGGCTGGCGCTGCAGGTTAAGCCACTCCGGTGACATCTGCATCCCATATGGGTGTCAGCTCATGTCCCGTGTGCTCCACTTCCAATCCAGCTCCCTGCTGCTGGCCTGGGAAAGCAGTGGAAGATGGCCCGAGTGTTTGGGCCTTTACTACCCGGGTACGTGGGAGACCCAGAGGAAACTTGGTTCCTGGCTTCAGCCTGATACAGTCCTGGCCTTGGCAACCATCAGGGGAGTGAACCATGAGATGGAAGCTCTCTCTCCCTCCATGACTCCTGACTTTCAAATAAATAAATCAGTCTTAAAAAACATTGCTGCTGACACTTAGGAAGTGAGCACTGTTTTGGCTTAATGTTTGAGTTTCTGTTCCTCGTACAGCAAAGTGTGTCTTCAGTGTCACCTCCCTCCCTCTCCGTGGATCTCTCATCTGTGTTCCCCACTGCTAATGACTTCTTTGCTGCTGCGGGACCTCGGCTCTGTGACTGGCTCATCCAGTTAGGCGTGATGGCTTTGCTGAGTCATCGTCTCTCTCTGCGACTTCTTAACGAGAGAATTTATTCGTTTGTCTTTGATAGCCTTTGCCCATTAGTGAAGCTAATGGAAAAATACTTTCCTATAATGTGTCCTGCTCATCAGAGGAGGGGACGCAGTCCCTCTCGGAGATCCCGGACCCGCAGCACAGAGCAGAAATGCAGCTTGATGGACACGGCTACATCATCAGCGTGGTGGCAAGGAATTCCGTGGGCTCGTCCCCACCATCCAGAATAGCCAGCATGGAAATCCCGCACGGTGAGTGCCTGCCATCACCCCCGTGGAGGCCTGGAGAGTAGGCTGGCTGTGGTGTCACGAGCCCCTCTGCTGGAGTCCACGGAGGGTGGGCCGAGAGCTTCATGTCCCCACACATGGAGAGTGTGTGACTGGCAGCTCCGAAGTGAAGCCTGCACACGGGACTGTCACATAATGCCGGGGAGCGGTGTGGGGAGGGGTAGTACTCGTAGGGAGAAATATCTTTGTTTATTCAAATACCGCTTTAAATCCTCTCCAAGGCCGAGGGAGTTCGCACCTTGCCCACTGTCAGGAGAGAGACTCATTGTAACCGACAGAAATTCTGTATTAATAGGAATTCTTGATTGATAACCATGTCTTCAGACAGTATAAATGAGATATCATAGGCTTTAAAAAATGTGCTGTACTTTGAGAACCCACCTGTAAACGCTGTGGACTAGCGGTGACTGGGCCGTTCCCCCTAAGCTGCTCCCTGGACGCCTTTTGAGCTGTGAGCTTACGTGGCCACTTCTGCCTCTTCTTCCAGTTCCCTTTCTTCTCATTTCCTGTTCCCACTTTGCTGTCCCACCCCAAAATAGAACTTTGCTGTGACACCCACTCCTCAAGGTAGGAGAATTGGGCCAGGAGGGTCCTCTGAATACCTTGCCAGCTCTTGACCGAGGCGGTCTTGTTGCTCGCCCTTTAACTGGCTGTTTGCTGTGTGAGGTGGCCACAGGACAGTTAGGAGGAGTGGGCAAAGCACGGCACATTTCACAGATGTGGAGCACTGTCTAGAGCCCAGCTGGCGGTTCTGTCTGGAGAGGCCCTCGGGGCGGGCATGGCAGGTGCCAGGAGCTGGGGGTTAGGACAAGCCACGCTCCCAGCCCTTGGTTTTATGCGCATCCTCAAGTAGATAATGTGTTGATGTTGATGATCTCGCATTGCTGTCGCAGTGATAGGCAGTAGCCTTATTGTATCACTTATTTATTTGAAAGGCAGAAGCAGAGACTTCCCATCTGCCGATTCACTCCCCAGATGCCTGTGGGCCAGCCCAAAGCCAAGAGCAGGGAACTCGGTCCAGGTCTCCCACGTTGGTGGCAGGGACCCAAGCACTTGGGCTGTCACCTGCTGCCTTCCAGGGTGGGCATCGGGAGCAGAGCCAGGCGTGGAACGCAGGCACTTCCACGTGGGGAGGCCGTGTGCCCCGTGCTGTGTTAACTGGAACTCCCTGCTCCACGTGTTCCTCCGAGGCGGTCGTGGCCCAGTCGCCAGCTTGCAGTCACCGCAGCCCGGAGCACATCGTGCTTGTGAGCACTTCTCGAGTCGGAGGCTCCACGGCCTTGGCTCTGGTTTACGTTGTGGCTTTGTAATCACTCTGAGCCAAGAAGCTGTTTTCTGTCCAGAGTCTTCTGTATGCTCCGCCAAATTGTTGTCTTGTTTTCAGTAGCAGTTGCTTTATGAATGCAAATTTTGTTCAAAAAAAAAAAAAACCCTATGACTTTTTACTGAGCCCTTAAATAGAAATCAGTTCCAGAAACTGCTGCTTTTTCTCCAGTGACTGGGAAATTTCCCGCTCCCTCTAACCTCACTCCTGTTGCTGTCCTGCAGCCTCAGGCCCCACGTCTCACCTAGGCCAAGGTCGGGCAGGACCAGAAACAGGATCTCCTCAGCCCCACTCCGTCTGCTGCTCTCCCCCTCTTTACAGTGCACCTGTCTGCAGCCCGGGTCCGTGCGTGTGTCTCCTTACCGGCTGCCCACTGGGCACATCCCTACTCTCCCCTCCTCCCCCAGGAAGCCCACGGTCCCCGTGGCTTCCTTGGAAGAAAGAGAAGGGACTAGTCCATACGTTGCTAACATACATGTTCACTGTGCAACAATTCTGTGTGCTCTGTGCCAGAGGCTGGAGACAGAAACGAAACCCCCACCTCCCCTGCACCTGTGCCGCATCCCCTTAGTGCCCTGGCCCGGGACGTCCCTACCCAGCCCCAGGTGCTGCTTAGCTTCTGTGACCAAGTAAGTGCTGCAGCTGCTATAATAAAAAGAATAGAGCCACACTTTGAATCTTTGAAACATTTATCTAGTTTGAGTCTGATTTTATAAAGAGTTTGGTAGGGTTCTGGCACTGTCAGCGTTCTGGAATAGATTCGGAAGTATTGGCGTTAGTTCCTCTCTTGGCATTTTCTCGAATTCAGGTGCACAGCCACGAGGTCTTGGCCTATCTGGTGGGAGAGCATGGTGTTCTAGTCTCTGTATAGTGAAGTGCTCTCGGCGGCTGTGCATTTTGGTGATCTTTGCCATTTAGCATTGTTTGTCATGCCGGTGACAGACCCTTCCTTCTGTCCCAGATGATCTCCAGGTAGAGCAGGCCGTCGGGATGGGAAGGCGGATTCTCCTCACCTGGCGCCTTGACCCCAAAATGACGTGCGACTACGTGATAAAGTGGTGCAATACCTCCCGCTCTGAGCCCTGCCTCATGGACTGGAAGAAAGTGCCTTCCACCAGCAACGCAACAGTGATCGAATCTGGTAAGCTGAATCGGTGGCTCTCAGTGAACTCTGAGGAATGCCCACGTGGAGCTGGGAACGGCGGAGAGCGCGTTCCCCCTCGCTGCTGGGTGGGTGTGAGTCTGGCAGCTTGTACGTGAAAGGATTCTAATCCCCTGCTCTAGTCATTGCTTGTCGAGGAATTTGTGCTAAGATGCAATCAGAAGCAAACAGATTTAATCTAAGCATGCTCACCGCAGTATTAGTTATAATCATGAAAAGTTGCAAACACCTCAGATAGCTAGTAAGGGAGTGAGTAACCGGTGGTACATCTTGAAATGGACTGTTAAGTAGCGGTAGCACACATCAAAGATGGAACTCGCATGGGGTGCTCCGGAGAAAACCACAAGGCCACGAGTCGGGGCCCTTGCCTGTGTTGGCCCAGGGCTGAGGCTGCAGGCTGGGGGAGACGGAGCAGCAAGGATCTGCAGCCCTTCCATTTCCCTGTAGGAAATGGGGGGTGGAGGAGGGGGGCTTGCCTTCCCAGGGCCTGGCCGCTGCTGAGGTGGCGAGCTGTAAGGCGAGCCGGCTCCCATAGGAACTTAGCCGCTGAGAGCTACTCGGCCACCCTCAGGCCTGCACCCGCCTCGTCCTTTGCAGTTGGAGCCCTTTTCCCAGTTCCCTGTGCCTTCTGAGCAGCTGCAGAACTTGTGTCGGGCCAGGCACCCCAGGGGAGTGACGCTTCCTGAGCCTCTCACCCCCTCCCCTGGTTCTCCCTCATGGGCTGGTGGAGTATAGGACAGCAGGCAGCCCGCTGGGCACTCACCGGGGTGCTGTGTGCAGTGCCATTCGCGGCATCATGGGTGGGTTCAGTTGGCTCCCCAGGGCTATGTGGAATACGGCAAGACTTCTCAACTGCACACGACTGGGCAAAGCTGGGAAGGTCTTAGTAACTCGCTTCCTGTCTCCCTTCCTACCGGAGCCCCCACCCGCCTCTTCCCTCCTGTGAGGCTGGCTGATCGTCACAGTCCCAGCCCATCCTTGTCACTTGGGCTATGCTGGGGAAGGGTGGAGGGGACATTGAGGATGTAGCCAGGGATGCAGGTTTGCGCTGAGATGCGTGAGACGCGGAGGCGCCGGCCCTGTGACAGCTGAGCAGGAACTTTGTGTGCGAGTGCGGACGGGCAGAGGCCCTGCAGGGAGAGAGGAAGCCGAGGCTCAGGGGAGCCTGGCCACTCGCCCCGGGTCACACAGCTGGCATGCGGTAGCACCAGAATTCCAATCCACAGCCAGTCAAAGCTTCAAGAAGCTGCAAACTCTGTCCTCTCTTCCTGCCGAGCCTCTCGAACAGCAGGTAGCACGTGGCAGGCACTTCTTCCTCCTAGGCAGCCATGCTCCCATTCAGCCCTCTTCTGTCTCTCATGACCTCTGTGTGTGTTTCAATACCCTGACCCACTCCACTTCTTTGACACATGGTGGGACCCTGTGGCTTACTGACGACACATAATTGTAACAAAACAGGGTACATTCACCTAAAACCACTCTCAACATCACCCCCCAAAAAAGGTTTTAACACTAAACACATTTGGCTTAGTTTGAGTTTTCCAATAATCTTTACTTAGTACTTGCCAGCACCTAGCAAACATTTAAAGAAAAACTCAGCAAGAAGGAAAGGTAAGATTGAGACAAGTCAGTGCAGTTTTTCTTTGGCTTCTGTAATTTTAGAGGTTGACGGTCTGACTTTTGTGTTGCATGGACACATAATTGGAGAGCTGATGCTCTAACCACACGGGAATGGTGGTATTCTACCCAGTACATGCAATCCCGTGTGCTGTATCTCCCCGCACCCAGCATCTTCATTTTCCCAGGCGACCCCTGAGGTGTTCCTAATGGCCCTTTTCATATTGCTTACCCTGGCTCCCAGGGATCTGCTCAGACTCACTTGGTCTCTGACTGAAGGTTCCATGGCATCTAATGTGTGCTCTGGTACAGTGTGGGATCTTGTCTTGTTCACCTGTCTTCCCCGCCTCTGCACGCCAGGACCACGGGTTACGAAAGTGACCTGGCACCCAGTGCAGGAAGAAGTCCTCATTGCTTGCATTTAAGGAATAAAAGCACTGGTCACCTTTTTTCTCTTCAAGACATTATCATCTTAGAGTAATAATCTTTGCATTACAACAGAAGTAAATTTAATTCTAGTGTAGTGCATTTCACTCTGAATATTTACCAGTTCTGAAAATGATGCATTTTTTATTTCTTCATGTTTTTAAAAGATTCACTTGAAAGAGTTACAGAGAGACAGGAGAGAGGCAGCTATTCCCTCTGCTGGCTCACTCCCCCAGATGGCTGGAATGGCTGGGGCCAGGCCAGGAACTGCTTCCAAGTCTTCCACATGGGTGGCAAGGGTACAGGGCCGTCTGCTGCTGCCTTCCCAGGCACGTTAGCAGGGAGCTGAATCGGATGTAGAGCAGCCGGGACTCCAGCCGGCGCCCATGTGGGATGCTGGATCTGTGGGCAGTGATTAAAAATGCAGGCCTGGCACTGTGGCATCACAGGTTAATTTTTTAAAATTCTGTTTAAAGTTTTGGAAATTTCAGAGAAAGTTATAAATTTTTATTTCTAAAATAAATATTCATAGTATAATATACATTAATGAAAGTTTACTGATTGTGTTCCTCTTATAGATCAGTTTCGGCCAGGTGTAAGATATAATTTTTTCCTGTATGGGTGCAAAAACCAAGGATATCAATTATTACGTTCCATAATTGGATATGTAGAAGAATTAGGTAAGTATTTTTTAGAATTCAAGGTCACATGAAAAATTGAAAGTTAACAACAACAGTAAGATTTATTGGATTCAGATGTTTAGTTCAAAGAAGATAAAATAATTTGATATTTAAAATTTTGTATTTGATTATTCATAATCTGTTTAATGGATATAAGTTTTACTGTTATCTTAAAATTAAATCACAATTAGAATGCCAAGAATAGTTAATGTCCCCTTAAATCCGTTTGGAGAAAACACTGCGTGGGAAGCAGAGGTGAAGTCCTAGTGGCCACTCCAAGGTGCTGCAGAGGCCGCCTCTGCAGATGCGGGTTTTGTCTTGAACTTGTACATTTAGACTGAATGTCTAAAAGTATTTTTTCAATGATTTTGTGTGTTAGTTTCACTGCAGAGAGCTTGTGATAATGTATCCGAAGGTTTCTGTTTGGCTAGAGGATAAGGTTTGAATTCTGGCGTGAGCTGTTTGCGGAGGACAGACAGCTCACAAACACAGCGGCTTCCCGGGGAGGGGACGCGGCCTGCAGTGGTGACCTTGTGCTTTCACAGCCCCGACCGTCGCACCGAACTTCACCGTGGAGGAGACGTCCGCGGACTCCATACTGGTGAAATGGGACGATATTCCCGTGGAAGAGCTTAGAGGCTTCCTCAGGGGATACTTGTTCTACTTTGAAAAAGGAGAGAGAGACGCATCCAAGATGAGGGGATTGGAATCAGGTGAGGAAATCGCCAGTGTGTGAGGAGTGTTTTTTAGACATTTCCCAGTAGTCACAAAATAAAAGAGGAAAGAAGGTATTGCTGAAACTGTCTGAAAAGCCGGGACATACGCACGGGGAGCCACTTTCTGAATGTGCCTGTGTTGTGTCACAGAAGTTACTCAGCCACTGATTCATAGGATACAAGCCATCTCTGATTGGCTTCGTATGAGCCCTAACAGCATCTTTTTTTTTTTTTTAACTGCATTTCAAAAGTCATCTCGTACGTCTAATAGTGGAGGAGAAAACTGAGAAATCCGAGGAATGGCTTTAGAGTCTCCCTCGTAATCTTAGAAAAAAGCCAAAAGCACAGTTAGTGTCTTCCTCCGCCATAGCCTTAATAAGCCGGGAAGCTTAACTGACTTCATTGGAGACTTGTGTATCCAATCAGTCTTCAATAGTACAGCCAGCCCCTGTCGCCTGGTAAATGTGTGTCGGACGGCCATGGAGAATGCTGGAACGTTTATTCAAAGTGCTGGCTCTCCCTTCCGTTCTGTTTCTGCCCAGAGGCCACCGATCCTTACGTCAGAGCTGCCCAATGCGGGGTCATCACCGCAGTCTGAGAGCTTCCATTTCCCTTGATGGTAATCATCTAGTGCCTGACAGAGGAGAAAAGCAGGCTGCACCGGGGTGCTGGCCGCGGGAGTGGCTGTGCTAGGTGGGCCTTTTCCCAGGATGCTGAGCTCTGTGTCTGCTGAACCCTCAGGATTGCCTTTGGTCAAGGGATCCCTAAGTAGTGAATTCTGCAAACACCCAGAGCTAGTGAAGAGCTCGGGAACGTTACACCCAAACCAATTGAAATTGGAGCAGCCGGATTTCCAGTTACGCGCGGTGCATTAGTCACTAAAGTCAGAGTTAAGGGTGCGGGGTGGGCAGGATGTCTCATGAAGCCACAAGGAGAAAGACAATGGGAGAGGCGGGACGTCGACAAAATGAATTCAGAAATTTAGAGGTAAAATTGGAGCAAAAGACTGAAGAGTATGGAAGTGGGTAGTCGGTGTCATTGGGATATAGTGTGAATGATCGTATAGCACCAGTATTAGAGGCGAGTGGGCTGAATAGAAAGGGTTGAGAGCATGGAGTCGAAGGGTCCAGCAGAATGTGTCACTGTGAATGAATGCTCAGACACCTCACACCTGTACAAAAGGACTGGAGCAAAGCAGGGCAGGGAGTAGCAGCAGCAGCCCCACTGTGCAGCGAGGTCTTGAAACTGGCGCGGGAAGGGGTTTCCACCCTGTGATCCCGTACTCTGCCAGTCCATCACCCAGTCTCAGAGTGGAAACGGAGTGGGGAGATCCTGAAAGCAGCAGAGGAGAGAGACAGGGAGCTGCAGAAGGCAGGGTAGGGTGTCGGGGAGGCGGTGGGGGAACTGGACTGTTCTTGTGTTTGGCCTTATGGGAAACTACACTGAATATTCATTGAAGAGGTGGGCAGAATTGGGAACTGGTACAAAGAAAAATCAAACAAATAGCGAAGCCAACAGAAGCCCGGCAGTTGCAGCAGCAGGGGAACTAGAGGGAACAACAGTGGGATCGCCCAGTGTGCTGCTAGTGCCCTGACCGCCATGGGGGGCGGACACACAGTGGCGACGTCCAGGTGCGGAGTCTACCTCTGCCCGTGTAGGACATGAGTCCGTACTGCCTAAAATGGCACAGTCGGCAACTGGCACTCTCAAGCTTGTTCTTGGAAATACAGATGTTGATAACCAAAGAGAGGAGATGGGGCAAGAGAGGGGCTGTGGGGAATTGGCTACTTTTGTTATGAGCCATTTAGTATGAATTATGTGAACGATTTCCTTTTCTGGTTAAAATTTTTAAAACTAAAATGAGTTCGCAGTTGTTGATACCTTTCTTTTGAAGTGCCTCCCGGACTGTCCCCTCCCCCAGGTCTCGCCCTTTCCCGGTCTGATGTCTGCTCTGCTGATGTGTGCGCCTGCTCCCCCCAGAACAGCCTGGGTGGGTGGGGACGGCGGTGGTTTGCAGGCTTTTAGGAAGCAGAGGGAAGTGACATTTGTTAATTGCCTGCTGTGTGCCAGGCATTTTCTTAAAAGATGTGTGAAAACTTCACACAGGTCAGCAGGTAGGCCACAACACTTTGTTCTCAGAGAAGACTCAAGTTCAGAGTGGCTGCAGTATGACCACAGCCTGGCACAGGTGCGCCTTGAAGGCGGCTCTGAGCGGCTGCAGATCCTCGGCCAGAGGTGGCCGGCACCGCATTTAGGAGGGCAGTGGGTGTGACAGGGGTCAGTGCTGATGTGTTTAAAATGGTGCAGAGGCGAGTATCCATATTCTTCTTTTAAAAATAGGTCGTTCCGACATAAAGGTTAAGAATATTACGGACCTATCCCAGAAGACACTAAGAATTGCTGATCTGCAGGGAAAAACCAGTTACCACCTGGTCTTGCGCGCCTACACAGATGGTGGGATGGGCCCGGAGAAGAGCATGTACGTGGTGACCAAGGAGAACTGTAAGTTGCAGACTGCCGTGTCTTGTGTGCTTGCGTGCACGAGGTTCCTAGTGGCTTGTGGTTGATGTAGGTAACCTCCGGCCCGGCCCGTTGTTTCAGCTTTTGTTCCTTTGTGTGGCGAGCAGAGGGCAGTGTGAAAAGGCCAGGAGACTACTTCCTGCTTGTTCTTGTTAGCTGGAGCTCTTCCAAAGCGGTACCTACCTAGGAAGGACTTAGGTATAGCTCAGCACCTAGAGGTCTAAATTCCCAAAAATGTGTAACATGGTCAGCTGCCTTAAAATGTTTTTGTTCAGCTAGTCTGATTTTTTTAAAGATCTAGGGAAAGTTAAAAAAAAAAAAAAAAAAAAGGCGGGGGGGTGGGGCGGCAGTGCTGTGCTTGGCTGCCTCGTTTCCTACCCTGAGTTGGAGTTCCTGTGCAGCTCTTCAAGAAAGAGCCATAAATATGGGGCTGCCTCACACACGGGGGCCCCCTGGGGCCCCCTGGCCACGTTTGGTGACACTTGGTCATAACTAGGACTGCTGCTGCTGCCTAATGGTTAAAAGCCAGAGATGCTGCCACACTTCTGCAGTGCCCGGGCTGCTCCTGCACCCCAGCACAAGGAAGGCTCTGTAGTCGGTAGTGCTGAGCCCGAGAAACACTGCTCTGGCGCACTGAGGCCTCTTGTGTCAAACTTACTTAAGACCTGGAGCTTACATAGTCATAGCGTTCCGGTGCTCCCGAACAGCTTTTTAAATGCAAAATTACCACCATAAAAATCTCATCCTAGCAATGTTTTCAATGCTTTACACTAAAAGTGGCGATTTTTACCGTTTGCAACAATTTCTCTTTCCAGCTGTAGGGCTGATTATCGCCATCCTCATCCCGGTGGCCGTGGCTGTGGCTGTGGGTGTGGTGACAAGTATACTTTGCTATCGGAAGCGAGAATGGTAATGGTGTTGCGTATACACTGCTTTGGTGCTTAGCTGATGTATTCTAGAATAAGCCCATCGTTTGCATTAGTAAAATATTTTTAAAGTTAACATTAGACACAAACTTGACCCAGTATTCAAAGCAGAGTGAAAGTATAAAGTTTTCCTATAGTTTTCGCTAATAATTTAAAGTAATAACAGTTGTACTAAAGATATTTATAGGCATAAATAAGACAGTGGATACCTGCAAGAATTAAGCTCTGCTGTCCTTCAGAAAATCTGGTCCCCTTGGTTGTTTATTCACTCAGTCCGAGTGGCCCCTTCCATGTGCGGGAGGGGACACAGTGAACGACGGACTCATGGTCCTTACGAGCTTAGAGCATGGCCGAGCCCAGGAGCATGAACCTGCCAGCTCCATTCAGTCTGTGTGTGCAGGCAGCTGCCAGAAAGATGGGACCTATAGGGCCGTGTCAGGAGGGGTGGTCAGCCTGGCTGCTCTGGGGAAGGCCCCAGAAAGGTAGGGAGGGCCAGAGTGTTCCAGAGAAGGGCACTTCCATGAGGTCCCAGCTCAACCTCCAGAGCAGTGGAGAAGAGCCGGGCGAGGTGAAGGGGCAGAGTGCAGGCTCTGAGCCACAGGAGCCGCCTGGGCCGTCACTGGCCACCCCATCACGAATGACAGACAGGAGGAGGTATCCCAGCAGTCCCACTTCTGAATCACGAGGCTAACAGTTGTATAGCCGAAGCTCAGCTCAGCTCTTACTATCAGAGTTCACACTTGGAAAACAAGTCTTAAGAAGGGATTTTAGAAGTCAGTGTTTGATTCATATTAACATTTTTGTTCAGGAATTTGATTTTTAATGTTAGCTGTAAATATAGAAATGAGAAAACTAAGAACTCTCATTTGTGTTTGCATTTAGTTCTTGCTCAAAATTAATAACCTACCTTCTCAGCACCGCAAGAAAGGTGCTTAGGGAACACATGGCTGTCCCCTCAATTGCTGCTCGCTTTTAACCACCTTGGCAAAGCAGCCTCGTTGCACCACAGCCGTTTCTTGTGCAGTCCAGGCCCTGTTAAGAGCAAGAGAGCACTGGATATGCAAAAGTATTGGCCAAGTCATGGATCATTCTTACTAATTGGGAAACTTTGGTTCTAAGAACAATGCCTGTGTTTTACTTCAGACTTGATAGCATAGTCACCACTGGAATTGTTTGCCATTTCGAAATGGAATTACCGTAGGGAGTCGATCGGAACCTCTCCGTTGTATAGAAAGCTTCAGCGAAGGCTCACTCAGCATCTCCCACTGCTGCTCAGACAGGCATTAACCTGCATGGGAAGCATCCAGATGAGCTTGATGACTTGCTACTACTGTCTGATAGCACAGTTACTAAACTGACTTGATCATTCTTTATTTAAAGGATTAAAGAAACCTTCTACCCTGATATTCCAAATCCAGAAAATTGTAAAGCATTACAGTTTCAAAAGAGTGTCTGTGAGGTAATCCTTTATTTTCTTCCATTTGTCTTTCAAGTACTGGCCTTTTCATTCATTGTTTTTGTCTACTATGAATGTCTTCCTAAGTGAAAAGTAATGAGAAAATAGCATGCTTTAAATCTGCTGGGTTAATTTTTTTTTAAGATTTGCTTATGGATTTAATAGGCTGAGAGAGAGTCCCATCTGCTAGTTCATTCCTCAGATAGCTGTGTGGGCCGGGCCAGGCCAAAGCGCAGAGGTCAGAACTCCATCCCTGTCTTCAGTGTTCGTAGCAGAGAGGCTCAAGTACTTGAGGGATCAGGTACTGCCACTGCCTTCCCAGGCAACTGAGAGTAGCCTTGACTTGGAAAGGCTTTAACCCACTGGGCTACGGTGGCCACTCCCTTTTAAAATCTTTTTTACTTTGCGTTTACGGAGAGAGAGAGAGAGAGAGAGAGAGAGAGAGAGAGAGAGAGAGACAGGTCTGTATACTTGTTCACTCCCTGGATGCCCATAGCAGTAGGGACTGGGCCAAGGGACCCAAGAACTGGAGCCATTACCGGCTGCCTCTCAGGGTGCACATTAGCAGGAAGCTGGAATAGGAAGTGGAGCCAAAACTGGAACCCAACCCAGGCATTGCAGCCTGCACCCTAACCAGTGTGCTAAGTGCCTGTCTCTGCTGAATTTCTAAAAGCAACTTCAAATAGTTTATACTGTGCTCTTTTCCACTCCTATCACCAGCCAGGAAAATACTGATAGGGAAGCAAAAAAGTGACTTGTCCCAGAGCGTCAAGTGTTTAGCAGCAGCTGTGGTAAAAAATTGATCCCCCTGTTATGAAAGGGACATTACCGCAGCATTTTTAATTGCCTTAAAATTTGTTTCTAGGGAAGCAGTGCTCTAAAAACATTGGAAATGAATCCTTGCACCCCAAATAACGTCGAGGTTCTGGAAACTCGCTCAACAATTCCTAAAATAGAAGATACGGAAATCATTTCCCCAGTGGCAGAGCGTGCCGCAGAGCGCTCCGACGCAGACCCGGAGAACCACGTGGTGGTGTCCTACTGCCCGCCGATCATCGAGGAGGAAATCCCGAACCCGGCGGCCGAGGAGGCCGGAGGGCCGGCGCAGGTCATCTACATCGACGTGCAGTCCATGTATCAGCCTCAGGCGAAGCCCGAAGAGGGACCGGACCTGGACCCTGTGCCGGCCGCGGGCTACAAGCCGCAGATGCGCCTCCCTGTTAACTGTGCTGTGAGCGCCACGGCTGTAGAGGACGACCTGGGCAAGACTGCAGGTTACAGACCTCAGGCGGATGTCAACACCTGGAACCTGGTTTCTCCAGACTCGCCGAGGTCCACAGACAGCACCAGCGAGGTGGTTTCCTTCGGGAGCCCGTGCTCTATTAATTCCCGGCAGTTCTTGATTCCTCCTAGAGATGAAGACTCTCCCAAGGCCGGGGGCGGAGGGTGGTCCTTCTCAAACTTCTTTCAGAACAAGCCCAACGATTAGCCGCGGTGCCCCGGCCCCGAGCCTGCCATCTCAATAAGCTCTTCCTGCTGCTGGCGCCGCGGCGGCGCCGGAGGGATCCTGGGAAGTGTTGTTGGCGGCGACTTGAGCACGCGCCAAGTCCCGCGCAGAGTGTTAACGTGCTTTTCGTGTAGTCCAAAAGCCAAAGTGTACTGACTCAGAATCCTCCGTCCACACAGCTCGAGCCGGAGCCGCTGGTGATCGAGCCAAAGCATCCGCCGTGCTCTGCCTTCCAGAAGCGTGCTGCGGCTGACACCGTCCGGCGCATCCACGCAAGACGAATCCCACAGCAACTGTTCTCTGTGCCGCTGTGAATGGTTTTCTCATCTGTGCGCTCTGTGGCATTGCCAGTGAATTTGCAGGCGAGGGAGGAAGCTGTCAGAGTGGCCTGGCCCCTCCATTCTTGATGAAAACCAAGCACAGATTTTCAAACGTGTAAGATGATTCTCCTCTATCGACAGCATTTACAAAACTTAATATAATTTTTAACATAGCGAGAGCTCTTTAGCGTTTTGTTTGCGTATGCTGATTTCTGTGCCTACTGTATAATGGTGATCAAACAGTTGTCTCAGGGGTACAAACTCGGAAAACGAGCATGACACTGACCAGCCCAAATTGGAATCCTGTTTTCTTGCCATGTTAAGCTGTTCCAAACCTTTCTCTCTAGGTTTCCTGCTAGCATTGGTTAGGGAACTTGATAGCCCTCACATCTGAAGTTTAATTTTCTAGGTTTGCATCCCCAGGTGTTTTAAAAGCCCGTCGTATTTTTGTGCGAGTTATCAGCCGGTGAGACCAGTGATTCATGCTGGGAGGTGACTACTAAGCAATAGACAGCGCCATCAGTGGCCCGTGTCACCCTTCTGTTCCTCCCTGGGGTGCGGCTTTGCGCCCCCTGAATGATTATTGGTTAAAACCATCTGATTCACTCAGATTTTTAAGTGTGACGTGAGAGAAGGCTTCTTCCAGAAACAATTACTCAAGGGCTGTTTCCTATGACAAGTCATAAAACCCATTTGAACCAAGGTGCATGCCCAGGTTAACAGGTGCAGCAGGTGCCTGCTGACCTGGGCTGAGGCCCTTCTGTCCCCTCCCCCTTACCTGGAGTGAATGTGGTTTGAGAAAAGCAGAATGAAAAGCTCCCAAGTCTGTCTTGTATTTTCCCTGGCCTCAGGCTGTCTGCGTGGTTTGTCCTTTGCTAGTTAAGGTGAAAGTACTTGAAATTTTGAAATAATCTGGATGAAGGTATACTTTTTAAAAAGTTCTGAGGTTGTGCTGTATACTTGTAGAAAGTTTTTTTTCTAGTTCATATTGTCATTTCAAAACCATATTGTAGAGAAACATCACAGGGTGACAAGGGATAAAACTCTTTTTAGGTACTCACTGTAGGAATCTCATTTCTCACTGCTAGGATTCAACTAAATTTTCCAGCCTCATGCTACACGGATATGTGCAATGAAATGGAATTAATGCACACATACAATCCATTAAAACTATATAATCACTCACAGAAACTGACACTAATGAACAACTCACCTAAGCAGAGCTGTCCATAAAGCGTGAGCGTCCGCCCCGGAGCCTCAGAGCCGCGGCTGCCTGCTCCCCCTGCCCTACACTGCCCTCCCTGAAGCCTTGTTCCCTGCTGGAACTCAGAGGTCACGCACAGCCTCGCTGTAGGACAAGGTCAGCTGATCTGAACGACGCACAGGAGGGTCAGGACAGAGTACCAGGTCCCTGTCATCAGTCCCCGTGCAGTTCACGTGTAACCATCTGGAGCCAGGACCTGTGTGGGGCTGACAGTTCTTGACTTTACTCTGGGTCTTCAGTTCGTTTCTGTAGACAGCTCAGAGTCCGCTCTCGCTCCCTCCGGAGTTCCCTAACAGGATCGCTGGGTTCCCGAGCAGCAGAGTAGCACTGTGCAATCTGGGCAAACTTCTTCGAGCTTGTTTTATGCTTTGAAGAGTGGGGCTTAGACATACAGCCCAAACAGAGTTCCTTGTCTTTCCCCTGGGGTGGACAGCAGCCAGCGCCCAAGATTTTACCTCAACCCCACCGGTGGCTGTTGGGGGAGCCTCAGCGTGCAGGTGGGAGGGAAGATCCTTTGTCACGTATCTGGTTGTGTGAGAGACCATCAAAATTTTTTAAAAAGAAGTCGTTCCCTGCAGCCCTTCCTGCCTGGGGAAGCACTAGGGAAATCCCCCTCTCTACTAAGCCATTAGTTAGAACATTCTGAAGTCTGAACCAGAAGCCCATCCCATTAGTCTAGAAGTGCATACAGGACACAGCGTCCCTGCTCTTAGAAACTATTTCACTTATAAGCCAGTTCCACACACCGTTCCCCTTTGAAAGAAAAAATATTTAACATCAGAATATTCTTGAAGACTTAGCTCTGACGGGAGACCGTGTGAGTTACGTTCTTAGCGATGAGCGCACATGCGCAATGCGAGCCCTCGGTGCGTTGAACCTGCAGGGCCCTGGCAGTGAGTGTGGCCCCAGCCTCTGCACAGTGTGTTTCTGTGCTTGTGGGACAGAGTTGCTTTGTAGCGGCGGCCGGAAACAGAAGCAGCCATTCACTGGGAGCTGTGAGGGGGAAGCGGCACGTCCTGTCCCACACCAGCATCGCTCTGACACTCATGGAGCTGAAGAACATGGAGCATGTAGAACACCCCGTACTACTGCACACTCAGACACTCTGGGTGGTAAAAATCATTCTCAGAACTCCACGCCACTTGCGTTCCTGCTGGGAGTTCATTCTGCAGCCTCCCGGCTGTCTTCACACTGTACCTATTTAAATAACATCACAGTGCTTGCTGTATTTGGATCATTAACATGGGCTCATTAAATGCAGTTTAGTGAAGGAGCCTAGAGTGTGCGCTCTTGCAGAGGCAATCTGTAATCAGTGTTGACGGTGTCCTGAAGTTCAAGGACTCCCTAACGTGTCAGGATCCAAAAGATGTCCTGAAGTTTTCTATTGCTCAGGCACATAATCTGATAAAACTGTTCTGTCGTCGGTTTGCTCTAAGGTAGCATTTGCTGGTTTTTAAAATTTGTATCCCTTTTATAAGATGCCTTTTGTCTTATTTTGAAAGTGTCAAATTGGCCATGTCAGGAAAAGATGAGGTCCGTAGTGCAAGTTGAGTGAAAGTTGAGTGACTTCATAAGGGCTGAGACCCACCCGGAGCGTGGCAGACTCAACAGAACCTTCCTGAGGGGTGGGTGGGACATGCCGACATCTGAGCGTGTTGGTTCAAAGATGGAAATCGCCTACAGGAATGGCTCCATGGTTTGAAAATTTGGAAAAGACTCTTGTGTACGTAGCACTAGCTGTCTGTCTTCTCTGTGATTTTAAGTGTTCATGGTTTATTTTTATCTGATGGGTACACAATTTGGGACATGTTTGTCCCAACCAGCGCATGTTCTGACAAACGTAGGGACCCATCTCCTTGATAAAATACTCCTTCAGAGCCTTTTACAATGGTATATTCTGCAGAAACGAAGTTTCATGGTGTTAGGCCCATCTTTTATATCCAGAGAAAATTTTTACAGAAAATGATTTGTGGCCACACTTAGAGGACATTTATCTTTTAGACAGCCTTAGAGTATCATTGGAAATGACTTGGCTCGCATTTGGTTTATTTATATCTTCATGAATTATGTGCCAGAGCAATTAATAATACTTACACCTCTCATATCACTAGAAGGACTAGCTTTTTATTTCTTTCAATGAGTACTTTGGTCTTAAGTATTACATGATGATCATATTCCACCGATTACAATACAGCTGAACAAATTGTAAGGCTGGTTACAGAGAGCTAAGAACAATATTCAGTTAATCGACTGATATGTTAGGCTTTATTGTGTAGAGCAAAATTTCAGGGATATGATTTAGTCCAGATCCTTACAGTATCGCGTTATGAGAGGGTTCCATTCTTTTTAACCATGAATAGTGCCTGTTTTTCCTCGATATTAAGAATGCTAATATTTTGGATTGAAAGCATCCAAGTTTTAAGTAGGATTTTACCTGTGTAAGACAAATTCTGTGAAGCAGTTTTACAAAATGAAAAGCGGTGTTTTAAGCCAGAAATCCTCTGCGTGTTTTTCTGAGTAAGTGCCTAGCTAGAGGACCACAGAAGCAGCAAGTTCACAAATATTTACATCTGTAACCGCTAGCTGATAGAGCAGCCAGTGAATATAGGACTTTCTGGTTGCTAGAACTGGATCCACTACAGACTAAAAGATGTGAATGAGCAAAACATGAATTCTAACTGAGCAAATGGATCTTTAATATATTTACATGTGTCTAAGATTGCCTTTGCAGTAAGCAACCAGAACTTCAAGAACAAACAAAACTCTCACACAGACCTTGGGCTGCAGACGCCAGGCATACTTGGTACACCTCACTGAATGGCTCACTCCTGTTTTCATTAAATTTCCCTGTGTCTTTCAAATGTACTTCCCCTTAGAATTATTCTATTTGAGATGAGTAACTTTCAACTGATGTGATATTTTTCCTAAGCATTCCAGAGCTGTATTACAAGAGATGGGAAGATTGCTAGGTGGTCATACAATTTTCATTAGAACACGGGCAACTGTTACCAGTACTATTGTTACAGTTGATCACAGTAGATTGAAAAGTGGCCTTCACAAAAAATTGTTTTCCAGACATTTCTCCCCCAGTTTGAGTCCAGATATTCCCCCAGTTTTTTTATGTAATAAGCTAATGATTCTTTCCATTTAATTTTTTTTCTTCCAACGTGGTATTTAGGAGGAATATTAGTAGAGTTGTGAATAGTTGACACAAGAAACCTGAGTAGTGAGGGGAGGTAGGTATTAAGGGGTGCCCCGGGATTTGTTTCATCATAATATTTCTCAAAAAGGAAAATGGCTTTTTCTTAAATACATTTCAATTCAGAATTACTTGAAAAATACTGGCCTGGATAAGAAAGTAGGTATCCTGAATTCGACTGAGGAAATACCACCTTGAATGTGGTCAACTAAAGAATGAGCTTCCCAGGACTGATGTCTTTGCCTTTTCTTCTCTTTCATTCTCTGGCCCTAAGTCCCTTTAACACTAGGAAATTACCGTGTTTTACTTTCAGAACTGCATTATAGTGAATTACTGTTTACAAAATACACATACTGTGAACAGATACAAGTTTTTGTCTTTTATAAGGTTGTTTGTAGAATGAGTGTTTTGAGAAGATGTTATGTTAATATTTTCAGTTTTTTTATAAATACTAGTAACTGTTTACTAATTTTTGTTTGGTCAGGTGTGTGTAAATGTAGCTGAAAGATGATAGGGAGAAACTGCCCGTCCAGGACCCTTCCCTTTTCATTTATAGAAATGTTACCACTACAGGCTTTTTTAAAAACATGATTGATCAGTTGTGATGTGCTGTACCTAAAATCAAGTCTCATCATATAAAGAAACACTGAAATATACAGGAAGTAAAATATTGATCAAAGTGGATCTGTCATATTCACAGAATTTTCAGTTTAATACGGGATAAAACAACTCCACGTACAGAGGTGACAACTGAAGTGTTTCCTGCCTTGTGAAAATTTTAAATATTACGTTGCTTCAGAATGGGCAATTCGGACATTTCATATCACCATCTAATTTCAGAATTTAGGTTCTGTATCTTCAGAAAACATGATTATAGCAAGAACATAGAATATAAGTAACCTATTACTAAGATACCATAAATATCAGTCTAGTATGCTTGACTGTTAACTAAAGATGTTACTTATGTCTGTTTTTAAAACGTGCATGTATTTAACAATTTTATCATAGTATTGTCATGGAAAAAATAAATATATTTTCTTACATCTTACACTGA
Organism: Oryctolagus cuniculus; assembly: GCF_964237555.1. NCBI lineage: Eukaryota > Metazoa > Chordata > Mammalia > Lagomorpha > Leporidae > Oryctolagus > Oryctolagus cuniculus. Next base: position 63,903,899 of record NC_091445.1, on the reverse strand, counting down.
CAGATTGGGGCATTATTTTGGGGGGGGGGGTTGGTTTTTTCCCTCCTGTCTTAAGCACTTGGGCAAAGTGGCTTCTGCTTGGTTGTAGCTAGTATTTTTATTCTAGCCCCAAAGAATTACAGTGGTTGTGAAGCAGTCATCGAGGGCTGTGGCTGTATTTTTTATATTTGAGTACATTGCTATGCCATGGGTACAACTTTCCACTCAATCACCTTTCTATGTACCAAGAAAAGTGAACATAAAGTACTCAAGCAGTGGGTATCCAGCATTAGCAGTAAACAGTGGTCCTTAAAGTAAGATATTGAATTGATTTCCCCTGAAGGTAGCCTGAGCATCTGCAGGTTCTGGGAATGAATCAGCAATTCAATTTACTGATTTTTAAATCAGTCATCGATTTTGCAACACCTCAGTAATTTTGAGATATAAAATGATCTGGAGTGACTCTAAAAAGGAGAAATGAAGTTCTCCATCCTAACACAGCCCACAGTCACAACCTAGCCGTGACTGGCCCTGGCCTTAACCTGAAGAGGCTACAACCAACTGTAAATTAACTGGGAAACATATGTCAGCATTTAAGCGCCAGAAAGCTCATGCATGGAGTCTGTCGGGGAATTCTCAGTGCATAACCTGTTTCCCAGATGGTGAATGCCTGAGCCAAAATACATAGCACCATCAAGCCCAGGAACTTCAAATAGGTCAAAGACGAGGAGTGATGTAATATTCAGGGGGCAAGAAGAGATGTACAACACTTGTGAAAATGCATAGTATTTAACATTCCACTAAAATGTTAGCTTGCGAACTCAAGTTCTTTACCAAAAAGCTGGAGAAGAAAGTTGTTTTAAATGACCTGTTTGCCTACTGCCCTGCCTCTTGCAGTAAGCAGCAGTAAAAGTGAGTTCAGAGTATTTAGTCTGCCAGACACAGGGAAGCTAAAGTATTACGAGATGCCTTGAACCAATTTTGGATTAAATTGGAGATGATTTTGTCCCTGGGTGATTAGCCTGAGATTAAAGAGACAAGCATCCCAAGGCGATTCTGATATAATTGTCAAGCAGGAACCATGGGAAAATGGGTACCATCCCAGTATATTGGCCTCTCCTAACTACCTAAGCATTTGGAAGGCGGGACAATGTCAGGTTTCAGCTGGGATTCCATCTGGGTTTCCCCTCTGCCTCCAGCCAGCCCCTCCCTGCTGCATTGCCTGGGGCAGGAACCAGACTTTCCCATGGCAATGCAGGGGTTGGCACCCACTCCTCATTCAGAGCTGGGGCGTCCCAGCAGGGAGGCCTCAAGGCAGTACAGTGTGGAGAACAGATGGACTCCTGTGGCCCCAAATGGCCCAGTCACCCAATAGGTGGAGCCCCAGTCTGCTGCCCTGTGCTGGCTGGTGCCAGCTTTCACACATTGTTCCACGCTCTGCGGGGAGGCTGCGCAGACTTAGCCCAGCCCTGAGTACTGGGGCTACCCTGGAGAAGTGCCTCAACCTCTCTCCCCATGTTTCCCTGGGGAAACGCAGGTCCTAAGGCCCTCCTTGGCAAGACTGTGGGAGGGGTGCAGACAAAGCAGGTGTCTGAGGGGGGCATGCCTCTCTCCTCCTGAGAAACCTCAGGCACCCCTCACACTTCTCGGCCAGCACTCTCAAGTCATAAGCGGCTTCAAGCCGGTGTAGACACACGTCAGCCCATTGCCCTGAGTGGAAGCTGCACAGCCCAGGGCCTGCTGGGCAGACCAGAGGGTCCAGGGCTGCAATCCGCCTTTACTCAGGAAATGTCTTCCACCCGCGGTTTCCAGTGGAGACACTGGAGGCTGAGACACCTTGTCCGGGGTCCCCAGGACCTCGGTCCACTGCCCTCACAGCCCAGACTTCCCTGAGCCCCATACCCAGTTCTAAGGCTCCATTTGGTGGCAGAAATTGAGGGTTGTCTCACGGATCTGCCACATCGCCAGGGCCTGAGCAGTGTTTTGTCCATGTGCCTCAGGGGACTTCACTGGTTTAATGTGTTTCCCGAGTCACAGAAAGAGACGATTTTACAGGCGTGACCCCCACCATGGAGTAAGCTTTCACTCTGCAGAGAGGAGTCGGGCACACTGGAGAGGAGGTGCTAACAGTGAGTGCCCTGGGTGGCTGGGGCAGACCTGAACCATGGCTTCTGGCTTAGGTATCTGTTGTTGAATGCAATTCCCTGATTCTCCCCAAGGAAATGTGCCTCCATCCTCTTATCCCTCGCTGGTAGGGGATGAATAGGCTTTATCTCAAGTGATAACAGGTACAACCCTTCTAACCCCTGCCCCATCTCCTCCTCACCAGCTCAGGCTCCGTATCTTTCCAACTTACTTGACAACTCACATGATCAACTACCCATTCCCATTCTGCCTGTCTTCTCACACCAGCCAGCTGGCTTCCCAGGGTGACAGTCTTTAGATTGCCCCCAAGTCTTAACCATCCTCGCTGTGGGTAGATAAGTGGGATTTGGCCCTCAGGCCACACTGCTGTGGTCTCCTACTGTATGTACCAGAAGTAACACACATCTCTATGTACGGAACTCTTCTTCCCTCAAGCCAGACCTCCCTAAATTGCTGGGCCTGTGGTCCCAGCTTCCGGCAAGCATACAGCAGCACAATTAGTTGAGAGCGCCCTATCCCGCCACCTCCTAGTGCTTGCACTGGCCAACGTGGTGTGGCCAGGAGGGCTTCCATTCAAAGCCCATTTCCTTGAGTGTTGCCCAAGGACCAATCTCCTTAAGAAGGGGATGGAATTCCAGGTGGACAAAGCAATACTTACAAAGGAAAAACCACACTACAGGTAAAGGAAGAAGCAATCACGCAATTTTCTTATGCATCATTAGTTTTTTAAAACTTTTTTCCAGAGCAGTTCCAAGATGAGAGAGTAGGGAGGGCCCTTCCTGCTCGAGACCAGGAGAAGATAGTTTTGAAAAAGTGCTAAAAGTAGAGTCTCAGGGAAGAGTTAGGGAGAAACGGCAGAGGAAACTCCACCGAAATCAGAGGGACATGGAAGACCTATGTGGAGGGCGTGGGCACCCATGGCTCAGGACTCAAGCAGCCCAGAGCCTATGTACCATTGTTGGAAAGTGAGGTGAGACCAGACCGCAGCAGTCCAAGCCACTGGCGAAAAAGCTACAGGAAGAGCCTAGAGGGAACCCAGCTTAGGGCCCCGTGGGGGATAGTGTACCAGCCAAACTAAAGGAGGAAAAAAAAAAAAAGGACAGGACAGACACATTTCTTTCTCCCCAATCACTTTACAACAGCATCCTGTAACAAGCCAATAATGCAGGCACCATTGGAACATACTTAATAGCTGTGCCAGCTTGTGTCTGTGCCCAGCAACCAGCTGAGTGGAGACTCCTGACTCTGCTGAGGAGAACTAACAGGGGCCTAGGAGCTTGTGACTGTGGGAGGCTTCCGTATGGGACTGTGAGAAGTGTGTGGGAGGATGCACAGTGCGGCTGGGACTTTGGGAAGTCACTGTGAGAGGCTCCACACACTCAGGGCTTCCTGGTTACCTGAAGAGAGATACTGCTATGGAAACTGAACTTATACTGAGGACTGCACAGATCTTTTGTGTGGTCCTTGGGATGGAGCAGACAAATATGATGCCCACTGAGGCTAGTGCTCAGTTACTGGTCTCCATTGAGGAGAGGAGTTCAGCTGAGCAGGATAAACATCCCTTCTGATTTGAAAAAAAGGACACAGAGAGATAGAAAGATTTACCATGCCAAACCTGGGTATGTCACCTTAGGCACGCCCTTAACCCTGGAGAACTGAACAGAGCTCTCTGGCCACACCCACTACAAGCCTCTATAAAGTCACTGAAGGCAGACATTCCACTTCTCTACAGTCACAGTACAAAGATGAAAGCCACCACAGCAGGAAAATTAAAAAAAAAAAAAAAGGAATATCTCCACAGATGCCAAACAACAAATGCACCAATTCAAGAAACAAGAAAAAGAAGACAACATGAAGTCCCCAAAAGGATATAACATTTCAACACTAGATCATGAAGATGATGAGGTAGAAGAAATACAAGAAATAGAACTCAAAAAATTGATCCCAAGATTATACAGAAGTGGGGCCAGTGCTGAGGCGCAGAAGGTTAAAGCCCTGGCCTGAAGCGCCGGCATCCCATTCGGGTGCTGGTTCTAGTGCTGGCTGTTCCTCTTCCAATCCAGCTCTCTGCCAAGATCTGGGAAAGCAGCAGAGGATGGCCCAAGTCCTTGGGCCCCTGCAACCACGTGGGAGACCTGGAAGAAGCTCCTGGCTTCGGATCAGTGCAGCTCTGGCTGTTGTGGCCATCTGGGGAGTGAACCAGTGGATGGAAGACCTCTCTCTCTGTCTCCACCTCTCTCTGTAACTCTTTCTTTCAAATAAATAAGATAAATCTTAAAAAAAAAGATTACATAGAAGTAATCAGAAGAAATTACACAAAACACTGAAATCCATACAGGACATGGAAGAAACTTTCTCCCATGAAATTGAGATCTTAAAGAGAAATCAAAATGAAATGAAGAATTGAATAGAATAAAAAATGCAGTGGAAAGCCTTAAAAAAAAATCAGTGAACCAAAAGAGAAAATATCAGACTTAAAAGACAAAGCACAGGAAAGTATATAGTCAAACCAAAGCCAAGAAGAGGAAATTAGAAAACCAAAAAACACTGTTGGGAATCTACAGGGTACTTAAAAAAAAAAAAGAAAGAAAAAGAAACCAACATACAGGTTCTAGGAGTTCCTGAAGACACAGACAGAGAGAAAGGATCAGAAGGTCTTTTTAGTGAAATAGGAGAAAACTTCCCTGGTTTGGAGAAAGGAACATCTAAGTACAGGAAGCATATAGAACTCCTAATAGACATGACCAGAAAAGATCCTCACCATGAGACATTATAATCAAACTCACCATAGTAAAACATAAAGAAAAGATTCTAAAATGTGCACAAGAGAAACACCAGATTACTTTCAGAGGATCTCCAATTAAAGTCACAGCATACTTCCCATCAGAAACCCTAGAGGCCAGAAGAAAATGGCAAGCTATAGTCTAAGTCTTAAGAGAAAAAAACTGTCATCCCAGAATATTTATGAATGGAGGTGAAATAAAGACCTTCCATAACAAACAGAAATGGAAAGAATTTGTCACCACCTGTCCAGCCCTACAAAAGATGATGAAGGATGTGCTGCACACAGAAACATGGTTATCACCAGGAAAGAAAGTAAAGGATGCAAATCTCAGTAAAAGTTCAGAAGAAATTCAAAGTAAAAAATAGGAATATTTTTGGAAAGATGGCAGGGCAAAGTTAGTTAACAGTCACCTTGAATGTAAAGGGCCTCAACTCCCCAGTTAAAAGGCATAGACTGGCTGCGTGGATTAAAAAACAAAACCCATCTATTTGCTGCCTGCAAGAAACACATCTCATCAACAAAGATGTATGCAAACTGAAAGTGTAAGGATGGAAAAAGATATTCCATGCCAAGAGAAATCAGAAAAGAGCTGGTGTAGCCATCTTAATATCAGGCAAAATAGACTAACACAAAAACCATTAAAAGAGACAAGGGCACTATGTAATGATTAAGGGATCAATTCAACAGGAAGATATCATCATTATTATAAGCGTATATGCACCTAGTTAGAGGGCACCTGGATATTTAAAATAAATGTTAGTCAAATTAAAGGGAGACTTAGACTCCAATACAATAGTACTGGGGGACTTCAATACCCCACTTTCAGCAATGGACAGGTCAACCAGAAGAAAATCAACAAGGAAACAGCAGATTTAATCAAAACTGTAGACCAAATAGATCTAACAGACACCTACAGAACTTTTCATCCTACAGTTGCGGAATACACATTCTGGTCAGCAGTGCAAGGACCATTCACTAGGATTGACCACATTAGGCCATAAAGCAAGTCTCAGCAAATTCAAAAAATTGAAATCATGCAATGTATCTTCTTGGGCCACATTGGAATGAAGCTGGAAATCAGCAACTCAGGAATCTGCAGAGCATATGCAAACACATGGAGACTGAACAACATGCTCCTGAGTGAACAGTGGGATATAGAAGAAATCAAAAGAGTAATCAAAAAATTTCTGGAAACAAGTGAAGATGACAACACAACATATCAAAACTTATGGGATACAGCAAAAGCAGTGTTAAGAGGAAAGATTATAGCAATAGGTGCCTACATCAAGAAATTGGAAAGGCACAAAATAAATAAGCTGTCAATGCATCTCAAGGATCTAGAAAAACTACAGCAAACCAAACCCAAAACTAGTAGGAGAAAAGAATTAAAATTATAGAAGAAATCAACAAAATTGAATCCAAAAAAATTACAAAAGATCAGCAAAACGAAGAGCTGGTTTCTTGACAAAAATGCACAAAATTTATGCACCATTGGCCCAATTAACCAAAAAAGACCAAAATTAATATAATTAGAGATGAAAAAGGAAATGTAACAACAGACACCCACCACAGAAATAAAAAGAATCATCAGAAATTACTACAAAGAGCTATATGCCAACAAACTGGGAAACCTAGCAGAAATGGACAGATTCCTGGACACATACAACTTACGTAAAATGAGCCATGAAGATATAGAAAACCTAAACAGACCCATAACCAAGACAGTAAAAGGCCCTCCCAACAAAGAAAAGCCCAGAACAAGATGGCTTCACTGATGAATTCTACCAGACATTTAAAGAAGAACTAACTCCAATTCTTCAAGTTATTTACAACAGTTGAGAGGGAATCCTCCCAAATTCTTTCTACAAAGCCAGCATCATCTTAATTCCTAAACCTAAAAAGATGCAACAGAGAAAGAGAATTACAGACCGATTTCCCTGATGAACATAGATGCAAAAATCCTCAACAGAATTCTAGCCAATCAAATACAACAACACATCAGAAAGATCATTCACCCAGACCAAGTGGGATTTATCCCTGGTATATGCAGGGATGGTTCAATATTCACAAATCAATGTGATACATCACATTAACAAACTGCTGAACAAAAACCATATGATTATCTCAATATATGCAGAGAAAGCATTTGATAAAATACAATACCCTTTCATGAGAACTCTAAGCCTATTGGGTACAGAAGGAACATTCTTCAACACATTCAAGGTGATTTATAACAAACCCACAGCAAGCATCATAGTGAATTGGGAAAAGTTGGAAACATTCCCACTGAGATCCAGTATCAGACAGGGATGTCCACTCTCACCACTGCTATTCAATATATTCCTGGAAGTTTTAGCCAGAGTCATTAGGCAAGAAAAGAAAATCAAAGGGATACAAATTGGGAACGAGGAAGTCACCTATCCCTATTTGCAGATGACATGATTCTATATATAGGGGATCCAAAAACTCCACTAAGAGATTATTGGAACTCATAGAAGAGTTTGACAAAGTAGCAGGACATAAAGTCATTACACAAAAAATCAATAGCCTTTGTATACACAGACAATGCTACAGCTGAGAAAGAACTTCTAAGATCAATCCTATTCACAATAGCTACAAAAAAATAAAATAACTTGTAATAAACTTAACCAAGGATGTCAAAGATTTCTATGATTAGAATTACAAAATATTAAAGAAATAGAAGATACAAAAAATGGAAAAATTTTCCATGTCCATGGATTAGAAGAATCAGTATCATCAAAATGCCCATTCTTCCAAAAGCAATTTAGAGATTCAATGCAATACCAATCAAAATACCAAAGATATTCTCAGATCTAGAAAATGCTGAAATTCAGATCTAGAAAAAATGCTGAAATTCATATGGAGACACAGGAGACCTCAAATAACTAAAGCAATCTTATACAACAGAAACAAAGCCAGGGGCATCACAATAGCAGATTTCAAGACATACTATACGGCAGGTATAATAAAAATAGCCAGGTACTGGTACAAAAACAGATGGATAGACCAATGGAACAGAATAGAAATACCAGAAATCAAACATCTACAACCAACTTATATTTGATCAAGAAGCTAAAACCAATACCTGGAGCAAGGACAGTCTATTCAACAAATGCTGCTGGAAAAACTAGGTTCCCACATGCAGATGTATGAAGGAAGATGCCTATCTTATACCTTATAAAAAAAATCCACTCAACATGGATTAAAGACCTAAATCTGCAACCCGACACCATCAAAATATTAGAGAACATTGGAAGCCAGCGCCGCGGCTCAATAGGCTAATCCTCCACCTAGCAGTGCCGGCACACTGGGTTCTAGTCCTGGTTGGGGTGCCGGATTCTTTCCCGGTTGCCCCTCTTCCAGGCCAGCTCTCTGCTGTGGCCCAGGAAGGCAGTGGAGGATGGCCCAAGTCCTTGGGCCCTGCACCCCATGGGAGACCAGGAGAAGCACCTGGCTCCTGCCTTCAGATTGGTGTGGTGCGCTGGCCACAGTGTGCCAGCTGTGGTGGCCATTGGAGGGTGAACCAATGGCAAAAGGAAGACCTTTCTCTCTGTCTCTCTCACTATCCACTCTGCCTGTCAAAAAAAAAAAAAAAAAAAGAGAGAGAGAGAGAACATTGGAGAAACCCTGCAAGGCATTGGCACAGGCAAAGACTTCTTGGAAAAGATCCCAGAGGCACAGGCAGCCAAAGCCATAATTAACAAATGGGATTACATCAAATTGAGAAGTTTCTGTACTGCAAAAGAAACAGAAAAGTGAAGAGGCAACTGACAGAATGGGAGAAATTATTTGCAAACTATGCAACTGATAAAGGATTATTAGCCAGAATCTGCAAATAGATCAAGAAACTCCACAACAAAACAACCCAGTTAAGAGATGGGCCAAAGATTTAAACAGACTTTTTTAAAAGAAGAAATCCAAATGTCCAGCAGACACATGAAATAATGCTCAGGATCACTAGCCATCAAGGAAATGGAAATCAAGACCACAATGAGGTTTCACCTCACCCTTGTTAGAATGGCTTACATATAGAAATCAATGAACAACAAATACTGGTGAGGATGTGAGGAAAAAGGTAGCCTAATCCACTGTTGGTGGGAATGCAAACTGGTAAAGCCACCATGGAAGACAGTTTGATCTATGGCCATACCACTCTGAACACGCCCGATCTCATCTGATCTTGGAAGCTAAGCAGGGTAGGGCTTGGTTAATACTAGGATGGGAAGAAAGTTTGGAAATCTGAATATAGTCCTACCATACAAACCAGCCATCCCACTCCTTAGAATTTACCCAAGCGAAATGAAATCAGCCTGTAAAAGCGCTATCTGCACCTCCATGTTTATTGCAGCTCAATTCACAATAGCCAAGAAATGGAGTCAACCTAAATGCAAGTCAACAGAAGACTGAGTAAAGAAATTATGGGATATGTACTCTAAGGAATACTACACAGCAGTAAAACAAAACAAAACAAAACCCACGACATCCAGTCATTTGCAACAAAACAGATGAACCTGGAAAACATCATACTTAGTGAAATAAGCCAGTCCCAAAGGGACAAATATCATATGTGCTCCCTGATCTGTGACAACTATCAGAGCACCTAAAAGAAAACCTGAGGAAGTGGAACTGACACTATGAGAAGCAACGACTTGATCAACTCTTGTCTTGACTGTCAAGGAACAGTTTATTATTTTATTTTTTTACTATTTTCTTTTTCTAATTAATGCCATTGGTTGAACTCTTTACTTAACAGATAATTATTCATAGGTGTTTAAATCCAATTGAAAACAAATCCCAGTAAAAAATAAGAGTGGGAATAACAGAGGGAGGAGATGTACAATTTGGCACATATTCTCCTGGACTTATCCCTAAGGGTAAAGCTAAAAACCTGCCATGAGATTCCAAATCCCATTATGCTAGGTGGTATGAAGTGATCATTTTAAGTGTATAATTGATCATATAGATAAGAATAAGTGTCAAATGGATCACATAAATAAGAACAAGTGTCTGCTAATAATAATAAATAGAATTAAAAAGGAGAGCATGATCCAACATGGGAAGCAGGCCACACAACAGACTCACAGAATGACAAAGGCCCTAAACAGCACTCTGACCTCAGAATCAGCCCTTAAGGCATTCAGATCCGGCTGACAATCCCATGACAACATTTCAGGCATGGAAAGCCAAGAACTGTGGCAAAAAATGATCTACATGAAGGAATTCTGAGTGAGATCCCAGTGGAAAGAAGAGGCCATCAAAGAAGGAGGTACCTTTCACTGAAGGGAGGAGAGAACTTCCACTTTGCTTATGGCCCTGTCTAAATACTGACAGAGTTTGTGGACTCAAGAGGCTTCCATAGCCTTGGAAGTTCGTGATAAAAGCCTCAGGTGATCACTGACATCATAAATAAGAATGTCAATTGTTAAATCAACAACAGGAGTCACTGTGCACTTACTCCGCATGTAGTACCCCTGTCATTAATGAGTTGTACTATGAGAATTAATGGTCAAACTTTCCTTCAAACAATACTTTATACTTTGTGTGTCTGTGTGGGTACAAACTGTTGAAAATCTTTACTTAGAGTTGGTCTTCTGTATATAAAGATAATTGAAAATGAATCTTAATGAAGAATGGGATGAGACAGGAGTAGGAGGTGGGACAGGAGTGTGAATGGGAGGGTGGGTATGTGGGGGGAGAACTGCTATATTCCTAAAGCTGTACCTATGAAATTTGTATTTATTAAATAAGAGCTAAAAACAAAATTTTCCAGATATTTCCCTATGTGAAAAGATTTGTGTGTGTGCACATATATATGTATGTATAGACACAGAGTGACAGTATACATTCTATTTGAGAACTTGATTCTTAAACATACTTTGAAAATATTTTCAAGCAATGAAGCATTTCCATGGAATTATTCTTTCATAGATTCATTTATGGGGCCGGCACTGTGGTATAGCAAGTAATACCAATGCCTGCGGTGCCAGCATCCCATATGGGTGCCGGTTCAAGTCCCAGCTGCTCCACTTCTGATCCAGCTCCTGGCTAATGTGCCTGGGAAAGCAGAAGACAACCCAAGTCCTTGAGCCCCTGAATCCACATGAGAGACCCTGAAGAAGCGCCTGGCTTTGGGTCGGCACAGTCCCAGTCATTGTGGCCATCTGGGGAGTGAACCAGAGGATGGAAGACCTCTGTTCTGCCTCACCTCTCTATATTTCTGCCTTTCAAATAAATAATTAAATCTTTAGAAATGTATTTATTTGAAAGTCAGAGTTGCAGAGAGAGAGAGAGAGCTGCAGATTCACTCCCTAGATGACTGCAACGGCCAGATCTGGACCAGGCCCAATCCAGGAGCCTGGAACTTCATCAGCGTCTCCCACCACTGCCGGAATCTCCGGTGCTTACCACTCTTTGTTCTCCACCCAGCTTGTGTCGGTATCTCACGTCGGCCAGGCAGTGCCCAATCCCTGATGAGAATGCCCCACCGTAAGGTGGAATACTCCTCAGGCACAGACTGCACAGACCCCTATGTTGATGCTGATGGCAACTAACCCACACCTGCATCCCCAAAACCTGGGTTTTAACCCTTGGTGCCAGGACATAGTAGGTGGGAGAGGATGTGAGCATGGATGGGAGATTCGTGTGAGAGGGCATCCAGCTCCCTGTCCCAGCGCTGACAGGCCCCAGTCACCGAAGGTCACCAGGGACACAGTACACATTGCACTCCCCACGCCATCATGCAACCAACACCACACGCAGGGCAAGCTGTCCAATGGGAAGCCAGAGGAATGCGTCTGCTCCAGACCCCCATCCCACTAACCCCGGAGCACCAACTATCGGACCTTCCATCACACAGGCCCCTTTATAATCCAGCCATGTGTTTACCCTAAACTAAAGGGCTGTTATCTTTCCCAATTGAGAGCCTTATCTTTTCAGAGACAGAAGGTCCAAGGACTCGGAGCTTTCAGTCTAAAGAACTCCAGAGGTTCAGCCACTTGGTCAAAGTCAAGGTAGGAATAAGCCATTTAGCCGGAGTATTTTAACCACAGCTGTTGGCCAGATCCAATCACAGTCATTGTCATCACTCAATCAAAAAATAAAAGAGGCAGGTAACACTAACTACTTTAGGGCACAAGTAATGGAAAAACCAAATGATCCCATTATCATAAAGCTAAAGAGAAAAGTCATCAACAAAATGTAAATAGCAGGGAATAAAAATCTACCAAATTAAAAATGGATAGTGGATCAAGGTCCCTCTCTCCAGGAAACAAACGAGTCTGGCCACCTGGCGCACTCCCCTCTTCCCTTCCTGGCATCTGAGAACGAGCGAGGGCACAGACATTCCCAGGAAAGGAAACTGAGGCAGAACAGGACCAGCACTCCCCCAGCCCGATGGCGAGGGAGGACCAATGGAGGCTGCCCTCTGGCTTCGGGAGCAGCCGTGTGTTTTCTCACTCTTAGCCGGCTCCCCGAGTCCCAGGATCCACAGTGGACCGTGACAACAAGAATCTCTCTGAAGAAAAGCAGCAAAGGCCAGCCATCTTTCTTCCCCCTTCTGACGAGGGCCGCGGTCCATACGGTCCTTTCTCTGCTGGGTTTGTGTCTCATGAGGAGCCCCGACAGGAAGGGTGTGCAAAGCAGGAATGGTTTACTTCAGAAAACAAACGTGAAGGAAGGGAAGAAACAAAACAAAACAAAACAAAACAAAACACAACACAACCCGACAGCCCTAAGAGGGACCCCTGAAAAAAGCCAAAGTGGGAAGAAAAAAACTCCCAGCAGCACTGAGGTGGCTCTAAGGAGGCGGCCATCTTGAAGGCTGAGGGGGGCTGAGGTTTTATAGGCTGTAAAACAGGACGTTCTTCGGGTTGGTACAGAAAAGGGACGGTTTTCATTGGTTGGCTGGATGGTAGTTCCAATCGTGTCCCAACAGGAAACATGAACCTTTCCCCCTAAGATGTACAGAATTCTCATTCTCCAGATCAGTCACCGCAGCGCAGAAAAGCCTTGACTACAAGGACCAACACCTGACACCGGCAGCACTCACAGGCGCTGCGTGCTTGCTTTTTCTTATCTCCAGCTACTGAGGAGGGGCGGCTTGCTCCCTGTCTACCTGGCCAGGACTCCATCACCACGTGCATGGCAGGAGCCCAAGCACTGGGGTCATCTTCCGCTGCTTCCCCAGGCGCTTGAGCAGGGAGCTGGCCCCGAAGTGGAGCAGCCGGGACTTGAACCAGTTCTCATATGGGATGCCGACATCACAGGTGGCAGCACTAGTGTTTTGTGGATACATAAAATTCCAATGTGCAGATGAAACTTTGAATTCTGTTTTCTTGATTTTTTTTATATTGCTCCCATTTTTCCTTAAATAATACATGACTTGGGAAGTCAAACATAACTTTGGGGCATAGCTTTGGTCAGAACTAGGGAATAACTCCTGAGTTTCATGCTGAAAGCTGACTTTTCTATGGTGAAGTGACTTCATGAAGATCTGGCCCAGCGCAGAGCTGTGTGCCCCTGTATCTCGCGTGGCAGCTGGCCTGTGGGAGCTGGCAGCAGGGGCAGCTCAGGGCTCAGACTGGGAGGGAACTGTTGCCTGAATCAATTTCCTCAGTCCCCAGGGCCTCAGCCCAGAACCTGTGCTCCATCCTGCACCCTCAGCCGTTGCTAAAAGGCCCTTGGACCCCAGGAGAGCAGCGTTTTTCAGAACTGCGTATGGGCAATTTAACCTCGTTCATGCTCTAGGAATAGAACTTCCTTTTTCCTGGGAGTCTTTGATGCCTTGTTTAGGAAGTCACAGACTGGCACCTTCCTTACCTGAGAAAGCATGGGACAGCCACGTTGTAAGAGTGAACCTGTTTTTCCACTAAGTATCACTGCAGGTGGGAGAGATTAGATGTTAGAGGAGTAAGGGTCGTGGTAGGTGGGATTCTAAGAGGACCCCCGATTATTGCCTCCTGGAGTGAAGGGTTCTTGTCCCAAGCTGTGAATGTGATGGGCCGCCCCTCCCGTAATTAGGTTCCTAATCAGTTGCCTTGTAGTTAATAAAATGGGAGATGTGGCCAGTGCTGTGGTGCAGACAGCTAAGCCACCACCTGCGGTGCCCCTATTGGAGCACCAGTTCAAGACCCAGCTGCTCCATTTCTGGTGCCGCTCCTTGCTAATGCACCTGGGAAGGTAACAGAGGCTGCCCCAAATACCTGGACCTCTGCCACTCATGTAGGAGACCCTGATGGAGCTCTAGGCTCCTGTTTTTAGCCTGGCTCAGCCCCAGGTATTGCACCAATTTGGGGAGTTAATCAATGGCTGGAATTCATATTCTCCCTCTCATTCTCCCTTTCAAATAAATCTTTTTTAAAAAATCTTTCAAAAATACATCTTTCAAAGTAAAATAAAAATAAATCTTTCAAAAAATAAATCTTTTTAAAAAATTTTTAAAAGATTTATTTATTTGAAAGGTAGAGTTACAGTGAGGCAGAAGCAGAGAAAGAGAGAAAGAAATCTTCCATCTACTAGTTCACTCCCCAAACAGCCTTAAGGGCTGCAAAGCCAGGAGCTTCTTCCCAGTCTCCCACGTGGGTGCAGGGACCCAAGGACTTGGGCCATCTTCCGCTGCTTTTCCAGGCCATAGCAGAGAGCTGGATTGGAAGTGGAGCAGCTGGGACATGAATCAGTGCCCATAGGGGATGCTGGCACTGAAACAGGCAGCTTTATCTGCCAAGCCACAGCACTGGCCCCATGAATAAATCTTTTACAAAATTCAAAAGGGAGACGATCCAGGTGGGCCTGCCTGAATCAGGCAAACCGTTATAGGAGACTCGGCCCTTCCCGAAGACAGGCTCCACCTGGCTCTGAAGGAGCGCGAGGCCAGGGAGCCCTCAGCCCAGGCCCAACAGCACCCGTCCAAGAACCAAGTCTTCGCTATCGTGTGCAGCCTCAGCGTTCTCGTGCAGGGGCTGCCTGTGAACAGCAAGCCCTCAGTGAACCTTCATGAAATGAGACGTGTGGGCGAGGGCATGAGGAGGGCAGGGCTAGGGTGCTGGCCCCAGCGCATCACATCACTGCCCCACCCTCCAGTCCCACAGCCTCCCAAGGGGCTCCAGGCCTCCGGGCTGGACGCAGGTGCACTGCAGCGAGCAAGGCCTCCACTTCCAGGCACAGCATCTTTCCTCCCCGGCGCAGGCGAGGGCCTGCGGTGCACGATGGCCCAGGCTTCTCTTGTTTCTGGCCTGTGGCCGGGACGGCCAGCGGGCACCGTTTCCGGGTTCCACTATTGTGACGGGGCCTCATCCCACTCCCAGCCTCTCCCAAGGGCAGGAGGTCACCTCGCAGGGGCCGTGCGATGCCGCCCACCCCTGCTCCCCTCTGCCTTCGCCTTCGCGGTCTGACAGCCCATTTTCCCGGCCTCTGCTTTCTTTTAGCTGGTTTCCTACCAGGGCTTTCCTCAGCTAATCCCCTGGCCCGGTGCCTCTGACTTTTGTTATTAAATGAGTATAAATGGCAAATTCCTTGAGCCTCCCTGGCCTTCCTCCTCAGAGGCATTCCAACCCGGGTCCTTTCGTAGCCAAGTCAGAGCTGCGGCCCCTTAGTCTCAGGCTGTGCAAGGCGGCCATGGCCGTAGCCTGGGCCCTGGCTTAGTGGTAGCCCCCCAGGGACAGCAGCGGGGGCCCCGACACATGCTGGGACATTTCCGGGCCTTTGTACGCTGTGTGGATCTTGAGTAAAACAGAAATAAGATAGATGAATAGAAAAACCGAGATCTCCTCCCTAAGTGCTGAGCCACAAGGCCCCTCTCACGTCCTTCCAGGAAAGGGCACGTGCTCTGGGCTGCCAGGCACTTTCTCAGACCGAGAAGGCTTTGCAAAGGCCGGCAGGGCGAGGAGGGGAGGCAGGGCGAGGCTTTCCCTGCTGTGCCTGCATCTCCAACTCCTGGCATGGCCAGGGCTCGGCGGCCCAGGGGAGCCCACTGCTGCACAGAAATAGTTTGCAACAACTCCCCTGAGGGAGGGAGGGAGGTTATTTGTGGAGATGCCAGGCAAAGGAGAGAAGGGAAAATAATTCAACCCAGGCTTCCTTCTCTGTGGAAAAGCCTGAATCCCACTCCGATGGGACAGCTCTGGTGGCTGCATTCAGATCTGCTCAAGCCAGCGTTCTTGCAAGATAGCAGCTTTGGCACAAGGCTTCCTGAACACACCTACGGCAGGAGACTGACCAACAGAGCCCTGAAGACTACCCTTTGCCCAAGACCCACCCCCCCCGCACCCCCCTCCCCATATGATCACATCACTCAGGACAGCAAAGCCAGGGAAGCCCCAGAACTCTGCTCAGTAATCCCTGTGCCCTTGGAAGGCTGCCCTCAGTGGAAGGCCAAGGTCACGGCTAGACCAGTGCTCCAGTGCAGCACTGTGGCTGCTCCCTCATGCTGGGACCCTGGGCAAGTCCCTCCGCCTTTCTGGCCAGCTTCTGTCTTGCCAAGACACACAGGCCATGCCCATCTGCCCTGACCCTCCTAGAAGGGCTGTCACAAAAATCAAATATGTCACCATTCTGTGGACATGAGGTCAAGGTGCATCGACTCTTCTGGCCTAGAGCAGAAGCCAGTTCCCCTGTAGAACTGGATTCCGCGATTTGCTGGCCTGCATGTGCAGCCACCTGCAAACTGGAACTTCGCAATGCTACCAAGAGCCACCAGCATGCATGCCTTCCAACGTGCTACTGCTTCCCGGCCTCCCAGGAGCTGAGACGGGGGCACCGGTATTTCCCTCCTTTGTTCGGCACCCGCTCAGTTATGCACACACAGTAGTGGTGCCGGTGAACGCCCCACGTTCTCCATGGTGAGAAAGGAGTATGGGAGTGGACAAAACACACACCCCTTCTCTTGGACTGACTTTGATTCTACACCGTCAGCCGTCTCCCCCAGGGCTCCTTGCGGGAGGAAGCCCTGGAGAACTTCTCTCCTGCTGTAGACAAATTCATCTTACCCTTTTCTCTGCTAAGGGTCTGGGCTTCTGGGGCGTGCCCAGCCAGGACGTCTATTTCCAAGGGCAGCTACTCTGCCTCCCTGGGCCGGGCAGGGCTGGAAGAGGCAGGCGAGAGCCTGGGAAGCAGTGCCTGCTTTGTCCAGCACCCTGTCCTCCAGTATCATCTTTGTACTCCCACTCCCTACTCCTCTTCCTTTGGGAACGCGGCAGTGCTAAAAACAAGCTTTCTGTGAACCATGTTTTTTTCTGGGTTAAAGGCGAAAAATGCGGCGCTTCCTCCAAGTGGAAAGCACTGGTCCCGCCAGCTCTGGGCACATTTCCTAGATCCTTCCTCCCTCACAGGGGGGAGAAGCGAGGAGGGGGTGGGGAGGGAAGGAAAGGGCAGGCAGGGCAGGGGAAGCCGCAGCCCGTGGGCTTGGAGCAGGCCTGTGCTGGGAAACGCAAGGTCAATATGGAGGTGGGACAGGGCCCACCACTGCAAGCGGGCCAGGCAGGCCGGGGCAGCTTCCAGGCAAGGGCGGAGGCCAAGACCCCACAGAGCTTGTCTTCGAGAATCCCCGCCGCGGGAGTTGTGAAAATCTGCGTTAATAGGAAAAGCAAGCACTTGACGACCCCTCAGCGCTCCCGCAGTCAGCCTGGCTTGGGACGGAGGACGGGGAGTTCTGAGGAATTCTCTCCGGTCCCGACTGTGGGACAAAGGCTTTTCAGGAACCCATGCCTCACTGTATCCTTCCTGCACAGGAAGGGGACTGCAGCTACCTCCCAGCTCCCTGGCGACTCCCCAAGCCTCTGTCTCCAGCCAAGAGCCCGGCCGCCTTCGCCTGCATGCCTCTCTGCAGATCCCGCCCTCGGCCTCAGCACAACAGCCAAGTGTCGGGCGATGGGGGACAGGTTGGACAAGCAGAAATGGGCCCAGCTGGTGGGGCTGGGGAGGGGCAAACGCTGCTTCCCCTGGACATGGCCTGGCCATTCCCTGAGAACATCGCAGCCCCCACCCCAGCCATGTCTCACCACTTCTTTCATCAATCCATGATTTGCTGTGATGGACTGATGGCACGATCGGCCCGCTTTTTCAGACCTCCCTGTGTGCATGCCCCTTGCCAGGTGACTTGGAAGCTCCCATGCCAAAGGGAAGAGTCCCTAAGTGCTACGGAGTCTTGTCCTTTATCTCTTGAATCTATAGATTGGGACTAGTCTGATAAGGATTAAGTGCCGGGTGACATTTCCAAATCTGGGCCAGAAATTCAGTGCTCTTGCCCGCTGGCTATCATCATGAGAAGGACAAGCTTGGGCTGGACCATAGTCTGAGGAGGATGGGGAAACACATGGAGCAGACCCAAATCACCTCCATGACACCCAACACCATCCTAAATTAGCAACACCTACACACATGGGCAAATCCAGCTGAGACCAGAAGAACCGCCTTGTGGAGCCCAGCCAAGGTGGGCAGAGCTGCAAAGCTGACCACTCGGGGCACATGGCAATCAACTTCTGCCATACACCATGAAGCGTGCTGGTTGTCAGGCAGAGCCGCTGTGGCAATAAGCAACAGATACACCTAGAGAGAAAACTGGCACATCCTCAAGTCCGAGCTGAGCGCCTCCCAGTTCTGCCTATCAGGTTTGCATACCCACCACCAGCTCTGCTATAAACTTGTTCCACATCTCCTAATTCTCATCTACCAAGAGGACCAGAGAGCCTTGTTCCAAGCTTGGAGTATTCTGTGTCTCACTCGGTCCTCTTACCCCGAGCCTGCCATGCCATCATCTCCTCTTGCATCTTCCTATTCTGCTACCCTCCCACCAAGGAGAGCCCTCATCCATGACCTGTCTCTCCCCCCTCAGCCCCATCTGCTTCCCCCCCAGGGGGAAAGTGGTCTAAATCCTCTCCAGCTTCAACACACGCTCCCAGGCCCCCATCCCTGGGTCACTGCACTTGCCTCTGGATAACACTTGCATGGAACAACTCCTCTGAAAGACAACTCTCCTGGCTTCAACTCAGCTGAATATTTTGCTAAAATCACAATGACTTCTTTGTCTGGAGGCAATCCATTCATAATGCACTATAAAAGCAAGGCTATTACAGCTTGGGAAGCACTGGCCCCAGCCGTCTCCAGGGAACAGGTGTTGAGGCGAGGGTGGCCGGGAGATGGCAAGAGCCATTTCTCTCCAGATTACACTCACTAGGTGACATGGGTTGGACAGGAGGATTATTATTCTTGTTGCCACTACGATCACCGTTATTCCTCAGGTAGGAAGGAACCTGGCTAACAAAGCTTCCCAAAGACAGAAGGCATAAGGCAAACATACTCACCTTTTAGAATTCTTCAAGTGCCTAAAACTGTGCTTTGCACACAGCTCACACATCGTGGCTGAATGATTGCCACACAGACAAGAGTGGAGTCATGGCTGGGACCAATCACACAGATGCCGGCGTCTGTTGGCTCCATTTCTGTCCTCACCGGGTGGTGTTCAGCTCACCTTTCCCTTAGCAAGACCTGCGGCGGGGATTTGCCAGGGGAACAGCTGTCTCTGGGATCAGGGGTGTGAATACGTAGGAGGCAGCTCTGTTTCTCCAGCTCCCCAACCCCACGACACTCCGAGCACCCTGAGGGTATCCTCCACCTCCTGCTCATCCTTGGGGACATTGACCATCTTCTATGTCCTCTGCAAAACCTGTGTGACACCTCCATAGATGAATGAACCAACAATGAAGTTCTAGCTTTCTTTATGCCTTTTAGTCATTTGTTTAGATACCCCCCCTGTCTTAAACCAAAAATGACAGTGGCCTGCCTCGGTAACACATGTTTGTTTTAATCTGCTTATTTTGGAAACTTCATTTCCATCTCCTTGTGCCATCAACATTTCCTGGAGGAGAATGGTTCAGCCCCCCGAGTTGCCCACCCAAGTCATTGGTCCCACTCCACTGACATCACACATGGCCTAAGTGAGTCTCCCTTGGGAGAAAGTTTTTAGGAAAGTATGCAAGAATTCAGGATGGTCCGCTCAAACTTCCAAAAGTATACTGTATGGTAGTCTGCAGCTATAAAAATATACACATACAAAAGTACAGCTACAAAATCATGGGGCCCCTTTTCTTAGAACTGCATTATAAAAAGTGGGGATTTTGCATTGAGAGGAAACTTTGGGAAAGAGGGCCACATTACGATTACAATTCCAGGTTTGTCTCCCCCCAATCTTTATTTTTGTCGAATAGTCAGAGTGTATGGAACCAGCCAGTGAGGAGGGGAAGTGGCTAAAATGAATACTCCATGGACCAAGAAGGGAAATGTGAAGTTCAAGGTCACACAGTCATTCTGCTGTCAGTAAGAATGTCATTAGTCAGGGCAAGAGAGAAGTGTTTCAATACTGCCCCGTGGGTTTCTGTCCCCCCGTCTCTCTCTTTGCACTATGAATCACAGCATAGTCAGTGAGCTACACCAGACAGGCTCTGGAATTTGCACTGATGTATGAACTCTGGCAGCCACTACACATTCAATGGGCAAAGTCTGATGCTCTCGACCTAGAGCATTCCTTTGGGTTTGGCCCACAGAATGTCGGCAGGAAAGGCCACCCAGGGACTGCCGTGCTGGTTCTGTTTCTCATCAGGGTGTGCTCTCCCCTTGATGAGAGCAAACACACCTGGTCCCCGGGCCTCTATGTCCAGCATCAGGCTGGGGCTCAGGGGCCCCAGGGCTCTCAGGTTAGAGGCTCTGTCCCTTGGGCAAGGCCAGCTGGTGTTACTTGGCTCCGCAAGTGTTGATGTTTTTCCCATCCACAGCATCTTCCACGAGGGAAACGTGGTAATCCGTAGACAGGGTGAAGTGAGAGATGCAGCCCACGAGGCCTCTCATGTACTGCCTGCTGGTGTGCAGAGCGATTTCCTTCATTCCACCTGCCAGGAAGCAAGAGGGAGGGAGGGTGAGCCAAGGGTCAGATGTCAGCACCGGACTCTCTCTCTCTCTCTCTCGGAGGCCTTTGAACGCCCACTGACCAGGATATCTCCTGGCTGCTGGGAAGAGGGAGGGTTGGGGGCCCCTTGACCTGTGAAGCACCTCCCATCTCTCTGTGTCTCAGTTCTCCTTGAAGAAATCGATTGACTTGGGTCAGTCTGACACAAAACCAAAGCCTGTAAAGGCACACCTCACGCGTGATTTCTAGCCCCACTGACCGCGTCTAGCATCTAGTAAATTTTGAATTCTGGTGTCATGTCACCAAAACACAGTCTGTCAGGAGCGCTGATGTCATCTCAAACCACAAGAAACCCACCGACGTGGGATGCTTTCAGCTGCACTGTTCAGAAGCCTCCTGTGGAAGAAGCCGTCTTCTCGTGTTTACGTGTCTGCCCTCGTGGGTTACAAGGCGCTCACAGAAATACTACGCAGTCTATTCTGAGAGGGGCCAGAGAGGCAGCTCCTCCTTCCTCAGAGAGAATTCACGGAGCTATTTGGAGTAGGTTCCTGTTCTATAAACAAGAAAAGCATGGCTTTCCTGGCGAATTGGTCCAAAGCACTTGAGTGAGTGCCTTTCTGCCCTTCAGCTATGAGTCAGAAGTTCAGCGAATGGAAGAGTTGAGCATCTGGACAGCTTCCTGATTTCCAGGTATTTGACTGACCCAGTGAAGTGCACAGCCCAGCAAGACAAATGGATGACTAACAAGGAAAAGCACTGGCCTAATTTAGATTTGGCCAAAGGTCACTTACCCACATATAGCGCTCCATTGATGTTGAGCTGTCTCATCATGCCCGGTGATTTCCCTGTCCTGGCTCCGTAGTCATCCACAGTTAT
The DNA here is from genome assembly GCF_964237555.1 of Oryctolagus cuniculus. NCBI lineage: Eukaryota > Metazoa > Chordata > Mammalia > Lagomorpha > Leporidae > Oryctolagus > Oryctolagus cuniculus. The sequence goes on along the minus strand of NC_091445.1, from coordinate 63,882,201 downwards.
CTTTCCTGATTGTCCGTCCCTACACACACACACACACACACACACACACACACATCAGATAAACACACAAAAAACATTTTTTATAGTTTAATTCTTATATTTGTTCTACTGTGGAATGCTATGTTCAACACTGCCTTTTTTGGCACCCATCCCATTGTGCACTTGTTTTAATAAAGATGCATTAAAGCACCTACTATGTGTTTGGCGCTGTGCTAAGTGGAACTGAACAAAATGCAAAATGCAAAACAAATTCCTGGCCCTTGGGAGTTTATAGTTTTCCCAGGATGGTGAAAATTCAAATTGTGAATGATGACATAGTTGTCAATGCTCTGCAGAACACAAGGGTGCTATGGAATCACATGGGCGGAGCCTGATGCAATCCCATGACAATGGAAAAAGACAGGAATTAGTACAGACCGAGCGCAGAGAACAATGGGGTAGGGGAATGGAGAGGTGAAAGATGACGTCAGAAGCAGATGGCACAGGGCACTGTTAAGGACTTTAGAACAGAACCTGAGGTGAGAAGGAGCCAGGGATGAACTTGAAAGTGAAACCAATGGGTGGAGTAGCAGCAGCGTGGTGAGGCCTGCTGAGATGTCAAGTACAATGAGGAGCCAAGAAAGCAATGTTGGTGCATAGAGGATTATTCTAGTGGAGGAATGAGATTGCCTTACAAGTTTCTACAGGACCCACAGACCTCAAAAGCAATGGGAAATACTATGCCCATCATCCAAGGCTACTGTGGCAATCGGATGCCACTCCTGCCAAGTACAGGGCACAGTCCCTGATAGCTCTCGTGCACCGTAAAGACAGGAGAAGAAGGATGTTGCAACTGTTATCATCACTGCATCACCGTCTCCACCCATAAAATGAAGCTTACCAAACCCAAGTGGCTGTGCATACTACTGAGATAAAGTGTGTACAGTACCTGGCACCTGGCAATGCTAAATAAAGGAAAATTCGTTTTCTCTTTCCTGATAGGATTAATGCTTGTGAGGCCAGAATTCCCCAGAACAAGACAGTGCACAAAGCAGGGCTCCTCTTGGGTGGGTGGGTGGGGGTGTCTCTTCTTCACTGTTTTCTCTATCCCTGACCATGGAGCCTGCTGCAGAGAACTAAGGTATCCACTCAACTCTTCCTGTCATGTTGGTACCCATGGCCTTGACCCAATTCCCATGCAGATTTATTGTAGTTCCTTCAAGGCCCATCTCACAATTCATAATATCTGCTTGAGTCCTCCCACCCACGGAGCTCCTGGGCTCAGCCCCTGCTGTTCAGCTCTCACTGTAACCTAAGCAGAAGCATCGATGATGCCAACAGGAAGAGCCTCCTCTGCTGAGCCCTCTGCGTGGGGCCATGCTGGATGCTGTCACATCGGAAGTTTTTCTGGTGCAGCATTCCACTGCCTTCTCCCTTCCAAAGAGCAGAAATGCTGGTTGTGTGTGGGCTGCATCACGGGGTGTCATAGAAAGACCTTTGATCTAGGCTCTGCCCACAAACAATGGTATAGCTTCGGGAAAGTCACTCAACGTCGCATTCCTTAGATGTCTAGGAAGTGCGTGGTTTCTCCACAGCATGTATCTTGATGTACATAATCCAACCACAACAATGGTCAAGATTTCAAAATCCTTCCACAACGTGTAAGTGTTCTACCAACCAGCTCTGCTCAAGGAAACTGAGAGCGTTGTGCGCCTTGATGTTACCAAAGTGGGGATTGTGGGGATCAAGGGTGGTTGGAGCCAAGAATGCAGGCATCTGCTACTCCCCCTTGGTGTTTCTGTGTGCACCCTTTTAAGGATGGGTACGAGAAATGAGGAACTCAGCAGCCACCAGTTTAGAGCATTTGGGAGTTAGGTTGGTCTTTGTGCATTTTGACTTGTATTCCAGAGCATGTTTTGAGATAAAGGCCTATAAATATTTACGATGGGAAAAACATCTCTCTTCTCAACAAGCTACAGTTGGGGCTTCATGGAAATCTCTTTTTCTCTGTCTCAAGGGCTTTCTAGGCCTCTGGAGAGCAGATAAACACACATCTGCCTCTGTGCCCTCATACTTCCTTTATGATACCAAAGACAGGCACAGCAGCCAGAGCAGGGCGCCCCACACAGCTGCTCCCACCACAGCCTGCAGGAGCAAGGAAGGAGCTGGCAGTGCAAAGCCCCGTGCTTCCCAGGCCTTGCTCACAACCTCAGCCACTGAGTCCCCCAGAAAGGGTTATGATAACTTCTCAGGGAACCCCAGAGACTCTGTGTAGCTTATCCTCCCCTGGGACCTGCAGCTAACACGTGGTGTCGCTGTTTCTGTGACTTGGCTTGCCACACGCTTTCGGAAAATAAACTGTTATGAATATGGATCTAGGTCGTGAAACTATAAAGAAGAGCAAGGCAGTGATTCACCCAAAGTTAATCAGAAGTCAGGGTTACTTCTGTGAGGGGGCAAGGTAGCAACTGGGGCTGGGTGAACCACGTACGCCTTCTAAGATCGAAAAAAAAAGGCATGGGGAGAATGTAATGGCCTGTACAATGAGATGCAGAGCATCGTTCAAAGTCCATGCCCTGAAACCCCTTCTCACTAGGTTGAGAGACTCCCCTCCAGCGTGTCCATCAGCAGGCCACTGAGCGGTGAAGGAGTGGGGTACAGGGTCTCAGCCTGACAGCCTCAGTGGAAGGAGGGCACAGGTGGAAGTTGGGAGTCAAAGCCTTGAATGCTCTGGCCCAGGAGTGCTAAGGTGCTGGGCGAGGTGGGGGCCGCAGGTGGAACGAGAAGGGCACCAGGCACCACATCCCACCCCTGCTCAGCTCCAGCCCTGCCCTCCCCCTCCCCCCTCTCCCACTCACCTAACAGCTTTGACTCGGTGCCACCGACCATCGTTGAAGGAGCCATTCACCATGATGGATGCCACACCACTGCCCAGATTGTAGCTGAAGGCATTGGGACAAAACAAGGCAGAGGACAGAATAAAACATCGAAGCACAGGCACACACCCACTCTCCTTGCCGGGAGTTCTTTGGAATTCTGAACTGCAGCTGCCTTCACACAAAACAGTGACACAAACGGTGCTTGACTTGCAGCTTAGCCCATGATTAAAATACTTCTACAAATCTTAATTGTGGCAAAGCACACATTAACACTTACCGTCTTAACCACCTCTAAGGGTAAAGCTCAGTGTTGTTAACCACATGCATTCACGTTGTAGCGCAATTTCCAGAATTCTTTTCAACTTGCAGAAGGAAACTTCTGTTCAGATTAAAGAGCAGCTCCTGAGTCTGCCCTCTCCTCTGATGACCACCCTTCTATGTTTGTCCCACGGATCTGATGATTGTAGACTCCTCATATAAGTGGAACCACACATGCTTTGTCTTTTAGTGCCTGGCTTACTTCACTCAGCATGGTGTCAACAAGGCCAACTCTTCTCTGAAGCGTCACGTATGGAAACATCAGCACCACAGTCCCGGGGCAGGAAGGGCTTTATCACGTGTCCTATACTGCACTTGGTTGCATAGTGGCTACCCCCCCACACCAAAGGCATGGCCACCCTGAACCTCAGAATGTGAATTTATTCAGAAACATGGTATTTGCAGATGCAATTAATTAAGACAAAGTCTTACTGGATCAGGATAACCATAAACCCAGTATGAATGGTCTCCTTACAAGAAGATGAGATTTGGACAGAGACAGATACTTAGGGCAGAAGGCTCTGTGAAGACGGAGATGGGGATTTGAATGATGCACCTACAAGCCAAGGAAGACCAAGGATTGCCAGCGACCAGCAGACCTAACAGAGTCATAGAGTAGATTTTCCAGGGGGAACCAGCCCTGGCAACACACTGCATTTGGATTTCTAGCTTCCAGAACTGTGGGAGAGTGAGCTGTTGTTGTAAGCCATCCAGTTGGTGGAAATTTATTATCTGCAGCCTTAGAAACTAATACAGGCTTTTTTTCCCCAAGACAGAACATTACAGAGTAGGCTGAACCCCAAAGAGATTAAGGGAATTTGCCAAAAATCACAAGGCTAACATGTCCAACTTGAACTTGGTGTTCTATCTGTCCCATTCCCCATTCACTCTGCTGTCAGGTTCTGCCCACCAGCTTCCTAGTTTCTATCTTGGTTCCCAGATTCTCAGATGCCCTAAGGGTATCAGAAGCATGGACATGTTGTTTACCAGAGAACTAGCCCTCTTAATCCACTGTCCATTTGATTATTCTAATTCGATTCAATTCAACAAATATTCAGGGAGTGACTACTGGAGGGCGGGCATTAGGCCAACTGCCTAGACTTTCCCTGGATAATAAGATAAAGCCCATGTACGTAGGCTTGTGAAGGGCGGCGTGTTCCACTCAGGACAACTCTATCCTCATCAGCTGAAAGGAGAACTCTCCCTTATCTCACTGCCCAAGGAACAAGAATGTGGAGGGAAGCCTGGATCCGCTACTGAGCACTCATTCTAAGAAAAGAGCAAGAAGAGAAAGTGCCTGGCCTTGCCCAGAGAAAACACTGTAGGTCATTCCCTTGTTCATGGAGGCTCAAAGACACAGCCCACTGACATTTAACCAAGAATAGAACTCGGGATGACTGGGCAAACCATGGGACAAAGCTGCCACCCCGACCCTGAAAGAGCCACTGTTTTCTAGCGAATTTTCCCACATCAAGTGTCTCCTTGTAGAAAGCAGCCTGGAGGTGGAATTCTCAGATTTCATTATGTGGCGGCCAAATGTTTGAAGCAATGAATGACCATGGAGCCAGGCGAGGAGCTGGTTGGCAGAAACTTGGCTGAATTGCTCTCCTCGGCTTTCCTGCGAGGCAGCTTGGGGTGATGGAGGAGTGACGCCTGGGTCTCCAGGCTTGCCAGCTTACTAGCTCTGTGACCTGGGGAGATCTGCTTCCTGTCTCTGAGCTGAATATCCTCAGCTGTCATAGTACCCGAAGGATGGCAGGGAATGTGAGGATAACCCATAGAAAGCAGACGCACGTAGGAGGAGCCGAGCAGAGATCCCTCCCTCCTCAGCCACAGGCAGCTCGGATGTCACCAGGGTGACAGCGCACCTGAGGAGCCAGCAGGAGAGGTCAGCAGGTGAGGCCTCATTCCTGGAAGGGCAGCCAAGTGAGAACGCACCCACAGGCTGTCAATATGTAACCAAAGCAGCCAGGAACACCAAGATCTCAGGGTCCAGGTGACCTGGGACTGATGGCAGGGAGGCCGGACCAGAACGGTGCTGGGAGAGGAGACCTTTTCGGTTGGATTAGATCCCGGCTGGACCAAGCGTAGGCTTTCTTCCTATTGGTGCTCAGGGTGCAGGGAAGCCAGAGTGACCGCCGCAGACAGGAGCCAGCCCTCCCTGTGGAGGGGGCAGCTCAGCTGGTTTCTGCAGGGCCTGACGCCACCCTCCCACTCTCTCTGATGTCAGACCTGCCCAACGCACTCCTGCTTTCCCGGGGAAGGCTGATAACTCACCCAAGATCAGCTCCCTGCGTTCTGCCACAGCAAATGCCCAACAATCGTGGTTTCCTTCACTAGAAGGGGGGAGGGGGAGCCTCTCTGGGCGGTGACAAGGTGCTGGATCTTGTTCTGGGTGGCAGTGATGCAAGGCTTACCCATTTTACTATTAAACCATACGTTGAACATGTGTGCACTACACACAGCTAACACCTCAATACAAAATGCAAAAATGAGTGAACGCACACCTGGTTTCTCTACCAATGTCCTGTGACTCTGGCCACCTCCCTGAGGGGCCTGTGTTAGTCACGTCTCCTTAACACCCTTTACTGTTGTCAGAGCTCGTGCCTCTCTCTGCTGCATGAAAATATTAGGAAGTTCAAGTTTGGGGTGGAAGGTGGCCAGATAAACCTGCTGGCAGGTGTTATGTCCCACTTATAACCATAAAATCATACTCATTTGAGTAAAGTATTTCGATTTCCTTTTTCCTACTCAATCTGGCACCAAAACTACGAATAAATTTGTTATCCTTTTAAGAGTTCCATTGCGTTTCTGTGTTCCCTAGCAGAAGGGCTTTGAGAACGAAATCATAAAAGGACCAGCATTTAGGTGAGGGAGAGTCCAGAAAGTCGAGAGCGTATTTTCTTATCTCGGGATTCCTTTGGCGTTTGCTCTGGGCCCAGATCATGCACCAACAACCTCAAGGCTAATTTATCTTCTTCACAGGACGACCGACTCTCTGAGATCCAGTGATGAAAGCTCCTGGAGGAGCAGAGCCCGCGTCTCCTTCCAAACAGCAGCTGCTGGGGAGCCTCGCAGTTCAAATGCCTGCATCCGTTATCAGAGTGCCTGGGTTCAATTCCCAGCCCTGGCTGCTGAGTCCAACTCCCCACCAGTTCACACCCAGGGAGGCAGCAGGTGATGGCTCAAGTAGTTGGGTTTGTGCCATCTGCACGGGAGATGTGAAGGGAGCAACCCACTCCCGGATTCAAGCTGGCCCAGTTCCAGCTGTTGCAGGCAGTATACTAGTGAGAAAGGTGGGATCTCTCTCCTTCCCCCTCTCTTGCTCTCTCTCTTTCTCTCTGCCTTTCAAATAGGTAGAAAATAATAATAATTTTATAAGCCAAAATTTATGAAGCAGTTATATTGTGCTAACACCCTCACCTGTCACCTCTCCCAGGTAGGGGCTTTGAGAGCCCAGCATACACACAGCCAGGACAATAATTCCTAGGGTCATCATCACTAATAACTAGCTCAGTCACACCCTGAACTCAAATTCACTCACAGCTCACCCTGAACTTTGACAGACAAAAAGGAACAGAGGCTCAGAGAAGTCAGGTCACTTGCATGGGATCACACAGCCATGGCAATCCTGCATGTGTGACTTCAAAGCCATGTGGGGCCCTGATTTCTAAGACACAGTTCCTGGAATCACCTGGGGTACTTGTTTCCTGTCAGATCCTGGGGCCCACCTGGCCCTACTCCCTCAGCATCTCAGGGAACACAGCAGGATTTGGAACAGGCCCCTGGGCAATTTGCTGTCTGCTGACATGTACACAGTCTTGGCCTACACCACCATTCCTCTCGGTGCCCAGCCCATGGCAATATTGCACAGGTCTGTGCTGGGGGCACAGACGGGGCAGATCACCGCCCAGAGGGAAGGGCATTTGGTGGAGCAGCAAGCATGCGGCTCCAGGCCCAGGCAGACTTCTGCACCTGGGCCTCATCCAGCAGTGCATCTCACACATAGCACAACCAGAAGACTCCATGATCAGAGGGCAAACAGAGCCAATTGTCAGAAGCCAGAAATGCACCCACGACAGAGAGGGGACTGGGAGAAGGGTACTAAGAGCCTGGGTGAGGGCAGAGAGCCCTCCTCCCAGGGCTGGGGACAGTCCTGACCTTCTCCAGGTTTCCTCTCGGGCTGGAGTGGGTGGTGGATAGGCCTCCGCTGGCAATTTTGGGGGGAAGTTGGGCCATCCCACCCAAGGCTGAGCTACTGTTTCAGTTCCCTTTTCTGGGCACAGTCAAGTACTTGAGGCCTCGACGAGGTTAACCACAGGAAAACCACAAGAAAAAGGCTTGGAGGCAGCCAGGCTGAAACTCAGTGTGGGGAGCTCCGTGTCTGACCTCTGAGCCAATGCCGGGTGGGATCCCCAGGGCAAGGGAGCAGACAGGGTGAGAAGCTGCTGTGTACCTGCCAGCCTCCAGCCTACGGCCACACCTATGTCCCCAAAGTCCCCAGTATCATGGGAGCGAAGCACTTAGTACGCTCTGCTTACTTAGGGGCTAGCGTGATGTTGGACAAGTGACAGTTCCTCTCATAATGCCTTTTCCTCACTTTGAACAGATTTATGTCAACCTCCTCTGGCTGTCAGTCATTCCCGCACGCGACTCACACAGCCCCAGATTAAAATGCTCACCTCCTCTGTCGTTCAGCTAGCTCTCCCTTGTCTGTTCCCATTCTCACTAACCTCACAGCATTTCGTGAACCCTCGCGCTAGACACCACAGCGGGGATTACAGGAGTTTGGCGCAGTGAATTAAGACGTCACTTCGGACACTCATGTCCCACAGCAGAGTGCTGGGGTTCAGGTCCCGGGTCTGCTCTCCATGCCAGTTTCCTGCTAATGCACACCTTGGGAGGCAGCAGGTGATGGCTCAAATAGTTGGCTTCTGCCACCCATGCTGGAGAGCCAGACTGACTTCTGGGGTGCTGACTTTGGTCTGGTCCAGCTTTGGCCACTGCAGGCATTTGGAGAAGATGGGAAGTGAACTGCTGGGTGAGAAGTGTCCCACCAGATGGGAGATTTCTCTCCCTCTGCGCTTTGACGTGGGGCCTGTGATTTGGAGATGGAGCAGGGGTGCTTAAACCTTAGCAGGCCAGAGAATCTCCTGAAGAAGTGGTCCCGGGGCCAGCACTGGTTTAAGCTGCACCTGCGATGCCAGTCTCTCGTCTCAGAACATGAGTTCATGTCCTGGCTGCTGTGCTTCCAATCCAGCTCCCTGATACTGCACCTGGGAAGGAAGCAGACGATGGCCCAAGTGCCTGGGCCCCTGCCATCCACCTGGAAGACCTGGATGGAGCTCCTGACTCCTGGTTCCAGCTTGGTCCAGCCCGGCCATTGCAGCCATTTGGGGAGTGAAGCAGCGGATGGAAGAGCACTCGTTTTCTGGCTCTCTTGCTCTCTCTTCCCCTCTCTGCGGCTGTCTTTCAAATGAATAAATCAATCTTCAGACAGAGAAAGGAAAAACAAACGCTCACAGCACACATTGCCGGGCCCAGGCCCAGAGAGTTTCTGGCTTAGCAGGTCGGGATGAAGCCTGAGAATCCATGTAACAGGCTGCCGGGTGTGGCATGCTGCAGCTGCTATTTGGAGGCCACAAGTTTAAAGCCAAGGTTCCCAGAGTTCAGATCTTCAGCACCCTGAGCTGAGGATGAGCTAAAGACTCCTTCCGAACTCGGCGGGATCAGCACCCTCTATTTTTTATTTTTTTCCTATGATTTTATTTATTTATTTGAGAGGTAGAGTTACAGAAAGAGAAGTCTTCCATTTGCTGGTTTACTGCCCAAATGGCTGCAATGGGTGGAGCTGCGCTGATCCAAAGCCAAGAACCAGGAGCTTCTTCCAGGTTTCCTATGTAGGTGCAGAAGCCCAAGGACTTGGGCCATCTTCTACTGCTTTCCCAGGCCATAGCAGAGAGCTGGATTGGAAGTGGAGCAGCCGGGACACAAACATGGGGTACACCCACATGGGATACCGGCACGGCAGGCGGAGGCTTAGCCCACTACGCCACAGCACCGGCCTGGCATCCTCTTCTGTTTCATCCCAGCCGGAGAGTGGGGAGCATACAGAAGGAACACACTAGGACAGGGTCACAGATTTGCTCTGAAATGGGCCAGACTGCAAATGTTTTAGGCTTTGCCATACAATTCTTACCAAAAGTTACTCAAATGTGCTTTTGTAGCAAGGTCACAGTCCTTGACATTACATGGATACCGTAGTATTCCAATACAACCTTATTTACAAAACCGGGGGCGGGGGGGGGGCAGGTTTGGCCCATTTGCAGACTTTTGCTCTAGATTAGTGGATGGATTCTGGAAAGGGCCAGAGGCTCAAGTAAGCCCAGAGCTTCAGGCTACAGCCAATTCCAACGGCCTGTGTTTTTGGCTCATGTTTGGAGCACTGTATTTGGCGTGCTCTGTTCCATCTGAGGAAGACGAGAGGACACGGCTGCACGCAGGCCGGAGGGGCGGTTACCTGAACACCAGGGCTCCATCCCGAAGGCCCAGGGCAATGAAGTCACTGTTGGGTCTCATGGGGCTGTCTCCCCTCCACATCAACAGGCCATCCTTGGCGGTTGTCTTAAACCTCATGAATGCATTTGATCTTGAGCCTGACACCCTGGAAGGAAACACATAAACAAGTCCGCCCCATCAACCACCAACATCTGTTTCTGAGTAATCCCAGTTGCGTTGGCCAGCCCTGAGCAACCAGGTGTAAGGATAATCTTACTTCCAGGAGGTTAGAAATAGTATCACCCTGCACACTTGGCTCCACGCATTGTGAAGCCCCACGGGAGAGCACTTGCTGAGTCACAGTTCAGCAAGTCTGTGGCCAACGCCATTCCCAGGCTGCACCCCTGTACCCACCTCAGGTTTTGCTCTTTCCTATTACTCACAGGCCATGGGAAACCATTCCCACCCTGTCCAGCAGAAAGCAACTTTCCCAATTTCCAAGGGGTTCAAGGGGCAGCGCTCCCCTGGCTTTGATCACTGCTGGGAATGGCCAGCTCTGGTCATGGCTGTCTGTAGGGGCAGGATTTGGACCCAGGGACTGGAAAGGGGTGGGCTCTTAGACAAGAGGGGCTGATGGCTGGAAGGGGTGTTGAAGCAGAGGCAGGGTGGAGAGGGTCAGGAGGTGGTGAGGGAAGAGGGCTGTCCAAGCTCTGGGCTCCTTCCCCAAGCTGGAAACCAGTGCAGGTGTCTGTGTACTGTCACCCACTATTGGAAATGGGCTAGTCCAGAAATTCTCACTACAGGGAGCAGGTTTTCAACCGATGTAGGTAGGGGAGCAGGCATGGGATTCCTCGAACAAAAGGTGAGAGAACAGTAAGCAGAACTTCTTATTGCTAATAGGGCACTACTTGACAAGTTTCTTCTTCCATTTTCCCATCCCTTTGTCTGTCCCACAACCCTGGGTGTGGAGCTGTCAAGTGCATTCTATGGGGAAGAGTGGAGGGACTTTAGTCTTGGATTCCTAGAGCCCAATCTAGGCAGAAAGAGACCGAGTTTGCCTTCCCCTTGGGGGACCTTGAAGTAGTGAGGGGGAAGCAGTGCAGTCCTGGCCGCTTCCCTGGGGATCTGCTTTCCCCTACTTTTGCTCCAGATGCCTTCTTCTCCGAACCCTTGCCTTGGGTCTACTGATTGGCACATGTCAATCAAGATGCTTCCATTTCTTTTGTCAGTGGTTGATTTTGGGGTGGGCATGTGACCCGCAACTGTCCAGTGAAATAGGGGAAATGTTCCAGGTGTGTTCTAGGAAGGATTTCCTTACTTTTAAAAAGAATCACATGACCCAAGCCAGGAAGTCTTGTGTACTTCCACTGGGTGTGGCTGTGTTTTACAAGCACCTGATGGACAGCTGGGGAGGGGCCTCAGAGAATAGGCAGTGGATAACAAGGCAGAGCTAGGGATGAGACCCAGATCCTGGATGATGCAGTTGGTGCCCGAAATTAAGCAACCCAGGATCCAGCCCAAGTCTGAAACAATCGCTATATGAAATAACAAATACTGATCTTGTTTAAGACATTTTAAGTTTTCTGTTATTTGCCACCAAGTATCAGAAACAGACCCTGAACTTGACCTACATCAAGTATACTTTCATACATGTGCACATGCATAAATACCATCAGAACTGCTGTGGTGGGGGCGCCCTACTTCTACTCTGGCCCACCCCCTGTCCCCCTTCCCTGATCACCCAGTATCTCTCACTAAGCTGCAGGAGTTGAAGACCAGGATCACAAGATCCCTGCTTTCTGGGGGAATGCCGTGACCTTTTGTCTTTGCAAATAAAGAGCTGAAGAAGGAGGAGGCTCCCTCCTGGCTGGGAATGTGTTTTACCTAAGTCCCCATGACAAGACAACATAGGTGAATACCTCCTGGGATTAGAGAAAGGAAGCAATGTCTGTCTGGTATGCGATCAGAGTACCAGGGCCATCCAGCGCCCCAGGAACATTTCTCTCAAGCATTTTCATTCTTTGTAAAGTCATCGAGCTCTGAGCCTAAGAGCCGGATGCCTTTAGCTCAAAGATTGGCCTGCTCTGTTATCACGAAGTCAACTTGAAGAGGAAAGAACATTCTAGCATGGTTGTGCTGGGGGCAGAGAGGGTAGGTGGCACATTATAAACTACGAAGAATGAGGGGACATGAAAGGAAGAGAGAAGGTGTCAACTCAAAGTGTCCAAGACAAGCTTGGCTGGTTGGAAGACTTTGCCAGCCTTGCCTCCTGCCATGTGACTAGGCAAAACCAAGGCTGGGCCTGCAGCTCTGGCTGTGACGTGGGCATCTCCTTGGGCCATGCTCCTTGGACCAGCACCTCTGTGAACTGGCCAGAGCCTGATGAGGACATAAGACCTTTGAGGTGGAAGAGTTAGGGTAGGTCCTGAGCCAGCAGGATATGGGCTTGGAGCTGCTGTCTGGGTAGGGGAGCAGCTGGCCCTCTGGCTCCTGGTACTCAACAGCACTGCACACAACGGCTGTAGCAAAGCATCCAGCTCACTGCCCTGCTCATGGAATCACATCACAACCTTGACTTCAGGGGCATCCAATTCTCCTGCTTATCAAAGCATCAGCACTGGAAGGAAGCCCCAGTGCTGGGTCACACGACCCTCTCCAAGCCCACTGGCCAGAGAGGGTTTGCATCAGTTGTCAAGGGATTGGTTTGAAAAACTGATTTTTTTCCTCCCAAGTTTGGTTTGTTTTCTTTTGTTGTGTTCTAGTTTCCATGTTTATTTTGTGCACTTTTTTCCCCTAAGGCCATGGCTAAAGGGCCTTCTTGGAGAATTATCTTCTGGCAGGAAAGATAAGCAAAAGCACTGGGAAAGACATTGAGAAATTGACCTGCGAGGGGATAAGGAAACCACTGTTGAAACACATTACCTCTTGAGGATATCTGGGTTGTCATACATCAGGTAACTCCGGCCTGTAAACTGCGGGATCTCAATGGCTTCTGTGATGGCTGGGACAGAACAGAAGACGGGAGTTATATGGTCTGTTGGCTCTCTTGACCTCTGCACTCACACATGAGGCAGGGAGACACCCAGCAAGCCAGCCCCTGGGACTGTGACATTTCACAACTTGTCAGCCCCTTGCTCTTGGGCTGCACGCGTGCTTGGCCAGGTTCAGAAATACCCGACCTCATGACCTGGCATTGGCTTCCCCACCCCCCAGGGGGCTGGCAGTCACTGCCACTGGCCAGAGCTACAGAGCAGGCCTTGCAATGTGCTGACACTGTTCCCAGTGATTCCTGGAAGCCAGAGAGCAAGACTTGGGCCACGTGGGGAGCAGCTGGGGAGAATCCCAGATGTTCTCCCAGGGAGGTGCAGAAAACAAGCCCTAATCCAGGCCCACAAGGCTGTCTTCATTGGAAGCTAATCCACCCCAGGTAGGACCTCCAGGGACCTGTGGCATGCAGCAGGTGAGGCTTTGACTTGGGTTTATCAATCACTGTCCCCTGTGATGTTTTCTGAGGTCTTTGCCACAGCCTCGTGGAGTAGCAGCAAGAGTGGGGGAAGGAGAAGGCTGGTTATGCCCATTTTACAGCAGAGGAAAATGATTCCTAGAAAGCACCGAGGATTTGTTCAAGATCACATGGCTGAGAGAGCCACAGACCACGAGCCGGTTAGCCTCTTGGTAACTGGGCCTCCTGGTCCCTTTTCACTTTCTGGGATTTTAGAAATCCATTGCCTTTCCCCCAGCTTATCAGTACACTGTTTTTCCGAGGAATCACTCTCCTGCAAAAGAACAGGTTAAGCAGCTGTGTTCGGTGTCACAAGCTGGGAATGAGGCTAGGGGGTTTCTAGGAGAGCGGCAATAACTAAAGATAGAGGAATGGAAGTTTAACGGGATGAAGGCAGAACAAATCTCAAATGCAGAGAAACGTGCACAGTGCAGGCTGGAGGGGAGAATTATCCACTTCTGCAGCTGCTCCTAGTGCTGGGGTTGGCGTTTGGTGCAGTGGTTAAGATGGAACTTGGGGTGCCTGTATCCCATATTGGTGTGCCTGGGTTTGAGTCCTGGCTCTGATTCTGCCCCTGGCTTCCTGCTAATGTGCAGCCTGGGGAGCAGCCGGTGACAGCCGTAGTACTTGGGCCCCCGCCAACCACATGGGAGACCTGGATTAAGTTCTAGTCTCCTGGCTTTGGCCTGGCCCATCCCTGACTGTTGGAGGCATTTGGGGAGTGACCAGTGGACGGAGGATCTCTGTGTCTGGCTGTCTCTCTCTGCCTTCCAAATGAATGAAAACAAATAAATACTTGATTTGTGACAATTAGAGTTTCAAGAAAATATGTGGTTGGTGAAAAAGTCAGGACTCTACTCACAGAACAATGGGCGAGTTTAAACTCAACTTTTAAACATTAAAAAGAGGGAGAGACAATAGCAAACGAATGCCCCTGGCCTGCTACGTCCAAGCCCCCATGATAGCAGGTAGGCACGGCAGGCTCCCAAAATCTTTTCAGGGGAAATTAAAAGGAGGGCGGGAGTGACAAGTAGGGAGGGAAAAGAGAAAAGGGAGCCAGAAAAGCGAAGGAGGAGAAAATTGGCAAAGGTCATTGCTGAGTTAGGCAGCGACGCACTGCCCACTGGTTCTGCGAACAGCGCAGCCCTGGACAGGGTTCTCTGGCCCCCAGGGACAGAGGGACAGGGAGGAGGAGGGCAGCCTCTGCCTGCCCCGCTCCTGGGCAAGGCAGGTAGGAGGAAGAGCTGGCGAGGAAGGGGAGTGGAGACAGGAAGGAGTGGGAGGCAAAGCATCCAGCCTCAGGACAGGCAAGGAGCCCAGGAGCAAACAGCTGTGGCAGAGAAGGAAAAACAAGGGGCCGGCCGCCTGGAGCAGTGGAGGGCACGACCCCTAGGACCCCGACAGACAGAACCGAGGGAGACACAGCAAGGTGGCAGCCCCCAGGCAGGGAGAGAGGGAGAGGAGGAGCACGGAAAAGGAAGGAAACCAGCGGGGGGGGGGGGGGGGAATCAGCCCCCCAGGGAAGGGGAGGGGAGACAGCAAAACAGGGGGTGGGGGCAGGGCTGCCAGGGCAACAGCTCAGGAACCAGGAGCCACGGAGGCGAGAGGAGGATTGGACATCTAAGGGGCTGAACGAGGAGCCCCCTCGAAGCTCTGGCTTGGGCCCAGGGTGGGAGGCACAGCCAGGGCCCGTCCCTGCTGTTGTTGGCCATGGCCGTGGGCCTGAGGCCAACAGCCCTCATTGCCGGGACTCCGCGAAGTGGTCAGGACGTGACTGTCACACATCGGCTCTGCATATGGAGCCCTGACACCGGCTGGCTTAGCCCGGGCCCCAGGAGCTTCAGCAGGAGCTTGGTGGGGGTGGGGAGGGGGCTCCTGGGCCGTGCTGGGGTGCAGAGGGAGGGTCCCCGCGAGTGCTCCCACACAGCCCACCCCCGCGTTCCTCTGCTGCATGTGCTCGGCCTGCGCTGGGCCCAGGACCTGGCCGCAGCCTGGCCTGGCCCTGGCAGGAGCCCAGGGCGTCTCGGCCTCTCAGAGGACTCCTTGTACTTACTATTGAGGCAGTAATTCCCGCACTCTGCCCGGTGCCAGCATGAAAGAGAACAGGGAGAGTCAGACTTTCGCAGCCATTGCGGAACCCCTGGTCGAGCGGTGGGGACAGAGCGCTCAGGGGACGGCTTTGGACCCCTTCACAAAGCCCAGGACCACCTCTCCGGGAACTCAGGCCCCACCAGACTCCGCTGGGCACCTGTGGCACCCGCCCACTCCCTCCCCACTCCCATCTCTGTTGAACTGCTTAGAGGCGGGAGGCAGACCAAGGAGACTTTATGATAATGAGTTATCTTATTATTCTTATCGCTTCAGAAGCTCCTTTGCCTGCCACTGACCACCCACGTCTTCCCAACCTGCAGAGAGAGCTCCTTGCTGAAGAGCTCGGGGCCCTGCCAATGCTTCTGACTTCTCCTGGCTGCAGGCTGCCCGTGAGGAAGCATCGATAAGGCTGCGGCTGCCTCTTTCCCTCCACTGTGCAAAACAGTGCCCTAAACCCCACCCCAGCATCCTTTGCAAGATTCCAGAGCCCTGGTTATCCTGTGATGGACAAAGGGCCAGGGCACGCTCCAGCAGTGGACATGACATGGCGAAGATACATTCAGGTCGGTCAGTTTGCATGGGGGAAAAAGCCCTTCTGTTCAAAACCATGAGAGCTGGAAATGACCTCCATCCAGCCCTGCTGGGCCCCTGTGGCTTACGTCAATACTACTGGGAACTCCAGCGCACCTGGACCCAACCTCTCCGCCCAATTCTCTCTGCGTTCTTTCCCTGGGACGATGGTCTTCCTGACGGTCCCCGGGGAATGTGTCTTGTCCTTTTCGCACCCACAACAGCCGAATGGAAGTCCCACAGCCCAGGCAGGGCAAACTGCCCACCGGAGGAACTTTATGTTCCCCAGGGGATTCTAAAGAGCTGCAGGGACAACCGCCCTTTCACGCATGCTCACAAGGAAAGCGGCTTGCGGGTACCCCCGCCCAGCTCTCCCAACAACTCACTCCTCCAGCTGCAAACTGGGTGGAGGCCCCTGGGGCCTCACCCCCTCCACGGGCAGTCTGCTCCTCCCCAGGGCGTTCGCCCCCTTGTCACACAGTTCTACCTGCGGTGGCATCCTTTGCCCTACAGGACAAGCAACTCCAATCCAAAGATCTGAAGTCTAAAAGGCTCCAGAATCTCAGTTCGGGTACCAACCTGATGGCACGAGTGGAAAACGTCCCACATGACTCAGATGATGGGTAAAGTCAACATGCATGTGCACCACAAATACGGTGTACGATTACCCTCGGGCCATGTGTGTAAGATGTACGTGAGACGTAAGTGAATCTGCATTTACACGTGAGTCTGTCCTCCGGCAGAAATCGCATTATGCATATGCAAACGCTCCAAAGTTTAAAAAAAATCAAGATCTGAAACACATGTGGTCCCAAGTGTTTGGGATAAGGGCTACTCAGGCCACAGTAGGCAGATTCTGTAGCCACAAAGTAGAAAAACAAACTTTGTATGATTAATTCTTCAGCTATTGAAAGACCAGCCTCTGGGCAAGAGACCTCCAGCTTTCCCATTGTTTAATGAGAAGCCACCCTAAGAAGATGAATTCTCTGTAGTATGCATAAAATACGTTTCACTAGTCTGTGCCTTTTTTTTTTTTTTTTTTGACAGGCAGAGTGGACAGTGAGAGACAGAGACAGAGAGAAAGGTCTTCCTTTGCCGTTGGTTCACCCTCCAATGGCCGCCGCGGCCAGCACACCGCGCTGATCCAAAGCCAGGAGCCAGGTACTTATCCTGGTCTCCCATGGGGTGCAGGTCATCCTCCACTGCACTCCCTGGCCACAGCAGAGAGCTGGCCTGGAAGAGGGGCAACCGGGACAGAATCCGGCGCCCCGACCGGGACTAGAACCCGCTGTGCCGGCGCCGCTAGGCGGAGGATTAGCCTAGTGAGCCACGGCGCTGTCCCAAACTAGTCTGTGCTTTTACGTACACAGTCTTCTTCAAGTAGGGTCTATATTTACAGAAGCTATGCTTTTTCATCCTAGGATAAAAAAAGAAGTCATCAGAATCAGCCTCGGCAACATGAGGTACGTCTACCAACTACAGCGTAGAAGGTTGCCTGTGTGGTCCATCGGCATCCACGGGGCGAGCTCTGCTCTCTCAGGGCTGTGCATCCCTGAAGAGACGTGGCCTAGGCTCTGCCATCCACAGCGCACTCAGCAGAGAAACATCGCCATCTAGTGGCCAGTAAGGGTAGGAAAAAGAGGAGCAGTGCTCAGTTCTTTCCCAAGTGGGCTGTTTGCTACTGGCTGGGAGAACCCAGGAGGAAACACCAGTGCCCTGTACCTTTCTACGGATGCTCAGGGCATGACCAAGGCTGAGAAGTTCTGCAGAAGATGGAGCTGTTTGTTTACTCAGCCAAATGTCTTGGACCGCAGAACCTCGCTTGTCATTTTGTGTATGTAAACGTGTGTTGTGTATGCCATAGTAATTCACACTATGTAGAATGCAGGTCTCTACATGGGTTTGGTGAAACTCGCTGTCACCTGCAAACACGTTAGGTGCATGCGTTCCGAGGAACTGGGATACAAGATGGATCACTTTGGATGAGAGAGAGAAAGGGGTCGCTCTGAGGATGGGATTCCTTTTCTGAGAGGAGGCCTTGTTGATAACCCTGGGGAGAGAGGAGAAGGGGCCTGGGTGGTGGGGAGTACATGGTTGGAGGTGTGAGGTGGAGGACGACATCTACAGGTGACAGCCGGCACTGGCACTGTGGTGTCCTGGGTAAAGCCATCGCCTGCGACGCCAGCGTCTCATACGGGAGACAGTTTGTGTCATGGCTGCCCCACTTCTGATCCAGCTCTCTGCTAATGGCCTGAGAAAAGCAGCAGAATGGCCCTAGTGTTTCGGGTCCCTGCCCCCAACATGGGAGACCCAGATGAAGCTCCTGGTTCCTGGCTTTGGCCTGGCCCAGACCTGGCTGTTGTAGCCATCTTGGGATTAAACCAGCAGATGGAAGATTGATATATTCTCTGTCTCTCTCTCTCCCTCCCCCCCTTCCTCCCTCCCTTCCTTTCTCTTTCTCTCTCTCTCCATAACTTTCAAATGAATGAATTTAAAAAAAAAAAAGAATATGAGTCCAGTGCTGTGGTACACTAGGTTAAGCCTCTGCCTGTGGTGCTGGCATCCCATATGGGTGCCAGTTTGAGTCCCGGCTGCTCCACTTCCAATCCAGCTCCCTGCTGATGGCCTGGGAAAGCAGCAGAAGGTGGCCCAAGTGCTTGGGTCCCTGCACCCACGTGGGAGACCCAGAGGAAGCTCCTGGCTCAGATCAGCCCAGCTCTGGCCACTGCAGCTTTGTGGAGAGTGTATCAACGGATGGAAGACCTTTCTCTCTGTCTCTCCCTCTCTGTGTCTATAACTCTGCCTCTCAAATAAATAAATAAATCTTTTTTTTAAAAAAAGAATAAAAATGAGAACCCTCAGAAGTGGGCATTGATGCAGTGGCTAAGACACTGCTTGGGTTGGCCATATTCCATGTGGGAGTGCCTGGTTCAAGTCCCAGCTCCACTGCCCCTTTCAACTTCCTGCTAATGTGCACCCTGGGAGGCAGCTGGTGATTTCCCAAGTACTTGGGTCACTGCCACCCACTTGGGAGACTTGGATTAAGTTCCAGGCTCCCGGCTTCAGCCTGGCCCAGCCTTGGCTGTTGCAGGTATTCGGTGAGTGAACCAGTAGATGGAAGATCTCTGTCTGAGATCCCCCCACAGGTGGGGAGCCTGTGGCAGCCTGAGGGCACTGCAGAAGTTCAGCGGGGATAATGAGGGTCCCCACCGCACCGTGCGTGCCTGCAACTTCCCTGGGGTTTCTCTGAGTGGCCCTTGTCCTCCTGTGCCACCAGGAGATGAGCAAGCTTCAAGCTGTGGCCCTGGTGGGCTCTGACTAGACTAGAGGAAGCCAGCCTCCCTGAGGAGCCACAGAACCACTTACTCTCCGCTTTGGCCCATTTTGCAGGAAAAAGGGCTCGCATGCCATGCGAATACCCCGGCTTGCTGTCCATTCCCCCAGAGCTCACCAAGCTGGTCTGGGGGCCTCCATGGGATCCGCCCTATCACTCCGGTGAGATCTGCTTCTCAATGAACTTGACCCTATTGCAACAAAGCTGCCAACGTGAGCCCCTCTTATCAGCCAGGGCCAATGTTCTACAGCAGGAAACAAGGGCTAACACAATCACAAATTAACCTTTCCTTCTTTTAATGCCCAGAGCTAAATGCTCACTTACACACTGGCCCTCAGTGTGAGGCAAGCCGGAAGTGCCTGTGGTAGCACTGCAGACTTAGCTAACTCAAACACAGATGTGGGACATCCAGACCCAATTTTATGAATGAGCAGGCCTCTCTTGCACTTGAATTTGAGTACTGCAAGGCCATCCTATTAGCTAAATGGTGATTTGCTTGTTAGAATTACAGGATTGAAATCAGGATAATTCACAAATGCATCAATTACTCTTCTTTGTTAAAAAATACATTGCATGTTCAATTTTCAAAATTCATTTAAATCCAAGAAATGCTACTGAGTCTTCTCAATGGAAATCGGTCATCTTTCATGTTCTCCAGGGCTGCTGCAAAACGACTTCCTCTGCTATTACCTGATACCAAAATATCTACCTGTAATTGATAGTTTTTCCCTGAGCCACAGATTTGATGGAAACCCAAGGAACCAGGAAATAGGTAGAGGGGAGGGAAGGAGAGAGGGAGAGAGGGAGAGAGGGAGAGAGGGAGAGAGGGAGAGGGAAAGAGGGAGAGAGGGAGAGAGGAAGAGGGAGAGAGAGGGAGAGAGGGAGAGAGGGAGAGAGGGAGAGGGGGAGAGGGGGAGAGGGAGAGGGAGGGAGAGGGAGAGGGAGGGAGAGAGGGAGAGAGGGGGAGAGGGAGAGAGGGAGAGAGGGAGAGAGGGAGAGAGGGAGAGGGAGAGAACATCCCTTCACAAGCTCACTGCCTTTCTCCCTTCAGGCCTGTTTGTTCTTTCCCTCACTCCCTCTCTCCCTCTCCCCCTCTCCCCCTCTCTCCCTCTCCTCCTCTCCCCCCTCTCTCTCCCTCTCTTCCTCTTTCCCTCTCTCTCCCTCTCCCTCTCTCCCTCTCTTCCTCTTTCCCTCTCTCTCCCTCTCCCTCTTCCTCTTTCCCTCTCTCCCTCTCCCTCTCTCCCTCTTTCCCTCTCTCTCCCTCTCTCCCTCTTTCCCTCTCTCTCCCTCTCCCTCTCTCTCTCTCTCCCTCTTTCCCTCTCTCTCCCTCTCCCTCTCTCTCTCTCCCTCTTTCCCTCTCTCTCCCTCTCCCTCTCTCTCTCTCCCTCTCCCTCTCTCCCTTCCCCTACTCCTTGCTCCCATGCAGGTGAGGGCCACACTGACCTTTGAAACAGGAGACCCACGAGGCCCAACACAACCGACATACGTGTGCAGGCCTGTCCTTGGTGCCAGGACCACAGCCCCTGCAGGTGCAGAAAGCAAATCCAGCAGGAACTCATGGTCTATGACTGCCCTGGCTCTCAGTCAAGGGCAAGATGGGAACTGCATAGCTCAGGCACTTGCTAATGCATTTCCTTTTTCCTACCAATCACAAGAATGGCTCCTTCTGGTTGAGTACTTACCAGGCACTCTTGTAAATGTCTTCGATGCACTGCCTCACTCACAAGGGGACTTCAAAAAGTTCATGGAAAGGTCTTGGTGAAAAATTTTTGAAATCCATGAATAGTTGCTTCATCATATGTACTTTCTATGAACTTTTTGAAGAACCCTTGTATGCATGGATCTCAACAATTTTTTGCACCAAAATAAACATATTATAACAACCTACTGTTATAGAAGTATGTCAGATATTATAACAACCTACTGCTATAGAAGTATGTCAGATTTTAATTCCTATGAAGAAATCATCGGGGGCATGTGTTCTGGCACAGCAAGTTAAGCCACCACCTGTAACACTGGCATCCCCAAAGAGTGCCGATTTGAGTCTGGGATGCTCCACTTCTGATCCAGCTCCTTGCTAATGCACATGGGAAAGCAGCAGAAGATGGCCCAGGTGCTTGTGCCCCTGCCACCAACGTGGGGGACCCAGATGGAGTTCCTGGCAGGCTGGCCCAGCCCTGGCTGTTGAGACCATTGGTGGAGTGAGCCAGAAGATGGAGGAATCTTTCCCCCCACCACTCTCTTTCTGTAACTCTCTTTCCAATAAAGAAATACATTTTTCATTATTAATTATATACAATTAAGCATCCAATAACTAATTGAAATCATTGACCAAAATAACCAGTATGGCTGAACCAGTGTAACCAATCCTGCCATTCAGAGTGGGAGTCCCCCAGCAATCCACCCAGTCCCCCAACTCCTTCGAGGAAGCAGTGGCTTGGGACCCCCGAGGGTACCTTTCTGGCAGTGCAGCCCCTCAAAGCCCAAGGGGCAGTCACACTCATAGCCCTCCTTCCGCGGCCGGCAGCTGCCCCCATGGGTGCAGGGGGCCCCCAGGCAAGGATGGGCAGCGTTGTCCACGTTCACCCCGGATGTGAAGTCGTGTTTCACATGGATGGTTCGGTCATTCAGGACAATCTTGGGAGAGAAAAATGGAAAAAAGTTCAGGATTGGAGGAAACACTTTTGAGGTCTTCCGGAACTCCCTGAACACACTCAGCTGAGCTCCACAGGGCGAGGGCATGGACAATGTGAGAGTGCAGGCCCTGCTTTTACGGACTTGTAAGTGGTGCAGGAGCTGAAGTGCTGGGGATATGCAAGATAAATGACTCCTTTGGTTCTGGAAAATTAACCTCCCAGGGAGCTCAGAAAGGAGTCCCAGGAACCTGAACGTTTGGGTCCTTCAACTGCCAATGCCCCGCCCACCAACGCCATGGAACCAGAATCTGCAGGGGCGCCCAGTCCTCAGTGACTTATGAAAGCCTCCAAGAATCACAATCTCAACCAAAGTTGAGAGCTGCTGTTAGAAAGCGGAGTGAGAGCTCCAGATCGAGGGTCCAAGGGCAGGAATCCCTGGGGAACAGTGGCCGTGGGGGCTGTGGAAGCCACCGAGGCTTCTAGATACTTCTGGCTAGTGCTTCTGTGCCATCTCCTTGAACTCCATCACTGGGCCTCCTTGAGTGTCCAGCTCACTCCTTCTGCCCTCCTCCCCCAACTCTCCTGTGCTCTCTCCCTCTCCCTACCACTGGAAAAATTGGAAGTGAACCGAGGTTACACTTCTTGCCCCGCTGTGCGTGTATTTCCGGGGGGTGAAGGGTTGGGAGAGCTCCTTTGCACCCTTTATCCTACAATGTGGCTCTAGGGAAACTGATGAATTCCCAGTAGGCATTGCAGGGCTCCCTAGTCCCCAAACAAATGGATCTAGGTTTTGCACCTTAACTGGGAAGGTGCAGGTATTCTGAGCTGTTGCTGGCTTTGCAGAATTCAGGGACAGAGAGAACCCCTGCCATAGAAGCCCCAACTGTCCAGGAGGCTTTAATGGGTTAGCAATGGCACTTCCTGCCAGGAATCCATGTCACCAAAAGCTTGCCTGATCCTTGGGGAGCGTGGGGAGAAGACTTGGCCCCAGTCCTGAATCTGAAAAGCTGCTAGGGAGTGGCCAGAAACTTTTTCCCATCCCCACCCCTTCATGATGAAAATGTAGGCTAGTGAAACCAAGCGACAGGTGTTTGAGATGGGGTTAAGCTTGGCCCTGCTTGCTGCCGGCTAGGGCTCAGCCAATGTCTCTTCATGGGGAAGGGAGAGCTGCCCTGCCAGGGCAGTGTGTGGCATGGGAAGGGTGCACAGAGCAGGTGAAACTTCCCAGCATCTCAAATGTGAATGTCAACAGACAAGGGGCACAGCCAATCCTCACGGGCAGACAAGGAAGTGTCTTTGACATTGAGGTTCAGCTACACAGGGAAGCACACCAGAGTCAGGGCTGCACACAGGGACACAAGACAAAAGAGACACAACTCCAGGGGCCCTCCTGGGTGCTGGGTTGTGCCCACCACGTTAGAACCTTCTTCCACCCTTCCTCCCTCGTGTTAGCCTCCCTCACACTTCACCTCACGCCCCAAACCTATCGGTGGCCCACACGGCTCCTTGGTAGCTAAAGGAAAACCGGTGAAGCCAACATCCAGAAGGGAACATGCTGTTCCCCACTCCTTTCCCTGCAGTGTTTGGTTGCCATGAAGGCAGGGGCTGTTGAGTCAAGTTGCCAGAGACCTCCGGCAGCCGCTCGAAAGGGACTAAGCCTCAGACCTGGGGGGATCAGTAGCTCCTCCTAACTGAGTCGTTTTCTCCTGAGCCTCCTGGAGAAGAACTCCTCTATGTTCTCAAGGGCTTTGGGATGGTGAAGACGCTGCTTCGGAAGCCTGTACCCCACAGAGGAGTGCCCGACTTGGAGTCCTGGTCCCTCCACTTCTGCTTCCAGCTTCCTGCTCACGTGTTCCCTGGGAGGCAGCAGGTGATGGCTCAAGTACCAGGTCCCTGCCACCAGGCCAGGAGACCTGGATTGAGTTCCTCGCTTCTGCCTGGCCCAGTCCTGGTTGCTGTAGGCATCTGGGGAGTGAACCGGTGGATGGGGGATCTCTATCTGTCTCTCCATCTGTGTCTTGTTCTGCCCTTCAAATAAATAAATCGATAAATAATTTCTAAAAATAAGGGCTTAGTTCCATGACTGCTGGTCAACAGCTGCTCAGGGATGGGGGTGAACACGAGAGTTTGGCTCTTGAGCAAACTCAAGGCCAACGAGAAGCACGAGCCAAGAGCCGCCGTCGCTGTCCACTCACCCGCTTCCCTGCTGTGGAAGCGCGTGTCCACAGCAACCTGAGAGATGCCTGCTGCCTCCCTCACAGGCCCAGAATATTTTCGTGGATTTTCTATAAAAATCCACCTTTGTCTAGTGGCATGCATGGAATATCGACCTAGCATAGACTCAGGAATGGATGTGGCAAGACAGTGGGGTTGGAGAGCTACGCTGTGGGCATTAGAAAAGTAAAATCCTCAAACTCTTCTCTCACCACCTTCCTTAGGTGCAGCGAGCCCACTGGGCACAATCCGCAGCTCCACTGTCTACAGTCGGGGGGCCCAGGAAGCAGGAGACAGTGAAACCTCTACCTTCTGGATGCTCCCAGTGAATGGCTTGAGGACGCCCGAGTTCTTCTTCACATCGTCGTAACTGGGGACTCCACCAATAAAAATGTCTGTGTTGCACTTAATCTGTGTGAAGCCTCCCTGCCAACAGATCACACACAAAGCACAACATCACTGTAAGGAGATGCTTACGGGCCTCAAACAGGCCTGCGCGGCCACCTGGTGGGGGACCCTGGCGGCAGAGACATCCTCAAGACCCAGCACAGCAAGCTGTCCGCGCACCGGCCTCACCCCTCCTCTCGCTTCACTTCCCTACCTAACACCTGCTGGACTGTTGGTAACTTCCTGATGTTTCCAAGGCTCTGTTTCAGGAATCCCAATAGGAGAATACTTCAAAGAGTTTGTGGAAAAGTGGAATTCAAAGGGAAGTTTCAGGGTAGACATTTGGTGCTGTGGTTACCATGTCACTTGAGACACCCTGCACCCCATATGGGAATGGCTGGGTTTAAGTCCTAGTTCTGCTTCTGTTTCTGGCTTCATGCTAACGTGCACCCTGAGTGGCATCAGGTAATGGTTCACACACGCGGATGCCCGCTACTCACATGGGAGACCTGGATTGACTTCCTGGCTCCTGGCTTTAGCCTGGCCCAGCCCTGGCTGTTGCAGGTATTTAGGGAGAGAACCAGTGGATGAAGTTCTCTGCCTTTTTATTTCTGCCTTTAAAATAAATAAAACTTAACTTAAAAATATTTTGAGACCCATGAATCTCTATTTCATAATAGGCATTGCTCATAAACATTTTGAAGTAGTTTTGCATGCACTTTGTCTGTGGGTCACAGTGAATGTGCAGCCTGCATTACCATTCCTTGGTGCACAGCACACAACATCAGGGCCCTCCTTGTAGGAAAGGGAACCATGTGACCTGCGTTAGCCAATAAAATGTGAGCAGTGAACCGAGTCCATTCTGTTTTTTTTTTTTTTTTTTTTTTGTGGACAGGCAGAGTGGACAGTAAGAGAGAGAGACAGAGAGAAAGGTCTTCCTTTGCCGTTGGTTCACCCTCCAATGGCCACTACGGCCGGCGCACCGCGCTGATCCAAAGCCAGGAGCCAGGTGCTTCCTCCTGGTCTCCCATGTGGGTGCAGGGCCCAAGGACTTGGGCCATCCTCCACTGCCCTCCCAGGCCACAGCAGAGAGCTGGACTGGAAGAGGAGCAACCGGGACAGAATCCGGCGCCCGGACCGGGACTAGAACCCGGTGTGCCGGCACCTCAGGCAGAGGATTAGCCTAGTGAGCTGCCGCGCTGGCCTCGAGTCCATTCTGGACAGAAGCTTTCAGAGCCAGGGAGTGGCTCACCAGGGCCTCTTCTCCCTGCCTCTGTTCCTTCAGCCCAGCCTCAGATTAAAGGTCAGCTAACCACAGGTGGGCACGCTTGGATGCGTGAGAACCAAACCCTCCTTATAAGCTGTTGCTATGCAGGGGTTGTGCATGACTGGCTGTGGCACAGTCTGGCTATGCTGCTGACTAACACTTATTTAGTGCTTGGCCAAAGCTGGAAGCAACATCATTTTTTTCCAATATGATTGGTATCATTACGTTCGGCAATGGTAAGGATGGAAGCTCTTGGAGGCCAGAAAGGGCAGGCGTGGATTGAGGGAGGAGTCCTTGTTATCAAACACAAAGTACACAGACAATCTCAGTGGAACAGGGTACCCCAGGGCGAGACCCCAGAGGCTTCCTTTCCTTGTAGAGGCTTTAGCAGTTGGTTAAACACTGCAGTGGCTGGGCCAGACAGCAAGCGCTGTGTAACATTTACACCTGAACTCAATCAACTCTAGTGATACAAGCAAAATTCTAAAATCTTATAACACTTTGAAATAAACAAAATTTGAGATACCTGGGGGTGAGCACATTCTAGGCACATAAGTTACTATTTTCTTGGGTTTGTGATCCAAGAAGAACAAAGAGTAGCAGCCTTTAATCATTTAATAAACAAAAATCATTTAATAAACAAAAACTAGTAGTGCCTGCTATGTTCCAGGCACTTGTGTTAAGTGCTAGAACAACAACAACAAAAGACCCAGGTCCTAACCTGTAAGGGTTTACACTTTACACTGTGGGGAATACAGGTAAGTACACAGGCAGGTGGTAACCAGCACTGATGAGGTCTGTATAGGTGCCTATGGGTGACTTGGGGAGTATGGATGCCTCATCCCCTACTCCAGACATGGGGAGTGGGGAGGTGGCCAAGGAAGACTTAGAATTGGGGACACTGGAGCAAGCCAGGGTTCTGGAGGGAATGTGGGCAGAGGGCAGGATCCTGGCTTTGGACTGGCCTGGCTCTGGCTGCTGCAGCCATCTGGAGAGTGAACCAGTAGAAGATCTCTCTCTCTGTCTCTCCCTCTCCCTCTCTCTGTAACAAGAGATGCAGCTGCTCCACCCACAGGGGACTCCAGGAAAGAAGAAGAAAACCTCCCCAAGTGAGGCCTGCTCTGCAGGGGAAGTGCTTGGTGTAGGATCCGTCACTTCCTCTTGGCTGGAAGCATTTTGAGCAGACCCCTGGGCTGGGGCTGGCGGAGCCCTCAGCAGCCCTGCCTGCTAGGGGTGGACCCAACCCTGGGATCTTGGTACTTTTCAGGGCTGTCTGCTTCCACTGAGAAGGGTCAGGTTGAGTCTGGACATGGGCTCCTGGGTGCCTACATCCTGGGTTTGCCTCTCAGACTATTCTAACCTTTGTGCCCATCTGCCTCCTAGAGCTAAGACCATCGCCCCTGTCAGCCAGGCTTTGAAGATGGAATGCAGAACTAGGGTGCTGGAATGCAGAACTAGGGTGCTGGATTCCAGAATCTCTCCAGGGGGAGAGACATGATTAAGGTTCAGGCCACAGAGGTCAAGCATCAGGACTTCCCCCACCTGTGGGCCTCAGAGCAGCCTCTGTAGGACATGTCTCAAAGGCACACGCAATGTACACCCCACCATCCAGGGCGGGGGCAGCAGCTCCAGTCAGCTCCACCCAGCTGCAGGCAGTTGAAAAACTATACAGTGGGTGCTGGCTCTATCTTAGTGCTTCTGCAGTGGTGGTGATGGAAACCCTGAGGTACACATGCTCCTTTGTGTCTCCTGAACCCTAAAGGTAAACACCACGTCCTGAAGAGTTCCTTATTTCTAACCAGAGACTTGACCTCACTGATGGTCACGGACAATCCCATCCTACGTGTTCATTCCTGTTGTACAGGTGACTGAAATTGAGGCCTAGAGAGATACAATGCCTTTCTGAACTTATAGGATTAGGCCAGCATATAGCCAGTCTACATCTGGGAGCCTCTAATTCTGTTTTGGATACAAGTGAGCTGTTAGAATTTTCTGGATTATGCCACAAGCGTCCCTGGCTTTGAAATCCACTTCCTTCATCCATCTTCCTTCCCCCTTCCCTTCCCTGCCCTCCTCTTCCTTCTCCTGCCTTCTCTCCTTCCCCCTTCCCTTTCCTCCTGTTTCCCCTCCCCTCTGCCCCTACCTCCCCTCCCTCTTCCCTTCCTCAAATACTTATGGAGGATTTTGTAGGCGTGAAGGGTGCTCACCTCCTGGAGAAGATCCTAGTTTCGGATTCTTCTCTTTCCCAAGGAGGTGCTTGGTTTGCACAGGTCCTCTCGCCACTGTGGGCCCCAACACTGTTCTAGACAAGTGAGTCCTCTTTGCTTCTGTCCTCCTGGGCCCAAGACCTCATTCCCCAGTGAAGGTCTCCCTCCCTCCTTTTCCTTTCTCTGCCAATCCACTGCTGACTGATCAGCACACCCAGCTTCATCAGCGCCCTCTGACCCTTGTTTTGCACAGAAGGAAGACTATTGGGAACTAAGACACTGGCACATCCAAAATTCCCTGTGTTTTTAGGGGCTGTGCATTTTTGTGCACGCAGAATCCTAGCAGGTTATGGTTTAAAGCAAAACTTCCTTTAGCTCCTTTTAAAAGTGTTTTCTTTGGACATGACCTTGGGAACAGAATCACGGAAGAAAGTTGTAAACTTGAGTAGAAACTTTGAGCTTTTGAATCATGAAAGTACACTAGAAGCTAATTAGAAAAATACTTTTAAACAGCTTCACAGTCCTGATCTCCTGTAGGGCATTGCTGTGTTTTACAAGTACAATTAGCTTATTTCTTATTTCCGTATGATTGAAAGCACCATCATTATCACTCTCTCCTCATTGATATGAGGATAACTGTGAGTTGAGAAATGGACAAGGGGTGACTGGGCTCAGCCCACTGGTGCATCATGAGCTAGGTTTTGAGCTCCAGGAGTCTGGTTTTACACTCTCTTCTTGTCTGAGGTGTCACTCCCAAACCAATGGTCCCACCCCACACTACATTACCCTGTCCATAAGTGGGGGGTGAAGGGAGTAGAAGACAATTTTGTAAGGGCTGTGCTTATTAAATATTAATTCGCTTAATCCCTACAACATTATGAAGCTGGTACTACCATTATTCGCCTTCATAGTTGAGGAGGAATAGAAAAGTTAAGCAATTTGAGCAGTGGAAAGCCGGGATTTCAACCGGGGTACTGGCATTTGTGTGCTTAACCACTCTACTGTGCTATTTTTGTACCAAGTAGAAGTCAATCTGGTTCACACTAACCACCAAGAGAAAAGGTGTGTTTCTCTTACCTCTGCCATTCCCTCAACCACCTTCTGCTTATCCACCTGCAAGATCCCATTCTTTGCTGTGCGAGACACCCGTAGCTCGTGCCAGTGGCCAAGGGTGAGGGGTTCTTCACTCCTGTTGAAGGAAGACACGGTGTAAATTTTACGGGTCAACTTGTCTGGGCTAAGGGATGCCGAGAGAGCTGGTACAACATTAGCTAGAACACTCTTTTCTGGATGTGTCTGAGAGTGGGCTTCAGAAGAGATTAGCCTTTGCATCGGTAGATGGTGCAAAGACCCCTGTCCCCGAGTCTGGTGACATCACCCAACCTGCTGGGGGCCTGAATAGACCTGGTAGGTGGAGGAAGGGAGAAGAGCTGAAGCGTCGATCTTCTCCTGCCCTTTGGCATTGATGCTCTTAGTTCTGGGGTTTTCAAGACGCGGGCGGTTCTGAGGCCTTTGGATTTCAACTGGGATGTGCACCGTGGACCTGTTAGTTGTGAGGCCTTCAAGCTTGGGTAGAACTACACTACCAGCTTTGTCGAGCTTCCAGCTTGTAGACGGCAGGCCATGGCACTTCTCAGTCTCCATAATCATTAAGCCAACCCCTCCCAAGCTACCTTTTTCTACATATCGAGAACCAGAGCCTGTCGGCTCTGCGTCTCTAGAAACCAAGCCTGGATTAGCATGTCAGGGGGGATTTTCACCCATTTAGTTATGAGGCGCCTGGTGCCAACCTGAGGTGCACTAATTCATGTAGCAAAAAGAAAACAATAATCCCCACCTAGTAACAACAGCAGATGAGCTACCAATTATTGGATCCTTTCCTGGTAGGAGCACTGCATTTATTGTATTATGCATCCCTTCTAATAATCCTGAAATGTGGGGACAGTGCATCTGGTCTTGTAGACTTGGGTGACACGAGGGTAAAATACAACCATAACTGAGCACAGGCTTGGAAGGGTTCACGAGCTTCCTATGGTGATGGTGCAAAAAAACTCATGTCTGCAAACATCCTTTTTAATGCATGGACAGAGGAAGGAAGGAAGGGAGGGAGGGAGGGAGGGAGGGAGGAAGGGAGGGAGGGAGGGAGGGAGGACGAATAGATACAAGGATGGCTAGATGTGATAAGGCAACTCATGAGGTAGTGGTCAGAGGAATGGTTCCTGTACAATTCTCTGCACTTCTCTATGTTTAAACTTTTTCATCACAAAGTGCTGGGGTACCATGGTTCGGATGTGTCCCCCAAAGTTCAAGTGTTAGAAACTGAATCCTCAAGGCAACAGTGCCAAGAAATAGGGTTTCTCTGTGATTTGGCCAAGAGATTGCTGCCATTATTGTGGGAGTGACTTCATGATAAAAGGATGGATTCAGCCTCCTGCCTCCTCTCTTCCTCCCTCTGTCTCTATCTCTTGTGTGCGCACGCGCATGCATGTGCACAGTGGTTTAAGCTGCCGCCTGAGATGCCTGCATCCCATGTGGGCGCTGGTTCCCATCCCAGCTGCTCCACCTCCTATCCAGCTCTCTGCTAATGTACCTGGGAATGTAGTTTGGGCCCATGCCAGAGGTGCCTGGCTTTAGTCTGGCCCAGCCCCAGGTGTTGTGGCTATCTGGGAAGTGAACCAGTGGATGGAAGATTCTCTCTCTCTCTCCCTCCCTCCCTCCCTCCCTCCCTCCCTCCTTCTCTTTCTGTAACTCTGTCTTTCAAATAAATAAATAAATCTCTAAAATAAATACATAAATAAATAACCAACCCAGTCTCCGGGATTCTGTTACAGCAGCACAACACGGACTGAGAGAAGGGGAGACAGAGCTCGTGTTTTGTGATATTGTGGCAAGGATGAAAATCGCTTTTATAAAATCCAATTACTAATTGAAGGTAGCAGCACTTGAAGTTTAGATGATATTTATGGGAGTTCCATGCGTTACATTAAATAGCGGGGTTTGCAGAAAGAGTATGATGATTGCATGCGTCTTTCCAACGATGCCGCGTCCCCAGCCATCACTGAACCTCCCAATTACTTTTCGCTCCTGGATCCTCTTCAGACAACCATAAGGAATAGCAATGGGCACAATTATTGAAGGGTCACCACCCCCTAACTTGATTTCTTTCTTTTGTGCTGGCAAATGCTTTTGTGATTTGTCCTTAGCAATTAGAATTTAATCACCTTGCCTAAATCAATATGCAATAAAGAAACAAGGGGCCCTTTTTAAGTGGTCTATCTCCATAATAACTAACAGCACCACTCTCACGTCCTGCCTCACAGAGGTCCTTCAGGGTCAACACCCTGCCTTCCCCTAGCACAGGGATATCGATCATGGCTATAAAGAACTCATTCCAACTGTCTCGATTTTTGAATCAAGTTCATAATGAATTTGCCACCTTCTCCTCCTCTTCGAGCTAAAACCACGTGGCCAGTCCCTCAACTTCCTGTAGTTCAGCCATACACTGAATTTTCTTAATGAGCGGAAAGTCTCTGAAATGGTTTTCAAAATAAACAGCTTCCAAGGGAGCGGCTGAGGCATCAACAGGGCTGGCTACTGTTGGCTTAGGCTGGGCCGAGGACGGGACAAGGACCCAGAGGGTGCCTCCTTCCTTGGAAACTCCTGCCTCATTTGCGTCTTCTGACACTCAGAGAACCTGTTTCCCACTTCCCTTTCCTGACAGTCTGGGAAGCAGCAGCTTAGGTCTTTAAAATTTGAAAGCACCTTGTGTCACAAACAGGCATGGAGTTATGAAAGGGAGAAACGCGGGATGTGTAAGGGGTCCTTGGGCCTGGGATGGTAGAGCTGGCGCTGCCGCCACCGAGCAGCAGGACAGAGAGGGCAGCCTGTCCGGGAGGAGGGTTGACAAGCCCTGGCCTTCCCTGCCTCTCTCTGGTCACTCCTCATTGAGAAAGAAGCCACTGCCAATTGCAAGGTGATATTCAAGGTGTCTTCCTTTCTCAACTTGACATGTAGTTCTGAATGACTTGTTTAGGCTGTTTTGCATAATCATATGTAAATGGAGTCAATTAAATACCCACCAAAATTGTCATGAGATATGGGATGTTTTTGCATAATCAGAGGTACAAAAATGTTGTCCAATTCCCAAGGTGGGACATGTCACCTGGGTGTAGCAGTTGAGCCACAAGGACAAAAACTAACCCCGTGCCCTTTTTACAGAATTGTTGAAACAACACTGTGAAGATGTCCCAGCAGCCTTAGAAAATGATCAGCAGTTCAGGGTGATGAACGGTGGTGACACCGCACCTGCAGACTCTTTCTATAAATGACAGGTAAGCAATACGGACGGTGACCGTACACAGCTGCAACTTCCCTTACAACAACACACTGACTGATATCCCGATCCAGGGCACCGCGGAGCAGTAGGAGACGTCCTACTGAATTTCAGAAGGGCAGAATCAGGCAAGTGGAGAAGCAAGAGGCATGCTGCCATTAAATTACCGTGCATCTGGCTTGAAGGTTAAAACCGACATGGGAGGAACGATGTAAGAAGGGGGAGACATAAACAAAGGAAAATCCAATACCTGCCAAGCACAGACACTGAGAAATTCTAAGATACATGGCCTCACCTGTACGAGAACAAGCAGTTTCCTAGATGACCCCACAGTACAAACTTCATAACAGGAGGGACAATTGGACTACTCCTACCAAGTCTGAAAATACCAGCCAGTGTTTTTAGGAGAATCCATTTACCACCACGCTAATCCAACTACTCGCCATATACTGGTCAGGGCACGGATCTTTGTGCTGTTGGTGACTCATTGGCAGTTTCCATTACAGAAATAGTTCAAGAGGAAAGTCAGAATTTAAAGTGATACCACCAAGGACATTTCCCTTCAATGAGATTTGCTGATACTTTTTTTCCTAGCCAACACACATTGGTGAGCGTACACCGTGTGAGGTGATGGTTTGTTAAGTTTATCAGGTTTCTAATGACAGCACCTTAGGACCCAGGTGGAGACAAGGAGTCCACCCCCACCAGAAGCAGGTGGTTCAAAGCATGAGCATGGTTCAAAGCAGAGAACTGCTACCTGCTGGGTAGCCAACTTGTGCAAAGGCAGGAAGACAGAATATAGAGGGAGCCTGAAATAGTTAGGAAGTAGACAGGATCCAGCAGCTGGACCGTGCAGGGGAGACGGGAAGAGGGTAAGCAGGGGGCTGTCGTGGGAGGTTTCTCCACAGTGGTTACTGATTGGCATTTTGGAGGAGGGAATTCCAGCAGGTGGCAGCCCTCACCTGAGAACACCAGTCCCGGAGCCACAGTCAAAGCGGAACTCCACGTGGCCCCCCGCCATGTTGAGGGACAGGAAATCTTTGCTGTCCGTGTCGTAGCTGTACAGGAGTACCCCGTCTCCCGAGTCCGGCCGGAAGGTGATCTCCAACTCCATGAAGGACAGGTAATGCCGGGGCTCCAGGGGCCAGGGTGTGGCGGCGAACGACCGCAGAGACTCTCTGAACTGCGGGATGCTCAGGGTGAAGGCTGGGGAGAAACGCAGGGGTCAGAGAGCCCTGCACCGCTGGTTCTGCCCCCACCGCTTGCTCTGGTCCTCCGGGGTACAGTCCTGCAGCTCACTGCCCAGCTTCCCTGCAGCAATGGAGGACCGAAGGCACTAAAACAGCCACTAGACAGTGGGGACCCCAGTCCCCGAATGATTGCTGGGAGCAGGGCTGCTCCCATGCCCCTACAGGCTGCAGTGATTTGTCATATAAGAATTGGCCTGGGCTGGTGCTGTGATGTAGTGGGTAAAGCCACCACTGGTTCAAGACCCAGCTGCCCCACTTCTGATCCAGCTCTCTGCTATGGCCTGGGAAAGCAATAGAAGATGGCCCAAGTCCTTGGGCCCCTGCACCCACGTGGGAGATCTGGAAGAAGCTCCTGGCTCCTGGCTGCAGATCAGCACAGCTCCAACCATTGCAGCCATCTGGGGAGTGAACCAGCAGATGGAAGACCTTTCTGTCTCTGTCTCTCTCTGTAACTTTGTCTTTCAAATAAATAAATAAATCTTAAAAAAAAAAAAAGAATTGGCCTTCTCTTCTAAAAGCTACTGAATTCTGCAATGCTGCGACAGTAACAGTTACCTTGACTCACATGCCCCGGTCACAGGAGACCTGAGATTGTTACCCCATTAGAGTACTATAGATCCAAGTCTGAATTACTCGTGATGCCACGTGACTAGCTTTGCAGACTGAGTCACAGTTTAGTTTTCATTTTGTAAATCAGGAAAAATTAAAGCATGCTTAAGCCCACGTGGCTTTGTAAAATCTTTGAAATGTTGTTATCTGTATGCATTTTTGTGTTTGCATGTGTGCGCATGCGTGTGTTTCAATGATGCACATATGTGTGTGCATGTATATATTTCCATATCATATTCGGTACTGAGATGTTGAGAGCAGAATCTGTCAGTAGAATAGTACAAAGAAGAAAAAGCAACATCACTTTTGGCCTATCACATTGCTAAGGTTTCTGCAAATACTTTCTCAGTCTTTTCTTTGAAACTGTCAGAAATTAGAACATGCATTTCAAATGCTTTGAATTCGGTCTGACAGAAAGCACACAAGATAAGCTTCTGGCAAGTACTTTGAGAGGCACGAAGAGCCCACCCGCGCTCATCATCTATAAATGAACTAGTCTTTGATCGGTTTGAAACCGGCGCACCTAGAGAGACTCCAAGTGCTAAGAAAGATTCTCTCATCCCTCCCCTACCAGCAACACCGATGTGAAAGCCACATCCACGGGAATTAACACATAGGGAGAATACTGTTGGTGTCCGGGTTCCTCTCTCTCACCGTCTTCACAGTGGCGACCTTTGAATCCGAGCGGACACAGGCAGATGTAGGAGTCGGCCTTGACTGCTGTGCAGGTGCCGCCATTGACGCACGAGGCCTCGTCGCAGATTCCACTGCTGCATTCCCCTAAACACAGAGTGGGAGTTCCACAGCCCATCAGCACCTGGGCCAGTCCCCGGCACGCCAACAGCTGCCTGTCCTGAACGGGGGAGGGGCCCTTCCCTCTCCTGGCCGCCTCCCACCCCGCCCCAACCCACACACACACACACACAGCTGGATTTCGGCTTGTCCTTTCTGATGAGCTACAGAGCCTTTATTTAAATTGCGGTGGTTACAATCTATCACCTAAGAAGTGGCTGGGCAATTTTATGACCCCCGACAGAGATGACTGAGTTGTTGCTGTTCTAATCCATCTCACGGTGCTTCCCCCGGGGAGTGGCTTTCAATCCCTCCGATGCCAGCAGAGGGTTTGTGCTAAAAGCATTCTGATTTCTATGACCCCAATTAGCTTAAGTGCTCCCGCCTTGTTGGTTCATAGTTAGGACGAGTGGGGACAGCAGGGAAGGAGTTAAGCAGCCCGTGTGTAAGCTCATTGACTCATGAGAACTGTGGACTCTGCTGTCTGGGGCAGGGAGGGCTCCGTGATACCTTAGGGCGTGGCTTCCAGAACCCCACCTCCCACCTCTAAAGTTTCCATCCTAGGAGGGCCAGGGAGCAGCCCTACAGCCACACGTGCTGAAAGGCTGCACATCACGACCTCCTGGGCTACTGTTGTGTGCTGCTTTGCTCTTTCTTTTGTCTTTAGGTGGAAGGACCCCAACCCAGGCCAGAGCACCTGGTGATGGAGGCAGGGGTGCCACTCTCTGGTCCCTGAAGGGTCCAGCTGTGCCCCCTCTCACTCCCCCAGTGCTCCACCTGTATGAGCTGGGGACTGACCCCCGTGTGAGCAGGGCGAGTCTCCTTTCCCCACCCATCATCTGCTTCCACTGAACAGATCCAGTCTTCCCTCTTCATTAAGACTCCTAGGAGGAGTGGGCAGGACTGGGCACCGGGGCTGGACCCAGGAAAGGAGCCTGACCTCACATACCATGAGAGAATTTAATTAGGGCCCTCTGAAAGGGCTGCCACCCCAGCCAGGGCAGGGTGGCTCTGTGAATTGCAGCTCAGGCAGAGGGGCTGGGGGTGATGGGCGGCTTCACTGTGGGCACAGCCCTGAAACCACCATCCCCAGCACTCGCAAGTCTCCCAGGCAGACTCCAGCTTTGATCTTCCAGAGCCAAACTGGCAGGTGCCTGTGGCCCCGACGATCCCTGCGGGCTGCGATTCTTCTCGGAAAAGGGCTGACTCCACAGCAGGATGTGGAGTCCTGGGGTTATTTTAGACATGCATGGAAGAAGTGACTTTGCAGAGCGTCTGCACTGGGACGGTCTTATTTTGAAGAGGTGAGGGCGGGGTTGGGAGAGGGCCCGGAAGAGGGTCAGATCCACCACCCTGCCAGGCTGGCGGTGGTTCAGCAGTGTCCGCAGGGATGGCAGGCAAGCAGAGCTGTGAGGGCACGGGGGTGGGAGGAAGCTAAGAAATCCTCCGGGGAGGGACACAGGGCCCGGACGGGCAGAGCGCGCGGCCAATGGGGAGGACTCCAGAGACACAGGGAAGAGAAATCAGCGATTCGCTCTTGAGTTCCAGGATGGAAAAAGACTCCCGCATGGCCTCAGGGTTTGTCGCTTGCAAGACTGAAAGAAAGGCGACAAGAGTGAAGGAAGGAGGGAGGCTGGGAACAGGCACTGGTTTCACAGAAGAAGCCGAGGAGTTTGCTCTGGATAAGCGCGGGGCAAGAAGACTGGGGTCTCCGTGGCTCGCTCAGACCCTCACGGGAAGGAAAGAGGCCCCCAGGATCCCAGCTCCGCAGGCGTGGCGGGGCTATGCCAAGCATGACGCTGGTGTGAGCTGGAGAGAGGACCTGAGTGGGTGTGGATAAGCCAGAACTTGGACAGGAAAAATAGTACAGCTTTATTTTCCCTATCCTCAGACCGAAATTGTTTCCTGCAACCACGGATGCAGGCGACGTACTTGCCGTATGAGCAGGAGTTTGTGACTTGAGACCAGCAGCCCTCCTGGCTGTTGTCCCATTCCACTTGTGGCAGATATCACAAAAATATCATGTAAACCCTCTGTTCGTTTGAAATCGTGTAGTGATTTCACCCACTGTTAAATCATGTTGTTCTTTCATGCTTTCCAGAGAGCCCATACATCATTGTCATATCAAAGCCTAAAAATATTTTATGGCTTATTTCAATATAATTGTTTCCTCTCGTACTATGCTATAGATTAATTTCCTGCACTTAAAGACATCATTCTGGGTCCAAGTGGTTGGTGTGCAGCAGGTAAGATGGCCTGGGTGTGAGTGTCCGCTATGATTCAGCTGCCAGGTCCTCTGGGAGGCAGTGGTGATGAGCCAAGCACCCGAGCACCTGCCACCCACAGGAGAAACCCAGACTGAGTTCCAGGGTCCTGGCTTTGGCCGACCCCAGGCTTGGCTGCTGCAGGCATTTGGGGAGTGAAGCAGCAGATGGAAGATCTCTGTGTCTGTCTCTGTCTCTCTGCCTTTCCAGTAAAAAATATCCTCCTGAGAGGAAGTCCACAGGTTTCACCAGACCGTGAAAAGGGTCACGGTGAGGAAGTGTTAAGAACGCTTGGGCTCTGGAGAAGGGCATCCTGGCTGCAAGGCGCCCAGGAAGCCTGGAAGGATGGGCTCAGAGAGTAGACGGATACATTTACTTCCAAGAGAAGGAAACTCCCAACCCCGAGGGTGCGAGGAAGAAAGTGTGGGTGCTGATGGAGTCAGTGCATCCACCCAGCTGCTGAGCCCTCCTCGTCAAGATAAAGGAACTTTGACCCCAGCTCTGCCTGCTTGTGGATAAGCTATCTGACTCCTAGAAG
Organism: Oryctolagus cuniculus; assembly: GCF_964237555.1. NCBI lineage: Eukaryota > Metazoa > Chordata > Mammalia > Lagomorpha > Leporidae > Oryctolagus > Oryctolagus cuniculus. The sequence continues at coordinate 63,844,533 of NC_091445.1, read as the reverse complement.
CCCCACTTCCTTCATCCTTACAATGGGTACAATAATTTCTGCCTCCTAGATAATAATGTCATCTTCTTATATGAGGAGAAAATGAGAGTGAAGAGAAGGAGTTTGTCCAGTGGCTAAGGATTGGAATTCGGGGGCCGGCGCTGTGGTATAGCAGGTTAAGCATCTACCTACAGTGCCGGCATCCCATACAGACACTGGTTCAAGTCCTGGCTACTCTACTTCTGATCCAGCTCTCTGCTATGGGCTGGTAAAGCAGCAGAGGATGGCCCAAGTCCTTGGGCTCCTGTACTAACATGGGAGACCCAGACAGAAGAAGCTCCTGGCCTCTGGCTTTGGATCTGCCTGGCTCCAGCCATTGCGGCCATCTGGGGTGTAAACCAGCAGATGAAAGATCTCTCTCTCTCTCTGTCTGTAACTCTGCCTCTCAAGTAAATAAATAAAATCTTTTAAAAAATAAAAAATAAAGAAAGAATTAGAATTTGATCACTTCTCCTGAAACCGAGCCTATGGAAGCTCTTTTCAACGTGGCTGCACCTGCTTTGCCAATGGACTTGGTGTGTCAGGGTGTGGGGACAGACTTGTTGGCTGCTTTGTCCAGTGAGACCGTGCCACGAGTCACAGAGAGGTCCGGGCTGGCTGCAGAACACAACCAAAGGCACGTGGGACAACACTGTTGCCATATTGTGGTGCTCAGGCTCAAGGTCAACTTCTATGCAGATAGATCCCTCACCTCCCTTCTGAAGCTCTACATCTCCCAGCCCCCCAGGCTTGCAACCCAGGTCACTATCACCTCCCTGGCCCACACCAGAAAGACAACCCCACAGGAGTGTCCCAAACCCACAGGGCAGCTGCTCACCCACATCAGCCCCGCTGAGTGCTTTGCCCAGCGGCCAGGGCCTCATGTCAATTCTCTTCCCATTCACCTCCAGTGACTGCACACAGCCTTGGAAGCCCCGGTTGGTTCCCGTGGCTCGGACCAACCAGTAAGCGCTGGGAGCTCCACCAACGTAGAGCGGCGTCCGGAAAGTGATTTTACTGTACTGTCCCTTTAAGAAAGAGGAAACGTCCATGTCACTAAAGGGCAGATAAAGCAGGACATGTTCCAACGGATGAGGCTCTCTGTGAGCATGTGGGTCACAGCACCCCGGTTCAAGCTTCTGTCAGTGTTTCTCTTTCAGCGATTGCCCGCCTGGGAAATTCAACCATGCTTGCCACAGGAAGCTCAGTGAGCCTGCCAGGGGGCTGGGTTTCCAGAGAGAGGAGTGAGGACTGCCTGGAAGGGGAGGCAAGAGCCGGCCAGAGCCACAGCCACCCCAGCAAGCAGTGGGGCACGCGGTGGACTGCACCAGGTGTCCCAAAGGGCACCCTCATCCCCATCCTGACAGCAGCTCGCTCTGACCCTTGGCCACCCTCTGTACCTCCACAGGGGCCAGCGGTGGTTTTGCAGGTGAGTGGGCTGACCCTGGCCCCTCCCCTGTCCTCGTCACCCCTGCACCATATCCTGCAAGAAAATCGCCAAGTAGATTGTGTTGTAAAATCATCTAAAATTGATTTACGGACACAAACTTTTTTAATTTTTAGTTTTCTTTCTCTCTCCCCTCCCTCCTTCCCTCCCCCTCCCTCCCTCCCTCCCTCCTCCCTCCCTCCCTCCCTCTTTCCCTCCTCCCTCCCTCCCTCCCTCCCTCCCTCCTTCCTTCCTTCCTTCCTTCCTTCCTTCCTTCCTTCCTTCCTTCCTTTTTTTCAGTGTTAATGACAATGAGGTGGGGCAATTTCCAATCTTCTAATTTTAGACCAAACCAGAGTCTGGACTGCAGGTTTTGAGGTTGTCAAATAGAGAACTGAATATTAGGTGGGATGCAATTAAGATGTCCTTGGTTATTATTATTATTATTACAGAAATATATCAATGACTTGGGTAAAAGGGCCAAAAAGGACTTTGGGGAAAGGCACATTGACAGAACATATGCAATGCCAAGAATCTAAGCCAGGGAAAGCAATCTGTATTCTTTAAATGCTCACTACAAGCAAGTAGAAAAGCTACATTTTTGTTTTCTAATGAAAAAAATGAAGAAAACTTATAATGAGTAGACTGAGTGTGAGTGAGGCAGCTGTACTGTGCTCGCAGTGGGTTTAAGGTTCGATGACTTTGTTTGCCAGCCACTGGACTACTCCGCTTTCGTGAGATCAACCATGTGCTCTCTTGGCTTCTTTCAAGATCCTCAGAATTTGCTTCTGGGTCCCATTCTCACTCGCTGGTCCTGTTCCATGATCCAGGATCATAACAAGATATCTGAAGGCTCAATCTTTTTTTCCTAGAACATTAAGTGCATTTCGGGGTAGTTCCTTTTGCAATATCCCAAAGTTCTCAAGCCTGGCCTTTGCCTTTCTTTGATGAGCTTGCCTTCAGGTCCCTGGTGCTAGGCAGAGAAATGGAAATACCCTGGAGTTTGCATTCCCCCAGGACAGCCCTTAACAGTTTGGGAAAACTTAGATATAATTTATATGGTGGAGCTTCCCTGTGGGGGTCAGGCTAAAGCCATCCATTGAAGCACTTCCGGGAGCTCTCTCTTGCTTACTTCCTCCTCTCTCTGTTCATCTTCTCCTCCTCCCCAGCTTCCCCTGGGAACACCCCCTTAACGCAGCCTGTGCACAGGACTCCTCACCCCAGGCTTGTTTCTGAGCTTAAGAGACCCAGCACCTCCCGAGCAGGGTGAGCAAGCATTGCACATCTGTGCTTCTGCTCCTGCCACTGCCGTGGTGAGTCCCAGCGGCACAGGCGCACACGGCGCCCCGAGGGGCCAGAAAACTGCAGCCTTCTTAGGATCAATTCTTATGTCCATTAAAATCCGAGCCTCAGGACTGGGAAAACCAGGCAGGGAAGCTCCTAGAACCCCAGTTCCCGCTGGCTGCTGGATCCCTTGTGTACCCCCTTCGACAGATTTGGGGAAGTGACTTTTTGAACGCCTTCCGCCCGAACAGGGCGATGGCTGCTGAGACCCACTGCACTCCTGCACGCCTGTGTGTGATCGGGGCAGCTAGAAATGGTCTCCCCGCAGCTCTCCTCATGTGGCCTCAGCCTTGGGGGTCCACAGAACAAATCCTCCCCCCTGAGACATTTCCTGCGACTCGGTGACAAAGTCCACCATCCACGCCTTCCTCTTCTCTAAACTAAACAGTAGCGTCCAATCAGCCCTTGAAGGAAGGGTATGTCATCCGCCCGCCCCTCCCAGGTGCTTCTTCCCATTGCTGTGGCGCTCTGACAACGTGATCACAGGTATAAATGGAGTTCTCTCTAGAGGACCGGGGGAAGTGACCAGAATGGAGTTGGATCGTCACCTCCCTTTTTCTGCGTGCTATACTTCTGTTAATGCATCCTGCAATGTCTTTAGTTGTGCCCTGTTCCTTGGTCACCATCGAACTTCCTTGCTTTAAACCCTAAGACATGTTCCCATGTGCGGCTTCTACTGCAGCTTCTCCATACGTCTTTGCATGGTGCTGGACCCAAGTTGGAAGCTTCGTTTTTCCTACGGAACTTCAATGGATCGCGTTAGGCCTATTGTTCTGGTACCAACTGACTCTGTGGCTCATGTACCCTGTCTCCTCCCTCGCTAGCAACACGGGCAGAAGCAACTGCCGGGATCCACACCCGCCAGGTTTGGATTCGTGTCCCTTTACAACCACGAGGGCTGAGATTAAGGGTTTTTTTTCTCTTCGTTTTTAAAGACTTTTGGTTCAGCAAGACGGAAGTTAGAGACATGCACACCAAGGCTTTCTTGCTCCATCTTCCCTTGGAGAACCCGGGCACCGCCTGATTATAATTACAGCCTGGGTTCCTAATCCAAACTGTGTGCTCTCCACACAGCACTAAAATGGCCCAGAGCACAACAAATTGGCGGCGCCCCGGTGATTGGCTGAGTAGCCCAAAAGTCCTGTTATTTTACCACTTCCTCCCAAACCAGGTGGATGGATGGATTTTTCCTGCTTTCGGGACCATTTTCTACAGCCACAGGATTGCGCCATCTCTGCTTTAAAAGGAAGCTTTGTGTTTGGCATTAATAATGGGTTCTGGCCTCCAAGAGAGGCCTCCTCTATCCCTGGCCTTGATGGCCTTGTGGAAAGAGAAACGGCTCTGGGCACACAGCCCCAGCACCCCGAGGGTGTGGGCACGCCACTGAGCCAATACTTGCACCGTGCAGTTTATCCTGGTATATGTGGGCGGGGAATGTGTACTGAAGACCACCGCTAGGGGGCGTGACAAGGAGCTGGAGCCCATCCAGCTTCGTTGCACGGGTTGGCCATAAAAACGGGCGAATTCTGCAGACTCTGCCTTGGCTCTGTTGTGCGGCGACGCCCTCCCGGGACAGACTCACCTGGGACTGGCCCGACACCGGGGTGCCATTGTTCAGTTGTAACAGCCCGTTCAGCCCATCCCTGTAGAGCGTCACCGTGTGCCACGCCCCCAGCTTGATTCTGGCCTCACTCACGAGGATGGCAACTCCAGTTCCGCAGTTAAACCTGGGCCGCAGAAAAAGGAGAGAGGACAATTCTTTGATGCATGAACTCGTTATGTTTTTAGAGTCACAGGCGTCACGTCCAGCCCCTGGCCCCTTGCAGAGTCTCTGCTCGGAACCGGGCTTATGAATCTCAAATGCAGTTTACGTCTGTCTGTACACGGAGAACGGGCCGCCTCCTTCCCAGGGTGCTCTCGGGCTGGGCACCTGTCAAGGGAGGGCTTCTTGTACCTGATCCTCTCGCAGATCAAGCGAACGCCAAGCCCCCAGGGCCCTCTGTTGCCTTTTCTAAGACTGCTGATGCCTACAGTGGGTTCAGGCACAGCGACCTGGAACATGAGTCACTGTGCCCGCGGGGTGCCCTCCCAGGACTTGCCCCAGCTCTCAGTGGAAGGGCCCAGCAGTGCTGCTGAGACGTAAAAAGCCAGGTCTCTGCGTTGGCTTTGGCGAGCTGGCCAGCCCTGCCGTGTGTGTCCTGCCAGGTGCCAATCCAGGTGAGACTCACAGGCGGCCCCAGCTCAGGTGAAAGGTGAGGGACAGAGAAGCACCCTCAGAAGTCTGCGCTATTCTCGTTTGGTTCCCCACCCCCAGAGCCCAGGGGTGCCTGATGGGAAGCATTTCAGTCCTTTCTGGCCACCGTCCAAAATGCCACCACGCCCCTCCGCGTGAGCCTGGGAAGGAAGCCGGCCAGCACTATCCTGTCCTTGCTAAGAGTCGCTTTATCCGCTGCCCGTTTCTTATCTCCTGACCCTGAACAGAGTGGGATGGGGGTGGGACAGTCTTGCCTAGAGGGGATATCGGGATCTCTCAGTGGGAGCTTCAAAGCTGGAAAACTGCTTCCAGCCAACAACGGCCGTGATGCTAAGAGTATGTCCTGCCCGCCGCGTGCTGGGGTCCAACAGGATTACATTCGCTGCCTTGGATCTTGGTGTCTAACTTTAAACTTCTAGGAGTCCAACCATTTAGCAAAGGATGGGGACCCATGTTCTGGCCTAAATGGGGTGCTCAAAAGTTTCCCACTTAACCAAAAGTACTTTTTATGCTAAATACAAGAATGGTCGGTGTTGCTAAAGTGCCTGCTCTGGGGCCTTTTTATTCACTTCTATGGATAAACTGTCTTCAAGACAGCCCCGTGGGGAGATGCAGGCAGGAGAGGTTATCGGCTGAGGGTCAGGCAGCAGTGCCTGGTGCCCTTAGGATCTCGGCTAGCATGCTACGGAGAAGGCCATGGCTGATGCGCCCTGCCACTGACAGACAGCTGCTGCGTATGCCTCTCGTCCACCTGCAAGACTCTGCCCCTCGGAAGACCACACAGAAGCTTCCAAAGCATGCTGGGTGAGAAAGGATGGCGCAGAGGAGGGAAGCCACAGTTCCGCGCAGCCCTGGGCAAAGATGAGGCTGGGACTTGGGCCTCTAGAAAGCGTTAGGGCACAGGGGTGGGGAACACCTGGCCCACAGGCCATATCAGGTCTGCAAGATCATTTGGTCTGGCCCTATCGGCAGGCAGAACTCAAAATACTATGAATATAGCAGATGAATGTTTAGGTTGGCAATTTTGTATGGGCCACGAATGATGTTATAAATATCCAAATGGCCCTTGGCAGAAAAACAGGTTCTCCACCCCTGCTGGGTCCTCCTTGCCTTCCATGGTGTCGGACAGATTTACCACCGGGAGCTTAGGAGAAGCCCACCGGCTCCGCACCGTGTGTGTGTGAGTTTTCCAGGCGGGAGGGGACTTCATTTCTTTGCACAGGATCTAGAGCCTGGCCGGTTCTCTGTGGGCACTCAGCAGCCGGCAGCTGGGGCTGGGGCTGTGGCACGGCAGGTCAAGCCGCCGCCCGTGACGAGCTGGCATGAGCACCGGTGTGAATCCCAGTTGCTCTGCTTCTGATCCAGCTCCCTCTCGGATGCTCCTGGTAAAGCAGCAGAAGAGGACTCGAGTGCTCAAGTCTCTGCCACTCATGTGGGAGACTCAGGTGGAGTTCCTGGCTTTGGTCTGGCCCAGCTCAGGCTATTGCAGCATTTGGAGAGTGAACTGGAGGACGGATGACCTCTCCCCTGCTCCCTCTCCCCCTCCCACCCCCAACTCGGCCTTTCAAATCAATCAATCAATCTTTAAAAAACAAACAAACAAACAAACAAAAAACCAGAAGAAGACCCGGTGGTTGTTGACTCAATGGGTGGTTCCAAAGTTCCCAAACTCAAGTTCCGGAGTTTCCTGATGACGCTGATTGGCCAGTTACTTTGTAAAGTGGCCCAGGCTCATCTTCTCTTCCCACTGGAACCCATCCTGTACAGATCTTAGTCACACAATAGAAATGTAAGCATACTGCAGGACAGGGCAAACAAGTGCACGGCCCTCTAGGCAGCAGTTACCTGAACTGGAGGGAGCGTCGGACGATGGCCAGGGACATGAAATCGCCCCTCCCGTGTTCGCTCTCCCCGCAGTAGAGCAGTAAGCCATCCTCTGCCTCTGCCTGTCAGTGGAGAAACAGAAGCCCCACAGCAATGAGTGAGCCCCTCCTCCTCCTCCAGAAAGCCCCATCGGGAAACCCCGTGAATACCAAACTTGGGCATCTCCTTGGCGACCCTATTTACCAAAGGGCAGGCAGGTGGACTCCAATTAATTCCCAGGTACCCAGCCCAGTTCCTTTTCATTAAATGAACGGCTGCGATGGAAACTGTGTGTGAGGACTGGCAATGTGGGGAGAGGAAGGTGGCACTCGCTCTGACCTGCTCTTTATGTGGCTGTGTGGACCCAGCTGCAGAGCTGTGGGAAGACCATATGTGCTCAGAACCATGGTCACACGGCTTGCCGTCTCGCCAGCATCAAATTCTGTGCTCACAAAGAACATTCCTTCTTTTCCATTATTCTTTTACCTGCACCTTTCTCCCTGTGGGGAGGCATGCAAATTTGCTCCTCCGCATTTTATCAGAACAGGATGGTAAAAAGTACCCAGCTGATAGCCCCTTGCTCGCTGTCTCAGCAGGGATAGGTCACCTCTTGGGCACTCAACACCGTGGGACTCCACAGTGTGGGACCCATTAGGACCCCAAGGGGGGCTCATTTCCAGACCTCCCAACATGTTTGTTTCTTTGGAGCTGCTCTGTGAGCTGAAGTCCTGGGTTGAATTCTGATCTGCAGCCGCTTCCAGTCAGGGTATCCACTGGGCTCTCACCATAGGCCAAGGTTGTGTACAGCACAGCCACTGTATGCATTCAGTTAGGGCCATTCTGAAGAAGGCAGAGATGGGGCTCCTTTAAAGGGGTTTGGGAATGGAGGATATATTCTGTCTTCTGAAATCCTGGCATGGGACGGGTCCCTGTTACATCCGACATCCTCACTGGGCAGCTTTGGGCCAACCGCTTTCCTGGCTCAGAGACAGACCGAACGCACCCTCCTGCTGCACCCTTGAGCATGAGAAAGTGCCCATCATTCCTGCTGCCCTGAGGGCCACTGGAGGAGCAGGCTCTGGGTCGCATGCACCCTGGGCCGCTCCCCCCAGCATTTTCTCTCCCTTTGCCCCTCCCACTTGTTGGAGTAGGTATGCAGACTTCCGATCAGTAATCAAACAGCTCGTCCCTCTTACCCTAAACTCAAGAGTAATCTGAAATGCCTGATAGGAGTTCTTCAGAGGCTCGAAAGTGATGTAGGAGTGGCCAAAAAACTGAGGGTACTGTATAGCAACATCTGGAAAGAAAAAAAGACGACACGGAAAATGCTGTTGCCTCATTTCTTCAAAAGCAAAAAGCAATGTCCACCACTGCCTGGAGGGTACCTGGGGAAACTCCTGCTCAAATTAGCTGGCTGTTCTCTCTGGCTACTTGTTACACTGACTGCTCTCCTTCTTGGGGAGCTGGAGCTTCTGAAACACTTAGAAAGAAACTGCATTGCTGGAGGCTGCACCTGCTTCCCTGAGAAGCAGTCTGCCACTTCCAGACCCCCGTCACCACTTTCCAGCAATGGAGGTGTGTCATGGAAGTTGGCTCAAGGGTTGTTCTCCCAAACCCGCACACACATGCTATGGCTACAGTTTCAGAAGAGATGGGTGCACAGAAAAGCCCACCTCCCCAGGGTGTGTAGGGATGATTGCTCCAAAAGGACTACATGTTGGACAGCCATAGCAATAGGGCTGCTGGGGGCGGGGTTGTGGTGCAGCAGATTAAACAGCCACCTGCTATGCTGGCATACCATTTAAGCAGCAGTTGGAGTCCTGGCTGCTCTACTTCCATTCCTGCTCCCTGCTAATGTGCCTGAGAAAACAGAGGAAGATGGCCTAAATGCTTGGGCCCCTGCCACCCACCTGGGAGACCCAGATGGAGCGCCTGGCTCCTGGTTTCACCTTGGCCTAATCCCAGGCATGGTAGCCATTTGGGGAGTGAACCAACTATGGAAGCACTCTCTCTCTTTCTCTCGCTCTCTCTCTCTCTGAAAATGCCTCTCAAATAGAAAGCATCCTTAGAAAAAGAATTACGGCTTCTATCGAATTATAAGCAATGGAAGCTACCTCCCAGTTTTCAGAGCCAACTTCATGACAAACATGAAGAAGGTGATTATCTTACAGAGCAAATAGGAACCAGATGTAGACTACAAACCGCCCTCTGGCTCCAGGCCTGGCCAACCCCCGACCCCTTCTTCCCGGTCCCCAAGTACCTACCTTCCGAGCAGCTGTCGCCACCTTTCCCCAGGTTGCAGTGGCACCGCGAGCCCCCCCACGTGTAGTCATTGACACAGAAGCTGTCGGCAGAGCACAGGGTTTCATCACAAGACGCGTCAAAGAGCCGGGGCATCGTGGCCATGCCATTCTTCCCCTTCCGCTCTTCTGGAGTGGGCTGGGGGGCGACCTCGGGGGTGGGGAGCGAGGCTGAGGTAGGGGGGATGAGCCTGGGAACAGCCTTGGGGTTAGGCAAGGACGTCATCTTCTTTTCCACCACGAGTTTCTTCTTCCCTCCTTGGGTCGCAGGAAGTGGTTTAACCTGAAGCCAGAGAGGGAAAAGTGGCCAGGAGGAACACAGCATGGTAATGAGGGCTTTCTTTGTGGCTGCTGCCTGATATTGGAAAACACAGGCACTGTCGCTACTTCCAAAAACCCCGAGTGCGGAGGGAGCAAATGGCACTGACGTGTGCTCGGAGACTTTGAGGGCCAGAGATGTTTAGTAGCTTGCCCCGTACTCTGAAAGGCAATGGTAGCACTGATGCTATAGGATTTCCTCTCACTGCAACTAATCACAGATGCGGTACTTTGTTGAGGGGTTGTTCGTGTCTGAGTGATACCTGGTTGTGTAAGATTTCACTTGGCGGGAAATCTAGATATGGTTTCACCAGGCTGTGAAGTCTGCCAGCAGGGCCCGTCCACCTGTCCATGGAACATCAGCGTGGTTGCTACTTCTCTAATGTCCCTACTGCTAGCTGGTGATCACATGGGGGCCTCGTTGTTGGAGGAAACAAGGAAGTGTTAAAAGCAAATGGGCTTTTAAAAAACACTTTTTAAGCAAAGTGTTCACAGTCCATTGGCTAAATTGCCTTGTTTGGCAAGAAAACAAAAGCACAGATAATTGTTACCTCCTCAAAGGAAATATCCAAATCTAAGTCATCTTCAAATCCGTCATCATCATCACTGATTCCCATGTCGGTGACGTAATGGGGTCCATAGCGTCCACTGCCTGCTTCCTCGGTGCCTTCCCAAAGAAAAGTAGCACAGCTTTGATCAACATTTGCCTTCGCTCCGTCTTCTATCCTAACTCAGCCATAGGCACAGCTGTGCCTTATGGATCAGCAGGTACAGGAAACATACAAGGAATTCAACACAAAAGAGGAAGCATCCATGACCAAAAACCATGAGAAATGTTTCCTCTAGCAATAAATCAGGGAACTATGCCAATTAAACCCAGAGAGAGCTATCAGTTTATACTGCAGGCTGGCAAAAACGGGAGGCAGGCAATACAAAAACACCAACAAGGAGGGGATCAGCGGGGACTCAGCTGCAGACGTTAGAGGCATGATCTGATCCTTGAAAATATTTAACTAGGTAGAAAATGGTTCTGGCTTTTGACCCAGAAACTCCACTTGGACTCACAAAACCTAGAGAAACCCTTGTGCACGTGTTCCCAGAGGCATGTGCAAAACCAGTTCGTTAGCAACAGAATTTGCCATAGTAAAAATTTTAAAAATGCCCCAAACACTTGCTTGCTATTTACAAGAATAACCCACAACCCAAATGTCCATCAACCCAGAATGGATAAGTGAATTACAGCTCGTCTATGGAATGCAGAACTATACAGCAGGGGAAATGAATGAGCCACGTGATGCATCATATGGCTCAATCTCACATGACTTCATGCAAAAAAAAAGCCAACTTTCAACAGATCACCTCCAGTTTGACACCACTCAGGAAAAAATCAACAGACAGCAAAGCATCATGTATTATTTAGGGATCCATAGGCATGTGATTTAAGCTCTCACAGAAAGCAAGGCAAGGACAATCACAAAAATATCTAGTGGAGGCTGGAAGACGGATGTGAATGGAGCATGATGGGCAGGGGCCTCAGATAGTAACATTGTAATATTTTATAAGGTAACTGCTGCCTGTGTGGATGTTCTGCATTTTATTTATATATGTATATATAATGTACTATGTATAAGAGCACGTGATATATGTGTTTTTACTATATACTTCATTTAAAGTTTTTGGAACAAACAAAGGAGATTATAATAAACAGTCCTACATCCTACAGAGGCCCCATGTCGTATGCTGAGGCCAATGATTTCTATGGTTCTTGGCAGGACAACGGGGTCTTTCAGAGCCAGACAGCAGGCTGCAAAAAACCCTAGTGGATAAGACAAGGCATTTTCCTTAGATTTTCTTTTTTATCTAATTGAGGTGGTGGAGAGGGAGAACATGCAAGAGTGCTTCCTCCCCTCCTCCACTGGTTCACCTCCCAGAAACACGCTGGAGACAAGAACCCAGTCCAGGTCTCCCATGTGGCTGGCAGGAACTCATTCCTGAAGCTATCATCACTGCCTCCCAGGGTCTGCACTATCAGGAATCCAGGAGCAGGTGCAGGAACAGGAGCTGGAGCCCAGAACTGAACCCAGATACCCTGAGGTGACGTGGGGGCCGGGTGTCTTAACTGCTAGGCTAATAGTTGTCGTCCACAAAACCCAGTGATCGGGCCGGCGCCACGGCTCAATGGGCTAATCCTCTGCCTGTGGCGCCGGCACACCAGATTCTAGTCCTGGTTGGGGTGCTGGATTCTGTCCAGGTTGCTCCTCTTCCAGGCCAGCTCTCTGCTGTGGCCAGGGAGTGCAGTGGAGGATGGTCCAGGTGCTTGGGCCCTGCACCCCATGGGAGACCAGGAGAAGCACCTGGCTCCTGGCTTTGGATCAGCACGGTGTGCCAGCCGTAGCGGCCATTGGGGGGTGAACCCATGGAAAAAGGAAGACCTTTCTCTCTGTCTCTCTCTCACTTTCCTCTCTGTCAAAAAAAATATTTTTTTTTTTAAACAAAACAGTGATCTGCAAGAGCCCTGACTCACGCTCCACACAGGCAGCAGCACAGCAGGTGGTGGCCTTGCAACAGGCCACTCCATGTGGGCACAGCGACCGGCCCTACACAGAGCACACCTGGCCCCAGCTGGTAGGGCACACACAACACCAGCAGCAGAGGCTCCCAGAGGCTGCTGGTGCCCACCAGCTCTTACACATCCAGTGCTTGGACCACTGATGGAAAAAAAATATGACACTTAAGTCAGAGATTGTCTTTAAAGGCGTTCAGCTCTCCAAATAAGCTAACCAGAACATCTTTCTCACAACACCAAAATCACCTCCTCATCTTCACCCATTCTGGACACTAAGAAAATGTACAGAATCAGGGTGTCTTAGAAACCACAGATCTTTATTTCCCACAATGCTGGAGGCTGGGAAATGCAAGACCAAGGAGCCAGCCAACTCGGTATCTGGTGATGTCTTGTTACAGAGGACAGCTTCCGTGTGTCCGCCCATGGAGAAGACACACACGGCTCCCTCGGCCCCTTCTGTAAGAGCACTGATCCCATTCATGAGGGCTCCACATTCGTTACTTAATTACCCCCTCACGGCCCCGCCTCTCCACACCATCACATTCAGCTTAGGATTTCAATGAATGCATTTGGGGAATACTCAGACCACAGCACTTCTCTAGGCCAAATGGCAAGCAAGTTGCAGGGAGTCCTTCCTGTCCTTTCTCCTCTGGGGGAATCCTGGTGTGCAGGTGATTTGGAGACAGTGGGGAATGAGCTGTTCTCTGGGCTCAGGCACATCTTGGCAGAGGTGGGATAGCATAGGGGAGGTGATACTCTCACCTCTTTCACGTCAATTCCCCACAGTTTAATTTAAAACAGCTCAGCTGACAGTCAGCTGGCATTCAAGCCCGTCACAGCCAGATTTATACTTCAGCATGTGTATATACATGTGTTCTCTCAAGACACCTGCATGCAGCCCAGCTGTGTGCCAGCTGTGTTCATGGAAAAAGCCCTAAGGGACAGCTCCTTCCTCTCCTCTCTCTCCTTCTCCTATCTTTCTCCCTCTCTCTCTTTCTTCCCTTGGTCCTTCCCTCACTCCCTCTCTCTCTTTCCTATTCAGAATTGTCACACTTCAGAGGAAAGCATCCATTTGGCAGTAAAAGAATTACACAGTGTGTACCTAAAGAAAGCTGCTTGTGTCTTCAGCTGGTGGGTCTCTGCTTCCAGGGTGCTTGTAACACACTCTTGACATTCTTGTACATATTGTCAGCAATGCCCAGATCCTCTTCAACTTCATCGTTATGGTGTGCTATCTAAGTCTAGGCTTCTTGGTCAAGGAGTCAAGGACCTCAGTGACAGCAACACCTCTTCTGCCTCCATCACCATTGTTTATGGAAACCCACTGCCTCTCTCCTAGTTACCTTCAAGTGTTGCATATAATGCATTTATAAGCTTTTCAACAACCTGCAGTACAAATATGACTGACCTTCTTTGGTAGATAGATAAGTAAACTGAGGTTAAGAGGGGTTAAATAATTTGTTTGAAACCAACGACTTAGTAACTGGCTGAGCTTCACTCAAATCTCAGGTCTGTCTATCAGAGAAAACAACACCATGGAGGTAGAAAGAGACTGGGACTTGAAGAGTTAACGCACATTGTTCATTTTCAGTGGGTCAGGAACTTTTCATATCTTGCCTCTCTCAATCCTCACAAAATCTTATGAAACTGGCATTATTATCCCCATTTTATCAGGTGGAGATAAAAACTCAGAGAAATTAAATAACTATCTCAAAAGCACAAAGATAATAGATGGTAAGGCTAGAATTTATCCTTGGTCTCTCTTTTGGCTACTTATCAACCAACTCCAAATCATGTTTTCAGCTTTTTTTTTTCCTTTACAAAAGCCACATTATGGTGAAACTGGTTTACCAGCTGAACACAGCTTGTGTTTTCTTACTCATGACCTTGGTCAGTGTTCTCCATGCTACCATCTTGCCTCTCCCCCCATCTCCTCACATACATCCTGCCCATCCTGCCCCTTGGCATGAACTCTGCAGCGACAGAGTGGAATGAGCACCGTCAAAAGAGCACAATCTGGTGATGACATGGAGGACACCACACTCTCCTGGGAAGAAGACAGCATGGCCAAGGTCAGGCCAGGCCATCTCCTGGGACGGGGCTCTCTACCCTTGGATGTTGGATGTATGCCCCTAACCCTGGGCTCAGAGTGAGCTTCCAGCACTTGATGACATGAACGGATGCTTAGAAGGGTACTTACATCTTCTGAATTCCCAGCTTTAGAATGCTGCTTTTGTGTTTTCAAATGCAATTATGAACCCTGAGAGGGCAGGGACCACATTTTAGACTTCTTAACATTCCTTCCCTTCCATTATGTAGCTAACATTTCCCATATGCACCAAAGGCCAACTCCTCTCCCAGGCAGAGGAGACACTGCCCACAACACTGAACTATGGTGCGACTCTATCTTGGGCCAGGACCATTTAATTGGGGAGGAATCTGGAGAGGAATGCTTACATGGTAGGACTCTGTCCCAAACCTAAAGACAGCCCCACCAGCCCCCTAAACTTCTACCAACCCTGTGCCTTTCCACATCACAGAATTAGAAGTTTGGAACTGAAAGAGATCTTAGGTGCCATCTGTCCAACTTTCTTAGTTTATAAATGTGGAAACAAATCAAAGGTATGTGTCTCATTGGCAGAAGATCCCAAACTACAACCAGATCACTAGTTCAGTCCCCAAAATGCTCCATCATGTCTATATATTTTGGCACTAAATATCTAAGATGCTTTAGTCAGAAGAACCTGGAATCCAGAGAAGCTGGGTGTTGGAGTAGAGGTAGCTTCCCTATCTTTATCTTGGAGGGAATTCCTTGGGGAGAAGGACCACAGCTGCATTTTGCTATGCGATGTTATCATGATGAGAATGGCGATGATTTCTGCAGCCGGCATTATGGTGCAGGGAGTTAAGCTGCCACGTCAGATGCTAGCATCCCACGTTGGAGTGGTTATCCATGTCCCAGCTGCTCTGTTTCCAATCCAGCTTCCTGATGAGGTGCTGGAAAGTTCAGAAGATGGGCCAAGTATTTGGTTCCTGCCATCCATGTGGGAGGCCAGGGTGGGCTTTATCCATTGAATTACACATGTCTAGCTTTGGTCAACCAGTCCACTTTACAGAGGAATAAACTGAGGCTCTGAGTCCACGTGATTGGCCTGGAGTGACAGCTCATTTATGGTAAAGCTGATCTGGAATTCTGGGCTCCTGTTGATGTACCCTAGTACCTTTGCAGCATCTTCCACTGCCTCTCATAACAACTCGGGCTAAAAGTCATTTCCTAACTTTAATATAAGGAAAGACACAAACACAAAGAGAACCAGGCACAGCATGACTCAAAGAAACCTGGAATTAAAGCTCACTGCTCGTTCCCTGACAACTCACCACCTCAGATCTCAAATCCACGGCATGCATCAAGATCTCACCAATGCTTTTTCCAAAGTAAGCACAGAAAGTACAGTCCAAGCCAGTGATAAGAATTCTCCCAGTAGCATGGGGTTATTGTAATTAAAGTGCATAACTTATCTCTTTCTACTTGGCACTTTGTTAATTAGGAAAAGAGAACATTAAAAAGGAGACATTTATTAGAACCTGAATAACCTAGCCACTAACTGAATACAAAACAAGTTCCAGGCTTATTCCACTGCAGGAAAAAACTATAAACAAAATGGAAATTTTTGTTAGTAGACAAAAAGAGGACCTTTATTTTATAAAACCTTGTATGTTTGTTTTACTTAAGGCATCAGGGGTTTCCTATAAATCATGAGTTTCTCTGATATAGCAACAGGAGGTACTTTGAAATATCTCCAGACACAGGATCCAAATGACTGTGCAAGGACACGTACGGCTGTGTGACCCTGGGTAAGTCACTTCACCTTTCTGGGTCTCATGGTTTCCAACAAAACAGGGAATGGAATTGGCCTGCTGAAGTGCGAGGTCCTTTTTCGCTCCCCCTCTTCATGGAGGAACGACACAAAACCCTGCCTAGGCTTCATATCCGAGTCACGGCACCATTATGTCGCTCCCCGTCTTCGTGGAGGAACGACACAGGACCCTGCGCTGTTCTTTCGTCTGCTCGGCCCTCCCCGGGTTTGCTGCTGGTTCTTCCCGGGTTGGCTACCGACCCTTCCACCTCCGTGGAAGGGCGGTTCCCCCTGCCACATTCCCCACTTCCGCGGGGGAGCGGCACACCGCCGGCTGGCTCTCTCGGGGGCTGCACAGGTGTTCCTTCAGATAGATGTTCCCCTTAGATGTTCCTGGTGCATGTTGTCTCTCTCCTCCTTTATAGTCCTCTTCCACCAATCCCAACTCTGCTACCCACACGCCGAGTACGCTGCTCTCCTCCAATCAGGAGCAGGTCCTACAGTTTCTTGGTTGAACTGGAGGCAGCTGTGTAGAAGCTGTTTCCTTCTCTCCCAGCGCCATATTGTGGGAGAGCAGATGCATAGAATGTCTTAATTCCAGTAACTTAGTCTAGTCCGAGTTGCTCCCCACAGTCCTTTCCAGGACTAAGGTTCTCTGAGCCTAGAATTCACACCTGATGTAGAAGGACCTGGCACCACCAAGAAAAATCTGGGAAAGAAACTACAAGATAATGTTACTTACTTGTATAAAAACTGAAACAGTGTAGCATGGAAGTCAGCTGTGCTGGGGACTGCAGCTATGTGTTCCATGTGATAAATCCCCTAGAAGATGTGCATTGCCATCACGTATCAGAATCCATCCTCAATCAAAGGGACCAGGTTGTACATTGAGACCTTTCCCTTAAGAACGCTTAGCAGCATGAGGGTGGTACTCTTAGACCCCATTCCTGAAGCTCCAGGCATGAGAAGAGACTTCCCCTAAGTTTTGTTGGATTCTTACCCTTTCTCTCTGTGTGGTGGAAGAGATGGTGATTCAGCCGCTGGGGGAAGCACTTGGCTCACATTTCTGAGTTGTGAAAAGCTTCGCTATCAATGGAACTGGGGCAAGGAGGGAACTGAGGGCCAGTTTGGTCCCTCATGTCTTCCATCTCCACCTGAACTAGTGCAAGGCGGTGAGCTGGGTAGGGGGAGTCCTGTGTATTCCCAGTGTCCCCTCAAGAGCGCCCTCCTGTGGTGGAGAAGTAAGTTTGCTAGCCACCAGGACTTACAGAAAGTCATGTCTCCTGAGCCAGTGGAAACAGGGATGGTATGTGATCCTTCATCTACTGGCTGAGTGGTCTTCCTTGTCGACTGATTCTGAGAGTGGGCAGACGGGAAAAGTGCTGTTCACAGGGTCTCCTGAAAACCCCTAACACCCATCAGAATCAGACTGACGGGAGAGAAAGGTTTCCTCTTGAAGCAACATGGAACCAGGTCATCCCCTTGGTGCAATGGTCAACAACTAGTCAGTTGGATGGAATGATGACAGGTCAGACCTGGGGCCTGAGTCTCCGCGAAGTCTCCCCAAACCTTTGTGACTTGGCTCAATGCTTGTGCCTCACCTGCATCCATTCCTCCTCCCTACCCTCGACCGATCACCCTGTATCTTCCTTTTAGTTTTTTTCTCGACACCCATGCTTTCTTCTGCCTCAGTGTTTGCACCTGCTGGTCCAGATGCTCTGAAATCTCATCTCTCACTGGCCATCCTGTTGTCTCTTAAATTCTTTGATATCCAGGTTCAAACTCACTTTCACAGGTATGTCTTCCTTGTATTCCTGGTAAGGTCAGGTGCCATTCTTGTTTGTTCTCATGAGCTCCTCTTGGACAGCCTGGAGTTTGCAACTATATGTTACCTATGTGATGATTTAATGAATGTAACGCCCCAACCAGTTGTAAATTTCTTGACGAAAACATGACCTATTTTGGCTTCTATGGTATACCAACACCTGGCTCACTCCTGGCACTCTGTAGGAACTTAAACAATGTAATGGGAGTAGAAAGGGTAAACTTTTGGGTAGTTTAGGAATAACACAAGTACATGATAACAGCAGTCACCTGAGTTCTGAACAGTGCAAGTCCAGCCACAAGAGGAAGCATGCAAAGGGTTTAAAAGCTATGAATAACCCTTTCCAGGCTCTTAAGGGAACCATCCTGCAGAGTTCTCTTGGGAAAATGATGGGTACCTAAGAGGCAAATAGTCTGTTGGAATTTCCCTTCCTTCTGTATTTTCTTGGGCTGTGAAGCTGGCTGCAATGGCTGGAACTGCAGCAGCTGGTGCATTCCCAGGGGAAACAGATGGTGCTGGAACAACAAGATTAGATCCATAGCTTGGGAAATACTGCAAGTGTGGCTGTGCTGTGTCGGGAAGTCACAAAGCCCAGCTATGTGCCCAGGGCCACAGCCTTCTGGATCAGTGTGAGTCAGTCCTGGTCAGTAGCAGCCTCTGAGGCACAGGGACCCAGGGTCTGCGGGGATGCTGCAGGCTTTCCTCTGCTTCTCCATCTCCCCCAGACAACTTGCCTGAACCATCTCCTTCCAACCAGAATGCAGGGGTACTGGCTTGTGGGGAGCAAACCGGACTAGACTGAGTTACTGGAATTAAGACTTATTCTATGCATCTGCTCTCCCACAATATGGCGCTGGGAGAGAAGTAAACAGCTTCCGCACAGCTGCCTCCAGTTCAACCAATAAACTGTAGGACTTGCTCCTGATTGGAGAGCAGCGTACTCGGCGTGTGGGCAGCCGAGTTAGGATTGGCGGAGGAGGACTATAAAGGAGGAGAGAGACGGCATGCACCAGGAACATCTAAGGGGAACATCTAGCTGAAGGAACACCTGTGCAGCCCCCGAGAAAGCCGGCCGGCGGTGTGCCGCTCCCCTGCGGAAGTGGGGAATGTGGCCAGGGGGAACTGCCCTTCCACGGAGGTGGAAGGGATAGTAGCCAACCCGGGAAGAACCAGCAGCAAACCCGGGGAGGGCCGAGCAGACGAAAGAACAGCGCAGGGTTTTATGTCGTTCCTCCATGAAGAGGGGGAGCGACATAATGGTGCCGTGACTCGGATAGGAAACCTAGCTCGGATAGAAAACCTAGGATGGATAGGAAACCTAGGACGGATAGGAAACTTAGGAGGGAAGAAACGGGAAGAATTGGGAAAATACCGGAGAGAGAGACTAGTAAATAGCCTAGGGAAAAGCCGGACGAAAGAGGTGCCGGAAGAAGCTATTGAAAGCCTAGGCATAGACTCAGATACGGACTACAGGGGGAAGCTGGGAGAAATCTCTAAGGTCGAAAGCGAAAGTGAAAGCTAGAACAAACAGACTCGGACGCGGACTCTGGGGAGAGGCCAGGAGAAATGAGGGAGGAATATCGTTGGAGGAAAGTTTGGGGAAACATACCGGGTAGAGAAAAATGTTAGGGAAATTGAAGCCGCGGGGGGCAGGCCAAGGCGGAAACGAAAGCCACTTTGGGATTCTCAAGTTAGCCCGGGAATAGGGGGCGAAAAGTTGAAACCAGAAGCTGAAACGTAAGCCAGATTGGGATCCGTCTGATTAGCCCGGGGAGCAAAGGACGGGAAGCCAGATCGTGGGGCGGAAACGTGAGCTGGGTTGAATTCGCCAGGCTAGCCCGGGGAACTTAGATTGAATGCTAGTGGCGGACACGTAAGCTACGCTGTGTGACTCGCGGAGGCTGCCGCGCGCAGACAGAGCGTGCGGGGCTCAAGTACATAGGGAACGCTGGGCTAAGTGTGAGACCGCGGAGTGTGCGCGCAAAGCCGAGCCGCGCAGATGAGAGAGGCGTGGGCTGAAGTGGCTCAGAGCTGGCGAGGCGCCGAGAAGCAGCCTCGGGGCGGAGTCCGCTGGCGGGGCGAGGAGCCGGGAAGCCGCGCGGAGCCGTGAAGCTGCCGGCAGGGCGAGGCGCCGGGAAGCTGCAGGGATAAGAGAAACAGAAGTTTAGAAGTAAAGTGAGAGAAATAGGAATGCTGGAAGATAGAAGTAAAATGGGAGAAATAGGAATGCCTGGAGATAGAGAAATAGAGAAATAGAAAGGCCTCCCCTCAACATGGCAATGAGAAAGCTTGGATTCGGTCTGCCTGATTAAGTGAGGCGATGAGCACCTGCGGCGGCTAGCAGCTTATGCGCCGCAGGTCACCGAAGACAGGCACGAATTAACATCAGTAAGGCTTCCCCACAATACAACAATTAGGAGGCTTGGATTCGGTCTGCCTGATTAAGGCGGTAAGCACCAGCAAGCAGCTCGACCAGAGTATGAGCTGCAGGTCACCGAAGATAGGCACGAATCAACACTAATAAGTCTCCCCCACAATACGGCAATGAGAAAGCTTGGATTCGGTCTGCCTGATTAAGGCGGTAAGCGCCAGCAGGCGGCTCGACCAAAGTATGAGCCGCAGGTCACTGAACACAGGCACGCATCAGCGCCTAAAAACCTCCTCACAACATGGCGAAGAGAGGACCTGGATTCGGTTTGCCTGATTGATAGGACTTGTAAGAACCTGTGGGCAACTCTAGCAAGTAGAGCAGAGTGTGTGCCGCGGGACACCGAAGACAGGCGCATATCAACGCCAAAAATAAAAAGAAAGGGGGATCTGTGGGGAGCAACCGGACTAGACTGAGTTACTGGAATTAAGACTTATTCTATGCATCTGCTCTCCCACAATATGGCGCTGGGAGAGAAGTAAACAGCTTCCGCACAGCTGCCTCCAGTTCAACCAATAAACTGTAGGACTTGCTCCTGATTGGAGAGCAGCGTACTCGGCGTGTGGGCAGCCGAGTTAGGATTGGCGGAGGAGGACTATAAAGGAGGAGAGAGACGGCATGCACGGAGGAACATCTAAGGGGAACATCTAGCTGAAGGAACACCTGTGCAGCCCCCAGAGAGCCGGCCGGCGGTGTGCCGCTCCCCTGCGGAAGTGGGGAATGTGGCCAGGGGGAACTGCCCTTCCACGGAGGTGGAAGGGATAGTAGCCAACCCGGGAAGAACCAGCAGCAAACCCGGGGAGGGCCGAGCAGACGAAAGAACAGCGCAGGGTCTTGTGTCGTTCCTCCATGAAGAGGGGGAGCGACACTGGCTCGATAGTAGCTGGAGTGGGGCCGTCGGGGGAGAGCAGCCCTAAGTACCTGTCATGGGCAGATCTGCTCAGCACACACAACCAACATCCAGAGCCCTTGTCTTCCAGGGCTTCTCTGATTCCTTTGTCTTCCTGCACGTACACACCTAGGAAGCACTGGCAGCACTGAGCCCCCCAGGGGGCTCCTCCTCAGGAGGAACATAAACCAGTCAACCTAGCCAAGCTGCTGTCTTTCTCCACAGGAGGCTCCCTTTCTGAAGATAGTGGGGCTGCAGGGAGTTCAACCGATGGCCAGAAGCCTACGTGACTTGCACCTGCTGCTCTGGGGCTGTTCATGGAGGGGGATACAGAGGCACAGCTGTCAATGCTCTTCACATACATACTGGGAGTAGAAGCAGATGGGAGTGGATTGAAGAGCGACTAGGAGGTTATGAAAAATGCAAGCACTGTGAATGTATCACAGTAACTCTGGGTCAAAGGAAAGCAGAAATGGGAAGGTAGGTGGAGGGTTGAGAGGTCAAAGGAAGCTTTTCTGTGAATAGGAAATCTAGCCTTATATGCTAATGGGAATGACCTAGTAGCAAAGATTAGATTGACAGGTGGATTCAGTAAGAGAGAGGAGATAACTAATACAGAAGTGACATACACAGTCACTCGGCACATAAAGACATTTCGGTCAACAGTGGACTGCACAGACCACAGGGGTCCCCTAAGATTACCGCAGGCTGAAACGTTCCAGTGACTCAGTGACACTGTGGCTGCTGTGGTGTTGTAGCCCAGTGCATTGCTCACATGCCATGGTGATGTCGGGGTAGACAAGCCGACCGTGCTGCCAGTCGGGTGCAAGTCCACGCACAGCAGGCACTACCTGATCACGAGAACTGCCACTTACTGTCTATGTGCTATCCTATCCTTCTTAATCATTGTTTCAGATCAAAATCATTTTACTGTGAAACAGTCCGCTGTGTCACCACAGTAGCACCCGCATGCAGCTTGCGCTCCCTGTGTCTTGACTGCACCCAGAGGCCACGGCCACGGCGAGTGACTGACCTATGCCATCCAGGTTTGCGTGAGTGAATGCTACAAGGTTTGCTCAATGCAGCAATCGCCTAGCAGAACCATCCCCCTTGTGACGTGACATGTGACTCTAGCCTGGCCTCCAGTTGGCTCACTACAGGAGAGGGCTCAGGCCACACCCTGCCTTTGGGATCCGTGAGCTAGAACAGGGACACTGACATAGCAGAAAGAGGGGAGATGGGCTCACAATCCGGGGGGTGGGAGACACAGATGTTTCCAACTCTCCGTGGATTTTCTGTGCTTCTATAAGTGGCTTCATATTTGGGGATCATCCACAGTTCCAATCTCTTTTAAGTATTATGACGAAAAAATTGTTCAATTCAGACCCACTTAAACCCTCTCATCCTTTCTCACTCCTGTGAGACAAAGAACTAGGAAGAAATACTTATCAACATGAAATTCTGTATTCCGTTAGACGACTGATCAACTGTAGGAGTGAAACAAAGACATAACTACAGACCTGAGAGAGGATTTATTGAAAAGTGTATCTCAAGAAAAAGTACAAGGAGAGAGTAATATGCAAAGAGTTGTGGGCAAAGAAACTGATGAGTGTAGAGAAAAATATAAACAAGCGATTACAAAATATTTTAAATGCCTAAACGTGTGACTAGTAACAACAAGGTGGAACAAAAAATACTCCAAAGCAATGTGCCAGACAAGCAGGAGATGATGAGTGCATTAGAGCCGCTCAGGTCTTTTTACGGTTTTGGAGGATAACATGTGGATGTGCTCTAGACTGTTAAGGTTGGAAAGCTACAACTGATGGAGAGTAAATAAAGTAACACAAGATTTCATCCCAATAAAGGGACTATTAAAGATAGGAAAATACAGTCAGCCCTACAGAAAATAGCAAACAGAAACAAATATCTTCCACCAAAAAAAAAAAAAAAAAAAAAAAACACTGGAAAAAATGAAGTAAAGTGGGCGGCGCCACGGCTCACTAGGCTAACCCTCTGCCTGCAGTGCCGGCATACTGGGTTCTAGTCCCGGTCGGGGTGCTGGATTCTGTCCCGGTTGCTCCTCTTCCAGGCCAGCTCTCTGCTGTGGCCCAGGAAGGCAGTGGAGGATGGCCCAAGTGGCTGGGCCATGCACCCGTATGGGAGACCAGGAGGAAGCACCTGGCTCCTGGCTTCGGATCTGTGCAGCACCAGCCGTAGCAGGCATTTGGGGGCGTGAACCAATGGAAGGAAGACCTTTCTCTCTGTCTTTCTCTCTCTTACTGTCTAACTCTGCCTGTCCAGAAAAAAAAAAAAAAAAGTGAAGTAAAGCACAAAATTGTAGAAATAAAACATGTCAACAACTATAATAACTGTAAATGCAATAAACTTGTTGCTTAAAAGACAGTGCTTTATCTGATTGGATTTTTAAAAGTTGAGCTACGTTGTGCTTCCATAAAGTAACCAAAATATGAGACACAGAAAGATCAAAGGTAAAACATGCCACAAATATCCCAGGCAGTAGTACCTCGTGTAGCTATGCTATTACTGGACAGGAAAAGCCTTCAGAGAAACAGGGAGAAGCATCATTAATGACAAAGATGGCTATTAAATAATGATTAAAAGAATCACCAGGAATATAAAATGATCTTCAATGTGTATGTACCTAGTATTAAAACTGCACAGATATATCAAGAGAAAAATTGAGACAGGTGCAGAGATAGAGTGGGAAATTTTAATGCACCTCTCTTTGTAACTGATAGATCAAATGGACAAAAAATTAATAAGGACACATAAGAGTTGAACAATGATATTAAAAGTCTTGATAAAAATTTAAACAGACGTGAAGTATAAGAGACTTAGCAATAAATCTGATAAAAGCTATAAAGGACTTTTAAGGAGAAAAAGAATAAAGTGCACAAAGACTTTGAAGATGATCCAAATGAGATGAAACATGATCATGATTGTATAATTCTACAGAATAAAAACATCAATTCCTCCAAAAATGAATTTATATATTGAATATATGTTTAATTTTATCTCTCAAAATATTTCTGATTTTTTAAATCCCCAAAAGTTTTTTAAGAAATTGAAAAATTGGTTCTAGAATTTCTATTGACAAACAAAGGCTCCAGGAAAGAAAGACAATTTTAAAGAAAAACAAGGTGGACTAGAATTATCTACCAGATGCCACATCATGAAGTGTAGAAATTAAACATTGTGATGCTGAAGTATGAATGAGAAGTTGGCAGAACTCAGAAGCAGATCCAGAAAGGCATGGAGATCTGATACATCAGAAAGATGTCAGACAAATTAACAAGAGGCAGGAGAATGATTCAATAAAGGGTGCTGGGGAAACTGGCTATCTAGATGGAAAGAAATATTAAATTTGGTCCTCCATACCTAAAAGTAAAGCCTATGTAGATTAAAACTCTAATACAAAGAGGAAAATTTTAAAACATTTAGCAAAAACAGTAGGCTACTGCCTAATGACTTTGCAAAAAGGAATTAGTTTTAAAAAACAGAAAGCATAAATCACAAAGGAAATTCTGGTATGTTTAACTACATTAAATTAAAGTACCTCTACCTGGTAATGACTACCCTAACTCAGGTAACAGGTAAGTCACAAACTGGCAGAAGATACTTGCAACACATATTACTGAGTAAGGATTCATATTTAAACATAAATATTTAATATTTATTAAAGACATTTACTAACATATAATCATATGCCAAAATATATTTATTATATAGGTATAAATAACAGTAAAAATGAACAATCACATAAGTAGTCAATTTATACAATGAGATAAAATTACACTGAACCTCATTAAAAATGGAGAAGTGCAAATCAAAACAATAACAATGTATCATTTTATATCCATCAGACTGATCTGAATTAAAAGTCTGGTAATACCAAGTGTTGGCAAGGATGTAGGGCAAGAACTCTGAATACATTGCCAAACACTCTGAGGTGTGTTTGTGTCATACATAGGAGAGCTGAAGATGTGCCTGCACTGTGGCCCAAAATTCTACATCTAAGCACACGCACAAGGAAACACGCAAGACGGATCATTTCAAGACTGTTTGTAATTGCAAAAATTGAAGCAACTTCAAAGTCTAACATCAAAATCATTGATGAGCAAACTGTAGCATATTCATATGGCAGAACACCAACTATGCAGCAATAAAACTGAACAAACTAGAATTTTGCAATGCAACGTGCATAAAAGCAAAAACAACTAATATGGTGGGAAAAAAAGAAACCTGTTATGCCACCCTATTTATAAGAAATGCTAAAACATTCAGATCAATACTTGCTGTTCACCGATACACACATACGTGTTAGTAAAATGATTAAAGTCTGGAAGGGGAATCCTAAACATGAGATGCAAGCCCCTCTCCGGAAGAAGGAAGGGAATAGCGTTGGGAAGATCACAGGGGAAACCCCCATTCCTATAAGATCTTAACTTCTGTAGCACCACAGAAAATGGGGCACCTGCTAAGATCTGACAGGGATGGGCTGTGGACATGTAGTATGTTCCTGGTATTTTTATTTTGCTTAAAATAATTCATAACATGGGGCCAGCGCTGTGGCGCAGTGGGTTAACTCACTGGCCTGAAGCACCGACATCCCATATGGGCGCCGGTTTGAGACATGGCTGCTCCACTTCCCATCCAGCTCTCTGCTGTGGCCTGGGGAAGCAGTAGAAGATGGCCCAAGTCCTTGGGCCCCTGTACCCACGTGGGAGACCCGGAAGAAGCTCCTGGCTCCTGGCTTCAGATCTGCACAGCTCTGGCCATTGTGGCGATTTGAGGGGTGAACCATCGGATGGAAGACTTTCTCTCTGTCTCTCTCTGCCTCTCCTCTCTCTGTGTAACTCTGTCTTAAATAAATAAATAAATCTTAAAAAATTTCATAACAAAAATAAAATGGGGGCAACACTGTTGCACAATGAGTTAAGCCACTGCCTGCAACACTGGCACCCTATATGGATGCTAGTTCGAATCCATGCTGCTCCTCTCCAGATCCAGCTCCCTGCTGATGAACCCGGGAAAGCAGTGGAGGATGGCCCAAGTACTTGGTCACCTGCACCCACACAGGAGACCTGCAAGAAGCTCCTGGCTCCTGGTTTTGGCCTGGCCCAGCTCCAGGTGTTGTGGTCATTTGGAAAGTGAACCAGCAGATGGGAGATCTCTGTCTTTCCCTCTCTCTCTGTAACTCTTTCTTTCAAATAAATAAATCTCAAGAAAATAAGAAACCAATGCCTAAATTTTCTCAGGAGAATGCCAATGTACACCTAAAATAATAAGGAAAATCTACTCTGTAGAAATTTGAAGCTTGAAATGGGAAATGAGTTTGAACAAATCTCCCAGAGTGCTGAGAAAGACATCAACGTGATGAATATCAGGAGAGAAAATGCTAGCTAAGGGTGTGGACATAGAGGACAGGAGCTACCTAAGGGGCTGTGGTGTTTTGCTGGTATTTATCAAAATAAAGCAACAAAAATATGAATTGAAAACAAAAAATTAGGACTTGTATGAAGTGGGGAAAATAAAAACCTTGAGAATAGCTTGAAAGGGCTTATGTTTCAGCCAAAATGAAGAGAACTACACCTTCATAACTACTGACAAAAGTTTTATGGAAGCAAGAAAACACTTTAGGATGATAATTTCCATGTAAAGAAGTTGGGACAGTCAAATGGTTGATGTTGAAATACATCATGCAGGAGGTCATGTGTCTGGACTGCATCTGGCTCAGAGCAGGTTAGGAAGGCCAAGGGAAGTTCTACTACAGAGAGAGAGGGAGAGGGAGGGAGGGAGGGAGGGAGGGAGAGAGGGAGACTGACTGAACTAACTAGAATTCAACTACTTCAGAACTGCCCCTTTGGAGGCAGGCAGCCAGCCTAGCCCTAGGACACCTGTGTCCCACATTGCAGCCCCTCGGGTCAGGCCCTACTTTTGGCTGGTGATTCCAGCTTCCTGCCAGTGCAGATCCTGGGAAAGCAGTGGTGATGGCCCAAGTGGCTGTGTCCCTGCCAAACACACACACACAGGAGAACTGAACTGAGTGCCTGGCTTCAGCCCTGGCCTGGCTGAGGCCTGGTCATTGTAGGCAATCTGCGAGTGAACTGGCAGGTGGGCACTCCGCCTGTCTGTCTCTGTCTGTCTGTCTGTCAAATTAATAAATTAAAACATTTGAAAAGTAACTATCATTTTCAACTGTGATGTAGAAGACAAACATCAGCTATTCAATCGCAGAATATATATTAGTGGGTTGTCTAGAATATACACAGGACTTTGCTGAATAGTTCTAAGGAACATGTTAATCATCAATGCTTCCAATTTTCTAAAGGTTTTCCTTCTGTCAAGTTCAATCATTCCTGCAGAAAATCAGTTACACTACCACGATTCAAACTGACATCCTTAATTTTAATGGGAATCACTAGGAATCTAGCCATACAAAAAATTTCCTTATTTACCACGAAACTGGTATGACAGTCACTATTCATTAAAACACTCAAAATTCCTTATTCAATAGCTCTGCCCTCTAACTATTCAGGGAAAAAATGATTTTCTCTGAAAAACTGGCTTGTGTCTGTCAGTTAGAGGGTTCTTTTAGACCTTGACTTCTTTCTTGTTTCTGCTAATAGGAACACCAAAGTTAAGTGGCTTCCAAGGCTTAAATTACTGTCTCATCTCTAGGTTTTTGAAATTTTATTTATTTATTTGGAAAGCAGAGAGAAAGCTCAAACTATCATTCGCTGACTCACTCTCCAACTAGAGCTAGGCCAGGCTAAAGACAGGAGCCTAGAACTCCATCCATGTCTCCCACAGGGGTGGCCACTGTCTGCTGCCTTCTCAGCGGCATTAGCAAGAAGCTGGATCAGAAGTGGAGTACCCAGGACTCAAACTGCCACTCTGATATGGAAATCATATTGTACTGAGCAGCAGCTAAGTCCACTGTGTCACAGTGCTTGCCCCATCTCCAGTTTGGATACAACTATGTCCTCTTCCTGTATCTGATTTCTGATTAGCTTATCATACTTTTTTTTTTTTAATTGAGGGGTGTGTGTGTGTGTGTGTGTGTGTGCATAAACTTTCTCAAATCATTTCAGCACAAAGTGAACTATCCACATTTTAAAAGACAATCTAGGGGCTGGCGCTGTGATGTAGCAAGTTAAGCTGCCGCCTGCAGTGCTGGCATCCGATTTGGGCACTGGTTCAAGTCCTGGCTGCTCTACTTCTGATCCAGCTCTCTGCTATGGCTTGAGAAAGCAGAAGAAGATGGCCCAAGTGCTTGGACCCCTGCACCCACGTGGGAGACCCAGAAGAAGGTCCTGGCTCTTGGCTTCGGATTGGTGTGGCTCTGGCTGTTGTGGCCAATTGGGGAGTGAACCAGCAGAAGGAAGATCTCTCTCTCTCTTGGCCTCTCCTTCTCTTTTTGTGTAACTCTGACTTTCAAATAAATAAATAAATCTTTAAAAGAAAAAATCAAGTAGTCGGCGTTGTGCTATAATGGGTCTCCCTGTAACTCTACCCTTTTAATAAATAAATCATTAAAAAATAAAAATAAAAATATAATCTAACAGAACCAGTGTTGTGACATAGTAGATAAGCTGCTGTCCACAATGCCGGCTTCCTACATGGGTACCAGTTGGTGTCCCGGCTGCTCCACTTCTGACCCAGCTCCCTGCTAATGGCCCAGGAAAAGCAGCAGAAGGTGGCCCAAGTGTTTGGGTCCCTATAGACTCAGATGAAGCTCCTGGCTTCGGCCTCGCCCAGCCCTGGCCTTTGCAGCCATCTGCGGGTGTGAACCAGTAGATGGAAGATGTCTCTCTCTCTCTCTCTGTGGTCTCTCCTTCTCTCTAACTCTGACTTTCAAAAATAAATAAGCAAACCTTTTTACAAGTAAATAAAATAAAATGCAAACATGTTGAGTTAACTCACATGACCCAAGTGTGCACGGCTCTGCCACTTCACTGTAGGTGGAGCTCAGCAGTGACTACGCCAAGGGGAGTCCTACACATGCCCCCCAGTGCAGAGAACCACTCTCTTCATCCAGATCAACCTGCCGTGCTGCCTGCTGATGCTGGAATAGAAGCCTGACTCACGTCCTCATCGGTAGCCTTGTCAAGCCCAGCACTGGCTCAGAACCCCACAGAGCAGCCACGACAGGAACAAGCCAGCCTCTTGCTGGCTCATGAGATTAACTTGTGCCCAAGGAAACTTCTCAAAGTTAACAG
Organism: Oryctolagus cuniculus; assembly: GCF_964237555.1. Lineage (NCBI taxonomy): Eukaryota > Metazoa > Chordata > Mammalia > Lagomorpha > Leporidae > Oryctolagus > Oryctolagus cuniculus. Next base: position 63,815,202 of record NC_091445.1, on the reverse strand, counting down.
GAATGAGAGTAATCTCTTCTCAGAACCAGTCAGCTTTAGAGCACAGTGGGCTAAGCCACCACGGCCTGTGACACTGGCATCCCACAATAAAATACCAGTTGGAGTCCTGGCTGCTCCACTTTTGATCCAGCTCCCTGCTAATGCACTTGGGAAAGCAGCGGAAGATGGCCCAAGTGCTTGGGCTCCTACACCCATGTAGGAGAACCGGATGAAGCTCCTGGCTCTTGGCTTCAGCCTGGCCCAGCCCTTGCTGTTGCAGCCATCTGAGGAGTGACCCATTGGATGGAAGATCTCTCTCTGTCTCTCCATCTCCCTCTATAACTCTGCCTTTCAAGTAAATATTTTCTTAAAAAAGAGTAATCTATTCTCATTTTCAAATAGGTATGGTGTACTGGTTACACAAAGATGGAGAGGACAGCCCAGGGGTGCAGCCAGTGGGGGTGGGGACGTGCAGCATGAACCTTCAAACCCATTCTCCATTGGAGAGAAAACCATGGCATGCGAAGGCTGGGAGCTCAGCGCCTGCCTGATGAAAGCAATTACCCGGCCGGCTCGCCATGGCTGACTTTCCTGGAACAGTCTCTAAAGCAGGGTGCACCCTACACCTTGGGGAAAATGGCAGCTCACTGAGATGTAATGCATAGAGAAAGAGGAGGAGGCAGAAGGGCAAGCCAAGCCTCTAGGGAGTGGGGACAGCTGGAATGCCACCTGCTGAGGCAAGGGTTCCTGCCATGAAGCCAGGAGCAGCAAGGCAAGATGGGTAGGCAGGGGGTGGAATGTGGAAGACTTTGAACCTCAGGCTAAGGAGTGTGGCCTTTATCCTGTGAACAAGAATGGATGAGGGAGCCAGGATAGGGGAGGTGTTTTCCCATCTGTGCACCTATTTCTTTCAACCCCTGCACGAGGCCTGTGCAGCAACACTCAGCCCGTGAAACCCTCTGCCTGGATTCTCTGGTTCCTCAACCCTTTGGGGACACCCCACACTTTCTTAGCCACACAGAGACACCTCACTGTGAAACCTTTGCTCACCCATGTCCTATTCCCCAACCCACAAAGGTCAACTGCTGCCTTCCTCTGTGTTTCAGACTTCGTTTCTACTACACACACTCCAATCCAGTGGCGTCTATGCATCGGCTCACTGAACTTGACCATGAATGCTTGGACGGCAAGGACTGCTTCAGTTCTCTTCAAAAAGCATTTGGCAAACAGGAATACTTGTGCAATTAATGTCTGCTCTTTTGGGTGACTTACCTAATACTGCCTTCCTTTATCCTTTTAAGTGCCAATAATAAATAGTTTATGGGATGCTCTCTTCACTGTCCTTACAAACCTGACTCAGTACTGTTCAAACTACAAATTTCAATCCATTAGTGGATTGTGAAAATCACTCTGCAGGCCACAACCACAGTTTTTCAAATGGAGCCAAAAGGCATCAAAATGAAAAGCTCCTCCTTCAGCAAGGCTGACTACCCGGTTGTTAGAGACCCGTGCACACACACACGGCTATTTCTGAAAGTTTGTGTGTCCTGGACTGCCTTGCGAATTCCATGCTCTTTCAGTGGGCGGCACTTCCGGAAGTCTGAGAGCTGCTTTCCTCTAATTGTTTCTTTTTAGCTATCAGTTAATTCTCCAGGTTGATGCCCATTTTTCCCGGAGCCGGGGTTAGGTTTTCTAGCTTTGTTTTTTGGTCTTTCTTAATCCCACCACTGTTACTGGCGTGTTGGGGGGCTGTCCAGTGCACTGCAGTATGACCACAGCCTCCTGGCTGCCAGCGACACCTGCCCCCTAACTTCCACCTTTTTTGACTCTTAGAAACAAATTTAGTCCTTGTCAGGACCTGCAGGCTCCACACAACTTGGCTCGTGGTCCCTGGCTAACATGTCCTCATTTCCGGTCACTTTCCTCCTCACTTACCACGTTCCTGTCACATGAGTCTCCTACTATCCCGAGCCCACTTTCACCCTAGGACCTTTGTCCTTGCTGTCCCGCCACATGGAAGGACTCTGCTCTGGTCCCTCCAAGGGCAAGCAAGCCTATGCCACACAGCAGCTTCCAGCACCCTCTGTGCACTCATGCCTATTCTTTTCCTCTTGGCAATCACCATCATACACATTATTTATGGCATATACTATAATATCAACTTTGCTATTTACTGAGATGTGGCACCCCACCTTGCTGTCGATGTTTACTGCTAAAACCCCAACACCCAGTCACTGCCTGGAATAGAGAATGAGGACACGTTTTTAAAAGGACTTGGTGAATGGGTGCTCCAACAAGCAACATAATCCCTGGAGCCTCGGAAATACTCTTTCTTGAACGACACCAGAACAGTTAACCCAAAGCAAACAAACAAAAGCAGAAGCTAAAAGGCCTGGCAACTTCAGGCTGTTGATAGTTCCTCTCATCCCTCACTCTCCTACTTTTCATTGTCTTAATTCTTTCTGCATTTACAGCTCTTTATTTCATTCTGGAAGGAAATGTATTAGTTTTCTGTATCATTAGAATCCAGCATTGATTACAAATGCTCAGATCACTGAAGAAATGTCTATTTTGGCCTTGAGCTCTTCTCATGGTTGCAAGAAGTAAAATCTAAAAGTAGCTGCCCTCTCCTGTTGGGTTGGGACTAGCGAACCTAGTGGAGCTTCTCCCTGGGGCTTTCATTCCCACCGCTTCCGGGACTCCGCACAGATTCTGCAGGGTTCTTCCAGCTCAGAAAGTCTGGGAACTATCGCCATCTGCTGGATACATTGCAAACTACCATCATGGGCTGGCTGACTCCTGAGTTGCTCTCGAGGGTCGTTCCCCGACACTGGTGAGTCTTGGACTCTTCCCTCGGCCTCTGAATTCCTATGCTACCAACCACGTGATCAAGCCCGGTCATTCGAGGAGTCGTCCACTGGGCCAAATGGAGACAGAGTTGCACTTTCCAACAGGGTAGATGGAGGTAGGGCTGCACTTTTAAACAGGGCAGAGCCAGGGCTGGCGCTCAGTGGCAGCAGTGATAGGTGCTCTGAGACAGGCCTCCGGCTCTTCCCATTGGTGGGAATGAGGCTGAGACGCCCACCAAGTTCCAACATGATGCCCAACAGCTCTCTATAGCAGATGGCAATTTTTTTAAAAGTATTTATCTCAAAAGGCATATAGAACATTCCCTGTGAGTAAAAGATTATCTACTGTAGCATGAATGAAAGGCTAAATTATCAGGTAAGTCGCTTGAATGTCCACTGTCATCCACGTTGCTGCCTGGCTGTGCACATCCATCTCCCTCCATAGCTAACTAGAGAAGGAATGGTGTTGGCCCACTCTGCTTCCCAGAGATACCTGAAGAGTAAAGTGAACTTGCAGAAAATAATATTGAAGGTCACAGTTAAGAGGCCCGGCTTTGGGCCAGTGCTGTGGTCTATAGGGTAAGCCTCTGCCTGTGTTGCCAGCATCCAATGTGGGGGCCGGTTGGAGTCCCAGCTCTTCTACTTCCTGACCAGCTCTTCTACTCCCTGCTGATGGCCTGGGAGGGCAGTAGAAGACGGCCCAAGTGCTTGGGTCCCTGTACCTGTGTGAGAGATGTAAAAGAAGCTCCTGGCTCCGGATAGGCCCAGCTCTGGCCGTTGTGGCCACTTAGGGAGTGAACTAGCGATGGAGGACCTCTCTCTCTCTCTCTCCCTCTCTCTCTAACTCTGCCTCTCAAGTAAATAAAATAAATCTTTTAAAACAGGAGAGAAAACCGTTTGTAATAGTGAAATATCCTAAATATCCATCAGTAAGGAATTAAATAAATGCAGCAGAGCTTCACAATGGAACACACGGTCATTATTAAAGTTAATGATGCATTTATATTTAAAATGTATATAATATTTCGTTGGACAGCAAAACTCTATGCAGAGTGATCAAATCATTGGATTAAAAAACAATGCTAGGAGATACTATCCACCAAAATGTTAATAGTGGTTATGTCTAGGTGCTGAGATTAACAATAATTTTAATTTTTTAAAGATTATTTATTTGAGAGGCAGAGCTACAGACAGAGGGAGGGAGGGAAGGGGAGGGAAGGAGGGAGGAAGAGAGAGAGAGAGAAATGTCTTCCATCCACTGGTTCACTCCCCAATTGGCCACAATGGCTGAAACTGCACCGATCTGAAGCCATGAGCCAGGAGCTTCTTCTGAGTCTTCCTCGTGGGTTCAGGGGCCCAGGTACTTGGGACATCTTCTGTTGCTTTCCCAGGCTATTAGTAGAGAGCTGGACGGGAAGAGGAGCAGCTAGGACTCAAGCTGGCACCCTCATGGGATGCTGTTGCCGCAGGCAGAGGCTTAACCTCCTATGCCATAGCACCGGACCCATCATTTTAATTTTTTAAAATAGTTTTCACATTGCTTGAATTTTTTTTCTAATAAGCATTATAAAGCGCAATCACCTCTTCCTATTTAGAGATAACCAAAAAGTTCCTTCAGCTTTAGGGTTATTGCAATGGTTTTCCTCATTCCCTGCTCTTGTCCTCGACTCTATTCTACTATGAATGATTTTATTAAATCCTAAGTAAGGTTGTTTGCTCCTCTGGCCAGGTTCCCTGGACCTCCCAGTCTCTGCATCTGTCTGCAAGAAAGCCAAGTTCAATGGCTCCTAGCGGCCCCCAAGGTCCTATGCCCGCTCTCCAACAGTGCCTTCCCTCTCTCTGTTCTCACCGCCCGCTTCCATGGAGCTCCTTCTCCTGCCACACTGGCTTTCTTGCTCATCCTTAAACTCCCCAGGGGAAAGAATACTTTAGAAAAAAGGAGTCCCACTCATTTTAGGAACCGAGAATAGAAAAAGTAATCAAACTGGGTTCTTATCCAGTGACCTTGAAAAGGCCACTGAGTGAACCTGGGCCTTGGTCTCCTTGTGCCCGCAAGGGGCAGGCAGGTCTTTCCAGCTCCAGGAGTTTCTAAAGTCTTTATGAGCTTGTTTATGAGGTCTCATAACATTGGTGTTGAAGCCAATATGCTAAACACACAAAGAAGGATGAGATGTCTGTAGCCTAAATTTATGAGTAAATGGCCAAAAACTAATCCATAACCTGTGGATTCCACACAATAGAATCTACATTCTCCTATTCTATGAAATGACACCATTCCTCCTTTGGAGGATTCCTTCCCTCTGTTCCTCAGACCCCATCTCTGCCCTGTGCCATGCCCCTGGCCAGCACCACCAGGAGAGAGAAGGAGGGGGAAGGAGTCAGAGGATTCCCCCAACTTTTCCCCCTGGGCTTGTGACGTGCCAAGTCTCAGGGCTACAGCTCTCGGGCCCAGTGGCCCTCCCTGTCTGTCCAGAGGCTGGTAATTGTTCCCTCTAGAATTCTTTGCATCTACCCAAACTTTTGCAAAGAGATCCTGCACTAAGCTCCTTTCAAATCACCCAATTGTGTGTGCTGGTTTCCTGCTAGGAGCCTGGCCACACCTAAGATCACCAGGAAAGTCCGCTTTGCTCCAGCAGTTGCTTCCCAGTTGCATCTATTTGCAGCTGTTTGCTTTTGTATTTGGTGCTTAACCATAGGCGCGCCACAAGACTCAACCAGCGCGCACGGCATCTGTCCTGTATGTCCGTCACTGTGCTAAGCTGACTTCATATACCTCCTCTCTGTGCTAAACCACAAATTGTGGCCCTGTCCTCTGGTCTGAGCACTTAAGTGATTCAGGAATTCTGATGCTAGGATAACAATCCCCATAGAGGATGCTGTAAAGCAAAAAGTGTTCCAAGGGAAAGAACTGAAGAGATTAACTATGAAATGGTGCATATAAGGGGAAGAAAACAAAATGGATAATAAACAAAAATGACAATAGTAAGACACGTGTGTGTGTGTGTGCGCACACACGTGCAAGCCTGTGTGCATCATCTCAATGTCTTAATGTTTACAGTCCACTGAGTGGAATAAATAGTACACAGTTGTGTATCCTGTGGCCACTACATATCAACCAAGTCCCTGAAGAGACGCTATGTTCAAACTAGAACAGCATTGTGGGTTCCTTTGTATTGGAAAATTCTAGTCCTTACGTTCTTATCCTGCACTCCAGCCTTTCTCCTCTGTCTCGAAAGAGGGGGTGAAAATTGGTGCTGATTATAAGTAAATGTATGGTAATGTAAGATGTGCAAAGGCCTCAGAAGAGCAATTAATAGGTAGCAGGTGTTTAAACAGCAAAGTGAATCATTCCCTTTAGAGCCAATAACGTTGTGCAAATGAGCGTTACTCAGATTTACGTGCATGGAGGCATTAGCAAATCAATAGAGCGATTACAGTGGAGGGCACCCTGAATGTAAAATCCCAGCACCAGTTATGTTTATGCGCACATGCACACTTAAAATGCAGCTTTGTTTTGGCTGGGACGGAAGCAAATGATTTGTTTTGCCTCCTGTTCCCTTTTTGTCTTATGTTCTAAAGATTTACGCATCCAAGAAGCTCACCTGTTTATAGGCCTAACCCAAGCTCCTGAAGCAATGCTCATCACAGCAACTCTCTCTGTGTGGTTCTCTCTGTCTCTGTCTCTGTCTCTCAGCACAGACTCACTCCCGTGTGATCAAGTGGCAGCTTTCTAAGAATATTCACATGGCATGGGCATTTAGTCTAGCCATTAAGATGCCCACGTCCCACATCAGAGCACCTCTCCGGGCTCCTGGCTCCACCTTGCTGCTCACGCGATCCTGGGAGGCAGTGGTGACGACTCAAGCACGTGGGTCCTTGCCATCCTTAGGGGCATCCGCACTGCGTTCCCAGCTCCAAGCTTCGGCCCACCCCAGCCTTGGTTTTTGGAGACATTTAGGGCATACATGCTCTTTCTTTTGGTCTCTCTCTCTCTCACCCCATCTGTGTCTTCAGTAAATAATAATAATTAAAAAAATAATAAAAAATTAAAAACCCAAATTTGTGAGAAAATTAAATCACAGAGATCTCTATCAAGGGAAGAATCTCATTCATCTGTGCTAATGCATACCCTTCAAGCTTGACAAAATGGCTGCCAAACATCCTGGAGAAGCTTATGGAGACGAACAATCTACAGCTCTATAGCACCGAGGTCAGAACAACATTCACAAGCCTAAATCGGCCTTTGAACCTGACCTAGTGGTCGTCTTTACGTGTTTAGATGACTGGAAACAAATGTTTACAGAGAATAATTTTTGTATGACATGAAAATTATAAGAAATACAAATTTCAGTGTTATGGTCTTATTGGAATAGAGTCATACATATTAATTTATTGTCTATGGCTCCTACAACTGCAGGGCTGGCCTGAAAATCCAAAAATATTTATTATCTTGCTCTTTCAAAAAAAAATCTGCCGATCCTTGTCTAAATAAATGGCTCACTTTGGGGAGATTCAAAACCAACCAACCAACCAAGAACGGAGGTCCAATACTGTAACTCTGTAATTTTCTTTCTCTTTTTCCTTTTTGTTTGAATCTAGGATGGGCTTACCTGGTGAGAGATATGCAATTTTATTGTCCAAGTTCATTGTGACTTGCAGTTTCAATTCTCTGCTGTTCTTTTTGCTACAGTCTTTTAAGATTAACCAACCAACTGAAGACAAAGAGTTCAGAAAACACCACCCAAAGTAAACCACTGTCCTGTGCTAATTATTTCAAGTTGAGTGCATTTAGGGAACAGCATTATCTGTCTAAAGACAGGGCCTCCTAGAGGTACCTGACCACCTGAAATCTCATCAGTTAGGGCAGATAAACCTCCTATCACAGGAGGGGGACAGGAGGGCTGAGGACACCGGCCCAGACAATCTCTTCCCAGGCCAGCACCTATTCTTCTAGGAGAGCCCATTCTTCTTTCCAACAATCATTTACTCTCCTCTAGTTGGCCTACAGCTCACTTTCCCTGTCCCCTAGGAAGAGGGCTTATGAGCTTCCAGATCTTTCTGGGTTTTGGGTTCTTTCCAGGGACACAATACATTCGCACACGTTCTCTCCTTTGAATCCACCTCTCACAGACTGCATTATGGAGCTTCAGAGGGTAGAGGGAAAGTGGTGCCTACCCTACTCAACCAAGACTCAGCCCAGCCATTCTCGGACCTAAGGCATCTGGCTTCTGCCAATCCTTCTCTTCTCAGTCAGGGACGTTTTTGCTCTTGGACTTTTCTTCCTGATTTCTGCTGTGTTACATCTTCAGGACCCATGACCAGAACTCAGGACACAGAGTCATCTAGAGACACTGGTGGCTGCGCACGGTAGCTACACCATCCTTCCATCACCATGCACAATGGACATCCTTGTTATGATTTCCTGCATTGTGAAGCACCCACAGACGACGGCTTTCACAGAAATCCACTGCTACGAGCCAGGTGGACTTGGCTCAGCTCAGCGGAAGAGGAAATTTCTGAAACCATGGAATAAAACGGGACTACAGGGAGAAGAGTAATCGAAAACCAAACCAAAGCAAAACTATTTCTCCTGCTTCCCTCTGCAGTCCCAGAGGGTCTAAGGCCATAATTAGGATGACAAGGAGCGGAGGGGAAAATGTCCCTCCTCTTGTCACCCCCTCAGCAGCAAATTCTACTCTTTCCGTCACTAGAATCTCTCAAAAGCCCCTCTGCTGCCCCAACTTCCTTGAATTTAAAGTCATGGGTTTGTTCTCATCCTTCTTTCCACTTTCCGTCCCCATCTTATTCTATTTATTGGCTGTGCCCTCCTGTAAGTCACATTGCAACTCTCGGGGTTCAAATTTGCCTGTGCACCTTGCCAACAGGGCACTGCACGTGGCCTTCGTGGACTCCCAGGACACCGTTCTCCTCCCAGCTCCTCTTTGAACACCCCCACGGTAGCAGCAGAGGGTTGTCCAACCTCCAAAGCAGTCCCGGGCTCTGGGCGCCTTAGCCACCTGTATTCAGGCATGGGCTCAACATAGATTTACTAAGCGCTGCCTTTGCACATGGTATTAGAAACACAGCATTGAATTAAGTCATTCCAGCTCCATAGGGAGCTCATCAGAGAGGGCAGATACAGACAATCAAATATATGAAATAGTTCCAGGCAGTAAAAGCGCTGTGCAGAAAATGTAGCGGGGGTCACAGGGCTGGGTAACAGAAGCTTTCAGAGGAAGTGACATCTGAGCTATGGGATGGAAGAAGAAAGATGGGGGTGCGTTGTGGGGTGGGGAGAGGGGACAGTCCTGGTTAGGAAAGATCCAGGAGAAGAAAGCCCCTAGAAAGGCAAACAGCATGCTGGAAAGCCCAGAGGCAGGAGAGTACAAAATGGATTTTGCTGGGAACAGAAAGAAGCCGTCTGCGGGGAGTGCCCTGGGGATAGCAGGTTCATTCCAGTGCAGAGCTGACTCACTCTGTCTGCTGTACTGCGGTGCAGAGGGAATACAGACAGCCAGTGCTGCAGGGTGCTAGGACCAAGACCCACACCCAGGGAAGGTTCTATAATCCGAGAGCTGGTCGCACTCGACAGTTGCAAGTTATTGTTCATTGCATTTCCTTTGCCTTTGGGAGCAAGAAAGACAATGGGACTTTTGGACTTCTGCCATTTCTGCTCCATACTGTTCATTTCTTTTGTTACCTGACTCTACCCTTGATAAGTGGGATCGCAGGGAGGCACTGACTGCCAGATGGGGTGAGCGCATGGCCCACACTGCCCCGAGCTGTGCACACCAGTGGCTCAGTGACAAGATCAAAGGCAAGTTACGATTGCTGGTGTAGGGGGAAAAAATATGGTAAGATCAGGGTGAGAAGCGATGGATCGTGATTTTGGTCTTTTTGATACTTCCTCCTAGAAACAAAGTGTGCATTGATTTGTGTGGAGAGTGGTCCATGAAAGATACACGTTAATCCAGGTTAGCATCCTTAGTGTTCAAGGTCACTAAAATGATTCTACTTCTCATCAGAACACCCGAGCACTGCAGTCCTGATACCTCCTTCCTTTCCACTTGACGTGTGGAGCTGAGATGTAGGTGCTGTGTGACGTGTGGAGCTGAGATGTGGGTGCTGTGTGCTCAACACGTCTCAGCACTCCCAGGAAACTCCTGGAAGCATCCTCCCTCCTCCCGGGGGCCTAGTACCTGTAACCTGGCTTTCCTTAGTCACCTTCAGAAGAGCAAGGAAAACCTTCCAATAACTCATTAAGGTGCTAATAGCTGCTCTGACACTAATAAGCCCAATGGGAAGTAAATACCCCCTGGTTAGTGGGTGGGGCTTCTGCCCGTTCTCTCTTTTTATGTAACAGACAGAGTTTAGGCCTAAAACACGCCATAGAGGAGCCCAGAGTGTGTCTGGTGAGATCCAGGGGCTCTCGTTGGGGACCCTGTGCCTCACAGGTTTCCCTGAACTTTCTGTTGAGAAGTTGGTTGCCAAGAAAGCAAAGTGGCATCAAATCAAGCCAACATTCACACAGATGGGGAGGAGGGCAAGGAATGAGAAGCAGGAAAGCCCGGCAGGTAGAAATATTGGTGTCACCAGTGCATATTCCATTGATGTGTGCAATTATTGTTAATCAAACATTTTTAATGTTTAAATCATAAGTAAATTAATAAATATTTGGCTGCTTTGACTTGGGTCCAACCAATGAGGAGAGCTGCTGGCCATAAGCCACCACGGCTATTCCACGGGCTTTCAGTCCTCATAATACGTGTGAATCACGATACTGTGTATACAATATACCCTGTGAATTTAAAAGGCAAAGAGAAAAGAAAAGATAAAAACAACTCTTAGAGGTTTTGCTGTCAAGGCCCCTTTGGTGCTCAGATTCTGCATGAACTGGTCCCTGCACTTGATTTCATTGCTGACCTAAATGTTCCCACGCTGCACTGCGGCAGCAGAATGCTGACCTCTGAACTTGAATCTCACGCAGGGAAGTAGCTTTGTAGTTAGCCAAACCCAAGCTCAAATCCCGCGTTTCCAGTGATCATTCTTGGCAAACTGTGGAACCTCTCAAAGACTCAATGTTTTTAATCGGTGAGAAAGGATCCCAGTCCCCCATCACACAGGTTTTGTGAGAATTAAATGGCTTTCCAGGTGCGGTGCCCACCACATGATAGGCATTCCAGCGGCAACTCTGACATTTGGAATTTATTATAATTCGAGTAAGTGCTATTTGGGAATTGGGTAATTTTACATGTAGGAAAAATGTGTTTCAAAAGCAAAAATAACAGTTTAAAAAATGTGAATGTGCCAGAAAAAAAAAGTGTTTGCTAACACTATGAGTGATTATGATCAAAACTGTAATTTAAATACCCAATCACAACACATTCTTACGTAATCATGAAACAGACCATATAATAAATGCTATACTGTTATTCTGATTTGAGCAACTGTATATACCTAAAAGTCACAAAACTATTTTTAAGATCATTTTATAACTGAGTTTTCACTGAATTATCATAGCTTTGTCCATCTGCCTTGCATGTAATTACTCTGAAATAAAATTTTACTGTACACGTGAGACCCATTACACATTTTCTTATACTTTTTATATACCTTACCCCCACTTAATCCGCGAAACTGGGAGCCAGCAATGGGGAAGTCAGGATGAGAACCTGCAAGGCCAGACCAGTGTTTCTGGACGAGAGATGCCCCAACCCATCTGTCCTGGTGCTGCTGCAGCTCCAGGCTCCACAGCACATCCAAGGACAGCACGGGAGGCTTTGTCTCACCCTTCCTCTCCTGTCTTGACCCCGTGGAGAGAGGGAGACCAAGGGAGAGCCCGAAGGAGGGCAGCAGGGAGCAGCTTGCAAAGCAGGAGCAGAGGTGCTCAGTGTGAGTGGAGGGGTTGGGGTGGGCACACAACAGAGGGCAAACTGCTTCCAAGTCTGCCTCCAGTCCTCTTACCCCAATTTTGGGCTATACATCACAACACTGAATTAAAGAACCCAGCCTCGATCTTATCCAGGAATGGAAGAAGGCCTGCCTTTGCAACAGAACTGCTAACATCTCTTCTCAAAAGCAGGTGCCTCGGCTGGCGCTGCGGCTCACTAGGCTAATCCTCTGCCTGCGGCGCCGGCACACCAGGTTCTAGTCCCGGTCGGGGCGCCGGATTCTGTCCGGGTTGCTCCTCTTCCAGTCCAGCTCTCTGCTGTGGCCCAGGAAGGCAGTGGAGGATGGCCCAAGTGCTTGGGCCCTGCACCCACAGGGGAGACCAGGAGGAAACACCTGGCTCCTGGCTTTGGATCAGCTGCAACGCAGCAGCCATTGAAGGGTGAACCAACGGAAAAAAGAAGACCTTTCTCTCTGTCTCTCTTTCTCTCACTGTTTAACTCTGCCTGTCAAAAAACAAACAAACAAACAAACAAAAAAAGCAGGTGCCTCATTCCTCGACTTGTGCCTGGGTAGTTTTAGCTTATGAACACCAAACAAGAGTGAAACAATTTCTGGGTGATGGAAGTTATGGCGTGTGGTGGGGGGATGGGCAGTGGGTGTGGATGTGGATGTGTTATGAAGGTGTGGCCTCACGGGAGAGCTCACGTTCAAGGTGAAAGTACATGTTGGTTTCAGAAAAGCCAAAATCCCTAGGATTTGGGGAAGTTGGAGAATCTACCCCTAGAAAGAGTGGTGGCCCTGGAAGTTGGCTGTTTGGGGATTCTGTGAGGACAGAGGAAGAGCTAATTCAGCCCGACTAAGCAGGAAAAACCAGGCTTTTGCTGGCCTGTGCAAGGCCGACCACCAGGCAGAGCAGGGCTCCCCATCGGGTGAAGAGGACCTCGAGGAGGGGGCAGGGCTCTGCTGGAGGGATTTTAGTGGTAATTCTGCAAAGATGAATCTTTAACGAAAAAGCACCAGCATTTCGGTTCTAAGAGCTCCCCACTCAACAGGGTTCTACATTTATGTAAACCCCTCCCCGCCCATTTCCAAAACACAAAGATTTCTAAGCTGGGCTGGCCTTAGCCCAGTGGTCTAAGCCCTTGGTAATTCAAGTACATTTCTTGACCTCATCTGGGAACTTGTTCAAGTTCTGGTCCCAGACCAGAAACAGAATCTGATGCTCAGCAAAGTCCCCAGGTGATTTGATAAACACTGACCCCAGCTTTCCCCCTCGGGGCCCCAAGGGGCATCGTGAGAACTTAGACCATTGCTATACCCCAGTGACGACAAGTCACTCCGAGACCATCAAAAGAGGGGTAGATATTTCTTAAATGACTTTGATCTGCAGGTGAACATTAACCCAGAAGAGTTTGGGAGCTTTGGGTTTTTGTTCTATGGATCCAAGATCAGCTCATTTCGTCAAAAAATAAAGAGAGGGAAATGCCGTTGTTTTGCTCTGGGGCCCGTTGCGTGATCACGAAAGAAAATTGACCTCAAACTCCCCAAAGAGGATACAAAAATAAATCTCCCCCTGACCTTTGGACATAGAAACAGCCTGAGTCCTTGCAGGAAGCCTGTACGTTTCAGAGGGCTGGGGAAAGAGCAGGAGGCATTCTGAGGCTAGCCCCTTTCCAGGCTTCCTGTAGGGTATGAAGATAGCCCAGTCAGGCGAGTCCTCAGGAGGCAAGCCCTGCAATGCCTTCCTTCTGCAGGCCAGGTACTCACCGGGGGTTCGCACAGTGTCGCTGGGCCGGCTGCGGGGGCTGGGGCCGTGGGGATTCACGGCCCGCACGGCAAACTGGTAGTTGGTATCTGGATCAAGGCCCTTGATGACCATGGAGTCCATCTGGATCCGCTCTTGGATTAAGGTCCAACTCTTGTCAATATCTGGCCTGTATCAACGAATAAAAACAAAAAGCAGTAGTTGAGAAATACCAAAGGAAGGGCAGCTAGCTGGTTGTCTAAACTCACAGCGTTTGCACTCTGGAAGCAATGCTCATAAAAATGAGTTAACATTTCCCATCCGAAAGTGATCCTGATTTTAAATCTTGGGTCATCATTTGTATGTCCCTGCCAATAAAAGCAACTAGATCATTTTTAGGGCCGATTTGAAGCAGTGTTTAAAATCCATCTACTCTTCCTCCCATGGCCTTGACTATGATGAAACGGTCCCCACAAAGGAGTTCAGTTTTAAGGCCCCTGCCTTCCAGATGTTTTCTAAACAAGGCTGCCCTTGGCAGCCTTAACCCCAAAGGTCAGGAGAGCACAGATTCCATCTATCACAATCTGCTCACAAATAAACAAATACAAGCTTTACAGGGTGACTAATTGCACAAATCGCCATGGGAAAACCTAGGATGACGTGGTTCATGGACATTCTCACTCTTAACAAATTGTGTAACCTTGCCAGCTTGTGGAACCGCCACACGTCCTTTGGAGGAGGCTATAGAAAAGGCTTTTGCTTAGAGCTCTCTTCTAGGACTCAACATATAGAGGGGAGGAGATAGAAACAGCAGAGGTCAAATGATGGCTCTACCACTTGTCAGAGGCTATTCAACTTGTTTAAGTGTTGGGTTTCTCATCTGTAAAATGGGTATAACAAAAGTACCTATGTAAGAAGGCTATCACAAAGATTACCTGAGATATTAATTCTTGACATAGTGTTTGGCATCACATTGCAAACACCCAGCATGCACTAGTCATTAGTTGAGGGACTCACCCAAGCCCACAGCAGATCATCCATGGCTGCCTGCTTGCTCTACCCCTGTGCACTTCTACGTGGCACCACTAGCTCATGCAGTTAATCAGCGCTTGAAAGCCTGGGGTAGTAGATCTCAATAGACATTTCTCAAAAGAAGACAAGCAAATGGCCATAGGTTTACAAAAAAAAAAAAAAAAAGGCTCAACATCACTAATCATGCAAATCAAAACCACAGTGAGCTATTACTTACTCTAGTGACACTAATGATTATCAAAAAAATGAAAAAAATAACAACAGCTGGCAAGGAAGTGGAGAAAAGGCAATTCTTGTCTGCTGTTGGTAGGAATCTAGATTAGTACAGCCACTGTGGGAAACAGTATGGAGGTTTCTCAGAAAACTAACAATGGAGCTCCTGTATGACCCAGCAATCCCACTACTGGGTATATGTACAATGGAAGTCAAATCTGTCCGGAGACATCTGGACTTCCAGGTTTACTGCAGCACTATTCACAATAGCTAAGAAATGGGAACCACCTTGGTATCCATCCAGTAATGAATGGATAAAGAAAATGTGGCATATGCACACAATGGAATATCACTCAGCCATAACAAAGACGTGATCATGTCATTTGCAACAACAGAGATAGAACAAGAGGCCATTATAGTAAATAAGCCAAGCATCACATGATCTCACTCATATGTTGAGTGAGATGCTAAAAGCATGATGGTTGTCAGAGGCTAGGGAGAAGAGTGTGGGGCACATATGATCAAGAGGTACTAAGTTAGAGGTAGATAGGAGTAAGAAATTCTGGGGTTCAATTGAACAGTAGAGTGACTAGAGATCATACTAACATACTACACATTTCTCTATTTAAAAACTTAGAAGATGAGATTTTAAATGTTTTCTGCATAAAGAAATGATCACTATTTGAGGAGATAGATATATTTACCCTGATTGGACATTAAACAATGTATACATATATGGAAAATCACATAGTGTACCATAAATATGTAAAATATTTATGTTACTTTTTTAAAATAAAAACATTTAAAAAGGAAATATGGCTAATCTGAATTGAGATGTGCTGTAAACGCAAAAGGTACCTGGATTTTAAAGATAAACAGCTTGTAAACTATCTATTATCAATTTTTATACTGGATACATGTCAAAAAGGCAAGACTCTGGGTGCCGTTGTGAGGAGTTAGAAGGGTTACCAGTTAGGAAGGGCCTCTGTGGGAATAAGGAACCAGGTGTTCCTTGTTGATGGTGATTTCTGCCAGCTGCTGTTTAGACAGAAGATACTGCCCCAAGAAAATGAAAAGACTGATAGGGAACAGAACAGGTCCCCTACCCCTCAGTGACCCTGTGAGAAGCTAGGCTCTGGCACCATACCAGAACACACCACACAGCCCCATATCTCAAGTACTTCGCCACCAATGAGGTAGGTAAAATCTGCCTTAATTGGTCAAGTCAACAATATTTCTCAACTGTCACTTCTCCCAAGCAGTCAACATGGTAACATTTGTTAACTGGCCAGGAACTATGAGGGCTACACAGGAGACACAGAAAAACAAAGCAAAACAGATGCCTAACATATTGAAACCATTTAGGAGAACTGATCAACTGATATGCAGTTCCAACATAAGCTCCCAATACCCTGACCTAGATGGACCCCTCCCTCCAGGACACCCAACCCCTTGGAATCCCCCCACCCCCCGGCAAGCAGGAGTCTCTGTTTCTCAATAAGATCTGCTTTCTCTTGTTTTGCTCATCCCTTCATTGTCCACATCATAAATCTTCACCCCATGAGACAAAGAACTGACTCCAAACTCCTATAACACTGTGGGTTAAGATTCATTCCTAAATTAATTCCACTTGATTTTTTAATACCTTTTTAATGCCATTTCAGAAAACATAAACTTCAATATAAGCTTCCATTGCATTTCTGTTGGATAGTGCTGCTGTACACAGACATCTAGCTGCAAAGGAGAATGGGGAGCATTCTGGGTAACGAGAATTGCAAGGCAAAACTTGGCAATGATGGTGTATGGCTGGGGGACACTGGAGTAGCCTATCGCAGAGGAGGGCTTGTGCTCCCAGCTAAGAACCACTACCACTCAGCAAAAGCTGTCAAAGGACCAAGCATCAGCCTCATGTTTGAACTCACTTTACTTTTTTTTTGACAGGCAGAGTGGACAGTGAGAGAGAGACAGAGAGAAAGGTCTTCTTTTTGCCGTTGGTTCACCCTCCAATGGCCACCATGGCCGGCGCACCGCGCTGATCCGATGGCAGGAGCCAGGTACTTCTCCTGGTCTCCCATGGGGTGCAGGGCCCAAGCACTTGGGCCATCCTCCACTGCACTCCCTGGCCACAGCAGAGAGCTGGCCTGGAAGAGGGGCAACCGGGACAGAATCCAGCGCCCCAGCCGGGACTAGAACCCGGTGTGCCGGCGCCGCAAGGTGGAGGATTAGCCTAGTGAGCCGCGGCGCCACCCATGAACTCATTTACTTCTTATTGTGGGGAAATTAGGCACAGGAAGCAATTCAAATATCGCGCCTGTAGGGAAATTAGGCACACGTGGCAATTCAAAGATGGCGCCCAAAGGAAGTAAGGTGGGCAGTACCCAAAGTCGTTTACCACCAAAGCTGATTGGCTGCGCAGCATCAGGGGAGGTGACGACAACTGATGATGAGTGTACAGACATATGGCTGGTCCTGTAAAAAGTTGGCCCATAAAATGACCTTTTAAGTAATTGGTTGGTCCTTATGCCCTGCCCCAGTAATCCTGTGGTCTTGAGCTTTAAAAGGTTTTGCTATGTGTGCAATAAACTGAGTTCTTGTTTGCTTGACTTGACTCCCCGTTGCATCTGACTGTTCCCGGGATCAGGGGGCTGGGGAACAGGCAAACAGCGCACTTACCTTTTTTTGGACCCAGTCCATCTTCATTCGGGTGGACTAAGACCCTGCACTTACAACTACCCTTTGCAATGAGTTCTACCATTAAACACCAACATTGCTTCAAAGAGGAGGCAGCTAAGGCCCTGAATTGTTAGTGCCCAAGGTCACATAGCTGAGAAATGGTGAGGCAAACCCAGGTTGATAGGATAAGATCCGATTAAGAGCATCCTTGCTACTTGATAAAAAGAGGGGGTGCGAATGGGTAGGGGCTGCTCCCCAGCCACTCTGCTGCCGGGTATTTACAGGAAGGTAGGAAGCCCATTTTGTAACACTTGATTTTTGTCCTCTATGGAAAACTTACCTGGCAAGAAAAGAGAGACTCAAAAGAGAGTGAGCCACAGATTTCTTTCCTAAGTGTTCACTTGGTAGGTAAAGGGAGTGCTTAAGCCGGGTAAACAGCTGCTTTCGCGTGCTCACGGTGCTGAGCAGCAGCTGGAGGGGCCCAGTCTCCCAAGAATTTGCGTGCTGGGAATGGCAGGGTTCACAGGGCACGCCCGCTGGAGGAGGCGGGGCTCTTCCAGAGGATGCTCCTTCCCTGGAGATGATTCCTAGGCAAATGAACTTTATCATCAAAGAGAGCATTCCCAAGAGTTGAAGGAAACTCATTTACAAACTTAAATGAGAACAAAATCACTTCACAGGGAAAAGCCACAGGGGAGACCTAAAAGCGAAGTCAGAAAAGATGTGATCTTTAGATAAAACTCCCCTGTTCTCCTCTGCTAAGCTTCCCCTGTGATGTTTACAGAGGAAATACCCCTATCTCTTCTGAGACCCACTGCTGTATATCCTGTGACTGCGATGATCTGCACCCATCTTCATGTAAAAAGGACAGCCAAAAACTTACTTTACATTTGTCACTTATTTAATGCAAGAGAGAAAACTATTTTTAGCGAATAAGAGATTGCAATCATTAACATTTAATTTCATTAGATTGAGAGGGGAAGGCTCATGCAGATTGAATGCCAGTTCAAAACCTTTAACATTTTGCTTCTGATTCTGCCCTGAGTTTCTCATTAGAATGCTTTTAGTCTCTCTAAGTACAAAAGTACAAAGGTGAGGCTTCCAGTGATAACCAGGCAAAAGTTTGTCCTAAGTCATCAACAATGGCTTTATCTTCTTGGGCTCAAGAACTCAAGAAAATGATTTTATCCTAACTACAAAGCCACCGGTCAGATATCACCATAGCAACAGCTCCCCAGTACTTTCCCCCACAATGAAAAGGCTACAGGTAGAGAGAGGTTGCCTGAGAATGTGCACCAACGAACACAGGGAAGATTGACAGGCACCAGCAATGCATTCACTTCAAGAACTTTCCGAGTAGTGGGATAGCTGGGGTCAACAGGTCACTCGGCCTGCTCTTGGGGCTAGGAGGGTGCCCTACACTGTGGTCAGCAATGTCTTCTCAAAGCACAGTGAGGCAATTCAAGTCATACAGATGTGGCCCATTTTGGTTGGAAAAGCACCTGCCACCGGCAATGACACTATGAGAATCCAGCTTGGTTTTCAGGGCTGGATGGAGTCTTAGATCCAGATCGTTTGGTCCAATGACCTAAGTGTCTAAGGACATTTAGATATTATGTGCAGTGTTTTCTATATGAACACATCTCATTTTTCTAAGTCCTCAGCTTTTATCAGATTCTCAGAGATAGCCACAACCCCACAAGCTTTCAAAGTCATTCCTTTAGTCTAGTCTCTCTCTTCACCCAAAGGACACTGAAGGAGATTAATTTACCAAAATCACAGAACCACTGGGTGGTATAACTTTCAGTTTTTATCCCCTTTCTTGTGACAACTTGACAACCTCTCCCATCACCAATCTCAACCTTAGTGAAAAACCATTTTTCTTAGTATCATCAAACCCAGCAGGTGGCTGACTTGGGCAAGTCAATTGGCAAGTGATTAATGATGATCAACCAGGCAGCCATCACAGAAGCTATATTCTGGGAGCCTCCAAGGAAGTGTAAACACAGTACCTTTTTCCAGAAGCTTATAATCCAACTGGGGGCATAATACATCTGAGGATCGACAGGAAGCCAGTGCCAAAGAGCATATTTTAAGAGCTGAATTTGAGTGGGTCAATGTGAACTAGAGACCCAAGAGTCTCCGGGGACTAGGAAAAACTTAAGTTAGCTATTGAATGCATTTTAATTTGGAAGACTGAAAGGGGAAAGAACTCCCTTGGGTGGTGGAGCAACCAGGACAATATCAACTATGTGTGTGATGCAAGTATGTGAAGTGCTAACTACATGGGATATCCAAATATCCAAATAACTATATGGGATATCCATGGGTCACTGATGTAAATGACTATTTAATCTATACAGAAGATGGGGATGGCACATAAAAACACCAGCTATTAGGAGATAAATGAGCATATGAGTATATGGGGTCTGTCCTCTACTTAACTAACATGGCCGATTAAGCAATGATGCACATTTGTTGCTACCAATTGATCTCCTGGCTTAATTAGAGTCATCTTTGTTGAGTTCCGAGTCTATTTATGACTTTTGTGTTTGTTTTTATAATTTAATAATATACAAATCAGTGAAATGTGAGTATAAACATACAGCTGATAGCTGTGTTCACTGTTTTTGAAGACTCAATAGAATAAACAAAGATGGTGGAATAGGGAGGGCACTTACTGTTCTAGCCCAGGAGAAGACAGTTTAAAAAGAGCTGAGAGAGTGTAGTCTCAGGGAAGAGTTAGGGAAAAAATGGCAGAGGAATCTCTATGGAAATTAGAGGGACACAGTGGACCTACATGGAGGGTGTGGGCGCCCATGGCTCAGGACTCCAGCAGCCGAGAGCCTGTGCGCCAAAGTGAGGTAAGGCCAGACCTCAGCAGTCCAAGCCACTGGTGAAAAAGTTTCAGGAAGAGCCTAGAGGCAACCCAGGTTGGAGCCCCATGGGGGATAGTGTACCAGCCAAACTAGAGGAGAAAAAAAAGGACGGAATGGACACGTTTCTCTCTCCCTGATCACTTTACAACGGCATCCTATAATGAGCCAATAGATTGGGCACCATTTTGGACATATGTAACAGCTGCATCAGCTCCTCTCGGTGCCCAGCAACCAGCCAAGTGGAAACTCCTGACTCTGGTGGAGAAAACTAACAGGGAGCTGGGGGCTGGGAGCTTGTGACTGTGTGAGGCTTCTGCATGGGACTGTGTGAAATACTGAGGATGTGTGGGAGGATGCACAGTGTGACTGGGACTTTGGGAAGTCACTGTGGGAGGCTCCACACACTCAGGGCTTCCTGGTTACCTGATGAGAGACATTGCTAGGGAAACTGAACTTACACTGAGGACTGCACAGATCCTTTGTGAGGTCCTTGGGAGAGCGGATGAATATTATACCCACAGGGGCTACTGCTCAGGCACTGGTGTCCTTTGAGGAGAGGAGCTCAGCTGAGCAGGATAAATTTCCCTTCTGATTAGGGGGAAAAAAAAGGATTTTCCACGCCAAAGCTGGGTGTGTCACCTTAGGCACCCCCTTAACCCTGGAGAATTAACAGAGCTCTCTGGCCACACCCACTGCAAGCCTCTAGAGATTCACTGAAAGCAGGCATTCCACTTATCTACAGAGTCATAGTACAAAGATAAAAGCTGCTATAGTGAAAAAAAAAGAAGAAGAAACCAATGGAAACCAAGGAGTATCTCCACAAATGCCGAATAACAAATGCACCAATTCAACAGACAAGAAAAAGGAAGACAACGTGACATCCCCAAAAGAACACAACACTCCAATACTAGATTGTGAAGATGATGAGATGGAAGGAATGTGAGAAATGGAATTCAAAAAATTGATCATAAGATTATGCAGAAGTAATCAGAAGCAAATGCACAAACTACTGAAATCCATACAGGGCATGAAAGAAAATTTCTCCCATGAAATTGAGGTCTTAAAGAGAAATCAAAATGAAATGAAGAATTCAATAGAACAAATTTAAAAATGCAGTGGAGAGCCTTAACAACAGAATCAGTGAAGCAGAAGAAATATCAGATTTAAAAGACAAAGCACAGAAAAGTATACAGTCAAACCAAAGACAAGAAGAGGAAATTAGAAAACTAAAAAACACTGTTGGGAATCTACAGGATACTAAAAAAAGCCAACATATGGATTCTAGGAGTTCCTGAAGGCACGGATAGAGAGAAAGGATTAGAAGGTCTTTTTAGTGAAATAATAACAGAAAAATTCCCTAGTTTGGAGATAGAAAGGGACATCCAAGTACAGGAAACACTCAGAACTCCTAACAGACATGACCAGAAAAGATCCTCACCAGGACACATTGTAATCAAACTCACCACAGTACAACATAAAGAAAAGATTCTAAAATGTGCATAACAGAAATGCCAGATTACTTTCAGAGGATCTCTAATTATAGTCACAGCATACTACTCCTCAGAAACCCTACAGGCTAGGAGAGAATGGCAAGATATAGTCCAAGTCTTAAGAGAAAAAAAACTGTCATCCCAGAATATTTATGAAAGAAGAGACCTCGAATAGCTAAAGCAATCTTGTACAACAAAAACAAAGCCGGAGGCATCACAATACCAGATTTCAGGACATACTACAGGGCAGTTGTAATCAAAACAGCATGGTACTGGTACAGAAACAGATGGATAGACCAATGGAACAGAACTGAAACACCAGAAATCAACCCAAACATCTACAGCCAACTTATATTTGATGAAGGATCTAAAACCAATTCCTGGAGCAAGGACAGTCTATTCAATAAATGGTGCTGGGAAAACTGGATTTCCACATGCAGAAGCATGAAGCAAGACCCCTACCTTTCACCTTACACAAAAATCCACTCAACATGGATTAAAGACCTAAATCTACGACCTGACACCATCAAGTTACTAGAGAACATTGGAGAAACCCTTCAAGATATTGGCACAGGCAAAGAATTTCTGGAAAAGACCCGGGAGGCACAGGCAGTCAAAGCCAAAATCAACTATTGGGATTGCATCAAATTGAGAAGTTTCTGTACTGCAAAAGAAACAGTCAGGAGAGTGAAGAGACAACCGACAGAATGGGAAAAAATATTTGCAAACTATGCAACAGATAAAGGGTTAATAACCAGAATCTACAAAGAGATCAAGAAACTCCACAAAAACAAAACCAACAACCCACTTAAGAGATGGGCCAAGGACCTCAATAGACATTTTTCAAAAGAGGAAATCCAAATGGCCAACAGGCACATGAAAAAATGTTCAAGGTCATTAGCAATCAGGGAAATGCAAATCAAAACCACAATGAGGTTTCACCTCACCCCTGTTAGAATGGCTCACATGCAGAAATCTACCAACAACAGATGCTGGCGAGGATGTGGGGAAAAAGGGACACTAACCCACTGTTGGTGGGAATGCAAACTGGTCAAGCCACTATGGAAGTCAGTCTGGAGATTCCTCAGAAACCTGAAGATAACCCTACCGTTCGACCCAGCCATCCCACTCCTTGGAATTTACCCAAAGGAATTTAAATTGGCAAACAAAAAAGCGGTCTGCACCCTAATGTTTATTGCAGCTCAATTCACAATAGCTAAGACCTGGAACCAACCTAAATGCCCATCAACGGTAGACTGGATAAAGAAATTATGGGATATGTACTCTTTAGAATACTATACTGCAGTAAGAAACAACGAAATCCAGTCATTTGCAACAAAATGGAGGAATCTGGAACACATCATGCTGAGTGAAATAAGCCAGTCCCAAAGGGACAAATACCATATGTTCTCCCTGACCGGTGACAACTGACTGAACACCAAAAAGGAAACCTGCTGAAGTGAAATGGACACTATGGGACACGGTGACTTGATCAGCATAGCCCTGACTGCTAATGAACAACTTAATACATTATCCCTCTTAGTAGTTTTTTGGTCTGTTCTACTTAATATGACTGGTTTAATTCTGTAATTAATACACAGTTATTCTTAAGTGTTGAAAATTAACTGAAATGTGATCCCTGTTAAACATAAGAGTGGGAATAAGAGAGGGAAGAGATGTACAATTTGGGACATGCTCAAGCTGACTTGCCCCAAATGGTAGAGTTAGAAACATACCAGGGGATTCCAATTCAATCCCATCAAGGTGGCATGTACCAATGCCATCTCACTATTCCAAGTGATCAATTTCAGTTCACAATTGATCATAATGAAAGGACTAAGAGTCAAAGGGAGCACATAAACATGTCTAGTACCTGCTAACACTAACCGATAGAATAAATAAAGGGGAGAGTGATCCAACATGGGAAGTGAGATACTCAGCAGACTCATAGAATGGCAGATGTCCTAAATAGCACTCTGGCCTCAGAATCAGCCCTAAAGGCATTCGGATCTGGCTGAAAAGCCCATGAGAGTATTTCAGGCATGGAAAGCCAAGACACTCTGGAAAAAAAAAAAAACCCTAAATGAAAGATCTCTGTGAGTGAGATCCCAGTGGAAAGAACAGGTCTTCAAAGAAGGAGGTACCTTTCTCTGAAGGGAGGAGAGAACCTCCACTTTGACTATGACCTTGTCTAAATATGATCAGAGTCAGTGAACTCAGGGGGCTTCCATAGCCTTGGAAACTCATGACTGGAGCATAGGGAGACTACTGATGCCATAGACAGGAGTGTCAACTGGTAAAGTCAACAACAGGAGTCACTGTGCACTTACTCCTCATGTAGGATCTCTGTCCTTAATATGCTGTGCATTGAGATTTAATGCTATAACGAGTACTCAAACAATCTATTTCACTTTGTGTTTCTATGGGGGTGCAAACTGTTGAAATCTTTACTTAATGCATACTAAACTGATCCTCTGTAAAAAAAAAAAAAAAAGAAAGAAAGAAATTATCAACTCCCAACTTGACTCTCACTGGGATTAAACGTGACAATAGGTCTGATCTGATTTCATCATCATTTAAAAAAAATCATCTATTATTTTTCACTTTATGTTTCTGTGTGGGAGCAAACTGTTGAAATCCTTACTTAATGTATACTAAGCTGATCTTCTGTATATTAAGATAATCGAAAATGAATCTTGATGTGAATGGAAGGGGAGAGGGAGTGGGAAAGGGGAGGGTTGTGGGTGGGAGGGACGGTATGGGGGGGAAGCCATTGTAATCCATAAATCGTACTTTGGAAATTTATATTCATTAAATAAAAGTTAAAAAAAAAAAAAAAGAAAGAAGGTGAAATAAAGACCTTCCATAACAAACAGAAATTGGAAGAATTTCTCACCACCCGTCCAGCCCTACAAAATATGCTTAAGAATGTTTTGCACACATGGCTGGCGCCATGGCTCAATAGGATATTTCTCCACTTGCAGCGCCGGCACACCGGGTTCTAGTCCCGGTCGGGGCACCGGATTCTGTCCCGGTCGCTCCTCTTCCTGTCCAGCTCTCTGCTGTGGCCTGGAAGTGCAGTGGAGAATGGCCCAAGTGCTTGGGCCCTGCACCCGCATGGGAGACCAGGAGAAGCCCCTGGCTCCTGGCTTCGGATCAGTGTGGTGTGCTGGCTGCAGTGGCCATTGGAGGGTGAACCAATGGCAAAGGAAGACCTTTCTCTCTGTCTCTCTCTCTCACTGTCTACTCTGCCTGTCCAAAAAAAAAAAAAAATGTTTTGCACAGAGAAACATGGTCATCACTATGAAATAAGGTAAAGGAAGCAAATCTCTCAGTAAAAGTTCAAAGGAAATTCAAAGTAAAAAAATAGGAATAATTTTGGATAAATGGCAGGGCAAAGTTGTTACTTATCAACAGTCTCCTTGAATGTAAAGGACCTCAACTCCTCAGTTAAAAGGCATAGACTGGCTGCATGGATTATAAAACAAAACCCATCTATTTGCTGCCTACAAGAAACACATCTCATCAACAAAGATGTATGTAAACTGAAAGTGTAAGGATGGAAAAAAATATTCAATGCCAACAGAAACCAAAAAAGAGCTGGTGTAGCCATCCTAATATCAGATAAAATAGACTTTAACACAAAAACTGTTAAAAGAGACAAAGAAGGGCACTATGTACTGATTAAGGGATCAATTCATCAGGAAGATGTAACTATTATCAATGTATATACACCTAATTACAGGGCACCTTGCTATTTAAAAGAATTATTAAGGAATTTAAAGGGAGATATATACTTAAATATAATAGTAATGCGGAAACCTCAAGATTTGATAAAGTTGAACTGTTGAGAAACTTAAAATGTTAAAATTGTGACAGTTGATGTACAATGTAATACTTTATCCATTTTAGTATTTTTTTTGTTCTAGTACCATTGGTTGAACTCTTTAATTAACACACAATTATTCTTAGGTGTTTAAATTTTAACTGAGAAGTGATCCCTGTGAGGAATTTGGAAAACATTATGCTGAGTGAAATAAGCCAATCCCAAAGGGACAAATACCACTTGTTCTCCTTGATAGGTGACAACTAACTGAGCACCAAAAAGGAAACCTGTTAAAGTGAAATGAACACTATGAGAAACAGTGACTTGATCAGCCCTCACCCTGACTGTTGATGAGCAACTTAATATGTTATCCCTCTTAGTATTTTTTTTGTTTGTTCTACTTAATACTTTTGGTTGAATACTGTAATCAATACACAATTCTTCTTAAGTGCTAAAACTTAACTGAAAAGTGATCACTGTTAAATATAAGAGTGGGAATAAGAGAGGGAAGAGATGTGCAATTTGGGACATGCTCAAGCTGACTTACCTCAAACGGTAGAGTAAGAAACATACCAGGGGATTCCAATTCAATCCCATCAAGGTAGCATGTACCAATGCCATCTCACTCGTCCCAGTGATCAATTTCTGTTCACAATTGATCATCATGATAGGACTAAGAAACAAAGGGATCACATAAACAAGAATAGTGTCTGCAAATACTAGCTGATAGAATAAAAAAGGGAGAGAATGATCCAACATGGGAAGTGAGATACACAGCAGACCCATAGAATGGCAGATGTCCTAAACAGCACTCTGGCCTCAGAATCAGCCCTTAAGGCATGCGGACCTGGCTGAAAAGCCCATGAGAGTATTTCAGGCATGGAAAGCCAAGACACTCTGGAAAAAAAAAAAAAAAACTAAATGAAAGATCTCCGCGAGTGAGATCCCAGTGGAAAGAACGGGTCATCAAAGAAGGAGGTACCTTTCTCTGAAGGGAGGAGAGAACTTCCACTTTGACCATGGCCTTGTCTAAATATGATCAGAGTCAGTGAACTCAGGGGGCTTCCATAGCCTTGGCAGCTCATGACAAGAGCCTACGGTGATTACTGAGGCCATAAACAAGAATGTCAATTTGTTAAGTCAACAACAGGAGTCACTGTGCACTTACTCCTCATGTAGGATCTTTGTCCTTAGTGTGCTGTACATTGAGATTTAATGCTATAACTAGTACTCAAACAGTATTTTGCACTTTATGTTTCTGTGTGGGAGCAAACTGTTGAAATCTTTACTTAATGTATGCTAAACTGATCTTCTGTATATAAAGAGAATCAAAAATGAATCTTGATGTGAATGGAAGGGGAGAGGGAGTGGGAAAGGGGAGGGTTGCGGGTGGGAGGGATGTTATGGGGGGAAGCCATTGTAATCCATAAGCTGTACTTTGGAAATTTATATTTGCTAAATTAAAGTTAAAAAAAATAAAAAATAAAAATGATTAGATGACTAAAAAAAAACAAAAAAAATTGTGAGCTAGGAAAATGCAAGATTACTGTTAAAGCGTGAGGAAGACATTACAAAAGTCTGAAAGGATTTTGGCAACTGACTCTAAATTTCTGGTTCACTTGAAACATCTCAGGGTAGAAACTGCAGGTGATACCTCATTTATGTGCCTATTCAAGACTATCAATGAAGCACCCAAATCAATAAACATACATTAAAATAAAAGAATTAATGTACATTTACAGAATTGCTCTTAAAATAATGCTAGGGCATAATGTACCTTTTTAAAAAATATGATTTCTGATTTTTATCTGACTTAAAAAAATTTGACCCTCCCTCACAATCCCAATAACATAAGGACTTCTAAGGTAGGTGAATGCATGAGTATATGACAGTACTTCAGAAAATTAGTAGAAGAATATAATTAAAAGATTTTTTGGTGCAAAAAAATTTGAAATCTATACATGCATTTTCTCATAATGTGCATCTTCCACCAATTTCACTCATAGTTACATATGCATGGATTTCAAAAAATTTTTGCACCAAAAATAAATTTGCCTTTTCATTTCATTTTTCTACAAACTTTGAAGTCCCCTTGTATCTACTTATGCACAAGACATACAGACATTTGCATGCAAACACACATACTTTTCAAGGTCTTTCTCAGGATGGAATTTGATCCAAAAGAACATAAAATTGGACTCTAAAACACCTTGAAAGACTTTACTGAAGGTCTTGTGAGAAAATGGGAAAGAAAAGCTAATTAAATTTCCTAGATATTTTGCCTCTGCTCTAAATAAGTGCTGAGAAACATTAATGACTATTGTTCGATTGAGTTTTGAAATTATTAGCTTGCCCGAATTATCCATATCTAGGGAGGTTCACATGGGTAAACAGGCAAATGAGAATGTGGGAAGGAGTTTCCTGAACAATATATATGGTTAAGAAAAAGAAAATTTGATGGGAAAAAAAATCCTCAGGGCAATATAAGAAGGCTCAGCTCTGTTGTCTTACCTATAATTGGGAAAACTTTCCTATGGAAAAGTTAAAAACACAGAAAGGGATCTTAAGAGTCCAAACTATGAAGTACTCTAAGCAGTTGTATTCACAGTAAATAGAAAGGGGTGGGTGTTCGGCCTAGTGGTTAAGATATCAGTTAGGATGAGATCTCCCACACTGGAGCTCCCAGGTTTAGTTCTTGGCTCCGTTCCCAGCTTCCTGTTAATGTAGACATTAGGGGGGCAGCAGTGATGTCTCAGGCAGTTGGGTTCCTGTTACCAACATGGAGACCTAGACTGAATCCCTGGCTCCCAGCTCTGTCCCCCAGGTCACTGTGGGCATGTGGGGAATGAACCAGCAGACTGGAGCTCTCATTTTTGGCCTCCTTTCTCTCTCTCCTGTCTCTCAAATAAATAAGTCAAATAAAATAACCAGAATAACTTTAGGGAATATAAATAGGTGCTTCAGATACGGCCTCCCCAAAATAAGATTCATCACTAAATAAAAGTTCGAGATATTTTCAATATATAGAAACACAAAAGCATGGGTGGGCATTTGGGATAGCAATGAAGATGCTGCTTGGGATGCCTGCATTCAGTATCAGAGGGCCTGGCTCAAGTCCTGGCTCCTCCACTTCCAGCGCACCTCCTACTAATGCATACACTGGGAGGCAGCAGGTGATGGACCAAGTACTTGAGTCCCTTCTACCCTTGTGCAAGATCCAGTTTGAGTTCCTAGAGCTTGGCTTTGGTGTGGCCCAGCCATGCTGCTGTGAGCATTTGGAGAGTGAGCCAGCAGAAGATTAATCTCTCTCTCTCTCTCTCTCTCACTCTGCTTTTCAAATAAATGAAAATAAGTAAATAAAATTTGAAAAAAAAAAAAAGAATTACAAGGGCACAATCAATTGATACATTAGATTCTCAAGGTCATAGCAAAGACATGATAATTACTATAACACAATTCTCAGGTTAATGTGATATTAATATAAAGGGAACAGATTCGATGTAGTTCGTAGATAAAATTCTAAGAATGTAATGCTACTTCCTTTCCTCCATCCCTCCCTTCCTTCACGCTAGATTTGTAAAAGTTGGTTGTGTAGTTATAAGACAGAGAAAATGTGGTGTGACAAAAATCTCAGTGAGGATGGGCAACAAGCATGAACTTTGAACACTGGTTACCTGCTCAATATGAATTTTCTGGACCAGCTGTTGTTGAAAGGCCCAGTGCTTATATCCCATGGAGAAGTGGTTTTGTACACTGATCACATGGTGGGAGGTGCTCTCTACCCATCTCCACAGGGGCAGAATTCACCACTTGGCTTGGGTGGACAACACAGTGAGCATGGGGCAGGAGAGACAGATGTGTGTCAAGGAAGGTGGTGCAGACTCCACTGAATTTTCCACACTGGACTGGGAGAAACTGATGGTAGCTCATAAGGAGCAACACTTTTTGATGGTGATTAAGAATGACTGATGAAGCTGGCGCCGCGGCTCACTAGGCTAATCCTCCGCCTTGCGGCGCCGGCACACCAGGTTCTAGTCCCGGTCAGAGTGCCGGATTCTGTCCCGGTTGCCCCTCTTCCAGGCCAGCTCTCTGCTGTGGCCAGGGAGTGCAGTGGAGGATGGCCCAAGTCCTTGGGCCCTGCACCCCATGGGAGACCAGGATAAGTACCTGGCTCCTGGCTTTGGATCAGCGCGGTGCGCCGGCTGCGGCGGCCATTGGAGGGTGAACCAACGGCAAAGGAAGACCTTTCTCTCTGTCTCTCTCTCTCACTGTCCACTCTGCCTGTAAAAAAAAAAAAAAAAAAAAAAAAAAAAAAGAATGACTGATGAGGCCTGCCTCCGAAGTGACGAGCTCCTCATCAAGGGCCATAGCAGAAGTTGGGTGGTCATGAAGCAGGGATGACAAAAGAGTAAGTGTTTTCTCAATAGGGTAGAGGTTGGACTTAGTTCAGTGTCTCTGACCTTGTCACACACTAAGAAATACTTTTTTGCATAGTAACCCAACGTGCTTATGCATTCAAACATGTATACACAAGGGAGTCGTCAATAAGATCACAGATTTCAAAAATTTTTGCACTGGGCTGGTGCTGTGGCATAGCTGGTTAAGCTTCCACCTGCAGCACCTGCATCTCACGTGGGCACTGATTCTAGTCCCAGCTGCTCCTCTTCTATTTCAGCTCTCTGCTTATAGCCTGGGAAAGCAGCAGAAAATGGCCCAAATGCTTGGGCCCCTGCACCTGCATGGAAGTCCTGGAAGAAGCTCCTGGCTCCCTGTTTTGGATTGGCTCAGCTAATGCCACTGTGGCCACTTGGGGAATGAACCAGCAGTTGGAAGACCTCTCTGACTCTCACTCACTCTGTAACTCTGTCACTCAAAATCTTGAGAAAAAAATTTTTTGCACTAAAAATAAATATCTTTAAGTTCATTTTCCATGAACTTTTTGAAGTGTCCTCATATGCTTATAACTTATGTATGGATACAAAACTGAAAAAGTCTCAAGGAAAATATATTTATCCTTCCATCACTACTTGCTTTGCTCTTTTCTGTCTCTCTTTTTCATTTATTTTCTTTTCCTGTTTTTTTAAATGCTAGTAAAAGCCCAGGAAATTAATCTTGCCCCTCACTGAAGCGTTGTGGTCCTCAATTTTTTTTAAAAGATTTTATTTATTTATTTGAGAAGTAGAATTACAGACACTTAGAGGGAGAGACAGAGAGAAAGGTCTTCCTTCTGTTGGTTTACTCCCCAAATGGCCACAACAGCCAGAGCTATGCCAATCTGAAGCCAGGAGCCAGGAGCTTCTTCTAGGTCTCCCATGTGAGTGCAGGGGCCCAAGGACTTGGGCCATATTCTACTGCTTTCCCAGGCCATGGCAGACAGCTGGATTGGAAGAGCAGCCGGGACTAGAACCGGCACCCATAGGGGATGCCGGTGTGGCAGGTGGAGGACCAACCTACTGTGCCACAGTGCCAGCCCCATTGCCCCAAATTTGATACACACTGGACTAGACATTTCTGCTACAACATCTTAGATGGCATTTCCAACTCTAAAATTCCAACAATAGAGAAAACAGTTTCCTCGGGGAAGAATTTATTATTTGCAGTGAGATAAATCTCCAGAAAGTAGCAAATGAAGCCTGTCAAATGTCAAAGATGCTCTGGATACATCACATGCCAGAGAAACGTCATGCCATATTTTTGAGTGAACCACACTATGATAAACATTGGATGTTGTGACCCAGTAAATACTACACACACACACCCCTTAACTGAAACACAAGTTTCACAAAATCATTCTTATTTTTACTATGCATGATACCTTCTGGTATTTTCTCTTCTGTTTTATTACATTTCATTTTGAAAGAACAATGAGCTAAGACCCCCTCAATCCATGTTGCTACCTTCTAAGGAGTCACCACTTCTCATTTGGCAACCCCTGTTCTAGAAAGTTGGAGCTGAAGTTCAAGTACGTGACAGACAGTAACTAGGAATTTGGGCTAAATGTGGTTAAATCCTGCTAGGAAAATATTTTTGAGAATGGTATTTGTTGGAGCACAAAATTGTCCTCTAGGGAATATAGTAGACCGTTTGGGATGGCCTTGACAGTGGAGGCCACTCTATTGGCCACAGAGGAAGTGGACCAAAAGCCTACTTACAGCACAACCACATAAAAGGATACTTTAAGAAAGTCATGGAAAAATGGAATTAAAAGGTATTTATTTTTGTGCAAAAAGCCATGAAATCCATGCATAGCCTTTTCATAACAGGCAATCCTTATGAACCTTTTGAAGACCCCTCTATGAATGGATTTCAAAAACTTCTGTAACAAAATAAACTTATCTTCCAATTCCATTTTTGCCTGAACTTTATGGAGTCCCCGCATATGTGTGGCCTTTTCTCTCAGCACTGAATCTCTCACTGCACAATCTAATGCTTTCTGGAGGACCCTGGGTTATTTGGTGACTCCTTTCCTGACTATTTTCTCCCATTTCAGAAACAGAATGAATAAGACTTCCTTCTGATCTATTCCACACCTTGAACTTGACACTATGGTTATACTGACTATATCATTTCTTATGTGATGCAAGGCTCATTAAGCATGGCGACTTTGTCTTACTCCTCTCATTGTTCCGTGGGATGTCTGTACAATCTTTCAAAAAATGCAAATACTACCAGTCTCTTTCACGCTTAAAACTTTCCATAGCTGCCTATTCTCTGCAGGAGGAGGAATACAAGTTCTATTAGGCTGCCTTCTTGGTCTGGCCCTTGCCTGCCAGTCTCTCACTACACAGAGTTCCAGGCTTTCTAAGCAATTCCAAGAACAAGTTCTCCTCGCCTCCAGGCCATTGCTTACGTGGCCTCTGTCCTCAGTCCTTCATTTCCCTCCTTCCTCCTCCTTTGCCTGGATATCTCTGACATGTCCTTCTTAGCTCCTGGAAGAAGCCGGCTCAGTCTCCTTCAACACCAGGTTCTGTACCTCTAGCCTATCTGCGACACTCCCTCTTCTGGACTAGGCTCACCTGCATTCCTCAACAGACTGTTCCCAATGGCAGGAGTGATGGCTCATTCACCCCTCAATCTTTCACACATGCTTTACATACCTAAGATAGTCAATATACACGTTTGTATGACTGTGTGATCATAGCAGGCATGCAATAAAAAATGGTTGCCTTGTTTTCAACTATCTTCAGAATTCGACCTTAGGAGTAACAGCATACCCTAAACCCAACCAATTGCAGCCAGCTACTACTTTTTATAAAGTTTTAGTGGGGTACAAACACATCCAATGTTTTAGGTATTGTCGGTGGCTCCTTTCCAATTGCAATGGTTGACACAGAGTTCTTTACTCTGGCAAAGCACAAAATCTTTAGGATCTGGTCCTTTGAGAAAAAGTCTGTCAACCCCTGGTCTAAGAAAATATCTTCAAACTTACATATGCCCCCTGGTCTAAGAAAATATCTTCAAACTTACATATGCCCCTTTAACAGTCTGAGTAAACCTACAAATCCCTTCTCAGAATAAGGCTATATCTACATAAAATAAATTCATAAGAACCAAAGGATACGAATTATATGAAAAACAATGGCCAGATCATAAATATCATCATATGGTAATACATAGGCTTCATGATTAAGATATTAAATTACAGAACCCAGCAAGGGATTTAACACCTCTGATAATTTCATGGCAGTGGTAAACATAAGTGGTATTTTGAGACATGTGCAGCAATGGAATGAGGCAATGCTTGTGATTCTAATAGTGACAAAGTCTTAGCAATTGTGATCCCCAGATCCCCAATACCCCTGTGCTTTGTTGTCTACATGCAGGTTTGAAGTGACTGCTGCATTTCAGTTGATGAAACTAAGAATGTAGCTTTCTGCTAACCAAAGTCCTGGAGGCCCTGGGGGATCTAAGGACTACAGGTGCAGCACCCTGATCTAAGAGAAGAGACATGAACCCCAAGATGAGCCAGGGCAAGCATGACAGGAGACAAAACCTCACACTCTGAAGAACCCAGGCTCTGTCAAATTTACAGACTGATTTTACTCAGGATTCGTTCTGCACTAAAATGAACTGCAGAGAAAAGCCCAAAATCACTAAGTAGTGACAGTTGTTTTTTTTAAAAAATATATATATATATATTATTTGACCTTCAACTTTCAGTCTCTTTATTTATGAATTGGTTCAACCCAGCCCAAATGCCAAACAGATGGATAGAAAGGGGTAATGATAAACCCAGCCGGCAGTGTGTCCCAGGCTAGGCCACAGAACAGCACACTTTTCATTTACGGTTTACAAATGGCTCCCAAAGCTGACACACAAGATTTCAATTTACGTCAACTGCCATCAGTCTGACTAGGAGTTATCTATTAGCCATGCTCACGGTAGGAGGGATCCATTTGTGGAACAGTAGGTCAGACTTCTGCAGAAAACCCGCTGGACTGCCTTTCATCCTGAGCCTGAGAGGAGGGTCATGGCGATGACCAGAACTTCTGGAAGGAGTGTCTGAGGTTTTCCAATTCAAAACCAAAGGCAAGAAAAAGAAATTCTTCACCACGCACTACTTGTTCATACGAAATCTCAGTGCCATCCGAGCAAGCCTATTCTTGCTTAGCTCTAATTCTAAGACGGCTGATGGTACTGGAGGCTCACACGTCGTCAACAGCAGAGTTTCCCAAACTCGTCCCTGAAGAGAAATGTGGAACTTTCTTCTTGGCTTTACCCATTCTCCCCCAAATGAACTACTTGCCTAAGAACATTTCTTTGAACCATTTCAGTTAGAATTGTGGGAGGCGAGAAAGCTGCTGTAAGGCTGAGTGACCCTTCAGTCGTGCAGGCACTGCAGCCACTCTTGCTATGGACTCTACAAATGCAGTGCCAAAAGGGGGCAATTCACTCACTTAAGCAGAGCTTGGGAACAAAGTGTGCATTCCATTCTGAAAGAAGAGCACACCGGCAGCTTTCAAGTGTGTCATGAAACCTGGATATTATGAAGCTCAACCATAGAGCAATCCCCCCTTCATGATGAGAAAGCGGGTGTAGTAAGAAGGGGGGCCGGGAGAGGGGTGCAGCTGTGGTCGGCGAGAGGATGTGCCTGTGAGATCCATGGTGGGCTCCCCTGCTTTTCCTTTCGGCAGTGAGGTACGATGCTGGTTACTGTTGAGGCCTCCAATATTATCAATAAGGAATTCATTGAACCACTGTAGCTAATGATTTTTAAATGATCTATACAGCTTCTAGTGTGGCAATACATTTCCATGAAGCTCATTGTAAAAGAATCACCATATATGACCCCTCTCCCCAATGAGCCACTCTGCTAAGTGCTGGAGACACATTTTTCGCCATCACAACCCTTCCGACGTAACTACTACCCTCAGTCACGCTTCGCAGCTGCAGAGACCAAAGCTCATAGGATTAAGCACCTCGTTGGAGGTTCCAGTTGGCTGTTGGCATTCTCTAGATTCAATCCCATGACTGCCTGTGTCCAGATGTTTGCCAGTACCCACAGTGCTAAGTGCTGTGTTGTACGTACAGGAGCAGGTCCTGCCCTCATGTTGCATGATAGGCAGATGGGCCTTGGACAAGTAATTAACTAGAAGCATGCTGAGTATGGCAAGGGAAAGTTGCAGATATGCATAACCTAGTTTGGGAGTGCAGGAAGGCAGTCAGGGAAGGCTTTCTGGAGGAAGCAGAGGAATCCTAAAGGATGAACAGCAGTAAGCTAAGAGGGGACAGGTGTTGGGGGCCAGCAGGCTGAGCTGCTGCTTGGGATGCCTGCATTTCATATTGGAATGCCTGGTTCAAGTCCTGGCTACCTGTGTTGGATCCGGCTTCGAGCTAATGTGCACCCTGAGAGCCAGCAGGTGATGGCTCAAGTACTTGGGTCCCTGCCACCCATGTGGAGAGACCTGGTTGGAGTTCCTGGCTCTTGGCTGCAGCCTGGCCCAGCCCCAGGTGTCAGAGGCATTTGGGGGAATGAACTAGTAGATGGAAGATCAATCTCTGCCTTTCAAATAAATAAATAAATTTAAAAAAAGTCAGGTAAGTAAAGAGGGAGAACAGCTTTTCTGAAAGAGAGACTTAGAGCCAAGTGTCATTGTTGGAACAGCATTTGGCTCCCCAAACTCATGAAGATGTTTTCACACCAAAGTCTCATGTTAACAGCCATTGGTGCTAATGGCTGAGAGGTTAAGGATGGACAGTGTATTGATCACATTATGGTGTCTGAAGGAGGGGTCTTTGGGATATGATTGGCTTGGACAAGGTTGCCAGGGTGGAGCCCCGTGTTCCTTATCAACAGATGTGCATGACTGTGGAGGGGGAGGGTCCTTCCTTCTGCTTCCTGGCTCACCATGTAACTGTCCCTCTGCCATCCTTGACCTCAGCAGGTGCCTAACCCAGTGTGGCTCTGTGATATGGGGCTGTGAACCTCTAGAACTGAGGGCCATAACCTTCATTCTTCAAGCAGCTCCTTTTGGGTATTTGAAAGTAATGAAAAGCTGACTAACACACCAGGAGAGAACTACCGGAAAGAAGGAAAGAGCCATCGTGAAAGCCATAGTAGAAAAAATTTGCACTGACTGAGCCACTACTGTACACCAGGCACTGTTCTCAGCATTGCCATGTGCATCAACCCAATTACTTTCACAATACCCTGTGGGCTAAGTAAATTATCCCCATGCTGCTGAGGCTCAGAGAAGTGAAATCAATCACCCATCTAAGATCACCTAGCTGAAAAGTGGCAGGGGCAAGGCTTGCACTGGGGAGTCCATCCCTGTGCACTAAACCACCAGTCTAGACTGCCTCACCCATGTCGTAATGACAAGCAGAGTACAGGGTGTTTGGGTGTTACACAGTCCAGCCTTATTTTACATGTGAGAACACGGAGAACTGGAATCAAGCCACTTTACCAAGTTGGTCCAGAGCTGTCTCCTCTCACTCTACATTTGGACAAACTTCAACCTCAGAGAAGATACCAAGAATCAGGCTACAAGTTTCATTTCTGAATGCAAACTCCTTTAACTTTCACAGCCACACATCAAAGCACCTCATTCCTTGAATTATTCAAGGAAAACCCACAGTCCTTTCAGCTTATCTTCCAAATTCCAGACTCCACCTTCATTGCTGTAACAGACCTTTGCAGCGTCACTCCCCGTGTGGAAATCAAGTTCACTGGCTACTTGCAGACTGAGGAAGAGTTCATGATGGGATGGAAAGACAGATGACTTTTGACAAAAAAAAAAAAAAAAAAAAAAAAAAAAAAAAAAGTCAGTTTGTGAAGGTTACATGACCTCGAGATTCTCAAGTGAAACCAGTGTGCAGGCAGGCACCATAGTCAGACTAGAAGCAGCCTGTGTGAGCTTGGGGTTTGCAAGTCTTACCCTGGAAGGCATCTATAAGGGGCCAGGGAATTATTTAGGCAGAAAAGTGTAAAAAGGAGAACAGAGGAAGCCTCACCCTTTCTCACTTATTAGTATAACTGTTGTGCTGAGATTGAGAGGGCAACATTTCATTACCTATCTCCCTAAAACAGATAAAAATATTCTGAAATTTCAAATGCATGCAAAACAAACCAGTGGTGGACTTTAAAATATTATTCACTAGTTGTGTCGGATCAGGGAAAACATATGGTATTTGTCTTTTTGGGATTGGTTTACTTCACTAGGTATAATAGTTTCTAGTTGCGACCATTTTGTTGCAAAAGAGAGGATTTTTTTTTAACAGCTGAATAGTACCCCATAGTGTATATATACCATAATTTCTTTATCCAGTCAATTGTTGTTGAACATCTGGGTTGATTCCCAACATGTAATATATTGGAGAGAAATAGACATTTTGATAAAGGATGATTGTTTATGGCCCTTGTCTCTTCCATTGAGGAACAATCTTTTGTTTAGTTTTCTTTCCCTTCACAATATTTGCTGAACTCCTTTGCTTAGAGCAAGGTTAACCATGCGGTCACTAAGTATACTGATAATAGATCACTGTAAAAATTAAGAAAGGGAATCTGAGAGGGAGGAGAAGGGTTGAGATGTGGGCGGGAGGGAGGGGAAGTCCCACTATGTTCCTAAATCTGTATATATGAAATATGAGACTTGTATAACTCAAAATTTTAAGAACCATTATTCATTTATGTATTTTTATTTATTCAAAAGTCAGAGAGAGAAGGAGAGAATATCTTCCATTTGTGGATTCATTCACCAAATGCCCACAACAGCCAGAGCTAGGCCAGGCTGACGTCAGGAACTCAGAACTCAACCCAAGACTCCATGTGGGTGGCAGGGACCCAAGTGCTTGAGCCATTACCTGCTGTCTCCTAGGTTGCAAATTATGAAGAAGCTGGAATTGGAAAAAGAGTCAGAACTTGAACCCAGGCACTCTGATATGGGATGCAAGTTTCCCAAGCAGTGGCCTAATGCTCACCCCCAGTGGGAGACTTTTCATTGAAAACATTCATTGAAACTTTGGTCTGCTCTTACAGCAGTTGACAAAACGAAGCTCTGACACAATTTTAACCAGTCACATGACAGCTAAAGAAAACCTAGAATAAGTCATATGAAAATCATCTTTTCCCTTCAACCAACCCAGTGGATACCATACATGAAGCATGGCATCCCAAAGATCAATGGTGAGAGACATTTTCCCAGGCCTTTGGCTTGACTACGAGAGGGGAACTCACCCTGGGGAAATTCTTAGGTAGAACGAGGAAAGTTTCTCAGATATTTATAGTCTAAATATTTCAAAACATATGTAGCTATATTTATGCCCAGTCCTTATTTTGCTGGACAGAAAACATTGACGGCCACAACGAAATTTTCAGCACTACTTTTCCTCAAATGAATGGCTGTCCTATTTGAGAAAAACAGGTGACAGGTTTTTTTTTTTATTATTAAATGTAAAATATGCTACAGCCTGAAGGCTTACTTAGAATTTGCCTCTTCAAATCTTTTCTACACAGCTCAAAAATTAGAAATCTATTTGCATCCAAGAAGTGAATGAATAGGCCAATTTTAGGGGAGATTATGAAGATAACCCCCGTTGAAAAGCTGCCTGCCTGAGTGGGAGACCACACTCTTGTCTGAGGTCATCACGGAGAGTACACCTTCAGGGTGCTCACACCACAGGTGGCCCCTGCCATGGGGGAGAGAGAAGATGAGGGACAAAAATAGCTTTGTCTTAGGCCTATGACTCAAGGGATAATCACAAGTGTATCTACCTGAAATAGCATCAAAACCATCAAACAAAGGCTGGTGTGGTGCAGTTGATTAAGCTGCTGCCTGCAATGCCAGCATCCCACGTGAGCGCTAGCGCATGTCCCAGCTGCTCTGCTTCAGCTCCAGCTCCCTGCTAAAGAGTCTGGGAATGCAGTGGAAGATGGCCCAAGTCCTGCCACGCATGTTGGAGACCCTGACGGAGTTCCAGGCTCCTGGCTTTGGCCTAGCCCAGCCCTGGTCATTGCAGCCTTTGGGGAGTGAACCAGCAGATGGAAGATCTCAATTTCACTCTCTCTGATTCTCTCTCACTCTCACTCTGTCTCTCTGTAACTGCCTTTAAAATAAATTAAATAAGTCTTTAAAGAATAATAAAAAAGAAAAAAATACTAGCAAATACTCATCAAAAGTACCCCCAGATCCTTGTCTCCTGTAATTTCTCAGGTTAATCTGTTATTGTTAGACTATCTATTAACATCATCTTTGATATTGTCATCCCCACTGAATAGCAAGCACTGGGGGCAAATGATGTCTAAGTGTCTACCATCTCAGAGGGAGGACTGGAACCTAATCTTCAGTGACAACCTGGACAAGAGCTTTACATGAAGATACAAAAATCTGAAGAGAACCTCTCAGATAAACTGATTTCTACAATTACTTAGCCATGGTACAACAAAGGCCTGCCTCTTGGCTGTAAAAACAAACTCTTGGCTCACCTCGAGACCATCACATGTGTTTTTGTATACAGAAGGTATCTGGGGAGAAGGAATTCAACATTAACATTAAATGAGTCTCTCTGGGGGAAAAACAGAATAACTGAAGAACCCGAAAAGCTTTTCATACTGTCTTAATCTACTGAGGCTTTTATAAAAAAAAAAAACACAGTCAGCCCTCTGTATCTATAAGTCTGACATCTATGAACTTTGGAACAATAATATTTAGGGAAGAATTGCATCTATACTGAACATGTGCAGATATTTTTCTTGTCATTATTCCCTAAACAATACAGTCTAAGCAAATAATTACATAGCACTTATGCTGTATAGGTGCTATCAGCAGTCTAGAGCCGACCTGATGTGTACAGGAGGATGTGCACAGTCTATCTGCAAATAATTCACCCACAGATTTTGGTAGGCATGGGTGGTGGCAGTGGAGGGGTTGTCTTAGAACAAATGGACACAAAAGAATGACTGCACCATAAACTGGGAAGCCTCTGAACAGCAGAAATTGCCTTCTCCTAGTTCTGGGGGCTGACAAGTTCAAGATCAAGGTGCCAGCAGGTTCAGGGTCTGGTGAAAGCTCACGGTCTGGTACCCTCTTGCTGGATCCTTCCATAGAAGAA
The DNA here is from genome assembly GCF_964237555.1 of Oryctolagus cuniculus. NCBI lineage: Eukaryota > Metazoa > Chordata > Mammalia > Lagomorpha > Leporidae > Oryctolagus > Oryctolagus cuniculus. The sequence goes on along the minus strand of NC_091445.1, from coordinate 63,775,075 downwards.
GGTGTGAGGGTCTCTTTGGGACATTTTGTATGAAAGGCCCTTGGTCCCATTTATAGGGGTCCTACCCCCATGATCCAATCACTTCCCCCAAACCTCATATCCTAATATCATCACCTTCAGAGTTAGGATTTCTGCATATGAATTGGGGGTGGGCCACAAGCTTTCAGACCTCAGCACACACTAGTTGCAGTTCCCGATCTGCAGCCCAGGAAAGCTCCCTCCACAGTTACTTTCCGGCACTCACCTGTAAGGGAAAGACCCTGAGATGTTTACCAACGGGCATGTTTGCAGTCACACAGTACATGCCACAAACACCCCCAGGATCTGCTTCCTTAACCCACACGCCAGCATAGCCATAAGTGTGGAGAAGTTGTACCTCCAGAGCAATCCTCAAACAACGAGAGGACAGAAGCCACCGGGTAAACGTGTCCTGTCTCTATGGACAAATGTGAGAGGCAGTCTGTAGGCTTCAGAGATCACCATGGAATCAAACCTCTGTGATATGGCTTTGCCTGTAGGTGACTTCAGTAACATGGCATTATGCACCACCCTCTTTTCTTGACTCATTCTCCTCACTCTCTCATTACTGCTTCCAGACTACGGGCACCCAAGTCCTTATCTGAGGTTCTACTCTGGGGTTGACCCCATGCCTTGAGAGGCATCGAAGTCAGGAGAGGAAGTGACTTGCGCAGGGCCGCACAGCTGGCAAGCACGAGGGTCAGCGCCCTCTCCTGGTCCTCTGGATTTCAATCTGATGACTTCTTTCTTCTTCCACCTCAGATGTGTGCCCTTGGCTAAGAACCTGCCTTTTGGGGTCCAGTGCTGTGGCACAGCAGGTAAAGCTGCTGTCTATAGTGCCGGCATCCCATGTGGTACCAGTTGGGAGTCTCGGCTGCTCCACTTCCCATCCAGCTCCCTGCATCTGAGAAAATAGTGGAAGATGGCCCAATTGCTTGGACCCCTGCACCTGTGTGGGAGACCTAGAAGAAGCTCTTGGCTTCTCTGGGCTTAGACCTGGCCATTGCAGCAATTGGGGGGCGGGTGAACCAGTGGATGGAAGATCTCTTTCCCTCTGCCTCTCCCTCTCTTTCTTTAACTGTGCCTTTCAAATACAAAAAATAAATACTTTTTTAAAAACTGCCTTTCTTTCTTTTATCAATGTAGCAGATACAGAGAAAGCTTTAAAAAACACATATTTGAGCACAAAATTAATAATAACTTTCAGATTTCCTGGGGGGGAGTTGCACACATGATCTGCTAAATTATCATACAGAATTTTTATATTTTTAAAAATCATAAAGTACTGTGTTGGCTGGGGTTGAACTTACTTGCATAAGTAAATTATAAATGTTTTGTCCCAGGTTTTCCAGATGAGAAAACTGAAGTGTTAAGATGTTCAGTGTTGCACATTTAACTGGTATTGGCACCAGAATTAGAGTCCTTGGTATTCTAGGCATATTCCAAGTTTTGCCTACCAAGTCTATTCAACAGCAGGTGGAGATTATCCTCAAGGAAGAGCATCTGGGGCTTTGTAGTGGGTACATATACACACACATGCATAAGATATTCATACATACATATATACACACATAATATACACACACATGCATATATACACATCATATATTACACATACATAAGATAAGTATATATGTACTTACTTTAAAATTTCCCTACCATCTGTTCCCACCTTTCCAGTAATTAAACAGTTTTCCTTGGAGGATCCAACCCTCTCAAACCTTCCATCCAGGACCTCTGGGGCCCACTCGTCATTAGTTCTAGAGGTTACAACGTGACCAGTCCTTGACCAAATGGTGACTTTTCCCCACCCTGGCCGCAGGGATTGGCTCTGACAAAGGAAAGGCACCTAAGCATGACCAAGCAGAGTGAACACAGAGGCTCTGCTGGGCCTGTGGACAAACGGTTGCATTCTTTCCAGGAAGGAGCTGAGCTATTCGCCTACAAGTCTTGAGAGGCTCTCTTGCTACCATAGTGGAAAAGCTGGCCTGAAACAAGGCCAATGAAGCCAAGGGCTGGATGGAAACAAGTGCTGAGACAGCCGGGGTGCAGTCTCTCCTGAAGCCCAATTTGCCACTAGACTTTCCGGTCACAGGAACAGACGCACAGACGCTCTGCTGCCTCAGTTTCCCCTTTCCAGCTTCTGCCACTCGTGACTGAAGGAGTCCGGCCTGAAACAAGCTCTGCACTTGAGCTTTAGCAATCCCGTGCAGGCTTCCCCGCTACACACACAAACGTCTGTTTTCCACTCCCAACAAAGACACTTGGAAGTCATGGAACAGAAGCAGAGCTCATCAAAACCTGGCAGAATCCTTTGTCCCAGCTTCAGAGAGCTTGAGGAATGAGGAGCTGCGCCAGTCCTTTTGTGGAGCTGCGAGGTGGCAGGGCCTCAAATACACCCCATCATCATTAATGCACAATCCCAACGCCACGTGCATTGTTCCCAGACAAACTCATCAGCCAGCACCTCAGCGCCAAACCAGGCTGCAGCCAGAGTTCAGGGGAGGCCTTCAACTGGGTATTCCTTTTGTTCACCTATGCTTGTTTCTCTCTCTCTCACTCTCTCTCTCTCTCTCACTCTCTCTTTGCATAAAATTATATACCAGCATTGAGATCCATTGCTTTTACATCTGTAAGCTTTGTAAAAATGTCTAATCATCATTATTATTGTTATTTTGGCATTTCCCCCATGACAAGCTGAGGAACAAGAACTAGACAGGTAGAGAAAAGAGAAAAAGGGCTGAGAGCAAACCAAGAAACACAGCCCAGGGCAACAGGGATAGGAAGGAAACCGTGGACTGTGAAGGGGTCCACCCATCCCTGAGAAAAACCGTCATCAAATATTTATTTCAAGTATAAATAAATAGGTGTTTCAAGGCCAGGAACAGCACTTTCAAGTGAGAAGAGCAGGCAGGCTTGTTGGTCATGGGGATCAGGAGTTTGCAGGCCTAGCTGAGTCTTTGGGTGGATAGGAAATGGGGAAGAGGCAAGGGACAGGGGACAGGGGACAGGCACCTGCCATTGAGGCGGGGTGATGACAGGTGCTGGCTGGAGCAAGAATACGAGCTCCACAGCCTGTGCGCTCTCTCACACACACGTGCAGGGCAGACCCACACGGGACTCCCCCTTGAGACTCATGTCCCCCTCAGAACACCTGCATCCCACTTATTTGGCTTTTGAAAGTGACGTGCAGCCTTACCTGGTGAATTCCACAGAATAGTGCTGAATAGGGGAGCTTCCCTCACTCTCTCCAGGCTTCCAGGAGAGGGCCACTTCGGAATCAGAGACCACGACGACGTGTGGCTGCTGGGGTGCAGCAGGAGGCAGGCAGGAATCTGGGCAGGACAACAAGCACAACTAGACTTGGCTGGTGGGCCCAGCTGCTGGAGGGATTGCAAACATAAAAAACACATGTGCTTCCTCCAGCCCACACAGCTCCGCCCACAACAGCCTCAAAATCTAAACCAAGCCGACACGCACAAAAAACTCATCACAGCTGGAGTCACTGTGGAACCTTTGAGTCATCGGGAGCCACTCTCCCCTTCTCCAGCACCTGTGCCTGGGAACCCAACTACACTGGGACATGTAGGAAATCACTGTCAATGGACGCAATGACAATCTTCAATCACACTCTCACCTCCTAACAACCCTTCGTTTCCATTTGCCTGTTGGAATTGATATTTACCTACTAGGAAAAATTAAATGGTTGGCATTCTGGCCACTGTGTGTGTGTGTGTGTGTGAACTCCCTCTATGATCAGAATATACAGCATGGAAAGACATCTGGGAAACACCCTGGTGTGTGAAGAAGTAGGAGTCCCCCATGATCCTATCACCGCAAGTAGCCACTGTCAGCATCGTCCTATCCAGAATTTTGCCCCTCCCAGCCTTTGTTCATACTATTGCTTGGGCCTGGAAGACTTCATCTGCCCTCCTCTCTTATGCATTTCCCATAATTCCAGCTGGGGATGCATCAGAGCCACTTGCTGCCTTCTCCCTCCACAGGGTGCCTTGTGGGCAGTGGCAGATCCACCCCGATTTGCACCCCAGTGTGCGGCCCAGGGCTGCCTCAGTGAGCACAGATGGATTCCTTTTCTCTAGCAGCCTTTCCTCCCGCTCCCCCTCCTCACATGCCTAATTCCTACTTGCCTGCTACATCTTCACCCGGTTGACGTCTGCTCACTGGACGTAGCACTTACTTAGATGATGTCTTGACTCACCCAGTAAGTGCCACATGGGCTGTACATTGGTCACCACTGAATTCCCAGATCCTACCTAGCACACTGGAGTGCAGTATGTCCCTACTGATCTCTGCTGAATGAAAGAAGGGCAGCCTGGCCCTTTGCTATTCCTAATGCATTTAAACAAATTTTTACCTCGCGACAAGGTGGTGACGTGCCGAGGAGAGCTGAGCCGTCCTTTGCCAGCCTGGCTGTAAGCAGCTACACTCACTCGATATTCAGTGCCTGGTTGCAAATCTCCGATCACTTCCTCCTGGCAATGACCAAACAAGAGAGGTGCCAACAATCAGAAGTTCTGTTTGCACAAACCATGAAGTTTCTATCACCTTTACCTGCTGAGGCCCCTGTGAAATTGCTTGGGCCGGAGGGAGTTTTGCTTTGTGTGGGATTGGCCCAGTTTTAAAATTTGCTAGAAGGAAAACATTGTGAAATATTTTCCAAGATTGGAAGATTATGCTTTACTGGAATGTCCACACTGTTCTAGAACGGGGTCCCCGTCACACTGTCAAACCTTGCTCTCAACCTCAGAATCCTCTGATCGGAGCACGAGGCTGCTGGAGTGCAGGTAACAATTTTTCCCAGGGTTGGATTTCCTTCTGCCTCGCAGACTGCAGAGGCTCATGCACTAACCACCAAAGCAAACTGAGGTCTTGATCTGTACAGATGGACATTGCTGTCAAACAGCATCAGAATCACCCAGAAGTTCTTCTCAAAACAAATTGTTGAATCTGGCCCCCCAGACTTTCTGATTCAATAGGTTTCGGTTAGGACTTGGGGATTTGCATTTTTAACAAGTTCCGCGTGCTGTTGCTAATCCAGGGATCCCCTGTTGAGAACCACTGGGACTGATGATGGATGTGTGTGTGTACGTAAACTTCCCCGACACGAAAGGCCCTTACCAGAAAGCCCCAGTTGAAGAGGATGTGCCCTGCCTTGGGTGTTGACAAAAGTGATATGCTCCTGAGGTTGCAGCACTAAATGCTTGAGTGGGGGCCCAAGTCTCTTCAGTGAGAAATAGCATCATGTGGTAATGCCAAGAGCTTTGGCACTGGAGTCAACCAGACCCAGGTATGAATCCTAATCTAGCCACTTAGTGCTAGCTGCAGCCTTGATAGGAAACTCCTTGAGCTTCAATTTCCTCCTCTGTAAAATGGGTATGACATGTGAGTATCTTGCACGATCTTAATGTTTGGGATAAGGTTTGTGCAGTAGCTGGGATGGCAGATGCTCTCGAATGGGTTGTACTGATTATTGTCTTGGGTATGCACAGACCCTCTTCTATGATCACTGAGGTTCTTCTCCACTCCAGGGCCAAAGCCCAACCTGTGACACCTTCCCTCAGCACGTGGACCTGGCCATCTCACCCTACTTACTGTTGTGCCACTACTGGAACACTTTTATATACATATTACAAATTGTTACTACCTCTGAGACCCCAAGCCATTTGAGGGCAGGATTGTGTCTTAAATGTGTTCCTACACTCCACAGATGACAAAGCACTCACTGTTGCTAAGAAAAATTACGGAGATCCAAAGATGTATTTTTAAATAATGATCTAATACTTCATACAGTAGTTTTTAAATACTAACTACACATCAGAAACATCTGCAGAGAGAAAAAAAAGTGCTGGTGCCTGGATGCCACACCGGGCTAATTATCACTGTGTCTGGGGACAGACATGGTTCAAAGTTCTTCAAAAGATTCTACTGTGAACCATGGGTCCGGGGCATGGTCACCACCGATGATCTAAATCCCACCTGTTCCTTCTCCCCTTTGTCTCCTGTATCTGCCTTATCCTTCTTCTATTCTCACTGTGCTAAGTCTCTCCCAGCAGCCACCGTCCCCTACCACGTGCACGCCTGGCTCTTTTCCTCAGAGGCAAACTTCTTGAAGGGCTGTATCTACCCTTTCACCCTCTAGTCACTCCTCACCTGACTCCCATCTGGCATCCAGCTACTACAAACCTCCTGGGACACTCTTACCAAGTCCTCACCGTGACTTCGTAGTAAATCTAAGGGGCGTGTCTCAGCCTTGCTTCCAATACCGTTCCCACCTTTGCTTCTGAAGTCTCTTGGCTTCCTTGGGAACCCTGACTCTGTTCCTCCTTGGTGTCCTTCTATTTCTCTTGCTGCTCCTTTCCAGGCTCCTCCACCCTCTTCTCTTTCTCTGCCCCTTCTAAGTGTTGCGAATTCCAAGACGACCACCCATCATCATCTTCATCTTCTCTTCTCCTACATAGACTCTTGCTTGGGTAAACTCACTTCCTGTTCCCTCAACTGCTGGCACCACCTTCACATCTCCCAGTTCCACACCTCTGGCTCTGGCCTGCCTCTTGATCTCCAGGCATGCATTTGTGGCTGCCTGTTGAACATTGCTACCCCAAAACTAGCAAGCAATGTAAGTTTAACACAACCAAAGCTCAACTAATCACTCCTCCTCCTCCTACCACAAACAACACTACACATTGGCTGTGTCGCCTTGTTTCTCCCTTTCATTACCCAAGCCAGAAGTTCTTGCACCTCTTACACATCACTTGAATCTGCTCAGGTCATTTCATCCTTACAGCCATGGAAGTCTGAGTTCTGATAACTAAGTGATGCACTCTTATTCTTCCTGCCACATATACTGCCTGTACCTCCTACCTAGACTCCACGCTGCTCCGGTAGAGTTATCTTCCAAAATCCCCAGTCACTTTCCACTTCAACAATTCCCGGGGAAGAGCATAGTTGTATCCCCCACCCATTCCAGCACCGTGCCATGCCACCTCCCCTCCTTGCATTCTTCATTCCAGTCATTCTTAAGAACTTGGCAAGACTCAAATTTATGCCATTCAATTCCTTGCCTCGGGGCCTTTGAACTTGCTGCTCCCTCCACAGGAAATGCCCTCTCCCTGCTCTTCCTGAGCTCAACCTGCTCATCCTTCATGGCTCAGCTCGGCGGAGACATTACCTCATTTCTCTGACCCCAGCCCCTCCCCTATGATTCCCGGGCATCTTTGATCTTAGCACCACTCACCTTGTATTGTAACTGCCTGTTCATTTGTCTCCTTCTCCCTACCCACTTGAGGGCAAGAAGTGAGTTTCTCTCTCTGGCATCTCAAAGCTTAGCATATCATCAAACACAGACCAAATGCTCACGACTGCCTTTTGATGAATGGATAAACAAATTGAAGTGAAAACAAAAAACAAAAGAATCAAGGGCCATGGTGTTCCTTATACACAGATTACCTCATTACCACAGATCCCTGAATTGTGATTGATAGCATCAGTAGCTGCCAAGGTTTGAATGTGTCCATCCAAGATCCTATGTCAGAAACTTAATCCCTAAAGCAACAGGTTGGGATATGGAGCCTAATAAGGAGCACTGGGGTCAGGAGAGCAGAGTCCTCAGGAATGGACTGTGACTGGTACTGCGGCAGTGGGGTGGATACCAAGAGAGGGACTGGCTGTAACAGTGAGCACAACCCCTTGCTGTCCTGCCCTTCTACCTTCTGCTATGGGATGCAGCAAGAAGGTCCCTACCAGATGCTGAGCAGATGCCAGCATCATGCCCTTGGACTTCCTCGCCGTCAGCATCATGAGCCAAAAACATTCCTTTTCTTTATAAATTACCCAGGCTGTGGGATTCTGTTATAGCAACATAAACAGACCAAGAGAGAACTCTGCCCCAGGCCCTGGAGTCAGTAACTCTGAAGAGGACTGATTTCCTGTAGTTCATTTCCACCATGCCTTTCTGACCTGCTGCCTTCTTCCATGTCCATCTTCACTGCCTCGCTTAGGGCCCTTGGACTCCTCACATGGGCCATTCCCACAGCCTCCTCCAGGGCATCTGTCTCCAACATGTCCCTTCCTCCCCTTCCTCTCATTTTCTCTCCATCCCACAAGCAGCTTCACAAAGCTAGAGACCTGCTTTCATAGCGCCTTGTTCCTATTCTACTTTGTGCATCCATGCATGCCAGCTCTACCTTCTATCAAGCTGGGCAGTTAAGAGACTGGAGGCTCCACCACCCCAGTTCTTGTTCCACTCCCAGCTCCCATTCCGGGCTTTCCCCATGGCAGCAGAAACACTTTCAAACCAAGGCAATGCTTTCACAGGTGACAGCCTTAGGATGCTTTTCTCTGAGGGAAGTCTTCATGCTGTAAGAAGTGGGGGAGTGATGCTGAGGCTTCAAAAGTTATGCTAGGTATTAGATATGAGCCAATGTTAAATCCAGCTATGATTAACTATCATTTGTAGGGGTATTTTCTCTGTTCTAGGGGCAAATGCACATTTGCACACATACCCTTAATTCTTGCTTCAGTTCTGTGATGTAGCACTCTTATATTCTTTTACAGAGGAGAAAAATCACAATTACAGGCAAAATAGTTCAGTTTGCTCAAGGACATATTTTTAATATGCAGCCAAGCGGGGATTTGTGCTCTGATCACTTTGATTCCAAGGCCCAAGTTCTAATTGGGTGTATGAAAAAGACTAAGTAATGTTTACAACAACAGGAAGACTTACCAAAAAACACTGAAGACCATGTTATTACTACTTTATGTAGAACGTGGAAGGTAATGTGTCAGAAATTTAATGTTACCACCAGGGTGGGCATTTGGCCTAGGAGTTGAGATGCCCATGTCCCACATTGGACTGCCTCAATTTGTTTTCCAGCTCCAGTCCTGATTCTAGCCTCCTGTTAATGAAATTCTTGGAAGGTAACAGTGGTGGCTCAAGTAATTGGGTTCCTGCCACCCATGTGGGAGACTTGGATTGACTTTCTGGCTCCCAGTTTTGGCCCCAGTCTAACCCTGGCCATTGCAGGCATTTGGGAAGTGAACCATGCGTGGGAGTTCCCTCTGTCTGTCTGTCCTCTGCCTCTCAAATCAAGAAAAATTTTCAAAACTCTACCACTGAAATCTAAGAAAAATTATTTATTGAATTTCTGTATATAGATTTTAAAACACTAAACCTCTTTATTAGACACAGATTAGTGCTACCTGCTGCTGGGTGTATTCTGAGAGGCAGAGCATTAACATCCCCAGATGCTGTTTGCTGCCTAAGCCTTTCCCCGTGCCAACATGCTTGCAAGCTGTGTTGGATCAAGCTGTGAGGATCAAGGGGACTGAGTCCCTGGGGCCATGGAGAGGGGTTGGAATCCCAACTGTGCTGTGACTGCCTCCTCTGACATCTCTCCACCTTCCTCACACGGTGACTTGGGGGATGACCTAGGAGTGGCTTGTAAAATGCTCCACAATTCCAACTCTGGACTTCTGTCCTTAAACATCTTGCCTCACTACTTTAGCCTTGTGCTAAACTGGAGAAGATGCTGAATACACTGCTTTCCAAGTAGAAAAACAGTGTTTTGCCATTTTTGTTGCCTCATGGAAATTTGAAAATGAGTCAAGATTTTCTCTCTCTCTCAGACTTTATTTCTGAGCAAGACGGGAGTGAAACACAGAGTGAGAGAAGCTTCATTCCTGGAGCAGAGGCCAGAGAGAATTCAGCAGTCTCTCCTGATCCTCCTCTACCTCTTTTTTTTGGGGGGTGGGGGGCAAAGTTGAGCTCTTTGCTGCAAAATAACCCTGCTTTGGGCTCATCTACCCCTTTCTTTCCCTCTCAGGACCACTGGTGGCTGTCGTGCTATTAGCATTTACATTTGTAGAGGAGAAAAGCAGGGGAAGTCATGTCGCAGAGCCCAAGTAGAAGGCCTGAGCAACCCTGAGCCCCAGGACCCTTCCTCTTCCATGGATTGCCATTACAACCAACTTCCTTCTCATGACTGGCATTGGCATTAACAGTCTGCGATCATATAGCATTCTGGAATTCCTGAAATCTTTGCACATCGTTACTTCTTTGAATCCTCACGAACAGCCCCAATAGGTCAGTTCTAATAGTTCCAGCTTATAGATAACCAAAATAGATCCAGAGAGCTTGTATAACTGCCCTTGGGGTAGCAAGGGGTCTGGTTTCCCTTAGAGAACACACCACAGTTTGGTATGTTTCCAACTCTCCAACTTCCAGACCCAGCATGTCTCATTCTCAGAGGACCTTGCTTTTGCAGATGTTCAGCTGCCTTCTCCATGACGACTGTACTAGTCCCATCCCTTCCACTCCTAGTCTGTGAGCTGGATGACTCTGTCTCCTGGCACCCATTCTCTCCTTCCTCAGAATGCCCATATGTCAGCTGGGCCAGTTATTGAAGAACTACATTTCCCAACTGCTCTTCCTTCTAGGTGTGGCCATGTGACTCAATTATGTCCAACAGAATTCCAGTCAAAATGCTGAGTCATCCCTTAGGGGAGGGGGTACATTCCATCTTCTTTTTTTCTCATCTATTGCCTAGAACATGGCTGTGGTGGTGAGCCATTTGAACCATGGAGAGGAGGGCATAAAGTGTTAGCAGAACAATGGGATGGAAAGAGACTGGGTCACTGATACAGGGAAATCATCAGAAGAGTCCTAAATCGGTTATATCCAGGCAGTTGTATGAGGGAAACATAGATACAACAACATATTTTGTTAGACTCTCTATTATGTTGGGTTTCTGAACCTCTCGTCTTATATCCTCACTGATACATGACCCAATGTACAGAAATAACCTTGGTAGGCAGATAAGAGAAGCCCCCCCAAAAGGTGAGCCCATTCTCACCTTGCATGGATGAAACTTTGTTAAATAGTTCTAAACTTAAGTCTTTGATTCTAATTTCAGATTCTCAATCTACATGCTTTCTTTTCCTACTGCTAGAAAGCAGCTCATTTGTTTCCAGAAATGAGGCTACAGGTTGTCCTCTTTGCTAGATCAGAAGAGCAGTGCTAGAAGAGGCATGAAGTGGGGGAAGGCTTTGCACTATGAGCCAGGAGACCCAGGCTTTGCTGTCAAACTCATGCAGCCTTAGGTATGCTACTTGGTCTCTCCAGGGCAAAGGTTCAGTGATTCAAACACTATGATTCTTTAAACAACCTTCATTGTTAGCTAATAAACTTGGATTCAATTTCACAGTTGACCCCACAAGGCAAATTTCAGCCTCCTTTGCCTTAGCAACTGTTGAGGACACCTAGCATCATCTGATTGAAGGCAGCAGAGAAACAGAAAAGAGTTCCCTTCCAAGCATTCTCCTTCTGATGGCACCAGGGAATACTACACAGAACAGAGTGGATGGAGGAGTTGAAGAAATTCCTATCCCTTTAGCGGTCACAGAAAGTTAGCATTTTCCAGGGCGTTGTAGCAGAGGCAGCACTGGCTTTGGGTAACAAAAATCTCTCATGTGCAGATCTGTCCTGTGTACAGCAGGGAAATTAGCATCCCTGATGTTTGTCCACTAAAATGCTCACACATATTTCTATGTGCCCCTTAGAGTCAAGGTACCTCTACTTGGAAACCATTGCTGGCCCATTCCTTCATTTTATAGCCAAAGAGAGATTCAGAGGATCTCACTCTTGCTCTGGGGACACAGCAGGAACAAGATCCCAGTTTTCTGACTCTTGGCTAAGTTTTGTTTCTCTGACCTTAGATAAGACCCAGGTAGAATCACTGCTCTGTGTCAACCAGACCAATGGATTCCAAAGCAGGATGGCGGTGCCTCCCCAGGGGTGAGTAAGACAATCTATGATGATAGAAGAAAACTCCAGCATTTTCTATGTCTGTTTAATCTCTAAAATTTTCTGGGGTTTTCTAATGTGTATATTCATATAATAGCATATATATAATTTATAAATATACATGATATATAAAATATATTGGTGATAGTATGCATGATAAAAAAGTGTAGAGACCACCTGCTCTAAACCTCCTCTACTATTTATAACTCTAAAAGATTACCAAATTGCCCTGATTTGCTCTATTATTTTGCTTTCCAGGATGAACCATTCAGATTTTTCTTAGAAAAAAGATAATAGTGCATGTGAAAGGCTAACCAAATCAGAAGCTTCTAGAGGAAGATTAACAACCAACACATCAGAATTCCACATTATCAGTGAAATCATTTTAGTCAACTTATAATTTAAACCAGACTAACTGCTTGTCAACCTGATCCTGTTTGGCACTCAATCCAGAAATCAAATCTACCATTTGTGGGGGCGGAGGAGGGCAGTTTTGCAGTATTGCAAAGACAATCTAGAATTGTTAGGATGAGTAAGGAAAGGAAAGGCTATGTGGGAGGAGTGTGTTTATGGGGGTCTACTCCCAGTGTTCTTCTCACTTATTTAACTATTTTTGGGGAGTCAGCACTGTAGAATAGCAGGTTAAGCAATCACTTGTAGCACCAGCATCTCATAAGACCATGGGTTTGAGGCTGGCGCCATGGCTCAATAGGCTAACCCTCCACCTAGCGGCGCTGGCACACCGGGTTCTAGTCCCGGTCAGGGCGCCGGATTCTTTCCCGGTTGCCCCTCTTCCAGGCCAGCTCTCTGCTGTGGCCAGGGAAGGCAGTGGAGGATGGCCCAGGTGCTTGGGCCCTGCACCCCATGGGAGACCAGGAGAAGCACCTGGCTCCTGCCATCGGATCAGCGCGGTGTGCCAGCCGCAGCGTGCTGGCCGTGGCGACCATTGGAGGGTGAACCAATGGCAAAAGGAAGACCTTTCTCTCTGTCTCTCTCTCTCACTATCCACTCTGCCTGTCAAAAATAAATAAATAAATAAGGTCATGGGTTTGAGTCCCTGCTGCTCCCTGCTAGTGGCCTGCAAAAGCAGCAGAAAATGGCCCAAGTGCTTGGGCCCTTCTACCCATGTGGGAGACCCAGAAGAAGCTCCTGGCTTCAGCCTGGCCCAGACCTGACTATTGTGGCCATTTGGGGAGTGAACCAATGGATGGAAGTTCTCTCTCTCTTTCCAAAACTCTACATTTCAAATAATAAATAAATCTTTATAAACATAATTTTTTTTCTCCTTTCAAACTGGTTTCACTTAGGCTTGGGGCAGTGTTTAAATTACTCAGCCTTTAAAGAGGTTCCCTGAACATTACTTTGCCACTTGAGATGAGACAGCATAACACAGCCCTTTCTAAATTGTTGCAAATCCATACTGTATGCTTGATGGTCCCAACTCGCACTAGAACTGACCAGCCCCTGTAGGGAGAGGGTGGGGCAGGGGCTTAATTTTTCCAAAACATACTTACAAAAATCACTGGGTGATCACGTTGCTCCTGGAGAAGAGAGAAAACAGAGGCAGCATGAGGAAGAAGAGAAAACTTGCGAGTCTAAAATGAACCCATAAAGCGTCTGCCCATTTGGCTAAGTACACCCAAGGTTCAGCAAACGCACACCTTTCACTGCCGTGTGACATCGTCTGGCCACTTACTCAGTCCTTATTCCCTGCCAGGTGTCAGGCTGAGGGCTCTACCACCATTACCTCACCTAAGACTCAGCCTGTCCGCACGCTGCGGGATGACATGATACAGCACAGAGCTTCCCACTCTCTGCTCACGCACACGTGCTGTCTCAGTAATATGTTTACAGCACTTCTAGGCCAAAAGAAATGGCCGACAGTTCAACTTATCAAGCAGTGAGATCCAAGCAACTTGGTAGTAGCAGTCCCATAAATATTGCTGTTTCCCTTGAAACGTTTAAATATTCCACAGCATTACCATGAATGCTACAGAGCCACAGGACACCCTGGCTCAGAGCTTGGGAACAGTGGATCAGTACTATTCGAATCCATACATTGCTGTTGGGAAACTGAGACCTAGAAAGCATACCAAGTCTCTACCTCTCTCTCCCTGACTCATGCCCTTTGCATCTACCCCTTGCTTCCTCTCTCTAGTCTATAAATTCTGCAATTCCACCATCCACCCGAACACACACGTGTGCACACACACACAAACACGTGTGCACATACACATGTTCATTCTCTGGGTTCAAACCATTCTCTCTTTGGTATGTCCCTCCCTCAAGTCTGAATTTCCAGAAAATGTCCTACTTCAGTTCCCAAGTTGTAACTCTTGACCACTTGTTCCCACACCCATCTCTTCCTCTTCAAATCTTTAGTCTATTAAGTGGCATGCTAATGACATCTGGCCTTATGCTGTTCTCTGATTTTTTTTATCAGTGGGAATGATAAAACAAGACATTGCTCCCAAAACACTGGCAGGACTTTATCGTGTGCTAGGCATACAGAAGCCACTATGCAAGTCTGTTGAAATCAGCAAGATGATTGGATGCTAGAACGTGGTAGCACATTCTAGTGGCTGGAATGGAGAGAAATTTATTTATCATAAAGGTCAACAGGAATTATAACTCCCATCTGGATGGCTTTTTACAGTTTACCGAAGACTTTTCCACATACAGTTCTGTTTGGTTCTCACAGCAGTATAATCATCACATCCCATTCCCAGGAGAAAGTTGAGGACTAGGCAAGGTTAAGTGACTTTGGCCAAAGCTACTGACAGGTTGGCTAAGTTCCAGCCTGGGAGTGGAGAAAGCAGGTGTGGAAGCCCAGGGTACTGGTCCTCCTCCAGGTCAGGTTTCCTCTGTTTTGGGTTTTCACTGCAGCAACCATCACAGAGATGCCGGCTTTCAGCCCAGGCTTCCATAACATGGGCAGGATCTCCATCGCAGATTCCAAGGCACCTGTCCCCGGAAGTGTGCCCTCAGTACCTAGCCTGTGTTCCCAAAAGTGCAGTGAGTCCTGCAGGACACAAGACCAGGATGGCTGGGGAGACCTTGGTGGGGTCACTGGGTTTGCTGAAAGTTCCAGGGCTGTCAAGGGGAGAGAGACCCACGACTTGTCATGTCCTACATGGGGTCAACCCCATCTGCCCCCCTGAGGACAGAGCACTCCATCAAGGCTGGGACCAAGGGCTACTGAAGCCAAAGAGGGGAGCATCAGCAAAAAAGTCTATTTGAGATCAAAAGCATATCACACCCGATGCAAGCACCCCAAAAAAGGGCAGCTCTTCTTTTGGACTCTTGTGAGCTCTGGTGAGAATAACTCGAGCTGCGGCTCAGAAGTCAGGCCGCCCTGGGCTTCTAGGGGGCTTTGTCACGTATAATGTGGGATTTGGGGAAGTTACTTCACTTCTTTGAAGTCACTTCAAGTGTCAGTGTCCTTGTCAGTCAAATCAAGTCATCGGGGAATTGTGAAAATTGAATGGCAAAACATGCATAGAGCATGCGGGATCGTGTTCAGCTGGTATACACACTCCATAAGCAACAGTTACTTATCGAGGCAGTAGATGACAGCTAGGTTGCAAGCCGCAAGCTACATGCGCCCAGCAGGCTCCTATTAAGCAGAGGTCACAAGCATTCTGCATTGCACTATAGCAGCATCACGGGCACGGGAGGTAAAACTCCTTGGAGGGCAATCCGAGGGGCTCTGGCCTGGAGAGAGAACTGGAAACACAGGAATGGAGGAGGAGAGTGAAAGCAAAGGCAACAGAGATGCCGAAGGCGAGAGGTTCACCCAGAGGGACCTTGACAGGAAACAGATGAGGAACCAACAATTGGTTAGTGGAAGGACAGGATGCTGGGCTTGAAAAGAAAAATATACAACTTGCCCATCTGAATACACACTTCAAATTGCACCATTTTCTTCGCCATTGTGTCTCCAGGCAGTTGGGAAGATACAAATGCATCATATTTATTTATAAAGCTTTATTGGAATTTCAAAACTTTATGAAGAAAAGAACAGGGAAAACAGCTGTAGAGTGGCTCTTTCCTGGTCTGAGAAGATGGGGTTGAGTTCAGGACTTTTTGGTAGACACCTGCTTTTCTCAAGATATAGACTGCCTGGCACAGAGGTAATGTACATGCGAGATATTTGGCAATTAAAAAAATTATTTGAGACACAGACACACACACACACACACACACGCACAGATCCCATCCTGGTTCACTCTCCAAATGCTTGCAATAGCTGGGGCCAGGGCCAAAGCTGGGAGCTAGGAACCCAATGCAATCTCCCTGGATTGTGGGTGGCAGGCATCCAACCACTGGAGCCATCCACTGCACCCGAGGGTTTACATAAATAGGAAGCTGGAGTCAGGAGCCAGAGCCAGGAATTGAATGCAGGGACTCTAATGTGGGACACAGGCATTCTAACTGGTGTCTTCACCACCAGGCTGAACACCATTCCCCCTAGTCCCCCCGAAATCACACAGGGCTATACGAGCATTACTATGGCATGTGCAGCAGCCCCCAGACACCAAAGTAGAAATCCAACTGAATTTCCCCAAATGCCAAGCGCCCAGGTGTGTGGAGGGGCTGCCAGGAAGGAGATACTCACAGTGGCCAGGGTGTCCTGGCTGAGAGGCACCCCATGCGACCGCTCCCGCAGGAACTTATCCGTGCCGACTTCAGAGTAAAAGACCTGGAAAAGAGGCAGACACCCTGGTGAGGGCAGAACCCATAATTCTCCAAGATCAAAGGTTTGAACCCCATTCACAAGCATGCCGGGTTCTGAAGTCCATGGCCTCATCTCTTGCACACTGGCTTTGTAGAACAAACAGCAGCCATACCTGGAAGGGTTGCAAACCCAGGCCAGGAAGGAAGACGGCCATCAGTGAAGTGCGATGGAGAGG
Organism: Oryctolagus cuniculus; assembly: GCF_964237555.1. Taxonomy (NCBI): domain Eukaryota; kingdom Metazoa; phylum Chordata; class Mammalia; order Lagomorpha; family Leporidae; genus Oryctolagus; species Oryctolagus cuniculus. The sequence goes on along the minus strand of NC_091445.1, from coordinate 63,758,323 downwards.
GGTCCAGCCAGCTCCTCTTGCTTTTGCCCAAACCGTGACCTCCCGGGGAAGCTGTCATGTTCCCGTCTTTGAGGTGAACAAGTCCAGAAAAACAGCAGGACCAGGCCATGACCAGTGGCTCCTGTTCCTCAGTGGAGTGGTACAGAGTGGGGGAACCCAGCATCCATGGGGGAGCTGGTATCCATCCAATGGGCAGCTCAGCTTCAGTGGGTCAGGTGCCTCACTGGCATGTAGACACAGTGTAGCTAGCTCTACCTCTAACCCGGAAATTCCAGAGCTCCAGATACCTGTCTGAGATGTCCTGACTTCTACCAGTGAACTTGGTTCTAAAAAGCTGTGCACAGAGAACATTTTGATGAACTGCAATCAGCCCAATCCATAACCCTGACAGATAACAATGCACTCCCTCTTCCTTCTTCCCTTTCACCTGCCCACTCCTTGAATTCAGATTATATTGTTGACAACATTCCATGGTGATCCCCTACGCTTTCCCGTGTGTCTGCTTAATTCTCCAAATTTGGCCATGGGCAGCTGGATAGCAGGAACCATGTTTTCCACTTGCTTTATATTTTTCCATCACTCAACAGAGAAAGTACTGAATAGGTCTCAGTGGATTAATGCAGATGCAACACTCAGGAGTCTACAAATGTTTTTAAGTGGGGAGTATTTCTTCTAGTGTTACAGAGAAGGGGGTCATTATTAACATGGGAGTACTCATACAAGGAGTGAGCACCCCTAACCCAAAACCATGAAATCCCACAGTTCCAAAATCTGAAACTTGCTGAGCACTGACAATGACATCACAGGAGGAAAAGTGCACAAGCTGATCTCATGTGACAGCTTGCAGTCAAAACACAGGGGCACTAAAAATACCCTACATATAAAACCATCTTTAGGATATGTGTCTAAGGTATACCTGAAACATAAATGAATTTTGTGTTTAGCACTTGGCTCCCAACTCCAAGAAATCTCATTTTATATATATATATATATATATATATATATATATATATATATATAATTTGCATACATTCGCAAATACTTACACATTGATAAAAACTCTGAAATCTGAAGCATTTCTGGCCCCAAGCATTCTGGTCAGGGAGACTCCATCTGCACAGGAGTTGTCAACAGAGGCTGCACAGTCACCTGCACTCCCACGGTACCAAGCACCATGCCCATGTACTCACCGTGTACCCGACAATGGGGCTCCCAGGGTGCTTTGGCATCTTCCACTGGATGCTGAAAGCTGTGCAGTTCAAGGCTCCAAGCTTGATGTCAAGAGGAGGCCCCACCTTGCCTGTCCCGAGATGAAAGAGATCGTGTTAGAGGCTCCATGCATCCCATCTCTGGTGCAATCACACAAGATGGGAAACAGACTTCCAGGTAGCTCCATGGGCCAGAAATGCAGCCATCTCTTGGCTCCACCACCTACGTTGCAGCTGACCTTGACACAGCTTTTCAATCCCCTCCCAACCTGGCCTCAGAAGAAAAATCAGCCAATGAATGCCCCCAGTCCCTTCTCTAACAGCTAAGAGGTCAGGGACCAGCAGAGGGAGAGTCAGGGTAGCAAAATTGAACACTTCTGATCCGACCCTCAGAATATGCAACGGATTAAAGCAGGTGATCTATTTGCTCAATAGCATGTGTGTTTTATATAGATCTGTCTGCTTATACAGTTAGTGTACTCCTATCACAGAACCTTTAACAAATATGGTTAGGTATAAAATGGGATTTAAAATATTCAGATGTTTGGGGCCGGCACTGTGGTGAAGCAAGTTAAGCTGACGTCTGTAACACGGGCATCATTTATGGGTACTGGTTCATATCTTGGCTGTAGCACTTGGGCAAAAACTCTACTATATAGAGTGTGCTATACAGAGCATGCATGCACATTGACTGTTATTCCACTGATTGACATTTAGGTTGCTTTCAAAAGTTTACTGTTAAAAATAATGCTGAAAATACTATGTATATACCTTTTAGGCACACATGCAAGTATTTCTCTAAAAGTTTATATATATATGTGTGTGTGTGTGTGTGTGTGTATATATATATATAGAGAGAGAGAGAGAGCTATATTTATAGTTATATATAACTTTTAGAGGTGTCCAGCCTAGATAGGGGACAAACATTTTAATTTTTACTAGCTACAAACTTATTGGTCTCCCAAAAGAGATTAAATGAATGAATATGTAAGTACACTCAATTATTTAATTTGGATAAGTTCTGAAAGCAGGATTCCTTTATCAAAGACATTCTCCCCACCTTGGCACTGTTGACATTGGGGGCTGTGTAGTTTTCTGTGGGTGTTGTCCTATATTATAGCGACCCTAGTCTCTACCCACCAGATTACAGTAGCATTCCTTAGGCAAAAATATTCCCAGACATTGCCAAATGTCCCCATTGAAAACCATTTATTAAAAGAACTAATTCTGTGGCCAGTGCAGTGGCTTAGTGGTTAAGCTGCAGCCCGCAACACATCTCATATAAGTGCCAGTTTGAGTCCTGGCTGCTCCACTTCCAATCCAGCTCCCTGCTAATGTGTCTGGGAAAGCAGTAGAGGATGGCCCAAGTCCTTGGGCCCCTGCACCTACGTGGGAGACTCAGAAGAAGGTCCTGGCTCCTGGCTTTAGCTTGGGCCAGCCCCGGTCAATGTGGCCATTTGGGGACTGAACTAGCAGATGGAAAATCTTTCTCTCTCTCTCTCTCTCTCTGTGTGTGTGTGTGTGTGTGTGTGTGTGTGCGTGTCCCTCTCTCTCTCTCTGTAACTCTGCCTTTCAAATAAATAAAATCTTTAAAAAAAGAATTAAGAGATCTTTAATAAACATAATCAAATGTACATCTAGAAAATTAACCAATTTAGAAATACACCATCCAGAGAATGAAAAGACAAGACATAAAATGGGTGAAATGTTGTAACAGACATATCTGAGAAAGGGCTGCAGTCCAAAATATACCAACATAGTAGACTGCCATTTAAATCATCTCAAAAATTCAGATTTTGAGTCCAGTCCCCGGTGTGATGGCACTTGAAGATGAGGCCTCTGAGGAGCAATTAGGTAGTGAGTATGTGGCCTCCAAACAGGATTAGTGCCCTCATAAAGGAGATTCCAGAGAGCTCCCCCATCTCTTCTGTGTGAAGACACAGTGAGAAGACAGCTGTCTGGGCATTAGGAATTAGACCTCACCAGACACCAAATCCATCAGCACCTTCATCTTGAACTTCTCAGCTCTACGGCTGTGAGAAATGAATTTCTGTTGTTTATACACCACCTAGTTCATAGTATTCTTTTACAGCAGCTGAATAATTTAGGACAGAAAAGAACTGTTCAAACTCAACAGTACGAAAACAACTGGATTTAAAAATGGGCTAGAGACCTTAATAGACACCTTCACCAAAGAGGATACAAGATGGCAAGGAAGTACATCCCATGGCATATGTCTCCAGGGAATTGCAAATTAAAATAACAATGAGTTGCTACTACACATATATCAGAATTGCCAAAATCCAGAACACTGACAACACCAAATGCTTGCAAGAATATGGAGCAGTCAGAACTCTCAGTCATCCCTAGTGGGAATGAAAAGTGGCACAGCCAATTTGGAGGGTGGTTTGGCAACTTCTTTTCTTTAAAGCTTTTATTTAACGAATACAAATTTCATAGGTACAGCTTTAGGAATATATTCCCCCCATACCCACCCTTCCACCCCAACTCCCGTCACACCTCCTACTCCCTCTCCCATCCATTCTTCATTAAGATTCATTTAATTATCTTTATATACAGAAGACCAACTCTATACTAAGTAAAGATTTCAACAGTTTGCACCCACACAGACACACAAAGTATGAAGTACTGTTTGAAGACTAGTTTTACCATTAATTCTCACAGTATACCTCATTAAGGACAGAGGTCCTACATGGGGAGCAAGTGCATTGTGACTCCTGTTGTTGAATTAACAATTGACACTCTTATTTATGATGTCACTGACCACCCGTGCTCTTGTCATGAGCTGTCAAGGCTATGGAAGTCTTTCGAGTCTACAAACTCTGTCGGTATTTAGACAGGGCCATAAGCAAAGTGGAAGTTCTCTCCTCCCTTCAGAGAAATGTACCCCCTTCTTTGATGGCCCCTTCTTTCCACTGGGAACCCACTCACAGAGATCCTTCATGTGGGTTATTTTTTGCCACAGTTTCTTGGATTTCCATGCCTGAAATGCTCTCATAGGCTTTTCAGCCAGATCCGAATGCCTTAAGGGCTGATTCTGAGGTCAGAGTGCTGTTTAGGGCATTTGTCATTCTATGAGTCTACCGTGTGGTCTGCTTTCCATGTTGGATCATTCTCTCTTTTTTAATTCTATCTATTGTTATCACCAGACACTTGGTCTTATTTATGTGATCCCTTTGGCAACTTCTTAACAAACAAAATACTCTCACAATAAGATCCAGAATTCCTTAGTATTGACTCAAAGGACTGAGATAAACTCATGTCCACACAAAAGCTGCACATGAAATGTTTACAGCACTTTACTCATGACTTCCCAAACCTGGAAGGAAACAAAACACCCTTCAAATGCTGAATGGGTAAACTGCAGTATAGCTAGACAACAGAATGTTATTCCAGGCTAAAAAGAAGTGAACTTCCAAGTCACAAAAAGATAGGGAGGAAACTTATGGGCCTATTATACAGTGAAGAGGAGCCAATGTGAAAAGGCTATGTCCTATAGGATTGCAAACCATACGAGCCATGGGAAAAGGCAATGCTACCGAGACAGTAAGAAGATCAGTGTCCCCAGGGACTACAGGGAGGAGAAGGATGCAGAGGCAGAGTCCGGGGTTTTTAGGGAAGTTCAATTACTGTGTGTGTAATCTACCAGTGGGTGTCTGTCGCACATCTGTGCAAAGTAGCAGAATGCACAATACCAAGATGGGCTCTTGGTTGTGTCTGTTTGAGTTCACCAATGGTAACAAAAGAGACACACTGATGGGGCTGTTGACAGAAGGCCATGCATGCCTGCTGCAGAGGTACCGAGTAAATCTCTACACTGTCCTCTCAATTTTGCTATGAGTCTAAAATGGCTCTAAAAACATTCCAATTTTTTTTAAAAACTGTAAATTTTATAGGAAAGAGTTGAATATTTTTCTATCTTTTGGTGGCAACTTTTCCTTCTCTATTCATGTATCTTGCACATTTTCTGATTTGGCTGTTGTATTTTTCTTCATATTGTTGGTTTACAAGAACCCTGGATATGTTCAAGATCTGAATCCTTCACCAGTATTTCCTCGTGAATTTTTTGTGCTTGGGTCCCCTGTGTAACACTGGCCAACTTTATTACTGAATTAAGAATCCCATGCTAGCACAACCTAAAAGGTAGATGGAAGAAGGGAGAAAAATAAGGAAATGATTTACCAGTCCCTTGCTAAATCATAAAAAACACAAGGTAAGCACAGTCTCATCCCTAGTTCTAGGAATAACACTTGCTCCCTTTACTCTGGGAAAAATTGCAACCCATTGAAGCAAGCTACTGGGGTCAGTAAGAGGGGAATCAGAACTCATACCCCTGTGTATCTGCAATGGTTCAAAACAGAAAATCGAAAACACTCTTTGGATAAGGTAAGTAATAGAAATTGGTAGAAAGGCTAGAGGGAAGGATTCAGGTACCTCCAGAACAGGGAAGTCTCTGCCTCCACCCTCACTAGTGCCCTGACTGGCCACAGCTGCCTCCAGACACCCACCAAGCTGACAGTGCTGTTGCCTGGAATGATGAATTTCAAGCTTTGATGGCCCTACTTGGCTGGAGAAAGAGCAGTCAGAAAGTGACCTCTCCCTCCCTCCTGTCTTCCATATCTCCTAAGAGTACATCTGATTGGTGGACCTCACACAACATCGAAAATACTGGACACAATGGGGTCTGGACAATGTAGTTTTTATTTCTTCAGCCTCTGCATTAGAGACACTACTTAGGAGGATACAATGGATGGTGAACAAGACGATCTGCAGTATGCATGACATCTTGGTATGAATGGAAAGCATGAATTCCAATATGCTGTCCTCTTGCCGTTCAGATTCTCTAGGGAAGTATTTACGCAAGCCCTGCAGGCACATAGTTAGGTCTGACTGCTATTGGCATTTCACTCATTTATCTGCTCTTTCCCACATGACAAATAAACACTGAGCTCTCTTCACACACCAAGCACTGGGTAAGTCCAGAAGGCTACATTAATAAGGAAGAGATGTGGGAGCAGAGGCAAGGTAGCAGGACATTACAGCTGGGTATAAGCAACATGAAACTTGGGATGTAGAGGGCACTCTGGTGGCCCACAGGAAGGATGTACCTGGCTCTCCCTGAGAGATGAGTAAGAATGAGGAAGACAATGTGGGCATGGGAAATATGTCCCATGCAAGCAAGCAGCATATATTCTTTCCTGAACAACTACATATGGGAGTGGCATTTATCCTAGTGGTTAAGATGCCCATATCTCACGCTGAATTCCTGGGTTCAGTCCATGGCTCGGGTTCCTAACTCCAGCTTGTTGCTAATGCAGACCCTGGGAAGCAGTGGTGATGGCTTATGTAATGGGATTCCTGCCACCCAAATGAGAGACCTGGATTGATAGCCCCACTCCTGGCTTTGGCTCAGGCTGTTGTAGGCATCTGGGGAGGGAATGAGTAAATAGGAGCACCTCTCCTGCTGAAATAAATAATATATTAAAAAAAAAAAGAATAACCAGGTACATAGACCCACTGGGGCTCCAGGATTGAACAGATATGGGTAGAAGAGGAGGAGGAAACCAGGACGGTTCCAAAGAGTCTGGCTGGAGCAGCACGAGGAGGAAGAGGAGGTTTGTGCCACTGACTCAGCTGGGGACACACTGACGGCTTTTCCTGCCCATGAGACAGGAGGGCGCTCATCTGCAGCTGGTGAATGAGAGTGGTCAGGCGAGCATTCTGACCAAATACTGCAAACATTCCTCATAAACCAGTTAAACATGGGAAATCAAGTTATTCCAAAAAATTGAATTTTTTTTTTTATTTTTGACAGGCAGAGTGGACAGTGAGAGAGAGAGAGACAGAGAGAAAGGTCTCCCTTTTTTTTGCCATTGGTTCACCCTCCAATGGCCACCACGGCCAGTGCACTGCGGCCGGCGCATCGCGCTGATCCGAAGCCAGGAGCTAGGTGCTTCTCCTGGTCTCCCATGCAGGTGCAGGGCCCAAGGACCTGGGCCATCCTCCACTGCACTCCCGGGCCATAGCAGAAAGCTGGCCTGGAAGAGGGACCACCGGGACAGAATCTGGCACCCTGACCGGGACTAGAACCCGGTGTGCCGGCGCCGCAAGGCGGAGGATTAGTCTATTGAGCCACAGCACCGGCCAAAAATTGAATTTTAAAATCAGGTTTTCTGAACAGGAACATTTCTAAGCTCAGAAGGAGTTAAATAAATAAATCAAAAGAAAAGCAATGGACTCTAAATCATAAAACTTTCATTATACTCTTCAAAAATTACAAAAGAAAAATCCAAAACAACAGATCAAGGGGTAAATAACTGTAGCAAAATGACAGGCCAAGAGATCTCTTTATTATAAAACTCATACATATTGATAAAAACATATTCAGACCCTAATAAATAAAATATGAAGAGCTAACTCACAAAAGAAGGATAGGTTAACACACACATAGAAATATTCAGATTTGCTAGTTATTAAAGAAATAGTTTTTAAAAAACTGAGATGTTCTTGCTTATTAAATTATCCAAATTATTTAGGGGAGAGTAACTAATGCTGACAAGAGTCCATGAATGTGCTACTCTCAAAAAATTACTGATGGCAGTGGTAGTGAGTAGATGGGCGTTTTGGAAGACAACACCAGATGCAATTCAGTGCTATTAATTTGCTGCTACCTCTGGGCTCCCAGAAGTGTGATTATTGTCTGCTGTGAGGAAAGACTCTTCCTAGCAGAGAAGGCTGAGCCCATAAAGATGTGCTTCATAGAATCACTCGGGAGACAGGAAAACCATCATGGATCTGAATATGCATACACAGGGCAACAGGTCGATTATGGTGCACTGCCTACATGTATGCAAACATTAAAGCTGAGATTTTACTCATTCCAATGTGGTATCTTGGGCTGGATCTTGGAGCAATGAAAGGACATTGGTGATCAACCTAGTAAGAGCTCCATGAAGTCTGTGAGTTAGGTGGCACCAGTGTACTAACACTAGGTGGTACTATTACTAGTCCATGTTTTAGACGTGGCTTCTATCCTGGATTGTATGATGCTAACCTGGGGAGAAACTGGGTGAATAGTGTATTGGAATTTTCTCTACTACTTTTACAACTCCTCTATAAATCTACATTTATTTCCAAATTAGAAAAGATTATTCTAAAAGGCAAAACTTGCATCATACTGTAGCCAAACTGTAATGCAATGTTTATAAGCAAAGAGTATATTCAGTGGCCACCATTACTATTATTGTAGTCACATAACACATTCATTTGGAAAGTAAACCAAAGGTAAGAAGAAAAGGCTAATTACTACATTAGCATGGCTGAGATAAAAAGGCATTTTTCTGCCCTGCTTTCTTGTATTTGGCAAGTTTTGCAGACTGTTAGTTTTTCACAATTTAAAAAAACTACTTTTAAAAGTATTTTTGTATCCAAAGACCAAAAGTTATATGATTGCGGGTGTAACCATGCTCCCCGATTCTAAAGGAATTCCACAAAACAAAGCCTTGTGAAGTGTGCACCGGCAGGGTTAGAGCAGTGCTCTCTCTAGTTCACCGTCTGTTTCTTTCCACTTAGCTGTGAGGCCAAAACGCTGCAATTCATAAAGCAGACCCACTGGCTCTGAACAACAAAAGGCAATGTACCATGCATCCAATGACGTAGTGGCAGCACAGGCCAACCAGCCCCCAGCCCCCGGTGCCCAGGAAGGAGGCGAGTGGCACTGAGAACAGCATTGCACAGAGCTGCCTACCGAGCTCCTGTGCGTCGTCAGGGTAGAGGACATAGGGTAGGTGCCCCTTTGACGGCTGCTCAGAACTGAAGATGTGCCGCTCTTGGTGCCCTGGGTTCTCTTGGAGAGCCTGAGTCTCAAGGGCATCTCACAGTGTTGTCTCTCACCTTGGAGCCTCACGGAGGTTGGGTCCTGGGAGACGGCTCAGGCTAAGCCCCGCGTGCAGGGTCCTGGCTCCCGTACCTGGGAGGATTCTGAGGCAGAGCTGGCCGGAAGCCCAGGGCTGCCAGCAGGATGTCTTTAAGCTCTCCCTGCCCCCACACGATGATTGGAAGATGGCTTGTTCTTTCTCTGAATAACTAACATCTACATAATACTACAAGTGGTATTTTAATTTATTTACCCATCTTAAAAAGGGAAATAGAATAAAGTGGAATAAATTACAGAAAAAAACTCCATGTTTTTCCCTTTCTCGTATTTTTTAAACAATGCACTCTTTTGAGATAGGAGTTTTCTTTTTTCTATTGTTTAAGATTTATTTGTTTGAAAGAGTTACAGAGAGAGGGTTTACTCCTCAGATGGCTGAAATGGCAAGCATTGGGCTAGGCTGAAGCCAGGAGCCAGGAGCTTCATCCTGGTTTCCCACATGGGTGCAGGGGCCCAAGCACTTGGGCCATCTTCCATTGCTTTCCCAGGTGCATTAGCAGGGAGCTGGATTGGAAGTGGAGCAGCCTGGACACAAATAAGTGCCCATAAGGGATGCTGGCATCATGGGTGGTGGCTTAACCAGCTACATCACAATGCTAATCCCTCCCTTCTTTTAATCTATGAATTTATTTTTTTTTTAGAAATGACCCAATTGCCTATCAATAAAGAGTTAAACAAACTGCGGTTTATCCATGCAGTGTACCCAGATCTCTACTGCTTGAACATTTGTATCCTGAGAGAGGGATTGAGAGAGGGAGAGGGAGAGGGAGAGCGAGAGGGAGAGCAGAGGAAGAGAGAGAGGGGGAGAGGGGGAGGGGGGAGAGAGGGAGGGGAAGAAAGAGAGAGAGAATCAAGATACAGAGAACTTTGTAAATTTTAAAACAATTTTTTTACTTTTATTTAGCAAATATAAATTTCCAAAGTACAGCTTATGGATTACAATGGCTTCCCCCCCCCCATAACTTCCCTCCTGCCCGCAACCCTCCCATCTCCCACTCCCTCTCCCATTCCATTCACATCAAGATTCATTTTCAATTATCTTTATATACAGAAGATCAATTTAGTATATATTAAGTAAAGATTTCAACATTTTGCTCCCACACAGAACATAAAGTGTAAAATACTGTTTGAGTACTCGTTATAGCATTAGATCTCAATGTACAGCACATTAAGGACAGAGATCCTACATGAGGAGTAAGTGCACAGTGACTCCTGTTGTTGACTTAACAAATTGACACTCTTATTTATGGCATCAGTAATCTCCCTAGGCTTTTGTCATGAGTTGCCAAGGCTATAGAAGCCTTTTGAGTTCACCAACTTCGATCTTTTTATTTTATTTAGACAAGGTCATAGTCAAAGTGGAGGTTCACTCCTCCCTTCAGAGAAAGGTACCTCCTTCTTTGATGGCCCATTCTTTCTACTGGGATCTCACTCACAGAGATCTTTCACTTAGGTCCTTTTTTTTTTAATTAATTAATTTTTTTTTTTTTTTTTTTTTTGCCAGAGTGCCTTGGCTTTCCATGCCTAAAACACTCTCATGGGCTCTTCAGCCAGATCCGAATGCCTTAAGGGCTGATTCTGAGGCCAGAGTGCTGTTTAGGAGATCTGCCATTCTATGAGTCTGCTGTGTATCCCGCTTCCCATGTTGGAACATTCTCTCCCTTTTTTATTCTATCAGTTAGTATTAGCAGACACTAGTCTTGTTTATGTGATCCCTTTTACTCTTAGACCTATCATAATGATCAATTGTGAACTGAAATTGATCACTTGGACTAGTGAGATGGCCACCTTGATGGGATTGAATTGGAATCCCCTGGCACATTTCTAACTCTACCATTTGGGGCAAGTCAGCTTGAGCATGTCCAAATTGAACATCTCCTCCCTCTCTTATTCCCACTCTTATATTTACAGGGATCACTTTTCAGTTAAATTTAAACAACTAAGAATGATTGTGTGTTAATTAAAGAGTTCAACCAATAGTATTAAGTAGAACAAAAAAAATACTAAAAGGGATAAAGTATTAAGTTGTATATCAACAGTCAGGACAAGGGCTGATCAAGTCACTCTTTCTCATAGTGTCCATTTCACTTCAACAGGTTTCCTTTTTTCTGCTTGGTTAGTTGTCACCGATCAGGGAGAACATATGATAGTTGTCCCTTTGGGACTGGTTTATTTCACTCAGCATGATGTGTTCCAGATTCCTCCATTTTGTTGCAAATGACCAGATTTCATTGTTTTTTACTGCTGTATAGTATAGAGTATATATCTATAGAGTACATATCCCATAATTTCTTTATCCAGTCTACTGTTGATGGGCATTTGGGTTGATTCCAGGTCTTAGCTATTGCGAATTGAGCTACAATAAACATTAAGGTGCAGGTAGCTTTTTTGTTTGCCAATGTAATTTCCTTTGGGTAAATTCTAAGGAGTGGGATGGCTGGATTGTATGGTAGGGTTATAGTCAGTTTTCTGAGGAATCTCCAGACTGACTTCCATAGTGGCTTTACAAGTTTGCATTCCCACCAACAGTGGGTTAGTGTCCCTTTTTCCCCACATCCTCACCAGCATCTGTGAAACAATATTCAAACATGAGACAGCTTGTGGTCTTCCTCTCATGGCTGGCCTAGAAATCATCTTTCTTAGATTTCTAAATCTGTTGCTACTTGCCTATATATATTTTGGTTTCCACATTTTATTGATCCTGTCTTCCTTTTTTCAAGAAAAATGTTTTTAAATCTACTTTCATTTTATTTGAAAGGTGGAGAGACAGAAATCTTCTATCATCTGGTTCACTCCCTTTTGTCTACAACAGGCAGGGCTGGGCCAGGCCAAAGCCAGGAGCCCAGAACTCCATCGGGGTCTCCCATGTGGGGCACAGGGACCCAGGTACTTGAGCCATCACCTGCTGGCTCCCAGGGTGACATCCAAGCTGCACTGGAGGCAGAGCAGCCAGGACTTGAGCCAGGCGCACCTCATAGTGAGCAGGGGTCCCACCCGATGACTTAACTGCTGCTCCAGTCACCCACCCCATTGCTGTCACCTGCTGCTTCTCTTGTCTGGCTGGTGACCATTCTTTCCCCTGCTGACAAGGATTATAGCGGGGACTGAAAGGACGGTCACACATCTGTCCGTGCAGTCTACCCTGTCCCCAGATGGCAGCTGAGTTTCATGACAATAGGGGACAGAAGGAGGCATTATTCCCACTTTACAGATGAAGAAACTGATCTCTAGAGTCTGCAATAGTGGCACAGAAGGAGGCAGAGACAGCGAGGAACAAGGTAGAGAGGGGTTTCTTCCCAACACCCTGACACCAGTATTTTCTGTGATTCAGCCTGGCCTCCCCCGTCAGCTCCCACGACAACCCCCCTCTCTGCAGCTGCCACCACATCCACATTGTGGCTCCCAGAACCTGTTTCTCCAGCCCAGCCCTCTCCCCCCGAGGGGCGGGCCTATATGCCCAATGGCCAGGTGGGCCATGTGTAAGGTGAGCTCTCCTATGGCACAGGTGAGAACTGAATGCATCATCTGTCTGACCAACCTGAGCCCCTCCAGGAATCCCATAAAGAGCATCACAGGCCATCCTGACTTCTAGAAGCCGGAAGTCACCCTCAGCCTTCACTGGTCACACCCTCTCCACCTTCTGCTCTTCGTGGACACCTCAGACCCCACCTTCACCCTGTGCTGGGGGCAGCATCGCTAACCACTCAGAGCTGGCTGTGCAGGGGGACCCACCTGCCACTTTCTCCAAGTCTTCCAGAGCCTCTGCTCGAGAATCTATGTCAGGACATGAAGTTTTTCTTTCTGTAAAGCTGTTAAATGCAACGTGAGGCCGGCGCCGTGGCTCAATAGGCTAATTCTCTGCCTGCAGTGCCAGCACACCGGGTTCTAGTCCCAGTCGGGGTGCCGGATTCTGTCCCTTTTGCCCCTCCTCCAGGCCAGCTCTCTGCTGTGGCCCGGGAGTGCAGTGGAGGATGGCTCAGGTCCTTGGGCCCTGCACCCGCATGGGAAACCAAGAGAGGCACCTGGCTCCTGGCTTCGGATCAGTGCGGTGTGTGGGCCGCAGCGTGCCGGCCACAGCAGCCATTGGAGGGTGAACCAATGGTAAAGGAAGACCTTTCTCTCTCTCTCTCTCTCTCTCTCTCACTGTCTACTCTGCCTGTCAAAAAAAAATGCAACATGAGGGTCAAGGCCATAGGTCTGGGGTCTCCAAATCTCACGTGTGGGAGGGGTGTATGAATAGGGTTGAGGGTAGTACCAAGGGCTCCTCATCAGCACTTGCACACAGCACGCTTGCACATGGCATTTTCTCTGTGGATCTGTCTGTAATGTTCCAGCTGGGGCCATCTGAAGTTGTGTTTGCAGAGGAGCCCGTTGTTTACATATAGATTGTGTCATGATTGGGCCCCGTATGGAGGGGGCAGGCTGCAGGCAGGAGTGGCCCCAGCCTTGGGTTAGAGATGAATTCCAAGCCAGCATGGGTGATGGGCCTGGGAAGCCCAGAGACTTCCTCAGGGAAAGCCCCACGCGTGACCTGGAATCAGCTTCAGAGACACAGAGACACTGAGACACGGCTGTGGTCCCAGCTGGGTCAGGCAGATCAAAGTCCTTCTCCAAGTGGCTTCCAACCGTCAGAGTGAGAACTAAGGGGGAATGTACCCCAACCAGACTCCCTTCTGCAACCTGTGAGTCATCAGGAGAAAGCCAGATCTCAGCATGGGACAAACAACAAAAACAACAAAAACCCACCACGCTGCACTCTCCCAAACTCTCAATGAAGCAGAAAGATTTCTGAAGTCTCCTGGGATCATACAAGAAACACACCAGTGCTTCCTCACCATCAGCAAAAATCCAAGTACTAGATCACTGACATGGGGGACAACGAAGCTGTAAGCAGCTAAATACAAAAGCAGCACATTTCCCTGACAAAGGCTACCAATAACCAAATATGCTATGCCGCAGAACACTAATTCTGAAGAAATGTCACCTGTATTATGCCCGCTCTGAAGATGTGCTTTTCTAAGCCAAAAGCCTCATTTCTCAAGAGCTAACTAAAGAAAAATGTGTTTCTTTGCCACAAGGGAGCTGTATTCTTGAGGTTTCTTCTTTGAGGACTTTCAAAACTATATTAGGGTTTTTTTTTTTTTTGCATTAGAAACTCATGAATAATTAGGTCAATCTCTTATGGTAATTTTATTTCATAAATACTTCAACTTCCCGAGCAACATTCATCTCTGATTCAATTAGTTTTGTAATCCAATTCATAAAAACACTTCAAAATGCAAACAAAAATATTGTCTGTGACAGAAATATATTGCTAGCTCTTTAGTGATTGGATTTTCATGGACCCAGGTTATATTCACTGATGCAATGGAGGGTGCTAAAAGTAACTAAGACTCATCAGAAAACAAAAACCCTATCTCCATCTTTCTGAAGCTTGCCCCGACTATTATTCTTTCAATAGCACCACGGATATGTAATTAAAGAGAAAATTAACCCACTAGCTCCATTTCTGAGATAAGGTCTTCAAGGCCTTATGAGACGGACCACGTTCGTTCCAGTTACCCAAGATGAAATGTTCTCCCACGCTGAGGGGCGGCAGGAAATGCTTCCCAGAGCTCTGCCAGCATTTCTTTGTGGGCCAGTTACCATTCACACCACAGCAAAGCTGCCCCTTTGAAATCTCCCTTTCACATAATTCCATAATGGAATCTAGCATTCCAGAATATCCACTATGCCAGAACGCAGTGCTAGAAAGCAAGATATCATTTCTTAGTGGGATTGCAGAGTGTGCCTTACCATTACCCCACAGGATTTTAGAATAGTTTATCATTCCAGAAGGTAATCTGCCACTCTAGAGTAATATTATTTTTCCAGAGAGTGATATATCATCCCAAGTGTAATTCCAGGATGAGCTTATCATTCCAGAGTGTAAATTCCAGAATGAAAGCCACCATCCCAGAGCGTCATCTGTGTCTCAAGGGCGTCATTCCAGAGAGGAGGCCACCATTCCGGACTGCCTCGGTCACTTCCTTACCAATGGGCTGCAGTAGACAATCCCTAAATTCAGGTCCCTCCAGCTCTGCCAGCCTATGATTCTCTCCCTAAACACCACATGGGCGAGTGTCTGAAGACTACTGAGGGCGAAGACAGAAGCGAGTCCCCCAGAACCGTCCACTGGGGCAGCACTTCCTTAGAACCAGGAAGACATGGATGCTGATTGAAGAGGTCTAGTTTGGATCCTGCCCTGGGCAACCCTCAGGAGCATAGGCTGAGAGGGTGCACCTCTGGGGAGTGCTCTACCCACTTACACATCACTGCTTTACTCGAGGCAGGGGAGGGGCGGGGGAGGTCTACTCAAGACCCCAGAATTCCCTGCTGCCCATTAGACTCCCTGCCCAGATGGGCCAGACTGTTTGCTGGTCCTCAGTGGCTTCACCCCAGGTTGACTGTGCAGCTACTTGTGTGTGCCCTTGGGTGAGAGAGTGGCCAGGGGGTTGCTATTGGCCAAGGACAAGAAGTGGACAGAGCCAGGACTATAGGCTACGGCATAGTACCTGTGGGTGACAGCATCCTTCACAGAAGGGCAAAGAAACTTGCTGGCCCAACTATCAGGGGCCAATTTCCAGGCCCAGCTCTACCTCCTAATTCCAGTGTAGAAAAATTTAAGGCAAAAACCAGCTATTAAGTGGCTACTTAATGTGGGAGCCTGTAGTACGATCTGCTTTCACTGACTCCAGCTGGCTTCTCACCACATCACCCAAGAAAACAAGCAGGAAGGCTGTAAATCTTCAAAGACCTCCTGTCACACCACACACACACACACACACACACACACATACAACATGCATGCTCTTTTAATCTGCTATGAGGAAATCAACTTACTAAAGACCACTCAACAATGCTGAGAGGACAAAGCATAGACTCTGAAACTTGATACAGGCATCTGAACAAGAATATCATGTAGAAATATCTTACAAATTTTACGTATTACTTATTTTCATCTTATTTGATTGAGATAGAGATTTTTCAAATGCTGATTTACTCTCCAAATGCCCACAACAGCTGAGGCTGGGCCAACCGAAGCCAGGAGCTAGGAATGCAAGCAAGGTCTCCCACATGAGTGGCAGGAGCCCAAGTACTTGAGCCATCACCTGGCACATTAGCGGGAAGCTAGAATAGCAAGCAGAGCCAGAACTCGAACCCAGACATTCCAATATGGCATGGCCATTCCAATATGGTGTCTGGAGCAGTGTCTCAACTGCTGCCCCAGATGCCCCACCCTACAGTCTAGAAACTTTAAAGCTGGGAGGGAACTTCAAATCCTTCCAAGCCAGTGGCTCTCAAACTGCCATCAGAATCCCCTGGAAGGCTTGCAGGAAAGATTGCTGGGCCTCACCCTGAGTTTCTGTAGTAAGTCAGGGGCCTAAGGATTTGCATTTCTAGTAGCTTCTCAGGAAATGCTGATATTGCTCATTTCTGAACCACGTGTCAAGTCTAACCTCTGGTTTTAATCTTGGGGAAACTACAACTCAGAGAATCTGAGTGTCCTGTGTGAAGACATAGTAGTTAGGAAGAACTGAAATTAAGACTTGGATTGATTGAGTCCCCAGCTAGGTACATCCTATCTGGCAGCACCGAGGGCTTTCCACCACCAAATTGCACAGATCTCTCTCCAGGATTAATTTTTCCCTGGCCCTCTTCTACAGCTGTCCAGTGACTCCCAGCTCTATTTGTTGCTTTACTATGGATCACATTCTTCCCAATGGACATCTCAATAACAGAGGTTCTCAACTGGGGAAGATGTCCCTATGGAGGATTTCAGTCTCTCCAGGTCTGCATTAATGACATTGTTGCATGACATTTGATGAGGGTCCCCAAGGGGGCTGAGGTGCACCAGCTCCTGACTGAGCTCCACTTTGAGTCCCAGTCTTCCAGCTGGCCTCATCCATTCCTACAGTGTCGTGAGGCATCTGCCAACTATGTCTTTTCAGATATGCTTGGCATATCTAATGGCTCATGTTGGCTCACAAACAGCCTTAGTCCATTTTGTGTTGCTATAACGGAATACATGAGACTGGATGCTTTATAAAGGAAATATATTTATTTGGCTCATGATGCTGGTAGCTGGGAATTCCAAACAGCATGGCATTGGCATCTGGTGAGGAACCCCTGGCTTCACCACAAGTGGCAGATGGCATCACATGGCCATAGCATGCATGAGGGAGGAAAGGGAGAGAGAAAGAGAGTGCACATGGCAAAAGAAAGCAGGAGAGGAAAAGGGGGCAGGCTCATTCTTCTACAAGAACACACCCGAAGACACTGATCCAGCCCTGTGAGATGAACCCGCTCTATGGGACCAGTGTTAACCCTCTCACAAGGCTGGTCATGACCCAACCACCACCACCAGGTCCCACTTCTTTTAAAAGTCCTACCACTTTTCCATGCCGATAAATTGGGTATAAAGCTTCAACATCTGTTTTGATGGGAACAAACCACATGCAAATAATAGAACATCCCAAATACCAAGTGTTCCAGAACACATTCTCTGCTCCCTTCAAATCACCTCCTCCTCCCTTGTCCCCAGCAGCCTAGCAACTGGGGAGCATTATTAACTCCTTCCTCTGTTTCATTCCATATTAGACTCTCCATGCTGCCCCAAAGAGCCCATAGAATGTAAGTCCCATGAGGTCAGGGACTGTTGTGCTCTCCATTTATCCTTGGTACCTACAATAGTCTGTGGCACACATGCATTCCATAAATAGTTGCTGCTTAATGGACTAAATGACTAAAAAAATCCCTGTTCTTCTGGCTCTACTCCCATGACCTTATCCATCCTTCTGTCAGTCAGTGTTGACAATCCCTCAAGTAGCAACAAACCTGAATTTTCTCTGCCAGGTGTGTGTGACGTCAAAGAGACCACTAGGAAAAATAAATCATGGATAAGTGAAGGTCATCTGACCACCATCAGACCTCTGTCTTGGTTGGGACCAGAGGTCATTCGCTCCAGGCTCAAGACCTCTTGAACCAGGCGCAGGTTCCAGTCATTCCTGCTCTGGGTTCCATGAACCCCTGACCACCCAGCGTGCATGGGGCAAGTCTCTTTCCTGAGGTCACCTGCACTCATGTCTGAATATGTACTGCCCCTCTGCCTTTCAATAAATCCTGTTTTTCTGTTCACCTCTACCCATGCCTCCTGGCTGGAGTCTTAAATGTGGGAAGACAAGAAGCTGGGTGAAGTCTAGCCAGGAGCTCTCCAAGCTCAGCCAGGACTCTTGATCCTCACGACACTTCCTCTTGTCATCATAACCCTCTTTCCAGAACACTCCCAAGCCTTGGAAGTGGAGAACACAAAGCTGGTAACTCTGGCATGCCCAGCTCAGCCACTGACCTTCGGGGAGAGCAGCTTTATCCTTTCTCCTGTTCTCAGGATCAGGTGTCTGTCCTGTTTCCTCTTACCAACGCTGGCTTCCAGACACATCTGGCAGCACATCTGGTGAGGGAGTGTCTGGTCTACACTGCCTTAGCAGGCTGCTTTCCCTTTTCCCTTTGTGTTGGACCAGAATCCGGCCTCTTCAGTGTTCATGATGGCAGCAAGAAACACTGCAAAGCCTTCACTCACCTCTGGCTCCTTCCTGGCGAAGCCATGGAGGTGGACAGAATAAGAGCTTAATAGTTAATAAGCTACACGAGGCTGTGAATAATCGGAAAAGGCTTAAAATTTCCTGCCTTGCATGAAATAGAGATCAGTACTCCTTTAAAACTAGAAAAGAAACTGACCATCCTCCTTTGCCCTCAAAGCCAGGAACTTTGAAGATGATAGGTTCATAGTGCTGTCACAGACATTTGCTAAAGATGACAATAAAATAACTAATTTATTGGCTACCATCTCTAAGCCTGATATTCTGGGTATTTCACAAAGAGAGTCTTCCACCTCCAAGCTCATAAGACATATTAAGGCAAATAGGAAAAGGACCTCCCTCCCCGCCCCCATTCTGGCCAACAGACCCTCAAGTCAGGCATAAGGTGGAGTGAGCAGATGTAACTTCCTCCAGACCTCTCACTTCCATCCATACTCTCTTCCCATTCTACTCTCTGGTGAAAAGTTTTGGTCTCAGCAACCCATGGTTGAACAAGGGGACACCGGGCTGTTTCACAGATTGCTGCCCTCTCAGCTACACACAGCACTGTATTGTCCTTTTTAACATTTTCAATTCATCTGCAAGGTAAGTGTTGTTATATGCATTTTCAAACAAGGAGACTGAGGACACAGTTTTGGACATGCTCAAGGTCAAAGAAAGTAGGGAAGTCAGGATGTGATCACAGGTCTCTCTGACCCCAAGATCGATGCTTGCAGTTACTTCCAGGATCACAGGACAGAACAAACACTGGCAGGCTACAGGGAACACACAGACCAACTCTAGGGGAGCAGTGGATGGCAGGAGTCTTTTCAACTGCATTTCTGCTCATTCTGTCCTTGGACCAATACAGCAGGTCTTTCCCTGCCTTCCACTCGTTCTCATGCAGATCTTAAAAAGTGACATCAGAAAACTGAGAAACTTGGGGTCCTGGGGGGCAAACCCAAGGAGACAAATGAGGAGAACAGCTGAATTGAACTTCATGTGTCAAGGGCATTCAAGGGGTGGTGAGGAACATGTTAGAACGTGGACTTTGGAAGACAGCAAATTCTGAAGGAATTGAGTCTGCCATGTGAAAGGGAAGCCAAAGCTTTAACGAAAATAGCTAAAATCACCAAGCTTTGGAAATGAAGAACAGCAAGAGCTAAAACGTATTGGTCATTTATCATACGTTGGCTACAGTTCAAGGGGCTTTGGCTGTATCGATCCACCATTCCCCAACAACACTCTATGAGGTGGGTCCTGGCACTCTTCTCTTTGAGGATGAGGAATCTGAGAAAGCAGCTATTCCAAGGTGATCACAACAATACGGGAACTGCTACAACTCCAGAGCCTTGGGAAGTCAGGCATGGTGCTCGGAGCTGGAGTCTGATGGGAGATGGTCATGGGGACAGTAGTTAGCCAGGAAGGTGCAGGCTCAGAGAGAGGGAAAAGGCTACACGTCAGAAAGGCAAGAGAGCTCTTGCAGTTGCTCTGAGACCTGATAGGGATGTTCAGGCCAACTGTCATCAACCAGCCAAGGAACAGGTGTTCTACACCTATCAGTAGGCTGTGCTAATACTAAAAATAACAACAACTGCTTTAAGGACAGTGTACTGTGCTTAGATACTTTATGTATTTTAGATGAGTTTATCTAATCGTCAGAAGAACCTCATTTTATAGATGTGAAACTGAGTTTAAAGGGGACTAAATAACTTGGCTCCTCATGTACCTTTTGGGCAGCAGCTAGGATTCTAGAAAACAGCCTCTCAATCACCATGCTCCATAATACTCCCTCTTGTTGGCAAGGACACAAAGTTCCCCTAATCTGCTTCTCATTTCAGATAATTTGTGTCAGGTCTGCCCAGTCGAGAACAGAAAGGTCTTATGATTGATTGAGAAAGTATAATAGGAACATTTCATGCATAAAATTTTAAACACAGTGCACTTAGTATGCTTTTGCAGGATGAACAGCTGTACAGCTTGGGAAGAGACAGAAGTACCACAAACATGGACTGTGCCCACTTACATTTATGATCTTAATGAAGAAAAGAGAGCAGTGTAACGGAACAGTAAGATCTAAAGAGTTGTCTGTTTCCTGGCACAAGCAAAGCAGGTCGCTGGTAGTACAGAAGAGGGAACCATCAAGCCTAGCCTCACCAGGAACTATAAAACCTAAGTTAAAAAATCAATACCCAGGAAATGAGATTTGAGATATGCAAAGTCACCTTAAAGGGATGTCCTTGAATGAAGTACAAAGCTAAATCATCCCCTCCGTGGTGTCCTGGCTGGTACTTATTTGATTATGGAGTGCTCCTGTTACACCATTCCATTAGATATTTTAACTAGTCTCTGCTATTAGTCAGGACAGGCCTAGTTGTACTATCATCACACTGATCCTAAAGCACAGTGGCTTACCACAGCAGTTTATTTATCACAGATTCTACGAATACCAAGGCTGTCTCCTTAACACAGTGGGATCACACTAATGGAGCCCTCACCATCTGGAGCCTGCTGAAATACAGGCTCGCTCCTTAGGCTACACTTACCATTCAGCAGACCTAGTCAGATGGCCTCACCTAAATTCAAAAGGTATCCTGTGGGTGGGTGGAGAGGTTTTATGTGGAACACAGGAAAATCAACAGTCAGAGAGGCAAATACTGGTGGTGCCCTGTCTCAGATACCAAATGTCTGGGACAACCTCCCGGGACCCATTCACATCTCTGAGTGTCTCTTTTCAACTAAGAGCAATCACTCCATGACCACCCAATGCCCAGCGATGGGCCAGGAGAACAAAACCATCAGACACTCACAACAACACATTGCCTATAACTTCACATATTCACATACTTGTTCTGGCTCTGCTGGGCTGTCTCTTGAAATAGTGGACTTAAAATACCCTTCACCTATAATTAAAACACTATGGTATTGGCATAAGAATGGACAGGCAGATCAATAAAACAGAACAGATAGCCTGAGAATGTATAAAAACTTAATTTATGATAAGAAAGGCGTCTTGGATCAATGGGGAATGGAAGAATTATTCAAAGGATGACATTAGGACAGTTGGTTAGCAAATTAGAAGAGAAAATCAATTGCTAGCCTTAATTCATACTACACACCAACATAACTTTAACTCCAGATGGATTAAAGAATTAGAGAAATAGACATTTGTAAAGCCATAAAGCAAGATGATTCTCCCCATTCATCCTATCCACCCTAGCGTAATTACTTTTAAGTTTTCTTTAATAGGAGAACTCAGACACAAAAAAGATTATACCACAATTTCTAAAAACCATTTCTTCCAATGAAAACATCAACCAAAGTTAAAATACAGCCTGGGGACAAATATTTGTTGACAGACAAAAGATTAATATCATTTACCATATAAAGAGCTCATTCAAAATACAACATCAATATTTTATGGTCCACAGAGAAAATGGACAAGGGGCATAAATACACAAATTACGAGAGAAGATCAAATTCTAAATTTCACAGGAAAAAAAAAGCCCAAACACAAGAGTAATTAAAGAAATACAACTTATTACAACCCCGAGGACCACAGCTTACCTACAAATTAAAATGAGTTTTTAAAAATGATGAAACCCAGTTTTATAATGGGAATATTTGTATGATTTTTTTCAAGTTCTATTTAATTCTTTATTTGAAAGGCAGAGTGATAGAGACAGAGTGAGAGACAACAATATCTAGATGGCCACAACAGTCAGGGCTGGGACAGGCTGAAGCCAAAAAGTAGGAATTCCATTTAGGTCTCCCACATGACTGGCACAGATTCTAGTACTTGAGCCATCATCCACTGCTTCCTAAACGCATTAGTAGGCAGCTGGATCAGAGCAGAGCAGCCAGAATTAGAACCAGCACTCCATGTGGGATACAAGCATCCTAAGTGGTAGCTTAACCCACTGCACCATAAAATGCACTCCTTTGCACACATTTTGATCAGTGGTTTTACCTAGCATAAATCTTTCGGAAAGTAATTGGGCGATGTAGGGTAACTCTTAAAGGTATATCAATATGCTCAAGTATTTGCTATGTCTCACAATCCATCCTAAGGAAACAGTGGCAGACATGGAAAATGAAGTTTCATGCATGAGTGTGTCCATCTCAAACACCTAAATTTATAAAATTTATAATAACACATAGAAATGATCTTTATGATGTATAAAAACAAGACAGTCATGAAATGAGTGTCCATATAGTAAAAATTATACAGAGAAAAATCCTGAGAAAAGTCAGCAAAAGCCTCATTGTGGTTGGCTCAAAGCAATGAAATTTTCTTTCTACTTTTCCTCTAAAGGGCATATATCACTTTTATGATAGAAAAAATAGGCATCTTAATACTTGACAGTAATAACTGAGTGTTGAGGGTATTGGACACCAAAATCAAGACACAAGCACTTACAATGAATGGCAGAAGAATCAGATCCCATGTGTGTTAGATGCCAGAAACCTTCCAACTGATTCCACAGATACCTGGGTAATATGTTATTATCATTCCTATTTTGCAGATAAGAACTTGAGGCACAGAGACACTGAGCAACTCTTCCAAAGTCACACAGCTGGCATGGGTTGGAGCCAGGATTTGAACCAAAGTGAGCATTTGTACAACATGATAAAGAGACAATTACATTGAATCATTGTGACAAACCTACCAATAACCCATATCATTACATTTGGTCGATGAGAAAACCGAGGCTATGAGTCTTTATGTGTCTGTGAGTACAGGCTGGCAAGAGTGAAGCTTGTAAGTGGACCCAGACATTGACTCTGAATCCCCTGCCCCTTCCGAGCCACTGGATGAAACGGGCTTCTTAAATGAACAGTACACACAGGTCCTCACTCTTCTCATTTCCCCTCTGTGCTCCCTTTTCTTGCATTGAGAACATAGACTCTCAGTTGCTCCATTTTCCAGTTGCTCAAACAGCTTTTGTATCCGTTCTGTCCTTTGTTTCTCTGCATGCTTTGCAGTTTTTCTCAGCATTAGCAATTCCAAGATTGCCAACACTGCTGTGTGTACTTTGATAAAAACCTTGGTAGGGAGAGGACCATAAGTACTTTCCAACATTCTGTAGATGACTCTACTTCCATTCTTGCTACATTACTGCCCAAAACAGGAAAACACAAAAAATCTGAAGAAAAAAAAAGAGTTGTCCATCAATGAACTCTGACTAGACAAACACACACATTATTCAACCTTTAAAAAAGAATAAATCCTGCCATTTATAATCACATGGATGAACCTGGAGAACATTGTGCTAATGAAATAAGCCAAGTATAGGGTCCAGCGCTGTGGCACAATAGGTTAATCCTCTGCCTGCGGTGCCTGCATCCCATATGGCCACCGTTTCTAATCCCAGCTGCTCCTCTTTCGATCCAGCTCTCTGCTATGGCCTGGGAAAGCAGTAGATGGCCCAAGTCCTTGTTCCCCTGCACCCTCATTAGAGACCTGGAGGAAGCTCCTGGCTCCTGGCTTCAGATCAGCTCAGCTCCAGACTTTGTGGCCATTTGGGGAGTGATCCAGCAGATGGTTCTCTCCATCTCTCACTGTCTGTAACTCTGCCTCTCAAATAAATAAAATTAAAAAGAAAAGAAAGCCAAGTACAGAAAGATAGATATTACACCATCTAAAAGTGTTGAACTCATAGTAGTAGAGAGTTGGAAGTGTTTACCAGGGAACAAGGATGGGGCAAATGGGGAGCTGTGGTCAGAGCCAATGTTTCAGTTGCGAGAAATAAGTTCCAGAGATCTGTCGTACAACACGATGACTATCGTTCACGTACACTTGAAAATTACCAACAGAGTAGATTTTAAGTATTCTTACTACAATTAAATACATAAGGTAATGTATATGTTAACTTGACTTAGCCATTCTGTACACTATATACAATTTTGTCCATCTAAATAATACAGCTTTAAAAACACAGACAAATGACTGCTGGATACAAAATGTGCCCAGTGCGGGTCCGGCATTGTAGCACAGTGGGTTAACCCCTGCCTGGGACACCAACATCCCATTTCACAGCTACTCAGCTTCCTATCCAGCTCCCTGCTCATGTTCCTGAGAAGGCAGCAGAAAATGGTTCAAGGGTTGGGGTTAGGGTTAGGGTTATAAACCTATCCATCTACCACTACTGCATTTTCAATCTCTAGGGTCACCACATTCTGTTGTATGGTTAGGCAATGCAATGAATAACTGCTCAAGCCAACACAGTAACCCTATAGATAATATGCAAGCCATACCGTATCTTGGTTCCTCTTCCAAAATTCAAAATTCTTTTTTTTATAAAGATTTACTTATTTATTTGAAAGTCAGAGTCATACAGAGAAAGAAGGAGAGAGGCAGAGTGAGAGAAAGAGGTCTTCCATCAGCTGGTTCACTCCCCAGCTGGCTGCAATGGCACCGATCCGAAGCCAGGAGCTTTCCATGTCTCCCATGTGGGTGCAGGTGCCCAAGCAATTGGGTCATCTTCTACTGCTTTCCCAGGCTTTTCTTAGAGTCAGTTTTCATCACCTTGCTTTCCTTATTGCTATCCCTGTTCTTTGTTGCTTTTTTGTTTTTGTTTGTGAGCATCCATTTTATGTTCTGGATTCATAAACAGTTTGCTTAAAAACCTTGGAACAACTTAGTAAAGCAAGCATTAAACAGCTTTGTTTTTTGTATGAAGATATTCAAGAGAGAGTCAGTTGCCTAAGGCCACACAGCTAGAAAAATGCCAGACTGGTGATTCCAATGCAGATGTGTCTGCTTCCCAAAGTGGTGCCCTTCCCACTGCACCAAGTGGCCAAGTTTTCTTCCTCCGTCACGAGCAGGAGCCACTCAGTCAGAGCTTTACCAAGGGAGAAACAGCATAGTGAGGATGTCGAGAGGTGGCCTCACTGGTAGGCAGGGACTCCCATCTGTGGGAAGGTTGGAATGAAAGGGGGAGGAGTAGGGCTGGCTGATTTTTTTTTTTTTTAAGTTTATTTTTGGCTGCAGACAATGTTTGAAACTCAGGCATTTTTTTCTTTTCGTCATCTGCATTTCTCATGAACTTTTTGTTTTTGTCTTTAAAGATGTATTTATTTATTTGAGAGGCAGTGTTACAGACAGAGGCAGAGGCAGACAAAGACGTCTTCCATCTGCTGGTTCACTCCCCAAATGGCTGCAATGGCCAGAGCTGGGCCAGTCCAAAGCCAGAAGCTTCTTTCATGTCTCTCACGTGGGTGCAGGGGCCCGAGCACTTGGGCCACCTTCTGCTGCTGCTTTCCCAGGTCATAGCAGGGAGCTGGATCAGAAGTGGAGCAGCCAGGACTTGAACTGATGTCCATATGGGATGCTGGCAACATAGGCAGAGGCTTAATCTACTATGGTACAGTGCTGGCCCCACAGCTGACTGATTTTAAAAGAGTGCTTGGGCTATAGCACTTTTACATGGTAATAGCTAGTATAGGGTTTAGTTTGATGTAATTGCAGCCATCTTGGTTCTGACCACCATCCTGACCTCTAGTTGACCTTGGCACTCATTTCAGTACCCATGGTGTAAACAAAGGCATTGAGACAACCTCCTACTCCTATCTGACCCCTGGAGTATCTCTTAACTG
The DNA here is from genome assembly GCF_964237555.1 of Oryctolagus cuniculus. Lineage (NCBI taxonomy): Eukaryota > Metazoa > Chordata > Mammalia > Lagomorpha > Leporidae > Oryctolagus > Oryctolagus cuniculus. Next base: position 63,731,945 of record NC_091445.1, on the reverse strand, counting down.
ATACCTGCAATGTTTTTCATGAATGTTTTTCTGTCCATAAAACCATTTTTCTCTTGCTTTGTGGCATGGGGTTCCTCTTGTCTTGCAGCTGCCCAAGACATATTTTTGTCCCTAAATTTCTATTTAATAAGTTATATTCTGTGCCATCTTGGATTTGCCCAACTCTTTCTTCAGTCTCATGGCCATTTCACCTTTGGCATCCAGCTCTCCAATAATGGGGTTTTTCCAAAATAGCATCCCTTCTGCCTCTATTCAGCAGTTGTGAGAAGGGAAAGGTTTTGATGAGGGCAACTTGAGAACAGCCTAACAGAAGAAGTTTGTTTATTCCTAAGGGGACGTCTTTCTAACATTTTTTTCTGGGAAACTATTCCTTCCCACACAAAACTATGGCAATGGAATAACCAGATCTCCCCCAGAAGCTGAAAGCAAACAGAGCCAAGCATCAGAGCAGACCAGAACCCCAGAGTCCAGACAACAGTTAACGTCAAGGACAGCCACTCCCAGCCTTCAGACCAAACAGGGCAAAAAGACCCAAAGCCAGTGTAATTCTGATGGTCAAAACTGTTTGAAAATACTGACTGCTGAATTCACAGACCCTAATGCATATAATCCTATGAACATCTAAGCAGTTCAAAACCTTATTTTGGTTGTACCACTAAGCAAAGAGAAGAATCGTCATCAAGAGGATCATATGCACTTCAAAAGATCATGAAGGGGATTGCTGGGTCTCCTAGAGTGATAAACATTTAAGTGCAGGGTGGGAAGAGGGGTTGGGGCCACGATGTGGCCTCTGCATTACAAAATAAAGCCCTGGATATCCTCATTTCTCACTGTGAAAAAAAAAAAAAAGGATCATATGCAGAGAGCTGCAGAAAAAACAGGGCTACATGAGAAAATGGAGCCCAACACAGACTGATGAGTGCTACATCAGCTACTGGGTACAACAGATAAACAAATAACCCAGACAGGAACACAGTATCTGTTACTGAGTAACAACCCAAAAAACTTTAATAGGTTAAATTATTATTATTCATTTATTCATGGTTGTTTTTTGTTGTTACACAGACACCTACTCTAATGGCTGCTGGGCTCCTCTGCCAGATAGGACAGCAATGCCCACCCATTAATTCTGTCCTACACAGAAGGGCCATCAGCAGCGTCTTCAAAGATGCCAGACTCAACTTCTAAGTATTTCTTACTACTTTGGTGAGGGAAGTATCCTCTGAGCATTTCTGGTCACAGTGAGAGGATGATAAGCAAGTTTTACATAATAAATCCTCTCCATCACTATGTTCCTAAAACTGTATATATGAAATACATGCAATTTATATACCTTAAATAAAATTTAAATACATAAATAAAAATCTACTCTTGTGTTCTAATCTCCCTAATTTGGATTCCCTGGAATAATACATAATTTTTTCTATTTCGATTTTACTTATCACAATTTGTCAGTCTCCTCTCATGACATTCAGGCATAATAGATATTTTTTTATATTTTTTTAAATTTTATTTATCTAAAAATATTTCACCCAGAGCCTACTGATCTTTTCCAGTGTGGACTGGCAGCTCTATCTAGTAAATATTTTTCATTCTAGCATTTCCTTTCCAGCATTAGTTTGCAGACTCACTGTATATCTCTCCTAAATTAAAACTTATTTCCAGAATATTATGTCCTGCTTCTTGGATTTTGAGTTATCTCCCTTGTTTTGGTGGAGTCATCCTCCAGCCATTTCCTGAGAAAGGGTCCAAGGGAGGTCAATGCAACAAAAGTCTTCTGTCCTTAACACTTGATAGTTTGGCTGGGTATGGAAATTGTAGGGCAGAAATCATTGTCCTTCAGAATTTACTGCTCCACAGTTTTCTTGCAGCTGGTGGTGTTGTTGAGAAGTTCCAAACTATTTTGATTCTTTGTGTTCTGTTTCCCATTCTTCTTCTTACTCTCTAGGATTTTGTAGCATTTTCTTTCCTGGTATCTATTTCCATCCATTGGAAATGGCCTTTTTGATCTACAATTCATGTCCTTCAGTTCTATTATTTCATTGATAATATGTCCTCTATTTTTTCCTGTTCTTTCTTTGCAAATGTGTTATTTATAATGTGATATGCTAGACTGAGGTATCAATTTTCCTATCTTCCACTTTTCCTTTTTTTTTTTTTACCATCTCTTTGTCTTTGTGTTCTACTTTCTAAGAGATGTCTTCAACTTTCTTTTTAACTCTTGTAGTAAGCTTTTCATTTCTGATATCATTTCACTAAAATCCCAGACCTTTTTTTTGTCTTCTGATTATTATTTCCTTTTATATTATTATTTCCTCCTCATGTTTCATGTTTGTAATGTCTTTGCCTAAGGGTCCAAGTAGAAATAATTTTTTGATGAATTTCTTCCACATTTTCTTCTCCCATAACCTCTATTTTCTTCAAGAGGCCTTTTTCATTGTTTTAGTATTTATCCTTCATGTTAGGGCCATTCTTTAGATGCCTGGGAATCTTTCACTATCTACTCATATTTAAGTGTTCATAAATAAAGAGCTTATTGTAAACTTTGTGTATTTGAGTGGGGTTTCGTGACTGTGAACTTTACTGGGGCTGTTTCAAGACTTTTCAATATCAATAGTTAGAGCATTCTTTTTAGGCTGGTCAAACCCCAGAGAAGGATTCTTCAATATCCTTCCTGAAAGGAGAACTCTGTTTTCCAAAAATATAAGAGTCTGTGGCAGGCATTTGGCATAGTGATTAAAATGCTGTTTAGGATGCCAGCATCCCATATCAAAGCCCCTGGATTTAAGACCTGGCTTCCCTTGTGATACAACTTCCCAATAATGCACACCCTGGGAGGCAACAGATGATGGTTCAAGTACTTTGGTCCCTGTCATCCATGTAGAAGACTTGCATTAAGTTCCAGGCTCTGGATTCAGCCTGGCCCAGGTCTGGCTATTGCAGACATCTGGGGAGTGAATCAGCAGATAGAAAGATTCTATAACTCTCATTCTTCCCCACCCCAAATTTTCAAATAAGCAAATAAAAAATTAAACCTAAAAATATAGGAGCTCAGTGGGATTAATATTGGAGGTCTTGGCATCCAGTAGACATAAACTTTTCATTAGGGTACTTATATTGCCTGTTGTGGTAGGTGCTCCCACTTCACAGAACTTTAGCTTCACTGGTCTTTTGGGAAGAAGGGCGCACTGCCCAGCTATGCAAGTGTTAGAAAGAGATCTGGAATTCTCCTTTTCAATGACAATTTCAGTCTTTAATTTAGGTTTCCCTTTCATCTCCCACTTCCAGGAGTACCTGATGCTAACAGAAGTTTAAGCCATCACCTGAAGTACTTGCATCTCATATGGGTGCTGGATCCACAGTGCCAGCTGCTCCACTTTCAATCCTGCTAATGTACCTGGGAAAGCAACAGAGGATAGCCCAAGTCCTTGGACCCCTGTCACCCACATTGGAGACCCAGAAGAAGCTCCTGGCTTCTAATCTGCCCAGCTCTGGCCATTGCAGCCATTTGGAGAGTGAACAAGCAGATGGAAGATCGATCTCTATCTCTCTCTTTCTCTGCAAATCTAAGATTTATTTATTTATTTCAAAGGCAGAGAGAGAGAGAAAGGAGAGGGAGAGGCGAGAGAGAAAGAGAGAGAGAGAGACTAATTGACTCTGACTTTCCATCCGCTGCTTGACCCCCAAAATGGCTGCAATGGCCAAGGCTGGGTTAGGCTGAAGCCAGGAGCTTCACCTGGATCTCACAGGTTGGTAGCAGGGGCCCAAGTACTTCTGCCATCTTTCCTAGCTTTTCCTAAATGCATTAGCAGGGAGCTGGATCAAAAGTAGATCAGCTGGGAATCAAACCAGTGCCCATATGGGATGCTGGTGCTGCAGGCAGCAGATTAACCCACTGTGCCACAGCACCAGCCTTGGTGTTTTCTCTTTCACAAAGTCTTGTAGGGTAAATCCCAGGAAAAAGGAGTGTGCATGCTGCTTTTCCACACTAGTGAGTGCTTTCTTTTCTTTTTAAAGATTTATTTATTTATTTGCAAGTTGGAGTTACACAGAGAGAGGAGAGGCCGGGGAGGGGGGTGGTGTCTTCCATCCGCTGGTTCACTCTCCAATTGGCCACAATGGCCAGAGCTGTGCCTATCCGAAGCCAGGAGCCAGGAGCTTCTTCCACGTCTCCCACATGGGTGCAGGGGCCCAAGGACTTGGGCCATCTTTTACTGCTTCCCCAGGCCATAGCAGAGAGCTGGATCAGAAGAGGAGCAGCCGGGACTTGAACCAGCACCCATATGGGATGCCGGCACTTCAGGCCAGGGCGTCAACCCACTGCACCACAGCGCCAGCCCCTAGTGAGTGCTTTCTTACCTCTGCTGTGAGACGGAAGGACAACCCTCCCCAGAGCTTTCCTCACAAGCAGCTGTGCAGGAGAGTGGATGCCACCTGTTCAACCCTGGGATCCTGCGAGTCCAGAATGAGCCCACTGCTGAATCTAGGCTATGAGGCAATGAAGATAGCTAGGGAACCACGACTGATGAAATCCCCACTCAGACACTTACAGCCTATTCAGAAAATTACCCTGGGGCTGAAATAACCAAGGCTTTGTCACTTACCAGGTGTGAGAGAAGCTTTAGAAAAATCTATATTGTTCATTTTACAGTTATTTGAACATGAGGAGAAAAGGTTTGTTTTCCAGGTGCTCTTTTTATTCCCAGACACCTCAAAAAAATCTCTTAAAGAAATAGAGCCTGCAATATCAAGAGCCGGAAGAAGTGCTTCTGAACTAGTGAGGAAAAATAAACCCAAGGAAGAGAAATAAAGTTGATTTCTATTTTAGAAAGGAGCAGGGAAGTGACTTGCTGACTCCTTGCTTCATGCCAACAGTGGCATAGAGTAGCCATTATTATTGCTCTCATAACTCAGTCAAGGAAATGGGGGCTCAGAGACTTGCCCAAAGTCACAGAGCAGGCCAGTGGCCAAGCTGAGATCTGAAAGCAAGATCGCCTAACTCCCTTGTCTGTGCCAGGGCCAGCCCTGGAGAAATCCTGGCTTCTGACCGCCACCACTCTCCATTCTGTGTTATGAGGTCTACACAGCTCGTTGAGACTGACCCCTTCCTATTACACGCTCAGCTGGACCTTTGGGCTGTCGAGGGGAGGGGAAGATTGATGTCACCTGTATCCCAGGCACTGCACTATGACCTTGCCTGGCGCAAGACACTGAATTGGATTAGACACGGCTGTAACCAGCTCACGGAAAATACACAGAATTTAATAGATGTCCCTTCTCCAATCTCTCTCTTTTTCTTCCTATTATTCTCATCTTGTTCCCACTGCACTCTACTTCCAAGTCCTGTGACCCAAGCAGTAATTTCTGTTGCATTTTTCTATGATAACCCCGGTGTTGAAGGGTGCCATATTCCTATTTAAAGGATCTGCACTATGAATCATTTAGATCTGCTGTGATTTCTGCCATATTAAATACAACCCCCTGACCCTAGTTCTCCTGGCAACTCTAACCCACTTCTTTCCTCTCCTTTCCAGCAAGTCTCCCCAGTTCCTCCCTGCCTATTTCCCCTTAAAGCGTCCTCAGCCACCACACCACCGAGATGCCTTTCTTCAGAGGCACTCACGTCCCCTGCCTCTGCTAACTCCAGGGGCACCTCTCCGTCCCCACGGTACGTAACCTTACCAGTGGTTATGAGCTGATCACTTGTCCCTGCTCACACACTTTCATCAGTGCCACGCAGGATCTCACACCTTCCTGTTTTCCGTGTGGTTTTACCTAATTCCTTCTGGGAATCTCCTCTTGGTTCCTCCTTGGCTCTCAGACTTAGTGTCTGGGTATGTGCGCTCCTCCCTCATCCACAGCTGGCTTTCCACACCATGACTGTGCCCACGGGTTCTTCACTAGACTCTAGGCTCACGTGTTGCTGCCTCCCTGACGCATGTGGGTGGCTTCACAGGCATCTCAAATGTCACGCACCTAAGACAGAACTTCTGATGTCCCGATCACCAACAAACCTGCTTAGCCATAGCCCGGCTCATTGAATTGAAGCAAAGTCTTTCCTAGTAGTCGCTCAGGCTAAAGATCTCAGAAATGTTCTTGGCTCCTTCTTCTGTTACTCACATCCCACAGACTGTGTGTCAGGAAATCCTGTTGGCTCAATCTTCACATCCAGTCCCATTCAAGCACTTCTTGCCACCTCCACTGCTACAACCCCAGTCTGAGTCACCATTTTCCCTCTCCTGGAAGACAGAAATAATCTCCTAACAGGTTTCCCTGGGTCTATTTTTAGTCCCCTTGACTCTATTCTCAACACAGCAGTCAGAGAATTACTCAAAGAAGGAACTCCAAGCAAACAAGTCCTCTGATGGAAACCTTGCAGTGTCTCCTCACATGACCCCGCAGACTCTGCACCCTCTGATCCCCACCGGCAGCTCTGCGTTCTCTCCCCTGCCCCTCCTCTCCAGTCACCCTGGCCTCCTCGGTGTTCCTGGAACACCAGACCACGTTTCCACCTTGCAACTTGCTGACTGCCTCACTTCCTTTAACTCGACAATGTGCTCAGCGGGACCAAGCTGACCACCCTGTTTAAAACCCTCAACCTCATGGGTTCCAGCCCTGCATCCTTAATCCCCCCTACTCAGCAGTGCTTCTCAATTGTCTTTAGCACCAATATCCAGTCAGGTACTTACTGTCATCCTATTTATAGTCTTTGTCTTCCCGCTAGAATAGATGATCTATGACGGCATAGAACCTGTGTTTTTGTCCACTGAGGCGTCCCCAAGCACCCCAAATGATGCCTCATACATAACAGATACTCAAGTGAGGCTTGTCTAACACCACTTTAGGGGGTGAGCCAAGAAAGAACGTGCATTCCTCAGTTGGCTCAACTGTTAAGTGGCAAGAAAAGTTAAGCCTATTCCAGTATGGTTTTAAAGATTTTCAGCTTAGGATTAAATTAGCTAACACAGGTAAGGAACTTACACAATGCTTACTGTATAATAAACATTCAATAACTTTGGCTATTATTTGGTAACCTACATATTGTACTGATATTTATTTTTGATGGTTTCATGGAAACCTTAGCTTTCCCATTCACAGGCATGCTGCAGGGCTACATAATGGTTAACATGTACTAGCTGAATATCATCTGAATATCATCTGAATACACTGAATATCATCTCAGAATCCAAACATAGGAGATTAGAAGTGACTTAAAGCCTGAGATGGCCCAAGGACAAGCACTCGTGAAGGCCTGTGCTCATTAGGACTGAGAGAGCTGTTTGCAGAGTGCCAGCAATGACAAACAGCAAGAAGGTGAGAGATGAGGTACAAGGGGCTGGGATGTTTTACATCATTTTTCACTAAAGAGCCACGGCAGAGAGGACTTGGGAAATTAGCTCCAAAGACTGCTCTGACACTGCTCAGATACAGCTGGAATCTTCATCAATTAAGAGCAAAGCCTTTAATAATACTGATCGCCATACAGACTTAAAAGAAGAAAACATCAAAGACAGACTCACTGCCAGTAAGAGCTGAAGACTAAGCACACAGAAAATCACGTTCCCCCCTTCTATAAGCAGACAACAGCTCCTCTATTATCTGTGCTGTCAAATTCAGAGATGTGTTCCATCCGAGGCTACAGGAGCCCGGGAGGGATGCTGGTGGGCTCAGAGCCACTCTTCCCATGGTGTTCTCTGCGTGCAGCGTAGGCTTGGGCTGAATGGCACTGGATACTGCCTGAAATGCACTATACAGATATTGTCCTTGGGAAACGGATGACAAGCAGATCCCAGCTGCAGGCGGTCTCCTCCTTGGCCACTTTTCTCTAGCAAGTGATTTAGGATCTAGGGGCTGAGGGTGCACAGAAACAGCTCTGAATTTTTAGTGGGAGCTTTCACAGCCCCAAAATTATTGGTGCTGTTATTTGAACAGAGAGTCCAGAAACAGGAGGCTCAATGTTTTGCTGCTGCTCACAGGTACTCATGACTGACTTGCTAGATTTTTCCCCGGGAAGTGTGGCTGTAAAGATCAGGTCATTACTGCACAGAAAGTCTCAAGCGAGTTTGGATCAGAGCACATAATCTTAACCAGTATCTTGATTCCAACGTGATTTGCTGTTCATATAGCCTAGTGTTTAGAAAAATTCCAAAATCCACAAGGCTCAATCAAGAGGTATAAAATATCTGACAGTTAAATGTAAAACAAAATTATGTAATTTGAAATTCATTTCCAACAGATAAGGAATTTTTAAAATTCTGGAATTTTTCTTTGAAAAATATCTATTCATTTTCTTTGCTCTTTTCTTTTAAGATTTATTTATTTATTTGAAAGTCAGAGTTACGCAGAGAAGGAGAGGCAGAGAGAGAGAGGTCTTTCATCCGCTGGTTCACTCTCCAATTGGCCACAACAGCGGGAGCTGTGCCAGTCCAAAGCCTAGTCTCCCACACAGGTGCAGGGGCCCAAGGACTTGGGGCCATCTTCCATAGTATTCTCAGGCCACATCAGAGAGATAAATGGGAAATGGAGCAGCTGGGACTCGAAACCAGCACCCACGTGGAATGCCGGCACTGCAGGCCACAGCTTTACCCACTACGCCACAGCACCAGCCCCATCTTTGGCCATTTCTTAACAAGACTATCTGTTTTGTTGTTGTTGAGATTCTTAAGCTCTTTATATGTTATGTATAAATTATGGCCTTTATTAGGTAAAAGGATGAGTCTTTAATGATATCATAGGATTACTCAGCACTATTAATTTAACTATACTGTTATCTTTCTTTACTTTTATAACCTTTATTTTGAAGTAATTTTAGACGTATAAAAAGTAGTAAAAATAATATGGAGAGTTTCTATATCTACTTCACACATCTGTCCCTAAGATTTAGTCTTACATAACATAACACAATGATAAGGTCCCTAAAATTAACATTGATTCAAATTTTTCCAGTTTCCCATTAATGTCCTTTCTCTTTCAAGATCCAATCCAGGATCTCATATTCCATTTAGTTGGCTTGTCTCCTTAGTATCCTCCAATCTATCAATTAAATCATTCCTCGTCTTGCAAGGCGTCGACATTTTTGAAGACCATTTGTCTGTGGTTTTATCCAATTTCCCTCACTTTGCCTTTGTGATGCTTGCACATGGTTGGGTTGAGATCACACATTCTGGGCAGGGATACACAGAAGAGATGTGTATACATCAAGGGGGATACACAGAGGGATGTGCATACATCAGGGGTATACATTGTCAACATGGGTCATTGATGACATTAACCTGGGTCACACAGATAAGGTGGTATCTGCCAGCCTTTTCCACTAGAAGCTGCTATTTTCCCTTTGGAAATGAATCACTAGCATTGGGTGGGGCCTACATTGTTCTGTGAGTTGTCCTGTTTCTCTCAAACTTTTGCCCACTAATTTTAGCATCTTCCCTACATCAGTTATTGCTATATTTGCCTGGGTGATTTTCTATTTTCCTCACTCCTACATTTATTAACTGGAATTTTTTTGTTTAAAAAAAGATGCCATTCTCCACAATGTCCCATGAACTTCATTTTTTAATCATCTGTCTAGACATAGTAGCTGGCAGTTGGTGGGACCTAGCTATGATTCTTAGTCATGGTGTATTGTCATCAGTATGACTTTTTGGCAAGCAATTTACTGCTAATCATACTTAAAGTACCAAAGCTTAAGAATAATTTGCTTTCCATTGGCCTAGGCAGAGACTTTTTGTGTATGATCCCCAAAGCAAAGGCAATAAAAGAGAAACCAGGCAAACAGGATCACACCAAACTAAAGAAGCTTCTGCACAGCAAAGGAAATGATTAACAGAGTGAAGAGACGAATGGTAAATGGGATAAAATATCTGCAAACTATGTATCTGATAAAGGATTAATATCCAAGGGCCGGCACTGTGGCACAGGGTTAACCACCTACAGTCTGGCATCCTATATGGGTGCCAGTCAAGTCCCAGCTGCTCTAGTTACAATCCAGCTCCCTGCTAATGCACCTGGGAAAACAGCAGAAAGTGGATCAAGTGCTTGGGCCCCTGCACCTATGTGGGAGACTCAGAAGAAGCTCCTGGCTTCAGCCTGGCCCAGCAGTGGCTGCTGTTGCCATTTGAGGAGTGAACCAGCAGATGGAAGACCTCTCTGTCTTTCCCTTTCTCTCTGTAACTCTGCCTTTCAAATAAATAAAATAGAACTTTAAAAAAAGGATTAATTTCCAGAATATATCAGAATCTTAAGAAACTCAACAACAAAGAATCCAGTTAAGAAATGGGCAAAGGATATTAAGAAATACAAATGGCCAATGGGCACATGAAAACAAGCTCAGGATCACCAGCCATCAGAAAATACAAATAAAAACCACAATGAGGTATCACCTCACTCCAGATAGAATGGCTACTATCCAAAAATCAAAAAATAACAAATGCTGGTGAGATTGTAGAGTAACAGTACCCTAATAAACCATTAGCAGGAATGTAAACTGGTACAACCATTACAGAAAACAGTATGAAGATTCCTCAAAAAACTAAGAATTTTGGCAGTGGGAATTTTAGCAGTGGGAGTGATTCTACATGGGAGCATACCTCACTTCAGCATGGCACAGCAATGCTGGATCTCCCATGATTATACTGAAGAACGGCTCCATCATATATGTTTTCTTCTAGGAACTCAACTCTATACGCACTTGGCAGTAAAGGTAGATTAGGCCACTGATCACAAATATTTAATCTTCCCACCCCGACATGGAAGTAATATGTTCCCGCACCCATCTCTATTGAGGCCAGCCATATGATTTGCTTTGGCTCCTGGTGAGCAGAGTATATCTACTTCTCCACTCCTTACCTTAAAGCTTAGCAATATGACTTGTTCAGCTAGTGAGATGTTAGCAATCATGCTACAGCAAGAAGCATGAAATGGTCTTGCACACTTGGGTTTTCCTTGTGTGCATCTGTCATTGCCTTGAGAATTTGTTGCCCCTTTAGCCTGGATCCCAGAACAGACACAGCTAGAGCAGATTTGAGCTTATTCCATAACAAGGAATCAAGCCCAGAAGAACTTGAGCTTGAAACAGCACTACACACCTAGGTTCAGCCTAGACCAGCCTAACCACAAACAACCCACAGAGACATGGTTGAGAATAAATGATAGCACTTATAAGCCATTGAGTTTGGGTGTGGCTTACTGTCTGTCAATAGTTGGCTGAAAGAGTAATTTAAACAAAGAAGGAAAAATGAATCCAAGAGAGCTTGTAAGTGACCATCCGGAGGGAGTGTGAAAGGTCCAGAATCCACTGTTCCTCAACAGGTCTCAGCTCCCACCTCCATATCTCAGAGTATCAATTCCACAACATAATTTCTTTCTCCTACAAATGAAAGTCACATTTGAAGATGCCAAATGCCATACATTGCACTTTGTGCAAAATTGTAATAGAAAGACTAGATTTCTAGAGTACGCTGACTGTGAAATTTTGAAAGAATGCACTGACCTTAGTGAATAACCCCATGAAGCCTAAACAGCGCCACCACTTACAGCCCCAAGAGGCACGTATGGAGACACTTTGGGAACCAGTAAGGGGCACCTGCTGAGGCAAAAGCATGTTTTCCCTGGCTTCTTGTGTGGATCACTGTTTGTGAATCAAAGTATTTCAGGAATGGAAGAAGACCTAAAGAAGGAATTCCTGGCACTGAGTCTCCGTACAGAGCCGGTTCAACTCCAGCAGTGCTCATTTGTGAAAACCACTCGCAGCTTCCATAATGCAGGTGGCTGACTTTCCTCCTTCCTATCGTTCTGTAGGTTCTGAGCACTGTTGGCCTTAGTTGTTGGATGAACAAGGAAACAGAAGTTCCAAAAAGTTGAAGGTTTTGTCTACAGTCACACAGCTGAGATTGGAGCTAGGATTCAGACCTAGACCTTCTGATTGAAACCCCATGTTCTTCGCCCCGCACCATGGCACAGCAATTAGAAAGCAGTTTCATAGGCTAAAACACCAGATGAACTAACTGGTTAAAAATCAAAAGGCTTATTGGATTAGAAGTTCTCAGTCAAGAGCAGTTCAGACTCTTGCAAGTGGAAATGAAAAACACGTGCAGTCTGGGCTCAGCGGCAGAAATAAAAGCTGCAACCTGAAAACAAACACACAAAACAGGAACAGAGATTTCAGTAAGGCTGCTTTTCACCAGGGCAGCTCTCAGCGCTAGGCTCCTCAGAGAGAGGAATACACAGAGCATGCTATTTTTCAAAGATTTAGTTATTTATTTGAACGGCAGACTTATGGAGAGAAGGAAAGAAAGGGAGAAGGTGGGGGAGAGGGAAAGCCTTCCTTCCACTGGTTCACTCTGCAAATGGCTGCAATGGCTAGGGCCGGGCCTGTCTGAAGCCAGGAGCCCTGAGTTTCCTCCAGGCCTCCAGCACGGGTGCAGTGGTCCAAGCACTCGGGCCACCTTCCACTGCTTTCCTAGGGAGCTGGATCATAAGCAGAGCAGCTGGAACATGAACCAGTGCCCATATGGGATGCCAGCATCATAGGCACCAGCTTTACCCACTATGCCACAACACTGGCCCCCCGAGAGTGATTTTTGTAAAAAGAACTAGTCATGATCCTCCATAGAAACTCTGCCTTACCTAATGTAATGATCACAAATGTTTCTAGGACTCTTTATGCTCTTATTTCTTTTATTTCCTTCCAACACTGCCACACAATCTGACTCCTGTAGAAAGTTCTGCTTGATGAACGACACGCTCCACCCTACTGCCAGCCCTGGCCAATCTGTTTACACAGGTGCATACAAAATGCTCATAATATGAACATGAACCTGTGCACAGCACGCTTAGATTGCCTATCCGTGTACACAGGGGTTCTATCTCTTTAGCAGGTATCTGATCCATGTGTGACATTAACACAGAAATAATGGTCAACCCATCAACCTGGGCACTCAGGGATATGCAGGGGAGCGAGTAGGGAAACACATGTGATCTATTAACTGGGATGGATTTCAGAACCGGGAAGATGAAAGCCAACTTTTCTGCTGCCTTTACTTGCCAGAGACACATAATTGAGCAGCTGATTTTTTTCAACATTTTCCTTCTAGACTTTCTATTTAAGTAAGCAGTGGTGACAAACCCCTGAAACGCGACAAAGCCATTATTCCAACAAACTCTTACTCAGCCATATATGAACAAAGGAGCAGTCAATAAAATCAAAGGGCAACTCATTTAAAACAGATAAAAGGAAGTGCCTTTTTTTTTTTTTTTTTTGCCCACTGCATAATTAACTTATGAATTTGCTGCGTAGGACATTGTTGAGGCAAGTAGTTTGACTTTTTTTTTTTTTTTTTAGAAAAGGATTCATTGGAATGCAATCTATTTCTGTACTTGCAGGGAATGGGAGGGAGATGAGAAGGGTCACCCAACTGTGTTTAGAATGAATCGGCCCCTATGACCAGAAGCTCCTCTTTAAGCTCAGAATTTCAAAACCAAATGGCAATGTTAGTTAACAGGGAAGGCCTGGGGTTAGTTACCATGCTAGAAATCCTAGTAGGATGCCAAAGCTAGAAAGTGACTCCACGGATGAGACCAGAGCCCCCGATTCTATGGTGACGTCCTGTCATGGAGCTCCAGCATGCAGTGCAAGTACGAAATGAATTCTTCAGTAATACAACACTTGTCATTCTGAAAACAAGGGAGAGGGTGGCTATCTGGCATAGTGGTTAAGACACTGGTTGGAATTCCTGCTACCCGTATCTGAGTGTCTGGGTTTGAGTCCCTGCTAGGGTCTGCTGATGCACAGCCTTGGAAGCAGTTTTGATGGTTCACGTGGGGGGGTCCTTGTCATCCATGTGGGGATCTAGACTGAATTCTTTGCTCCTGGCTTCAGCCTGGCCAAGCTTTGTTGTGGGCATTTGGGGTGTAAACCAGCAGGTGGAAGGTCTCTTTCTCACCCTCAGCCTTTCAAATAAATATAAATAAATGCAGGGAGAACCAAGTTGAATTTCTTTCTTTATTCTATGCCTTTCCTAAACCATTAAGAGTGCATCTCTGAATTTCAAAGGAGAATACTTAGGGTCACTTCCTTTTTCCAGTTCTGAAGCAAATAAAGGCAAAAACTTTTTTTTTTTACAGAGTTAGACAGTGAGAGAGAGAGAGACAGAGAGAAAGGTCTTCACCCTGCTGGTTCACCCTCCAAATGGCCACCACGGCCGGTGCACTGCACCGTTCCAAAGCCAGGAGCCAGGTGCTTCCTCCTGGTCTCCCGTGAGGGTTCAGGGCCCAAACACTTGGGTCATCCTCCACCAACCGCCTGGGCCACAGCAGAGAGCTGGACTGGAAGAGGAGCAACCAGGACAGAATCTGGCGTCCCAACCGGGACTAGAACCCAGGGTACCAGTGCCGCAGGTAGAGGATTAGCCCAGTGAGTCGCGGCCAGGCAAAAACTTTTGTCACCTCCTGATCATTAACAAGCCCTGGTATATGGTTTGGGGTGTCAGGTTTCCTGGTAACTGCCCTTAAATGTGTGTTCTCTTTCTCCTGTCATCTGTATCCCACTTGGATTCCTAATGCAAATAATAACTGGACATATTTCCAGATGTGATACAGGGAGCAGCACCTGCTACAAATGGCGCAAGCCATCCTGCCATCATTACACAGCACTTCCTCCTGTCCTGATCTAGCAGGTGACACTGAGAGTGGCAACACTGATGCTGGAAGCCAGGTACATGGAGCAGCTCGTGGTGACATCGTAAACAGAGACAGGGAAAACCACCTCCTCCTGAAATTTTTGGGTAAGGTCAGCCAATATGAACAGAATGCAAAATAGGTATATAAGTTTACAGTCATATTTACCTTCTTTATTCTAGCAAATATTAGAAGAGGTTGAATAAAATATAGTCCAGGCCCTCAAAGAATCTATAATCTAACCCAGAGAAAGACCTATAAATGCATCTCTGCCACTCAGGACAGTACAGGGTAAGTGCTACAGGGCCATATCAATTATTTCAGGGTTTGAGAGGAGGCACCATTCCTGAAGATCAAGGAGGGCTTCATGGAAGCAACATACGTGTGGAGCAGAGTATGGACAGGATTTCAATGGAGGCTCTGAGGCAAAGGGAACACCAAGTGGGAGGAGGAATGGCAGGAAAGGTACGGGGGAGGGAAAAGGACTAGATGCTCGGAGAGTGGTCAGCAATCCATTTGGCTGCAGCGCAGAGCCACCCTAGCAGTAGTAAGAACTATGAGGGCAGCGTGGACAGGGAGTGAGTTTTTGGAACAAGGCTGTTGGGGTTTACATCTGACTCCCTGCCCTCCTTGAGTAAATAACTTCACCACTCACTAGCAGACACTGTCAGCGCTCATAACCCTTCCAGTCATCACCGCCGTTCCAGGAAACAACCCCCTCCCTGAGCAGCCCAGGGTATCGCGTGGCTGACAGCCGGTTCTCGGCATGTGGGCAGGGCAGGTGCTAGTGCCAGGAAGCTAACGTCTCCAGAACAACCCGTGGCCAAGGAGGGACAAGAGTTGGTGGAAAACTCGCTCGGCTCCTTGGCCTGCAATGTAAAGCTCTGGCCTACAGCTTCTCACTGAGCCCTGGCTGCCCACGGCGGTGGCTCACTCACTGTCTCATCACTGACTTTCTGACCCTCCTTGCTGATCGCACAGTCCCTCCTTCTCCCCTCCTCACTTGGCCTCCCGGCAGCCAAACCTTTGCCTTGCGGTCTGATTTGGGAGAAACCTTATCTCAGATTGTCTTTAATTCTTGGTTTCTTCTTTTTGTCAAATGCGGATAAAATGCCTAGCTGAGAAATTATCACGAGAAATAGATGAGATAAAGAGCCAATGAGGGCGTGTGACAGCATGAGTGCTTAATAAGTGTTATCTATTCAATAAATGTTAGCAATCCATGAGTTCTAGGCTGTCTGATATGCTGGGAACTGCTGGAAGTTTTTTTAAGTAAAGGAGTTCTTTGAGAAAGCATCATGGACTCCCTTGAAGCTACGCTCTGGCTGGTACTTCCTGGCTACCTTCACAGAAGCCTGGTCTTCGATGTAGGCTTGTGACCTTCTTTGCCGGTCCCTGGCCTTCACTATACAGTTCTGTCCTTTGTCGGAGGATAGAACAGTGGCGTTCTCTGGTGCTCCCCAATGTCCACTTCTCTACTTGTTCCAAACACACGAAGGGGTTACATGTTCCTGCCACGTGACTGGTTCTGGCCAATGTATATGAGGGTAGTTAGTGGAGCAGAACATCTGTCAGGGGGCAACTCTTGTTTCCCATAATATATGATGACAAAGTAGCAGGAACCACAAGTAATTTCTGCTTCAAGCCACAGGGAGTAGGGGCTTGTTTGTTTCTTTAGCATAACCTACTTTATCCTGACTAATACAGATGGCTAGGAGTCGGAAAGCCTGAAGACAAGTAAGTTATGGTCTACTACAGGCCTCAAGTAATAAGAGTCTGAAATAAGGCCTGGAAGTCAAAATGAGAGAAAGGGAAATGAAAGAGCAATTGCCACAGAAGATGAATTAGCAAGCAGAGAAGCAAAAAAAGAATCAAAGATGACTCCAAGGTTTTGGGCTTAGGAAACTGGAATGAAGATGGGACCATAAGGAAAAAGCAAGTTTGGAGGAGAGGTGGGTGTTGAGAGATGGCTGTGAGACATGAATTTAAAGGGATTCTACGTCAAGCCACCAAAAGAAGCTTCCCTACTGAACCTGCCCAGGGGGGCGGGACTGGGGACTAATGATGAGATGAGCCACAAAGGCTTTCCCTGGGGTTGCCCTCCTAACACTGTGCGGCAATCACAGACCAGTTCTGGGTAACAAATTTGGGGAGCTGATCCTCTGGGCCTCTGCCCATTAACACGAGTGCTCTTTCTGCCAACAACTGCCCCAGTGTTGATGAAATAACACACATCGGGTCCATGCAAGAAGAGGTATTGGCCAATATCGTTAGTATAATACTGTAAACAATTTGATTAATTTAAAATTGTGTAGACAGCTGAATTATGTGACACATAAAGGAGGAAAAAGAAAGCATCTGTCATCTCCTTTCTTGGGATCTGAAAGTGTTTTACCCCATGAAAACTAACATTCCGTCTGCTTGAAAGTTCAACGTGTAACTGAACAGCACCACTTCTAAGAATTGGTAAGAGTCCTGTATCTTTTCAACATAAGAACCAAAGTCCCGCCCATGCTGCGGCTCACTAGGCTAATCCTCAGCCTTGCAGCACCGGCACACCAGGTTCTAGTCCCTGTCGGGGCGCCGGATTCTGTCCCGGTTGCTCCTCTTCCAGGCCAGCTCTCTGCTGAGGCCAGGGAGTGCAGTGGAGGATGGCCCAAGTACTTGGGCCCTGCACCCCATGGGAGACCAGGATAAGTACCTGGCTCCTGCCATCGGATCAGCGTGGTGGGCCGGCCGCAGCGGCCATTGGAGGGTGAACCAATGGCAAAGGAAGACCTTTCTCTCTGTCTCTCTCTCTCACTGTCCACTCTGCCTGTCAAAAAAAAAAAAAAAAAAAACTAAAGTCCCAGAAACTCAAAACTCCACTCTTAGACCTGAAATGTAAACTATTCAATCAACCTCCTGGCTATTATAAAGTCTTATGAAATTATTGAGCTTTTCCAGCTTAAAGCGCAATTGTGAAATGAGGGCTATTTGAGCAGAAGGTGAGAAAAATAATATGCATAATAGATAATATCAAAGTGGAGACCCTTTCTTTCCCAGCAATTTTTTCCATTTTCCAGTTTTGAAACTGACCACACTTCTTTATAATCCCAAAGTGATGGCTATTTCATGAATTATATTTAGAGTACTATGAGATGTCAAGAAAATTGAGTAATACAATAAAACAGCCTTACCACAGATTTAAAGTCCTTTTACCTTTAACAATTTTCTTTGAAATCTGCAGACCATCTAACCTGTGCAGTGAATGTTCATTTATATGGAACCACATTAATAAAGATCTATATTAAGAAATTATCCTGAAAAACCTTTCAGCTTTATAATTAGTTCTATAATCTGTAATCAGATGATTTAAATCTAATATAGTTAAATTACAAACTAAGTAATTTCTATTTCCACCAGTAATCATAATATCTTTGGAAATTTCCAAAGCAGTAATGAGTTTTAGAGAAATTACTGCATTTCTTATCCACTTTATTCCCAGAAATTAGTACAAAACCTGATAAATGGTATTTGCTAAATAAACCACTGCTGAATGAATAAGTGAATATATAAACATGAATAACTAATTAGCAAAGTCACACTGATTAGTCAATGCCTCCATTCAGGGCATGAATGATACCCTCACTTCCTTGTCTCAACTCAGAGCACATGTCCATTTCTTTCTGATTGGTTGAGTATCCATTCCCATGGGATGATGCCTTTGCCTCACTAATCATTAAACAGAAATGTGCCAGCCTCTACACAGTGGGCTACAAGATCACTGGTCTAAGAGCTGGAAGGCAAGCGGTCTGGTTCTGCTACTCCCATCAACCTTTCTGAGTTCATTTGCATATACAATGGAGATCTGCCTTGTAATGCAAGCTACAGCTCTGTGATAGGCACACCATTGGCATTATATGACTTAACTCATAAAACTCTAAAAAGGTAATTGATTTATCCCTATTTCATGCATTCCAAAAAGCCCCTGGGGCTCAGAAAGAGTAAGGAAGTTGCTCAAGGTAACAAGTCTAGGAGGCAGGATTGTAAAATAGGTCTGACTCTAGACTCTCTTGCTGAGGATTAATCACACCAGTGGTGATGGTGAACACACAGACAAGAGTCAAACCCTGAAGCACCATAAAAACACAGTTTATTATTATTACAGTCTGTCAATCTCCTATATTTCTATCATTGCCCTCATAGACATCTCTTATCTAAAGCTTATGAACACCATATAAGAGATCAAGTCCCTGACTTGGCAAGAGCTCTGTGGTGAGCCCCAGCCAAGTCTGCTGTGGTTAATCCCTTCTCGGTCTGTTTAGATTGGACATGACTTTCTGAGCAGGTGAACCTATGGTCATCATTTTGGAGGTACAGATTTTCTACGCAGGAGTAATGCCACATTTCCTAGTTATAATCCATGGAAAGCGTCGTGAGATGGCCTGGCAGGACTTCACACTGAGCTGGAAGTCTACCATGGCCACCAACTCAAGCACTTCTTCCTTGCAAAACAGAGTGACTTAGGAAGCTGTGCCTACCTCCCCGAGGCTGATGCCTCTTATTACTCTTTGCTGAGAGCCTACTGTTTGTGCCTATTGGAGTGAATTGCACATGTAGAAGATTTGAGTCTCCAGGTGTTCATGTTGGTCACGTCTCCATCCCTCCCTCTGTAGAGCAACTTGAGCCTGCAAAAGCAGAAGGGAGATGTGGCTCCAGCCCAGCCTGCTTTGGTGAAATCTTGACTCTTACCTAACCTCTCTCTGCCTCCATCTCTTCAAGACGGTCATGGGGTAATACCTACTTCAAAGGGATGGTAAGAGGAATAAACATGTTACTATTTCAAGTGCCCAAAATAAAATTGCCATGTAACAAAATTGTGTAAATGCTTAGATTTCTTTTTAAATCCTGAGGTTTCTGATCGCCATAATTTTTACATGTGTGTATCAGAACAGAAGAGGCAGGTTTTAGGAATGGGTGGTTATTCATTGGAAAGAATTCCATCGACTGGAACACCAACAAGGCAAATTCTATTGACAATTTTGTTAGGGTTTGGCCAAAGCTTGTGTATAGCCTACTCTGAAGAGATTACCTGAGTAAAACAAGAGTGTGAACAAGAGGGAAGGAAATCTATTCTCAACAACCCTAAACACATCAGTTTTGTAAACTGCTGTGAACAAAATAAAGTCTACCTTGGTTACTTCCTGCATGAACTAACAGCCTCCATTCTCTCTGCCAAATAGACCAGGACCTGTGCTGACAGGTGCCAAAGCCCCATGGAAGGCTTGGGACTGGCTAGGGGGACACTCTCCGTAAGGCCCTTGTACATCTTGCTCCCCTGCCCTCCATGGCTACACATGTGAAGTGCCTGCCAAGTGTCAGCTGTGAGGTTCCCACTTGGCATTTTAATCACATGACTTTTTATTTTGTAAACAGATGAAATACAAGTATACCAAGAAAAAGTTGTGTCTGTGAAAACTAAATTGACTGCTTTAGAATAACTCCATGGAAGTGGGTGATTCCTAAAAGCAGTTGCTACAACTCCAAGATGGGGAAAGCTAGAGACATTTTCCATGCAGAGAATGGACTATGACTACAGTGTGTGCTTGAAGGTTGACCAAGAACCCCAACTGCTGGGCTCTTATTTAAAAAAAAAAGACTTTGCCTACATCTCAACATTGCCAAATAAACTTCTCATTACTACCTTTTAACTCAAAATAAAATGAAATAAAATCTATGCGAAAATCATCCTCTTAACTTTTTTAATTAAGTAGCCAATTCTATTGGAATGAATAAGAGGCTCTACTGTAATTATATGGAAATAATTATTCTTGATAATAACTGAGTTACTCTTCCTTTATAACTGAGCTATTATAATTATTTTGAAATATGAGCAGAATGGGGGTTCTAGGATGTGAGTCAAGGCCATAAGATTTTCTATGTTTGTGTATTTTAGATACAGTCATGTATCTCAAGCAGAGGGCTTACTGAGGGATGTCTTGCTTAAAGATTTATTTGAAAGGCAGAGAAGGAGGGAGAGAGAGAATGGGAGAGAAAAGGGGAGGGAGGGAGGAAGAGAGGAAAAGGGGAGAGATAGAGAGAGAGAGCTATTTTATCTACTGGTTCACTCCCCAAATTCTCAGAACAGCCAGGGCTGGGCCAGGCTGAAGCCAGGAGTCAAGAACTCCACCCGCATCTCCCACATGTGTTGCAGGAACCCGAGTACTTGGGCCACCATCTCTTGCCTCCCAGGTGCATTACTGCAGGAAGCTGGATCAGAAGTACAGAGCAGGGGCTGGCAATGTGGTGTAACCAGTAGAGCCACTGTTTGCAGTGCTGGCATCCCATATAGGTGCCAGTTCTTGTCCCAACTGCTCCACTTCTGCTCCAGCTCCATGCTATTGGCCTGGGAAAATCAGCAGAAGATGTCTCCAGTGTTTGGGCCCCTGCACCCATGTCGGAGACCTGGATGAAGTTCCTAGTTCCTGCCATGAGCCTGGTCCAGCCCTGGCCATTGCGGCTACCCGAGGAGTGAACGTGCAGATGGAAGAGCGCACTCGCGCGCTCTCTCTCTCTCTCTAACTCTGTCAAATGAATAAATGAATGAATGAATGAATAATAAAGAAGTGCAGAGCATCCCAGACTCCAACAAGGCACTGCAATATGGGATACAGGTCGTGACCCAAGCAGCTTAACCCACTCTGCCACTCTGCCTGCCCCCGATGGCATTATCTTCTCAGGAGTATTTGCAATTAACGTGGAACCTCTGCAATTACCGGAGGACCTGCTTTCATGTCTAGCATAGCACACAGCTCAACCACTGTAGTGATCCAGTCTTTGGAAAATGAATCAAGCTATTTGCCAGGAAATGAGACTTTCAGCAGGAAAAGCAGACACTAATATTGCTAATGAATGAACAAGACCGCAGAGGGAGCAAATACAAGAGAGCAGCCGGTCTGCTGGTGTGCACTGCCTGAGGGCTTCGGGCAGACCAGAGTTCTAGTACTCTACTGCTCATCAACCAGATTTCTTTTTTTCATCCTGATTTTGGCCCTCACCCTGTGTTTGTAAATAAAGTTTTATCGAAACACAGACATGCACGTTCATTTACATATTATCTATGGCTGCTTTTGTTCTATAATGGCAGAGAAGAGTAGCTGTGACAGAGCCAATAAATAGAAAGAAATGAAATCTGTGCTATCTGGCTCTTTCCAAAATAACTTTGCTAACTTGGCTCTAAGGAATGAATTCTATACAAGGTAGTGCTCCAAGAGGTATGGCTATAACTGTATTTTTAAAAAAAGGTTCTGGAACCCTGCCATAGTGGATTAATTCCTCAAGGTTATCCCCAACAATGAGAGGCAAGCCAAGTGATTAACTAAGCCACTGACACTGTCCTATGACACAAATTTCTCCTTCACAGGTGCCTCACCTCAGAGCAGGCTACAGAGATCCTCCCAGGCAGGATTCTGATACTGCACAAAGACCAGGGGACGGAAGACTTGGGTCCCAGGGCAGATTCTACCCCAACTAGCTATGTGATTCTTTAGCCCATACAGGGTGACACAGTTACCCTTAATGTCCCATCTAGCACTCACATCCAGGGATTCTATGACGCCAGCCCAGGGAGCTGTGCCATTACCTGGACTTACCTATAGCTGTGCTAACCACCATGCATATAGTCAGCGGGTACTACATAACCGCCAGTGAGCTTTACTGTTTTGTGAAGGCCCAACCTTTAAACATAAATGTGGATTCTTCCTCATTACAACAATCAATGACCTAGAAACAAGTTCTAAACAATAGGGCATAACTATAAGAAACAAAGACAAATTCCTATTGGTCTTTTCAACTAGCACAAATGAATACAGATTTTTGTTTTTGCTTTTCCAGTTATCAGTGGTGCTGGCTTTCAGATCCCAGCCCTAAGCACTTGTCCTCCCTGGGTATCAGCAACTGCAGAACTGGTGGCTTAGTCAAAATTTGGAAGTTGATGTCGAGACTTTTTTCCAGTGAAAATTTTCTTGGCACATGGGGACTGAGAACTGGAATTCAGGGTTTGGAGGTTCCAATCAACTTTTTGTCTTCTTCCCATAACATACATAAACCCTGTGTGTATGTGTCTGTGTTGAGGGGACAGTGGTCTATCAAATTGACATTCAGGGTTGCGTTTCCAAGTCAAAATGGTCATCTATAGGTCTGGGAGAACTGTGGCTATCTGCCACAACCTCACAGGCCTCATCAAATCACAGCTGCTCAGCTTGCTTCCAACCACCAGGATCTGCAACTTCTTGCCTGGTACAGGCAGAATCCCTCCTCTGCCCATAAGCCTGGCCAAATGGGAGTGCGGGGAATGAACAGCCACCTTCCCGGTAGCTGTCCATCAGGGAATGATGGGACTGGCATAAATACCCCAGCTGCCACACCTACTCACTTCCCAGGTGGGCTAACAGCCATGTGTTCCATCCATGCTCTAGAGTTCCTCAGGGATTTAAGCTCCAATTGTCCTCCTGTAACTCATTTGATAAGAAAACCTTTGTGGCCTTCCTGCCTCCTGACCCATCTGCTGTTTTGTTTGCACTTCTCAGATAAACTATTTTCATTCAAATCTTTGCCTTAAGTTCTATTGCTGGAGATTCCAAACTAAGACAATGGGTGTGACCTAATTAGTCCTTTTTGGTTTGAGTAACAGGAATGTTCAACTGTACTACTCAGTAGAACATGAGCTATGAGACATTTAAAGCCCAGAAATTAGAACAAAGTCCAAAAAATATCAAGAACATAAAACTCAGCAAAAAGCTAAAACTAAAGAGCAGTGGGAGAAAGTCCAAGTGTTCTGAGGTCTTTCCCATTAGGTCAAATTACTGGAGTTTTAAGAGGTTAGCTTGAGTTCATGGAGACTTTCTCAAGAAGCGAAGCATTAACTTCCCTTCCCTCACATGTGTCCAGAAACCTCTGGATTCTTAGAAATGTTTTACCATTTTTACTTGAATAGAAAGAACGATAAAATGATAACTCTATCTAATTTCATAGCTACAGCATATCAAAACATAGTAAATTCATTTTTGGTCGATCTTCCAGAACACCCACAAGTCTTGCATATGAACCCACTCTATTGGGAGAGGGTAGTGAACTTTGGGGGAAGGTTGATTCTCTGGCCCCATCTCACCCAGATGCAATGAGGGGAGTCAGAGTCAGATTCCTATCAGTCTTCTTCCAGAAATGTCATGCTCAGGTTCCTCCCTGTGCCGCTCCCACACAAAGACACATGGCTCTTACTGCCAGGCACGAGAGGCACTGAGACTGACCAAGTGTGACACCTTACTCTGATTATGCTATGATTGGGATGGCTAGATATAGCAAACAAAAGCATCCTAGAATGCCAAGGCAAATTTGAATTTCAGCTAAACAGTGACTTTTTTGGTATAAGCATGCCCCATGAAATATTTTGTTACAGAATATTATTTGTTTGGGGCCAGGCATCCATCCTAGCGGTGAAGTCACTAACCCACATCCCGGATAACCACACATCCTGGATCAGAGTGCTTGGGTTTGCCACTCAGCTTCCCTGGACTCCAGCTTCCTGCTAATGCAGACCCGGGATGGCAGCAGTTGATGGCTCAAGTGAGTGGGCTCCTGTCACCCATGTAGGAGAAATGAATTGCATCCTCACTTGGCTATGGCCCTGGGTCACTGCAGGATTTTGAAAGTGAACAAGCAAGTGAATGGAATCAATCTCTCTTTTTTTCAACTTTTATTTAATAAATATAAATTTCCAAAGTACAACTTTTGGATTATAGCAGATTTTCCCCCCATAACCTCCCTCACACCTGCAACCATCCCATCTCCCACTCCCTCTCCCATCCCCTTCTTCATCACAATTCATTTTCAATTATCTTTATATACAGAAGATCAACTTAGTATATATTAAGTAAAGATTTCAACAGTTTGCACCCACACAGAAACACAAAGTATAAAGTACTGTTTGAGTACTAGTTATACCATTAATTCACATAGTACAACACATTAAGGACAGAGATCCTACATGGGGAGTAGGTGCACAGTGACTCCCGTTGTTGATGAATGAAATCAATCTCAATCTCACTCTCTCTCTCTCTAAATAAAACTTTTAAAGAAAAATTATTTGTTTGATCCAACAGATTTTTTAAATAAAAGTATTTATTGTTTACCTGACATCAATATTCAACCAGGCACCCTGTATTTTATCTGGTAACACTAGATATGATGCTTATTTATCATTTAAGTCAGTTCATACATTAATACAAATTTAGCATAATAAATGCAATGGAAGGAATATGTTTTAATTTGTGTTTTTATTTCATCATGGTAAGAGCAGGTACTATAAGACTTAGGCTTTGCTAGATTTTAAGTGTAAAGTATAATCTTGTCAGCAGGCACAAGGTTGTACACGAGATCTCCAGACCTTGCTCACAGGACTTCTATGAAGAGTACTGGCCATCACTGTAATCATTTCTCAACATCCAACCCTACACACTACATCAGACCGTGGGGTCTCAACGTGCTGCTATCCAAGTGGCCAGTGGTGCCGGGTCCAGAGGCCAAGTTCACCCTCGAACAATCAAGATTTCTACTACAACAGTTACTCCATGAATTTACAACAGGCATCCGTAAGCTAAATCAGACCTGATCCTCAGAGAATTCTGAATGCAAGCTAAACACAGATCAAAACCTTACGGGTATGCCTAAGGAGGAAAATCGTGGAAATAGGGCATGTATTACAAAGCAGTAATATCAAAGGTATCAATTAGGGTCCCAGCAGGAAGAAGAATTTACATAATTAAAAGAAGATTGTAATTAAAATACTACTTACAGAGGTGTGTGCCACTTTAAGGAGCCACTGGGGGTACTGAGGAAGGCAGAGACCAGCAGCACTGAGAGCTGTCATTACCCCAGGGCTAAATGTGTAGCCAGAAAAGAGTGACACTGAAGTTAGGGTGGGATGCCCCGGAGAGCCATGAGCTGCACTTTCGCTGAAACACAGTGGCTGCCAGTGAAACGGTGCCCCAGGAGGGAGGAGTGTGTGTGTGTGTGGGGGGGAATCAGTTCTCTTCCCTGCTCTCCTCTGACCTCCTTCCACTGTCTTCCATTGGCAGAGCCCAAGAGAAGCCAGAGGGCAAGGCCATCCGCAAGCGCTGAGGTAAACTGTGGAGTGAGGGCACCAGTAGAAAGCCCACCAGCACGTGGGTGCAGGGCAGAGAATGCTGGAACGGCACTTGTCACGGGCAAAGAAATAGTAGTCGCTTGTTTCCTTCCTATTGGTTCACCTTTTCTCTCACCTTATTATGAAAATATTCAAGCGTGCAGAAAAGTGAAAGATTTCTAGAGAGAACACGTCTGTACTCACCACCTGCATTCTACCACTAATATTTTCCTGTACTTGCATTTTCATAACAAATCCAACAATCTATCCCTCTCTCCATCCATCAGTGAATCTTATTTTTTGATGTCATTCAACGGCAATTTCAAACATCAGTACACTTGGCCTCAAACTTCAGCATCAGGTTGTTTCTTTGGCTCATTTGTAATTGCTATTATAATGCAGCTGGTTTTCATACACATCCACACCCCCCTCAAGAAATCAATTAATGAATGAGTCAATCAATTGGTTGTTTTCCATTGGGTTGCCCAGGGGCATTCAATTTGTCAGGTACCATGGTCCTTACAAAACAAAGCCTAAAGAAAACCTTTGCCAACAAGCCTAGCTTTTGGCTGCTTTATGTTCCAGGGATTACAGAATTGATCTTTGTAAGCAAGACAGGGTCAGCACAATAAAAAGTACAGAAGAACATTGAAGAACTGGAGGACTCTTTCCCTGGCGACCTCACAGTCAGATCTCATTACGTGAGATGGACTGGCTTCGTCCCTCCTCCTGCGACCTGACCTTCTCAGTCATAGCGCTGATGTCATTCCCACACAAACCTCATTTTCCTTTGGTTTTAAAGACAGATGGGGAAAGGGGGGTGGTGGTGGTGAACATTGGGCTGTTTTAACCCCTCCTCGCCCGCTGTCTTTGATGTATGAGTAAATGGGGCTGACTTTGCTTCTTAACCTCTGAAGACATGATAAAGGCAGGTCAGAGGCAGCTCCATGTGTCACTTCAACCTCTACTTGCTTTCTGGATATCAAAAATGACAGATTTCACAGCATGGACTCCATCAGAGTCTCCTTAAAACCCTGCAATTCCAATATCCTTTGGCAGCATGGAGGTGAGATTTAAATTACATACTGCTGCAGACTCGCTCCCTGGGGCATTCTCTTCTCTAAATCGCATTGCAGTGTGGGTTTTCGAATGTCTGTGTAGATTGAACAAAAATGTTGGCACGTGGAGGTGACACCCTTTCTGTATTGTGCTAGAGGAAGGAAATGAATCCAGGAGCTGGGAGCAGGATCAAATTAATCACATGAGGTGAAAATGTATTTGCCCAAAATGAGGCCATCGCTTCCCATTCTGGAGCTGTCCAAGAAAGGCTCACCACATGCAAGACACTTCAACGGGCAACAGAGGGAAAATAAAGGTTCAGAAGTCGTAGGGCTTTTCTTGACAAAGCTATAAATCTAAGACAGGAATCAGGTATACCTATAACATAATGAAAGGCAGAATGGGAGATGGATGACTTTAGGAGGGGAGAGTGCACAAAGACCACAGAACAGGGGGTCATTGCATTTCTACAGGCAAAGATGAGGGAAGGCTATTCCAGTGTTGGGGGTGGGGGAGCAACATGTGGACATGATTCAGCTCAAGGAAAGCAAAAAGGAGGTCTCCATAAAAGCAGAGATGTGGCTTGGCTGGAATACAGGCTGTAGATTCCATGAGAAGACAGGAAAGCAAGTTGGGGCCACACAGTGATACCTTAGATGCCCAGCTTTAGCATTTAGAAGGCAGTGGGGAACAAGAAGAGTATATGAGGAGTATATAAAGTACAAAAGTTACAGGATGGGGGCCAGCGCTGTGGCTTAGTGGGTTAACACCCTGGCCTGAAGCGCCAGCATCCAATATGGGCACCAGTTCGAGACCCGGCTGCTCCACGTCCTATCCAGTTCTCTTCTCTGCTGTAGCCTGGGAAAGCAGGAGAAGATGGCCCAAGTGCTTGGGCCCCTCCATGCACTTGGGAGATCCGGAGGAAGCTCCTGGCTCCTGGCTTCGGATTGGCACAGCTCCGGCCGTTGCAGCCAATTGGGGAGTGAACCGTCAGATGGAGGACCACTTTCTCTCTCTCTCTCCCTCCCTCCCTCCCTCTCTCCCTCTTCTCTCTCTGTGTAACTCTGAGTTGCAAATAAATAAATCTTTAAAAAAAAGTTACAGGATGACAACTGCATCTTGGGGAGATCATTCTGGCAATGAGTAAGAAGGAAGGGCAGACATCATAGATAGCATCTTTAACATTTATTCTCTTAATCCCACAGTAAAGAAGGTAGCTAAGGAATATTTTTTACATTCCAATTGCAAAGAATCATTTAGGAGTTTTGAAGTCATTTCGTTGAAATAGGGAGACCTATTCCTACCACTGTGGCTTGAGCCATTCTTCTTAATTTTGGACAAAGCCCAAAATAAATGTTGGTCATTTTTATGAAACAAGAGGCTGACTCTGGATCTTTCATCAGTGACATGAGGTTTGTGACTAATCTAGACACCCAAAGTCATCATTTGGTGCCATAAATTCTAAGAATTCATCATATTACATTAAAGAAATGAAATTCTTTTCATCTCTATTTCCATGGGCACCTAACTCCATTATACATTTGTGTCAATGTTGTCAATGTTTAACAGACTATATCACACTATATGAAATATGAAAAAAAACTATCTGGGCATATACTCTACAAAGTATAATGAACCTAATCAGTGTGTACCAACTTTGGGTTGCCCCTTACATGCCAAATATTTCGGTTCTTTCATGAGCTTATCTTCAGTCATCATTCAGTTACCACATAAGACCCATGTAGTTGGCATTATGAGACTTAACTTTCAGACAACAAATCTAAGGCACGTAGAGACCACATACTCTACCTGGGATCAGACAGCAACACATTTTAAAGCTAGAATTCAAACCCAGAGTGGTCTGGTGAAAGTCTTGTTACAATTCTTACAAGCTGAAGGGATGGGATATGTGTGTCAGTTGTGGCTAAAGCCTTTCAATTACTTTAAAATAGCTGTCAAATAAATGCTGTTTCAAACTAATGATTTATTTATTTAGCTACACCAATTCAGTGGAGTTTAATCTCCCAGAATATCAAAGAGACATTTGAGAAACTAATAGAAAGTCTTGAGACTTGAATGATAAACTCTGAAAAGCATCATACTGACAGTCTAAAAAACAGCAGTTGCTAATAAAGAGGGCTGAATGGTGAAGGGGTAGAAAGCTTAAGCCAGGCTGAGTCATCTGGCTGCACCCTGAGACCCCCAAAGAATCTTCTAGACACTGAGGAGGATTCTGGGGTGCTTCCCCAGCTGCCATACCTGTTTTTCAGTAGCAAACAGCCCATATCATCAAGTATTTTTCAGAATAGCATTCCAATCCCCCTAATCCCACACTGCCCTCCAACCAACCCAGCCCCCCACACCAATCCGCCAGGAGCATGGCCGAGCACAGGTCACAGCTCCTTCAACACAAAGTCTAGTGACACACAGCCCCTCCAAGAGAGGTTAGATGCATGAGGACAGTGTCTCGTCTGGCTGCAGAGCGAGCTGCATATGTTGCAATGAACAGACCCTCATCCATTCACTGCGGCAACACCTTTGGGTGGACAGGAAGTAACAAGCATTAGGGGTCAGACAACCTAGGTTTACATCCAGATTATGTGTGCTTCCTACATCATCTGCCCTGACTCTCCAGGAGAACAAGGATCACAAAACTCAAATGACATCCACTCCGTGAAAGGGCCTTGGCCAGTGCGGGTTCAACGGAATGGATCAATTTATGGTTGTTGAGATCAGTCTGCCCTATCCTCATCAAAGCAGGCTGTGGTGTCTACAAGGTGATTTTTATATTTTAAGAAGCATCTCTCAATAAATTATGCTACCAGGAACAGTTCCTTTTGTTGTGGGGCATAAGTAGAAAGAATTTTGAGATGACTGAGTGGGGAGTAGTAAGAGTCATAGTTGTGGGTCTAAGAAACTCACTCTAATCCACTGAATAGTTGGCTTACCTTTTTGCAAGAGATTTAAATGAAGCCCTTTTTGCAAAATTTAGGACACAGGTAATAACATATAGCATATACTCACTCAGCCATATACATATTTTTTAACTCCATTGCACACTGACCTAAGTCCATTCAACTGCTTATTTTTCAGGTTATTTTGGTCCCTAGCAAGTAAAAACAGATGATAGCTATTTGCTTTCCAACCAAGTTGTACATCACAACGAAAGCAAATTACAGACCAAATTCTGACACAACACAGATATGCATGAGCAACAAGAATCAAAAATTATCATATAACCTGCTCTTTTAAATGTGGAGGAGCAGGGCCAGCGCTGCAGTGTAGTAGGCTGCTCCTCTTCCGATCCAGCTCTCTGCTACAGCTTGGGAAAGCAGTACAAAGATGGCCCAAGACTTGGGCCCCTGCGCCCAAGTGGGAGACTTGGAAGAAGCTCCTGGCTCCTAGCTTCAGATCAGCCTGGCTCCAGTTGTTGCCACCATTTGGGGAGTGAACTAGTGTCTCTCCCTCTCTGTCTGTAGCTCTACCTCTCAAGTAAATGAACAAAATCTTTTTAAAAAATTTGGTTGAGCCTCTTTTTAGGGATACCAAAGCATACTAAAATTCTTTTCTTCCTGTGTACACAGCTGGCCTACATTTCCCAGAATTCTTATAGTTAGGTTGGGGCCACATGACTATGCTCTTGCCTTGCACATAAAACTCTCTCATACAAGCCTTTTTTTTTTTTTTTTTTTACTTTGCTTTCCACATTGGAAGCCCATTTTGAAGATGGTGGCATTACAAGGTGGACAGATTAAAATCACCACTTGGGGGAAAGGAGCCCAGGACAGCTGCCCAACCAGAAACAAGCATTTTGCATTTAGAAAAAGATGAAAAATAAATTTTGTCCCAAACCAACAAGATGTGACACATTTATTACAGCAAGTAGTGTTAATTGTGCTGATTCCCACAAGCACCTGCTTGTACCTGTGGAAGCAGATGCATGGGTTTCCTAACGGCAAGATAAGCAAACCACCTAGGGTGGCCACACTTGTGAATCCACAGCTGTGTTAGAAGAACACGGAGCTCCAATGTCATCCAGCAGCTCCAAGGCAGCCTAATGGCTGCACTTGCTGGATTCTCTAGTTTCCCACAAGAATAGAGGGCAGCAGGCGTTTAGCCTGGTGGTTAAGACACCTGCCTTCCGTGTTGGAACACTGGTGTTCACTCCTGATTCCAACTTCATGCTCATGCCGCCCTGGGAAGCAGCAGCCACAACTCAAGTAATTGGCTTCTTGCCACCATACTGGAGATTTGGATTACTTTCCTGGCTCCCAGCTTTGGCCCTGGTCCAGCTCTGGCCATTCAAGCATGGGAGGAGTGAACCAGAAGATAGCAGTGTGCTCTCCCTCTCTCTCTCTATCTCTATTTTATACACATTCTCATACACATTCTCTCTCTCTCTCCCTCTCCCTCTCTCTCTCTTTTTCTCTCTCTCATTTATTTTTTTAAGTAGAGGAAGATATACCATCTTTGTAATTAATCACAGATTTCATCAATGAAAACATTATATATAACATAATCTATGCTAATTAACAAACTTCCTAACGTGAATCTTTGAGATCATCCAAAATATTTTTGCAGTCCCTTTGGGAGTGAATTTCATAATAAAGTGCTTCAAATGATAACTCTGCATCCCAGAGGGCAAGCTCCTGTCTATGGCAGAGAAGTTCCAAAGATGTAACCACTGGTACCACATCATGGTTGAGAGATGAAAACAGAGTAAACTCTTCTGCCAGGCCTGTGCCCTCCAGCCTGAATTCTTCAAGCATTAACTAAACTTCCACAGTGGAGAGATTAAAGCAATTCATATGGTCACTATTTATATTGAATAACTTAAAATAAATCACAGATAATATAACAGGCACCTAATGCCTAGCCATCACCCTTTTTATTTTTCTCTGCTCACTCCAAGAATTACAAGCAAAGGATCACGGGACCTATTTCTAATTGTAAGATAAGATCAATAAAATTAGCCATCTGGCCATGGACAGCTTTAAACCCAGGTTATGCTTAAGTATTATGTTTCCAACCGTCCAGATGTTACGTAAAAGTGTCCGCTGATACAACTCCTTTTGTACAATGTAAACCATTAAATGGCTAATATAAACTTATTGCACCAAGAAAAATAAATAGCATTAACATTGCATTAAATCTGATTTGGGATTCTGGGTGCCCCGTCAGCAAACACAAGTGTTAAAATTTAGGTTGCTCAGAGTTTGTTGAGTCAGCATCAAGTGTCTTTGTGTGAGTAGAGAGCAGGGAGACTGGAAATGAGATCGAAGCATCTGAAAGCATATCCTTGCTTGGTCTGATTGGTCAAGATGATAATAATAATTACCACGACTATTCTTAGATAATACAGGTTGAGCATCTTGTATATAAAATGCTTGGGACCAGAAGTGTTACAGACTTCAGATTTTGAAATATTTGCTTACATAAGAATTATGAGATATCTTGGGGAACAGAAACCAACTCTAAAAATGAAGTTCATTGACATTTTACCTTAACCATGTAGCCTGAAGGTAACTTTATACACTGTTTTCATTGTGTCTGTGTTTTAATTACAACCTGTTACACAAGGTCAGGTATAGAATTTTCCACTGGTGGCATTAAGTTGGTGCTCCAAGTTTTGGATTTGGGAGCATTTCAGATTTTGAATTTTCAGATTAGGGCTGTTTCACCCATAACAGCCTCTCCTTATTTAGCACTTCAGCTCTTTCAAAGCACTAGTCTGATTTATTTCCTTTGATTCTTAAAATAAGCTGGTGGGGTTATACGGGGTGAGTAGGGGCTTTTTACATTTGAGCAAGCAGAAGAATCCTTAGTAGGAGGTGCACTGAGCCGGGTCTATCTATGTCTTTTTACAAGCCACTGGTAGTGGCTCATGAATTATTTGAATCAACTGATCAATGAGCAAAACCTGAACACTTCTTAGCTCTCTAGCTCCAAGAGGACTTTCACTGACTCCCAGCCACACAGCATTCTAGGTGGTAACTCTCCAGAAGAGCTGCTCTCCCCTTCCACATCCTACTAAGCACTGCCCAAGACAGTTCCCAAGGAAAATTGCCAATTACCCCCAGGATCACTAGCCAAAACAGGTAATCCTCTCCAGCGAGACCACACACTCATTTTCCAAACTGAAAGTCGAGGTACATGGTTGACCAGAAAGTTTTCTGATTTCAATGTATTTGAAGAACTTAATACAAATTAAATCACATGGAATCACACATGAACATGTATGGTAAAGGGAAAAAAGTGCATGAAGTCATAAATGGCTATGCTTATGACTTCTGAAACCTGGAAATATACACGCAAACTTTCACGTTTAGTTTTCGTCTTGTCCAGATTAAAGAACCCCAGTTCTTTAAATGTTGCCTTCAAATGTCACTCTTCTAACATTTTTAAATGCCTCACCTTTTGCTACCTCATTTATCCTCCCAGTAACTCAGTATGGTAGATTCTTTCCTTAGCCTTGCTCTAAGGATGAGCAAACTGGGGTTTACAGAGTTTATACATCTTGCTCAATGTCACCAGATAATTAATGCAAAAGTGTCAGAGCCTGCGACTCTGTGCTCCTGCCCAAGTCTTCCCGCTCAACCAGGAGGAAGCAGCTTCAGAGCACCAAAGAATTGGCTGCCTGGAGGTGGTGGTGGTGGGGGATGGGCTAGAGATGTCAGTTACGTAGAGCATAGCACAGCTTTCCATGGAGGGTGTCAGGTGCCTTAAGAAGACTGCAGGGCCTGGTGTCATGGTGTAGCAGGTTGAGCCACTGCCAACAACGTCAACATCCCAAAAGAGCATTGGTTCAAGTCCCCGCTGCTCCATTTCCTATCTAGATCCCTGCTAATGCTCCCGGGAAAGCAGCAGCAGATGGCCCAAGTGCTTGGGCCTCTGTACCTGTGTGGGAGACCTGGATGGAGTTCCATGCTCCTGGCTTGGGCCTGCCCAGCCTTGACTGTTACAGGCATTTGGGGAGTGAACCAGCAGATGAAAGATCTCTGTCTCTTCCTCTCTGTGCATAACCCTTCCTTTCAAATAAATGAAGGAGAGGAGAAGGAGGAGGAGAAGTCCACAGATTTCAAATCCAACTTGCAAAGAACCCACTGTGAGCCTGGGTGCTCTGGTTACAATAAGGATGCTGAGTGACACCGAGATTGCCGGTGCAGTACAGCGTACTCGGGGTGGAGCTACAAGGAACGGTAGGCGGAGGAAGAGTCCCAGTGCCGTGGACCATTCGCATCCGCACCGGGCCACCTGAAGTTTCAGTTAAAAAGCAGAGCCCTGGGCTGCCCTCTAGAAATTCTTATCCACAGAAGAAGTTCAGGAATAATTTGTCTGCGGGGGGCCTGGGACCTGCTCACAGCCAGCCCCCCACAGAGCGCCCTCTTCTGGAAGAAATTTGATTTGACTTTCCCCTGAGTCCTCTCCTAGGATCAGAGGTTCCAAAAGGGGGGCTAATAACTTTCCACTCATTTCAGGAGGCTGAAGCTGCCACACATGCAGGTCCACCTTCAAAAGGGAGGGCCACAATCAGTGACATCCAAGCAGGGGCTGTGGCTTCCCCTACACACTACCATTGTGGCTCTGCTATGATTCCTTACACTTACCCTGTTTCTATCCTTGAAATAGCAGGTGCACCTTCAGCACATGCAGCTTGACAAGCAGAAACCAAGACACGTGGCAGGGGTCTTGACCAGCTCAAAAGGCTTCCTGCTGCAATCAAGACACCACATCAGTCATCTAGCCAGCTGGGAAACACGCCAGTCCTGCTGACCCAGTGGCTGAGGCACAGGAATTCAAGATACTCGAAGGACAACCTTGGGAAGCAAAGGTCCCACCTCAGCCTCAGACACCTGAGACCTTGGCTTCCAGAAATCTGGCTCAGAGTCACCGGGCCACTCTGGGGATAGAGTAATCCATGAACAGATGGACAACAGCTCCCTGAAGAATTCTAAAGCTATAAAGCCCTGAGCTCTGGGGAAGAAAACAAAAATGAAAAAACACCACTCAGTTCCTTTCCATCCAGATCACTCTTCCCTGGGCAAGCGTTCTAAGAAGTACTGCCTCCCATTAAGCTGCATTGACCTCTGTGCCCGTCCACCACCCAGGGATTCAAAGGAAAGACTGAGAAAGACACACAGAGAGGTGGCCTCTGATAGGAATTAGACATGATGCGGAAATCAATAGGAGAGGTAAGAGGCTGGCAAATGAAGAATCAGAGGGAAATATTTCTGCCACATTGTTGCAACTGCGCAGGGCACCAGTGGCTCCCTGCTGGGAAGATTTATGTATATCACCTCCCTGGTGGCCTTTATGAAGCAAGACCACTTGGCTCAGCACTGTGATGGAGAGCAGTGGACTAGAAAGGGACAGGGAGGGATATCCAGGAGAGATGAGACCCCCAGAGGGCACACTTTGGAAACAGGGCTTGGATGACAGTTATAATTGAGGAAGTAGGCGCCAGCATTGCGGTGTAGCAGGTAAAGCTGCCACCAGCATCCCCACATGGGTGCCAGTTCATGTCCTGGCTGCTCACTTCTGATCCAGCTCTCTGCAGATAGCCTGGGAAAGCAGCAAACAATGGCCCAGGTGTTCCGGCCCCTGCTACCCATGTGGGAGACCAGGAGCTCCTGGCTTCAGCCTGACCCAGCCCTGACCACTGAAGCCATCTGGGGAGTGAACCAGAGGATGGAAGATCTCGCTCTCTATGTAACACTTTCAAATAAATAAATAATTTTTTTAAAAAAAGTGAGGAAGTAATAATTAGTCTCTTGTGAATTCCAGGTTGATTGGTGTAGTATTAGGGAAGCAGACCAGGATCTCAACCCCTTGCCCCTGACCCCTGACCACTGACCCCTTAGCCATTCAGCGCTACATGAGTAGCAGCAGAAACCATCTAGAGGTGTGCATGTTCTTCACCAGCAGCCAACCAAGTACACTGCCTGTGGGCTGACTCTTCTCTCCCAGGCTTTTGTTTTGCTCCTTCTCAGTTTCCCCAGCTCTTCGTTTTAATGCAAGGATAGGGACAGGGAAGTGCCACAGAAGCAGAAATGATGATTAGAGATCTGTGTCTCAGTAAGGATGCCTGTGGACCCCCAGATCCTCCAAGGAAAGACAGGAACTCTGAACCTTGACTTGACCTTCTCCCATGGACCCTGGGACCTCAGGCACCCCAGACAGGCAAGAGGAAAGGCAGAACCCAGTTGCATTCTCCAGCCCCCTCACCATGCCAGAGAAAATCAATGCCATGAGGTTTGTCTAAGGAGAAAGATAGCACCCTTAGGCTCCATAGCTGGGAGGGTTGGTCTTTAAGCCAGCAAGCCATTGCACTGGGGCTCAGTGCTTATCCTGAGCACTTGGCACCAAACCCCATACCTACCATGGCAGGACCAGCCCCGAGGTCGGCAACGTCAGAACCTTACAGAGACAAAAAAGACCTATGTCCTGTCTACCGCACGAGGACATGAGCAGGCTTGAATGGCACCAGCCAGTGTGGAAGGAGCCAGAGATCACCTTGCCTTTGAGACACCACGCCCCACTACTAAACATGAGAGTGCTTATACATCACAGTGCTCGCCCAAGCAATGTAGCAACACAGGTTAAACCACCACTCCGGACCCCTGTGCCGCATATAAAAGCGCCTGGTTGATGGCCCAGCTGTCCCACATTTCTGATCCCAGCTTCCTGCGAATGTGCCTGAGAGGCAGCACATGATGGCCAGGTGCTTGGGTTCCTGTGGCTCATATGGAAGACTCAGATGGAGTTCCTGGCTCCTGCTTCAGCCTGGCCTAGCCCCGGCTGTTGGGAGCATTTGGAGAGTGAACCCGCACATGGAAACTCTCTCTTTCTCTATCTTAGTCTCTAGCACACTTCCTTTCACATAAATAAGTACATTCTAAATTCCTGTTCCACCACAACTAACTAGTTGTGGAACCTTGGGCGAGATATTGAACCTCTCGAAGGCACAGTCTCCCTTTAAGTGAAAACAGGATAATAGCACTTCCCACCTCCCAGGGTTGTAGGTAGAGTTGATGAAACAGATCCGAATCAGCCTGCTCTCTCAGCACAACGAAGCCCTGCACCAGGGCTACCTGTTACTGTTCCATTTGGCTTCACTTGCAAACTGTCATTTCCTGGGAGCCTTGGCAAAGGCAGAGGCTTCATTATCAATGTTCAATGTGAGAAAGCAAGCTACCTTGGGGTAGAGATTGTGTTGGACCCACATTGGGCTCAGGCTTGAAGCTGCTACTTGGGTGTTTTCCTCATCATTGGTAAGTGGAGACGGGGAATTGTCCGGTGAATTTTGAATACAAGCCTTCTCTAGCAAAGCCATAGTTATCAAAAGTAGAGGTAGGAATGTGAAGAGACAGACAGGGAGGGTCATGCAAACAAAACAGCTGCTCTGGTCCTCCCGCACCTTCAAAGTGCTGCACACAGGCCGATTTCTATTGAGGAAACAAGGTACAGAGAAACTCCCATATGGATAGAAGCAGGGTTTGTCGTGTCTGGGGAAGATTATAAATTAGCTGGTTGCTGTTCACATCACAGCCAAGCAGGGCACATTCAGTTTTTCATCTGGACCAATTTTCCGGATCAAAAACCAGTCTTTCCAAGGGATGTAAATGAGCCCAGGAGGAAAATGTCCCCTAAAGTTTATGAAGTAGCTGTCATTTTAATCTGAGAAGCTTTCCAACTTGAAAGCCAATGTCTGGATAAAATTACAAAGTAATGAAAAAATTCTTCTCAGCCGAACCCAGCCTGAACATGCATGCTTCTACCTCGAATCCGATGCTTTTAACACGCCCAAATCTTTAACAGGTAGAGTTGCGTCTATCAGAACCCTAGCTATGCTTCAGATAAAACCAAAGAGCCCACCATGGCATATTCCTGGCATGATCAGCAGGGTGAAAGCCTGAATGAGCCAGGAGGAACATATTTTTAGGAGAAAATCTACCAAAAAAAGGGGGGGAAACATGATGAATTATATATGCACTTTTATACAACAGGCTTTTGTAAAATACATTTTTTTTCAATAATTCTGCTTCAATGTATTGAAGTCTATCCTTAAAAGAACGTTACCTACAGCGCTCATGCTTAAGAACTATGGCTATAGCCATGCAATACTCAAAAACCATGACTGGCTGGCCTCATGGGAATAAACCTGCAGAACGCACTTGATCCTGATGTGGTTGTCTGAAGGAGGGAAGCTGGCAGATCTTTTCGGAAATGCTTGGTGTGTGTGTGTGCGCGCGCCTGCGCACGGGCACGCATGCAGAAAAGAAACAATTTAATAGAATACTCCAGCCCCTTCTCCCAGTAGCCCCAAAATGAATCAAACAGTGTTGAAATGGGATCGCTCATCACTGAAGTGTGGTACAGATTACGATAATGACCCTAAATTTCAAGGCAGGTGACAAGGCACAGGTGAGCAAAGATACAGCCAGAAGACGGACGGCTGTCTCCCAGCGCTGAAAGGCGAAGAGTCTGATTTCCAGAGACCAAGGGGGCGATCCTGAGCAGCGAAAGTGTTTAAGCAAGCTACAGAGGAACCTCCCAAGATGATTTTGCTTGTCCTCTGATAAATGTTCCCTGGTTTACCTCTTTCTTACAGCAACATTTGTGAAGACAAGCTACCCATTCTGGGAGGTTTGACAGACTGCATTCGAATAAAGTTATATGATATAGTTTTCCATTGTTCCCAAGATATAATTAATCCCATAAGACAATCTTGCTTACACAGTAAGCTAAGAAAAAACAGATTGGTCACAATTCTAAATATGGTCCCAGCAAGAAAAAAAAAAAAGAGTGAAAATTGTTATTAGGAAACAATGTTTACAACTTCATTGTTTAGAACGTTCGGATTCACTCTCACAACACAGGCCCCCACACAGTGGGCAAAATCACACAAAGACTTTGTAGCTCTTTAAGTGGAGGCAATGCAAGTTACTGTAGTTTCCCGTTCTGTCCACGCTTTGTAATAGCCTGCAACGCATGCATCTTGGAAGAAATGGCAGCGCAAAGGTGGGAGTTCAAAACACCATCCAGCTAAGCCGCTGGGGGCTCTTTTCTGGGCAGGCAGAACCAAAGGGCAGAAGATCCTAACAGCACAGCCCCCGTCCCTACACGGTGCGTGGGCAGAGAGGGCTCCAGGCAAACCTTCAGCCGCTTAACAGGAAATGGCTGGGCTCGGGACAATATGAATTCAATAAAAATGTTTAGAGACACAGGAGGAGCTGTGTGCCTGCTCGGCACGGCTGCAAGCCTGTGCAATCAAGGTAGCATTGCTGCTCCTCGCTGCCCCAACTCTTAGCTTCACAGAGAGCACCACCTCCACTGTGTCTGGAAAACAGATCGTTCCTTCAACAGACACCCCTGGAATGGCCGGGGCTGGGGGAGGGCGAGGCTCGGTCTCCTCTGAGCTTCGAGCAGAGCCGAAGAAGCTGGCTAAGCCGACGCCGCTCCGGGGAGAGAGGGGGCAGTGCGCTGCCCGCTGTGCGTCCTCGCCCAGCACCGGGACCCGGGCGCTCGGGGCGTGGTGTCCCCGGAAGGACTAGGCGCGTTACCTGGTTTTCGGAGAGCAGCTCGGAGCGACACGGTGCCTGGTCGGAGACTGGTAGCAAGGAGCAGGAGTCGGAGCAAGACACCTCCGATTACCTCCATTTCGCCGCC
Source organism: Oryctolagus cuniculus (assembly GCF_964237555.1). NCBI lineage: Eukaryota > Metazoa > Chordata > Mammalia > Lagomorpha > Leporidae > Oryctolagus > Oryctolagus cuniculus. The sequence goes on along the minus strand of NC_091445.1, from coordinate 63,692,377 downwards.
GGCTCCGGCAAAGTTTCACCAAGTCCCGGGCGCACAGAGAAAGGGCGTCTCCTGGGAGATGCGGTCCCGGCGGATCCCCTGGCTGGGGCGAGGGGGTGGAGGGCTGACCCGGCTGGACCAGAAACGGTGCGGGAGTCCGGACGGCGGCCGGGCGGGAGGTCGGCGTGGGGAGTGCAGCCGGCTCGGGGCGGCCGGGCTGCTCTCGAGGAGGGGGCGGCGGCGGCTGAGGAGGAGGCCGACGGGGAGGGCCGGGCTGGCCGCCGCGGGGAGGGAGGCTCCACTCGCCCGGGGACGCGATTACGATCGAGCGGGAGAGGGGCAGGCCTTGAAACCCTTGGCCCCGCGCGCACCTCGGGAGCACACAGCCCTCCCCTCACCCTCTCCAGCGACCCCAGCTCAGCCCTTCTCCGCTGGTGACCTAGATTGGGGCCTGGGAGGAGCCGACTTCGACCACTAGAAGCGTGGATCCGGGACCCTCTGCGCGGTCCTGATCCCGAAATCTTGGGTCGTCTCCCAACCCCACTGGCTGGACCCTCCTCCAGCCGCGCCCTCCTCGGTCGCTTCCACCCAGCGGGGCGACTTTTCCCAACACCTCGATGGCTGTCCTTGTGGGTCCAGCGCACGTGCGGGAAGCCTGGAGTGTTTATGTTGGGGGGGGGGTGTCTGTGATTGGCAGGTGCGGTGGGGGTGACAGGAGGAGGAGCAGGGACGCCCAGGTCTGGGGCGCTAAGAAGATCAACTGGATTTAAGGCGCGCAGATGGGGCATGGGGCCGAGCTGCTCAGACCCAGGGAGATTAGGGTCCCGCGCAGAGGAGAGAGGTCCCCTCCAGGCAGGGGAAGGCAACTTGAGACCCTCCAGGGAAGGAGACAGAACTCCAGGTTCAGCTGGCAGCTAGCAGGGGAACGCAAGCTCGACCCCTGGTGGACCAAGGAGACCCGCGGGAGAGAGGACGGCCGCTGGCCAAGCTGGGAGCTGGGGCGAGGTGCGACGTCAGGATCAGGGGCCCCGCTCGTCGCCCTGGTCGGGGAAAAACCCTTTTGTCGCCCTGCGTATTTGCTAGCCCAGGACTCAGATTGCGCCTGGGCTGGGTTTCGTCGGAGTGCCCCATCCGGGAACCCCCGTGGCCGCCCACTGTGGCGGCGCTGACCTGCGAGCCAGCGCGAAGAGAAAGCAGATACAGTAAATAAACTGAGAGCGAATAAACTCGGAGGGAGACACAGCGCTTGCCAGGTCCTCTGCAAAGATCAAAGGCCCCAGGAAGTGCCTTGCGGAGGGAGCCTGCGGCGCCAGCTGAGCCCGCGCGCTGCCCCATCCCGCCCCGCCCCGCCCTGCCGCTCAGTCCGGGCTCGGTGGGCGGCCTCCCGGCACAGTCCACCCGTGCCTGGGAGATGGATCAGAGGGGCCAGGCTGACCGACAGACGTGCCCCTCCCCGCAAAGATCTCTCCTCTTTCAGGAGTGAAGTGTCCTCTGGCTAGGGAGCCTGTAGAGCCCAGTCTTAGCAAGGCTAAGATTACCTTGTCCTCCACGCGGGCATTTTCAGCCGTTCAAAAACACAAAGTCCACTCCAACTTGAGTATTTGGGAGTCTTGGCTGTGACAGAAGCGCTTGTCCTCTTACACAGAGCTGGAGCAAAACAGTCTGGAATCTACTTTCAGCATCCTCAGCAGATGGTACCACAGCTGGTTTAACTCCACCTGTGAGAAAGAACAACTCCTACCACCAGCCCAGAAGTTGTTGGACAGCTCACTTAGCAGCAAATGGTTTCTCATACCAGACCTCGAGCTGCTGGCCATGCAAATACCTCCCATGTTGGTTCTGCTCCTTGCTACTTAAAAATGATTCTCTCTAGTGAAGAAATTGGAAACGATCATCATTATTATTATGGCTAGTGTTTAAACATCTGCTATGTACCAGGTCCTTTAAGGACTTTTAAATCTCAATCACAACCATACCACGTCGATTTCGTTTCTCCTATGAGTCCCATTTTGCAGATGAAGACACCAAAGGGCCAACAGGTTAAATAACTTGCCCCAAATGGTGCAGCTCCCAAGAGACAGACCTGTGATTGAAACCAGCTGATCTGGTTTTAGAATCCAGGCTTTTAAGGAGACCCATGAGGACAACAAGAAGCTAAAGATCTGGGTTAGTTCAACCTTAGGCTCTGCCCAAAATATTTCTCAAGGAAGTGAATGGGCCAGATGAAATAGTTTCAAAATTCCACAGTTCTCTTTCCTTTTATTAGCTGATAAAACAGATCCACGTAATCCAAGCCCTTTCCACTGGGAAGGCGACTTTTATAAGACCTGACCATTTTGTCCTTTGCCAATTTTACCAGCTTCTTGCTGGGGTCTCCGGCATGTGCCCACTCCACCACCTCATCCCTGGCAGGGTATTAACTCCCTAACATGTTTGGAGTTGAGAAACAGACTTGGTATCTGCAGAGGCCCCTTTTGTTTCTTACTTGATGGGCTTGCCTTGATTAGAGTTATATTTGCCTTCTGGGCCTCCAAACACCAGGTAGTCAGGCCATGGCGGAAAGACCTAACTTCTTAACATCTGCTTGTGACAAATCTAGGGCTCCTGTCACATTGCCTTCATTTCCTTCCTTTGCAACACAAACCCTGCTCACCAAGGTGCCCTCTGCTTCCAGTTGGAGGACCAGCTGAAGACAAATGCAGACTTGCCTCTCATTCTCTGCCTACTGAAGAGGACAAGAAACTGAATGTTTCATTTTTTAAAAAATCTGTTGAAAAATCTCTTGAGTTCTGAACTCAATTAATAAGGTCTCCAGCAGAAGGGTGACCTCCTCACTTTGCTCAATATCATGTAAGAGGAATCTGACCCTTGCTCCATGGAATAGATTTGGAAGCTGTTCTAAGACGGCAAGGCCAAGCTTACCAATTACAGAATGTTTACTAAGACCCCAAATAAGAGGAAAAGACATCAGCATTCTCTCTCGATTAGTTCATGTTTTTAATTTAAGAAATTAGTTTTTATTTTATTTGAAAGGCAAAGGGGGGGCGTGGTTTGGAGAGAGAGTGCCTCCATTTTTTGTTGGTTCATTCCCCAAATGCCCCCAACAGCATGGGCTGGGCCAGGCCAAAGCCGGGAGCCAGGTCTCCCATGTGGGTGGCAGGGACTCAAAGAGTCGAATTAAGTTAGAATTGGAAGAGAAGCCAGGACTCAAACCCAGGCACTCTGATTTGGGATGAGAGTATCCCAAGCAGTGTCTTATGTGTTGTGTCACATGCTTGACCCACAATATATTTTTGAATAATCATAAGGATATATGAAATTTGAAATATGCAAGCTGGCTAGTGAAGATAACTTTGCTTGCACTCTTCCCTTCCTCAGCAGCAACTGCTATTACCAGTTTCTTAGATTTCTGAGAGATACACTGTGCACTATTCTATGCGTGTCAAGCCAATTAATATGTATATTTACAAACAGCACCTTCTATGTACCTTTTAACTTAAATATCTTTCCAAATCAGCAGACACAGGTCTACTTCCTCAGCCTAACTGCTAACAGTCCGTTGTATGATGTGCACTTCATTTGTTCTTTCTTCTGTTGTTTCCAATTTTATTATAGCCAACACTACAGAGTGAATGACCTTGGGTGTTTAACCATTTGCACATGTTATAATAGACTGGAGGATTCATTTCTACACTAGTCCTTGCTCAGTCAAAAGGTCAATGCCTTTTCGATTTTTATCATTCGGCCCAATTTCCTTCCAAGGAGGTTGTACTAATTTAGACTCCAATAAGCAATACCTGAGAGTACTGTTTCCACAAACTCCCACCAACACAATGTCTTATTCAAAGACCTATATATGACATACCTGTTTATGAAATGTTCTCATCAACACATCAAATGATGTAGATAAACACTCAAGTAGGTGCATATGTCTCAAAGGAGAGAAAAAGAATCTAAACTTCTTATTCACCTTTCATTAAAATATAAAAATTAAAGCAGATAAGCAAGAAATGCAAACACTCTCCCCTCCCCAGCGTGATAAAAGCATGAATTGTGTTTGCAGCCCATTGTGTGTAAGGCTCTGTGCTAAGAACAGAAAAAAACAGAGAAAATAAAACTGTATTCTGCACTCAAGGGAACTAGTTTTGTTGAGAGAAGACAGTTGCACAGCTGACTGTTCCATGCAATGGAACAAAAGAAGCCCTTAATAAGAGTGTAATCAGGGGCCAGGATTGCAACACTGGCATCTCATACGGGCACTTGTTCAAGTCCTATTTGCTCCACTTCTGACCCAGCTCCCTGGTAATGCACCTGGGAAACAGTGGAAGATGGCTCAACTGCTTGGGCCCCTGCACCCACATGGGAGACCTGGAAGAAGCTCCTAGCTCTTGGCTTTGGTCTGCCCCAGCTCGGACTGTTGTGGCCATTTGGGGAGTGAAACAGCAGATGAAAGATGTCTCTCTGTCTCTCTCCCTGCAAACTCTGCCTTTCAAATACATAAAATAAATCTTAAAAACAAAGAAGTGCAAGGAATGTGCTGTTGTGTACAAAGACCCTGTATTGCAAGTTTTCACATATATGATAGGGTAAATACATAGCCATCTACAATGGACTAAATTGTGTCCCCCTAATGTATCTGCATCTGGAGATAGGCTCTTTAAGAGAGAATTAAGGTTAAATGAGGTCTTAAGGATAGGATCCTAATCTGATACAACTATGACATTATAAGAAGAGGAAGAGAGTGTTCTCTCTCGATCTTGTTCTTGCTCTCACTCTTCCCCTCCTCCTGGCCATGTGAGGCCATAGCAAGAAGATGGACATCTTCAAGCCAAGAAGAGGTCTCCAGAACCCAACCATGCTGGCACCCTCATCTTGAACTTCCAGCATTCAGAAATTTGAGAAAATAAATATCTGTAGTTTAAGCCACCCCATCTGTGGTATTTGTAATGGCAGCCTGAGTCATTGATACACCATCAGCCTCACTGATGTTTAAATCATGCTTATTTACATAATAGGATTTACCAGGAACAGTGCTGAATTATCAACATCAACTATCTTGTTTTCCCAGCTCTTTCTTCCATATGCAGGTCTAACAGCATTGACTGGAAACCATTATACTTAGTGAAATAAGCCAGTCCCCAAAAGACAGATCTCATGTGTTCTCCCTGATCTGAGGTAACTAATAGAGCACCTAAAATGTAATGTATTGGAGTGAAATGGAGATTGTGAGATTCAATGATTGTTTACAGCGCTTGTTTTTTTTTTTCCCGTACTACTTGTTGAACTCTTTTACTTGCTAGAGTTAACTATACGATCATTAAGTAAACTGAAAAAAGATCTTTGTAAAAATTAAGAGTGGGAAAGTGAGAGGGAGGAAGAAGAAGTGTTGGCATGTGGGTGGAGGGGATGTATCACTATGTTTCTAAATCTGTATGAAATACATGAAACTTGTATAACTTAAATACAATGTAAAACATGACTTGAATTATAGTTAAGTTGGAAAATCCAATGTAAACCTTTTAATGACATGTAAAAATGCATAAATCCTAGTCAATGGATTTTCACCAAGTGGAAAAACTCATAGAGTACGCCCTCAGATCAAGTAAAGAAACAATGCCAAAACCCCAGAAAGCTTTTCATTTCTCCTAGCATAGCTTACCATACAGCCAAATTGGTAACCATTTTCCTGATTCTAACACCTAGATTAGCTCAGCCTAGTTTTGAACTTTATATAAATGAAATCATGTGATAATATATCTAGCCTCTTTTACTCAATGTCATGTTTGAGAAATTCACCCAGATTGTGTGGTTATTCATATTCAGTGCTGTATGGTATATTGTAATATAACTGTATCACAATTTGCTTATCCATTTTGTTGTTGATGGACATTTGGATTGTTTCTAGTTTGAAGCTACAACTAAAAATTCTGCTGTGTGCATTCCTGTATATCTCTTTGGCAGGCACACGTGTACATTTCTGTTGTGTATACCTATGAGCAGAATTACTGGATTATAGGCTAGGCATATGTTCAGATTTGAAAGATATTGTCAAGGAATTTTTTAAAAGTCTTTTTTTTTTTTTTTGACAGGCAGAGTTAAACAGTGAGAGAGAGAGAGACAGAGAGAAAGGTCTTCCTTCTGTTGGCGCACCCCCCAGATGGCCGCTATGGCTGGCATGCTGTGCCGATCCAAAGCCAGGAGCCATGCGGGTGCAGGGGCCCAAGCACCTGGGCCATCCTTCACTGCCTTCCTGGGCCACAGCAGAGAGCTGGACTGGAAGAGGAGCAATCGGGACTAGAACCCGGTGCCCATATGGGATGCCGGCGCCACAGGTGGAGGATTAACCAAGTGAGCAAAAAACAATTTAATAAAGTGACTGCACCAATTTATACTCACACCAAAGAATATGAGAGTTCCAATAGTTTAAAGTTCTCACTAATGTTTGCTATCATTTGTTCATTTTATCCATTTTGGTGCATGTGAGTATATAACACATTATGGTTTTTAATTTCTGGTTCCTTTTTTATTGTAGATGAATTATCCTGTTTTTTGAAGTGCCTATTTTGGTCTTTTGCCCATTTTTCTATTGAGTTGTCTACCTCTTTCTTATTAAAGAACATTTGTAAATGTTCTCTACATATTCTGGCTACAAGCCACAGAACTTTTTGTTGTTGTGTTTGACTCTGTCTTGTCTTTTAGCTCACCTAATGCTGACTTTTAATGAACTGAAATCCAAGTTTTAGTGTAGAGTGTAGTACAATTGATCCCCTTTTTAAATTTATGGCTGGCATTTTTTATGTTCTGTTTAAGAAATCTTTACTTACAGCAAGGTCAAGAAGACATTATTCCATTAGTGCTTTCTTCCGAAAGCTTCATTGTTTACTGTCCACAGATTTTTGTAATGGTGTGAGGCAGTGACCACAGCCTTTTCTACTGGATATACCCTTCTGACTTAGGTATGGGCAGCTCCATCTGCACAGGGAGATTTGGCTCTGGGAGTGCAGCTTCCCTGCCAGCTCAGTGACGCTGATGTTCAAGGATGAAATGTGGTCCACATTTCTCACTTAGGATTAACTGAGTAGGGAACTGCCCTGCATTATGTGTTTCAGATGGTACAGCAAGTCCATTCAGTCCCCAAATTGCATTTATTTGTGTCTCAGTCTTCTTGAAACTTCTACCATTTGAATTATTCCTATTCATTAAAAATACTACTTATATGTGATGTGTAGTCCTTCTATTACTAAAAGCTTGAGAGATAGATTTTTTTTTTTTTGGACAGACAGAGTTAGATAGTGAGAGAGAGAGAGAGACAGAGAGAAAGGTCTGCCTTTTCCATTGGTTCACCCCCAAAATGGCTGCTATAGCCAGCATACTGTGGCCAGAGTGCTGTGGCCGGCATGCTGCGCTAATCCGAAGCCAGGAGTCAGGTGCTTCTCCTGGTCTCCCATGCGGGTGCAGGGCCCAAGCACTTGGGCCATCCTCCACTGCCTTCCTGGGCCACAGTAGAGAGCTGAACTGGAAGAGGAACAACCGGGACAGAATCCAGTGCCCCAACTGGGTCTAGAACCTTGGGTGCTGGCGCTGCAGGCACCGTGAGCCCCGGCGCCGGCTGAGAGATAGATGTTTTAAGAACTATGCAAATGGTTCCTCTTAAAATGAGCATATTCTTCCTGAAAAGGAAGGAAGGTGTCCTAAATACTGTCTGTTAACACAATAGAAAGTACTAATTTATTAGCTAACTTAGCTATAATCCAGGAGAGCAGCTCTGGTTCCTGAGGAGGTAGAATACATAAATCCAGTAGTAATCTGGGCAGAGGAAATGTGTAGAAGGCAGGGTTCAGAAAGTAGGATATGGATTGTTTGCAACAACAAAATCCTGGAAGCAATAAACATATCCTCAGTGGAGGAGAGACTGGTAAAACACAGTATGAAAAACAGCAGAGCACTGTGTTGCTAGTTAAAAAATAATGGGTTTACAACATCATGTGCTAAACATGACTGAGTGGCAAAGGCAAGACTGGAGCAGAGTGCAGGTGTTCACAGAAGGTGAGAAGGGTGCTAAGGAGTCTGGGATGAATGGGAGGAAATCCGCAGTATGACAGGTTTTACTGCTTCTGTCTTTAAGCATGTCTTCACCAGCATTAAAAGTTATGAAAGGACCTTAGAAAAACAGAATAGTCCACTGAACATGCAGGAAAGAACAAGGCTCTACCTCTGCCTGGAATCATGGGTGCCCCTGTCATGCTTATGTGTTGAAGAGGTTGGGAATTCCCCAGGGGTATGTGATCAGTTAACTGCAAACCACACACAACACAACACACAGTGGCCACACACAACTGCATCCTGCACTAATGGCATCAATTTAGACAGCCAGCATGCAATTTCAAAGTACAGGACTTCTTTGGGAGATGACAGAGTGGCAAGGAAATCTCAACCCAGTGCTGGCTCTGTCACTAATTGTCAATGAGACTTTGATGAGCCCGTCAGCCTCGCTAGATTTTATTTTGTCTTCTGTAAAGGGAAGATTTTAGATAAATTGATGTCTTGGGGTCAGCGCTGTGTTGTAGTGGGTAAAGCTGCCACCTGCAGTGCCAGCATCCCATATGGGCACTGGTTCTAGTCCTGGCTGCTCCACTTCCGATATAGCTCTCTGCTATAGCCTGGGAAAGCAGGAGAAGATGGCCCAAGTCCTTGGGCCCCTGCACCTGCGTGGGAGACCCAGAAGAAGCTCCTGGCTCCTGGCTTCGGATCAGCGCAGCTCCGGCCATGCGGCCATCTGGGGAGTGAACCAGCAGATGGAAGACTTTCTCTCTCTCTCTCTCTGCCTCTCTGTAACTCTGCCTTTAAAATAAAATAAATAAATCTTTAAAAAATGATGCCTTAATTCATCCTAAGGTTCATGATGTCAGCATCCACGAAAGAGCTTCTTTACTTTTCCTGAGAGAGATAGATATCACTTGTTAAAAACAGGGAGAAGACTTGCAAAAGATTTATTCTCAGGAAAACTCTGAGGTTTTAAGGCATTTGCCTCTTGCCAAAAAATACAAAATAAAAAGCAAACTAAAATGCAACATTTAACACACAGCCAAACAATGATGGCAAGACAAAAGCAACTTCCTGGCCCCAAGAAGGCTTTAGGAAGCAGACTCAGGATTTCCAAGCCAGCCATATCCAGTCCATCCAAACAGCGGAAACAAGGAGGCATGAGAAGGGAGGGTGAGAAGACAGATGTCGGCGGAAGGGAAATGCTGACTCAGTTTCTGGGTTATTCGGTGATGCTGCAAATAATTGTGGATTTTGTGATGCTCAGAGAAAACCCCCGAGAAGAAGCAAAAAGTCAGTGTTTCAGTGTGAGTTTGATTATATTTTTATTTGTGTTTCTTGATGGAGGAAATGAGAAGGAAGAGGGGACTGAGGCTTGGAAAGTACAGGTGGCCTGTTGGCCTTCCCTGTGTAAGGGTACTGGATCCATAGATTCAACCAACAGAGGATGCAAAATACTCCCAAAAATTGCCCTTGTGTGAACATGTTCAAACTTTTCCCCTTGTCATTATTCCATGAACAATGCATGATAACAACGACTTATCAGCATTAATATTGTATTAGGTATTGTAGGTAATGCAGAGATGATTTAAAGGATACGGAAGGATGTGTGCAGGTTAAATGTAAATTTCACACCATTTCCTATACGGCACTCATGTATCCATGGATTTTGATATCCGTGGGCGATCCTGACACCAAGCCACCATGGAAACCAAGGGATGACTTCGGTCTCATCAGTGCGTGTCACCAAGTCAAGAAAGTGAAAAGTAGCTGGAGCAGGGGGAGACTCGGTTTGTGCCCAGCCCCAGGGGAGGAGAGGTATAAAAGGAAAGGGTTTAAGCAAGAGAAGAAATTGTGTGGCATACCGGCATGGAAGTGACGGTGGAAGGAAACAAGAATAGGATAGAGTCAAAGGAATAGGAGGGGATGACCTAGATTTATGTTTTTAAATTAACCGACAACATCAATAAAAATCAACAGTTAAGGATGAGGGAGAAATTATCTTCGGTGTCCTCCCCTGATCAACTGGCAGCAAGATAAAAATTTAAATGGTGTGGTGGCTGATGCTGTGGCATAATGGGTTAATCTACCACCTGTGACACTGACATCCCATATGGACACCCTTTCAAGTCCCAGCTGCTCCACTTCCAATCCAGCTCCCTGCTAATGTGCCTGGGAAAGCAATGGAAGTTGGCTCAAGTACTTGGGTTCCTGCATCTATGTCGGAAGAAGCACTGGCCTCTTGGCTTTGGTCTAGCCCAGCCCTGGCCATCCATTGTGGCCATTTGGGGGAGTGATACAGTGGATGGAATCTCTCTCTCCTTCTCTGTAACTCTGTCTTTCAAATAAATAAATAAACTCTTTTTAAAAATTTTGTGTCCCCACCAAATGGATAACTTAATGTACTGGGCATACCACATGCTGGATGCTCACCGAACATTGGCTTTATTTTATTCTATCACTGCCACAGTTATCACAGAGACAGGCTAAGTCCTCTCCAGAGCTCAACTCCAGAAGCAGTAGATTATTAATAGGATGGCAAAGGGGCATGGGGACAAAATGAAGCTTTGATTCATATACTTTCTTTTTTTAATAAAATTATTTAAGGTAAACAAATTTCATGGATTTCATATACATGGATATAGGAACATAATGATACTTCCCACCCTTCATACCCTTTTTCCTCTTCCCTCTCCTATTCCCACTGTTCATTTTTACAAAGATCTATTTTCAGTTTATTTTATACTCATAAGATTAACTCTACACTAAGTAAAAACTTCAACAAAAGGTATGAAGATAAAAAACACTGTTCCTCACCAGTAGAGATAAGGGTTGTAAATAATCATGAAAGTTCAAAATGTCAATGTCACTCCAATACATTACACTTTAGGTACTCTAATAGTTACCACGGATCAGGGAAAACATATGGTAGCTGCCTTTTGAAGACTTGCTTATTTCATTAAGCATAATGGTTTCCAGTGCACCCTTTTTGTTGCCAAAGTTTTTTTTTTTTTTACCAGTGGGTAGTGTTCCATAGTGTATATATACCATAATTTCTTTATCTAGTCAGTGGTTGATGGACATCTGGGTTGATTCCATTTCTTAGCTATTGTGAATTGAGCTGCAATGAATATAGAGGTACAGATAACTCTTTCATCTGCTGATTTCATTTCCATTGAGTAAATTCCCAGGAGTGGGGTTGCTGGTTCGTATGGTAGGTCTATACTCAGATTTCTGAGGTATCTCCATAGTGTTTTCCACAAAATTCATATACTTTCCACATGAGCTGGACACAATGTAAATCAAGGATTGGATTTGGGGACAAACAATGAAAGATCTCCCAGAAGTTAATGAAATACTAGATAGGAATCCTCCTGGAAAGGATGGTGGCTGAGATATTAACAGAAAGAGAAAACGTGCAGAAGCAATGGCCACAACTAATCAGAGACATTGTTTAGTCCTAGCTGCTTCAGAGAACAACTGGTCCATTCATATTTTCCTTCAGTTTTAGTGCCTCTTAATTCATCCAGCATGCTTACTTGTCGTGTTTATGTCCCCCGATTCTCTTATTTGTTTATTACTTATCACATGCCCTTTGATGAGTCATATTGCCTCTCTGACATCCGTTTCCTGGGCTGAACTGGTGGAACACAAGATCCTTCCCAGCTGGAACATTGTTGTGTCCATGTTTAGGTATGGCAGTCCCAGCCACATCCTCCTCAATTGAATCCAGATCCCTACCATTTATCCCAGGGAAATGCTAAAAGGGTTTTGGTGTCAGAGCTAAAGGAGAGGACAAGGCTCAGACCATGGGAAACCCCATGAACAAGACACAGAACATGAAGATGTTGGCTTGCATGTAGTAGGCAGTCCTGAAAGTACTTGTTGGGTGAAGAGAGAGAGTTGGCTTTAATCATGCTCTGGCCCCAAGCTCTTATAATCATGGATTTCATTGAAAGTGTACACACACACACACACACACACACACTTCAAGCTATCCACTTTTTTTTTTTTTTTGACAATCAGAGTTAGACAGTGAGAGAGAGAGAGAGAGAGAAAGAGAGAGAGAAAGGTCTTCCTTCCATTGGTTCATCCTCCAAATGGCCGCTACGGCCGGTGTGCTGCGCCGATCCAAAGCCAAGAGCCAGGTGCTTCTCCTGGTCTCCCATGTGGGTGCAGGGCCCAAGCACTTGGGCCATCCTCCACTGCCTTCCCGGGCCACAGCAAAGAGCTGGACTGGAAGAGGAGCGACTGGGACAGAACCGGCGCCCCAACCGGGACTAGAACCCAGGGTGCCGGCACCGCAGGCAGAGGATTAGCCTAGTGAGCTGTTGCGCCAGCCCAAGCTATCCACTTTCCCTGGGATGAAAAGCAGATTAAGGCAACACATGACTTTATTTCTAATGTGTGTGTGGGGGGGGCAGCATTGTGGTATAGCAGGTAAAGCTGCCACCTGCAACACCATCATCCCAAATGGGCACTGGTTCATGTCCCAGCTGCCCCACTTTTGCTTCAGCTCCTGCTAATGGCCTGAGAAAAGCAGCTGAGGATGACCCAAGTGTTTGGGCCCCTACCATGCATGTGGGAGACTCAGATGAAGTTCCTGGCTCCTGGGTTCTGCCTAGCTCAGCCTTAGTTGTTGCAGCCATCTGAGGAGTGAACAAGAGGATGGAAGATCTGTGTGTGTGTGTGAGCATTTGTGTGTGTCTTCCTCTGTCTCTGTGATTCTGCCTTTCAAATAAATATATAAATATCTTCAAAAAAGAGAAATTTTGTGCACCTGTGTGCTCCCACCCATGCAGGTGTATTTGCATACACCCAAACTTTCCCAAACAGTTCAGGGCTATACGGAGGGAAATTACATCAAAGAAGAGGCCATGAAGTCAAGCAAATAGATTAGGAGTGAAAAGAGGAATAAAGCAGAAGCAGTAGAGAGCAACAAGAACACTGTCCCATATGAGAGCACTTCAAAGAATTCTTGGAAATGCCTCGTTTTTTATATAATATGCACTTCCTATGAACTTTTAAAGACTTTCATAAGCATAGATTTCATTTTTTTGCACCAAAACAAACACCTTCTTTTAATTCTATTTTTTAATGAAGTGTTTAAAGTCCCTTTGTATGTTCTACAGAGTCCACAGAGTTAGATCACACACATGGTAACATGATTTCTAACATGGTTTCAAATTCAAAACCATTTCATCGTTTTATAAGTAGATAATCACTAGTTCTAACTTGTGGCTCTTCAAACATGTGGGCTTCTTTAAAAAATTTGAATTTATGTTAAAGATTCAGGAAGGCGATGACTGGGACTTTTTCACGATTCTCTTATTTTTTAAAATATTTGTTTATTTATTTGAAAGTAGAGTTAGAGAGTTATATATATATATATATATATATATAGAGAGAGAGAGAGAGAGAGAGAGAGAGAGAGAATATCTTCCACCTGCTGATTCACTCCCCAGATGGCTGCAATAGCCAGTGCTGGACCAGGGCAAAGTCAGGAGCCAGGAGCTTCTTCCAGGTCTCCCCTGTAGATATCAGGGGCCCAAACATTTGGGCCATCTTCCATTGTTTTTCCCATACTCTTAGCAGAGAGCTCAGTCAGAAGTGGAGCAGCTGGGACACAAACCAGTGTCCATGTGGGATGCCAGCATCACAGGTGGTGGCTTTACCTGCTCCTCTACAATGCCGGACCCATAATTTTTAAAGAAAGTAGTCACTACAGGTGACTTTCTCAACGATTTTATTATAGAAGTAGAATAGATACTCAAGCTAATAGATACTGAAGCTAGAATAGTCAAGCTTTATCTTTAATTTCAATTTCTATGCATTCAAGTATAAATGTTATTGAAATGATAATGTAAGCCTTCAGAAAAGTGGAATATATGTACCAAAACTGAGATTCAATTAAAATACAAATGTCATATTAATAGAAGGAAACAATTATACTTAGAGGAAAACACCTCTTCTGAAACTGTCCTCCATTTGCCTCTCTCATATTTTCTTGGGAAGCCAACATGTTCTTGTTGGAGACACCCTGTGACCACTGCAGCATTATCTACAGTAGCCATGGCGCAGAAACAAAGCAAATGCCCATCAGCAGATGAATGGATAAGGAAAAAAGTGGTAAGTAGAGCCCATGCAGGAGTAGTCAGCCATTGGGAAGAACTCCTGTAACATGGAAGAAACTTGAAGACATTTTGCAGAGAAATGAGCCAGTCATAGAAGTACAAATAATACAAATAATACCTCACTCATGTGAGGTACCTAAGCTCGTCAAGTTCACAGAAGCAGAGAATCAGATGGTGGTTGGCAGAGACTGGGGCCAAGGGATAGAGGGAGTTCTGATCAACGGGTATAAAATTTAGTTTTGTCAGATGCAGGAGTTCTAGAGAGTGATTGCTACTTTGCACCTTTGGGCAACAATTCTATGTTTTTTTTTTTTTTAACTTTTATTTAATGAATACAAATTTCCAAAGTACATCTTATGGATTACAATGGCTCCCCCCCCCATAACTTCCCTCCCACCCCCAACCCTCTCCTTTCCTGCTCCCTCTCCCCTTCCATTCACATCAAGATTCATTTTCAACACAATTCTATGTTAATCACTTAAAAATTGGTTGACAGGTTAGATTTCAGGTTAAATGTTATTGGCACCATACAAAGTACATTTCAAAAATGAAATTAAAAATAATCCACAACTCTATGTACCACTCCAGGCACCTAAAATGCAACCCAACAATACTTACTTAGTCTAAGAAGAAATGCTAATAGCAAGCAGTCTCTGAAGAGAACTTATTGAATGTTTAAAGAACTGAGAATCAACTTTCATATCCCTAAGCCTTCTATAAACCTACCTTCTATCTCAGCTTCATTATTAAACCTTTCAAACTGTTTTTACAGATTTGAAGCCTAGGCTAGCAGGCAATGAGAGGGGGAGGAGGTGATAGGATTATCTTTAAGCATCTAAATTAATTAGACTTACTCCTTTTGCAAAAATATTTAGTCTGCACATGAATATGTACAAAGCAGAGTGTGTAAGCTGTGAATTTTCTATATTTTAATACATGAATGATTCCTTAAAATCTAAAATGTCAGACTTTCTAAATTTATTATTCAGGGTTTGTTTTGTGCTATATTTTTGTTAATGGTCCATTAATATGACTATGGAGATAATTTGATTTTCCTTTTTATAAAACTAACATTCTCTATCTCTCCAAATTTTGACTGGTTATGTGTTTAGTCTTTTCAGAATTACTCTTAATGTGGTTTATGTATTCCTAAACAATGAATCTAGTGCAGCCCTATCTAAATAAAACTAGAGGCTTAAAAGCTAATTAAGTATCAACAAAATTATTTCTCCCCAAAATCTTGCAAAAAACTCACAGATTTCAGTGTGTTAAAGAGCAATGTCACAAACAAAAGAATTATTGCCCAAGAGGATTATTGAATGGAAGAAAACAACCAGCAGCTTTTGAAGACTATGATGCCATCAAACTTTTTCTTAGGCATATCAGTCCAAGGAGTAGATGGGAGATCCTGTGTTTGGCTAACACAACCCACAATCCTAGACAATCCTGGCAACCATGGATGCTCTAATCTCCCTACACAGCCCTGACCATGCACGAGGAAGCAGGAGGAAGGGCTAGAAATCTGTAGCAGGCAGGACAAAGGAGATCTTTGATTTCTTGGCCTGGCCTAGTTCCTTCCTGCCCAAGGTAACTTAATTGACTAAGAACTAGACACCAGCAAGTCTGACCTCTGACCCTCAGCTTCCTATATGTTCATCATTCCATTCCCTAATCATGGTTTCTCCATTCCAGAAAACTGCTGTGTGGAATTGCCAAGTCTACTAGTATATGATATTACAGAATTTGCAATAAATTATTTATGCTGATATAAAAAACCTATTCCCAAGCAAAGTGTAAATGAGAGATAACGGTTTTGCCTTTCTGAGGGCATATTTGCATTTTCACAGGAAATCAAAGCAAGGGAAGGAGTAGATAGCGTAAGATGCAAATGGATGGCTCTCACTCACTCGGTAGTTCAAAGCTTGGCTGCACATGAGAATCACTGGGGAAACTTTGCAAAATCCTGGGGCCTGGGCTCCATCTGCAGAGAGCCTGATTTAATCAGTCAAGGGGGAGATCTCAGCACTGGGATTTTATAAGCTCCTCCAGTAAATTTAATGTGCAATCAAAATTAGTAAGCACCGTGCTAGAATGAGAGAATACCACCCTGGATCTGGACGGTGATAGCTGACAGGCACGGCGGGCTTGTGGGAGGAGGGGGCAGTTATGTGATTTCTGCACCACATGGCAGGGTCCCAGGCTGCTCTGTAGCAGCACTTCTCAAACTATAATGTGTACACTCTTCTCTTGGGTCTTGTTAAATTAAGATTCTGTTGCTGTAGGTCTGAGTGACCCCCAAGATTCTGCATTTCTAACAAGCTCCCAGCTGACCCCTGTGCTATTGCTCTGAAGACATGATTTGAGTGGCAAGGCTCCAGATGACCTCAGAGATCCCTCCTGGCCTGAGATTGTATGGTTCCATTAATTGAGAGACTCACCCACTGTGTGAGGGCATGTATTGCTGGAGAGGGAGTCTGGAGACAGGAGCCTTGATTGCATAGGGTGATACCTGTCTAGCCCTGACATGAGGATGAACAAGTTTGTCAAGAGCATGTAAATCCCCACATACTGCTAGAGCAGACCAATTGGTGCAGACCCAGTGAAAAAGCTTATGCTCTTTTTTTAAAAAACTTTTATTTAATAAATATAAATTTCCAAAGTACAACTTTTGGATTATAGTGGCTTTTCCCCCCTATAACCACCCACCCACCCACAACCATCCCATCTCCCACTCCCTCTCCCATCCCATTCTTCATCAAGATTCATTTTCAATTATCTTTATATACAGAAGATCAATTTAGTATATACTAAGTAAAGATTTCAACAGTTTGTACCCACACAGAAACACAAAGTGTAAAGTACTGTTTGAGTACTGTTATACCGTTAATTCACATAGTACAGCACATTTAGGACAGAGATCCCATGTGGGGAGTAAGTGCACAGTGACTCCTCCTGTTGTTAATTTAACAATTGACACTCTTATTTACGATGTCAGTAATCACCCAAGGCTCTTGTCATGAGCTGCCAAGGCTGTGGAAGCCTCTTGAGTTTGCCAACTCCGATCTTATTTAGATAAGGCCATAGTCAAAGTGGAAGTTCACTCCTCCCTTCAGAGAAAGGTGCCTCCTTCTTTGATGTCCTGTTCTTTCCACTGGGATCTCACTCACAGAGATCTTTCATTTAGGTGTTTGCTTGTTTGTTTGTTTTTTGCCACAGTATCTTGCCTTTCCATGCCTGAA
Source organism: Oryctolagus cuniculus (assembly GCF_964237555.1). Classification (NCBI taxonomy): domain Eukaryota; kingdom Metazoa; phylum Chordata; class Mammalia; order Lagomorpha; family Leporidae; genus Oryctolagus; species Oryctolagus cuniculus. The sequence continues at coordinate 63,674,982 of NC_091445.1, read as the reverse complement.
ATACTCTCATGGACTCTTCAGCCAGATCCGAATGCCTTAAGGACTGATTCTGAGGCCAGAGTGCTGTTTAGGAGATCTGCCATTCTATGAGTCTGCTGTGTATCCCGCTTCCCACATTGGATCGTTCTCTCCTTTTTAATTCTATCAGTTAGTAATAGCAGACACTAGTCTTGTTTATGTGATCCCTTTGACACTTAATCCTATCATGATCAATTATACTGAAACTGATCACTTTCACTAGTGAGATGGCATTGGTACATGCCACCTTGATGGGATTGAATTGGAATCCCCTGGCACGTTTCTAACTCTACCATTAGGGGTAAGTCCGATTGAGCATGTGCCAAACTGTACATCTCCTCCCTCTCTTATTCCAGCTCTTATATTTAACAGGGATCACTTTTCAGTTAAATTTAAATGACTAAGAATAATTGTTTAATTAAAGAGTTCAATCAATGGCATTAAGTAGAACAAAAAAATACTAAAAGGAATAAAGTAGTAAGTTGTTCCTTGACAGTCAGGACAAGGGCTGATCAAGTCAGTGTTTCTCATAGTGTCCATTTCACTTCAACAGGTTGCCTTTTTGGTGCTCAGTTAGTTGTCACCGATCAGGGAGAACATATGATATTTGTCCCTTTGGGACTGGTTTATTTCACTCAGCATGATGTGTTCCAGATTCCTCCATTTTGTTGCAAATGACCAGATTTCATTTTTTTTTTCTTACTGCTCTATAGTATTCTATAGAGTACATGTCCCATAATTTCTTTATCCAGTGAAGACGCTAATGTTCTCAGGAAATATTTCCAGCTCAGAGAGAGGTTCAGATCAAGGAACCAGTGAACCCAATGAAATGCCTGAGTGGGCTGAGTATAAGTCTGGAAACATGGTCACAAGAGTATAAAAGATTAGGAAAGAAGGGCTGTCATTGTGGTGTAGCCGGTTAAGCACCAGCATCCCACATGGGCGCAGGTTTGTTCCTGGCTACTCCACTTCCAATCCAGCTCTCTGCTAATGTGCCTGGGAAAGCAGTGGAAGATGGCCCAAATGCTTGGGCCCCTGCACCCACGTGGGAGATGCTGAAGAAGCTCCTGGCTCCTGGCTTTGGCCTGGCCCAGCCCCAGTGATTGCAGCCATTTGGGGTGTGAACCAGTGGATGGAAGACCTCTGTCTCTCCCTCTGTCTCTGTAACTCTAACTTTCAAATAAATAAAATTAATCTTTTAAAACAAGTAGGAAAGATAAGTGGATATGTGATATTAAAATATACCAAATGATTTTGAACAACTTGGACAAAAAATTTAAAGATCAATACATATAAAGGAAAATCATATTACCTTAATTCAATGAATTTGTTAGATTGAGATGATCTATTCTGTCTACAGCCACACTGCCTTGAACATGCCAATCTCCTCTGATCTTGGAAGCTGAGTGGGGTTGTAGCTGGTTAGTATTTGGATGGGAGATGATGTATTCTAGAACAATTTTTAAAGTCCTTTAAAACATAATAGCATATATAAGTATTTAAATAACACAATAATGTAATGTAACATGTGTTTCCACTTTTGATGTTATCTTTATCAAATGTTCTGTCTAGAGGGAGTAGTATCTTCTGGGCTGTTAGTTTCTGAAGAGATTATCTATGCTGAGAGCATTATTCTGCATCATTAAAATACAAAAATGAAACTGTACAAGAGATCTTTTAGAAGTTCATGGAGGAGGCATATTTTTAAAAACTTCTGTGTGGATGCTAAAGGAGTTTTTTTGTATCAAAATAAACTTACAATTCATTTTCCACAAACATTTTTTAGTATCCTGGACAAAGAAATGGACCTGAGATTCAGAAAAAATATGCCATGGTAGGCATTTAACGCAGTGGTGACAATGCCTCCTTGGATGCACGCATCACCTAACAGGGCGTGGGTTTGAGCCTCAGCTCTGTTTTCAATTCCAGCTTCCTTCTAAGGTGCACCCTGGAAGGCAGCATTGATGACTCAGTGCTTGGTTCCCTGCCATTACGTGGGAGACCCTGGTGGAGCTTCCAGCTTCTGATCTTGGCCTGGCCCCTCCCTGGCTATTGTAGGCATTTGAGGGAGTGAACCAGTGGGTGAGAGATGTCTGTTTGTCTTTCCTTCTCAAACTGATAAAAGCAAATAAAAAGAAGCTAAAAAAGGGAATATCTTCATAAAATTCTACAAATCAGACATTGAACAAAACACCAAAGCCTAGTGCTGAAAAGAACATAACTTTCAGAGTATGCTAAGATTCTGAAGAAGAGTGGTTAGACCACTCTTCAGTGATCTCAAAATGTCCCAGAATCCTTGAGTGGGGTTTCTGAGACTGTCTCTGGGAGTTTGTAAGGTAAAAGTATTCTTAGAATAATATTAAGATGTCAGTTACCTTTTGGGCTATGTTCTCTCCTAAGTATGCAGTCAGTTGCACTAGATTTTCAGAGGCTTCCTGTCATGTTGGCTCACGACGTGTTGAGTAAAGAAGCAGGTATAAGAATGCTGCTGTCTCCTGTTACCCTGGACGTTAAAGAGATTTGTCAACACATGAAACAATGTCATTCTAATCTTTATTTTTTTTAATATAATTATTTCTTATTAGAATATGTTTACATTAACAGGCAATGGACTTACTTACACACTTAGAACATTTTTTTACTTCATCCATTTTAATTTTTATTATGGTAAATAGTGACAGAATCTCCATATAAACAAAAGCTCTTTGACATCTTAATATTTAAGAGTGTTTTTAAAAGTGTCCTAAGACATGGGGTCGGCGCTGTGGCTAAGCGGGTAAGGTTACCATCTGCAGCACTGGCATCCCATAAGGGCGCCAGTTCAAGTCCCGGCTGCTCCACTTCCAATACAGCTTTCTGCTGTGGCTTGAGAAAGCAGTGGAAGATGCCCCAAGTCCTTGGGCCCCTGCACACACATGGGAGGCCCAGAAGGAGCTCCAGGCTCCTAACTTCAGATCGGCACAGTTCTAGCCATGTGGCCATCTGGGGAGTGAACCAGTGGATAGAAGGTCTCCTCTCTCTCTCTCTCTCTCTCTCTCTCTCTCTCTCTAACTCTGCCTTTCAAATAAATAAATAAATCTTTCTTTAAAGAAAAGTGTCCTGAGACAAACAAAAATAATAAAACGCTTTAACCCCTAGTCTGGGGTCTTGCTTCTCAAAGTGTGATCCGTGAGCTAGTAGCACTGACTGGCAACTCGCTAGGAAGACAGGATCTCAGGGCCACTTCAGAAGTAATGGATCAGAATCTGCATTTCCAAGTCCCCGGGTGATTTGTGTACACAATTAGGTTGAGAACCACCAGCCTATTATAGCTTTTATTTATAAAACATACTATGCATATGGTGTGATTAAAAATGTGGACACTGAAGCAAGAATTGTTAGATTTGAATTCCACATTAACCACTCCCTATCTGGAAGTATTTAAGTAAGGGGAGGGGGAATATTAGTACACAGCTCATAGGGTTGCTATGGAGATAGATGAATGAATATATGGAAGAAATGTAGAAGAATTCCTTGCTTGTAACAAGCACTCTATCAGTATTTGGTAAGTGTTAGATGTTAGTCCTACATTAGGGAGTTTACAGATCAGTGGGAAGAGAGGGGTTACAGCAACTTCCATGCAACAAAGCCACCAAATGGACTTCTTGTCTGCTTAAAGAGGCAGGGGGAGCCCAGTTATTACCCAAGGAGGTCAAGGGTGTGATACTGAAACTGCAACATAGAAGTTTCCAGATGGACAAGCATGGAGATGGCGTGTCCAGGAGCAGACAGGAGCAGAGGGTCAGTCCAGCAGCAAAGGCAGAGGCTGAGAAACCTGGGAGAACGTGATGAGGCTGAGGAATCACAGCTTCCTTCACAATGGGTTTGACTTCTGTGAAGGAGGAAACTGAGGCACGCAGAGGTTAAATAGCTGGCCCAAGTTCACAAGAGAAGTTATCAGAATCTAAGTAAAGGCACGTGGGCTGCTGTTCATTTATTAATGTCGCTCCCCCTCTTCGTGGAGGAACGACACAGGACCCTGCGCTGTTCTTTCATCTGCTCGGCCCTCCCCGGGTTTGCTGCTGGTTCTTCCCGGGTTGGCTACTATCCCTTCCACCTCCGTGGAAGGGCAGTTCCCCCTGGCCACATTCCCCACTTCCGCAGGGGAGCGGCACACCGCCGGCCGGTTCTCTCGGGGGCTGCACGGGTTCCCATAGATGTTCCCCATAGATGTTCCCGGTGCATGCCGTCTCTCTCCTCCTTTATAGTCCTCCTCCGCCAATCCCAACTCGGCTGCCCACACGCCGAGTACGCTGCTCTCCAATCAGGAACAAGTCCTACAGTTTATTAGCTGAACTGGAGGCAGCTGTGCGGAAGCTGTTTACTTCTCTCCCAGCGCCATATTGTGGGAGAGCAGATGCATAGAATAAGTCTTAATTCCAGTAACTCAGTCTAGTCCGGTTTGCTCCCCACAATTAATTTTCATCTACTTGAAAGGCAAAGAATCAGAAAGGGAGAGACAGAAAGATTTTTCATGCAGATTCACTACCCAAATGCTAGCAACAGCCAGAGCCTTGCAAGGCCAAAGCCAGGAGCCCAGAACTCAACCCAGGTTTCCCACATGGGTGGCAAGGGCCTAAACACCTGAGCCATCATCTACCACCTCCAAGGATCCATTAGCAGGAAACTGGATCAGAAGCAGAGCATCAGGGACTCAAACTGGGACTCTGTTATGAGATGAGAGCATTGAAACGGAACCTTAACCTGCTGCACCACAACACCCACCCTAAACTGTTCTGCTATGTGAAGCAGCCCCTGTCCATGACCCTAATGCTTTAACATTTGTTGAAATTTGTTTGGTGTCTAAAAAGTTACCCCTGTAAATATTCCAGGCTCTCTACTTGGTGTGTCCTGAGCTCTTCCTCTGTACTTTAAGCAAATCAAACGTATCAATGATGCCGCTCAAGTCTGGATGAAGGCTGACCATGAAGGGTCTATTGGCCTGGGAAAACAGTCTAGGTTTTATCCTGTAATCCCTGGGAAGCACTGAAGACTTGGAACAGAGAGTGACATTCACGTGAAGTATGACCATGATGAGGAGGTAACGAGGCAGGAAGAAAGGCAACCATGAAAAGCGTGAAACCAGAGCTTGATAAAAAGTGCCTGGCGCATAAAAGAGGAGGACTTCACCTAGTACACCTGTTGGGTCCAGAGAACCGGACCAAGGCGACATCTTTGTTAAGCTCTATTGGAGACCTGCAATTTCAACTGACCCATAGGTAATGAGACCTCTAACAAGCAGGTGTGTGTATGTTTTAATCAACAGCAAAATCACTCTGTTCAATCCTGGAAAAAGTAGAGCAAATGGGTCGCCTGGGCCTGTTCCAGCTTCTGTTCACAACGATCTGTAAACTCTAGGTGATGAAAAACTTCAGCAAATGCCGGCACCGACATACCTGGAACCCCAGCACCCTCCACCCTCTGGAAAACCCGGTGGTGCTGGGTTTCCCTCCTGCCTCTGAAGGGATGCATGTCCACACAGGAAGGAGGCAAAGGAATATATTTGGATAATTAAAGGGGGAAATATCCATTTTAAATCAATGCAATAGGGACAGAGAAAAGATCAGTTGTTACCAGGGCCTGAGAGTAAGGGGTGGGGGAGTTGACTGTGAGGGGGCAAAATAGACTTTTAGGGGTTGATAGAACAGTTCTGTGTCTTTTTGCAATGATATTTGTCAAAATTTATAGAACTACCACTTCTCGGCCTTTTGGCTAAGATCAAGTGTAAAATTTATAGAACTACATACTATATGTAAATTCTGCTTCAATAAATATGACTTTAAGAGACGTTATGGGGTGAGCGTTTAGCCAGTTAAGACGCCCATGTCCCACACTGGAATACCTGAGTTTGAGTACCAGCTCTGGTTCCTGACTTCAGCTTCCTCCTAATGCTGACCCTAGGAGGTAGCCATGATGGCTCAAGTAATTGGGCCCCTAACTTCTTTACGGGAGATTTGGATTCGGTTTCCAGCTCTGAGCTTCTACCTGGACCTGGTTCTGGCTGTTGAGGGCTTTTAGGGAATGAATCAGTGGGTGGGAGCATTTTTTCCCTCTCTCAAAAATAAGTAAGTAAATGTTAAAGATCATGTGTTGAATCTTCTGTATTTCTAAGTTTCTTCCCTCTGTACTGTATTTCCTTTAATATTCTTTTATAGCTAGTATTTTCTGAGTTTTAGTATTTGCCAGACACAGGGCTGAATGTCCATTCATAATATTGAACCATTTCATTCTACCATTTCCACAGGACAAATGATGGTCAGGGGTCATTCACACATTAGAATTTAACCCAATATTCATTTAAGGTGGATTCTGTTGTCACCTTCATTTTGAGATTGCAGAATGAGGTTCAGGATGGTGAAGTGATTTTTCCAGAGACTCAAGGGTGATGGAGGCTGTGCCAAGAGATGGCATGGTTAATGGAGAAAAGTGGTGCAAATCAGACATTCCCAAAAAAGCAAAAACGACCCAAGCACAAGACTCTGGTCAAACGATTTTGGTCTCGATCATCAAATATTTTTCTAAGGATTCAATAAAAAAAATTATTCTGATGCTTGTTTAGTCATTGAAGAAGAGAGATACAGACATTGAAGAAACACAGTGAGAGCTCTAAGTAAAGATTGTGTGTCATTTCCACTGGCCATTTTACTCACTGAAAACCAGTGCAGTGCTGCTCTATGCTTGGAAAGCCTTCAATTTGACAACCTATCTTCTTTTCACCTGCTCTTAACATTGTGGTCAAACTCGGAGATTTTAAATGCCTGTTGATAATTATCCCCAGTTTCCCATGCGATGATAGCAAAAATACTCTCACTTAGAAAAGACCTTGAAAACTCAGGTGTCCACGAAACTGTTTACCACCTTAGTTTATCTCCAGGGCTCCTTCATTCCCCCCCCCCCCCCCCCCCGCCCCGCCGACCCTGCCGTGAGTCATTGATAATTTGCAGGCTTCAGATGAATTCACTGTCTCGGAAATAGAGAAAGAGCATGGTAGAGTTAATTCCAGGTGCCAGAGAAGCTCAATAAGCCCCCAAGAAGCTTTTGAAAAATCAAAAAACCCTTAAAAAGGTCTTTAAAAGTAGTTATTCATGTTTGGCCCAACAGAGTAATAATGCTTCTTAAGCTAGCGGGAGCGAGAGCGATCAATACACGATTAAGACACGGACAGCACTGAGATAGGATTACATGGCCAAGAAATTGTGAAACCTTTCACCTTGTCATCTTCAGCAAGAAGAATTGGGGGAAGTAGCCTTTTAAAATTTATCTGAATCTGAATAGCCTTAGGTAATACAATTCTTTCATTTTAGGCTGTGAGTTCACCCACAGCCTACATACAAACAGGAAATCAACTTTCTCATTTCTTGCAATGCGACTCCCCTCCCCCACACTCCCACCCTCAAGTAAGGCCAGGCTTTCTGCTGGGGAAAAACACAACTATTTACCCCGGAAAGATTCCTTTGGTTGATTGGCTTTATTCCATTATTGATAAAAATGTTTGTTTAACCAAGGGACTGACATTGTGGGTCAGCTGGTTAAGCCACAGCCTGTGATGCCAGCATTCCATAACCAGGTGACAGTTCTAGCCACTCCATTTCCCATCCAGCTCCCTGCTAATGCACCTGGGAAAGCAGTGAAAGATGGCCCAAATACCTGGGCCTCTTCTCTTCACATGGGAGACCCGGATGAAGTCCTGCGTTCCTGGCTTCAACCTGGAACAGCCCACGCCATTGCAGCCATCTGGGGAGTGAACTCTCTCCCTCTCTCTGTCATCCTGCCTTTCAAATAAGTAAAATAATTTATTTAAAAAAAAAAAAGAGTTTAACCAGATTAGCTTAGAAAGTAATTTGGCTGCATTTACATCCTCACCTGAACTCTAAAATACTTTCTAAATAGAAGTCAGCAGCCTATGAGAGATTTTTTAAGGCTGGATGGATCTGTAGAGGATATTGTATGCCATTAATAATTTTACACACAATAAAACTGAGATGCAGAGAGCTTAATTGACTTAAGATCGCACAAATGGATAACATTTGAGTTGAAAATCACCCTAAAACCCTAACTCTAATAGACCAGTGATTTCTACTCTGCTGGAACTTACCAACACTTAGAGGAATTTTTAAAAAATCCTGATACATAAACTGCATCTTACACCTATTAAATTAGTATCCCCAAGATGGGGCCCAGGCTCAGTGATTTAAGCTTTCTAGGAGACTCCAGGGTTCACTCTCCAAGTGTAAAGAATCAACAGGGCCAGCGCCTCGGCTCACTAGGCTAATCCTCCGCCTTGTGGTGCTGGCACACCGGGTTCTAGTCCCGGTGTGGGCGCTGGATTCTGTCCCGGTTGCCCCTCTTCCAGGCCAGCTCTCTGCTGTGGCCAGGAAGTGCAGTGGAGGATGGCCCAAGTCCTTGGGCCCTGCACCCCATGGGAGACCAGGAGAAGCACCTGGCTCCTGCCTTCAGATAGGTGCGGTGCGCCGGCTGCAGCGCACCGGCCGCAGCAGCCATTGGAGGGTGAACCAACGGCAAAAGGAAGACCTTTTTCTCTGTCTGTCTCTCTCTCATTGTCCACTCTGCCTGTCAAAAAAAAAAAAAAAAAAAAAAAAAAAAAAAAAAAAAAAAAAAAAGAATCAACAGATGGAGCTTTTTGCTGTTGTGGATGATGACTTCTGAAAAGTCAACTTACCAACATTGTCCAAGGCATGGCCATGCACGGCTTGGAATATACAGCAGATCAAATTTAGTGCTTTCAAACTTAATGGGATAGGGGAGTTATTGGAATATTTTCCAGGCACTTGATAGGATTACATTTCATAGCCAGTTATGATTGAATAGGGACTCCTGACTTGTGCTGGCCTAATGAGTGGTAAGCACATGTCATCTCGGAGCTGGAGCAGTCAGTCCAAGCCCCTCCAGAGCCCATGTTCTCTCTGCCACACTGATCGACCATCTTCCCAGGAGCAGCAGTTCAGTCATCCTGGGTTCCAGTTTGAAGACAACACTCAAAACAAATATGCAGCACAAAGAAAAGGTAGACTTCAGTTATTTTAAGTCTCTGAGATTGTGAGGCTGTGTGTTAACATAGGATAACCTAACCCACCCGAAATTATAATAACCCCAAAGCTGATAATCTGTGAAAAATAAATCATCTTTAAAAGGGGGATATGTCCTCGCTTCCAAACACAGTGTTCAAGTTTCAATCGATTCTTCTGTTCTATTGGGGCTAGATCATTAGTATTTAATCTTGAACTCAAGCTTTCGAAAGTCTTGCTTACTCCCAATATTGGCACTGCTGCTCCCAAGCATCATAAAATGTCAACTGGAAGCATCACATGGAAGGTTCTCAGATGTTCAGAAATGAGAAGCTGTCTTGAGCAGACTTGGGTCTCCCAACACACACAGTGGGATTTCTAAAGTGACAGTTGCGACATCTCCCAGTGGACTCACAAACTCATTTAAGTTGTTCTTTCTTCTGTTGAGCTGTTGCCTTAAAGTCTCCAATGGAGGTCTCAAACGCTATTATAATCCAGTTATGGTTTGTGATCCAGTTCACTGATGGGCAGACACTCCAGGGTCAGGAAGGATGACTTCCAACTTTCTTCCTGGGGCTCTTTGATTCCTGAACGTAATATCTTCTCCTTTCCCTTCTTTTCCAGAGACTGTGGAGGCCCATGGTATATGGAAGGACTGTTAGAGAGAACGTGCTCTACTATCTCCAACTCTGAAACTACATATGGAAGCAGCACAATGCACCAGCTCAATTAAAAGCTTAAATACAGCTGATAAAATTCCACGTGCTGGAGAAGAATAGATTATGGGGGCTGAGGGCCAGAGACACTGAGAAAAGAGGCTGAGAAAACCTAGAGGAGACACCCTACAGTTCTGATAACTCTTGGTCAATCCATAACAAATGAATTTCCCACGTGGTAGGAAACAATCCAGCATTGTAAGGGTGAAGTAGAGTGAACTTGGTGACCTACTAATCAGCTCCTTCCTCTCCTATCGGGTATGATTCTTAGACTAGCCCTGGAGCCTGTGATGCTGTGCTGCAGTAGGGACGTCTAAGCCACATGCTCTGACAAAGACTTCTTTGACTCTCTATGGTCTCATTTTATATAGTTGAAGATACAGACCCATTTTGAAGCATTTTCCATCTTTTATTCCTCTGGGAAATTTTATCCCACCCCTGTTAACCAATCCCACAACTCAAAGGTGGCTCAAGAATAAGAAATGTGAAGAAAGGAGGTAACGTTAGTTGGTAAAATGGCAATATGGCTCTAAGGATGCTGTTTTCTTTTTCTGCAGAGGAACTGTTTCTATTGCCTAAAGTTAAATTCTGCTAAGTTTGCTTAAACAACTTCATCAATGAGTCATTGTTACTGGGAAGTTACCAGGGTGCAGAGGAGAGACTCTGAGATCTGGAGAATTGAAAGCTTCAGGTTCAAGACTCACTCTATCCCTTCCAGTTCTGCAACTGTGAAAATTGGATATACTTTCAAGATTTAGTGCTTTTTTATCCTGTTAATTAGGATAATAATTTAAAAAAACCCTGCTATGTTTTAGCTATTGCATTGGGATCCAATTGGATAACATATTTTTCAAGCTCTAGGTTTAATATTGTTATTGACATGAGAGTATCTGAAAGACTAATCTTAATGATTAGATAAAATAGATTTTGAGAGGCAATAAAAGGAAGTGTTATGATGCTCTCAATTTGCTTTTAAAATTTCAGCATTGACAAAAATGTTCTATAAATGCGTGGTAGCTTTAATAAGTACTCTGGAGCTACTATTGTCCTCGTAAGACATGCACATTTCAGGGGTATCATCCAGTATTTGATTAGAAGACTGCCCTCCAGTGAAGGCTAAGGTAAGCACTTCAGCTCCCTTTAACTCTGACTCATACCAGAGGCTTTTGCTCATTAACATAATGTCTGCTAAAAATGGGTTTTCACTGGTGAAAATGATTGTGCTTAACATGTGTGGATTATCTACTGCAGGGTTCAAGAAAGGGCTAGAAAGTATTTTTTGCCTTCACGGGCCACAGGGCCTATGTCACAATCACTCTGTCATTACAGCATAAAAACAAAATGGACAACATGTGAATGGATTGACATGACCATGTTCCAATAAAACTTTATTTACAAAAACAGACCCAGGATGTCTTTGGTTTGTGCACCAGTTTGCCATTCCGTGGTCTAGAATAGCATAGAAACACTGCCTGTCCTTGAATGACAGGCTTTAAGAACATAAGCTCCATCGGTTTAGATGGTTCCCAATGCTGGATTCCAAAGTAGTACTAAGTCCACTGCTGGCCTGGTGAATTCTGGTTACTTGATAGCAACCGTGAGATTAGATGAACCTTGTCTCTGGAATGTTACTGCATTTGACCCAAATATGCCAATCACAGGGTGATTGGATCATCTAAAGGGCAAAGATCTGGAGACACTGAGTTGCATACTTGCATGCCTCCTTGTCCGTAAATGTGTAATGGCACGGTTTCTTAGAATCTTGCTTTTATTACCTGGAGGGTCATCATGATTTGAAGAACTATAGTTCTCACCTGCCTCTGATTACTGATATACACTCAAGATAAACACAAAGAACCTAGGAATTCTAGAAGTAGAAACTAGGAAGCATAAATAAAAACTGGATCCTAGAGAGGAAGAAAACCCAAGCAAGAAGCTCTACTCCAAGACATCGTCACCAGGCAGGCTTCCATGTCCCCCTGACCCTGTTCTTTGGAGTCAAAGATGACATTATCTCTGCATGTCTTTGTGGCTGGAAGACCACCCCCATATGAACAGCCCTTTCAGCTCCCTGGAAGACAGTTCTTTGATTTGGGATAGCAATTACTTTTACAAAGCCCGTTATTGTTGGCAACTTTGCTGCTTTGAATCATGGTGTGGGCTTAGAAAGATCTGCTTTGCAGCTGCCAGACACCAGGCAGAATTGCCATTAACCCTTTTACAAGGATTGTAAGGATTAAGGGAAACAAGGTACAGAAAGGCTGGCCCTTAGTAAACACTCTATAAATGGGAGGTGTTTATTATAATCTCCCAAGGGTAACATGGCTTCTGCTCCACAGGGATCCCAGGTACTCCCCTCCCTCTCGCCCCAAACTCTGCTCTTCCCCTTGGACTTTCATTCACAAAATTCTACAATTTTAGGGCAGGAAATGGCATTCAAGACCATCTAACAAAAATCTCCTCATTTAGTTTTCAAAGGCTGATGCCTGATCAGTGAGAACGTTTGAGGATTTTGAGCTACACATAAAGTACATTAGCAATTTAAGCGGACTTCAGAATCCATCATCATCAAGGAACCAGAATGCTCTAATCTTTTACAACCAAAACATGGGTCAAAAATATTTAAATAGTACAGAAGTATCAAATACAGGTAATATTGCCCACAGTTCCAATCACTGTAATAGAAATACTTCAAATAAAAAGTTTTTTTCTTTTTCTCAACTAGTGCTTTGGGAAGCCCATTTACTTTATGAAATAATTTCTGAAAGTACTTTGAAAAGCTTATTCAATTGTTGGTTCATTCAATCAACACATTTTCATAAAATACTTACATTGTCAAGTTTGCCTTATAATGACTAGGATTATTATTATAAACATGAAAGAACAATTTCCAAAATTAGTCTTAACTAGGCCCTCTTTTTGCATTTCCATTTTCCTCTATATACTCATTAGACATCTGTTCAGGGTCAATGACAATTCTAATCCTAGAGAATATGGTGGTGCACATGGCGGGATATAGCAGGGAACACAGCTCCAATAAGTGATAGAGGCAGAATTCAGACCTGGACTTCTAAGTCTAGGTCTTCTGTCCTTTCCCCATCTTGATGCGATTGCACAATGACCTTTTTCTTTTCTTTTCTTTTCTTTTCTTTTCTTTTCTTTTCTTTTCTTTTCTTTTCTTTTTTTTTTTTTTACAGGCAGAGTGGACAGTGTGAGAGAGAGACAGAGAGAAAGGTCTTCCTTTTGCAGTTGGATCACCCTCCAACGGCCGCCACGGCCGGCACGCTGCAGCCGGCGCACCACGCTTATCCAAAGCCAGGAGCCAGATGCTTCTCCTAGTCTCCCATGGGGTGCAGGGCCCAAGCACTTGGGCCATCCTCCACTGCACTCCCAGGCCACAGCAGAGAGCTGGCCTGGAAGAGGGGCAACCGGGACAGAATCCGGCACCCCGACCGGGACTAGAACCCAGTGTGCCAGTGCCGCGGGTGGAGGATTAGCCTATTGAGCCGCGGTGCAGGCCCACAATGACCTTCTCTAGGTATACCCACTTCCCTAACCTGTGAGTTTCCTGGCATCTTCAGTGAAGCTGGCCTTAACTCTAAACATCATTAGCCCAACTCCCAACCCTTCTAACACCTCCCTCAACTCCTGACATCAAACCCAGATATCACTGTTTTGCAAATTTTTTCCTGTTCATCATCTTTAAGTCTAGGTTGTTGAATCTACTTAATCCTTCAGCCAGGACCGAAGAGGCCAAACCAGTGGCAGGATCCTACATCACTGGAATTCTTTGAGGGAATTCCTCCCTAGTGCAACATTGTTCATTGCAAAGACATCATTATGTGATTATAATCCTTTATGGTTTCCATCAGTTTAAAAATGCTCATATTTCTTGCCCCTTAGTATTTGGTTAGCAGATATGTACTCTCATGTGTGCAAAATGACATTATTTGGCAAAGATACTCATGGAAATAGTGAGAAGTTGCAAACAACCTAAATATCCATTAGTACATTAAATAGAGTGGTGCATCCATAACATAAAAGGGAGGATGTTCTTCATGTATTCACATGGGAAGGTCTCACAGAAGTTTTTGGATTCTTTTAAGATTTATCTTTTAGGGCTGGCACTGTGGCAAAGTGGGCTAAGCCTCCGCCTGTGGCACCGGCATCCTATATGAGAGCTGGTTTGTGTCCTAGCTGCTCCTCTTCCAATTCAGCTCTCTGCTATGGCCTGTGAAAGCAGTGGAAGATTGAATCAGCTCAGCTCCAGCTGTTGTAGCCATTTGAGGAGTGAACTCATGTATGGAAGACCTTTCTCTCTCTCTCTCTCTCTCTCTCTCTCTCTCATTCTGCCTCATAAATAAATAAACAAATAAATAAATATATAAATAAATCTTCTGGGTCTCCCACTCTTTCACTTGGGTCCAGGGCCCCAGGCAGTTGGGCCATCCTCTGCTGTTTTCCCAGTACATTAGTAGGGAGTTGGAGCATAAATAGAGCAGCAGGGATTTGAACTGTTGCCCATATGAGATGCTGGCATTGCAGGCAGTGGCTTTACCCACCATGCCACAATGCTGGTCCCAGAAGTTATTGCTAAGTTAAATAGAAAGTTTCCAAAGATAATGTAAGACATAATATCATATTTATATGAAACATGGGTACATACATGATTATTTATAATACTTCGCAAAATAATAATAATAATACTTTGCAAAAATACAGTGGTGACAGTGTTAGTACCCAGGAAAGAAACTGAGTTTCTAGAGGACTGGAGAAGAAGTTGGGACTGTTTTTTTTTCACAGGAGACTCTTTTGTGTTGTTAGGATAGTATAAGCACTATATTATTTGTCCCAGGACCAGGTGTTTAATTATTTAAAGAAATTAAAAGCTACTATTCTCTTAAGATATTTGGGCCACTCAAGAACAAAACAAATTTTAAGTACATTAGATCATTCCTTGAGGCTTAAGAGTTGGATACCTAGAGTGTTAATACAGTGTATTGTTTGCCCACAAGCCTATGTAAAAGGCTACAAGTTGTATCTCTAAATCACTACTGACAGATGGCACTTAACAAGAACTGAAGGGGCAGGTGTTTGGCGTGGCCGTTGGGATGCTGGTTGTAGTGCCTGCATCCCATGTTGGAGCATCTGGGTTTGATGTCTGGCTCCAGGCCCTGACTCCACCACCCTGCCTGTACAGGCCTTGTGAGGCAGTAAGTGATGGCCCAAGTCGTTGGGTACTTGCTACCCACTTTGGAGACCTGGTTTAGGTTCCTGCTGCAGTTTTGACCAGGCCCAATCCTGCCATTTGGGTTTCTGGGGAGTACCAATGAATGGGACCTCGCTTTTTCTCTCTGCCTCTAGAAAAATAAAAAAGTGATATAGAACTGAATATATCACAGATGTAATACTGGTTTGAATTTCTATGATCATTAACCCAAGTAGGCTGATAAACCTATTGCTATCCAATAATGAACAAGTGAATATTGAGACCATAATTAGGAGCCTATTAACATAGCCCATGAGAAAAATTTCCTGTGAAACAAATCAGGACAAGAAAAGGAAAGCAAAAGCAATTTTCAGCTAAGCTTATAATAAGAAGCTTATGTTGGCCACTGGTAATCACACTTTCCATACTCATTTAATTACCAAATTTGATGACCACATTGGAATGTTTTTCTCGTTTTACAACCAATTTTGGAAATAAATGTGATTTTTTTAGATTTTACAATCTAAAATGAAAGAAATATTAATTTTGAATGGAGAATGAAGGAGAGCTATTCTGTCAGAGCTGTCTTCCTACCCGCCCGTGGGGTACGTGGGCAGATACTGCTCCACGCCAGCTGCGTGAACAATTACACATGTTGTCCTAGATCCACACCGACTCGGTTTTGCAGGCCCTTCATGAGCTGAACTTTGATACAGCTGTGGGAATCCGTGGCCTGAGGATGCCGGGGAGTAAAATGCTTTTGTTCTGCTGAACCCACAGGGAGCCGTCACAAGACCAATGAGGGTGGAAGCCCGGCAGCCAAATGCTGCCGTTAAAGGTAGAACCTTGGGTCTCAGAGAGTTAACATCAACACACAAGCTGACTTCCGTCCTACTTCCCTGCCTGGGGGATCCTGACAGTCACAGGCCAACCGCTGAAACCACTGCAAACCTGTTTATTTCTCACTCGTGTCGCATTTCACGTGGATGAGCAGTGGCGTGGAAGGAGCGGGAAAGACGGGAAGTCTGCTCCAGGCAGTTACTCAGTGCCCCAGGGTGCTTCTCGTTCGCAGCCCCAATCCGAGGCAGGGGCTCAGGCTTTCTTGTGCTGGAGACCCTATTGGAAGTGTGGTGAAGCCCAAGAAGCACGTGTTTAAATGAATAGTGAATCACTTGGCATTGCAAAACCAACAACACTGAAATCCAGCTAGCTAATATTTAAGAAACTGTGACACAGGTGCTTCCTCATGGGAATCAGATCCAGAGGTGGGAATAATAACTCCCATGCTGTCCCAGTGGTGAGACCACATAGCACTTTATGATCTCACCCACGACTGCAACAGGATATGAAAATGCCTCTTATTTTTATGGGCAAAAAAATGACAGGTACAGTGAATTCTGCTTTCCTTTTTTTTTTTTTTTTGCTTCCATTCAAAACTATAATTGAAGAAGATAGTTAATTTTAGTTTGCTGTAAAACATAAAGCTATCATCTTCCCCATTTAAGTTCCCAGATCCCCTGAATTTTATCTCCAGACCACCTTGGTGCCTGGGGCCCCAGAATAAAGCTCCCTGCCCCTACCATCTCCTGGTTCTGCTTCCAGCCAGCAACAGGGAGAAGTGGGAGGCCTGAGGACAGCGGAAGAGCTTTTCTGGGCCAGGTCTGGTGGAGACATCAGAGGTGACAATGAACATTCCTTCCCACATTCCACCAGCAAAAGTTCAGGTTCATGGCCATGCCTATCTCTAGGGGCAGCTGGGAAACACAGCCTCCCTGTGTATCCAGGAGGAAAAGGGAAACAGCTTGGTGAACAATTATGCAGTCTCTTTCCCAGAAGCCTTCATGACTGAAAAGAGGAAAAAGCAGTCCTAAAGTGGTGCTTATTGTACAGCCCAAGAGGAAAGACTTTTATGAACAACAGGCCCATTCTCCAGATACCTTGAGTTTTGAGGGCAAAGATTGGATATGAACGAACTTGGTTGTCCTTGGCCCCCACCAAGCTGCTGAGGTCTTCCTTGGATTCTCCTGTCCTGCCCTGCACAAGGGTGGAATCCAATGTTTCGAAGACAGAACAGGTGACGGATCACAGGGAGAGCGGGCCAGGGGTCTTGAGCCATTCTGAAGACTGAACCTGAAATTTTCCCTTCACATTCTCACAATGAGGGGAAATATCTGGGTGTTTAGCCCTTCACTCTGGCTGATCCAGGGACATTTGCACATGCAGTAGGATCCAGGACCCTAGAAACCGACTTCTCTGGATTAGGATTTCAGTCCCTGCATAGCCTTGCATCAAAGCAAGTTTGATGTTGTTGCACAGAAAACACAGTCGCTCCATTTCAAATAGCCAGAGCCTGTGTCCCACCCGATTCTTGGCTCTCAGTGGTCCTCCCTGTGTTCATGCAGGCCTGAGGATAGAAATCTTCCAGCAAATTCAACCAAACAATGATTGAACCAGGTGCAAGGCAGTGACGGGACCCAGCAAGCTGGGTTCACAGGAACTCTTAAGCCTTCGGCCTCATAACAATGATAAAAAAGAAACCCACTCCTAGCTTCAGCCTCAGCTAAGGGCCAAGTTCTCACTTCCAGGGTGCTGAGGCAAATGACAGGGCAGCCTCCAGGAAAAACACCTCATGCCCTTCCCAGACTAAGGAGAAAGACTGGTTTGGAAATAGACGTGACGGCCACTGAGCCCATTTATTTTCAGAAAGCATTTAATTCTCCTGCCACCCTCTTCACCGGTGCTGTCGGGATCTGCCCAGCACTAATGAGCCCCCTAGCTTGTGCTTTCTGCTGCCGAATGAAAGCTCTCACAGCCTCGTATCACACACATTGATTGATAGGCTTTTGTATTCCACTGCCGTAGCACCCAGAACAATGCAAAAATGAGAGCCTTTTTATTTTTTTTACTTATGGAAGTTCAAATAGCAACTTGAGTGGAATTCAAAGTAGCAAAACAAACTCCAGTAAAACATAAACAAGTCTCACTAAATATTTATACTATTGCTTGTTTTTACACCCACCCACAGCTTAAAAATCATCCCACTGACCCTTCCCCGGAAAGTCCAGTGGAAGTATTTTCTGAGCTCTTCTACAGGCATGGGAGATGCTCGCTGACAGGCGGCCCCACTTTCCCTTCAGTCATTACAGAGCCTGGCAGAGTCTATTTGACTCATGTATGACACAGGCACACCAAGCATATACAGGGGATCTTAGACCGAGTACAGATCACACTGCCCTGGACTTGGTAGGAATTAGCCTTTAAGAAGTCATGGTCAGATACTGGTGTCTGTGCTCATGCAGGGTCCGGTGAGGGCGATGGGTGACGTGGCCCAGCTGGAATCCACACGACGGTTATGTGTCCACTCAGCGGGCCAGCTCGCCACTAGCATGAAGCAAGGCTGCAGCCACACAGCTGACCCACTGCTCTTCAGGGGCTGATCGTGCAGCTTTCCAATCACCCCAGAGCTTTGTGTTACTTTCATTTCCCCCTCACTACGATTTCCCACCCAAGAAGGTAAGATTGTAATCTGCAGTATCATATTGTTACAAAGGTTTGGGTGGGGCAGGTATTGCAAAATGTTGGGGGCAGGGGAGAAAGCTTGTTAACTATTTATTGTGATTATTTTAATTACAGCTGGCACCATTATAGTGAGAAATCCAATGTTACCTATAAGTACAGGACAGCTCCCAGTCCCTCAAAACTTTCTCTGTCTTCTCTCTTCTTGTTGCTCCACTTCTTTCCAAAACGGAGTTGTACCAAAGCTCAGCAAATTCAAGGTCCCGGAGTTCTGAAATGCATTTTCACAGGAAGGTCAGGATTCCCTTACAGTACTAATAAAGATACCAAGCATCAGAGAGGCCAAGGAACTTGTTCAAGGCCACACAGCTAATAAATAGTATAGATGTGGTCCAAATGCAAGTTTTGAGACTCTCAGACTATTGTGGGCTCCTCTACACTTCATTTATTAGAGCTGGAATTTCTAAAATAGAATATTCTTTAGTGTTAGTTTCCGGTTAATGCTGAGTGGCCAGCTCGAGTTTATGTTGAGTGCGAGTTTTCTAACTTCATGGTCGTTTGACCTATAAACCATCTCCATTCCATAATGTTCAGCCTCAGTGGAGAGCCTGGGGAAAATTCAGAGTACAGAATAAGCGAGACAAAGAGGCTAATGAGGATAGTAAGTGTGTTGAGTGGAGAGGGCACAGCTGATACAGAAATAACACAGTGCACACATGGACTTTGAGCTTCACCAATCCTGCTGTTCCAGAACACTGTCTCTTGGCCTTGCCAAGTTTGGAAGGCCGTATTATTATTTCTGACTTTCCATTATTTGCAGACTTTATGGGAACTTATTTTACAAAGTCATGGTCTTTCAAAAACATATACAAGTGAAATGAGAATAAATAGACAATATTAGTCACATAACACTATGTTGGGCACATTGTAGGTGTTCAGTAAATAATGCCACTACTGCCATTATTTTTATTAGTGTTAGAATTTTTCTTTTTTTCTCCCTAGTTTTCTCCCATAGCCAAGTTATGGTTCTTTACTTTGTCTCTGATACAACACACATAGAAATTATACATTTTTTAAAAAAAGATTTTATTTATTTATTTGAGAGGCAGAGTTACAGACAGTGAGAGGGAGAGACAGAGCGAAAGGACTTCCTTCCATTGGTTCACTCCCCAGATGGCTGCAATGGCTGGAGCTGTGCGGATCCAAAGCCAGGAGCCAGGAGCTTCTTCCAGGTCTCCCATGTGGGTTCAGGGGCCCAAGGACTTGGGCCATCCTCCACTGCTATCCCAGGCCATAGCAGAGAGCTGGATTGGAAGAAGGGCAGCGGGACTAGAACTGGCACCCATATTGGATGCTGGCACCACAGGGAGAGGATTAACCCACTGTGCCACAGAGCTGGCCCCGAAATTATACACTTTTTTCAAGACAAATACAATGACTAATGATACTTTCATATCAAGTATACTCTTAGAATGTATTATAATTACAATTATTGGATACTCCAACCAGAGTTGCCTTTAAATATGTGCACGGGTTATGAGAGGCATTATCACAGAGCCAGCTCAAGTCCATCAACCGTGCTAAAAATGTGGCTACCTTTCTTCCCCCTCCCTTCTCTCTCCTCTCTATCTTTCCCTCTACTCTGTTGTTTCATGATGGTCCACAGACTGTCAAAGTTAAGTACTGAAAGATAAAACAGAAAGTGTCTGTGAGCATAATCATATTTGTATACAGTGGTTTGGTCAATGGTTTTTCTCTCAGTTTGTCATGGCTTCATTATTGTGGTCTCCACTGGGATTTGTGGCTGGGAAGCCATTGCCCCCAAATCTCTCCATGCCTGAACTTCCTCCACTGGGAATTGGTATTGAGAACAGTCTTCTCTTTTCCCAGGACTCTTTAAAAAGACACACAATCCTGGGAAGGGTGAACCCTAGCCCCTTACTGCTTGATATTGGGCCATT